>NC_089281.1:25466899-26860907 GCF_963678975.1 Dysidea avara | reverse complement strand
GCTATTAATTACGCATGTGCGTGATACAACCGCAACACAATAAATCAAGGCAGATTGCAATATTCATTGAGTAGCTAGCTATCATGCATGCATGATAATCTTTTCGTTTGTAGCTAGCTATATGCCATAATGCATCAGCTTCTCTTAGCCATGCTGTAATCAGCTAAATCTGTGAGGAAGGAACATGTATAGCTAAGTAGTAGTAGTGTTGAATGTCAAAAATATTAGTATGCATGCTCTTTAGCCTAGTGACACTTTGTTACAGTAGCCTTAACATCAATAAGTGTACTGAAAAGCAGAATACAGTGAAGGGTGCTAGTAGCTATTAGCTAGTCCACTGGAAATCCTTAGCAAAGTGTAACTATATTTGCATTTATGGGCTTTCTGAATTTGCTGTTGTGATAGTCAATTTATTTCTGAATCTGCTGGGTTATGAAGACTAAAGCACCATAACCCACAGCATGGGGTCATATCAGAAGGTAACTGATACAGATTTTACATTCATAGACAAAAGTGGGTGAATATGTTATAGCTTATGAGACAATAAATTACCAAAAGACTACAGTTTGAAATGGTAGCTACATAAGCTGATAACTCTAACCAATTAAATCAACTAACACTTTTTGAATCACATAATTCATTTTAAAATATAAAAACCACACTAATCACCTCTTATAGCCATAATGGAAAGCAGTGCTAATTATTTGAATGACACAAAACCCACAAGTAAAACTTTTGTAACTGGAGATGTAACCCATAATTGAAACCTGTTTTTTGAAGAACTCTTGAGGAAAAGGAAGCTATACTCTCCTGGAACAGAGTTGAACAATAGGTATAGTTACATAGACATTATTTGTGTTAGTAGTGATACATAGGTCCTGAAATAAGTCTGCTATTGATACACATAGAAGATTTAGGGTTTTATTGGCCAAGTACTAACTTAGAAAGGAATGGGGGGCTATAGCCCCCCCCCAGCCCCCTCCCTAAATCCACCCCTGAGCACCAATAAGAATATTGTGATTAAATTGCTATGTACTTGACAAATGGAAGGCTTGTTAATATAGTTTACTGTACACCAGTGACATTTACAATACTATAATGTTTATAATCTGACTATCTGTAAAGTTTAAAGTTCATTGTAAACCACTGTCAAAACTCATGTATATTTTCTTCCATTCCTCTGACACCCATTTAGTTTGTTCTATTATCCCAGCTTGTGGGGATGCCAGTTCAGGAAGAATGGCTGTAAAGTAAAAGTTTCTTAGCTTAGGCAGTACTATTGATTTAAAGTTTGGGTCTGCCACAATTCTTTCTATATGCAAGGATTTTGTTAGTACTACCAAATTACACCACTGTCTAGTAATGCAAAACAGTGCACATTGAATTTGACAGTAGCAATCATGGCCCCTTTTAAGTTGAAGTTTGCCATCACTATTTATTTCCAAACAGAATGTTTTAATGGTAGCAGCAGCTTCTTGCTGTGTAATATCTCTTACTTCATAAGGGTTCTTGAGCTCTACTAATCCTTGTAATAGGTCTTCCAATTGATCAAATACTAACCCATCAGGGCTAGCTGCCAACCAAGGGTTGGAGACACTCACCACCAGCCCACTATATTCAAAAGTAAAATGAGGTGAAACAGCCTGTTTGACCTTTAAATATTCTGCTCTGCTAACATCTTCTTGAAGCAAGCTCCATTCTGTTGCCCTATTGCCATGAAACGTTGAGTACAGGAGTTGTTTCACCTTAGTAGCTACTTTTGTACTTGATCTACGCTTGGCAATTTGTCCCACATTAGATGAAGTTATTCTATTCCGTTGTTCTTCTAGCCAGCTGGCTTCACATTCACCATTACTTTGTCCCATAGCCTTCGCATAAATCTGCTTGGCTGACACCTCTGTAACTTTTACATGAGCTTCATAGTAGGAAACCATAACATCATGTAGTTTATCAGTAGACAGATCTGCTGGCACCTCAGCAGCATTTGGCTGACAAGGCTGAGGGAAGTAGCACGGGTCGTGTTTTGGTGATGTAGCAGCATCTTAAAAATTACAAGGTTAGTAATTTGCTTGTATTTATGTCTTACTAGTTTACTTTGCTGCTGGTCACTGTATGTTAGCTAACTCTATCGTGTACCACTGCAGTTGGAGCTGAATGTGTCTTGGTTTGATCGTTAACTGACGCGAAGTGGTTTTTTGTCACCCAAAGTTGCCGTGATGCTACTCGGCTAGTAAGCAATGCACTTTTCTGATTTTATATAATAAAGTAGAGAATTTCCTGAACTTTCGTTTGCTCTATAGTGTTTTTGTATATGATAAAAATCCGGATGCTGGCGCTTAGATTTGTAGAGCATGTATTCTACCAGAAATCCTATGGCTTCCAGTATAAAGTACTTACTATACTAGCCATGAATAAACTAAAGCAGTGAATATGTTTACAGTACTATAATGGTCTAGTCAATTAAGTGCCATACCCAGTCACTACATGTGTGTGTGACATCATGCCAGGTGTCAAAACAGCAATACAAAGATGATTCAAGTGTACTAAAGTACTTACTTTACTAGCCATAAATAAACTAAAGTAGTGAATTGGCCAAATCAATTAAGTGCTACGCCCAGTGTCTGGACATCACCACATGACTAGAATGCAATCAAAACAGTAATATAAACTTAAAACAATGAACCATCTTCTTCTCCAAGTCCACAACTTATCTATGCTTTGGCTCACTTTACAAAACTAAAACCCACTATCAATCCTGTGAAATGTTGCTATATTAAAGCAGAGGAGATCACACAGTTTCATCAAAGAAATCAGATGATTTCTGAGAATGTTTGGATTGCATTAATAAGAATAGGAGGTAGTATGTACAAGATATAATATTATCCCTCCTAGGAGGGATGTAACTTATATACTACCTTTATTTCTCGTTAATGCATTCCTGAGCATTGATAGCAGTGCTATTATACCACTTATACACCTTCTCTTCCCTTTGAAGTGAGGTGTGAAAGTGGTATATCTTGTATTTAAATCCCAGTATGTGGAAGTGTCAAAGTACCGTGCTGGGCGATAACTACCATACAGCTAGACAGAGTGGCTCTGCTATTGTACGATAAATTAGTTATCACCCAGTGGTAGCTAACTTATCACCCTGTAATGGAGCCACTAAGACTTGTTTGTGACATTATAACAACCACAAATGGTATTGTTTTCCAATGGAACAAAGAGCCAAATATGGAAATATTAATACAAAAACACACCAGTACAGCACTTAAACCTTCTAAATCTTACAAGAAAACAAGTAATCCTTTACACAGAGTAACACTAGTATAAGTTACCAATAGGATAGTTCAAGTCGATTTTCACTTTCCAGTGGTCACTACAATGAAGAACCAACTTTTTTTGATAATCTCTAGCTTCATCGTTCTATCTCGGACTAATGGTAGCCAGTTTCCGGTATTTTTATCCTTTGCACACCATGCTACACCACTACATCAAGTTCTGACGAAGGCAAATTGTACCTGGAACTGCTGCTTTGTAAAATCGCCCTTCGCTACAGCTTATAGTCAGTTCATAGTCTCTCTCCAGTAGCTATGAAGCACAATTAGGATGAAACCTTGAGCACAGTGATAGGAACTTGCAGGAACTCAAACCGGAACTCAATTTACTATCTGTAAACTCCTGCACACTCCTGCACACTGGGATTTAAAATAGTTATGTCCCATATACTCAGATGATATCATTGTTATTACACTTGTCCTCGGCCCTTGGACTCATGTAAATACAATGATATCACCCTTGTAACTATAACATACTACCTCCATTTCTCGTTAATGCATTTCTGAGCACTGATAGCAGTGTTATTATACTATTTATACACCTTCTCTTCCCCTTGAAGTGAGGTGTGAAAGTGGTATATATAATACACAGTCAATTGCAGAATTCTTGAAAAAGTATGCCGCACTGTGAGTGTTTCCGTAACATTCCTTGTGAGTAAATTTTATTGTCCTTGCCACGGATTCAGCAGCAATTGAACTACACTAAACTTTTTCCTCAATCCGGCTGATCCAGCTTCACTGCAAATAGTTTTCCAGTCCACAGAATGTTTACGACACGGGAAGAGAAATTTCAACAATTCTGCAATCGACTGTATGTATTAGTTAAAGCACTGCCACGAGTGTTATACAGGAAATATAGCACGAAAAGAGTGGGTGAGAGACAAATATAGCATGAGGCGAAGCCAAGTGCTATATTTCGTCTCGAGACCACTCTTTGAGTGTTATATTTCCCGTATAGCACAAGCAAAGGCAGTGCTTTAAATGGTATAGAGAACTTTCAACTTGCAATACACACAAGACACACGAAACAATTAGAAACTCATGGAGTAGTGTTATCATCGGTAGAATAGGCATTGCGCCTGTGTTTTGCCTGTGTCACACTGTGCTGCTCCTGCATTAGTCGTTTTGTGAGTCTAGTCCGTCTTCCCCACAACTAAAAGTTTTCGATTGTGGTACTTTAATAAGCATATTTCCGTGATATTCCTAGGACTCGTCCGTTTATGTGAACAAAACGTAGTAAGAATGTTCACTGCTGCTGATCACAAGCAACCCATCATCGAAATCTTCAAGTGTATCTATAAATTAAATCCAGTGTTTTTGTTTTTATTGGTTGGGTTGACTGGTCAGCCAGCACAGTCAGGCTATCAGCCTACACTGGCTTGGTTGATTGGTTGTACTGGCTAGAATGAGTGATTACTCACTAGGGGTGGGCGATACCAGAAAATTTTGCTTCAATACGATTCCAAGTACTTTATCACGGTATTGATACTGATACTGAGTACTTGTGAATTTTGTGCTTAGTAGCCAATTAGTAAACCTCACAGCACTGAAAATTTCTCAGTGATGACTGGTTGGTTGAATAAAGCTTGCATTATAGTACAGTAATGGCTGAAAAATTCCAATTTTTAGTGTTTTCATAAGTTTTGCATGCACAATGTGAGCAAAATATCACATGATTACCAAGTATCGAAATTTCCAATTCTTCATAAAAAGTACTCGATACAAAAGTATTGGACATTCTGGTATGGGTATCGATATTTTATTACTTGTACTGCCCACCCTTGGTTATCAGCCTACAAAATAGACCTGGCAGTTCTATAACTACCTGATATAGAACTGTGGTTTATTAAAGTGTTCTATACACTGTACAAGCCACCAATGACTGGAACAGTTTACGCAATCACATAGTTAATGCACCCACACTTAATGATTTTTAAAATTTTCTCGACAGTAGCTGGTCTATTTTATTGTATGATCATAAATTAGTTAATTATATAAGTTTTTGCTATGTAATTGCGAATTTGTTAAATTCTTTTTGTGCAGATCAGGCTTTACAGGCTCCTTGAGCCTTCTTCACCTGTAACACAAATACTAATACTAATAACTGCCCAATATAGAACACTTGTGCTTGTATGGCAAAGATAGAACACTTTTTGCTTTGATACTCCCACACAAATATATATGTAATAGTCATACCACGGACATGAGTGCTTTACCTGATACATACGCACAAGCACAAGGGCTGCAGGCCTGAGTACGAGTGTGTATATACAGGCAAAGCACGAGTGCCCGTGGTATAACTAATATGTTCTACTTTAGCATGTAGACCCACCAAATTGGCAAAACCTTTAGTTGCTATACCCTTCTATTATATAGGGAACCGAGTAAACTATGATTGTGGGATTGAATTTTGCCAAACAAATTGTGATTGTGGGATTCAATTTTAATACATCAAACAGTAGTTTGATTTTATTTTTGCTAATATAGCAATTTTAAGAGACTAGTGTTAATTATGTTACTTTAATTGCTACATTTACAAAAGTAAAAAAACAAACTACTGTTGATGTATTAAAATTGAATCTCACAATCACAGGTTGTTTGGCAGAATTCAATCCCACAATCACAGCTTGCTTGATTCCCTATATAAGAGAAGAGGACAGCAGTACAATATCAAAGAAATCTGATGATTTCTGGATATAGTGTGCACTCCTATTAGGTGTGCAATGTCTCAAGTTGATGATGGTGGCAGTGCGCATATCTCGTTAAGGCAGTGTGTAATGAGATATACACGCTGCTAGCAGTGCATATAACTCGTTAACATTTTGAGTCAGTGCAATATGTGATATATATGCACTGGCTTTCCTTTGATCTGAGGTGTAAAAGTGGTACATACATATATATACCACTTTAGCGTGGGAGTTCAAAGGTGCCGCTCAGGGTTTAACTAGCATATTGCCCCGGCAATATCATGGGAATGCAGTTTGCTCATGGCTTTGATGCCCAACCAGTTCAAAAATACAGTACGCTTTGACTCATTATATTGAGCAACACAGAGCATTTAATTATGGATTTGGGTTTGTAAGTTAGGCTAGGCTCAGTGTAGTTGCTAAGTTTAGATTATTTAAAAACTATATTCTAAGATGAATGATCTGTATAACGAGCGCTTGGGTGATGCGTGGATGCGTATTTCTACCCACTACGCGAGGGGCGCGTCAGCCATTGAGCAACCACGAAACAAGAAGAATATGACAACCCAGGTGAGTAGCTTATATTCCTAAGTACTTAATGTATTAACTTACTTACTGCCACAATAGCAAAGGTTCAATGTAGTAGTTAAAACTTTACACTTCAAAAATCAATCCTACAATCGAAAGTTTCTGGCGTTTGTTGGAACATAGCAATGTATGAACAACGTTCTGAGAGCTATTTTCCCATGCAATTGAAACCACAATCGATCATCAGATGCTAGTGTATAAAACAAATGGGGTGAGTGCTCTGTAGTTCTTTCACCTATCAGGTGAGTGTGCCCTGAGTGATTTATAGCATTTATACCACGGCTGCTTGGGATATTGCTGATATATACACCTGCAGCCCTCGGGCTTTGGGTCAGTAAAATCCCTCGCAGCTGTGGTATAACTATAATACATATATGATCAAGTTCATGATCACATGTATATATAAACCAACTTTTTGTAATCTTGTCTTCTAGATCAAATCTTTGAACATTTATCACTTCTCCAGTAGTGATATCCTTTTCTTGCATGGGATCACTGTTAAAGATTATCTGACACTGTATTCCTCCATCTGTAAAAGTTACGGTTGGGCTCTGTTTCTGTTGCTTATACAATTGATAAGCTTTCTCTATTTGATAGTTAATCTTGGCTTCATAATCCTCATATAGGTTGTCATCCACCAGGTACTGCCATGTGACTTTCTTTTGCATCCAACTAGCTTCTGTTGCTATGGCTTCTGTCCACAACTTTTCAGTGTCTATTTCATGTAAAATCCTCTCAATTTCAGTCTTCACAATTTGTACATCATTCTTACCACCTCTAACTTGTATTCGTGAGAGTTCAGTCTCTATTTCAATACTGACATGATTGTCTCTTGCCTTTTGTGTCAGTCGGGATATCTGGTCTAGTTTCAAGGATGCTATTAGAGGGTCAACCACTGGAAGTGATTCATAATTCTGATCAATAATTTGCAGAAGATAGTCTTCTGCTTTGATGACATTATCCTCTGATTCAGCATACACTCTTATCTGTACAGGAGTGATACTGAAGATACCACCACTAGTGGACTGTGCGGTGAGTAGTGGCATTGATGGGTTGTACACCGATGGATTATCAGAAACACTCTTGCTGTACATGTCACTTGTGCTGGTGTTGGTAACATTTCTTCTACCAGAAATGTAAGAATTTACAGCAAAATTAGTACACCAAACTAAAAGATTTGGTTTAGCTTGTCCAGGTTTCCTAGTGGATATGTCAATAAACTTCTGCACAAAAGTTTGATACATGTCTCTTTGATACACAACAATTTTTATTTCCTGCAAAAACACAGGCCGAGTCAATGCAAATTCAATTATTCTTGCACACATATCTTGAGCAACATCACTGGGATTGAATGATAATCCTCCAGTACCAATGGCTGGAAATGCTATAGATACCACTTTATTACACTCTGCTTCCTTTAGACAGGTAGTGACCAAGAGGCTTAGAGCATTGGCTTTACTAACATCAGGTACGACCACATGGAACACCTTCTTGCATTGTAGTTGTCCTGTTGCTTGAGTAATACACACTTTCCCTTCCTCCAGTTGTTTATACTGCTTGATGTACATTTGGCAATCTTGTTGCATGCTTGGACCAGCCTTCTTGGATATAACTTTAGACACTGCAATCGATGTTAACTGAAGATCAGAAAATGTTATGTTTACAATGACATCACTATCATCATCTGAGATGTCACCACATTCTACTTTTACTGTGATATTTCCTGTCTTGAAGACTTCTGACATAACCCCTGACAGTGGGGATGTGAAAGATGATAGAGAAGGTTGGTAACTTGAAGTGACAGTAGCACTTGATGGTAAAAGTGTCCCAGGTGGTGCTGTTAGAGGAGAGAATGTAGACCCTACATTCTGGGAGAGAAAACTCTGAAACTCCTTGTATGTGCTATCCATGAATATAACAAACTTGATAGATTTGATGCAGCTTTGGTTAGCTTGATAATAGTTATGAACTGTAGTGACCATGACCCTGGCTACTACATCAGAGGGAAACTTAAGACCACCAGCTCCAAGGGGAGGGAATGCAATGGAAAATGCTTCTTTCTGGTCACAAAATTGCAGACATTTTAGTACTATTATTTCCAGTTCCTGTAATGATGGTACAACCATTTACAATGATGACCAAAGTTATGATAAGTATAGCAGTGCTTAATAGTAGGGATTACAAAGTTTAAAATACCCTGTCAAAAATCTAAGTTAGAGATTAGTGACAACATGCACTATGACAATTTTTTGGTAAAATCAAGCTAGCTTTTATAAAGAATCTGAAATGTTTTGTAAAAAAAATCAAAAAGTTTTGTGCTGCTTTCTACAGACCAACTGTTTACCATATTGCCTTGGATTGCAGACAGTATTGTATAACTGTTTGGTCCTGTTTAGTCACTGGGGGTATAGAGTAGACTAAGTGAAGAATGTTACATAGATTACTTTTAAGCTTGAATATAACATCAAGGAGAGTACAATGAGGTATGAAGTTGAGAAATACATGAATGCTGATTGCTGAACCTGAATATAAATGCCAGTCTTATAGGGGAAAAGTAGTGAAACAATTCAGGCCGCCTACACCTGCAGATATACTAGTGGACATTTAATCCCCTACTTCAGATTATCCACTAGTGTATCTGCAGGTGTAAGCACCTCCCTTGTTTTACTACTTTTATTTCGATGATATCTAGACACACGGTAGTGTGTTGTGTGGCTAACAAAGCTGGCATGCCACACCGTGAGTATATTTACAGGAAGAAACAAAACATGATTTTCACCCATATGTAGCTTCGTGCTCCCTTCTCGAAATTGGAATCATTTTTATACTGCAAATGCCCTCCACCTTCAGTACCCCAATACCAAATTTGAGTAAGATTTCCTAATGCAACCATAAAATATTAACCTTCAAAAATTTGCTTAATTTCTTTTATATAATGCAAATGCGTACATCGATTTTCATGAACTTTGGTACACTTTAAGAATGCATTGTGGCACAATCATGTACCAAGTTTGGTGCAAATCTGATTAATAGTCATAGAGTTATGGATGACTATTTGCATTGAAAAAGGCTGACTTGTTGTCACACCTACAGGATAAACCGCTTATGGGAATAACTTTAAAAAATTGCTATGCATATAGGTTAACCATCATAGCTCAAACCTTTTGTGATTTAAAAGAAATTGCATTGACAGCTATAGAGGTAATTACAAGGAAAAAACTGTTAATTGTGGGGTTGAAATACTCTAATAGAACAGTCACTGCGGGTAAACAAGGTGCATGAAAAATGTCAAAAAAATTCACTTATTAGTGTTCAAACCATACTGAAAACCCAAATCCTTAACCACTGAGCTGCTGCTATCACGGCTGATCACCTCACTTAATTTCTACTTTATAAATGAAAATTCTAACGATAAAAGCTCATAATTTCATAGATCTACCAATGGAAAATCTAGAACATTCTATATGTGTTCTATTAGAAATCGTCGAAAAAATGTGTGCTTTATTAGAGAATTACAAAACTAATCAAATAAACTCTGTAATACAATACTATTACAACTTCTCTAATATTCCATCAAATCAAAGCCAATATTGCAAGTACACAAAAGAAATTTGAAATTTTCAACTAGAGTAGGGACCATACCACATCGATAAAAAGTACTGAAACAAGCTGGAGTAGTACACAATAATAAGAAATGTTATATCCCTACTGTGCTCAAGATGCCATAACAGAAAAGCATAGTAGGGATATAACACTTCTTATTATCATGCACTACTCCAGTACTTATTATCGATGTGCTATGGTCCCTATTCTAGTCGAAAATTCCTAATTCTGTTGTGTACTTGTTTTTGTAAATAATTATTTTGACTGATGAACCCACGCATACCACATCAAAGAAAGAAATCGCACCTCACCCCAGCTATATCATTTTTTTTGTATAATACACTTAAATTATCGTCTGAAAATTGAAGTATCCATTACGCTTCATTGTCAGCTACTCAACTCTTTACACAGCAGTACGAATCAAGAACAGCACCTCTGTAATTTAAGTAGCCACTATGAAAACTATATATATGGGCGATTTCCATTGTGAAGGGAAGCCATCCCGTGTTACCACCAAATTGACACTTTTTGCTGTAAGCCAAGATGAATAGGACACAAAGGAGGACACTGGTAAGTCCATGAAGAATACATTGTATGTACTGCAGTATGCAAAAAGGCACCTCTTGGGCCAAAGCGACGTCGAAAAGCAAAAAAAAAAATCAAGCACGTAGCCTTAGCCGTTATTAAGTTACATTTGTCTGAAGGCATCAGTCGTTAAATAATTTTAAAAAAAT
This sequence comes from Dysidea avara, assembly GCF_963678975.1. Classification (NCBI taxonomy): domain Eukaryota; kingdom Metazoa; phylum Porifera; class Demospongiae; order Dictyoceratida; family Dysideidae; genus Dysidea; species Dysidea avara. Next base: position 26,849,960 of record NC_089281.1, on the reverse strand, counting down.
CTGTTGCAACTTGTTGGGTCGATCTGAAGGCTTGCTTGGGCTTAGTTTTACCTAACCAATACTCAGAGATGGGGTAACGCGTTACATAATATAATGCATAATATATATTACAATTTGGAAGTTGGAGTATTATTATAACGTGCTACTTCGGCTGGTAGAGTAATATAACTTCAGTTACTTAGGCAACCAAGCACTCCGTTACTTGTAAATTACAAGCAACGCTTCTCTACACAAGTAACGCTTCTTTACACAAGTAACGCTTTGTCACAAAGTTAATTTGTAGCGATTCGTTAGCTACTAGTGCAAGTAACTTCATTACTTTTCAATGCTAGACGTAGTAACTTACATGTTTAAATACATGTATCGAGTAGTAGCTAATGATCCATCAGTATTGAATGCTCCTTTGCGCCAGTTTGCGGGCTCTGCCTATGCCAGAAATCTAGACAGACCACGCATATCCTATATACCACGTGACTGTATTGGCTAGAGGTGTACCAATAATCGGATTGGCTAAAATATCGGTCACCGATATGGCATTTTTTACCAATACTATATCGGTATTAGTCTCATGCCCAGACTGCTTTTTTTCTTTTTGTGTGGGGGTGGAGAAAAAATTTTCATTTTTTCTCCACCCCCACAGAAAAAGAAAAAAAAGTGGTCTGGGCACGAGACTATATCGGTATCGGTACAGAACAGTAGGAAGACCGATATCGCTACCGATATTTAGACAGTAGTAATAGTTTGTACATAAACAGATTATGCATTGGTTTTCTACGTTATCCATGTGGCTTATTGCTCTCTCAAGCCATATAAATACACACGATTCTAGTGTTTGTTGCTGCAAAGCATTCTGTCTTTACAAATGAAGCAGCTATGGAGTACCTTGCATTAAAAGAAGGGTCACAGGATAACCAAGGAAACTTGCTGTACCAGTTTTCTCACAAACCATGAGAATGCAGAGTAATGCAGAAATATCCGTTTAAGGCTTCATGGGAGTATATGTAATAGTTATACCATGGCTACGAGGGATTTTGCTGATATATACACCCAAAGCCCGAGGGTGTGTATGGTGTGTATGTCAGCAAAATCCCAAGCAGCCATGGTACAAGTGATATATATCACTTGGGGCACACTCACCTAATAGGTGAAAGAACTAACGAGAACTCATCCCATTTGTTTTATACAGTAGCATCTGAAGATTGATCGTGGTTTTAATAGCGTGGGCTAATAACCATCAAAACGTTCTCCATACGTTAAAACGTCATTAATACGTTACTATGCTTCAACACACAATGTTAGAAAACTTGCGATTGTGGGATGGAGTTTATATTGTTATCATTTTTGTACTAAGTTAAGCCAACTAACTTCGCTATTGGGACAGTAAGTAAGTTTTTATATTAAGTTAAGTACTTAGGACTGTAAGTGACTAACCTATTTCAACGTAGCAGTAGTAGCTTTGCTGTTCCGTGGTCTGTTCAAAGGCTGATACGCGGTGGGTAGAAATATGCATCCACAATCACCCAAACGATTAGTTTATGCCTTCATTAACCTTTAGTAACCCAACTACCCTATCTAAACAAATGTGCTAAGCTTAGCAACTACTACAAAAACGAGTCCCACAATACAAAGCTCTATGTCACTCAATATAATGAGTCAAAGCGCATCGATTCTTTGAACTGGCTGGGTATCAAAGTCATTGGCAAACTGCTTTCCCATGTTATTGCCCGGGCAATATGCGAGTTAAACACAGAGCGGTGCCTTTGAACGCCCACGCTAAAGTGGTATACATACATAAAATGTTTGTGGGTGCCTAATTGTCTGGATTGCACAATAGAAACCCAAGCTGTATACCACCACAGGCAGAGTATAGCATGCACATGTTGTTGTAGGGTAGGTAAATGTACACTTTTAACTATAATGCAAACATCGGATTGGCTATCGGCTTCTTCTGGTGGCATCAATATCGGATATCGGTACATGCCAAAAACTCATATCGGTACACCTCTAGTATTGGCTACTATTTAATGCACACTATGTGTGTGAACACACGTGCTCTATGTGTGTGAATATACTTGGTTAGTCGTACTGATGTCGGAAGTTGAAGAAGTGGTCATCGTTGCTAGTCAGGCTAGCGACAGTAGTAGCAGTAATACAGGCACTAGAACTAGCAAAGGAGTAAAGGAAGCTACATTGTATCATTGGAAGTATAGCCACTACTTCAAAGTAGTAGAGGAAGGTGATAAAACCTAAGAGCTCGTTGTACTCTTTGTTCAGTCAGTGCCAAACTGCTCTCCTGTGCCAGAAATACAACTTCCAATTTTAAGAAACACTTACATGGATTCTGTTCACAAAACCGTGAATCTGGTTGCCATCTTACCTGAGACTGTGAAGCGTAAGAGATCTGCAGAGGAAGATGGAGGTAATGAGGCTAAAAGACAGGCAACACTGGATAAAAGAGGTGTGTCGTCAGAAGAAGTTAGGAAGCTAGTAATGGAATATATCATTGATGATATGTTACCTCTGACAACAGTAGAGTCCCCTGCTTTCAAAAAGTTGATCAACGAGCTCTTACCTCGCCCTGTACAGTTACCAGACAGGAAGACGCTATCTTCATACATAGAACAGGCATATGATGCAATGACGAGACTGATCAAGGAAACTTTGGGCACAGTAGAGAAAGTTTCCACTATGGCTGATGTCTGGACTGCACACCATAGAAGTTATCTAGGTATGACCGTTCATTGGATCAATGAAAAATCTTTAAAAAGGCAGAAGGCAGCCATCGCTTGTATTTGTATTACTGGGCATCACACTTACGATATCCTGGCAGCAAAGATTGAAGAAGTCCACAGAAGCTTTGGGTTGCATGGTAAGATCAGTGCTACAGTGACCGACAATGGATTGAATTTTGTGAAAGCCTTCAACACTTTTTCTGTGCAGGAAACTGACCTTGATGATATTGATGAACATTCAATTACAGATGATGATTGTGTAGTGCTAGATGATGATGTAACCTTTACAGACTTACATGATGTAATGATACTGGATCAAGAGGATGATGATCTGACACAGGTTGAATACGAGCTTCCTCCACACCAGTGATGTGCGTCCCACACTTTGGATTTGGTAGCTAGTACTGATATTGAAAAGCACTTGCTATCATGTACCTTGTCAAAAAGTCTCTATAGAAGTTCTTTTGGAAAGTGCACGGCACTGTGGAACAAGACAAGGAGATCAACACTGGCTGCAGACAAGATGAGTGATAAACTGAAGAAAAAATTATTGGTTCCATCACCAACGCATTGGAACTTGTAGTACGATGCTGTTTCTAGAGTGATTGAAAACCCACCTGCAACCCTGAATGAGCTGTGCACCAGCATTAGTCTTTGAAGTTTTACAGAGAAGGAGCTGGTATTTTTGAAGGATTATTGTGTTGTTCTTGAGCCACTTTCAAGAGGATTAGACATCCTTCAAGAAGAGGACCATTGCTATTATGGCACTTTGCTTCCAACACTTCAAACAATTGTCAAAAAAATAAAAGCTGAAATACCAAATTTATCACCAGCAGCAACAAGGCTTGCGTATGCCATTGAAAGCTCGGAGGTTTAGTCACGTCTTTGATTCCAAAGAAGCCATAATTGCTGCACTTCCATCACCTAAGTTTAAGGTGAAGTGGGTTGATTTGCAAGAAAAGAAGGATGCATACAAACAAATGATGATAGATGAATTGCATGCCCTAGAAAGTGTCACTGTAAGTGAAGAAGATGGTAGAAGTGGTTTGAATACAACACAACACAATGAGAAGAAAAGGGATTTTTACGAGTTCGATACTGATGATGATGAACAAACAGAAGATGATGTAGAGAATGAGGCTGTTGCGTACTTCAAGAATGCAAAAAGCCTTGATTGCTTGAGTAAATATCCGAAAATTAAACAGCTGTTTTTGAGATACAACGCAACTATACCATCAAGTGCTTCTGTTGAAAGGCTCTTCAGCCTAGGCAGTCTTGTTTTGAGCTCAAGACACAATAGACTAACAGATGGCAAATTCGCGAGAATCCTATTAATGAGATACAACAAACATTTTGTCAAGCTCATTTAAGCTGGAAGCATATTTAGTAGTCAGGATTTTCTAACAAGAACCAATGTCATTTAGCTTTTTTAACATCTTATGTACTTCAATATTTGTGATTTTAAACTACAATGCATATTAATAGTTTTAGTAATGGTACAAGTTCTTCATGGTATTGTAAATAAGTAATAAGAGTTAATTGGTAACTATTATGTAGTATTGACTTAATAATTTGTAATATTAATAAGGAGCTTAATATGTAGTATTAATAATATGTAATATTATTAATAAGTAGCTTAATATGTAATATTAAATAAGTAACTTAATATGTAATACACATTAATAAGTAACTAAATAATAAGTAACTTAACAAGTTACATTATATTTTATAACTAATATATTACATCTGTAAAAAAGTAACTAGTAATATGTAATATATTACTTTTGCCATGTAACTTCCCCATCTCTGCCAATACTGCCACATCGTTGACTGGGAAAAACGAGGCTGGTTTTTGGATGATGTTTTTCATGGGCCACTCCCACACTTTTGTGGTACTTACTATACAGTACTGTCGTAATGTATGATGATCATTTAGTTGTATAGATTGGTGGGGTATATTAGGACATACTCATGCCAATTGTCATCATATTAATAAGTGCTATATATGCTAATAAAACTTGTAACAACAGGCTGTAAATTGTAGTCTAGCATAAAAGGTGCAAGATTTGCTTTGTAAAAATTGAGCAATTGCAACTTATCATGGTTTGCATGAAAAATCAAGATACTCTAATATTAGCGATTTCAGACCTCCCAAATTTGACACTATCAATTACACTGTACAAGTAACTAGTGTTGCACCGATATGCATATTTTCACTTTTACCGATACCGATGTTTCACTCATTCCTGTAGCCGATATGCCGATATTTACCGATATTCTTCTATTCTGTAGGTCAGGGGAGAAAGAGCAAAAATCATCTAAAGTTTATGTGCGTGTATAACATTAGTTGAAATAATTTAATTACTTGCGTGGGCGGCCAATTCTACAATGTTTGCTACCAGTGTGCCACTAACCCCTTACATGGAAATGAAAGCCAAGTAGTTATAAAACACCTAAGTCAGCTTCTCAAACAGAGTTTTGGTGGGATTCCAGACCCTTTCCAAATAGTGATTGGTTGATTGCGTGGGCGGCCGATAAATATACACAGCCTATTATAGCCTTGCAGCCACACTATTCACACATAAACAAGCCTAAATAGTTATAAACAGGTACAGCAAATAAATGTTTACCACTTACCACTGCATTCACTGCTTTCTTTTAATACTGTCACATGTTTATTACTGTCGTTAATGATTGATTGTGGGTTTAGGTTATCGGCAAATAACTTCCTCTTTGTAGCCGATACCGATACTTGCAAAATCACCTTATATCGGCTGTTACCGATTATTCAACCGATTATCGGTGCAACTCTACAAGTAACAATTATAAACTTATTACTAAAATTGTTATCCATACCCGTGGTTTCAATCTGCAGTCACTTATGCACGTTTTAATCTTTACCCCGTAAAATTACGTGAAGTTATCATGAAGATATCATAAATTAAAGTTTACGTAATTATTTTCCCCGTACATTTCTAATGGGAATCATTTTGTACAGATTATTGAATGGGAGAAGTGGCACCGCTATTATCATGCGAATCATGGCCTTACCAGCACTTTTACTGCCAGTTTCAGTAGCCCTATAGGGTAATCTGGGGCGCTGAATCAAATATGATGGTGATTTTTATGTTTGGGTACGATTTTGCCGACTTTTCCGACACAAACTGTACTGGAATCCGGAGGTACGCTCTCGTAACATGGATTTTATGTTGTAGTGTAACTTTCTGTCGACTGTAATTTGATAGTTATTTGCTGCGGGTATTAGTGGGTTTTGAGTTTTATAGACATGGTTTTGTATCTGTGATAAGCCTAGGGCTGCTAATTATGGTATAGCTGCTAGCAATTCACTCATCTATTTTGTTACATAAATAGTGTCTGGTAGATATATTCATTTAGGAATGCTTAAGTGGTTGTTTTTCACTGCCTACTTAATCAAAGATTTTGCTGTATTAGTAGACCTATGTGCCATAGCTTAGGGTGATACAATTCAATACTGCTTAATATAAGTGTGCTTTACACACTATAATGAAGTTGCATTGGAGTGATTATGGTGGCTAAGATCACCGAAATAAGTTCTTAATATGTGTGTAAAGTGATATAATAGTGATTTGGTGATTTGGCTGTGTGCTGAAGATATAAGGGTCAAAGTGCAATATTTAATATAGATGAGATTCATGGCATCCCTAATATGAAATCAAAAGCAATGAATAAAAGCATTTTTATTGTTGTAATTTACATTGGTGCCTAACTAGGGGATTCAATATGTACCAAAGCAGTATACAGATTAGCAATCATTACAGTGTTATAGTGAGCAAACATGATTTGTAATTGCATTTTCAATGTGTACACTTGTTCATTTCACTACAGTAAAAATTTCATGCACATATGTTGTTGTATGCTCAAGTTATAGCCAATTACTGTAGCGGTGCCGTATTTTCAATGGGCAAGTCTGTACAGAAAATTCTTTACACTGTCAGACATTTTGAGTCATAAAACGATAATGAAAAAAGATATTAAGAAAATTTCTTCACATCTTGCTTAGTGGAATGTTCCTTTACAAATCTGGAATCTAAAATATTCAAAGTATGCAATTATTAAAAATGGTCTGAAATTGCTACTAATATAACAGTCACTGCAAAATTTTAATAGACAAATAGTATACCTAACTTGAAAGGAACTTACTATGCTATAAAACATTATTGCAAATAAATGCAGGCACTACATATATATTACAACTTTATATAACCATGAATGAGCAAGCACAAAATTATATCTATTTTAGGACCACTTTTATTTATCATACAGTACGATAGTTACTGTATAGTAGGGACCACAAAGGAGTAGGCGTGGCCCACGAAATAATATCACCCAAAAACAGCCTCAATTTCCCCTGACGACGATGAGGCAGTATTGGTTAGGTGAAACTAAGCCCAAACAAGCTTTCACATTGACCCGAAATTCTTTCAACAAGTTGCTACAGAATTTTAACAATAATTTATTTTTAACATAATTTTCTACTGACTGACTGAGTAGCTAACTGACTGATGCCTTCACAGTTCAGACAAGTGTAACTCGATAACAGCTAAGGCTATGGGCTTGATTTTTTCACTGTTCTACGTTGCTTCGGCCCAACAGGTTCCTTTTGCCATACCACAGTACGTACAATGCATTCTTCATGGACTTACCAGTGTCCTCCTTTGTGTCCCATTCATCTTTGCTGACAGCAAAAAGTGTTGATTTGGCGATAGCATGTGATGGCTTCTCTTCGTAACGGAAATCGTCCGTATTTGTCATAGTGGTTATTTTGGAAGCAGAGGTGCTTTTCAAACACTTTTGATTCGTACTGCTATGTAACGGGTTGAACATAGCTGACAATGAAGCATAATGGATACTTCACTTTTCAGACGATAATTGATCTAACTGGGGCGCGCGGCATCATTTCTTTCGATATCGGTGGATTGCAGAGGTGCTTTTCGAACAGTTTTTGATTCGAAATGCTGTGTAACGGGTTGAACATAGTTGACAATGAAACGTAATGGATACTTCACTTTTCAGATGATAATTGGGGCGCACGGTGCCATTTCAGATGCGGTATGCATGGGTTCACCAGTCATAATAATATATTTACCAAAAAAGTTAACAAACAAGTACACAGAAAAATTTGGAATTTTCAACTAGAGTAAGGACCATAACACATTGATAAAAAGTACTGAAACAAGCTCGAGTAGTGCATGATATTAAATCACAGCAAAACAATAAGAAGTGTTATATCCCCACTGTGCTCAAGATACCATAATGGAAATGTACAGTAGGGATATAACACTTTTTATTGTTTTACTGTGATTTAATATCGTGCACTACTCCAGCTTGTTTCAGTACTTTTTATTGATGTGCTAAGGTCCCTACTCTAGTTGAAAATTCCAAATTTTTCTGTGTACTTGTATTATATATTGATTATGAATATGATAATTGGAAAGTCAGCACAATGCTGATTACATCCAATCAAAAAACAGTAAAAGGATTAGGAGAAGTAATTATATGTAACTGGTTAAAGTGTGTGCATTAATTGCAAAGTCTTGATGATCTCCGTTTGTTGTGAAGTCATCTTCCTAGCTTGCTGATGATGATGCTTTGTATGCTGAGGTGTCCTCCTATGAAGATTGTGTTAACTTGCAGAATGATTTGGCTTGTGTTTATGCCTGGTCTCTCTTGTGGCAATTGACCCTCACTCCAAGCAAATGTGAAGCTCTAAATATTACTAACAAACGCTCTCCTGTTTCATTTATTTTTACTATTTGATCTGTTCTGGTTGTCTGGAGAAGTATACTGAAGTATCTTGGTGTGATCACTCCTTCAAATTTGAAATGGTATGATCACTGTCAGCATATTGTGCGCAAGGTAACTCAATCTCTGAACTGATTGTGACGGACTATGTATGGGTGCACTGCCAGAGCTAAAGCAGCAGCCTATTTAACACTTGTGAGACCTTGTCTTGAGTATTGTTACATTGTGTAAACCCTCTACACTACTAAGAATATTAGCATCATAGAGTCATTGCAACGCAGAGCTGCAAGTAGACCTTTGGCTATCTAGATAAATAAAATGGAATTCGAAAACTGTGCTAACATATGGGGTTCTTGCAGATTCGGTCACATTTGGCAACTTCAAGTTTGTTTGTTCACTCTCTCAGAGTGTTGAATACATTGGTGTACAGGAAAGAATAACATATCAAAACTTGCTACTGGGAGTTGTAAAAATAAAATTTTACATAACATCAAGTTTTACTATTAGATCTTATGAATTAGATGGGATTATAGCTATTTGATGCCTGATGGTAAAAAGTTTTGTGTAATTTATTGTTGACTGTAATCTGGAAGTCTTTCTTTGAATTTGCAGGGTAGGCTAGGATAATTGATTAAACATTAATTATAGTGTTACAGAGCTATGGCCATCTATATCTTACTATGGTAAGACCTCAGATGGAGTATGCCATTGGCTATTTAGGACCCTTATTATACTACTGATATTAATAAACTCAGCACCAGATGAGCAGCTAGATGGTGATGCCTTGACATCTAGTGAACAGTCACTTTAGTTACGCCACAGAAAAAGGTATTAATTTTGATGTTGTATTCTTAGCAAAGTGATGTGAACATAACCATGTTTTGTCTAACACTGACAGGATATATATGAATGTTTATCCAGAATGCAATTGTTAACATAGGTGATCGAAATCTGCTACACCGAATCAGTACACATTTCATGATATTGAGTTAAGTTCTTACCCTACTTGAAATTTGGTCTAGGTCTTGATGAAGTGTGCTTGAGCTACATTCCTGTCAAAACCATGAACAAACAGCCAAAGTGTTAGTGCATAGAACTGTTAATGTGATAATGTGTGCATTTGTGGATCAAAGGCATCTATTTGTGACACTGGGGGTATATACAAAGTTCTGGCTTTGTACAGTGCAAGCCTTGGACGATGATAATAAAAACTCAGTCAATTATTTGTGTTTGTATTGCTCCAGTGGAAGTATCAATTCCAAATTCTTTGCTTGCTTTCCCCTGTATACAGGACTAGCACTGGTACCTGTGCTATGTGCAGGACCATTTCACATTCCACCTTAACCACAATAACATGAATCAATGCATTGGGAATTAAGCATTAAAGATCATGTCCCAAAATAGCATGCATGGTGATATCTTTTGCATGAACCTTATCCCACCATCATGCAAGCCTAATAGCTACATATGAACATGCGGGTTAACTAAACAACAGAATTGCATGTAAGCTAAATTATCAAGACATGTGCAAAATTATGTGGTATCATGCAGGCACACAGTGTTGGGAGTAACGCGTTACATAAGTAACGCCAAGAGTCCATAATAAAGAAGAGAGTGTCTAACTTCAATATGACCTATCAAAAATGACCCCGTTTAGTAGCTCCGTATGTTATAGTTTATTCACGCATATCGCAGACGTGTTAAATAAGCCTTATCGACACCTCACCTTCTAGCTCTTCAATACAGCCGCCTGAAGCCGCATTGAATCACGTGCGCTTTGCTGAATAGCATGGTTTTGATTGTGGGTTTCTCAAGTTGAAAGCGTGGCGTATGGAACATGGGGACACTCCTACTCGCTTGCAGTCTCGAAAGCGAATTTGTCGCCCGTCAAGGGAAGAGTCACTCCCAAAACGATCTTGCCACTCTTCGACTGAATCATCAACTGGTTGGTTATTTGACGAATGTGACCTGGCTTCAGACGATAGTTACTGTGAAGAATGGGACACAGCATTGATGGAAGGAAATCACAGTGAGCCGTTGGTGATGCCAATCGAGCCAGAGGCAATGTCATCATCAAGTTTTGTTGCTGCTTATAATGATCAGCTTCTGTTATCTAGAGCACTTGATGAATCATCTGTACCTAGGTCAACATCCCTACCTCCAGTGATTCCACCTGTAACTACTACGTGCATAGAGCAGAAAGAGTTTTTGCAAAGTATCATTGACAGCATAGCTGGTAAATTCCCAGAACTAGTGTTTACATTAAGATACAATGGCCTGGACAGCACCAACCCCGTGTTAGAAATATCACAGAGGGCGGTGTTTAATCACCCCCCACTTGGATTGACCCCTCGAGTGTGTGTTACCATTCAGAATAAGCACTACAAAGTTCATGTTATGATGAGACCATGGAGTGAAGGAGAGATAAAATCAATTAATGACGTAGAAGAACTTTGTGATTTATTTTGCAGGAGATCTCTGTACAAATTCTGTCCTGGAATTGATCCTGTGCATTATGAGAATCAGTACCACAAAACAATTCGATTTCATATCAAAAGTGTTCGGCAGTCAGAATTTCCATTTTCACGAGTAGATTCTGTGAATTGCAAACTCTGGTTTTTACCTGCATCAAACTGTAAGGTAGCAGAGAAAGATGCTAGTGAAATGAAATGTCCTCCTTGCAAACGTTTGGTCCATGACCTAAACCTCCAAAGAAAACGTACCCTGGAAGAAAGCCCAAGCAGAAGGATAAAAAGGCAATGTCCCTCTTCAAGAGCACGCCTGCAGTATATGTCACCTGCCAGCAAGCAAACACGTAAACGGTATGCTCAATATCAACGATCCAGTAACATTCGGAACTTACGAAGGCTAGAGGATAGTGAGGTTGTGCTCAGTGATGAACAGAATGTGGAGATGTGTGCAGTAATGGAAGCAACACAAGCTGAAGATTTGGATAAGCTGTACCAGGAAGGAGACCAGCATGGAGTAGGAAGTCTAATGAAGACATTGTGGTTGACAGATAAAGATCGCCAGCAAAAGCAGTTTTTCTCAGATCAGGAAAAGAATAGTAAGTGATATTTTTTTGTTTTGCATTACTTTTGTCTACTCTTTTCTTTCAGCTAACGGAGGTCGTGGGAACAGGTGGAACATGATTACTATCCGTATGGGTAAGTGAATTATTATACCGTATTATTGCTTTCACACTGTTTGTTCCTGTAGCCCTAGCTATTTATATTCGTAGCCCTGCAGCCTACAAAGCTCTGCAAAGTTTTGATATTTTAAAATTACCATCAAAATCCACCATGCAAGCATTCACTGGAGCTTTCATGCATGCTCCAGGAGCAAGTAACGTTTGCATCATTAAGCAAGTGGCCCAGTATGTTTTATTTAAAGAAGACTGTCGAAAGAATGGACGACAAGAGCCACAATCAGATGGAGCCTTGATATTTGATGAGGTCAAGGTGGCCTGTCAGTTAATGTGGAACTCCCGCAACCACCAACTAATGGGGTTGGCAATGACATCGAAGGACATGGCATCTTTGAGCGATGTTTACCGCATTCTAAAAGATCCTGAAGCCAGCCAAACATCTTATATTCTACAATTTATTTGGAGAGACCTTACCAGCAGCTATGACATAGTGGGTCCTTACTATACATCTGCTGCCTCAGTGGAAGCCACTTTTGTAGTGGCTTGTTTGTTTGAAACCATCAAGCTTTTTCAACATCATGGTCTGAAGACAAGTTTGTTGGTCTGTGATGGAGGATCTGCAAATATTGCTACAATTAAAGCAAGTCATTACTGCCATGGGGCGTATTCGATCAAAGAGGATGGGAATGACAGATATGAGGTAGAGCCATGGATGATTAACCCTTTTAATCCTCCAAACAAGATTTTCTGGTTGATTTGTCCATCACACCAGGTAACTGTAATATGATGGTTGTGTTAAGTAATTGCTCTATTTCATAGTTGAAGAATATGGTCAATGCACTGTTTTCATCCAAGGAAGGAGGGACGAAACAGTTTAGACGGGGAGACTCTACAGAGTTTGGATGGAAAGCAGTCACAGACTTGTATGAGAGAGAGCTGCTACGGGTACACAATGGTCAGGCAAGAATGGTACCAAGATTGAGGGAGGCTCATTGTTTACGTGACTCATGGACAAAACTGAATGTATTGCCAGCTAAAATTATGCAGGTAAATTTGAGGTTGTATTTAAAAATAGAAATGTTATGTGACTTATACAACCTTGTATTGTGTTTATGTACCACTTGTTTATACAGCAGGAGCAAGTCCTTGGTGAACTATTTTGGTACGTGAATCAGAATCCTCCACCAAACGATGCAGCAAAAGCACAGGAGACTTTTGCCTACCTAGAAGCTTGCAGTTTCATTTTTGAACAGGGATTATTGTCACACGATCAGATCAAAAGCTTAGATAGCAAGGTCCTTCAGAACATTACAAAGGGGTATGATTATTTTTCTGGATGGTTAACTTCTATCCTAAAGAAAGGTACTGCCATACTATGGTATTATATAGGTACTGAACCACATTGTACTTGTTATTAGATCCTCAATATCCTCATACATCATCTACCCAGCGGTCATTCCTCTCTTGGCAAAGTAAGTTTGTTTACCATAAACAATAACTGTACAAGTGTCAAGCTGTTTAGATTTAGCCGTATAATTATTTATATGACTGACAATCATTTGTATAATCTTGTTTAACAGCATGGGACCTACTACGAATCGATGTATATGGATTTCAAGCATTCTCCAAGTGGTTTCTATCAACGTATCCTACATATTTTATCTCCAATTCGCCTGTCAGGATCAGCTGTGGAAAGCTTGTTTAGCCAATACAAGTTTACTGCTGGTGGAAAATTGGACTCGGTGAATTATACTACTGCTCGAGCTGCTCACCTAATCAAGCAATGTGCTGCTACACATCACAGCGGTGTCAACTACAGGGATGAACAGCTAAGTCTAGTACAAATTCCTCTGGAGAAGAAGTCGTACAATAAAAAATCTGTGTAATTTTTTAATCACATTGTTTGTATTATAATGAATGAAAATTACTTCTTACAACAAAAAATCAGTGTAATTTTAAATCACATTGTTTGTTAAAAATCACTTCTTACTTCCTAGCTTAGTTTCTAATTTGGCATGATGAGCTAAAAGCGTAGGTCTTAAATTTATGTCAACTGTTGATGCCAAGCCTTTCTTTGTTGCCAGCTGTTGCTTTGTTGCTGACAAGAATTCTTGAATTCTTGTATTACAGATTTTCCTTGTAAATGTTTCAAATACATTCCTAATGGCATCTTCTGAATAGATCGTTATGTTTGGTGACTTTGAAGCCAGTATCTCTTTGAATGTATCGAAGAATTTTGTCTCTTCCTGAATTCTTTCATGTGTTATCTAGAAGGAAGACAGTTATTTAAATTGATCACAACAAAGAGTAAGCTAACCTTAATTAAATTGTCCCCTTCTTGGTGTAGCCAATCAGGATTCACAGTTTCTTTGACTGCAGTATCCACTTGTCTCAAAAATGGTATAAATGTAGGATCAGGGGAGTACATGTATCCTTGGTCACGGTACTTGAGGTAACTTGGCATACTGACTTTATCCTTGGAATTCATACAGTGCAAAATCGATATCTCCTGGGATAAAATATTCCTTTGATCATCTTTGCAATGCTTCATTTCTTTGTAATGAAGATGGAGCAAGTCTGATATAGCTGCACCACCAAAACGAAAATACACATCATCTCCATCAGCTACCTGTGTTGTACTTTTATTACTGGAACTTGTGGTACTGGAATTATTACTCTGAAAATGGTTAACATGACCCAGTAAGCAGTGGTACAATGCTGATGATATGGTCATCATCACAGGATTACTCACTGGGACAGGCACATCATTTTCTTCACAGAATCTTAGCCACATTGTTCGAGATTCGTCAATCTGATAACCAACTGGATCAGGTAGTCCAATTTCTAACATGGTGTGCTGGCTGGCTAATAAGAAGGCACTGCAGTACTTCTGCCACTGAAACTGGAAACGCAAAAAGGATTCAGGCCCCTTTTTACACTCTTTATACAGACCAACAAAACACAGTCGATGGCTCACGATTATATCCTTAAGGGGCTGCTCTGTATCATGGAGCTTGACAGTGATTTTCTTCAACTTTTCAGAAAATAGCTGTTCATCAAATTTGACATAAACCTCACTTAGAAGTACAGAAAGATCAACTGACTCTAAAGATGCCAGCATCTCATTTCTCTCTCTCTGGTTCATTACTTTCGACTTTTTTTTCTTTGGTGGTGGTAAGCAGCTTTCTGGTGTCTGTGACGGCTCTTTATTGGCTGGAACTGCTCGTTTTCCTCGGCCCTTTCCTTTCTTCTCTGCAGTTGGTTTGGAGCCATCTCGCGTTCTAGAAAAGCTATAGTATAATTACGCGTCAATGTTCAGACTTTAGTTACTACCTGTTCTCCTTAGTCATCCCTCGTTTCTGCCTTACAGTAGCTGCTTCTAGCTCAAGTTCCAGCGGACATTCACTCTCGGAATTTCGGCTTGCCACGCTACAAGAACGGGGCTTACGTTGAGAATTAAGCCTTATAACGCTTTAAAAACTTACCCCTTGTGAATCTTATCTTTACCTGCTGCTTTACTCCTGGTAGTTCTTTTCACACTTTCAGCAGTCGCCATGCCGCCTTGCTAGCTGTTAAAAGTATCGCACGTGACGGCGCAGATCGCTCAATTCATTAGGGCTCGCGCGTGGCAAATTAACGCTAATCAACAATTCTTTAAGGGAAGCCAATTCACCTTACTTTACTTAACGGGGTCATTTTTGATGGGTTATATTGAAGTTAGACACTCTCTTCTTTATTATGGACTCTTGGTAACGCGTTACATAATATTATTACTTTTGTGGCAACTAAGTAATATAACGAAATACACTATAAAAACAGGTAATCAAGTTACTTTACTTACAAATGTAATGCGTTACCTAAATAATATAGTTACTGTAACGAGTCTAATATTATGTAATATTATTCCTACAAGTAACGAAGTTACTAATCTCGTTAGTTATCCTCTGAATAATGCCTAGCCACAACGAAGTAACGAAGCCTACTGAATGAAGCTTATTCACCAGCTTCTTACTTATAACCAAGATTTGCACATTGTCCAACAACGCAATCATGTCACGTGATAAGGTGGTAGTTTCACACGTGACAGCTTAAGGCTGTGGACACAAAGTAATATAATATGTAATATTATTACAGTTACTTTATTTTATAGGTAACTGAAACTAAATAGTAACTGTAACTGTAACTAAATAGTTCAGTTGCAAGTAATATGTAATAATTATGTAACTAGTTACTTTTACAAAGTAACTTGCCAACACTGCAGGCACAGTAATAACATGGTCAACAACGAGTATTTAAAGTAGTACTATTTGTTAGTGCTGAGTGATGATATCAATAGTTCGATATTCGCGATCAAAAAATCATTATCGCGACATGATAATTACAGCTTACTATCACGATATTGCTGTAAGATTACTAGAAACTTTGTTACCAAGTTTATTTAATTAATTAATTACTTAATTAATTATCCCTTCGAGGACTGAATTAATTTTCAAGCATGGAGGAATGCATAACTTTGTGTTATAAGGAAGGCAGTAGTCTTCTGTAAAATGAAGACGGATTATTGTTTGGCATTGATTTAATGGTAATTTCATACACAACAATAATACCATAACACTTTTGTTCTACACAAAACAGTACTTGTGATATGAAGCGAAGAACAGGAGATGTCATCTCCACTGAACATCCACTTTGTTATTTCTTTATCGTGAATTCATGAGGTAGTCACTGGATCTTTTGTATACAAATCAAATTGCCATCACATGCTGAGTCTGGTGGTGTTTAGTTTGATGTGCTAGGATGAAGTACCATCGACATATGGCTGATCAAAGTAGCAGGTGTAGAGTAATGGCAGACGATAATGGAAAAGCCCCCTTTTTCTATGTGGCCTAGCAACAGAGATTCTCTTCAAACAAAGCAGTACTTGGTGTGATATTGTCAAGAATTTAATGGTTAGTATCATGGTGTTAGTAAATTCTTTCTGTCGTGTACTGATAAGTAGCTATAACGGCTTATACCAGCCCATGTACTTGCATCCAATATATTGGACTTTGGTCTTCGAAGGGTTAACTGTTTTATAACTCTTTAGGCTTCCTTGTTCACGAAATGTTTGGTTGCAAGGCTATAACAAACTGTGTATATTTATTGACCACCCATGCAATTAGTCAATCAGTGTAGAATCCCACTAAAAATGCTGTTTGAGAAGCTGGCTTAGCTGTTTTATAACTACTTGGCTAGCTTTATCATGGAAAACTTTGGCTGCAAGACTGTAACAAAAATTGTAGAAATATTGGCCATCCACGTAATTAATTACCTAATTGATGAGCTTACAAGAAAACCAAGCAAATAGTAATCTACGATGGTGTTAATTATGCTTAGCATGTTTATTTATGCATTGACTCAGAATACTTGGAACTTATCATTCAAAAGTGTAATGATCATGATATTATCATATTGTGAATAATGTCTATCGTGATAGTGAATTTTCTACTATTGCTCAGCACCAGTGGCGTAACTAGACTTGCACCGACACCAGGGCCTAGTAATTGCAATGTCGAAAAGATAATTATTTCTAGAGGCGCTTATTCCGATAACCTGTCAATTTGAAGCGATTTCACAATAACCAAAGGTAATATAGCTGTTTCGCTGCCAAAAATGTGTGCTGTCAAGGTCTCGATCGATTATTTGGTGAAGTTGTCTTTTTCTACTACTCTATTGCTAATTCCGTGGGCATGACTTGATTGCTGACACCCGGGCCTGGGCCCGGGTAGGCCCGGGTTTAGTTACGCCACTGCTCAGCACTTTTATATTATTTGCTGTAGCTATACTGCAAGCAAAGGGTTTGAGATCTAACTTAACACACAGGTGCACACTTCCTGGCTAATTGATTTTATAATTTTAGGCAATTAGTTAACATCAAGAGTTACAAAGAAAAGGCACGTACTTTAATAGAACACACGGGACAAACAAACATGTACCCAATTGGCCAGCCCATGCCTGCCCCATACCTATCAAATGTGCTGCTATAAAGAGTTCAACTACAAACAATTCAGCTACAGTTCAGTTATGTACCAAGTCACCATATTACTTATGTGACAATCATTCATTTTATTTAGTTTTAAATACATTACTTCTCTTGTTCAATAATTCCTGTAGTAAACAAGTTAAAGGAAACACCAAAGCCAGTTTTGTGGCTTGCAATACAAAAAGAAGCGATATCTAAACCAAAAAAGCCAAGCTGTATTGTAAAAAAAGAGTGTGGCATCTAAAAAGGCAAGGATGAAAAAAGTTGTGAAATCAAAAGTGGCAGCCAAGAAATGTCTGTGATGGTAGGTTAATGGCTAAATTTTAATAAGAACAATTCAGGTGAATTTTGTGCTGAATCCTTGGAAGAGGTAATGCAAATTCATCTGAATTGTCGTTAGTAGTAGGCAACACAAATTCACCTGAATTGTTGTTATTAAAATTTTTGGCCATCAATCTACCATCACAGGGATTGCTTGGCCGCCACTTGTGATTTCACATCGGTTTTCATCCTGGGCTGTACTCTTTTTTTACAGCTTGGCTGTTTTGTTTATTATCATCAACATCATTGCAGCCATTTCATGACTGGCACCTTTGATTTCACAACTTTTTTCACCCAGGTTTTTTGAAGGCCACACCCTATTTATACAGCTTGGTTGTTTTTGCATGCAAGTTTAACCCTTGTTAAACACAGCCAATATTATGACGTGCACTGGATAGAGCTGTAATCTATAACCCACACACATGCCCATTCACATGATCAAATTTGGCAGTAAAATTTAAGGAAGGAGGATGAAGTCTCCCCACCCTCTAACCCATGTTTGGGGTACTTAGGTGTGAGTGGGGGAGTATTATATTGGTAGATATGTTTAAGTTACAAATCTCTAAACACAAAACACAGATATATGAACACCTCTTTTACAGAGTTGTATGTGTGCATGGTTTACAGCTGTACATAAGTGTGGGTTATTTGTGTATGCATACAATAGTGCAGGTACAACATTGTACATGTATTATAAACCATTCAAAACAGCTAATAGCTGTAAAAAAGTGTGTGTTCAAGTAAAGCAGAGTTAACTACGACAAAAAGTAGTGATATACCATAGTGTGGCCATGTGTGAAGTATGCAAGTTGTGAATATTATCAGATAGTACAATTGTAAAAGTTTTAATGAAAACGAAGTGATTCTGCTAGTTTTTAAGTCCTGCAAGCGTCTTCATAAATGCCACTCAAATTTGATTCTCAACAAAGCAAAGTGTATAGATTCTCTGATAGCAATAAATAGTTTGAGTTTGGCGGCCTTTTTTTGTTCATAGCATTGCCGTATACAGGAAAGGCTCAAACTATTTATTGCTATCAGAGAATCTATACATTTTGCTTTGTTGAGAATCAAATTTGAGTGGAATTTATGAAGGACTTAAAACTAGCAGCATCACTTTGTTTTCATTAAAAGTTTTACAATTGTACTATCTGATTATATTCACAACTTGCATACTTCACACATGGCTGCACTATGGTATATCAGTACTTTTTTGTCGTAGTTAACTCTGCTTTACTTGGACATGCACTTTTTTTACAGCTATTAGCTGTTTTGGATGGAATTTCAAACCTTTTTGTTAGAATAGGCATATGCTCAATGTTGAAAACAGTAGCAGATCTAGGTGGATTTCCATGGTTTTGACAGAAACCCCTTTTAAATTTAGATTACAGTAACAGAATATTGCTGTAGACAATTTATAATACTGTAACACTGTTTTAAATATAACTGCAATTTTAGTGGCATGTAACTGCAGTCAACTAACATCCATTTAGCTTTTAAACCCTTAGCAACACTTTACTTTCATCTCGCACTGCATTAAAAATGATCACTGCAAGATACTCTAATAGAGCAGTCACAAAGCAGCTCTAATAAAGCAACCAAAGTTACAACTTGGTTACAACTTCTGCTTAGCATTGCATTGTATTGTTACAGGAAGTTAAGTTGCTAGCTACTTACGGACTTTACAATATAAAAACCCAGCACTTAGAGAGATACATACTAAGGTGACTGTTCTATTAGAGTGACAATTGACTGCTCTATTAGAGTGTCTCGATCTTCTAGACTAATTGAAGCAGAGGAGCCATGTCACTGCCCATACTACAGTATGAGCTCTTGTGAAGAATTGAAGAGTAGAGAAAATGGTGAGTAAATTCAGAGATAATAGACAATGAGGGGCACGTAATTATCTGTCTTAAATAAATGCCTTTAAAATTTATATTACTTATAAATAAGTGCACCAGAATATGCTGTGATCTTTCAGACATGTTCAGAGGATCTTTGACTGTTGCGAAGGTTGTTGTTTCGTGTTGCTGAGACTGAGGCACAATTGGTGAGTTGCCGTGCATGTATTTGTGTTGTAAAAATTAACCTGTGCCAAAAACAGCCCAGCTGTAAAAAAGGCGAGGCCAAGAATGCACAAGTATATGTTCATGGAGTAACCAAAAGACATGATATCAAAATCTGGCCAAGAAAGCATTTACAGTATAGGCACTTTTGTGCATTCATTTCTATATGCTTCACATTATCACATCCAGCTAGCTGTACATGTGTGCTTGCAATATAAACAATACTACTGAGATGATCAAAGATATTGCACTGCATTGTTACCAAAATTAATTTAACTAAAAATTTACAATTAGTTTCTACTTGGCCATCTTTTTATTAAGACACACGGTAGTGTCGTGTGGCCCAAGAAGCCGGCGCGCCACACCGTGAGTATATTTACAGGAAGAAAGTAAACGCAATTTTCACACCTTTGTAGCCTCCGTGATTCCTTATCCGATTGAAACCAAAGTTGTTACAGAGGTGCAGGCTAGGTAGAGGAATCCACATTCCAAATTTGAAGAAAATCACTCCAGCCATTTCCGAGATACGAGCGGCCAAAGTTTGGGTTTTTTTTCTTCGTTTTTTTCTTCTACTTCTTTTCGCACACTTTGCAAAATCCGCTATAAAACACGAATGCGTGCTCCAATCCGGCTGAAATTTGGCACACTTAAAGGGCTCATTAAGGTGAATCTCAGTACCAAGTTTGGTAGGATTCCGATGAACATTCACGGAGTTATGACCGATTATTTTCGTAAAATAAGGTCGAAGGTCTGTCACGCCCACAGGGTAAACCGCTTGAAGGAATGAGCTGAAATTTACTATGTAGATGGAGTAACTATCGTAGGAGTGCCTTTTTGTGGTTTGAAAGGAATCCAGTTAAAGGCCATCGAGATATGACACAAAACCCAACCTGTGTCACAATTACGCGATCGATTTTTATGAATTAAATAACTATAAGTTTTCACGCCTACCAGGCAAACCGCTTAGAGCAGTGAGCTGAAAATCGGTGTGTGGCTGGAATAATTATCATAGAAAGTCCTTGCAGTAGTACAGAAGAATCGGAGTACAAACCACTGAGTTATTATTCCAAAGCCAACTACGTGTAGCATATGCGAGATCGAGATACTCTAATAGAACAGTCACCCTAATAGAGTATTCAGCTTCGTTTATAACTTACTCCATTATAGAATTATATGACATTGTAAGTTATTCTGTAGGGAGGTCAGCTACAAACAGTTAATCTTATAGACAATTCAGCTACAAGCAGGTCACCCTGTAGAGAGTTCAGCTACAAATATGGTGCTGTAGAGATTCAGAACATTATAAGTCACACTGAAGAGAATTCAGCTATAAACAAGTCACCTTGTAGAGAGTTCAGCTACAACAAGTCTCTCTGTAGAGAATTCAGCTACAAACAGGTCACTGCGTAAAGGGTTCAGCTACAAAAAAAACTATCCAGTAGAGAGTTCATCTAGATCAGCTACAAACAAGTTATATACTTTATGCAATGTTCAGCTACAAGTAAGTCACTCTGTAGAGAGTGCAGCTACAAACAAGTCACTCTGTAGTACAAACAAGTCACCGTGTAGCTGGAGAGTTCAGTATCCAATCAAAAAAAAACACTCTGTAAAGAGTTCAGCTATACAAACACGTTATATCTCTATAGAGAAAGTTATAACTCTATAGAGAGATCAGCTAGAAACAATTAGTCATCCAGTAGAGAGATCAGCTACAAGACATCACCTTATAGAGAGTTTTGTTACAAAGAAACCACCATGTAGAGAGTTCTGCTGCAAACATATCACACTGTGGAGAGTGCAGCTATGAACAGATCACCCTGTAGAGAGTTCAGCTAGAAAAAGTCATCCTGTAGAGAGATCAGCTAGAAGGATCACCTTGTAGAGAGTTCAACTACAAACAAATCACCCTGCAGATAGTTCAGCTACAAACAAGTCACCCTATAGAGAGATCAGCTAGAAGAAGTTACCTTGTAGAGAGTTCAGCTACAAAGAAACCATCATATAAGGAGTTCAGCTACAAACAAATCACTCTGTAGAAAGTTCAGCTACGAACAGATCATCCTGTAGAGAGATCAGCTAGAAGAAATCACCTTGTAGAGAGTTCAGCTACAAAGAAACCACCATGTAGAGAGTTCAGCTGCAAACAAATCATCTGTAGAGAGTTCAGCCAGAAACAAGTTCACCCTGTAGAAAGATCAGCTAGAAACAAGTCACCCTGTAGAGAGAGCAGCTACAAAGAAACCATCCTGTAGAGAGTTCAATTACAAACAGATAACCCTATAGAGAGTTCAACTAGAAACAAGTCACCATGTAGAGAGATCAGCTAGAAACAAGTCATCCAGAGATCAGCTAGAAACAAGTCATCTTGTAGAGGGTTCAGCTACAATCAAGTTACACTATAGAGAGATCAGCTAGAAACAAATCATCTTGTAGAGAGTCCAGTTGCAAACAAATCACTCTGTAGAGAATTCAGCCACCTTGTAGAGAGTTCAGCTTGAACAAGTCACCTTGTAGAGAGTTCAGCTACAAAGAAATCACCCTGCAGATAGTTCAGCTGCAAACAAAATCACCCTGTAGAGAATTCAACTAGAAACAAATCATCCTGTAGAGAGTTCAGCTAGAAACAAATCACCCTGAAAAGAGTTCAGCCACAAACAATGAGAGTTTCAGCTACAGTTCAGTTATGTAAGAAGTCACCTTATTAACTACAGTATGTGATAATCATCATTCAATGTTAAATATACAAATATTTCATCAGACAAATACTGTAAATGCTTTCTTGGCCAGATTTTGATATCAAGTCTTTTGGTTACTCCATGAACATGTACTTGTGCATTCTTGGCCTCGCCTTTTTTACAGCTGGGCTGTTTTTGGCACAGGATATCACTACTTTTTGTTGAATAGAGAACATACAGTTAGGTATTAGGAGACACTGCATGCATGCATGCATAATAACAGCTTCAGAAACAGATTAGCTAGCTAAATTAGTAGTGAAAGCTTCCAAGTTCAATGTTTAGAAGTGCTACTAAAAGTGACTTGCTAAGAGAAAATTCATTCAAACTGAAAATAATGTCCAAATTCCCGCAAGGACTCACGTGATATCTTGCTTGATGTTTCACGTAAATAAGAACCGGAAAAGTCGAGGCTACAGTCTTAACTGTTCTCACTGAAGCAGTGGGTTGGCGATATAACTAGTCTAGCCGAAATCTGTGCATGACAAACGGAGCCGAATAAGCTGCGAGTTGTTGCTGAATGTATGCCTCGGAATGGACATGAAGCCTGACGGCACTGAATGCATCACACTACTGATTCTCGCAGCAAATTGCTGGGTAAGTCCGTGTATAGCTAAGTCATTGTAAACGGCTATATAACTATTTTAGATGGGAATCTCCCGTGCCATAGTAGTTTCCTGGGATTATATGCTATGCTTGTGTAGGCCAGAGCCTCGTAGCTGGCTTGTTCTAGCTGTGTGGGTCAGACCGCGAACAAGTTGAGCTGAACCTTGAGAAAACAGCTAAAAGAGGATATTTTCTCAACGTTTCAACCAACCAAGATGGTTGGTAATGACAACAAAGATGTCAAGAGCAGACAAGTGCTTCCACCAACAGTTCAGGAAAGATTAGTAGGCTATATACTTTTATGGCTTCCTATAATGTATTAAGGTGAAAACTGTGGCTATAAATAATGTGTCAGGCATTTGAATGATTAGCGGGTAAGTCAATACTACAAATGAGT
This sequence comes from Dysidea avara, assembly GCF_963678975.1. Classification (NCBI taxonomy): domain Eukaryota; kingdom Metazoa; phylum Porifera; class Demospongiae; order Dictyoceratida; family Dysideidae; genus Dysidea; species Dysidea avara. The sequence continues at coordinate 26,826,155 of NC_089281.1, read as the reverse complement.
TAATATTTTTGAGGGCTGAGCTCAATGCGTACATACAGTAGGCTGTAATTACTATGCATCGATTGATTGATGTGATAATAATATAAGCAGATCTGAGACAACCATGGACCCTACTATATAGTAACTGCACAGATAATATAGAGTTATGTATACTCTGATATAATTGTTAGTTTGCCAATGGTCAAAGCTAAATTAACCATTTTAGATAGCTTTTTGTGATGTTGAAGGTACTCCAGTTAGGGGCAGGCAATAAAAGATTATTTTTTCAAAACAGGAGAGGAACATGCTTAGGCCCGCAAGGTACATGCAGGCTTAATCTACTTATCCCAGTAGATGCACCATATTATATACAATGCACATATCAATGTATTGCCCTACTAACCCCCCCCCCCCCCCTTTGGGCATATATAGGGCTATAGTGGGCACAACTGAATGTTAAATGCCCCATGGTAGGACAAACCTATTGTGTCAAATCCCCACCATTGGCTCCAGTTGCAACATGGGAGATTTGACATAGCGTAGAAAAAATACTTGGGTGCTTAATGAATGATTGTCAAATGCCCCATAGTGAAGCAGCAGTTTCATGTCAATTCGCCTTGTAAAGCCCCACTTACAGGCTTTACATCCAAGGGGGATGGTGGGGTAACACATTGGTAGGTGCATAACAGGGGCGGATCTAGGATTTTTTGAAAGGGGGGGCTAAGCTGGACAGGGACATAGGTAACTAGCCAATATTAGAAGATAACAAACCTTCTCACAAGGCCCTAGTGGTAAGATTCATGTAGTATCCATGGTCAAATTAGTTATTTGGAATACAATGACTACATTGGTGTGCGAAGTATGCCAGCCTAGGGGAGTCTGGGGGCATGCCCCCAGGAAATGTTTGAAAATAAAGCCCTCTAAAGGTGAATCTGAGAGTGTTTTTAGCAGTGTTGGGCAAGTTACTTTGTAAAAGTAACTAGTTACATATTACATATTACTTGCAACAGAACTATTTAGTTACAGTTACATATTACCCATAAAATAAAGTAACTGTAATAATATTACATATTATATTACTTTGTGTCCACAGCCTTAAGCTGTCACGTGTGAAACTACCACCTTATCACGTGACATGATTGCGTTGTTGGACAATGTGCAAATCTTGGTTATAAGTATAAGAAGCTAGTGAATAAGCTTCATTCAGTAGGCCTCGTTACTTCGTTGTGGTTAGGCGTTACTCAGAGGATTACTAATGAGATTAGTAACTTCGTTACTTTTAGTAATAATATTATGTCATATTAGACTCGTTACAGTAATTATATTACTTAGGTAACGCGTTACGTTTGTAAGTAAAGTATCTTGCGTTATATTACCTGCTTTCATAGTGTATTTCGTTATATTACTTTGTTACACAAAAGTAATACAGGTTTTTGCAATTGAATTCGTCGCCTTTGCAATTGAATTCGTCCCGTTTGCAATTGAATTCGTCCCGTTTGCAATTGAATTAGTCGGTTTTGCAATAGAATTCGTCGCGTTTGCATTACAATTCGTCATAAACAAAACGGCTCCAAGAAACCAACCCGTTCATTAACAGATGAACTATTTATGCCTTGGAGAGTTACACTTGAGACACTAGAAGGTAATTGAAGCTGGTAGTACGCGAAGTTGATAGCTGTCTGACAAGTTAATTAGCTTGCTCGCGAGTGACCACACCCATCGCGAATTATTATTATTATTATTAATACTTTACAGAACTGTACAGATCAATAAACAAAATTAAACAATATTTAAGAGCTTATAACAATTAAATTACAGAACTGAAGGTCTACCAGTGTCTTGCACTGGTAGCCATAATTAATTACTTACAAATTACAATAAGCTATATAACTACAAATAATAATTACAAGGGGTAGCTATAAAGAGTACAAGTTAAAGAATAAAATAGTTTGTAGGAGCTGGAATGTTTAAACATTTGGAACAGGGGCAACGGAAATAAAAAGTACATAGGTTATTACTGTCAAAATTGTTAACAAAATGATTCCAAAAATAATTCTTGAGTTTGAATTTGATAGTTAGGAGGGTTTGGGATAAGTCAATTAATGGTAAGCTGTTCCACAATCTGGGTATACGGTAGAAGTAGGAATTCATTACACTGTTTTTAGATGCTATCATGTGTCTAAGTTTGTAACCTGCTGATCTTGTGGGTCCAGAGATAAATTCTACAAAGTTTAATATGTTGAACTTTTCAGATGGAAATTTTACTGATTTTATAAAAAACATGATGTCAGCTAAATCGTAAATATACATCAGTGGAAGAATGGCGCAGTAGAGTTTGGAATGTCGTTGGAGAGGCTGTAGAGGAAGAATTATTGCCTTATAAAGAGTTGTTTACTACTGTTGTACTTGAACAAGTTCTTGTAGCAGCTGCTACATCATGTTTTCGCGTTTGCTCCAGCTGCCATTCTTGTTATGGACGAATTTAACTGCAAAAGCGACGAATTCAATTGCAAAAGCGACGAATTCAATTGCAAACGGGACGAATTCAATTGCAAACGGGACGAATTCAATTGCAAACGGGACGAATTCAATTGCAAAAGCGACGAACTCAATTGCAAACGGGACGAATTCAATTGCAAAGTCGCCGAATTCAATTGCAAAAACCTGTAATATTACGTAACGCATTACTCCCAACACTGGTTTTTAGCAGTTTTTCGGTGGAGGATAATGGAATTTCAGTTTATCGAAATACTTTTACTTTTCCATTAAATCAAGACTGATTGCAATATGCATTGAGTAGCTATCATGCATGCATGATAATCTTTTCATTTGTAGCTACCAAGCATTTAGATATAGCTAGCTATATACCATAATGCATCAGCTCCTCTTCAATAACCTCAACTGTCTATCTTACTGATAAAAATAATGTTGTTGGATCCCACTGGAAGGTTGGAGTATAGATTATTTCACACATCATGAAGTTGAAAGAATTGTGGAAAATGCTTACCCCAGCCTCAACATCAACAAATCCAAGGCAGATTCTCTTCTTTTTTTTATGTAACACTAGACTATCATCTTCTAAAGACCATCTGGGATTCATCAACATTGGGTGACTATGACTACAAACTACACAAGTTTGACTGTGATGATTTTACAGTCTGCATGAAGGATGCTGTTTCTAAATACTCCCATGATCAAACAAAGCTAGACAATAGGGGAAGTCTTTGTGTGGAAGAAACATGTATAGCTAAACAGAGGCAGAAACATGTATAGCTAAGTAGTAGTGGTGTTGAACGTCACAATTATTAGTATGCATGCTCCTTAGCCTAGTGACACTTAGTTAGCCTTAACACCAATAAAGTGTACTCAAAAGCAGAATGCAGTAAAGGGTACTATATAGTAGCTATTAGCTAGTCCACTGACAATCCTTAGCAAAGTGCAACTATATTTGCATTTATGGGGTTTCTGAATTTGCTGTTGTGATAGTCAACTTTATATTTCTAGATCTGCCGGGTTATGAAGATTGATCTATAGCTAACTATGAATACCAGCATCATAACCCACAGCATGGGGTCATATCAGAAGGTAACTGATAGAGAGTTTATATTCATAGACAAAAGTGCTATATATAGCTGCCTTATAAACTTGTAAAATACCAAGACTACAGTTTGCTAAATGGCTGAGTTGGTAACTACATATTATACTGAAGCTGATAACTCTAACCAATTAAACCAACTAACAGTTTCAATCATATAATAAATTCATTTTAAAAATAAAAACCACACTAATCACCTCTTATAGCCATAGTGGAAAACACTGCTAATTATCTGAATAAAACAAAACCCACAATTACAACTCTTGTAACTAAAGATGCAACCCACAATTGAAATCTTTTCTTGAAGAACTCTTGAGGAAAAGGAAGTTATACTCTCCTGGAACAGAGTTGAACAATAGGTATAGTTACATAGACATTATTTGTGTTGGTAGTGATGCATAGTTGATAAATTAAGTCTGCTTTTGATACACATAGAAGATTTAGGGTTTTATTGGCCAAGTACTAACTTAGAAAGGAAGGGGTCTATAGCCCCCTTAGCCCCCCACCCCTAAATCCGCCCCTGCATAATAAGTTTGCATCATAAACCTTGTGTTAAAAGTTAGTCTGTCTTGCTTTTTTCATGCTTATAGCAGCTAATGTGCTTATTCCCAAACAATCAGGACTGGAAAAACTACAAAATTAATTGTCTTCTACTTTTATCTATCAACTATCCAATCACTGCTAGTTTATTAAAATTTCCTTTGCTGTTGTGTAACTTGTTTTATGCTATAACCATTAGTCCCTCCTAGTTTATATGTCTCCTAGCAACAAAAATTGTTATGTCAACAATGTAGGTGAGAACCACAAAACAAGTCAAGTAATACATTCCAAAATTGGTCATCAGCTGCTGCAGTATGCTGAATGCATCTTGGGAATGACTATGTTGGATGCTCACTTTAACAATAATCATAATAGTAGAATTAAGTGTTTGTTGACATGCTAGTCTGACTATATGATTACATGTTTTTAGTTAGCTGTGCCTTACCATACTGTATCCCTTTCTGTATATGCAGGGTGGATACTGATGTTGTGACTGTTGGCGGGTGAGTTTATGGTCAATGGACAAATCACGCAAATGGTGAAGAAAAAGTAATATGTGGTACCAAGACTCCACTACTATATTATGAACTCTTGGTGGTACTTCATAGCCAAACACTAGTGTATCTGTATTCTTGTGCTATTGTAGTCATTTTTTAATTTTTGGGATCATCATAATGTAAATGTTTACTATTACAGTATATTCATGCTATCATTAAAGAGTTCGAAGTTGCTATTGTTACGGCAGACGGAAATATTTTGTCAGTGCTATTGTTCCGGCAGTCCACTAGATTTCTCACTATCAAGCACACTAGTTGTATGCTATGCCCCGAGTATTCGACTTTAGGGCACACGTCTAGTAGGTTGCCCCGAGTATTCGACTTTATAGGGAATGCGTCTAGTAGGTTGCCCCGAGCATTCAACTTTAGGGAATGCGTCTAGTAGGTTGCCCCAAGTGTTCAACTTTAGGGGACGTGAAAAGTAGTTCTAGTGTTAGGGTTAGGGTCGGGTTTAGCTTTAGTTTCTTCTTCACCTTCAATATCTATTATGTAGAAGTTACTCCACTTGGAGACATATAAGGTAGAAACTAAGGGAGTTGGGTAGCTGGGAGCCACGTAGCACAATGGGTAGGACTCTGGGCTCAAGCACTGGAGGTCCCGGGTTTGATTCCTGCTCAAGGCATTTTTTTTTCGTTTGAGGACCTTTTTTGTCTAAGTTTTATTTTTATTCACGTGACTGCCGGAACAATAGCAACAGCCTAAAGAGTTTCTATAATTGTGGGTTAAGTGCTGAAAGGTGATGCACTGATGCTGGCTTTTTAAGTGAACACTGAAGTTTCACAGACACTGAAGGGCTATGTACGGCCCTGCATGGACCGGAGTCACGCTATAACGAGTCAGTGGAGGCATACTGTGGCAAATTTAAAACAAATCAGTGACTGGACTCACAATTAAACCAAGAGTTGACAGCACAATGTCTATCAAATCAGCCAGCTCGCTATGGCTAATGACCTTGCCCACTTTCACACTGTTTGGGTTTGGGAATTGAGGTGGGCGCCTCACACCTCGACGTCATGGTGGCAAATTTGAATCTTCAAAGAGCACAAAAGCAATCTCATAAACTAATGAACAACTTTTAGTGAAATTAAATGTACAGATACATTGTGTGAAAAGCCCCTGATAGCTGCAGCCTTTTTACAATACGACTTCATGGGTTGAAAGAAAATCGCTCCAATGGGATGCGATGACGAAGAAAATGAAAAAAGAACGATGCACATTTGAATAAAATAATTTAATTAATGCATTGTAAATGGGTGGGCGATGGAACAAACTGCTCCAACAATTCGCCTGACGTTTCGTGTGGTAGTTACTCATTATAGAAAGGTTACATGCTCCTGGTTTCGAGGCGGAATCTTTTAGTAAGGCTGAGATTTCGCCATGCGGATTTTAAAAGATTGTGTAATCGATCCATCATGTAAAATGACTCACAGTAGTGGTCGCGTGTTTATTATTATTGTGGGCGCGCACTTTGCGCTTCTTGGCCTCGCGACTCACTACCATGAGTCTTGATTGTAAAATGTAAGCACAGTTTATTTAATTAGTGCATACCATTACAGCATGTATTTTGTACTATCATGACAGTATAAATCCAGGGTGACACTGAAGTATCCCAGTGTTATCTTGATAATCCTTCACTAGTACAGTGAAAACATGTCATTGTAGGAACAAAATTTCTTCTGACCTTAGGCCAGGCAAACTTGGTTATTTATTTATTTATTATTAGGACACCTGGTCCTACAGCCTGCTCAAAGACTTTAGCTACTTAAGATGTGTTTGAAAAGTTGGAGAAAGGAGAAAAAATCCATGACTGGACCTAGGTAGCCTCGAACCTGCAGCCATCCGATTTATGCTCGAACGCTTACAGGAGTCTACCAGGTGGTCAGGATGTTTTCTCCTTGTTATTTTCATGTAATTATATCCATAGGAATTCTAGAGAGTAACTCATTATCTCTAAGTACCCCAAGTAGAACCAAAAGGACACTAATTTATTTATTAATGCTTTACAGCACAAGTGCTGAAGGTCTGTAGGACACCTGGTCCTACAGCCTGCTCAAAGACTTTAGCTACTTAAGATGTGTTTGAAAAGTTGGAGAAAGGAGAAAAAATCCATGACTGGACCTAGGTAGCCTCGAACCCGCAGCCATCCGATTTATGCTCGGTTACCTGTTTCTCATCCATAAAAATTTGGAACTATATGTGAGCAGGAGGTAATTTTTCATTATTCATTGTTAAAGAATCAAGCCGTCCATTACTATAAAGGCTAGCTAAGAAGTAGCATCTACGGTTTCTGAGGTGCAAGTGACATTTGCTGTGCTGTAAAATGATAGCAAACCTTCTTAGCATCAAAATACGTGTACACGTGATTGATAATAGCAATAATGAAATTAGATGCGGTGGGGTAGAAAGGGATGGAGGCAGGAATGAGAAACGATTAATCAAGTTTACCTGACCTTATTAACCCTTAAACCCGCAAACAACTTTTGGGGAATGTGTGTTTACACAACATGGGCATGCATGTCAACACTAGGTGGGGTAACTTAATTCTTATAGCCTACAACTATACATTGGTTAAAAGTCTGTTCACTGGGCTACTTTGGAGAAGGTTAAATGAACACTTTATCTACAGTGGCATACTTGTTCTGAAGCAATGAACAACAGTGAGTTGCATTGTGTTCCAAAATTCTTGCCAAGTGTTTAATTTAGATTGTGGGTTTAGTCATGTAAGTCATATATGGTCTGATAGAAATTTATACAAAGTCAGTTTGACCTCATTATACAGGTTTTTCACTGTATTTATAGCCGTACTTAAAGGATATATGAAGCCCAGAAGATTTAACCATGCAATATTTATATAGTGCAACATTGCCTTACTTGGAACACCACTAATCCACAGGCCAATTGGTAAGAAGCATCTGCTATGCAGCTGTTCTTGTATTATTAACTGGCTATAGAGAGGAATTTAGTGATGGATTTTTATTGTGTGGCAGTGTGTGTGACTGGCAGCAAGAGGGCAAGCGTTGCTAACCAACCTGATAGTAAATGCTAAAAAATGTTGATCCACGTAAGCTATGTAATCACAGATGGAACATTTCAAGTTGGTTGCAATGGCTGGCAGCCCAAAGGGTAAGAATTTTCTTCGATGCTTATAAGCTCCCTATGAAGCAAATGATGATGTCATTATCCATAGGATATCTGGAAAGATGATATCCGTTTCAGCTCTACTGTATAGTAGCCACGGCATAAGACAAAAAGTAACACCATTCACTTCCAGCATTCCAGTGGTTTAGTGGTGACCATACATCAACATTGTCTGAGGGTTTTCAGACTACAAAAGCCGTGGAATGCCTTCAACACATGAAATGCCAAATATCTAATGCCCTAAGTCTTACACAGTGGAAACTGCCTTGGTGGCCACTTGTATAGAAGTTGCCTCACTAAGAAGGCCAACTTTTAAATTCTCCCATGAGACATCTACGTGTATGGTTAAATCAGTGCCTTACTAAAGCAGCTACGTGCTTATCAAGTCAAGAAATTTTGGCCCAAAAGTAACTATTTTAAACAGGTTCCACAGTACCTACTTAGCTGATTTACTACTTGACTTACTCCTAGCTATTGATCATTGCTTATCTGTGTTTGGAGAAGCACCATGAACATGCCATCATATGAGACCTGCTACCATGGTAGAATCTGCTGGACCAAATTGGAGAAGTAGAGACATTGTTTTCACAGCAGTTATATCACAGACAGTTGTACAATTCTTACATTATTATTGTGTACCTTAAAACTGTTGGGTATTCATGTGTCCTGTGTATGTTATAACTGCATGTGTATATGTACATGCTTGTACCCATATCATTTGTGTGGGGTTGCCTTTACATGCAGGCTATAAATGATCTGAATCATAGATTGTAACAGTTCTAAATACTTGGTGTATGATGGCATAGTTTTTTGCACACTTGTTTTATGGCTACAAGCATGCACTGATTATCTACACTTACCATTCACACACAGCCCATTTCAATAACCAGTGCCCACAGTTGTGCTCTGTGTCATTCTTTAAATTCTTCAAGCTGTACTCTTAGCGAGCACATTATGTGGGGGTGACTAAATTCAAATTTCAAACTAGCCATTCTCGAACGATCTCAACGGCATAGACACTTCTTTTATGGCTACATGCACTGATTAACTACACTTACTATTCACAGCCCATTTCAATAACTGGTGACCACAGATGCGATCTGTGTCATCTTTAAATTCTTAAGCCGCACTCTTAGAGAGCAAATTAAGTGGGACGACTAAATTCAAATTTCAAACTAGCCATTCTCAAAAACATATGTAGCAATCTTAACAAAACCTTTAGAACAGTTTAAAAGACACACTGTCCTACATGCCAAACGAGTATTGTGGAAAACAACAATATGGGTTTTGTATTTGGCCTCTAGGTTGACTGAGGATGACTGAAACTTCGTTTGGTGCTGAAATTACGACTGTAGGGTAATGATGTATGGCAAAATTGATTATGTGAATCTTGAGGCGATTGAGAGAATATGGAAGCGATAGCAGGGCTATCAATTTTCAGAATGCATAAAGGAATGCAAGGGATACACCTAACCTCATGCGATAAATAATAAAAAATATGAAACCTCCCCTTTGATGTCGGCAATCTTGATCTTGAAACAGTCGACATGGATTTACTTCACTGTTTGTGTGGTAGTTACTAGTGACATGATGAGTTTAATTCTAGAGTTTCAGACGGATATCGTAAATGATGGGTGAGTTACAGGCAGGCCAAATTTGACAACATTCGTTCCTGTGAAATCTTCACATGTAGTGGTCGCATCATTTATTGTCTGTGGCACGCATTTCTGCTTTATTGGCTGCGTGATTTACTACCGTGAGTCTCGATATGACCATGGTAATATTGTATATGCATGAATGTATTCATTATAATGGCATATGTGTGTAATCATTGTGATGCTGGTTATGCACCCAGATATGTAAAATATTGTAAGCAGATGTATGTAACCATTTATACATAAGTAACAAATAAGCATGATAGAAATAGTGCAGGTTGTGTATACATATGGTGACTCATCAACGTTACAACTAATATTTGGGATTGCAGGCTATCTATATCAAGCAGGTGGTTGAAATCTGTGAGTAGTAAAAATGTGATACTAGGTTGCTGGTGTATGGTTAAAAATTGATGAATGAAAGTTTCAGGATTTCACTAGACTCAACAGCTATAGGTTCCCCTGCATGCACAATCAGTGACCTCTACTACTCTCAATTGCTTTATGATATCCTGTATGGCCCATGTTATGCATGTACGTACCATATGATTCTAGTCCATCCATTTAGCTATAAAGTGGGGAGTAATAATGGTAAGAAATGCCATCTACAGTCTCATCCGGGAATCATACTACCAAAGTATCAAACTAGCTTTTTAAAAGTCTCCACAAGTATGTTTACTGGTATGTAGTAGTTCTATGTAGATAATTTTCAGTGTAGACAATATTCAATAAACAATGGCAACAAAGACAGCTTTATAGTTCTTTCTTTTTATTGGATCTATTTATTCCTCTCCTACATAAGGCACCAAAGTAAACAAGTGCTGTTGGTGTGTACCCTTTCTTGGTATGGTAGGTGTTTGTGCAATGCTTAGGGTACATCGTCCCCATCCTTTTCTACATGGTAAAAGAAAGACATGAAGGTTTGTGCAGTGCTTAGGGTACATCGTCCCCATCCGTTTCTACATGGTAGCAGAAAGACATGAAGGTTTGTGCAGTGCTTAGGGTACATCGTCCCCATCATTTTCTACATGGTAGCAGAAAGACATGAAGGTTTGTGCTGTGTTTAGGGTACATCGTTCCCATCCTTTTCTACATGATAGCAGAAAGACATGAAGGTACAGGTAACTACAAATGTGGTTGTGTGGAGTATAGTAGGGTGTTTCAGGTACACTTATCTTCTTGTCCTCTTCTATGTGGTAGTAGGAAGGCTTTAGGGAGACAAAAAACGTGGTGCAGGGCTCCTTAATGGTAACAGGAGTTGTTTTGCGGTTGGTATATCATCTGTTCTTCAATTGCAGGAATGAGACAGTTCAGTTGAGATTCAATTAGGCAGCTAGGCAGCTGCATGTCCTAGCTCTAAGTTGGCCTATTTTTGGGCTATAAATGAAACATAAATCCCATGTTTTGTACCTAATCATTACATTCCTTTCCTGCTGGTAGGCAGTTTACTCCTGATTCAATAGGCCCCCTGCAGCTGGAACCTCCTGTACACCTACCAAACTACCACCCAATCATTGACTGGGTGCTACTATCCTCCAGATTCTACCCTGTGTCCAGGCACAAGTGGTGGAGGAGGACAAAAGCCAGGAGTAATATTAATGTTGATATAATTGGCTTGTATTATGCCTTTTTGTGTCATAGCATTTGTAAGGGCATTAAAAACACAGGCAGTTTTAGAGCCTTTTAACATGGTGCCAGCCTAGCATTTTGTGGTAATATTTAAGATAACAGTCAGCCTGGCATTCTGGTTCCATGTTCTAACTACAGCCATGGTATAACTAACAACCACAGTGGTGTACGGTAGTTAATGTATTTCATAGTAAAATACAAGTTGCAATAAATGCACACAAGCATGATAAAAGTCAGAACTAAGCATTTTGCAATTGATGTACATATTGATTTTTCACCTACATGAGGAAAAAAGTTGTGTATCAATAGCATGTAAGTGTGAGAAATGAAGGCTGTATAGACCCTGTATTAGAGTCTATACAAGTACATATATACATACATGCATACAAACGTACATACAGGTGGATTTTAGAGGCAGCGTGTTGGCAGGCACCGTTCAACATTGTGGCAAATTCTACTACTGTATTACGCGCAATGGTTGGTTGCTCCTGGAACTATACTCATTACAATGGATATTATTGAGCTTGCTATCTTTTACTGAGGCTTCTGTGTCTTCAAGTCTATAGGGAAGATTTACACTGTTATACCTTATTTTTATTGTACAAGTGGATAATGTAGGTTTGAGACCCCCTGAATACCCCAACAAAATGGGACCCAGAGCAAGATTCCCAGATTCCCGAGTTACCCCCAGTTGGTGCCCCTGCCAATACTGCCAAGGCACTGTGAAGATATTGTGAGGCTAGTTTCTAGTTAATATTTTTTGTCGAGAAGTCCAAACCTTTGTGATCCTACTACATATAGTATAGTATGATTATCGGTATATGTAAATTATATGACAACAGGTGTAGGGATCATGAAAGTTTGCGTTTTCTTCTCAAAAATAGAAACCAAAAATCCATCTTCACTTTTCCTTCATGGCAATTTACTAGGCAGCATTAATTAGGCACTATCGAACCAAATGAAACTTTAATTTTTTACTGAATAGTTAATTAACTGATGATTCAATCAAATTTTTTAAATCTGAGGAACTTTCATTGAGCAGCTTAATATTTTTGAAAATTACATCAATTTGGTTATTGTTACTTGCAGTAACATACACTGTATCTATCTTTTTCACTGGCTACTTGAATTATACATGACACATTAATGCATCTAATCTTGAATAATGGGATTTGGGTTTCTTTTTATTCCTAAAACAAGATGTTGAATTTGAATGCATTAGAATTTGTCACAATTTATAAATGGAAAATCACAATCCCTGAGAATTTTATATGGTAGTTACTATATAGTGTAGTCCTGTTGTAAAAATATGTTCAATATGTTTATGTTGCAAATGATGACAGTACTATGGCAAGGTTAATACCTTTTCTGAACTGACACCTTCATACTGTGAAATAGCAGTGTGTATAATGTACTTGCAGCATATCTTTCCTGGTCCAGTTACTGCAATATCTCCTGGTTGTAGTTTTCCATTCTTTGAAATAAACTGACTACACTCATCCTGTATTGTTTGACCAGCAGCATTGAGTATGGACTTGGACACTGCACCATTTGTCAGTGTTAAATCTCTTGATGTTGTGTTGACATATACTTCTGCCTGTAAATACAAAAAAGGAGTTTCAATAGTTCCTCTAACTAGTCAAACACTATGAAATATTTCTACCATCATCATAAGAACAACTAATAACATACTGGTTACAATTCATAAACGATTCATGCCACAAAGTGGTTACAAGCTAGTATAAAGAGGGTAAGGTCAAGCATATCAATGGTGCATGGCCACTTTTCCTACTCAGGCAGCAAAGTTCAGTTTTGCATACCTCTGGTGCAAAACAAAAAATAAGCCACAACTCAGCCCTTTGAGTAGCCTGAGCATGTACAATATGGAAATATGAGTGGGTGGGACCATAGATATGTTTCATTTCACATATTGATGGTGAGGTTTGTAGCAACGGGCATTGTTCTATCATAGACTGAGACCTCTAATTGTTTGAGTATTTACTCTGAGGCCTATTTGGTTGACTTCAGGACAAGGATTTTGATAAGCATTTCAACTCTGACCTAACCCAAACATCTACTGCTCTAGCAATAGTATACCACTGAGCCAATCAGCTTGAGTTTGAATTGTATTAGCCACAAAGCTGAACTAGTGCTGACAAAATTGGAGCAGAATCTATGGGGCATGTGGGTCATTTTGTGTTCACACTGGGCCAATGGAGTGCCATATTGCCTTCCCATACAAACAATGAAACTGATGAGGCTGACAGTTTATGGAGAAGCTTGATAGTCCCTTATTCTGGTGAAATCTCAGATGACACCATGAGAATTATTGTGTGTGATATTTGCATGGCAAACAGGACTACTTGGCTATCCAAATAGTAAAAAGTTGGAGAAATTCAGTGATGATGGCAAGATTGCAGATGATGACAATGACTTGGATGATAGCAGTAGCAGCAATGATACTGTGATATATAGAATGGGAGAATGGGCAGTACTATTTGCTATGAGATTCAGAGAAAACTAGCACAAAGACAAAGAGAATCATAATGATTTGAAAGAAAAAGTAAAGTTATTTAATGAGTTCTACATAATTAACAGTGTTGGCTGTAACGCATTACATAATAATTACTTTTGTGGTAACAAAGTAATATAACAAAATATGCTGTAAAAACAGGTAATATAACTCAAGTTATTTACTTGCAAATGTAACGTGTTACCTAAGTAATGAAGTTACTGTAACGAGTCTAATATTACATAATATTATTACTTTAAGTAACAAAGTTACTAATCTCATTAGTAATCTACTGAGTAATGCCTAGCCACTATGAAGTAAAGAACCCTACTGAACGAAGCTTATTCACCAGCTTCTTGCTTGTCCAACAATGCAATCATGTCACGTGATAAAGTGGTAGTTTCACATGTGACAGTTTAAGGCTGTGGACACAAAGTAATATAAAATGTAATATTATTACAGTTACTTTACTATATGGGTAATATGTAACTGTAACTAAATAGTCCAGTTGTAAATAATATGTAATATGTAGCGAGTTACATTTAAAAGTAACTGTCTCAACACTGATAATTAATGAAGAGAAGTTCGATTCAGAATTACCTATAGGGATAGAAAAATTTGACTGCAGTGAGTGAATAACAGGGGTGTAGGAAGATATTAAGAGTATCTCAATCTTTGATGACTGGACTTGTATTCTATTATTTTAATGCACTTGTACAGCAACTTTGTTTAAGCCTATGGATTATATGGTTGAAGCCAGATCAAGGCAAATGGAATCACTGGCAAGGAAAAATGATACTGCTTTAGTGATTTTGATTCTGGTTAGCTAGAAATATTTATGGGTGCCTAAGCACCCATGGCATCCATGCTTCCTATGCCCTTGATTATAAATATTTGCTCTAAAGTACTCTAATTGAGCAGTCACCTTAAAGACTATTGCATACCTGATGCTTGGCCCCTCTCATATTTAATCATTTCAGCAACATCTTGGTGCCATGCAGCACAGAGCAGGTTGTTTTCTGTGCCAAAGATATTATCACCTCATTCACAAAAGTCCTTTATGGCTTGTGAGTTTTTATTCACTGCTTTGACCAGTTTTAGCATCTCAGTATGTTGTTCATTGGACAGGTCACAGGTTATATGGCTCTAATGAGTGCGGCTTTGCTTGGATAATAGTTCTTTTCTCTGGGAAACATGTGATGATGTTATTGGCTATTCAGTGATAAGTATTCCTTACCAAGAAATTTTTCACCAATGTGTTTGTAAAGGACTCTACTAACATATATTAAAAAGTTTAAATTCAACTCCTATAGGGGAAGCTGTGACAGCTGCTGGAACGTGGGGTACTTGAAACTGTATTGGGAAAAATTGAGAAGTCTAATTTTGCATAGTGTGGAGTCAAAATAGGGGTTTATTGTAATTCAGAATTGCATAAAAGCATTTGTTTTACACAAAAAAAATTCAAACACACTTTCTGTAACAACTTTAAACAGGCTGTAGGACCAGGTGTCCAACAGACCTTCAGCACTTATGCTGTAAAGCCTTAATAAATAAACTAATATCCATTTGGCTTCACATGGGGTACTTTGAGATAATAAGTCACTCTCTAGAGTTCCTCAGATACATACACTATATACATGAAATTGACAAGGAGAAAACATCCTGACCGCCTGGCAGACTCCTGTAAGTGTTCGAGCATTAATTGGATGGCTGTAGGTTCGAGGCTGCCTAGGCCCAGTCATGGATTTTTTCTCCTTTCTCCACCTTTTCAAACACACTTTCTGTAACAATTAACTTTAAACAGGCTGTAGGACCAGGTGTCCTACAGACCTTCAGCACTTGTGCTGTAAAGCCTTAATAAAAAAACCACTCCTTGGTGGTAAAAAAGCTATGCCCACTTCTGCTATTTGCAAACCCCCTTTAATTGGTATGTACTTTTATTTGAATAGACACAACAATTTAAATGTGAGTGAACATATTTTAAATGGCTGCCTTGTGGGCGAACATGCTGTATCAAATTTCTCCCAAAGTAGTACCTGGTGTGTTGTAAATGTACTTGAAAATGGCAATACCACCCCTAATCACTGCATTTTTAGTAGTCTATATGTCAAGGTAGATGTCCACATGCTCCCGCACAAAGCTTGTCAAATAGGGTACTTTTCTCATGGCCTGCAATTGCAAAGAAACAGTGTCACAACCAGTGAAAGCATGACAACAGAGCAAGTAGCACCTCTGTCTTTCAGAGAGCTCATCTTGGATCATCTTCACATTGTAAGAGCCCTTTGACGTGGTGAATAAAAGTGGATGGTTGGTGGTGCACCAGCATTATCAGCAAATCTACATCTTCTGCCCGCATCTGTAAAATCAACAACCATGGAGATGACTGAGCTCACTTTTCTGTGAGTATTGTCCATGAACTTTGCCCTTGGCAGTGTTGGGTAGCTACTTTTAAAAAGTAATAATATATTACTTATTACTCGTTACTGCCACTGTGATGAAATGCATTACAGTTATATATTACTTCAGTTTAAAAGTAACTAGTAATACGTTATATTACATATTACATAATATAAAAAGATACTTCGTTAGGTAATAATATTACAGTAACACGCTAGTTAAGTATACGTTACATAATAATATTACAGCAAGGTGCTGATTAAGTAACGCGTTAGTACTTCATTAGGTAATAATATTACAGTAACGAGTAGTTATTCGCTACTTTAGTAGCACATTACTTATGTGAAGTAACTATCTGTTAGATATTACTAGCATTGGAAATGTAGCGTGTTATATTACTTTGTTACTGCATTAAGTAATAATATTATGTAGCGCGTCACAAAAGTAGCATGTTATGCTCAACACTGGCCCTTGGTGTCAAATGTATCAAGTCTGCAGATTACAGCAGGATTTTTTGGTATGTTGGATGTGATTGTGATCTTTTGGTGAGTTGCTATAGCCATCGAAGACAACAGTCATCTTTTTAGAATGTCTGCCAAGATACTGAACATAGCTGAGGTAGCTGTCAGCAATCTCCTGTCAAGTCTGACCATGTTCCCACTTCACCATGTAGAGAAGCCATCCACCTTACTGGATCAGGGTTGGTCAGTGAGGTTTAGTGGATCAGTCAACCCCTTCAGGCTAGTGTTGGAAAAGCCGGCCTTGTTTGCTTTGTTCATTTTCTGGTCTTTGTTGTTAAACAAGGACAATGGGAAGGGAGTCAGTTCATACTCTAAGTTTGTCTCAACTGTCACATCCCCTTTATTATCAGTCAGTTGTACAGCTTGAGTAAATTTACATGAAGCTTCTTTTCATTGACCCTGGAAATCTTTCTGAACGATGAGAGGGCCTGTACCTTGAACTTTACCCTCATGGTAGATGTCACTGACTGTCCATCTGCATTTCTCTCCCTACTTCAGCTGCTCATTGAACTGCATCATCTGCAGTGCTTGCGAATCCTGTTGAGAAGGATACAAGCAACTGTTTGTCACGATCAAGATCAAAGGGGTTGTTTTCCTCTAGCCATTTGAGGACAGGTCCAATGGCTTCAGCGTCTCGCTTCATTTGTGTTTTGGCAAGGTCTTTGTGGAGTAGACCATGTTTCTTGATATCTGCTTCCATGCAGTGGTTAATAGAGGAAAAGTGGTTGAGGGCTTGTATCCAGTACTTGTGGCCAGAATCACTATTCCTCATCCTCCCTCTGCTCAATCCACTTTCTGACTTGGCCGCCTTAATCAGTCTCTGCCGTCACACCAGGTACCAGGCCATTCTTGACAAGAGTAATCGACAACATGGTTCCATGGGCTGTAAAACTTTCAAAGGTTTCCTTGTATTCGGGTGAAGTTTTGAGTTGCTTCATCAGCTGGCAATACAGTGATTACCTGCAGCTGAAAAGGTGTCCAGCATCCTGGTAACAATACAGGACATGAGCCCATAGTGGTCTGTAAGCCTTGATGACGTCAACCATGTAGTACTGCACCCAAAGTGCAGATGTTCTTTCTCCCTTGGCAAGCTTTTCAAAATTTTCTTCAAACTTCTGTTCAAACACTGTAACTATTGGTGCTGTGTGTTTGGCTTCCATCTTCTCATTAACTATCACTATGATAGACCTCATTTGATCAAGTTGCTCATCAGTGAAAACATGTTTCATCACATACTGACAGATGACTGCATCTATTAGGAGGTAAGCATGGGTTGCCTTGTCAAAACATCCTCCATTCAGGATGTTGTTGGCTGTTGTACTTCTTTGATAGATTAGCTGGATCAACTATAGGAGTTCAGAATCGTCCATGATATTACCAAGAGTTCCTATGAACTCTTGATATTACCGAAAGATCCAAGGTAGGACTTAAGCAGGTGAAACCCACAGAAGAAGAGAATAAGGACAAACATGATGGTGTTTATGCCAGTCTGTTTCATGTTTTTGAATGGAAGAATCTTCACTTTAGCTTCAACGTCTAGCCTTGTCAAGTGCCTTCCCTGTTAACAGCTGCTGATATCCTGCCATCTGCTGAAGGTGGTTCCAGTGAGATCAAACTTACTGAATGATAGGGAGTGTTACCATAAATAGAACAATATTGTCTCCAACAAACTCAGTGACTGTGCAAGTTGAACTCGCATCTTTAACCTCCATGGAGACCACCCGATTGTCACTCTTTATTTCACTGGCTGCTTCAGCAAAGGATAGAGCATCAAGTTCAATGTAATCTCAACCTCAACAGTAAGTGTGATGTCACAATTGACACCTAGTACATGCACTCGCTTGCTTACTAGAGTTATCAGTAGCTATAGTAGTAGTTCTTGTGAATAGCAGAAAAGTGGGCATGGCATGTTTCTCAACAAGGAGTGATTTTGGTGCAAAGCAAATGCTTTTGTTCAATTCAGAATCATGAAAAGCCCATATTTGACTCCACACAAGGCAAAATTAAACTTTTTAATTTTCACGATATGGTTCCAAGTACCCCATGTTCCAGCAGCTGTCAGGGGTTCCCCTACAGGAGCTGAATTTAAACTGCTGCCTTGGGAAAGAAGATTCCAGATACAAACTGACTAAAATGCAACTAATAAAGGTTGAGTGTTGTAGGAACTATGTAATTAGAACATGAACAATGATAATCATAGATGCACACACAGTTGTACACATGTCCATATTGTATGTACTGTCACGTGATTTAATGATATGCCTCGTGTCAATCCTACATGGCGCCGCGAGCAGCTACGACTCTATTATAACCAGCTGATTGATTCCCTGGTGCCGGTTAGAGGCACCCGCTAAGGTGAACCCATTGTATTAGACTGTGTTTCGGGCATTTCCTCTCCGCAGCATTCCACTGAGATGCCATACACCTTCAGACTTAGCGATCTCCCGAAGCTCGACCTCCAAGTGGACAGAGGCGCTGACTTCATTGCTTGGAAGACCCAATGGAGCTCATATGTTAGTCTATCCGGACTAGGTGAGGAGTCAGCTGAAACACAAGTGCACGCATTAACACTGTGCTTCTCACGTGAGACACTTAGTATCGTCGATAATCTCGGGCTAACTACAGACCAGCGTAAAGACACGCAAGCTATTATCGCCGCTATTAAACGATACGTTGACGGCCACATCAACGAATCAGTCGAGCGTCGCAACTTTCGGAAACGGATCCAACAGCGTGGTGAAACCTTCGATGACTACCTGGTGGCTCTTCGTGAATTAGTTAAGACTTGCAGCTTTTGCTCACCCGCATGCACAGCAAAGAATATCCGGGACCAGATCATCGAAGGTATCCTAGAGGGTGACACGGTTGAACACTTGCTCCAGCGACAAGATCTTACATTAGATACTGCCATCACAACATGTAGAGCAGAAGAAGCTGCAAAGAAGCAACGCTCTGCAATTTCTCAGCCACAATCAGACACCATCCTTACCTTACGAAAACAAGGATCATATCACAAGAGAGCTGGCCTTCAGCCCACCAGTCCCGATTGTCCAGGATGTGGAGGCAAGCCGCACCAAGGAGGCCGCAGTCGCTGCCCAGCTTACTCTTCCACGTGCCACAACTGTCAGAAGGTTGGCCACTATGCACGTGTTTGCCACTCTAAACAAGTTCAGCCACCATCTCATCCTAGCCTCCCGCCATCAACAAGGCAAATTCAGGCACACACAAACACAGGCTTTGAGACGCAACCGTCTACGTTATCCACCATCAAACAGGTAGCCACCAATGACCCAGCTCCGACCATTCCTATTCACCTCACTTCACTGAATGGTTCTTGCTCGACAAACGTTCTGCCAGACTCAGGAGCAGATATCTCAGCTGCTGGCCCACCACTGTTAACTCTTCTTAACGATCATGTTCATAACCTCATCCCCTCAGATGTCATCCCTCACACTGCAAATGGCCATAAGATGTATCCCCTTGGATACTTACCTGTCACTTTCACACTCGGCAAGAGACAATGCACTAGCAATGTGCACGTCTATCTAAATATCACTGGTACTATACTTTCATGGAGAGCTTCCAAGGACTTAGGGATACTACCAGACTGTTACCCACGCCCTAGTAATGTAGAGCTTAGCCCACAGCTGAATGTACATGCTACAACCTTCCTTCCACAGTCAAGTCAACCACAGTCGCAAACACTAATCACAGAATTCCCATCCATCTTTGATGACCAGATAAGAACATGGATGGTGAGCAATTTCACATTAGCCTCACGCAAAATGCAAAACCCTTTTGCATTAAGACACCACGTTCAATCCCATTCGCTTACCGCGACAAGTTGAAAGATGAGTTGGACTTACTGTTGTCACAAAAGGTCATTGCTCCAGTCACTACGGTCACAGAGTGGTGTGCACCAATCGTGGTCACCCCTAAGAAGAACAGCGATCGCATCAGGATGTGTGTAGACTTATCTCACCTCAACAAGTTCGTGTGTAGAGAATGCTATCAATCGTCCACACCTGCTCAAGCTGTGGCCGATATAGCAGCAACAGATGCAAAAATATTCACTGTACTAGATGCACTGAAAGGATACCACCAGTGTCCACTAGATGAGTCCAGTCAACTCTTAACCACGTTCATAACCCCTCAAGGTCGTTTCAAATATCTCAGGGCCCCGTATGGCCTATCATTGATTTCTGAACATTATGACCGCAGAATGGCAGAAGCTTTTGCTGGTTTACAAGGCTTTCGTCGCATAGTTGATGACATTGTTATTTATGACAATAATACTTCAGACCATGCTGCTCATGTGCGACAGTTTTTACAGTGGTGCGTAGAGAAGAATATTGCCCTTAACCTGGATAAATGTCAGTTCTTTCATCAGCAGTCACTTTTGCTGGCTTTCGGTTATCTTCTGATGGATATCAAGTGGACACAACGATTACTACGGCTATTTTGCAATATCCAAAGCCAAACACCAGAACTGACCTTCGCTCCTTTTTTGGCTTAGTAAACCAATTGTCCTGAAGCACTGACGCCATAGCCGCACTCCTGACACCACTAAGACCACTTTTGAGTACTAAAAACGATTTTCTCTGGTCTAGCGATCATGATGAAGCCTTCGCAAAAGCCAAGGCGTCACTCACCAAGCCACCGGTCTTGTCATTCTTCAATCTCAATCATCCCACCCGTCTCAGCACTGATGCCAGTAGACAGGGTCTTGGATTCATCCTCCAACAGCAATTCAATAACAAGTGGACCCTCATCCAGGTTGGGTCCCGGTTCCTCACCGACACAGAATCTAGATATGCTGTTATTGAACTGGAGATGCTAGCTGTCGCATGGGCCATCCAAAAGTGCAAACTATTTCTTTCCGGCCTCCAGCATTTTTGCCTCTTGACTGATCACAACCCTCTAGTCCCTATTCTCAACAGCCGCCGCTTAGATGAAATTGAGAACCCACGCCTTCAACGATTGAAGTCTCGCCTGATGTCTTATAACTTTACGGCAAAGTGGATTAAGGGAAGTGTTAATGATGGCCCTGATGCTCTATCCCGCAATCCTGTATCTAATCCTCACAATAGTGATGCCCTTGCAGAGCATGACTCGCCTAATGAACCAGCCTTATCTATTACAGAGTTGAGAGCTATCACCACTGACACCCACGAAAGCTTGAAATTGCAAGATGTCCGCTACCATGCTTCTCAGGATACAGAATACCAACAGCTGTACAATATAATACTCAACAGCTTCCCAGATCACCGCGGCCAGCTTCCACAGTCATGTAGACCCTACTGGAATGCACGTGAGCACCTTTCCATTGATGACAATTTGATAGTTTACGGATGCCGTCTACTGATACCACCTTCTATGCGTCACACCACACTGTCACATCTTCATGAATCGCACCAGGGCACTGTACACACTAAACAACGGGCGCGCCTTACGGTTTATTGGCCAGGAATGGACAATGACATCGACAACATGCTCACTTCATGTAAAAAGTGTCAAGATCTCCTTCCCTCCAATCCTCGAGAACCTCTTGTGTGCAAAGACAAGCCAAGTAGACCATTCCAAGAGATCTGTGCAGACTTTTGTTGCTATGGTGGTCAGGACTACCTCATCGTTGCTGATTGCTTTACAGATTGGCCTGACATAATCCCAATGGGCCACAACACTACCAGCCCCCACCTTGTTAGAGTACTGAGACAATGCTTTTGTCGCACTGCCGTGCCAGATATACTGTGGTCAGATGGCGGGCCACAATTCACTTCAAATGCTTTCACGACTTCTCCAGACAGTGGGGCTTTATCCATAAAGTGTCGTCACCATATTACCCACAAAGCAACGGCAAAGTTGAAGCCATGGTAAAATCTATGAAAAAACTCATTGCCACTTCCTGGAACAAACGTTCTCTCAATGAAGATGCGCTTTGCCGTGCACTCTTACAGTACCGAAACACCCCATCTCGCAAGGATGGATTATCACCTGCTCAAAAACTATTTGGTACACCAGTGCAAGACTCACTCCCAGCTCACCACCGCTCTTTTCTACCATGTTGGCAAAAAGCAGTCACGGAAGCAGAAACACAGGCTACAAATTCATTGGAGCAAACACAAGCATATTACAATCTCCATGCCCACACACTACCAGACATTGGAATAGGCTCACGCGTTGCACTGCAACATCCACAAACGAAAATGTGGGACATTTACGGAACTGTTGTTGACATTGGTCCTCACCGCCGCTATTTTATCAAGACTCAAAATGGCAGAATCCTGACAAGAAACCGCCGGTTTCTACGACGCAGAACTGCAACATCCTTGCTCCCATCAACAACACCAGCACCCCCTGAACAACCACAGCAAACTTTTCCACAACAAAGTACCTCAGCAGAAGTCTGTTCAAGTCCACGACATTCAACTCGCACCCACCAGGCACCCAAAAGGCTTATAGAAGATCCAAACTGGCCTTAATTATCGTCAGCATTGTGCCCCTCACAAATGCTTGGGGGGAGGTGTGGGAACTATGTAATTAGAACATGAACAATGATAATCATAGATGCACACACAGTTGTACACATGTCCATATTGTATGTACTGTCACGTGATTTAATGATATGCCTCGTGTCAATCCTACAAGTGTGAAAGCTGTAACAGTACAAAGCTCATTAACAAGATGACATGAATTGTTTGTACAGGAGTGGCTAGTTAACAATTCTAAACTCTACAAAAACTCCAATAGTTACACATTTTATAAAGTGACAGTAATGTAGTAAATACTACCCCCTGAGCTCCTCCAAAGTCCTGACAGAAGAGCTACAGCTTTGGCTATCTAGAGTGTCAGAATCTCCGCCTAATATTTTATCATTACATAGCTATACAAACTCTGTACCCATGAGTTTGCTTCGTTTCCTGTTTATAATTACTCAATTATAACCCTTCATTCAAAGAAAGAGGCCAGTTCACATCAATTATAAACTGTCACTCCTCTTTCCACTGCAACCCTTAGAAACATACATAATTCACCTTATTAGGATAATACTAGGATACCATGTTTGAAATTGATCTGTAGTGTTAGTAGTGTATGGAATTACATCATTTACATGCTCCCTTGTCCATAGGATTTGATGCACTCCTGGTTACATTTTGTCCGGGTCTTTATCAGGACACATGATAATGTGCTGTGTCACCAAGTACAGTCAGGCGGGCACGTGACAGACAAGTGTGTACTTTACACTGGTTTTCAGGTCTGTTGTCCTAATAAATTTCGCGCATGCATTCATTGTATCAACAAAATGGTGCACAACGTGACAAATGTTACTGTCAACTCGTCTAGTGGAACAGTTTCGTTTCAAGGCTATAGGGGTGTTACTGTCATGCCGTTAACACCTCTGAGTCGACCACAACCGCTCCAAGCTATATCGCCTCCGTTAGTGATTAGCAAGATGCTATTGAAGGCAATGAACAGAGAAAAGAAAGGAGACTTTACAATGGTCACGATAAGGAATATTAAGCCCTCAGAAACATTGTGCATTTCCAGTTTAACTGGTTTAATCAGAGCCCAATTGAAAGGAGACACCAAGAATTTGATGTTGTTTACGTAAGTGGTAGTAATTTGATAACCTTAAGAAATAAGGAAGATATGGTTGAAATTTGGTCAACTGCCAGAAAAGGAGGAAATGTATTATTATGGTGTGATGGATTAAGGCCAAACAGCACAGTAGCTAGTGCTTGCAAGAAACAAAAATCACCTGACAGTGTTACTACTGCTCAGTAGTGCTGGGCGGTATTGAAAAATAGCAAATAGTATACCTTCCATAAAAAGTATTACAGTATTACTAAATATCGCGGTATAATGTAAAAGCCATTAGTAATAAAGTAACTGCTATTTACCTCAACAAAAGCACCAATACCCATGATAGGTCAGCAAACCTCAGGTACAAATTACCACAAACAAACTTGTTTACATAGTTTGGTTAGCTGACTACATCAGCACCTGCCTACAAACATTGTTACATGTCTGGTTGCCTTCTAAATATGGGATGAAACAAGCCCACAGGGAGGACATAGTGCCCAGATGGTATGGTGGTATTAAAAAAAAACAGGCGGTATCAAAACCGGTATGACTTAAATATCACAGATTACTAACAATACCGGTACATTGCCCAGCTCTACTGCTCAGTCAAAAAAAGACGCAGCAGATCAAGTTGTAGAGAATTTGAAGAAACCCAATGGTGAAATATACACGCCAATGCAGTATTGCATATGGAGTGAGATGATTAGTGGTGGTATTCATTGAAGTATGACAGACTCTCCTAAAACTGCAATGTTTAACCATTGTGGTGAGGCATCCAATAAGAAAGGGTCATCGGTTAAGGAAGTAATGGCTGATGCTGTACAGCAACTAGCACGTACCATTGCCACCCCAAGCACTGGTAGATCCACCGATCAGATTGATAGCAGATCTAAATGCTATCAACAGTGAAAAATCTTAGTGATACAGGGGTCCTATCAGAAAATGAATATAAAGAAGAGTGTGACACTAGCTTGAAAGTCTTAAAAACACTTGGTAACAATGATTCATAAACTGTCTAGCAAGAATGCATGTATAATAGTAAGCTATTATTGGTGTTTGATCACACACTTGCTTTTATTCTAAATGTACTCACAATGTGAAATAAATTCTTGACAGTCTTATTTAGATACCATAGCAAATACCATTACTATCAAGGGTCTTGGAGTTGACAGAGCTTGGTATATGCGGCTATTCTCTTTTATTAAAGTTTTAACCTTGCTAAACACTCCTTCTGCCAGCATTAAATCAGGAGAATATGGTGGCAGAAAGCACAACCTTGCTTTAGCTTGATTTTCAATCAAATCTGTTACTTCATCTATGTGGTGGATACTGGCATTGTCCATGACCACGACTGACCGTGCATTTATGCCATTGAATGGATTTAAACAAGGGAGTAAGCAATTTTGGACAAAATCACTACACTTTTCACCATTAGTAGTACCCTCAAGAATGTGCACATCATCAATTCCATCAAGTGACATTACAGGTATAGCTGAATACCGTACTCCCCTTATTAGTAACTGATGGTCATACAAAGGCATACCTCTAACACTGTATGCCTTCTTTCTTAATGCATTGCGATTGTTGCAGCCAGTTTCATCTAACCACACTAACATTGACAGGTATTAACAAGAGATCTCAGCCATAAACTTAGCTCGTTGTGACTCAGGTTGCTATAGCTACACGGTGTATTGACTGCCTTGTACATTCCATTTCTTTAAGTGTTCTGCAAATAGATGGCTTACTCCGGTTAGGTATCTTACCTCTAATGTATATGCTCAATCTCTATGATATTATGTTCCTTGTCAAAGCTTTACAACAGCCATCTTCTCAATTTAACATATACAACTACATATCATTTAGCTCTTCCAACACCAGGTCTTCGTCTACTAACAAACTAAATCATGTCCGCACTAATAGTAACTATGCCAGAAACTTTTACTTTAATAGAATTCCCAGGATATGGAACCAATTACCTTGCATTGACATCAACCAGTCCCTACCAGTCATCAAAGCTACTATTCAGAACTATTTATGGCAACACTTCACCACAAATTTCTCTCCTGACAATCCCTGCACCTATCATTACTGCTGTAGATGCAGCAAGTGCTATGATTCTGGACTGACAATTAACTTTACTACATAAGTTTAATTAACTCCCGGCTGCCAGCACAGGTTGCTGGCAGACCATCAATGCAACTTTTTCTTCATCTTTACCCACCTACACATGTATAATTGTAATTGTATGTTGCATTGTAAAGCATTAATAATTATATAACCAAGTACTAAGAATAATACGAAACGCGGTTAAAATTACGTAATAAATAAATAAATAAATAAATAATTAAATAAATAAATAAATAATTAATAATTAATGTTTGAGAAAACTACGAGGCCTAGAGACATGAACTAACCGGGGATAGATTCGCCTGTGAATGAAGGCACAAACGTATAATCGTCGCTCCTGTTTGTGCTGATGACTTGACCATACGTGTAATTCTATATAACGCCCAGTACCACACCCTTGCTTAATTACTTACATATTGCGCGAAGAAGATTAGTGATGCCCGTGCAGGAGAGCCAGAAGCCACTTGTGTAAACAAGAAGATTACAGAAGCCACTTGTGTAAACAAGAAGATTACAAGTAAGTTTTTATGTTTGTAACATCTCAAGTCTCCATGCCAGCTGCCAGTGGATTCACTGATTCATGTAAATAAACAATACAAGAAAACATTAAACTGACATATGCCACGCTCTTTACAATAAGCTTACAGTTACATATAAAATACAAGTAAACAATTTTGTCTTGTGCAGCTGGCATGGCGAACTTTCTTTGTGTTGGTGTCAGGCAATTCAATACGTGCTTAATCTTTTTTGCCTTCACCTGGCGTAGCTACTAGGCTCTAGTGGCTTGGCTGTCTTCCTTTATCTGGTTCATCTGGCTTGCATACGCCTACAGCATTGTGTAGCTATCTCCTGAAAGTTGTGTATGCATAACTATGGTGTGTCACCCATCACTGTGCCATTGCTACATCACTGATGAACCTTACTTAGCTCTAGTTGATGTTGATATGCATTGCTGTATATTGGCTAATAATTTTTATCTGCATGGTGATGTTGCCTATAATGTATTGCTGCATACAATACTGCAATAATGTATAGTTCTTTCCTGTATGTTTTGTATACATATACTTTGTACACATCACTGTGCCATTTATACCACACCAATGATGTACTGGCACTTAGCTACTGGTGGCCTTTAGTTACAATGCCACTATAGTGTTATATCTGTCACTACTGTGACATATTGAGTTGATTTGGGGATAATGCATTCACCACCTAATAGCCTCACCGGGGGGCTGTCACGTTGGTGTATGTACTTGGTTATATGTGACGCGGTCCTAGTAATAATAATAATAATAATAATAATCACACCATGATTTTCACTTAACTTTTCTTGCAACTCATAGAGGTATGTACCTGGATGTGCCAATATTAGCTTCAGCAAAATGAGCTGTTCAAAACTGCCTAATAACTTTTCTGGTCCATTTCTCTGCTGTCTCGCCTGAACATCACTATTTGCTTGGACACTTTAAATTCACTGCTTAATTCTTCTTGTGATAAATTATTTGTAGGCCTGTGGTATGCCCACACTATTCTCCACCTTAAGTCGTAACTGTATGGCTTCATTATATTCAACATCAATTGATAGTACAGTAAGTATAACTATAGTAATACGCCAGATACGCACATTCAAATTTTCGTGCCATGCATGCATGTAATGAGTAGAACAAAGAAAATTATACTGAAACCGTCTAAAAGTGGCACGGTGGGAAATTGACAAAATGTTCAATGGGATGGAGTTACACATAAAGATCAAGACACACGGTAGTGTGTCGTGCGGCCCAAGAAGCCGGCGCGTAACACCCGTGAGTATATTGACAGGAAGAAAGAAAACGCAATTTTCGCACCTCCGTAGCTCTGTACTCCCTTGATGAAACAAGACGATTTTTGCTGTGGACATTTCCTCCAACTGCAGCACTCCACATTCCAAATTTGAGCGAAATCGCTTCGCGCGTTCCCGAGATATGCGACTTCAAAAATTGGCTCAGTTTCTTCGTTTTTTTTTCTTCTTATTATTTTTCTTTTTCTTGTCGCACACTTACAAAAACTGCTATAAAACTCGAACGCCATATCCGATTGCCTTGAAATTTGGTACACAAAAGGGGAATATAAAGGCGCATCTCGGTACCAACTTTGGCTGGAATACGATAAACAGGCAAAGAGTTATGAGCAATTATTCATGAAAAATAACACCAATATGTTGTCACGCCTACAGGGTAAACCGCGTATGGGAAGAAGCTGAAAATCGGTGGGTGAATAGGTTAACTATTGAACCTCAAACCTTTTGTGGTTTGAAAGAAATCGAGCTAAA
The DNA here is from genome assembly GCF_963678975.1 of Dysidea avara. NCBI lineage: Eukaryota > Metazoa > Porifera > Demospongiae > Dictyoceratida > Dysideidae > Dysidea > Dysidea avara. Next base: position 26,797,613 of record NC_089281.1, on the reverse strand, counting down.
AACCAGGAAGATACAACGAAAAAACCAACAGTGTGTAACAATTACGCAATCGAGATCAGCTAATAAAAAAACGACTGCTTGCCACGCCTACCAGATAAACCGCTTAGGGTAATGCTTTGAAAATCGTTGTACAGATGGAGTAATCATCTTAGAAAGGCTCATCAATGGTGTAGAAGAATCAGACTTAAAGCCACGGAGTTATAACACGAAATCCAACTTGGTGCGGCAAGTGCGAGATCGAGATACTCTAATAGAGCAGTCATCCTAATAGAGCAGTCACCCTGAAGAGAATTCAAGAGATCAGCTAGAAATAAGAAACCTGTATAGAGATCAGCTACACACAAGTCACCCTGTAGAGAGATCAGCTACAAAGAAACCACCATGTAGAGAGTTCAGCTACAAACAAATCGCCCTGTGGAGAGATCAATAGCAGAAGTTACCTTGCAAAGAGTTCAGCTACAAAGAAACCATCATGTAGAGAGTTCAGCTACAAACAAATCTCCCTGTAGAGAGATCAGCTAGAAGAAGTTACCTTGTAGAGAGTTCGGCTTCAAACAAATCACACTGTAGAAAGATCAGCTAGAAGAGGTCACCTTGTAGAGAGTTCAGTTACAAAAAAACCACCATGTAAAGAGCTCAGCTACAAACTAGTGACCTTGTAGAGACATCAGCTAGAAGAAGGTACCTTGTAGAGAGTTCAGCTACAAAGAAACCATTCTTTAAAGAGCTCAGCTGCAAACAAATCACCTGTAAAGAATTCAGCTACAAATAAAAATAAATCACCCTGTAGAAAGATGAGCTAGAAAAAGTTACCTTGTAGAGATTTCAGTTACAAAGAAACCACCATGTAGAGAATTCAGCTACAAACTAGTGACCCTGTAAAGACATCAGCTATAAGAAGTTACCTTGAGAGAGTTCAGTTACAAAGAAACCATTATTTAAAGAGCTCAGCTGCAAACAAATCACCTATACAGAATTCAGCTACAAACAAATCACCATGTAGAGAGATCATGTAGAGAGATCAGCTAGAAGAAGTTAACTTGTAGAGAGTTCAGCTACAAAGAAACCATCATTTAGAGAGTTCAGCTTCAAACAAATCACCTGTAGAGAGTTCAGCTACAAACAAATCTCCCTGTAGAGAGATCAGCTAGAAGAAGTTACCTTGTAGATCGTTCAGCTACAAACAAATCTCCCTGTAGAGAGATCAGCCAGAAGAAATTACTTTGTAGAGAGTTCAGCTACAAAGAAACCACCATGTAGAGAGTTCAGCTGCAAACAAATCACCCTGTAGAAAATACAGCCACAAACAAATTGCCCTGTAGAAAGATCAGTTAGAAGAAGTTACCTTTTAGAGAGTTCAGCTACAAAGAAACCACCCTGTAGAGAGATCAGCTAGAAGAAGTTACCTTGTAGATCGTTCAGCTACAAACAAATCACCCTGTAGAGAGATCAGCTAGAAGAAGTTACCTTGTAGAGAGTTCAGCTACAAAGAAACCACCATATAGAGAGTTCAGCTGCAAAGAAATCACCCTGTAGAAAATTCTGCCAGAAACAAATTTCCCTGTAGAAAGATCAGTTAGAAGAAGTTACCTTGTAGAGAGTTCAGCTACAAAGAAACCACCATATAGAGAGTTCAGCTGCAAAGAAATCACCCTGTAGAAAATTCTGCCAGAAACAAATTTCCCTGTAGAAAGATCAGTTAGAAGAAGTTACCTTTTAGAGAGTTCAGCTACAAAGAAACCATTCTGTAAAGAGCTCAGCTGCAAACAAATCACCTGTACAGAATTCATCTACAAACAAATCACCCTGTAGAGAGATCAGCTAGAAGAAGTTAACTTGTAGAGAGTTCAGCTACAAAGAAACCATCATTTAGAAAGTTCAGCTTCAAACAAATCACCTGTAGAGAGTTCAGTTACAAACAAATCTCCCTGTAGAGAGATCAGCTAGAAGAAGTTACCTTGTAGAGAGTGAAGCTACAAACAAATCACCCTATTGAAAGATCAGCTAGAAGAAGGCAACTTGTAGAAAGTTCAGTTACTAAGAAACCACCATGTAGAGAGTTCAGCTACAAACTAGCCACCTTGTAGAGACATCAGCTAGAAAAGTTACCTTGTAGAGAGTTCAGCTACAAAGAAACCATTCTGTAAAGAGCTCAGCTGCAAACAAATCACCTGTACAGAATTCAGCTACAAACAAATTACCCTGTAGAGAGATCAGCTAGAAGAAATTACCTTGTAGATAGTTCAGCTACAAACAAATCACCCTGTAGAAAGATCAGTTAGAAGAAGTTACTTTGTAGAGAGTTCAGCTACAAAGAAACCATTTTGTAAAGAGCTCAGCTGCAAACAAATCACCTGTACAGAATTCAGCTACGAACAAATCACCCTGTAGAGAGATCAGCTAGAAGAAGTTACCTTGTAGATAGTTCAGCTACAAACAAATCTCCCTGTACAGAGATCAGCTAGAAGAAATTACCTTGTAGAGAGTTCAGCTACAAAGAAACCATTCTGTAAAGAGCTCAGCTGCAAACAAATCACCTGTACAGAATTCAGCTACAAACAAATCACCCTGTAGAGAGATCAGCTAGAAGATATTACCTTGTAGATAGTTCAGCTACAAACAAATCACCCTGTAGAAAGATCAGTTAGAAGAAGTTACCTTTTAGAGAGTTCAGCTACAAAGAAACCATTTTGTAAAAAGCTCAGCTGCAAACAAATCACCTGTACAGAATTCAGCTACAAACAAATCACCCTGTAGAGAGATCAGCTAGAAGAAATTACCTTGTAGATAGTTCAGCTACAAACAAATCACCCTGTAGAAAGATCAGTTAGAAGAAGCTACTTTGTAGAGAGTTCATCTACAAATAAACCACTTTGTAAAGAGCTCAGCTGCAAACACATCACCTGTACAGAATTCAGCTACGAACAAATCACCCTTTAGAGAGATCAGCTAGAAGAAATTGCCTTGTAGAGAGTTCAGCTACAAAGAAACCATCATGTGGAGAGTTCAGCTGCAAAGAAATCACCACTGCCCAAATTTCAAGGCAATAGCTCTTTCCAATCTGAAGTTATCAATTGTCAAAGTTGGCAAATTGGATGTGTGTGGAAGGCCCCTTTTTGCAAATCCGGTCACATATGTATTATATATATAATTTGTACATTTACTGATAAAATATTTAAAGTATATCTACTTCATTTTTACTTCTTCCTGTAGTAAAAAAAACAACATAGGTTAAAAAAGTCCCAAAGCTGGCCATAGGCCGGCTTTGGGGTATACAAATACAAAAAGAAATGAAACCTAATCCAAAACAGCCAAGCTGTAAAAAAAGTGTGCGGCCCTCAGAAAGGCTATGGTGAAAAAAGATGTGAAATCCAAGGTGGCGGCCAAGAAATGGCTGTGATGGTAGGTTAATGGTAAAAATTTTAATAACGACAATTCAGGTGAATTTTGTGCCAAGACCAAGCGGCACCAAATTCACCTGAATTGTTGTTATTAAAATTTTTACCATTAACCTACCATCACAGCCATTTCTTGGCCGCCACCTTGGATTTCACATCTTTTTTCACCATAGCCTTTCTGAGGGCCGCACACTTTTTTTACAGCTTGGCTGTTTTGGATTAGATACTATTTACAAAAAGGAATTCCTATATGAGTTTATGGAGGACTGCTTGCACAAGAGAGAAAGAGAGTGTGACCTTGTTGCAGCAGTGGAGAAGGTAAAATGATCACTAAAATGTAGGGAGATATGTTGATGGAGCATATCATATATGTGTTGTTAGTGACAAGTATTTTTGGCCAGGACAGCTGTCCACAGCATTCCTCAGAGGATTTAGACTATTTGAAGGTGCACAGGCAAAATGGAAATCATCCATTTTGTTGTGGAAACTCCCTTGGGGCACCTTGTATTCCAAACTTGAGCAGAATCCACCTAGCCATAACTGAGATATGTGTTTTTGAAGTTTGTCTTATTTTCTTTGCATTTTTCTTCTAATCTTCTTGCACCACATAGAAAAATTGCTATAACTCGTGTTACTTATAGTTGATTACTTCACCTTTGGAGGGCAGTAGAAGTGTCATAAAGCACATATACAGTTCAATTTTTGTAAGCAAGGAAGTTATGTGTGATTTTTTTTGTCAATGCTATGGGTAAACGTTTCAAAGATCAGGTTGAAAATTGGTTCAGCTCATCCTATTCAGTGGTTTATCTGGTAGGCATGACAATAATTGCATTTTATGCATGAAACTAGACGCACGCCTGATACACATGGTTGACATTTTTTGTTATAACTTGACTGTCTTTATTTTGATTCTTTCAAACCACTAGAAGGCACTTCTATGATGGTTAATCTATCCACAAAAGCTGAAATGCAAGTACATTGATCATCTTAGAAAACCTTTCAGTGAAAACAGAATCTTCTGGATTAAAACCTTTGAGTTATAATGTGAAAACCAACCACCTGTAGCAAGTGTGTGATTGAAATACTCTAATAGTGCATTCACCCTATTTGAGCAGTCAGCTACGCTTTGGTACAAGTCATAATGCAGGGAGATCAAGTAACCCTGTAGAGACCAACAAGTCACCTTGTGAAGCGTTTAGCTACAAACAAGTCATCCTGTGGAGAGTTTCACTACAAACAAGTCACCCTGTGGAGAGTTCATCTATGAACAAGTCACCCTGTAAAAGTAAACTATATTTTAGCCACCCTGAAGGGGATTCAGTTACAAACAACTCACCTTGTAAAGAGTTCAACATCATGTAGGTTACCCTGTAGAAAGTTCGGCTACAAACACATCAACCTGTAGATAGTTCAGCAGCTACATTACAATTCACCCTGTAGGAGAGTTTAGCTACATTATAACTTGTGATGTAGCTGAACTCTCTACTGGGTAATTTGTAATGTAGCTACAGCAAGACTTTTTACATAACTGAGCTCTCCACTGGGTGACTGGTAATGTGACTGAACTCTCTACAGAGTGGAACTACAGCAAGATTTGTTACATAGCTAAGCTCTCAACTGGGTGACTAGTAATGAGTCTGAACTCTATACAGGAAGACTTGTATTATAGCAGAACTCTCCACAGGGTGACTTGTAATGTAGCTGAATATCTGTGCTGAGTTACTTGTAATGTGCTCTCTACAGGATGACTTGACATAGCTGAACTCTCTTACAGGGTAACTTTGATGTAGCTCTGTGATTCCTTGGTAGTATTCACAACTTCAATAATCCTTTGTTGTAACTACTGTTTGATAGCATCATCATAGTTATGTAATAACTTCATACTAATGACTTCATCCTGTCAACAGCCACCTGGTAATTATGAGGTAAAGGAATATCGCCTGCCTTCCAAGGTCAAGTGACTTCATATCTACATTTTCAAACTTCATACTTTCATCAAACCTTGCATGTACATCATCACTTTCTGCTTCAAAAGAATCCTTAACATACCTAAACTCTTTACAGCGAGACTTGTTATATAGCAGAACTTTCTACTGAGTGACTTGCAATGCAGCTGAACTCTCTACAAGGTGACTTGACATAGCTGAACTCTTTTACAAGGTGACTTGTTACATAGCTGAACTCTCCACAGGAAGACTTGCTTAAGGACCTGCCGATTATGCTCATTATTTTACCTATTTTGCTATGCTGCACTGCTCAAAATTTTGCCTCTTATGCTTAAATTAATGCTCAATATTTACCCAAATTATGCTCGATATTTATACCTCAGTTCCCATGTTTTCCTAATAAATTTGCACTTTATGGGAAAACAGTAGGTTGCTAAAGCACATACTCTAAATCCTTGCTTGTAAAAATGCATGTCACAGAAAAGATCAATATACTCTAATAAAACAGTCAGCTGACTATTTTTTGACTGTTCTATTAGATCTTTTCTTGATACATATTTTGATAAGCAAGAATCTATGTTAATGCACAAATGTTCTGTCTATTATGCTAGCATTATGCCCAATGCTTTCAGGCACCTATTATACTCATTATTATGCCAGCATAATCGGTAGTTACCTAGACTTGTTATATAAACTTAGAGTTGTTTATGATGCCTCTTCAAAGACAAAAAGAGAGTCGAACAGTTTGAATGAGTGTTAGGACTGGTGATATTACCAATTCTTTGTGGACTAACTGTGAGGTTTCAAATGTACCTAGTAGTTGTTCTGGCTGATATACAAAGGCATTTCTTCAGTTGGAGATTCAGAATTGCGATCAAGCTGTGACCAGGTTTTTGTGGCTTAAGGACACACAGAGATTAGACAATTTGGTAAGAGAATGGAATGATATTGTTTGATCTCTTTCAAGAATAATAAACACTTGTCCTTTAGATTCAGCTGATTTATTGATTGATCATTGGAAGAAGAATCAGCAGCAGTTGGACAGGTGTGGTCACAAGATTATTTATTAACACTGTGTGACTGCTCACAAGGGATCGCAATCACCAATTACAAGAAAACCAAACATTGGAGTAGTCAGCCATGCGCTGCTTCGTTTGGTCTCTAGCCTTGCGGGCGGGCGGGCGGGCGGACTAAAATTCGAGTTTTGTCGATTTTTTAAAATTCTATATCCGGCCACCTGTGTTTTGTTATATTTAATGCTGTATTATATATTATATGGGATAGTATTATTCCATAAAGGTGATTTTGGTGGCGTAAAGTGCCTCTAGGATGATTTTTAAAGGTAGAATTTTTGGCAGCATGTGAAATTTTTGAGGGCATCCCTACTTAAACGGTACTATGTCAAACAGTGAAATATTAAGCCTGTAGCCTCAGCCATTACACTTGGGCATCAGGCAGTTATAGTCAGTCAGTAGAAAATTCCATTGAATAAACATTTTTAAAGTTTTGTAGCAATTTTGTTGGGGCTGTACTGCGGCATTTTTGGGCTTGGTTATACCTAACCAACACTGCCAAGGCATCAGGATGATGCTGGGTTTTGGGTGATATTTTTTTGCCAGAGAAACCTAAACCTCTATGATCCCTAATATACAGTACTACCGTACTGTACTATATGATGAACCAACTTACAAGTGAATAGTAAACAGCTTTCTTAACCTGTTAACAAATTATGTGCCTTTAACTAACAAGATTGTATTATATACAAGACATCGTGAGGGAAGGAAATTAAAGATATTGTAAACTGTGTCAGTACTGAATATTAGATGGCCAGTAACACACTGACAGATAGTTCATGAGAAACTTTTAATGGAAAAAAATGAATTTGTTAATTTTCTCATGTACAAAACTGCTAGGGATATTGAAGATGTGTCCTTGAACAAATTAATTGTCAGAATAATTAATATAATATGAAGCCCAAAGAATGATAAACAACAAATGTTTAACTACAAACACAACAGTGTCACATGATGAACTGATCAACAAGTGTGGGATACATACTGCTCACTGTAGAGAGGACATGAAACATGATAACAACCATTGCTTGTCAGGTACACAGGGTGAAGGCCACATTTATCAAATGGTATGGTTGGCAACTCTTCGTGAACAGTCTTCCTTTTTTGGTTTTATAGACGTTAATAATTTTAAAACAATGTTGAAGGCCTCTTAGGCTACCAGAGATACCATATTCTTCGAGTTGAAAGGTGGGGGGGGGGAGGAGGTACCTACGCGAACAAAAATGAAGGGAAGCCTCAAGGCTTTCTCTAAACAATTTGCATGAGAAAACATGATAGATACACTATAAACAAATGAGAAGATACTTCTGTGCGTAATTTGTTGTTTAAAGTGGTTTTTTATTGTTACGCTTTGTTAGCAGCACAGACGTAATTACAGAATTACAAAATAATTCATGAATTATGAAATATGCTAAATTACAGTGTTTAATTATCTAGCTGAATTAAATAATAGCACTAGCATGAATAAAATATACATGGTTGATTAATTACCTATTTAGTTAGAATGGGAAAATACTAAATGCATGGCCGCCTGGTGTTTAGAAGTAGTATAACATTAAATTCTCCGTACATTGGAAGTCCCCGGGAGTGGGGGGATAGTTACTCCTTATTGTTAACAGTGTATTGGCAATAAACCAATAGTTCTGATTATAATGTGTTGAACATAAAATTACCATAATAATATACACCACTTACAATTATGTGACCATCTCAGCAAATACGTTGCTTTTCCGATTTCTTTTTATCTTCTCAGTATTAACTACAGTATCCAATAGTGTTGTGAATCTACTGAGTTTGCTACAACTGGTTGTTGGTGAATAATTGGATATTGATTGGTAGTCTCATTGTAAATTAGCAGACATAATGGTACTCTGTTAAGTGACCATCAACATCCTGCCTTAGAATAACTGTGACATTAACACTTGTCAACAGGGTAATTTATATGATTTACCAGGTGGGTGGTCAAAACTTGTTTAAAGGCTTCTGAGCTATAATTGATTGGACATAGACAAAACTAGGTATGTAGAATTTGCGGAAAATGGGAATAGGATGCGAATGGAAAGCAGGGACTTGTGATAAAGATCATTATGCAATATACAGATTGGATTTTACAGCATGGTATTTCTTTGTAGCATTATTTGGATCCTTTTGCTAAAATGACAGAAACACTCTAATAGAACAGTCACCTGCATTAAAATACTCTAATAGAGCAGTCAAGAATAGTTTGTTTACTATCCCATCAGGAACTCACATTGATGGCGATGGACTATAGCTGTCATAGATTAGGAATTATGAACTAGCTAAGTCCAAAAGTTAGCTACTTCTTTGAAACCATAAACATTGAACTATTAAACATTAAATTAATACTGATGAAAACTGAGATTCACAAAGTTCTCTAGTTAACTGACAGGCTTGAAAAATTGCACATACTGCTTCCAGATAAGAAGTCATATGATGGGAGTATGCATGTAGCATTAGTATGCTTGTCAAGCTGAAGTGGCTTCAAGAGGAGTGCCCATGACTGGTCATATTGTCCTTAGTCTCCTCAACACATGAATTACACATGTTGTAACAATCTTTACATATGGGGAATACATGATAAACAGGTGTCTAGTGCAAGCATACTATGTGTGTGATATAAAGGCAGCACAATCAGTTAAATAGTCTAGTAGTGACCCCCACATACTTTAACTTGGGAATCACCAGATGGACATTATCTGCATAATAGATGTAGGAAGTTGTACCTGCAACCTCAGAAAAAGTCACATGATGGGTATGTGGTAGCTGCAGTATGTGTAGGTGCATGGCTCCAATGCAGGCACTGTTGGTTAATTAGAATCCTATTCATACTATAATGGTTTAAATTTTATGGTTTCAAGGAAGTAATGTTGATGACTTAGCTAGTCTATATATCAAGATCAAAACTCATGGTAGTGAGTCGCAAGGCCAACAAGCACAAAGCGCGCGCCCACAATAATAAACACGCGACCACTACTGTGAGTCATTTTACATGAGGGATTGATTACGCAATGTTTTAAAATCTGCATGGCGAAGTCTCGGCCTTACTAAAAGATTCCACCTCGAAACCAGGGGCATGTAACCTTTGTTTAATGAGTAACTACCACACGAAAAGTCAGGCGAATTGTTGGAGCAGTTTGTTCCATCGCCCACCCATTTACAATGCATTAATTAAATTATTTATTCAAATGTGCATCGTTCTTTTTATCATTTTCTTCGTCATCGCATCCCATTGGAGCTATTTTCTTTCAACCATGAAGTTGTATTGTAAAAAGGCTGCGGCTATCAGGGGCTTTTTACACAATGTATCTGTACATTTAACTTCGCTAAAAGTTGTTTGTTAGTTTATAAGATCGCTTTTGTGCTCTTTGATAGGGTCCGCAATCCGAAAAATCAACTTTTACAAATCGATCCCCCTACCATTGTGGGATGTTCATTGTGGTATCCCATTGCTAGATCCACCATGAAACCGGAGGCACGATTCTTGTCTTCACAGAAATATCGATTTTAGTATTTCATGAAATAAGGTAGCTAAATGCGGGTATTTCCGGACAGCGTACAATTCCGGACACTTTGGTACCTTTATCAAGCTAGCCGAGGAACGAAACAACGGATTGCCTTGAAATTTCTGCTGTGAATAGCTATTCTTATAGGGATTATAAAAATCGAAAAGTGTGTTCTAGTTGATTCATTCTTGGGTGCTATACACGAAGTGTCCGGAATTGTGCGCTGTCCGGAAATACCCGCATTTACCTTACAAAAATAATTTTTAAAATTTCGTGCTCCACACAAAAAACAAGATAGAACTTGCTGCTTAGCTTGATATTATCTAGAGTTAATGTAGTTTAAAAGTACGCACAGTAATAAGCAAATGATTCACTGGGTTCCGGCGCAGGGTTGCTTTCTCTCAAAAAACAGAAAACGAAACACAAATTTTCGAATTCAAACTGCCCTACCAGCCAAGACAAGAAAAGCCAACTCTTCCTCATAGTGATGTGATAAGGTTGGATGCATAGTCTGTCTATGCTGTTAGTTTGGAAATGATCTGAGACTTCTCACCATCTGGGTGAAGAACGTCAAAATTTTCGTGCATCATTTCAAGGGATTCTCTCAATGGTACCAAAGGGCTTTCCAGTACTTCTGATACCACACTGGTCACTTAATTTTGTTTAGAATGATGATAAATGATGGATCAAAACGTTTGGTAGTAGTAGTAGTTGGTGTTTCTGTGATTTCATATGATGCAGTATACCAGCAGCTCCACCCAGCTCGAATTAAAAATGAAAGATTTTGTGCTTTTTTCGGTTTGTTTTTGGATGTTTTGCAGCATAATGGTGATGTAGGGTGATCTAGTGAAGATTTGAAGTTGCTGTGGAGCGTGAGAGGTGAAGTCAAATTTGGACGATTTTGCTGCCTCCCTTGATGCATAGCTTAGAGCGAGGCGTGGAAGCCGTGGATGAAATAATTATTGACAACCACTGCTATACCAAACGTTCAGGGACATCTTTTGCCATAGTTTTAGTTTATAATTGATGATTGTTGTGGCTGCAGAAGCGCTGGAAATGGCTAGAAAGAGCGACACAATTCTTTGATACTGCAGAAAATTTTTACGCTCGTCACCCAGATGGTGAGAAGTCTCAGATCTTTTCCAAACTAACAGCATAGACAGACTATGCACCCAACCGTATCGAAACACTATGAGGAAGAGTTGGATTCTCTTGCCCTGGGTGGTAGGGCAGTTTGAATTCGAAACTTCGTATCTTTTTGTCTGTTTTTTCAAAGAAAGCAACCCTGTGCCGGGCACCCAGCAAATCATTTACTTATTTCTGTGCGTACTTTTCAACTACAACAACTCTGGATACGATTTGGCTAAGTAGCAAGTTTCATCCGGTCCTTTGTGTGGAGCACGAAATTTTAAAAATAAATTTTGCATCTTGCGAGATACTGAAAACAATATTTCTGTGAAGACAACAATCGTGCCTCCGGTTTCATGGTGGATCAAGCAATGGGATACTACAATGAACATCCCACAATGGTAGGGGGGTTGATTTGTAGAAGTTGATTTTTCGGATTGAGGACCCTATCTTTGAAGATTCAAACTTGCCGCCATGACGTTGAGGTGTGAGGCACCCGCCTCAATTCCCAAACCCACAGTGGGCAAGGTCATTAGCCATAGTGAGCTGGCTGATTTGATAGATGCTGTGCTGTCAACTCTTGGTTTAATTGTGCGCCAGTCCACTGAGTCACTGATTTGTTTTAGATTCGCCACGGTATGCCTCCACTGACTCGTTATAGCATGACTCTGACCCATGCAGGGCCGTACATAGCTAGTCTGGCGTAGCCGACCCGCGCGCGTAACGCGAGGGTCTGGTGACAGCCGCATTCAGTACCTGTGCCAGCCTTACGAAAAACTGGTGCGTCCAATCAGATCGCTTAGTGACCAATTAACAACATTCTATGACGTTATTCCGATTTGGCCACTGATTATGGCGAGCTTCTTATGTCTTTTCTACAACCAGCACAAATGTAAGGGTTTGTAGAGAGGAAATAGACGTCATTCAAGTACAAGTACAGTAGCTGTCGCGCTCTGTTACCGGAAATTGTCCAAGTGTTTCGCGCGTATTTTCAAATTTAATTGCATTCCATCTGCACAGGTGCTGAATGCGGCTGTCACCAGACCCTCGCGCTACGCGCGCGGGTCGGCTACGCTAGACTAGTACATAGCTATAGCCAACTGTTTCATACCCGCTGTAGTGATACAGTTGAAGTAATTTACTGCTACATTACCAGTGCACATCTCTAATCCCGCCCCAGCCCTTCAGTGCCTGTGAAACTTCAGTGTTCATTTAAAATGCCAGCATCAGCGCATCACCTTCCAGTCACAGCATTTCGTAGACCCTCATGCAACCACCCACAATTATAGAAACTCTTTAATGACAGCATGAATCAGCGTTGAAACCGGGTCGTCATCCAGGTCATCCGGGTCTGACCCGGATTGGATCAAGTGAGAAACGAAATTGTTCGTTTGACGACGTGGAACTTATAAACGCTACCGCGTAGCTCTTTCGTGAGCCACGCCCACTTATCGCATTACTAACATACGCTCAGCCACGCTCATTTGTCAGTAAGTGTAGTATGTAGCACGAAATTGAGGGTATCTATGGTGAGGGGTAGCTATTGTCAGTAGGTGAAGGCCTTTTTTTTTTTTTTTTTTTTTTTTGGTCTTCAACCTACAGCTAGGCTGAAGTTGCAATATTTACTCAACACGAATCGAACGCTCAAAATGTAGACTCGTTCGCTCACTCGAGACTAGCCGAAACACGTCTCGGCTTTAATTAATCCGGGTCACATCCGGGTCAGTGGGTCATCCGGGTCAGCAGTAGTGACCCGGTTTCAACGTTGGCATGAATATGCTGTAATAGTAAACATTTACATTATGATGATCCCATAAAATTAAAAAAAATGACTACAATAGCACAAGAAGCCAGATACACTAGTGTTTGGCTATGAAGTACCACCAAGAGTTCATAATGGGGTCTTGGTACCACGTATTAATTTTTCTTCACCATTTGTGTGATTTGTCCATTGACCATAAACTCACTCGCCAACAGTCACAACATCAGTATCCACCCTGCATATACAGAAAGGGATACAGTATGGTAATGCACAGCTAACTAAAAACATGTAATCATATAGTCAGACTAACATGTCAACAAACACTTACTTCCACTATTATGATTATTATTAGAGTGAGCATCCCACATAGCCATTTCAAAGATGTATTCAGCATACTGCAGAAGTTGATGACCAATTGTGGAATATATTACTTGACTTTTTTGTGGTTTTCACCTACATTGTTGACATAACAATTTTTGTTGCTAGGAGACATATAAACTAGGAGGGACTAATGGTTATAGCATAATCGTAAACAAGTTACAACAGCAAAGGAAATTTTAATAAACCAGCAGTGATTGGATAGTTGATAGATAAAAATAGAAGACAATTTGTAGTTTTCCAGTCCTGATTGTTTGAGAATAAGCACATTAGCTGTTATAAGCATGAAAAAAGCAAGACAGACTAAATTTCAACACAAGGTGTATGATGCAAACTCATTATGCACCTACCAATGTGTTACCCTACCACCCCCCCTAATGGCACTCCCATCCTCCCTGATCTCTAGCTAGAAGTTAAACCTAGCTAGAAATTAAACATTATTCCGGCCCTAATGGTACTCCCATCCTCCCCGATCTCTAGCTAGAAGTTAAACCTAATTTAATTTATAAAAGACAAAAAGCAGAAAAAAGCAGCTAAACCTACAGAGCCTACACAGACCTACAAAAAAACCGCATGGACCACCAGCACACACAGCAAACCCCCGGACAGGGGCCTTAAGAAGAAAGCCCTGCAGACTACTGACCAAACTGCAGGGAGTGGGAGCATGAAACAGAGTTCAACTCCCACAAAGGACTGCCAGGCAACAGGCTAAATAGATGTAAAAATGTCCGGGCATTGTGGCGACACAGACAAACAGAGAGTTGCTCTAGCAGATGGCGGTACGCTAGGCCACGAGAAATTCCACTCCTGGTGGTTGTCTTCAAAGCAATATCCTGCAAGACAGGACGACTAGCAGCAGACCACAAACCCAAGGACTCAACCACCAGGGGGACAAGGGGGACAAAGACACCTCCAGCAGCCTGTACAAGTTCATCATGGTGAGCATCCTTGCAAGATATCACGTGAGTCCTTGCAGGAATTTGAACATTATTTTCACAGTTTGAATGAATTTTCTCTTAGCAAGTCATTTTTAGTAGCACTTCTAAACACTTAACTTGGAAGCTTTTACTACTAATTTAGCTAGCTAATCTGTTGCTGAAGCTGTTATTATGCATGCAGTGTCTCCTATGTAATATAATACCTAACTGTATATTCTCTATTCAACAAAAAGTAGTGATATCCTGTGCCAAAAACAGCGCAGCTGTAAAAAAAGGCAAGGCCAAGAATGCATAAGTACATGTTCATGGAGTAACTACAACCAAAAGACGTGATATCAAAATCTGGCCAAGAAAGCATTTACAGTATAGGCACTTTTGTGCATTCATTTTCTATATGCTTCACATTATCACATCCTGCTAGTTGTACATGTGTGCTTGCAATATAAACAATACTACTGAGACGATAAAAGAATAGATATTACACTGCATTGTTACCAAAATTAATTTAACTAAAAATTTACAATTGGTTTCTACTTGGCCATCTTTTTGCACTGTATATTAAAATAAAAAGATGGCCAAGTAGAAACCAATTGTAAATTTTTAGTTAAAAGTTTGGTAACAATGCAGTGCAATATCTTTTATCGTCTCAGTAGTAGTGTTTATATTGCAAGCACACATGTACAACTAGCTGGATGTGATAATGTGAAGCATATAGAAAATGAATGCACAAAAGTGCCTATACTGTAAATGCTTTCTTGGCCAGATTTTGATATCACGTCTTTTGGTTGTAGTTACTTCATGAACATGTACTTGTGCATTCTTGGCCTCGCCTTTTTTTACATCTGCACTGTTTTTTGGCACAGGTCTAATCTACGTATGACAGTATAGTCCATCAATTCACAAGCCATCAATGTGGGTCCCTGGTGGGATAGTTAACAAAACATTCTTGACTGCTCTACTAGAGTATTTCAATGCAGGTGACTGCTCTATTACAGTGTAGGATCCAAACAGTGCTGCAAAAAAACACTGTGCTGCCTGTATATTGCATGATGACTTTTATCAGGCATTTTCTTTAGATCACTCCTATTCCCACTTTCTGTTCCCATTTTCCTCGAATTCTACTTAACGGGTTAATAACTGGTTTTTTGATATCAGTTTACAACACTATAGTATCAAAGGAATGGGCTATCAAAGTTTTGGCCTATTATTGTGAGACATTTTGGAATTGTAGTGCTAAACAGTAAAGAAATTGATTTGTACAGCAACTATGCTGAAAATTAACTACTGGTGCTTAAATTTGCATCCATAACTTTCATTTACATTAGACAAATCCACCAAGATATATATATAGTTATGGCCTAATAATCTCTTGCACATACAAGTAGGTCTTTCAAATGGAAAAGGGAGAATGGTGATTTTATGTCTACCGCATTGTAAACAAATGCACGTAACATGCATACCCTAAGGGTACAGAAATGAAACAATAATATTTGAACTCTTAATGAGAAGGCTAATAAGATGGCACTTACTTCTCTGAGTAATCGTTCAATCAGAACTTGCATATTTTTCAAAGTAGCATACTTAAATTACTTTTAGACCTTTGTTGCATTGAAAAGTATACTTGTAACTAGTTTTGCTGAGAGAAGCACATATACTTAGAGCAAGTATAGTACAACTACGTAGATGGTAACATGCAGCATCATGCTTACTTCTTTCTTGAGTAGTTCTCCTTTGTATACTTCAATTGGCACCCACTGAAAACTGCTTGCAGAAGTAAGGACTGAATCTACTGAGAATGCATCACTTTGTGGGCTTTTCTTCTTGTGCTTTTTACCACCTAAGGGAAACAATGAAGCAGGTGTTTTGCTAGGAGTAGCTGGAACATTAAACTGATGAAACACATAGAGATACTTTTTCATAGCATCAGTGAACGCTGCAGCAACATGATCATGTATCACAATATAAATGTCGTGAAGGGTTGAGTGAGGAAAGTCCTCACTCCATGCACAAAACGCCTGGATCATGGTATTGGCACATACATCAAGTGGAAAACCAGAACTGATGGCTGGAAATGCATAACTTTCATACTTGTGTCCTAAATTTAAGCTCTCTTTGCAAGTGTTTTTGAGCACTTGATCCTCAAAATGTGTGCCATTTTTCCAAGCTGGCCCTACAGCGTAAACTATCTTCTTGCAAGAAAGATCGCCAACCTCATCTCTGAGTATTGCATCACCCTCCTGTAGTATACCATGTAGCCTAATGTACTTTTCTGAATCTTTCTGGATTTTGGGACCACCTTTTTTGGATATGGCCAATGCTACACCAGAAGTATGGGACAAACTAGTATTAGCAGCATTCACTATGACATCCACCTTGAAATTTTCAATATCTCCTATGACCAGTGTAACTCTTTTACCTTCTTTGGTTGTACCTTTACAAATTTCACTGGTTTTCTTACCATCATTAACAATGGGTTCTACTATTGGTTTAATGGTGCATTCAATACAAGCAGGTATAGATGCCTCAATTCCTTTGATTGCAAACTTTGCCTCAGATGTTGCTAAAAACTGGAACAAACCAGGTCGCTCAATGATCATGGGAGAATCATTGGTACAAATGGAATTAACCAATGTGGCAATCTGTTGAAACAATGAAATAATCAATGACTCTTCACCTTCTAAGAGGATAACAGGATCATCATCAGTGACTTTGGGAAACTGCACCATCACATCTTGATACTGAGGGTCAGTTTCAAGTTTGTGTGCGATCTTATTCCATTGTGGGGTGAGGTGCTCTGATATGAACCTCCACTGACCTGTGCTGACTAGTAGCCCTCGTTTACCATAATACTCTGTTCGTATGTACTGAAGGAGTTTATGCTTCACTGTACTGATCTGTTGATGGTCACCAATAATCTGAATTTCAGAAGGTAAAGAAACTATATCTACAGTGTAAGTTTTCTTGATTTCATCACATAAAGCTAACAGTTGGCGGTCTTGAGAAATTTTTAATGGGATTGCAATTTTTATTGTATCAGCACCAACAATTCTTTCAAGACGATTCGCTAGTTCGGATGCAACAGCTTTCTCACATGCCAAAACAAAAAGAGCACACGAGTTTTGATCAAAGTAAGTGGTAGCTGTTGACTCTTCTTGTTGCAGTAATTTGTTAATAACATTTTGGTCACCTGACAATGAAAGATACTTCACCACCTCTGAAGAAATCATTACAGAAGAAGTAAAACATTTCACTTTTTCTAATGATTGCTTGAAAGTTTCAATGTCCTTCTGTTTGCCAGTCACAATGACCACACCATCATCAATATTGACTGTGATACTTATGCATGGGTAATTGTCTCTTAACTGTTCTATTTGTGTTTGATTAATATATGATATCTTCTCCTTCTCCATAGGAATAGACTCTTCTTTAATAATCAACTCTGCTTCAATGTGTTTAATTTTCATCAAAAGTTCATTGACATCATCACTGTAACCAGCAATTTGTAGTGTTGTGTAGTCTTTTGTAAACACAACACAAAGTGATGTGTTAGATTTTGTGTCTTCAACAGTTTCTTGTAGCTTAGGAAGCAACTGTGGATACACTAATACTGAAGAGTAACTAAGATCTTTAAAAAATAAATCCAACTTGGCCTCACAATTTATGTTCCAATTTCTGATTTGTTCACTTCCTTTTAATGGTAGCAAAAATATAAAACCAACTTCAGATGTGTCATTAATGTGAAAACTTATCTGTGCATGTACTTGTTCTACCAATTCACACAGAGATGATTGATGCTGCTGTAAAAAATGTGCCATGACATGTGACACCATTCGATGAACAGGAGTAGCAGGTGTGTGATCTGTGAGGTCATGATCAACTCCTTCAAAATGACTTGATTCATGATTATTAGTAACTGAAAACCTGTCATATACCTGTATAGCAACTTTGGGACCCAGTCTAGTATGCTTCATTTGCAGCACAGCCTGAACACCTACATAATGAAAATTGTAATTGTAATTTTAATTTTTAAACAAGGGGTCCACTCAGTAACCAAATACTGATTTTCAGTGGAGCCAAAAGAAGAAGAGTACAAAATACAAATACAACTACAGACATACCACCAAAAATAAATATGCACACACACAAAGCCAATACAAAGAAATAATACTTAATATCAATGCCAATAAAACTTTTTGAGAGATGAAAGAGTAGGAGCCTCCACAACAGTTGATTGTAGATTGTTCCAGAGAACACACCCATGATAATAAAAGGACCTTTCCTAAAATTGGTATACACACTGGGAGTAAAGCGATGATTGGTATTATGGCCAACATGACCAGTCATGTCTTTAAAGTACTGAAAATATCTTGTAAATATGATGGAGAAAATTTGTGTATGGACTTGAAAACTTGAATAACAGTATGATAATGTTGATGCTCTGTTAAAGTAAAGGATGGTGGGATTTCTTAATGAACTTGGAATGTACTCATTTAGTCATACTGGTCAATTTAGCAGTAGTAAGACACCAAACAATATCACAGCAATCAAGCAAAGGCATCACAAAAGCAGTATAAAGTACACAGAGTACAGCTGGTGGCAGTGACCCATAGCGAAGGATGGAGACAATTCAAGATTTTATTCTAGAGACCAGATTAGAGATGTGTAAGGTCCAGGATGGTGTAGAGCCAATTATAACTCCTAGGTATCAAACAGAATCTACTTGATGCTAAAATTTAATCAATCAAGTAGTAACAAGAGTTCATATATTTATTTACAAACTCTTGGTAGTACGTTTTGTGGCCTAAATGTAAAAGTGCATGGCTCAACTAGCTAAGTGCGACTTTCATTGTGAGTTATTCTTGCACAATACTTATTACCACTAAATGTATGATGATATTGTGCCAAAGTGTGCTATATTTTCCATCAAAGAGTACTTTATTTTCCTTTGTATGGCAATAAAACACACTTTATGTGAATGTGCCACAACCATAAACACAACCCACGAAGACACTGAATTACTACAGTTATCCCCACTAACAAAGGTGTCAACAACCTTACCATAACAATTAACAAAAAAAACATGGCTATGCAAACAAATGTAACAACTTTAGACAGGCTGTAGGACCAGGCGTCCTACAGACCTTCCGTACTTGTGCTGTAAAGCCTTAGGGTCATCCATAATTTTCAGCCTTAATGCGAGCATACAAACCGTACGCTGGGGGGAGGGGGTAAAAATTGATGTACGGTTTTAAAAGGCTGATGGTCATGTGTTTGATTTTAGCTAAAATTAATGGCGACAGAAGGGTTTTGTCTCAGCTGGTGAGAAATCCTAACTCGGTTCATAAGGATCCAGTCATCGATATCAGCACTTCATTAATGCAAAAGTACTTAAAGTGTAGACTAAAGCGAGCTGATGCTGTTAAACAGGCTCAAGATGACTAGAAACTAGCTTCAAAATCCGAAGAAGAGTACTAAGCTACCATGAAACTAACTGAAGAAATGATGAGAAAAACGAAGACAAGAATCATTTTTAAAGTACAGGTATAATAGAAACATAATTTATGTTGTATTATAACAATGGGTACAGGTACACTGTATATAATGCACACTTACCTGTACATGTCCTGTACTTTCTCTATACTAAACAATATTGATACTAATTTAATGCTATAGCCCTAGCTAAATATAAGCTGCTGCTTTAGTATACACCCTGTATTTTTTGTTTTCTACCTGTTAAAAGTGTTGTTGTGGGTTTAATTTAGTGCCCAACTATTGGGTATGGTAGGCTGGATTTTGTGGGGACTAATTTGTTGACAGTGCATAGCTGTGACAGTTGTGGATAGCCCATATATGGGAAGTCTGTAGTTGCCACACCAACTGATTCCTCAACTCTGACTATAATGTTACAAGTGAAAATGACAAAGAAAGACATTTACGATTGATCCATGGTGGGATTAGGTCAAGAGCTGAGCTGACTTCAGATGATACTCTGCATGCATCTAAGAAGACAAAGGTTAACAATAAATTCCCAGTTTGTGCAGAAACATTTGCTTCACGGTATCTCACATCAAAATGAGAAGAGCCATAAGTTAGGGAGAGGAAGGCCCAAGAAGACATAACAGACATCGTTACATGTATTTTATGAAGTGGCTACCAGTGTCTTGAGTATTAAAATATACCTACAGTATAATGTTGTCCTGTTGTATACTTTATTATAAAACAATTTCTGTTGGTGTAATTACTTTTTATGTTAAGTTCAATGTGATATATTAATAATGTAATGGTATAACATCACCATTTATATGGAGTTTAACTAGTTAAACTAGATTAATGTGGCAGTCAAGCATGCGTGTGTGTATTATGATAGTGACTAGCCCGAAGCTCCACCATGACTAGGGGGAAGATTGCTTAGTGACTGCTTATTCTTGGATTTTGCAAAGGCATTTGATAGTGTGCCTCACCATCGGCTTTTGTTAAAACTGCAGGCCCTGGGTATATCTGGTGAATTGCTTGGTTGGGTTAACTGTTTTCTTACCACACGTTCTCAGAGGGTTGTTGTAAATGGTCAGTTTTCAGAGTGGCTCCCTGTGGCGTCCGGAGTTCCTCAGGGCTCCATTTTGGGTCCTCTGTTCTTCATCTTATATATTGATGACATTAGACACGTTGTCAAGCATTCGTCAATTAAATCTTTTGCTGATGATATTTCACTCTATTCTCGGGTGTCGTGTTATGATGATTGTTTAAAGTTACAGGAGGATTTGTCAAGTGTCTATAATTGGTCTTTGAAGTGGCTTCCTAAATTAAATCCAAAGAAGTGTGAAGCAGTTAACATCACTAATAAACACCATCCAATCAACTTTGAGTACTTTATTGGATCTCATCCAATTCCATGGTCACAGAAAGTTAAATATCTTGGCATTGTAATCAGCTCAAAACTTAGGTGGAATGATCATTGTCGATATGTAGTCAGTAAAGCTACTAAGTGCCTGAACCGTATACGCCGTGCTATGTTTGGTTGTACCCAAGCAGCTAAAGTTAGTGCTTACAAAGCACTGGTTAGACCCTACCTTGAATATGCTTGCGTAGTGTGGGCACCGTACACAGCACAGGATATTAGTTTGTTGGAATCGGTGCAAAATAGAGCTGCACGCTGGATTAAAAGCTTTTGGGATGCAGCTGCTCAAAAATGGTCTAAGTCGTCGTCGGTTTGCATCAGTGAACTGGGATGGCCTTCACTTAAAACATGTCAAAGCTATATATCTATCTGGACCCTCTACTCCATTTATCATAAAAGAACTGCCATCAATTTCTCAAGGTATTTTCATTTTAACACATTGGCTACGAGGTCACATGCTTTGACATTAAATCTTGCGTGGTCAACTATCAACGCATTTCGGCACTCATTTTTTGTGACTACACCTTTTCTTTGGAACTCAATTCCTTTTGAAATTTTATCTCAAAGGACTGCTGGCAGTTTTAAGACTAGGTTAAAACATTATCTTTTTTTGTAATTAGGTTTATTGATTTTGTAATTATTAAGTAGTTCATGTTCCTTTTGTATTTGTTTGTGTGTAATTGTACATGTGAATGTATGTTCTGTGTTGGGGATCACCTTGTACAGGCAGTATTGCCTTTTGTGTTACCCATCTTTGGAAAAATTGATAATAATAAATAATAATAATAATAATTGGGCAGGCACACACGTGAGAAGGGTTGGCAATAATTGGAGAATAACATTGCACATGCATTACGAGAAAAAGGCGCGTGGAGAGGTGTTAGAACACATGGTGCTACATGGCATAGCGAATCTTGTCGTTTCGTTAACATACTGCCTAAAAAAGGACGCTGCAAGAGGGGCTTTACGGCAGAAAATGAAACAGTCTTGGAACTATACCGGAAGTTCAACGCCGGCTGCCAACTCAATGAGACATTCATTGATGTGCCGCCTAAGTGACACACGAGAGGGTGTCACAGAAAAGTCAGCGAACTAGACTGGACGTTACCACCAGTACATTCATCGATATTCTGCCTAAAAGATGGCCAGAAGAGGTGCAGTAGCAGGAGATAACAGAAAAGTCAGGGAACTTAACGGAAGTTATTGCTAACACAGGAACCAACTGAGGCTATTAAACAGCTCCCCTAAGGCGGAATAACGTCCCCACAATCGTCCAGGAGGTTACAAGATTGCTCCGTTTTTAACAACTAAACCTATGTATCAATGATGCCAAGCAAGTTCTAATTAGCTACAATATATTTGTCTTTGTTGTTCGTAGGCGACTCCCCTTCCGTAGATGCTGTTGGGACCTTACTATCAGGGACACTCCTTGGTCTCAGGGTCCGCAGTGCCCTGGCGTGGACCACCAGGTGAATGTGTGCGCCTCTGTAGTGCCTTAACACATGCCTCCTTAGCATACAAACTGCAATAATTTGGCAAAGGGTAATTTGCAACAAGCAATCAATGTTGATCGGTAACAAAGAGCGTTCACCTGGGAAGATTAAGGTACTGCCCCCACATCCCCCCCTTAAAAGAATAGAACACTGATACATACTAATATGGGTGTGTGTAATATATGGTGTATGTTAGATGTTAGTATTTTCATTTGTAGTCATTCTGGTACATGTATTACATTTACAACAAAATAAGTGTGTGAGGTAATAGTACAGACAATATGCGACCACCTCCACTCCTCCATAGATGCCATTTGGGACCTTAATATAATGAATACTCCTTGGTCTCAGGGTCTGCAGTGCCCCAGCGCGGACCGCTGGGTGAATGTGTGTGCCTCCATAGTGCCTCCTTATTAGCATACCAACTGCAATGATTTGGCAAAGGGTAATTTGCAACAAGCAATCAATGTTGATCGGTAACAAAGAGCATTCAGCTGGACAGATTAAGGTACTGCCCCCCCCCCCCCCCCCCCCCCCTAAAAGAATAGAACACTGATACATACTAATATGGGTGTGTGTGTGTGTGTGTGTGTGTGTGTGTGTGTGTGTGTGTGTGTGTGTGTGTGTGTGTGTGTGTGTGTGTGTGTGTGTGTGTGTGTGTGTGTGTGTGTGTGTGTGTGTGTGTGTGTGTGTGTGTGTGTGTGTGTGTGTGTGTGTGTGTGTGTGTGTGTGTGTGTGTGTGTGTGTGTGTGTAATATATAGTGTATGTTAGATGTTCGTACTTTCATTTGTAGTCATTCTGATGTATTACATTTACAACAAATAAGTGTGTCTGAGGTAATGGTACAGACAATATGCGACCACCTCCATTCCTCCATAGATGCCGTTTGGGACCTTAATATAATGAATACTCCTTGGTCTCAGGGTCTGCAGTGCCCCAGCGTGGAATGCTGGGTGAATGTGTGCGCCTCCGTAGTGCCTCCTCATTAGCATACAAACTGCAATAATTGGCAGAGGGTGTAACTTGCAACAGTGACAATTGAGCTTAAGTGGCAATCAGTGTTGACTGGTGACAAGAGTTTTCATCTGTGCAGAAAAGGTATTGCCCCCCACCCCCTCCCCTAAAGGGATAGACCACCTATTTATATATTTGTGTGTGTGTGTGTGTGTATATAATACTTATGCGCATGCATGTGTGTAGATATAATTGCACATGTTGGTAATTTCATATGCAGTTGGAGATAGTCATTCTTGTACATCTATATATTCATAATAACTTAAATGTATTTGTGTGTTACTAAGGTGACTACAGACAATATGTTTTGCGATTCGCAATACTTAAGTAAATGAAGAAAATAAATGTTTTAAATGGCATGGCACATGTTGCCCATTCACGTAATGATATTTGGTTAGGAAAAACTTATGTGAGGTACCTAATTACCAATTCTCTAACCTGTCGGCCATTTCAAGGATCCCGACCCCATAGATATTGTTCATACCAAAGATACAACAGAGACTATGGCCAGTGCTAACCAAGCTAATTAAAAGGATATAAGACGGAGAATTGACAAATACAAAACCAAGCATGTTGCACCTGGGATGAGGCCAGCAAGCTTAGCCATTCCAAACAACACCCAGTGAGTTTGATCACTCAAATGACCCCAGTGTTTTACCATCTATCTTGCAACTTGTAAACAAACTCAAAAAAAAATTGCCTTGGAAACACACTATGTATAAATTGTTCATGACTGTTGCTTCCACTAGATTGTTGCTTCTTGTGTGCGAAGTGAAGAAGAAAGAAAAAAAGCAAAGAAATTAAAATGAAACTTTGGCCACTTGCATCTCAGAAATGGCTAGGAAGATATTCTTTAAATTTGGTATGTAGACTCCCTATCTGGTGGGCACTTGGATAAGGTATTGTGGAGCTATGTACACCTTGGACTGTCTAGAGCAGCTCTAATGGGTAGCACAACTTGTATACAATTTTTTCTAATCTGCAAATATTAAGGCATTCCAGGGGCATTGAATTGTACTTATATATTATGGCTAGGGTGTAGGACAGATTGTGTGGGAAAAGCAAGCCATGGAGGTTGTTGGTTGTGCCAAATCATTTATGTTCCGCGTGTATGCAACAGCAGCCAACACTAAATATACTTCTGAATGATAAAGTTTGAACTGATCTGTGTTGGTGGCAAACCTTAGCTGATTGGAATGGGTTGAGTCTACTTTTGTTGGAACAATAGTTCCCGGACTCTCAATCATCTGATTCAAACAGAGGTGCCAGATTGTGGTGTGTTTTGGCAAGCAAAACAAAACAAACAAACAAAAAATGGCATCTACCACTACATGGGGTCAAAATATAACGTCATAGTAATTGTAAAAAAGAAAAATCCAACTGTTTGAGCTTTGTGGAAGAAGTCAGGTACAATTTGAGTTTGACCATTCCAGAGTTGTCACTGCTGGGAATAGACACTATAAAGCTACCACATACTTGTAATGCAGCCTGTGGTTCTTGTTTTACTAATTTCGAGATTGGTGTAGCCTGTAGGCACTTTGCAGGTGTACAATAATAGCACAGCTGACCACATCTCCCATGGTAACCTGCATTTGTTCTTTTGTTTACGGCCACCAGCCAGCTCCACTACCTCATCTGTGACTGCAGATTCTGAGGGATAAATGGGATGGACATACACACACACTCCAGGCAACTGTGTAGTACTCTACATGAATGGTTTAGTGTCTCCTACTTGAGAGATGCTATAATGCTGAGCAGCACCGATGTTTACTATTCCTCCCACAGACTATATAACCCAACACCAGTCTTCATTTTAAATCATAATGGCACAACGCTTCAAGTCCAATTATTCTCCAATGGCAACCTATAGCTTCATTCATCCTGCAGTCAGCATAATGCATAGTACAAACCTCCTTACACCACACTTTGAGCAGATTCTTTGAAGCATTTATAGAGCTAGCTAGTACAGACAATGAATCTACCTTCTAATTACTACAGGTGTACCTATAGTTGATCCGATATCAGTTACATATTAATTGTATCCCTGCTGAGGTGTAGGCAGGTGAGGCAGCCGCCTCACTAGGTATTTGTATCTGAAGTCACTGAACTGGGAGTTATGTTGGACCATTAGATGCATTGAAAGCATCTATTGACAGGGTTTGTATGCTATTTAGTCAACTGATAGTGTACATAGTAAGAGTCCATCCAGTGCAGCTCCAAGTGGATAGCTACTGAGGTTTACTTTTCAGAAACTGGTCAAGCAAGATCGATATACTCTAGTGGAGTAGTCACCTAATATAGAACACTCACCCTGATACAACATGCAGTCAAGCAAATTTTTAATATACAATACTTTGATAGAATTTAACAACTTAAATTGCTCTCACAGTCAGTCTAGCTTTACCAGGGGAGCATAACCTAACCCCCTGTTGATCCCCTGATACCAGTGCTTATAATTATACTACTTGGGTTAAGGAGTGAGCAACATGCACAGGAGAACTCATGCTCGCCTCATTTCATCATTACAGTCACCATATGCATTTTAGCTGTATTTTTTCACATCTTATTCTGTTTATTAGAACTAAGCTGAATTGCAAGGTCACAACTGTTTATATTGGGTATGTAGAACTAGATTGAACCATCCCTAGCAGGTCCATTCCAGAGCGGTTCAACATGGTTCATTTGATACAAGCAGTTCAACATAGTTCAGTGGCCTTTGTAGTAAAACATGCTGTATACACCATGTAAAATTGTTGAAAAGGGGCCTATTTGAGAATTAATAAGAGAATCCATGGAACCCTGCACACCTACCAAAACAACCACCATCTGTTGACGGAGGCAACCCGCTCACAACAGGGTAAGACCTGCTGACCGGGTTAAACTGACAAGCAACATTAAATGGAGTTTAACTAGTTAAACTAGGTTAATGTGGCAGTCAAGCATGTGTGTGTGTATTATGATAGTGACTAACCCCAAGCTCCACCATGACTAGGGGGAAGATTGGGCAGGCACACACGTGAGAAGGGTTGGCAATAATTGGAGAATAACATTGCACATGCATTACGAGAAAAAAGCGCGTGGAGAGGTGTTAGAACACATGGTGCTACATGGCATAGCGAATCTTGTCCCACCCATACCACTCCCCTCTACCAACTATCTCATATTAGTATTTTTAGATGATAATCACAAAGGGATTGTTTGGTGGGGTAATGTATTGCCCCAAAAATAAATAAATAAATAAAATTAATAACGGGGGTGTGGGGAGGTGAAGCATGCACCACAGACAGTCCCAGCAGGGAGCTTAGGAAATCCCCCATTTTTTCCATTGTCTTTTCCATCTTGAGGCTAGCTCAGGGTGTGACAGTGCAGGGTTTCTATTAGGAACATTGTGGCATGCGGAAATTCTTGTGGCTTCAGAGAATGTTAGAATCCTCAAGCATTCCTACTTCCAAGCCTTTGTAGTAAAACATGCTGTATACATCACGTAAAATTGTTGAAAAGGGGCCTATTTGAGAATTAATAGGAGAATCCATGGAACCCTGTACACCTACCAAAACAACCACCATCTGTTGACGGTGGCAACCAGCTCACAACAGGGTAAGACCTGCTGACCGGGTTAAACTGACAAGCAACACTAAACAGTATGCTTTGAGCTAGGGGGAGGGGGTTAGAAAAAAGAGTACTCTTTGTACACTTGCATAAAGGCTGAAAATTATGGATGACCCCTTAATAAATAAAACGTTTGTAATTCCACTATGATGATCATATGATTCAGTCTTAAATTCACCAGATTGTCCATTATTGTAAGTCCCCCCATTGGCTAGATTTAGTGGCTGCTTGATATTGACACCTTCAACTTTGTCACATTGATAGCCACATTTGTGAACAATGATTAGATAATTATACAAACTGTCCATCATTCATGTACACCATAGCTAGCCTTCCTCAGTTGCTCTCCTCATCCTCCTGTCTCATTAAAGCATCATGTACGTTTTTGCACTACGGAAAATACAGCACTCTGGTGTGGTCTTGAGCCAAATGTAGCACTCAGCTTTACCTCATGTTATATTTGTCTTTTGACCACAACCTCATGCTATAATTTCCATATTGCACTTGACGCGACGCTTTAACAAGAATTTAAATATTTTCATATAAGTCTTTTTAAAACAAGACAAACAATTCTTGTATCCATGCAAACTCACTGAACCATGAATTATTACGTCAATAAGCTAAATTCTTTTTTTTGTCCTACACGCTCCAATTAATAGCTGCATCACAGGTAGAGATTACAAGACATATATACTATTGGAAAATACTAGTGTAGGTGGTACCTGGCACTAGATTTGATCCTCTTTGAATCAAATAGAACTACTTACTCAGACAATATCTTTAAAAGAAACTCAAAAAACTCAAAGTCAGAATTGGAATATGTACAAGAGATGAAATCCTTTCTGGAAACTTTTTAACACTAAAGATTAAAGCCAGAGCTTCCTTTTCTAGCTGTGCATAGTTCTTTTCTCCACTTGTTAATGTATGGGAAGCAAAAGCTATAGAAACATCTTACGTGACATAAACCACCTTATGGAATACTATTAGTCCATCTTTTACATAAAATACAGCATCAAAAACAAGAAAACACAAGTGACTGGCTATAACATTTTAAAAATCACCAAAAGTTGAATTTTCATCTGCCTGCCTGCCTGCCTGCCTGCCTGCCTGCCTGCCTGCCTGCCTGCCTGCCTGCCTGCCTGCCTGCCTGCCTGCCTGCCTGCCTGCCTGCCTGCCTGCCTGCCTGCCTGCCTGCCTGCCTGCCTGCCTGCCTGCCTGCCTGCCTGCCTGCCTGCCTGCCTGCCTGCCTGCCTGCCTGCCTGCCTGCCTGCCTGCCTGCCTGCCTGCCTGCCTGCCTGCCTGCCTGCCTGCCTGCCTGCCTGCCTGCCTGCCTGCCTGCCTGCCTGCCTGCCTGACCACAGTTGCAAGACTGGAGTCCAAATGAAGCAACACATGACCATCGTTTTATGTCACAATAACTAACTCACCAGTGACATGTGCCTTTTGGGGTTCCCACACGTGTATGCCCTCTGGGCCTTGTCTATCAGGCTGTTCATCCTCTTCTTCATGCAATGAAACCAAATTGAGACATTACTTTACTGTATCAACACTTTCCGTGAGCAGCATATTTAGATGTCACAAATTATTTAAAGCACTTATGCTTGGTAGATACCTGTAATTTCATGATTTGATTGAGGTCATGCCCATTAATGGATTAATAGTGATCTAGTATGGAGACTACCTCTCTTAACAATCTATTTATACAATCATGATGACCACACCCCTTATCATCAGCATAGCTCTGTGAGAAAATCCCTACAGTAGCATGTTATAACAATTATTTTGTTCAATGCCAAATGAGCTATGCTGTAATACCATCATTTATCTCTTTTTTCGCTACTGTTTTGTATTGCTTGGATCCCTACTTCTACCTTTTTAAATTAATAGTTTCAATATACTAGTTCTGTTTGGTTTTTGTTATAGCATACATCTACACATGTGTGACTGTTGTATTAGGGTGACTGTTGTATTGGAGTATCTTGAGTCAGCCTTTCATTTACCAGGGCAATGTCACTAATTCATATTTTCACTGTGCTAGCATTATAAATACATATTCATCTCTTGTTTCACTCCTTTTTATTACTTGGATCCCTACTTCATTTTTAAATTAATATTTTTTAATCTACTAGTCATATTATGTATTTGACAAATTTGTACATCTGGCACAATCGCCCATTCAATTATAGCAATTGAAGAAGTAGGCGTACTGGAATTGCCAAACTTAAAAGCAAAGCATCTTTATCTTAACTGCCATAATGTTGTAAACAAATGCTTCCTTTATGAACAATTGTCAAAATATTATCTGTCAGGAACTGGTGTCAATATTACAGAAGCTTAGTTGTTGAGATGAAAACTTTCTGTGAATTTCCATGCTTGTCAACAATTAAGACTCTCTAAGAACAAGATGATGTACTACTTCCAAAACAGGCATCCAATTAATATTAATCATGGAGGTTTGCACTTTTTCACAAAAAACAAGAAACCAGCTTCACAATACTTTTATGGTGGTATAACTAATGCCTTCAGCATAACCTGAAATGCTTCCAATAGGTTGTTACAAAACTAAAAAATGATTTATTCAGTGGAATTTTCTACTGACTGACTAATTACACTACTGCCTGCCTGCATGCCCTCATACAAGAGTAACTCAATAACAGTTAATTACAAGGCTATGGGCTTGATTTTGTCACTGCTAGACATTGCTTCAGCCTGACAGGTGCCTTTTGGCCTATCACAGTATGTACAATGCGCACATCGTTGACTTACCTTTGTCCTCCCATTTCTCTTCGCTGACAGCTCAAGATGATGGCTTCCCTATGATTGTTACAGGCATCGTCTATATTTTTTATAGTGACTGGATTGATTGTAGAGGTGCTTCTCGTACTGTTCTTTATTTCTGTTGCCGTGTAATGAGCTGAGCATTAGCTGAAAATAAAGCCACTTCACTTCTTATTAATTGATAGTTGGCATACATGCTCAGATGAAAACATAAGTCTGACCCCATTCTTTCTTTTGATGTGGTAAGTGTGGGTTCACCAGTCATAGTTATGTTACAAATGGACAAGTACAAGGAAAGAAAGAAATAAAAAGTAGTGAACGGGTACACCTGAAGATATACTAGTGGACATTTAATTCCCTTCAGTCTATACCCACGACTGACATAGGGTTTAAATGTCCACTAGTATATCTTCAGGTGCACTGATGTCCCTTGTTTCACTATTTTTCATTTCTATAATCCCTAATCAAACTTAGTACTTGTTGGTATCAAATAGTATGGCATAGTAACTGCTTAAGAATCACCCCTAGAATGATGTGCACCACCTAAAATGCGGCAAGTGGTGCACATCATTCTAGGGGTGATTCTTAAGCAGTTACTATGCTGTACTGGTTTGATATCAACAAGTACTATGTTTGATTAGCGGCCTTTAAAATCATCCTACAGTCTCAGTACTAGAAGCTATTGAGAGTTTTGTGGAAAGGCATTTATTAGCTCCTGATGAGTGTAACCTTGCCAAAACTAGGCTGCTTAGTGAGCCAACTATAACCTCATGTGAGGATGGATCAGGGTGCTGGATTAAGACATGGCTGGAATTGCCAAGGACAGACTACAGTGAGATCTGGGATAAAAGAAACAGAGTATTTCCACTGTAAAATTTTGGAGAACATGTAGCAGATTGCTGTGAAAGATGGCAGTGCTTTCAAAGGATAAAATGCAATGCCTATAGATATGACACATTAATTACAGTAGACCCTATATTCCCACCAGTATCAGTGGCATGGCAATGGTATAGTGATTTGTACACTATTTTTATTGACAGTATTGTTACTGGGCAGACAGCACAGCTGGTGTGCCCAGGAAAATACGTACCCAGGAAAATACGACAGAAGAGTTGTAACAAATTATTGTAGCTAGCTAGTACTGCATGCTGCAATACATTATTGAATTGGCAACACTGAAAGTAGAAAATAATTGCAGCTAACAAGCCAGGTAAAGATAAACACAGCACGATGCAAACAATGTTACAACATGACTATGTTTTGTTTAATCAACATTCTTCACGCCTGAGTGCATCTACTGACAGCTGGTGGCATGGTGACTTGGGACTTACTGTGCCACCTGGTACTCACCTGAATACTTGATCGATGAACTATCCACCAACTTGGTAAAAACAATTAGTAAACAATCATCAGAGTTAGTAGACCTGTCATAGGAATGGTACTAATTAGTCGTTTTGCAGTGGGCATTATATGGAATAACATGGCTTTTCAGTCACCAGCACGAACAGATGTGATTGGTACATTGGTAGGCCTCTAAAGCGCTGTGTAGATTAAAGTTGTGACCGGGGTTGTCGCGAACAAGCTAGATATATTGCCACTTGTGCACATTTCTTGGTAGTGCAATAAGGTGTGTTCACCCCTAAAACTACTGGAAAACAACAGTTTTTTGTTGTACAGTTGTAGTTTTAAAATGCTACAAGAAGCCATAAAATACACACTTGGTTGCTTTTAGTATTCAGGGCTTACTATCAGTACAACAAACACGTGCAGCCTAGGTCAGTCTTGAAAAGTGTCATGGGAGGAACAAGTGAACACAAATCACTAGCCATTTTTTCACAGCTATCTGAACTAATATTAGTAGGGGATCTAATGAAATATTTGTGGGGACTTTATTGTTTATGGTGTTAATACAGGCCACATCCTCATAGGCAACCAACCATAACTAAAGCCAGTGGCATTAAAACTTTTGAACTTGTCCTAAGTGCAATATAGATCAACAACCCATTTAGCTCCTTCAAACTACATGGCTACATTTAGGGTTGCTATTATATCAGTCTAACTGTTTTGTATATCAGATTGTTCAGTTTTCTATGTTATCTTACTACACCACTTTGATCCTAACTTGTTATTTAGTGGTACCTTGCACTATGGGTGCTATCATGTGATGCCAGTGGCTAACAAAAGGTGGTGGATATCATCTTTTCTTTTCAGATTACTTGCAAAATCAAGATGCAATCACATGCACATTCCACATGAGGATTAAAAATCAATTTCTGATGGAAATTTGTGTCATTGCTAAGAGTATCTCGCAGTACCATCAGGTTAAGCTGGCTATCTGTATCACATATTTTTTTTTTGCAAGCAACCAATAAACAAACAGAAAAATGCTGTACCAAAGGATATACTTCTAACTATTAAGCAGATTTCTGCTCAAGGTGTTGTCTGGAGTGTGCTGAGTGCATAGGTGAGCATGGTGTTATCTGGAATGTGCTGAGTGTATAGGGGAGCACAGTAATACAAGTGTGCAATCATGGAATGTGTTTAGTGTAAGCGAGCATGACATAATGATGTGTGTGGGGAATGCGCTGAGTGTATGGATGTATTTGGTGGTCACCATGCATACATAAGATACTAGTATATGTCATTGTGTAATTTGGTCAAGTTTTCATATAGATTTTGGAAACTTATAATTTTTCACTTCTTAAGTTCACAAAGAACACAAAAAAACTGTTTCCAATTTTTAAATCCATAAACGATTACAAAAATCCAAGATGGCTGCCATAACAAGAAATTGCCCCATTTAGAGGTAATAAAAATATCTGCTTATAATTATGGTTGTTACAATGACAATATGGGTGTTATATAATAATATAGATGTTATAAAATAATTATAGGTGTTGGTGCACTAATAGGTGTTAATAATTATATATAATAATAACAATTAATCATCTAAGTCTTGATTTTCAAAGTCCTCATTTTCCTCATCATCACTTGGATTCTGAGTAATTGTAACATTGCGGTATGTGTCCTCAGCTCCTTCACACTTGCAGAGCTCTGTACACGCTACATTATGCATCTTACAAGAGCACCGTCCACTGCACTTGCTGGCGACACACGAACACTTCACAAGTTCCACCACAGCCTCTGGTGCTAGTGGAATGTTTGAGACTACTGGGACATAGTGGCCATCCTCCAGTTGTTGCCATCCCAGAGTAACTGGATCCTGTATTATTGGTCTAGCTACTAAATCCTGCAACCATACACTGGCTTGTAGGTGTGCACGCAATATATTATGCTCAGTTATACATCCCTGAGTTGGAAGTAGCTTCTCCACACCTTGGTTACTCTTCAGCTTCTTGAACATGTGCCCCCTCAGTGCCTTGGCTGATGTAAACTCAGAGTTGAACAGCTGACACAATAACTTTTCACATCCAGCCAACACCCCTGGGGATGGGTACACTCCAACACCCAGCCCAACAAGAGCACAGATCACATCTTCATCTGCTTTCATGAAAACCTTGAAACATGATGACTTCCCCTTTCCTTTGATGTGACCAGTGGTATCACTACCAGTGAGTGCATGAAATCCTGGCAATGCTGCTGCTCTTTCCGCACCTAGAGCAACATAAATGGGCTTGAGTTTGATTTGTCGTCGTTTATCTCCAGTACCCATGATGATAACACTGTTTGGCTTGAGATCTGGAACTCTTCACAGTTCAAGCACTAGCTCATCAGTATCACAAGAATATATGTGAACAGTATTGCCCTGACGACTCACTGCCACTGCATACAAGATCAACAGTGTATCTGCTTCCTCTTGTGTACTTGGAATGTTCACCATGTTCGGCTGGGAAGAAAAGACGCCTTTATGTGCATGTGTGGTGAGTGGTACTTTGCACAATTGAACAGCTTTTTGTGCAAGAAATAATACAAGATTGGCTTGGTGCTCAGAAATGACTTGAAGTCTGTAATACGTGTAGTTTCATCTACTTTATACCCCTTGTACTGTGTTCTCCCTGCTGTGCGACACTCTCTGGTTCTGTCCTTTAGTGAATTGTTGATGCTGTAACTCTGAAGTATCTTCATTCTCCGATATAATGAATGGGTTTGATTTTGCCACCACAATCTTCAGTTGCCTTACAGCTTGCTCTTGTTGAGTGGTTGTGGCTGAAGAATGCTGATAGTGCTACTTTGCTCTAGATTTTGTAATGTTCAGTATCTGTTCAGTCTCTCCAGCAAGCCTTGCGAGTTCTGGTGAACTCAGACAGTACTTCAGCAATCCTTGAGGATCAGTTGTTATGCCTGAAATGGCACCATCACCTTTAAGAACTTCGTTTAGATGCCCCTGGGCTTGATCTGGGCCAATGGATGTGAACGCAATGGGATTTGTGTTGACAACAAACTCTCTACTTTTCAGATCATTCCATATGTGTGGATGGCTGGTCTCTAGTTTGTACATATGTGCTATGACGATCTGGAATATTCTGGGCATAGTCATGCCTGTTGAATGCAAAGAAGTAGACACACATTTTTTCTAGAGAAGCAAGATGCAAAAGCCAGTTACAATCCTGAGTACCTCTCATGAACTGAAGCAAGTTGCTGCTTGCTTCATGTATGAATGAGCCCATCTGTACATAGGATACTTGTCATTCTTCTGATTGAATTCTTCCAACCGCTTTTCCAGTTCCAGGGTGCTAATCAAACTGACTAGTCGGCAATGTGCTACAAGCTTCCCATACAGCTTCCATTGAAGACAAAAGGTTTTGATACACAGTAGGGTTTCTTCAAAAAATGCTTTGATCCACAAGTCAAAGAGAACTTGCAGAGAGATTTGATGTGCATTGGGCGCTCAGTTGTGGTGTTTACCATTTAGTATTTGAGCCACTGTTACGCTGCTGTAGAGGTCAGCTTCAATCCATGCCCCATCCAGGCTGCTGCTGTCAACTGTTGCTCCTAGACACCGTAAGGCACAGAGAACTATATGAAAAGGACCAGGGCTTGCAATAATGTTGTCTTGGAACTGATGATCCAGAAAAGAGAGTTTGCACACTCTTTTGTACAAGTCCATGTCTAGCCACACAAGTGTTGGTTCACTGTTGTCTTCAGTCCTCATCAGTTGGTTAAGATTATGAAGTTACAGAAGAGCAGTCATAAGGATGGTCCACTCATGAGCAGGTGAATTGATGAGTGGAAGTCCATGAACCTTGTCCAATTTGTAGGAGTCATCAACCTTGGAATGTGATGAGCATGTAAGTGAATTATATGCTGCCCATACAGGTATGGGTTGGGGAATATCCTGATTTACTTCGCTCTCCTGTGAATCTTCACATTGTAGACTGAATGTGTTCACTGCATTGCGATAAAAGTGGCATACTAGCAACCAGGCAAGATCATCTACTTCAGATCTTTTCAGCTGATCTATATTTCTTCCGATCTTGAAATCTGGATAGTGTGGGCTAACTGGAGGTTTGGGGCTGCCTGATATTGTACAATGTATGAGAGGTGCAATTGTGGTGGTAACGTCTTTCAAAGACCTTGCAGATTTATTTTGTGTTGGCGTTACATGCTCCACCACAACATCAATGGCATCCTCTACACTTGGCTCTCTTTGGTACACAGCCATAGCTGTTGCATGGAATGAGTTTCGACCATCTGGTGTGTCAACTTGGGCATCAATGTTATCGAGTGAGAAACGGAGTCTTCGCTGCCTGTGAAGTCCTGGTGGTACATAGTTCCCATTGTGCTTCTCTATGTTCTCCTGTACATCTTTGGCAATTTGAGTTATACACTGTTTTACTCTTTGGTATGGAACTCCCACTCCAGCATGTGACAGAAGACTTGCCAATTTGTGGCTTCTCCATTTGTGATCACAATGCAAGGAAATGCCTAATGTAATTGGAGTTTCCATTGTAGACCGAAAAGTAGCAGTTGGTGACTTGGGTTTATGTGCTTGCAGTATTTGCTGAGAGATGACCGTTGCTGACTGATTCAATTCATGTGCTCGAGCTTCGGCTTTTACTGTGTACATGCCCTTTAAGATCCACAGAATCATGCTGTGCAGTTCGTGTGGAACTACATCTTCTGAAGAGTTTTCCAATGTTCCATTGAAAACCCATGGGTCTTTTTTGGTCTGCTCAATCGATTTACGTATCCCCAGTGAAGCTTCAAAGATCTTTCTCATGTCATCATGCAGGTCAGGTCTGTCTATTGCTTCTCCAACTGCTGCATTTTGTTTGGCATTGGAATGTATCAGCGTAGGCTTATTTGGCAATGGTGTGAACTGAACAAATTTGACGTTCTTCTCAATTTTCTGTCGCAGCCATCTCCGTGCTGTTTGGGCATTTGAATATCTTGACCTATATTCAATTTTGTGTTGTTTCATCTTCAACACGTAGTCCCTTTCTGCTTCGTCAATGGGTATGATTTCACCTTGTTCGATACTTTACTGTATTTCAGCAAAAAATTCAATTTCAGCTGCTATGTAGTGAACACTATCATCTGTGTTGCTACTGACAGGGATCTGTGAGGAGGGTAGTCCGTCTACACCACACTTAAGCTTGCGCTTCAGAAGTTGCCACTGTTCAGTTATACACTGCTTGTGATACACTATGTCTTGAGACAGTGCATCATTGTCAGATATGACACAAGCATAGTTCACTTTCCACTCTGGGTTATTGCAGTGTTGCACTACATGTTGTATCTGAGTTCCAACATTTTCTGACTGGCATTCGTGCAAAACACCTTGAAATTTGCCTTGGCAGAAAAAGTACTTACTTTTATCATACTTCATGGATTTAGAACGAGTGTACCTTTCTGATACTGACAATTCTTCAGGTTCTTCATGGTGCGATGAGATAGCTGGTCTCCCTATATGGTTCGGTGAAGAAGACTAACATCAGATGTTGCACAGGCTCGTTTATATCGCTTTTCGTCACATTTTATATGTTCTTTGTTTGTGCTTGCTGCATAACATGTTCTGTGCCACACAGCATGCTTGTCTTTTAGATCACCAGTTGTCAAGTTTTTCACTGAGTGTAATAAACTCACTGTTCCCAAAACCTGCTCTCAAGCGAATCGCTGTCAAAAATTTGTCATAGGTTGACTGCTCCTCAGATTCTGGTGGTTCTTTTAGTTGTTCTTTTTTGGAGCTCTGACACTTTATGCATAGCTTATAGTTTATATCTGTGCGTGCCCTATTCTCAGGGGGTTCTTCACTCTGTGCCATAGGTTATCTTCTGGAAATAGAGAAGAAAAACACTAGATAGTTGATTACAATGCTATATTAGAACTTACATGCACTGCAATCAGGAACAGCCAAAATGGTCCACCTTACTGAGCTAAGTTCTACAGTAAGTATAGGTAAGACATGCAGTGCCAGTGGATAAATAACCCAAAGGAATGATGTTTACATCATTCCTGTGGGGTGTTTATCCACTAAAGAATCCTAGAAATGCATGTCTTACGTGTTTAAACAATGGTCTGTGTAGCTGGAATTTTGTTTGGAACCCACAAAATATGCAAATTGTTTGTTAAAGTTTGTGGTTGTGTGTCCTTTCTAGTAAGACCCCTGTAGGTATGTACATGTGTCTTACCAGAATAAAAACTCTGCATACTTTACAAATATCAAAGCATCTCAACATGCCAATGTCTTATTACAGTTGTCTTCAGTTAATGCATGAGCATGCACAATATCAAAGGGAAAAAAGCTGTGCAGGAACTCACACCAAGAATCATTCATGCACATTCAGTTCAGGGTACAAAGTCCAAAGACAATTAAAACCACAAACCACATAATTAATCAATTAACACTTGTACAATAGGTTCTGTTACAATGAGGCATGTATAGTTATTATACTGCTTACATGTGAAAAATAAATATATTTATTGATTTTCATCTTGGTGGCTGCCATCTTGGATTTTAGTGGTTAACGAGTGTTGAAAAAATTGGAAACAGCTGATTTCTAGTTCCATGTGATCTTAAGAAGTAAAAAAACACAAATTTACAGAATCTATATGAAAAGTTGAGCATTGTATGAATTGCTACACAACTGGTGAAGAACCTGGGTAAAGGCTGGTATAGTGTACTCTCCTAATTTGTTGCTGCAAACTTTGAGGTACCCCAATAGTATGAAAACCAGCTACTGTCACTGCCTACCCAGTGCTCAATATGTAATGTTTTTTACATGATTTGACAGACCAACGTGTGGTGTGGTCAGCCATTGATGCATGAGAGTGAGTAGTTTACATAATTATGTAGTGTTTATTGGGAGCTTATTTGGTAGGTCATAATGTCAAAGTCTTTCAATCCGGTTATAGTTATTGTGACCGGTCAGAAATGTCAGTACGCCAAGCACATTACTATACTTTATCTTGTCTTGATTTGAAATGTAGCTGATCTCTAGTTGATCTCTCTACAGGGTGATTGGAAATGTAGCTGATTTCTTTACAGGGTTACTTGTTTCTAGCTGATCTCTCTACAGGATGGTTTGAAATGTAATCGATCTCTTTACAGGGTTACTTGTTTCTAGCTGATCTCTCTACAGGGTGATTTCATGAACTCTTTGCAGGATAACCCGATTGATCTATTGAGAGATTTCTTTGTAGCTGAACTTTCCACCGGGGTGACTTATTTCTAGCTGAAACACTCCATGAAATGTAGCTGAACTTTCTATAGCATGACTTGTTTCTAGCTGGAGTGACTTGTTTTCAGCTGAACTCTCTACAGGGTGACTTGTTTCTAGCTGATCTCTCTATACAGGGTGACAAGTTACTTGTACAGGGTGACTTGTAGCTAGCTAAACTCTCTACAGGGTGACTTGACATGTAGTTGAACTCCCTACTGGATGACTTGATCATGCTGATCTCTCTACAGGATAATTTGTTTCTGGTTGATCTCTCTGCAGGGTGATTTGTTTCTAGCTGAGATTTGTTTTGTAGCTGAACCCTCCTTAGGGTGACTTGATTCTAGCTTATCTCTCTTCGTGGTGACTTGCTAATAACTGCATGAACTTTCTCTACACAGTGACTTGTTTCTAGCTGATCTCTCTACAAGGCTGCTTGTTTCTACTGAACTTTCTACAGGGTTATGGTAGGGTTCGATTAAGAATGATTATCAATGATTACCAATCATGTACAACAGCAAATCATACACAACTACAACTATAAGCCTAGGAAATTTACAACTGGCCTACGTGTACAAAACTCAATAACAAAGCACAATACTATACGTGAGCCAGATTAATCATTACATTCTTAAGATACAAGGGTGACTTGAAACCTAGCTGAACTCTATGCAGGGTGACTTGTTTCTAGCTGATACAGGGTGATTTGTTTCTAGCTGATCTCTCTACACGGTGATTTATTTCTAGCTGATCTCTCTAGAGTGTGATTTATTTCTGGCTGATCTCTCTATGTAGCTGGACTCTCTTCAGAATGACTTGTTTGTACCTGACTTCTCCACAGGATGTAGCTGAACTCTCTACAGGATGACTTCATTGTAGCTGAACTCTCTCTGGATGATTTGTTTGCATGTAGCTGAACTCTCTATTGAGTAACATTTTGTGGCTGAAATCTCTTCATGTTGACTTGTTTAATACCGAATTCTCCATAGGGTGATTAGTTTGTAGTTGAATTTTTTACAGAGTGATTGTTGGTAGCTGAATGATCTACTGAGAGATTTTTGTAGCTGAACTCTCCACAGGGTGATTTGTTTGTACTGGTGACTTGTTTGTGGCTGATCCTTCCAAATGGGAATTTGTTTGCAGCTGAACATCTCTACAGGGTGGCTTGTTTGTAGCTAAACTCTCTACCAGGTGACTTGTTTGTAGCTGTACTCTCTACAGGGCTAGCTGAACTCTTTACATGGTGATTTATTTTTTGGCTGAACTTTCTACAGGGTGATTGTTTGTAACTGAATTCTGTACCAAGTAACTTGTTTGTAGCTGAACACCCTAGAGGTTGACTTGTTCACTAAACTCTCTACAGAGTTTAGTAAGCAAATGCTAAACACTGTTTGTGGCTGAATTTTCCAAAGGCAATTTTTTGTAGCTGGACTCTCCACAGGATGATTTGTTTGTAGCAGAACTCTCTACCAGGTGACTTGCTTGTGGCTGAGATTCCACAGAGTGATAGTTTGTAGCTAGCTGAAATCTCTACAGGGTGACTTGTTTGCAGCTGAACTCTCTCTAGGATTACCTTTTTAGCTGAATTCTACAGGTGACTTGTTTGTAGCTGAACTCTCCACAGGTTGATTTCTTTGTACTTGATCTCTCCACAAGGTTCTTTGTTAAACTCTCTACAGGGTGACTTGTTTGTGGCTCAACTCTCCACAGGGTGATTTGGGTAAAACTGAAATCTCTACATTGTGACTTACTGAACTCTTTACAG
The DNA here is from genome assembly GCF_963678975.1 of Dysidea avara. Lineage (NCBI taxonomy): Eukaryota > Metazoa > Porifera > Demospongiae > Dictyoceratida > Dysideidae > Dysidea > Dysidea avara. Next base: position 26,757,290 of record NC_089281.1, on the reverse strand, counting down.
GAAGATTTGTTTGTAGCTGAACTCTACATGGTGGCTTGTTTGTAGCTTGACACTTTTTAAACTTAACTCTACAAGTACTTTGTTTGTGGCTGACCTCTCCACAGGGTGACTTGTTTGTAGCTGAGCTCTCCACAGGGTGATTTGTTTGCAGCTGAACTCTCTTTGGGGTGATTTGTCTGTAGTTGAACTCTCTACAGGGTGATTTCTTTGTAATTGAACTCTCTGCAGGGTGACTTGATTGTAGTTGAACTCTCTTTTGGGTGACTTGGTGTTAGCTGAACTCTCTATATGGTGACTTGATTGTAGTTGAACGTTCTAATAGAGTGACTTATTATGAAGCTGAATGTTCTATTAGGGTGACTGCACTATTAGAGTATCTCGGTCGCGCACTTGTTACACCTAGTTGACTTTTGTAGTGTAACTCAGTGGTTTTTTATCTGATTCCTTATTAACCACTAAAAGTTTGTTCAACAATTAATCTACCTCTCTGCCTATTTTCAGTTGATTCCATAAACTAGTTTGCCTGGTGGGCATGACAAGTAATACTTTTTTATTAACAAAACTCAACCATGCACTTTTTACACATAGTTGTTGTTTTTGTTATAACTCCATGACTGTTAGTGTGATGTCTTTCAAATCACAAAAGGTTTGCACTACGATAGTTACTCCATGTACAGACCGATTAAACCTTCACTATCATGGCGGTAGGTAAGTTAATACATTAAGCTAAGTACTTAGGACTATAAGCTACTCACCTAATTGTCATATTCTTCTTGTTTCGTGGTCTGCTCAAAAGCTAACATGCCCCCCCCGCACAGTGCATAGAAATACACATCCATGGATTGCCCAAGCGATCATTTTTACAGATCATTCGTCTTAGAATATTGTTTAGTTACAGTCAAATAATCTAAACTTAGCAATTACACCGAGCCTAGCCTAACTTGTAAACCCAAACCCCATCATACAGTACGATAGTAACTGTATAGTAGGGACCACAAAGGGGTAGGGGTGGCCCACGAAATAACATCACCAGCCTCAATTTTCCCTGACGACGATTAGGCAGTATTGGTAAGGTAAAACTAAGCCCAAACAAGCTTTTAGATCAACCCAAAACACTTTCAACAAGTTGCTACAGAGTTTCAAAAATTTTTAATTCGACGGAATTTTCTACTGACTGACTGATGTCTTCAGACAAGCATAACTCGATAACAGCTAAGGCTACGGGCTTGATTTTTCACTGTTCAACGTCGCTTCAGCCCGACATTCGCATTTTGGCATACCGCAGTACATACAATGCATTCTTCATGGATTTACCAGTGTCCTCCTTTGTGTCCCATTCATCTTTGCTGACAGGGAAAGGTGTTGATTTGGTGGTAGCATGTGATGGTTTCCCTTCGAAACAGAAATTGTCCGCATTTTTCATAGTGGCTATTTTGATTGCAGAGGTACTTTTCAAAGAGTTCTTAATTCGTATTGCTGTGTAATGGGTTGAACATAGCCGACAGTGAAGCATAATGGATACTTCACTTTTCAGATGATAATTAATAAAATTGGGGAGCACGGCACCATTTCTTTTGGTATGCATAGATTGTAGTGGTGCTTTCCAAACAGTTCTTGATTTGAAATGCTGTGTAACGGGTTGAACATAGCTGACAACAAAGCGTAAAGGATACTTCACTTTTCAGATGATAATTGATATATATAGCTGGGGTGCGCGGCGCCATTTCAGATGCGGTATGCGTGGGTTCACCAGTCACAATAAAATTATTAAATGTTTAGTTATGCTACCACTCACCTACTTATGTGGTCTGTTCCTTGGATCTTCATTCTTCATCTCCAGCAATCCATTGATTGAGGAGGGGGTTTGGTAAGTGCTAGGGGCCTCATCTGCCATGGTATATGGCCTAGGCAAGGTTATGTAATTCCAGCGGGGCCAAAGTAGGAAGTACTTTTGGTTTATTGATGCTTGGGTAATGAAAGAGTTTAGAGCAGAGAAGCGTCTCTGTCCTAAACTTTTTACAATAGAGGCCATAGGTAGGTCATGATATATATTATATATATATATTGTGACCTAACCCCCTGAGCATCAAGGTTGTTTATTTAATTTAGACCATGCAATGAGCAGAAATTTTGATGGTGGCAACATCTAGTAATATGCACGATAAGTTATGCTTGCAACATACGGAAGATGATGTGCAAACCGAGCAACGGTGACATACGAAACAAGCAGTGGCAGTGACATATGTTGGTATACAAACAAGCAATGGTGATGACATACATATCAAGCAAATGTGACAATATAAACATTAGGAAGACATAACACACAAGTAAACTAACATGCAACTAACAACACAATGGTGTGTCCCATGCCAATTGCCTGGCAAAATTGTGGAGCACATCCTAACCATAGAACTACAGATATATAACGAAGACACTGTATCATGTACACATTAGAGTAAGCACTGTGTTTTGAAATGATTCCTGTTGCAGTTGTATAGGTTGAAGTTTCCTTTAATGACAATAAATGGACTTTTCTTTGGGACTATTATAAGACTCAAGGGTACGGTGTGCAAGAAGCTGACACAACACCGTGAAACTGCTATGCAAAGTTCTAACACGTACCTGGCTGCTTTTCTGTATACAATTTATGATTACCGTGTTTGTATGTGTGTGTGTGTTTTTAAAAATTTTTTTCTTCATACCACCATTAATGCAGTCACCTTCTAAGGCCGGTGACTAGCTATATATGCATGTATGTAGCTAGTTTCCTGACACTTCATTGTATTCTGCATTCTCTAGTTGACTATCCAGTCCCTGCTGATGTTGACTACAAGCCACTAAGCAGCAATGAAGAAACCAATATAGTATGCTATAGAATACAGAAGTCTATTAATGCATTTAATACACATCTGTGGTTGCATTATTTATTTATTTATTTTAAATTTAATTGCACACAATAGAATTTTTCACTTTAAATGCACAATTAATGTCACTGAATTCAGGTACTTAGTTGTTTCCTATAATTTTTTTTTTTGAAAGTAGCATCAGTAATTGGTGGCTACACTGTATCTATGTATGAGCTCACTACTAAGCTCACCAGTACAAAGCAAATCTTATTATTTTACACATTACTAGAGGTATACCGATAGAGAAATTTCTGAACCGATCCGATATAAAGCGATATACTGAGTCAGAACACCGATACCGACACAATATAATACAGTGTAGCTATACATTTAAATTAGAAGAAACTGGGGAACTTTAACTTGCATAAGATACACTTAGTAAGCAGTTCTAAGTGCTAACAATCACTGAAAATGCTTGATTGCCTGTGGTGGTGTGGCCTCAATTAACAACCCAGACAGTGAGGCACCCACAAAATATTTTAATGCATGCTCCCACCAAGATGAGTCCACATTACTCCGTATTTTAATGGCTTGTAATGATAGCTGGTTGTTTCAAGCTGTGTTTCTGGTTTATTCATCCCGTGGTTGCTTTTTATAGCTCTCCACTATGATCATTTGTTGTATGGTAGGTAAGTATTGTAACAATGACTGTTTGTTAAGCGCATATTTCTATGACTTCTCGTAGTGTAGCACTTCTTTTCAAGGATATAGAAAACTACTATTTCCCCAGCCTTGTTTGCTGTATAACAGAGGATAAAATGTGGCTTTACCATGGCAAAGACTATTTCGATATATCATAGCGGTTTTGGTGGCTATATTGAGACTAACCGATATTGGCAGAAATCTCCATATTGGCCACCAATATGATATGTATCAGTACATCCCTACTCATTACATGCATATATACACAGGGTATGTGGGTATAGTGTGTAAGCTTATACTAGTACACCAATTGGTGTTATACTGTTGCTTACTCAATGCAGCATCTCGTCTGAGGCCGTTTCGCGATAGTCGGGGCGTTCAAGTTCCCCCTCCCCCCCGAAGATTCTGATTGATACCTGCCACACAATCTCCCTGCATTTTGTGTGGATTAGGTGGCATCCAACGAACTGGCTATGGTATGAGGTGGAGTTGTAGTTACTGATGTTGGTGTTGAGTCCAGTGGCGATGGAGCCGTCCCAGGTGACAGTGATACCATGTGTGGGCTGAGGTAAGCGACTCAATTCTAGAAACGACCCTTACGGCAGCTACTAGTATTATAATGTCACATCTTGTCGCATTGTCGTCCTGTCTGGAACACTTGTTCCTTGAGGCGGCCCTTCCCCCGGCGTGACAAAGCTCCTCACTTGCTCAATCCAGCAGTCGAACTTCTTAAGGATGACGACCCTCTCCTCCTCAGCCAGCGAGAACAACGAGTACTCATCTTGAAGATTTAAAGCCACCGTAACTGGTAAGATTTCTTATAACAGGTATGAATTACTGCCAACGTGTTCTGCTCACGATGCTACGCATGCGTTGTTCTTATTATAGCCCACTGTTGCATGCTAATATTTTGGATACTTGCACGGCCTACGCTTCACAACATTAACTGTGTTTAATAACTTAAACTTTATTTACAAAATAAGTTAGTAAACAAGTACACGAAAAAAGTTGGAATTTTCAACTAGAGTAGGGACCATAGCACATCGATAAAAGGTACTGAAACAAGTTGGAATAGTCCACGATATTAAAGCAATAAGAAGTGTTATATTCCTACTGTGCATTTCTGTTATGGTATCTTGAGCACAGTAGGGATACAACACTTCTTATTGTTTTACTGTGATTTAATATTGTGGACTACTCCAACTTGTTTCAGTACTTTATATCGATGTGCTATGGTCCCTACTCTAGTTGAAAATTCCAATTTTTTTCGTGTAGTTGTAATTAACTACTCCATGTCGCTCAATATAACAAGTCAAAGTTGTCGTATCTTTGAACTGGTTGGGCATCAAAGCCATGAGCAAACCGCGTTCCCATGATATTGCCCAGGTAATATCCAGTGAAGATGCCTGTTAAATCCTGAGCGGCACCTTTGAATGCCCATGTCAAAATGGTATATTTTAAGTAAAGTCACTGTACTAGACAGATGCTAACTGCAGCAGGGGCGAGCCTGAGGGGCTATATAGATCGCAGTGCATGATAATGATGTACAGAAGGTAAACCTGTATAAAGTACTGTTCATAAATGTATGTTTTTGGTCATCTTAGATGGAGGATCAATTTGAACAAGAAATAAATTCATGTGATGTTTTGATTGTGCCAGAAGTGTCACTAATCCTACATGTACTAGCTATTTAAAAATTAAAAATTTCAAAAGGAAGTAGGGGTTGATATAATATACATGCTACAAAAAGTAAGGAAACAAGCTCAAAAATGTTACAGCTGAAATGAGAAATGATCCAGCAGTAAAAAGTAAGGAAACAAGATTAGACGACTACTTGCTAGAATGAGACATACTTTAATCCCTACTTTTGGCTAATTTGATGGTCTCATTTCAAGATGCTAGCCAAAAGTTGATATTGAAGTGTGTCTCATTTTAGCAAGTAGTTGTATAATCTTGTTTCCTTACTTTTTACTGCTGGATCATTTCTCATTTCAGCTGTAACATTTTTGAGCTTGTTTCCTTACTTTTTGTAGCATGTATATTATATCAACCCCTACTTCCTTTTGAAATTTATAATTTTTTAAATAGTTAGTTTGTTAACTTTTTTTTGTCTAGCTAGCTAGCTAGCTATATTACATACTCTTTTTGTTTTCCACATAGTATGAGGCTATCTTTTACCTTCGTATGCAATAAGCGCCTCTAAAAATAATTATCGATTTGTCTTTTGAAACTATCACAGCAACTGTTTAAGGCTTCAGCTGCATTTCTAATAGCCTAAATATTGATGAATTCACAGTAAAACATTGCTGGAGAGTTCACCATTAAGAATGGAACCCTCGCTTTTAGAAGTCTGGATACCAAGGGTGGATCCGCCCCTCAAGGACATTATTAGCTACTGATTAGCTGGCTACCTCACAATAAAGTTAAACTGATAATTTAGACTATATACAATGACTACCTAGCATTAATAAGTGCTAGAGACAACTCATTGGGTACTACACCCGTTCACCCTCATCTTACGCACACATATTCACACTTTGTTAAAATCACGTGTTTGAAGTTGTGGTACGCGCCGCAACTATTAAGTGCTTCAACTATTATTTATCCTTCGAGAAGAACAAAGGAACAAATGAATGACGAAAGCAAACAGCATGGTTCAGTGGACAGGACGTAATTGGAACAACAGATTTGTGAATCTGCCGTCATTACCTTGGCTGTCTGAAATTTCTGGAGCCGTATGCCTAGTGCTACCAGGTCTTACAGCTGGCAGGCTGGCAGATGAAATCCAGGTGAATTTCAAAATTTTTAAAACTCACTGTACATCAAAACATTCCACTTTTCGCTTCGTTTAACTAAGGTACAGCATCATTATAACAGTACTAATGCATTCCAGGTGGTTTTTTCAGGTAAATCTTATTGCAAGGCTATTTTTTAAGGTGCAAAAATCCACGAAACCATGTGATTTCTTACCAACCCCTACTATACAGTACTATCATACTGTATGATGATTGTATAATTCGGCAGTTAACTTTCAACTGTATTACTAATGAATAAGTCAGATTATGTTACAAAATACAGGAAATAGGTGATTAATGTAAGTGACTGAGAATTGTACCATATTGATGGTGATGACAGAGTATTCAGTGATGATGGCGACGGAGTATTCAGTGATGATGATGGAGTATTCAGTGATGGTGGTGACGGAGTATTCAGCGATGGTGGTGATGGAGTATTCAGCGATGGTGGTGATGGAGTATTCAGTGATGACGGTGACAGAGTATTCAGTGATGGTGGTGACGGAGTATTCAGTGATGGTGGTGACAGAGTCAACTTTATATCATGCAAGGGCACATTACTTTTTCTCTGGTGATACCTTTCTCTTCTTTGTAGTAATAAACTATCATGTTGTTCAGGTGTCATCTTAGCTCTTCTCTGTCTGTGGTATTCTCTCTGTCTGGCTACTCTTGCTTGTTTCTGTTCTAAATTTCTTTGTCCCGTCTTTGTCTGTACAGTTCCATATGCCTTCGTCTATGTCTGTCTTCTTGACTTTCACAGGAGTAGCACCTTCCATCCTCCTTTCACTTGTTTCCTCTTGTGTTTTCTCCAGGGGCGTTTATGAATTACGATTATATGCACCCACCTTTGATTAGTACTGATGAAGGATACCAGAAGTGTCAATGATTCATCACATTGTTTATTTGCCGAGTTTCAGTAATTATTCATTGTGTGATGCTTGATAGCACCAACCCATATTTGGAGTGTTATCATGCGGTGATGGTTTACCAGCACTATAGCGATCATGATTTTATGAATCATATGGAGCGAAATAGTGGTATAAAAAATAAGCTGAAACTTTGGTGATCCTTTCCTTGGAGACCGTAGATAATAAAAACGAAATTGGAAGTTGTGCAAACTAGATGGGCGTTTTTGCTGAGATGGTCACTTATACATGCACTTAACAACCAGACTCTATGGTTATTGAGACATATGTGCTCTAATAGTCAGCTGCAACTAAATTAATATTTATTTTTTAACCTGCCAAGTCACTATATACTAGATATTAAAGTCCATGAAATACTAGTATTTTAAAAATTGTTAATTTAAAAATGAAGTAGGGATCTATGCAATAAAAAGTTGTGAAACAAGAGATGAATGATGGTATTACAGCATAGCTCGATGGGAAAGTCCCTACTTCGGCATTGAGCAAAATTATAGCTAATGTGCCAAAGTAGGGACTTTCCCATTGAGCTATGCTGTAATACCATCATTCATCTCTTGTCTCACTACTTTTTGTTGCATAGATCTCTACTTCATTTTTAAATTAACAATTTTTAAAATACTAGTTTGTTTAGTTTTTTGTTGTAGCACAGCTAGCTATTTACAGCTTACTAAAGTACGTACTGTGCCAAAATTGGAAGCACATAGGCCAGTTGTAGCGTGCATAGCTTACCTTTGACCATAGTAGCAGTGGCACTCAGATCTATGACCTGTCTCAGTATGATAGTCCACATTCTATTCACCCCGGCCGGAAATTGTTTGAATGAACAGGCCCTTTCAGTTGTCTGGAGCTTAGTCTCAACTAACAGGATGAAGTAATACAACTTCCACTCGAGTATTATCCAATCACATGAATCACTGATCACTGATGTCGCCGTCCAGCACTGAGTGGCTGAGTCAGTGTGTTCAGAGGAACAAGCCGTCGAATATCAGTCTGTCTCAAATCTCTTCGTCGATTGCAGTCAAGTCAAAGCGAGGAAAACTCAAGTCGAAGTGACAACTCAGCAGCCTTAATGTTTCAAATGCAACACTTGAATTTATAAGCACCCCACTCTTTCAGCAGCATAAGCGCTTTCTGAAATAATTTTGTGGTGTCTACAGAAAAGTGTTGATACCGAAAATTAATGCCTCGGTATGGTTTCGATACTTGAAGAAGACAACCAACCTGACTGAAGATAAAAGGAAAAGACGAGGCACACGGGCGTACACTTGTCGCAACCCCAAAAGGCACATCCCACCGGTGAGTTTGTTGTTGCGGCATAAAATGGTGACCGTGTGCTGCTTCGTTTGGGCTCTAGGCTTGCAACAGACAGTGAGTGAGACAGTGAGTGAGGCAGTGAGACTAAAATTGGAGTTTTTGGCAATTTTTAAAAATTTTATATTCGGCCACTTGTAAGTGTTTTGTTGTATTTAATGCTGTTTTATGTATTATATGGACTAGTACTATTCCTTACAAAAGATTTTTGCTGCGTAAAATGTCTGCAGGATGATTTTTAAAGGTGAAAGTTTGGGCGGCGCGCGAAACATTCACCACGATCCATACTTAAACGGTACGACCGTACTGTTTGATAAGATTAAATTGTATTCCTAACAACACCATCATGCTCAGAAGTTCTCAATGGTAAGAGATGCTGTCATTATTGTTGTTGTAAACATAAACAGTTAAAAAGTTGTACATTTTGTTTTCCAGCAGAGCATAATATTATAAAGAACTAACACCTACTTTAATGGTATAGATGTATTAAAATCAATTAGACTATAACATAGACTGTGTATCATAAAACTTTAACATAATTGTTTCTTACTTTCTTGATTGAGAAGATGAACTATCACTCTACCATCATCCAACATTTCTATATCATCAATTTCACTAACTCCAGAATGTTGTGGACTAGAGAAGTACATTCTAAAATAATCTTCATCTTTTTTCTCAATAATGTTGCTAATTATCAGACTTGTTGATGGTATCATCTTTTCAACTTCAATTAGTTGCCTTTTAAATTTTCTCTTTGAAATTTGGGTAATAAAATCATCAATTTGTGTTCCTACAAATACCAAATTTTACAACAGCGTAGGTCAGAAATCAAAAGGCGAAAGCATGGAAGAAACATAAACACGATTATCTGCTGATCATACCTGAAGTTGACTTGAATACAACCATGTAGTGGCCTCCTGATTTTTCCAATACTTCATAGTCACCATTACTGGCCGATAGACCAGTCACATTGTCTAAGTAGAGCTCTAGATATTCAAAATCTACACTAGGTGGAACATTTTTGAGGAGTATATTTTGCTCAGAAGGTTCATCCTCTACTAAGGTAACTTGTAATTTCTGACCCATCATAGTATGGGGAGAGTTCAAGACCACCCTGTGTGCAACTGTAACAATAACAACATAGTGATGACACAATCTTTTTTATTTTGCTGCTATGATCCATTTACTTAGCAAGTATAAGGAAAATTTAGGAATTATAGATTTGATTGGGGATCATAGGGAAATGATGCTGATACATTTAATCCCTAGACTGAATTAGGGATTGTCTACTAGTACGTATATCTTCAGGTGTAGGCAATCTCCCTTGTTTCCCCTTTTTAACCTATCTTTTTTTCTTTACCACAGGAAGAAGAAAAAGATTTAATCATAATCATAATCAAGATTTCAGATTTTTAATACTATTTTTGATTTTATCAGTAATATTATACAAATTACATAAATTTATTACATGTCAATTATTTCCTCCAGGATGCAGCTGATCTCTCTGCTGGGTGACTTGAAATGTAGCTAAACTCTCTACAGGGTGGTTTCTTTGTAGCTGAACTCTCTACAAGGTAACTTCTTCTAGCTGATCTCTCTACAGGGTGACTTGTTTCTAGCTGAACTCTCTACAGGGTGATTTGTTTCTAGCTGAACTATCTACATGGTGGTTTCTTTGTAGCCGAACTCTGTACAAGGTAACTTCTTGTATCTGATCTCTCTACAGGGTGACTTGTTTCTAGCTGATCTCCCTACAGGGTGATTTGTTTGCAGCTGAACTCTCCACAGGGTGATGTGTTTGCAGCTGAACTCTCTATATGGTGGTTTCTTTGTAGCTGAACTCTCTACAAGATGACTTCTAGCTGATCTCTCTACAGGGTGATTAGTTTGGAGCTGAACTCTCTACAGGGTGATCTGTTTGTAGTAGCTGAACTCTCTACAGGGTGATTTGTTTGCAGCTGAACTCTCTACATGATGGTTTCTTTGTAGCTGAACTCTCTACAAGGTGACTTCTTCTAGCTGATCTCTCTACAGGGTGACTTGTTTCTAGGTGAACTCTCTACAAGGTGACTTGCCTGTAACTGAATTGTCTATCAGATTAACTGTTTGTAGCTGAATTCCCCACAGAATAACTTGCAATGTAATATAATTCTATAATGGAGTAAGCTATAAACGTAGCTGAATGATCTATTAGGGTGACTGTTCTATTAGAGTATCTCAATCTCGCATTTGCTACATGTAGTTGCCTTTCGAATCATAACTCAGTGGTTTGTAATCCAATTCTTCTGTACTACTGCAAGGACTTTCTATGATGATTATTCCAGCTACATACCGATTTTCAGCTCATTTCTCTAAGCAGTCTGCTTGGTAGGTGTAAAACTAATAGTTTTTATTCATAAAAATCGATCACATGATTGTGACACAGGTTGGTTTTTGTGTCATAACTCCATGGCCTTTATCTCGATTCCTTTCAAACCACAAAAAGACACTCCTACAATGCTTACTCCATCTACATAGCAATTTTCAGCTCATTCCTCCAAGGAGTTTACCCTGTGGGTGTGACAGACCTTCGACCTTATTTTACACAAATAATCTGTCATAATTCTGTGAATGTTCATCAGATTCCTTCCTACCAATGTTGGTACTGAGCTCCGCCTTAATGAGCCCTTTAAGTGTGCCAAATTTCAGACCGGTTAGAGCATGCATTCGTGTATTATGGCAGATTTTGTGAAGTGTGCAAAATGAAGAAAATAATGAAGAAATTAAAACAAACTTTTGTTCCCTTGTATCTCGGAAATGGCTGGAGTGATTTTCTTCAAATTTGGTATGTAGACTCCTGTAACTGGCCGGCACTTCTCTAGCAAATTTGGTTCCAATCAGATAAGGAATCACAGAGTTACATAGGTGTGAAAATGGCATTTTCTTTCTTCCTGTTAATATACCCACGGTGTGGTGCGCCAGTTTCTTGGGCTGCACGACACACTACCGTGTGTCTTGATTTGTAAAAGAATAATTATTTCCATTGTCGGAAACTGAAACATTCTTGGGTTACATTCATTGCTGGACTTTGTGCAGCAGTTCACCACCAGACATTGTATTCTGATTAATCGTACAACACCTTCTTAAGGTGGTGTTTAGGTGAGTGTTCTGTTAGGATTTTGACCAAAAACATAGGCCATCTGGTACACTACTGTGGTTCATGATATCCAGCAATGAATAATGGAATCCATGCACTGATATTACCACTAGCGTAAGTCGCCAATTATCGGCACCATTTCATCATGCAATTGTAATTTCTTAATTCATTGGCATATGCACTTCTGGTTTGAACCATTCAACAGAACAGTCCTTCGTCTCTTAGTGCACCAAATTTTAATTATCTCACATGAGTGAACATCTAGTTAAAAGGAAAATCGCAATGCCTATCGTGTGCCAATTATCGACATGGGGTACCTATTATTGGCAACTGTACTTTGTGATTGACCAATTATTGGCACAATGTGCGATTTTGTGTGTAACTAACTCCATGGTGCCTCATTGGTTTTTTGCAAATTATTTAATAGGAGGTGCAGTCCTTGGATAACTTCATTTCACAGAAGTTTTATGAAGATGAGACCAGCCGTTCAAGAGATATTCAGGTTAGACGTAAAAGCATACTGGTTTCAAATATAAAATTATTTTTATGCAATTCCATGCTTACCCAGCATAGCTTGTAATATGCTTTAACAATAGTAATTACCAAATGAAAATGTTTCTAAGAAATGTTTTAGAGGATATAACAGCCCATTGTGGAACTTGGTAGCCTCCATATACCCTGTAGCCTTTATAGTTTGCAAGTGCTGAGAATTGGTACCTGCCGATAATTGGTGACTATAGATGAATAAAAATTTGAGAATTTTAAAAGGGGAGTAGGGATCACTGAAAAAGCCATGAAACAAGAAGGGGTTACTGGGCACCATGTAGCTATTACAGGAATAGTGTTGTTTTAGTAAGGACTTTTAGTTTTAGTTATAGTCATGGTTAGTTTCATCAATAATTTTATTTAATATATATTTCTTAATTCATTTTAGTTCTTGATCCAGTTATGGTTATATTCTCCTGTGCTACTTTAGCTTTAGTTATAGTTTTAGATAAAAACATAAAACCTTTTAGTTTTAGTTATAGTTTTAGTAATCTTTCTCAATTCCTTTTGGTTTTAGATTTAGTTTTGGTAAATTATTCTGCTGTTTTTTAGTTGTAGATTTAGTTTTAGTAATAACATGGATTTGCTTTTAGTTATACTTTCAATTTTAGTTAACTAATATATATTTGTCTTACTAAAAGTACTTTGCTTTAGTTATAGTTAACTAAGCCACCATTTAGTCACAAACTATAGCATATATTGATGTTAGGATGCTATATACATACAACAACAGAATGTTATTCTGTATTTTGTTCCAACTGTAGAACGTATGTTAATTTATACATGCAGTGGTCTGAGCAACATAGTGTTGTTTTAGTAAGGAGTTTTAGTTTTAGTTATAGTTATAACCATAGTTAGTTTCTTTAATGATTTTTAATTTTAGTTGTAGTTATAGTAACTCTTCTTAAACCCCAGTGCGTGGGAGTATCAAAGCGCCGCGCTGGGTTATAACTACCATACAGCTAGACAGAGCGGCGCTGCTACTGTACGATATATTAGTTATCACCCAGTGATAACTAACTTATCACCCTGTTGCGGAGCCACTCAGTCTCTTTTGTGACATCATAATAACCGCGAATGGCATTGTTTACCAATGGAACAAAGAGCCAAATAAGGAAATATTGATACAAAACACACCAATACAGCACTTAAAACTACCTAAATCTTACAAGAAAACTGTTAATCCTTTACACAATAACACTACAAGTTACCAATACCGTGATAGCTAGTTTAACAAATGTCAAGAATAGTCCGTGACGATTTTCGCTCCAGCAATCACTCCCAACGGTCAGTATGGTGAAGAACTAACTTCCTCTACCTTCATCGTTCTATCGTGGACTATAGTAGCCACTTGTTGGTCTTTATTTTTCTCTTGCACACCACGCGACACCACCATACCAATTTCTGACGAAAGCGAATCGTACCTGGAACCGCTGCTTCATAACACCGCCCTCCGCTACAGTTTGTAGGCAGTATGTAAGGTCTCTCTTGTAGCTACAAAGTAGAATCTCCACACAATTCGGATGAAATCTTGAGGACAGTGACAGGAACTCAAACCGGAACTTAATTTACTATCCGTAAACTTCTGCGCACTCCCGCGCACTGGGATATAAAACAGTTATATCCCGTATACTCGGATGATATCATTGTTATTACACTCGTCCTCGGCTCCGCCTCGGACTTGTGTAATAACAATAATATCACCCTCGTACCGGGATATAACTATAACTTAATTCATTTTAGTTATAGATTTAGTATGGTTATATTGTCTGTGTCGTTTTAGTTTTAGTTATAGTTTTAGTTACGAACATGAAAACCTTTTAACTTTAGTTATAGTTTTAGTTGTGCATAAGAAAATCTTTTGGTTTTAGTTATAGTTTTAGTTATCTTTCTCAATTCTTAATTATTTTCGTTATAGATTTAGTTTTAGTTGTAATATGGATTTGCTTTTAATTGTAGTTTTAGTTAACTAAAACATATTTGTCTTACTAAAAGTACTTTTAGTTTTAGCTATAGTTAACTAAAACAACACTATACAGGAAACAGGCAAATAGTCCATAAGCAATCTACCACAGAGTCAAGCAAGCAGTAGTGGTAGTGTGGCCAGTCAAGAAGCACACGGCCTGGATGGATATGCAGTTGTGCTCAGGCAGTGCACAAGTTCACAGGTATATTCAATCCAAGTTTCATTTATTCCGATGTTAAAAACATGCCCTACAGTGCTTTTAACATGGAATAATTGGTGGCCACACACAGAACCACTGCAAATGTACATAAACAAACTCATGTACTTCACTTATGTATGCATGCACCATTTTAATGTAGTTAAATGAAAAAATTATTATTTTTATTATTTTTTAATAGACATATTAGTGACTTGGGTTCACTCTCTATGTGAAGTGAACGTGCCTTATTAGAACATGGTTATTATACAATTATGCCAAGATGATGAGAGTACCACATGAACATTTACAAATAGGCATGATTTAATTAGCAAACATTAGAGGACAAGTGAATGCCTCCATATGGTAATTGGTGTAGTCAATGGACAACAGAGGTGGCTAGACAATGGAGATCAGGATAGGAAGGTCCACTGTATCTAGGCTAGAAAGCATGTGGCTTGTAGCCTATTGAGGTTTGGGAAACACAAAGAAGGGATCTAAAGGGTGATACTTACTTGTTAGGTGGCTACTTTATTCTAACAACTACCTCGGTAATAAACGACACAATTTACAGTCAAGTACAGTGTTTTTCTACCCAGGGAAGTGACCAACCACGAATGCTCTTTGTATTCTGCCCACTAAACTACATAGCACTCAAAAACAGTACTTGCATTTTAAGTCAGTGTACTAACTGCATTTCTTGGTTATGGGTATTTCAAAAATTTGGAGAGTGTTATATGCACCAGACTGCCTAGACAAGATAGGGTAGAGTGATATGCTTGTGTAGTAGCAGAGATCAAAATAACAGCCTGTTATCTGTCATTTTCTGCCCGGTCACAACAACTAACCGGATTGAAAAGCTTTGACATTATGATCTAACAAATAAGTTCCCAATAATAAACACTGTGTATGTAAACTACTCTCAATGGCTGACCACACCGTTACCCTAACAAATCATGTAAAAGACATTACATACTGAGCACTGAGTAGGTAGCTGGTTGTCATACTATTGGAGTATCTCAAAGCTTGCAGGAACAAATTAGGAGCCACTATGGAGAGAACACTACACCAACACTTCCCCAGGTTTTTCACCAAGCAGACATTATTTGTGACCGGATTTGCGAAAAGGGATCTTCCACACACATCCAATTCCATGAACTTGAGAGACCATAACTTGGTATTCAAGTAACATGTAAATCTGAAATTTTCTCCATTTATCAAACCATGTTGGTGCTCACTTCTAACCAAATTTCAAGTCAATAGCCTTTTCCAATCTGACGATATAAATCGTCAAAGTTGGTAAATTGGATGTGTGTAGAAGACCCCTTTTCGCAAATCCGATCACATTTTATGCATGTATGGCGCCCACCAAATAGATATGGATATTCAAGACAAACTTGAGAGAACTCACTGAAGGACAGCACTGTAAGGAACTTATTTACCGGTTTGCTTTATGCATGCACATGCATGCACACACAGCAGATTGCACTATTGTAAAATATTTTAATTATTGTTTTATCATACTCACATACACTCAGCAATTCTACACTTGCACTGTATCATTGTGTCATGCTTACTTACACTCAACAAATTCTGCAATTGTATTATTGTATCATGTTCACCTATACACTCAGCACATTCCAGACAGCACTCTTGAGCAGAAACTGATTAATAGTTAGAAGTAGCGTAAGTCATCATATATCAGCCAAGTTTTGCACCAACCAACGTAATTCTTGTTTAGAACAACCCATACACAAACTTTTTATACCCACTGATGGACAATTCAATATTCTAGGGATATACAATGTACCAGGTTCCCAGACAGTGGCATTCATCAGCAGCACCCAGCTAAAGGCAAGGGTGTAAGGAATCAATTATTGCCCGTCGACTTCTTTTATCGTCCACTCAATAACTTGCGTGCATCAATTATCGTCTGCTTTAACATATTTTGACTGACATTCTCAACAAATTAAAACTAAATCTTACTAATAGTACACAATGGGCTACTAGTACTAATTGTAATTACACCAAAATTTCAAGAAATTCTTCTGCGTGATTTTCGAAATACACTCAAATTTATTTCTAATAAAACAAACACCACAGTATTTTATGCTTTAAATACATTTTAAAAGGACTATTGTTTCATCAAGGATGTTACAAAGGTCAGCACAGTAATCCTGGTGGAACTGATAGCATTTGTAGCTAATTTTGTTTCCTTCTGCCCAGCTGTGAATGTAATGTTGCCAACGTTGTAAAAGAGTTGTTGTCAATTCTCCTGTTGCTCCAATAGCCTGATAAGAATTTCCTTTGGTTAACCTTGCCTTGTGAGCCATTTTCTCTTAGGTAGCTCAACAATTATACATGTCTTTCTTGTCTATAAAAATAATTCATAATGCATCCCATTAAGCAGCCACCGGTTTAAACTACCTCAAACAGACTGGACCGGCAGTATGGATTCTAAAGTCCAATCCCATTGAGACAGTGGTGCGGACTTTCTTGTAAGGCAAATGTGTACAATTGTAAGTTGGCAGTAGTCTGCTGGGAAGGATGATTCTTCCAGCACAACAAATCACTAGTCTTTTATAAAGAACTGCAGCCTGTTTCTTGTTAGTTCTAACGTCATATGGAAAGGTTCAGTGTGCTTATGAATGTGTGAAAAACAATATGGATAAAGTTCAATATGCTACACAGCCTTTTGTGCCAAGAATAACAGACTAGCATACACAAACTAAGTTATAACCAAACCTCTTGACGTTCACCAACAGTCCAGCGTTGTAACAGTTGATTGAAAGTGGTAGAACAATGAAAGAAGGAAGCATGAGGCGGCTTAGTATTGCAAAGTTCCGTGTTTGAATCTGGATTCTATGAGACGATAATTGATCACGAGTTGGCCGATAGTAGACGTCAGCCAATATATGATGACTTACGTTATATCCTTTGGTAGTGCAGTTTTTTGAGCGCTTGCAAAATATGCAGAACAGAAATATGATACAGTTAACCCTCTCAACTGTAAGATAATCACCGTGTCTTGCTTTTATGTTTCACAAGCAACCTGAAAAACACAATATCCAGTTCTTGTTATTAGCCACTAGCCACTGGAATCACATGATACCACTCATAGTGCAAGCTAGGTGCCACTAAATAATAATTCTGACAATGTTGAATTGAATCAGCATGGTAAGAGAACTTGTAAAGCTATACAAGAACAGAAAACTGAGACAATCTGATGTACAAGACGGTTAAGTTTACGGGACAGTGAGCAACTGTTGAACAAAAAATTTATTGCTTTTATTATGTAATAAAGGCAGGCTTGGTGTTGGTGTGTTGTGTATCAGCTGGTAACAAGCTTAAATTATTGGGTGAAAAATAGCATGCTGACTGGACAGTTACAAGGTACAAGAAAACATATTTAACAGTACAAGATAATATAGAAACAACACACTTAGCAACTGGCACACCTGTAAGCTCATGCATGATTTTACTCACTAATGGCAATAGTTTTCTGAACCAAAAACAGGACTGTCAAACAAGTTGTAAACATTCTGTATAAACAAACTACTAGTTTGGCTTCTTGTCTAGGTCCTGACAGAGCCATTTGTAAGAAATAACCTTTCTAGTTCTTAATTTTGTGATCACAATATCTAGTTTTATGCCATATTGTAGCCATATTTCAGCAACCAGACACATAATTCATAAATCCCCTTGTCAGTCCCTCACAAGTGATGTTCTTCAGAATTATTAGTAAGTTCTCATGGTTCTTCATTGGTCTGATTTTTGGCTCATAGTTTTCACTAATTGGCATGGGGACAACTCATGTTTCCATTACAACAATTGAATTCCAAGTCTACTACTATGCATACTATACCATGGTGTGTTAGTAGTGTCTATCATGTTTTCTTGTGTGAATTGTATAGAGAAAGCCTCAAGACTGCCCTTCACTTTCGTTCGCATATGTATGGGTAATGACCCCATTTCAACTCAAAGGATATGCTACTTCTGGTAATCTAATAGGCCTTCAATGTTATTTTAAAATTTGTAAACATCTATAAAACCAAAAGGGAAGATCGTTCAAGAAGTAGATGAAGAGTCGCCATACCCGTATTTCAGACCGCCAAGAAGAAACCACCTCAGAGCAAAGTTTATGTGTGTGGAGACTTAATATAGCTTTCATTTTTTACATCCTGGCTGCTTTTTTCATTTTAAAAATGTTTTTGCTCATGTGGATGCATACAGACAAACAAATACAGGTACACATGTGAGGTAAGTACACACACACACACACACACACACACACACACACACACACACACACACACACACACACACACACACACACACACACACACACACACACACACACACACACACACACACACACACACACATTTTTATGAAAACAATTTCAGTAAACTAGGCGAGTGCTGGCCAGCTGTGGGGATACGCCTGGTTTAAAAAGCTGTAACAAATAGGTTGTCAAAGCAAAAAAAGCTGCAACAAAAGGTTAACTCACAAAAAAGCCACTGTCATTGGGCTGGTAACCTCACAGTTTCAAGATTCACACTCTACCACTTGAACCAAATGCCACTTCTGGTTTTACAGTAAGTACATGGTGTTAGATTACCAAACATATGGGATAGTATAGAATGTAGAAAATGCCTTATGGAAGGAACGTACTGTATGCAAGGAAATTGTGACGTCAAAAAATTTTTGATGAATTTGACGAATTGGTTTAATTCATCAAATTTAAATTCGTCAAATACTTATACGCCCCTTTTAAAAGTACAGGTTTTGCCTACAATTTCTTGATTTTCGTCAACATTTTATTCGTCAAATCTTCTGAAGTGTGAATTCATCAAATTTTTCTTACGTCAAAATTTCCTTACGTACAGTACTGCATTACAGGCTATGTAACTCTATATGTACCTAATAACATTAGTATTGTGACATATAACAATGCTGCTATTTATAGCTGAAGACCAGGATAGGTGGCTAACTGTTATCTCAAGAGTGTGTTTACTGTGTTCAGAGATGTTCAATCCATCAATACTCACATGTAGCTAGAGGAGGAGTCATGTACTGAAAACCACAGTGGGTGCTAGTATTTGATTACTGTGCCAAAAACAGCCCAGCTGTAAAAAAAGGCGAGGCTAAGAATGCACAAGTACATGATCATGGAGTAACTACAACCAAAAAGACGTGATATCAAAATCTGGCCAAGAAAGCATTTACAGTATAGGCACTTTTATGCATTCATTTTCTATATACTTCACATTATCACACCCAGCTAGCTGTACATGTGTGCTTACAATATAAACAATACTACTGAGATGATAAAAAGATGATTACACTGCATTGTTACCAAAATTAATTTAACTAAAAATTTACAATTGGTTTCTACTTGGCCATCTTTTTATTTTAATACTAGCATTGGTACCTGCCCTACGTGCAGGACTAAACATTTTAATGCCACAAACAGACACCAAGCATTAAACACCATGTAGCTAAGTAGCATGCATTTTTTTTAACTTTTAAAATATGAAGTTTATTTTGTCTGTGGTTTCGACAGGAATGTAGCTTAATTATTTAATGAGATGTCCCTACCAGTGCCTTTAACATGTTGTAAAGGACAAACAAAAGCATTGGTACCTGCTTTACATGCAGGACAATTAAGAATACATTGGGAATTGGGCCTATAGCATAAATGTTATAGTGTGTGTATAGCATGCCTGTTAGTGCATGATCCTTATGCCTTCTTTTAACTATGTATAGTGAAATAACGAACATGCAGTGTTAGTTAAACTACATGAAAGCTAAGGCAATACCTACATGATAGGAGGTGTACACATAACACATTTTCAGTATGCTATGCAGTGATGTTGTAGTGACACATGTTGCCATACAAACCCCACACAGGTGTTTAAACATTATAATTAATTGTCCTATCATTAAGGTAATGTATGATCCTTTAAGCAGATCTAGATCTAAAGTCAAAGGATGTAAACAGGATTAGTGAAATAGTTGTGCGAGGTCAAGCAATTGCACACACAGTTCCTCAGTGTAAACTATGGTATCTGCATGATGCCAGTAGTAATATCACTTTTCAGATGCACAGTAGTACCTGCCCATGCAATCATGCAATTATGTTGTTTCTTTTCTACAGCAGTATATATAATGTCATACAGTTGCAAATCAAGTATGAAAGAAGCTTTTACCTAGAGACAGGACAAAGACATGCACTATGTTGGCAATTCACCGGCACTACTACAAAAGTGCTATAAGAGTCCCTATGATGAGTATGTGTGCCAGTGCTGAAAAACTGTGAGCATAAGAATATGTATGGATAAAAAAATTGTATGGAACAGACTGGTAGAACAAAAAACTGCATCAAAAATTCCCAAAAGTGAAAAAGGGCTATAAAAGCGTGTATTGATTTGCTACAACAAAACTCACTTTGCCATATGACCTGTGGATCACACCATAATAACAACCAAGCATTAAACATCAGTGCCATTCATGCCCTGCAACATGATATGAATGGTGATATCAGTGTTTTTAATACCACTATCTTGCAAAGTATACCAAAATTACTCCAGAACTGCAGTAGCTAAACTACTGTAGTAATACAACACACAGGTGTGAACAATGTGGATGGTTCTAGTAGTACCTGTCGTATCATGTAGGCTATACGTGGAGCATCATTTGATATAATGTCTTGACCACAAAAAAAACATTACTTTATTGGTACCTGCCCTACAATGCAGAAGTTGCCATATTGTAACAATACTACACTCCCTAATGTTCCCTTTACTACACTACAACCTGCACCTATTGTCATCACCTCTATAACATTTACAGCATTACTATATTGTATGATATTTTGAGCAAGCTAGCTACTACTGACTGTTATTACCTATTGTCATCACCTGTACAGCTACTACTAAATGTTATCAACAATGCAGTGGAGGACACCTGCATAATCTGGACACTTGGTAATGGTCCTAAAGTATCCCTTAATTATGTAAACTGACCTGGAAAATCAGGAAACCTTGATAATCAGGACACATTTGGTCAGTCCCAAGGTGTCCTTACTACACAGGTTTCACTGTAGAGTGAGAGAAAAATAGCATGAAAAAAAAAGTAGTAGCAAAAAAGGTTTGAAAAAAAAAGCTGCAACCAAAAGGTTTGGAGAAGGAAAAAAAAATGAACAACTGGGACTTGAACTCACGACCTCCTGGTTTCAAGCTTTACGCTCTACCACTTGCACAAAATTTCACTTGTGGTTAGAGTGTTGTTAAATGTTGTTTATAAAGGCATGCTTAAGTTGAATGGCAATAGGTGTTTACTTGCGGTTGCATGCGGTTTACAGAAAGAATTCAGACGAATTTTTGCTCTACACCCTTGCACTAAATGTGCTGTAAACCACGAACGACGGCAGCTAGAGCTTTCATTTACACGCTAGGTTATTCCTGGATGATGAGCGCTTTGTTTGGTGCCAAAACTGCTTCGACACGTGCAGCAACTGGCAAGAAGAATGCGTGAACTCAAATGGAATGTAGACAGACATACATACAGACGGTTTTTCAGCTTTATATATATATATAGATAGCTACAGTGCAAAAAGATGGCTAAGTAGAAACCAATTGTAAATTTTTAGTTAAATTAATTTTGGTAATAATATAATGCAATGTAATCATCTTTTATCATCTCAGTAGTATTGTTTATATTGTAAGCACACATGTATAGCTAGTTGGATGTGATAATCTGAAGTATATAGAAAATGAATGCATAAAAGTGCCTATACTGTAAATGCTTTCTTGGCCAGATTTGATATCATGTCTTTTGGTTGTAGTTACTCCATGAACATGTACTTGTGCATTCTTGGCCTCGCCTTTTTTTACAGCTGGGCTGTTTTTGGTACACAGGATATCACTACTTTTTGTTGAATGGAGAACATACAGTTACTGAAGATTGGCTATTATATTAGCTACATAGGAGACACTGCATGCATGCATGCAAACAGCTTCAGTATCAGATTAGCTAGCTAAATCAGTAGAAAAAACTTCAAGTTCAGTGTTTAGAAGTGCTACTAAAAGTGACTTTCTAAGAGAAAACTTGTTCAAACCGTTCAAATTTCTCTCAAGGACTCACGTGATATTTTGCATGATGTTTCACATGAAAATAAGAACCGAGGATAGTGACAAAGTCGAGGCTACCATCTTAATGGTTCTTCCTGAAGCACCGAGGATAGTGACAAAGTCGAGGCTACCATCTTAATGGTTCTTCCTGAAGCGGTGGGTTGGTGATATAACTAGTCTCTGTGCGTAACAAGTGGAGGCGAATCGGCTGCAAGTTGTTGCTGAATGTATGCCTCGGAATGGACATGAAGGCGCCGCCCGGAAGGTGCTGAATGTATCACACTATTCTCCCAGCGAATTGCCGAGTAAGTTCGTGTATAAGTCATTGTAAACGGATATATAACTACCGTCGTAACTTTAGACAGGAATCCCCCACACCATAATAGCTTCTTGGGATTATATATCTATGCTTTTGTAGGCCAGATCCTTGCAGCTGGCTTGTTCTAGCAGCTGTGTGGGTCAGACCGCGAACAAGTTGAGCTGAACCCTAGTAAGAAAACAGCTAAAAATGAACTTTTCTCAACATTTCAACCAACCAGATGGTCGGTGAAGACAACGAAGTTGTCAAGAGCAGACAAATGCTTCCATCAGCAGTTCAGGAAAGGTTCACATCAATCGATTGATGCATAGTAATTATGGTATACTGTATGTATGCATTGAGCTGAGCCCTCAAAAATATTAACTTATTAGTTTTGTAGTATTGACTTACTTGCTAATCATTCAAATGCCTCACTATTTATAGCCAAAGATTTCACCATACATTGGAGGAAGCCATAAAAGTACATAACCTTATATGATGATATAAGCAGATCTGAGACAATCATGGACCGGGATCCTACTATATAGTAACTGGGCAGATATATAGAGTTATGTATACTCTGATATAATTGTTGAGTGTTGTAGTTTGCCAATGATCAAAGCTAAATTAACCATTTTTGTGTAGGTTAGAGACCTAGCATGAGGATCTTCGTGGATTTTAAAACTGAGTGAAGTGAGGTTTTTAAAATACACGAAGATCCGAGGGCGTGGTCTCTAACTGACTTAGAAAATGTATGCATTATATATATGGGCATATAGGTGGTGTCATTGTGGGATTGGGTTATATGTTGTACTGAAATTGTTGTGCAGTGTTAAAGAATCACGGAAGACTGAACATGTTTTTGTTGAAGTGTTGAAAAAATCGAAACTTGCACTGCTTCCTTTCGCAAGTTAGACTAATCGGATCTGGCACAGTTGGAAAACGATCGATAACGGGTTACCGGCAGCCAGTGCCTATGGCGTCACAGCAGTGCAAAGAACACGTGTATCAAAGAAGCAGCTTGTGTGGATTTATACGATGGGAACGAGTTGTCACAAGTTGTGCCTTCAGTGGCACCACAGTAGCATGGAGGACAGGCACGGTTTCTAATATGGACCACACCCACATTACACGTAGCGAAAAATAACGTTCTGCAAGGAAGCTTACCTAGTTAGGTCTTGGTAAAGTCCATCCATAGTTCAATAAACAACGAAAACAGCCTTAAAACACTCTAGAAACAGATGGGTGCTTCAAAGAATTTTCCGTGATATTTTTGGATTTCTCCGTTCATCGTGACAAACGTACGTACAACGTTTGATTGTATCTCCCATAATCGAATTCTTTTACGTATGCCTATAAAATGAACAGAGTGGTTAACCACATTTTGCCCTGGGTGACTGGTCACCCACTGCAGGCTATCAGCCTGATTATGCTTGGAGAGAGCATTGCAAATCAATGATCGAAAGTGAGATTTGTGATGCTTGAGGTCTTTTCTGCTAGCAGGTTTCTAACCATTTTAATAACCTGCTAGCAGGTCTCTTAGTGGATTTTAAAGACCTCATTATCCTCCAAAGATCAAAGCATATTATGCATACCATTTTCTAAGATAGCTTTTTGTGTAGTTGAAAGTGTCACGCAATAAAGATTATTTTTCAAAACAGGAGAGGAACATGCTTAGGCCTGCAAGGTACAAGCTTAATCTATTTACCCCTGTAATGCATCTATCAATGTGTTGCCCCACTACCCCTCCCTTCGGGCATATATGGGGCTATAGCGGGCACAACCGAATGTTAAATGCCCCATGGTAGGGCATTGTGTCAAATCCCCATCCATTGGCTCCAGTTGCAACATGGAGATTTACTCGGGATTTGACATAGCGTAGAGAAAATACTTGGGTGCTTAATGAATGATTGTCCCCCATAGTGGGGCAGCAGTTTCATGTCAATTTCCCTTGTAAAGCCTCACTTACATCCAAGGGGGGTGGTGAGGCAACACATTGGTTGGTGCATAATGAGTTTGCATCATAAACCTTGTGTTAAAATTTAGGCTGTCGTGCTTTTGTTGTGCTTATAGCAGCTAATGTGCTTATTCTCAAACAAGGACTGGAGAAACTACAATTTGTCTTCTACTTTTATCTATCAAATAGATCACTGCTGGTTATAAAATTTCCTTTGCTGTTGTAATTTGTTTACCATTATGCTATAACCATTAGTCCCTCCTATCTCCTAGCAACGGAAATTGTTATGTCAACAATGTAGCATAGGTGAGAACCACAAAACAAGCCAAGTAATATATTACAAAATTGGTCATCAACTAGCTTCAGTATGCTGAATAATACATCTTGGGAATGGCTATGTGGGATGCCCACTTTAATGTATATAAAATGATGTGATGCTCATGTTGTATAGGTGTTAGTCACACTGTTTTATCTGCTGTCTCCTCCCATACAAGACCTGTCTCAATCTGATCAACCCAAGGAACCTACGTAGGACCTCCTGACCATAAAGACTTTTGTAAAGTACACTGGTTGAAGTCCAACTACAACATGTGGTGAGTATAATTGGAATGTTGGTGTATGTGTGTAGTGCATATTAGTTGTGGGACAATGGCAGGGTCCTGGATTTGAAGAACTGGCCCAGACACATACTCAGCTTGAATAACAATATGTACACACATATGCTACACACACACTATACATATTTGACATGTTAGTCTGACTATATGATTACATGTTTTTAGTTAGCTGTACCTTACCATACACTGTATCCCTTTCTGTATGTGCAGGGTGGATACTGATGTTGTGACAGTTGGCGGGTGAATTTATGGTCAATGGACAAATCATGCAAACGGTGAAGAAAAATTAATATGTGGTTGCTATTGTAGTCATTGTTTCTTATTTTATGGGATCATCATAATGTAAACGTTTACTATTACAGTATATTCATGCTATTATTAAAGAGTTTCTATAATTGTGGGTGGTTGCATGAGGGTCTAACAAGTGCTGTGACTGAATGGTGATCATGTGCGCTGATGGCTGGCTTTTACAGTGAACACTGAAGTCTCACTGGCACTGAATGGCTGGGGCAGGATTAGAAACGTGCACGGGTAATGTAGCAGTAAATTACTTCAACTGTATCCCAACACTACAGCGGGTATGAAACAGCTATATGCTGGTACGGCCCTGCATGGGGGAGTAACGCTATAACGAGTCAGTGGAGGGCCTGGAGGCATACCGTGGCGAATTTAAAACAAATCAGTGACTTGACTCACAATTAAACGTGGAGTTGACACTGAGCACAGTGTCCATCAAATCAGCCAGCTCGCTATGGCTAATGACCTTGCCCACTTCCACGTTGTTTGGGAATTGAGGCGGGCGCCTCACACCTCGACGTCATGGCGACAAGTTTGAATCTTCAAAGAGCAAAAAAGCGATCTCATAAACTAATAAACAACTTTTAGCGAAATTAAATGTACAGATACATTGTGTAAAAAGCCCCTGATAGCTGCAGCCTTTTTACAATACGATTTCATGGTTGAAAGAAAATCGCCCCGATGGGATGCGATGACAAAGAAAATGAAAAAAGAACAATGCACATTTGAATAAATAATTTAATTAATGCATTGTAAATGGGTGGGCGATGGAACAAACTACTCCAACAATTCGCCTGACTTTTCGTGTGGTAGTTACTCATTATACAAAGGTTACATTCCCACTGGTTTCGAGGTGGAATCTTTTAGTAAGGCTGAGATTTTGCCATGCGGATTTTAAAAGATTGCGTAATCGATCTCTCATGTAAATGACTCACAGTAGTGGTCACGTGTTTATTATTATTGTGGGCGCGTGCTTTGTGCTTCTTGGCCTCGGGACTCCTTGATAATTCTGCTACAATGCAACATCCCATGGTCATAATAAAAATTAATGCTAAAATGAATTAGAAACATTTCTGTGAAAGAATTAGGGCTGTAGCTGTAGCCAGTTTTCCACTATGCTTGACTGAAGATGTCAGGCAGGCAGGCAGGCAGTAGAAAATTCTGTTGAATAATTTTTTTAAAATTCTGTAGCAACTTGACGGAAACGTTTCGGATCGATCTGAAGACAATGAATAGTAAGTTAAAGTTAAGGTGCCAATTGTGGTAACAAATATTGGATTTAGAATGAATACCTGAATATTTGAATGGTTTGTTTTAGCCATTAATAATATATGATAAACATATATAGCCCTACCCGATTGCCGACGGCTTAGAGGATGCTGGTGTCTTCAAATGCTTGCTGCTACAGTCAGCTTCATCACTGTCAGATGGGTCTCTGTACATGTGACAGCATCAATGACACAGTAAGTGCAACAGAGAACAGTTCATAGTTGTACCTGCAATTTGCCTGGTTAATAGGAGCAACTGGTAGATAAGAAATTGTTTCTGGCTTATTTGGAATCAGTACTGCACAAGTGGAACAATCTAGAAAGAAGCATTAATCCCGAAAATCATCCAGTTTCATGTTTGGTTTGTAAAGGAAAAAGGCACCCATAATCATTGAGTCAGTACTTCCTGATATAAGAATCAAGGCCCAAATAATTGGAACACCATTACTACTGTTTACTACCAATAGCAGTGAATCAATCAATCATGTTATCAAAAACAAAGTTGAGTGGAAGGAGAACAAACTCCCAGCCCTCATAGCACATCTTAAGGCTATATGTGATCGGCAAGTATCTGAAATGTAAAAGGCTGTGATTGGTCGGGGGGATGAAGATTGATGCCATCATACAAGTTAGAAGTCCCTGAAAGGAGCTGGTTGTCTTCACTCCAGGCCACTGCTATGACACGTGGTGATACTTATCACATGTATAATTCCAATAAATGCACACATGTGCATACGTGATGTACAGTAATTAAAATAAGCGACACTGACATGCTGAACTGATGGTTTACTGTTTATCTGTAGCACTACCCACACTAACATGGTTTAAGGTCTTAAACTTCATAATATAAAGCTGAAAATATGTCCATCTGTCTGTCTGTCATGCATTCCTTTGGCATCCAACAATATTCCTGCCAGCTGATGCACGTATTAAAGTAGTTTTGGTGACAAATGAAGCACTCATCATCTAATGAGTTACCTTGCTTTTAAATGAAGCTTCCAATTGCCATTGTTCGTCATTTACAGCACATTGAATGCAAGGGTGTAGACCTAAATCTCACTGGAATTCTTTCTGTACATCAAATCACATGCAAACTGCAAGTAAACAGTTCGACTTAAGCTTGGCTTTATAAACAATAAACAATAAAGCTCATCCGAATCACTATCACTCCATCCACACGAAGTATTCACTTCACTGCTTGAGTACACCATAAGATATTGCTAACACAAAGTGGGGACAAGCATACCTACTATTACTGTGGGTAGAAATGTACCCCAATGCCTGGTCTTCCT
Organism: Dysidea avara; assembly: GCF_963678975.1. Classification (NCBI taxonomy): domain Eukaryota; kingdom Metazoa; phylum Porifera; class Demospongiae; order Dictyoceratida; family Dysideidae; genus Dysidea; species Dysidea avara. Next base: position 26,729,002 of record NC_089281.1, on the reverse strand, counting down.
CGGAATTACTCTCCACTAGAGTCATGGCACAACTTTTGGAACTGCCCAACTGATTTGGATTCTCATATGATCGCTACATAGGTAGAGATGTAGTTAGAGTGATAAGCCAATATAACTCGCTGAGGCAAACCATACTTCTAACTCTTCACCACTTATATCATACCCAACTCCAGGTCTTTCATCCGAATCCATCTCTTAATGCCTCCCTCAAACCCTACAGCACATCCTACTGTACAATTCAGATCAGCGCTTGCGCACAAGGATATCCTTTCCAATCATTTTCTCCATTTCTCATTTCCGATTCCTCATTTCTCCATTGCTGGTTTTACCATTATCCCTGCAGTGTGTATATCTCATTAAAATGTACCACTTTCATACCTCAGATCAAAGGAAAGCCAGTGCATATACATCATATATTACACTGGCTCAAAAAGTTAACGAGATATATGCACTGCTTTAATGAGATATACGCGCTGTACCAGTGCATATATCTTGTTAAGGCAGTGCATATATCTCGTTAAAGCAATGCATATATCTTGTGATATTGCACAGTTAAGTGTGCATATATCACATTAACCCATTCCAAGAAATCCTCACCTTTGATGTACTTGGCTATCTCTTTGTACCATTATATAGTTACACATGTTAAGATTGATTGTGGGATTAGGTATTTTTGTAGATTCTCAAAGTGTATTGAGTACAGAGGTTTTCAAAGTTCTTGCAAACCCATAATTTAAAATGTACGCACATGCGCATTACTTTGCAGTTGAAATATTGGCACGAACTTACAATAAAGGCGGCCAACTGCTTGTGCGTGTGCCAATGAAAGTGTTAATGATGAATCAGTGTACTAATAACCAACAACGTGTAACTTCGGCACCATCAGTAACAGTACCAGTGTTACACTCATCTTTGTCATCCGGTGCCCGGGCCAGTGCTATTCCCTTGGCTACTCCACTCAAGGTTCCAATTATAGTAGCCATGACTCAGTACGAGGTTCTGTAGTCAGTGACAAGGTAAGACTGTTCAGGTAAAGTAACTCATGTAATCACTAATAAAACTTTCCATCTCAGGTGCCTTATACCTATAAAGTTAGGATAATAAATCCCAACAAAAGAATGATTTCATATTGCGCCAGCTTCACCGACACCACTCTCAATTTTCGATGGTCACTGCCATTCAAGTGAGCATGATAGATGACTTTGATGATCAGGTACCAGATTCTGTGAAGTTCAATGTTGGTTACATTGATGATAGACACCAGATGTCACTGTTTAATGTAGAAGATTTGAGCCTGATGTATTCTGAATACAAATTAGGTGGTGAAATAATTCTGTGGAGTGAGGGTAGGTGCATAGAAGATAAACGTGGCAGTCAAAAAAGAGGCTTAGAAGCAGCAAGTCAGCAGAAACAAGAAAGAGAAGACCAGGTAGATAATGTATTTGAGGATTGCAAGTCAAAGTATAATTAAAAGTACAACGTACTGCAGCTGAGACTGTGGTCAAGAATGGTGTGTTCAGGCATACACGATGACATGGACAAACCACCAGATGTTCCTGCCTTTGGAGCCAGTGTTAAAAAGCCACATAAAGAGCCACTTGCAGATGCTATTACAGGAGCAGCAGCTACTTTTGGTAAAACATTTGGAACACCTGCAGAGAGGAGTTTAAGTGAATTGTGTAGTGAGCCTACTCCTTCTATGATGGGTGTATCTCCTGGTAAAACCGTTTGGCAACTGATGAAAAACCTAAAACAGCTATGGTATCTTCAAAGTTTATTTGCAGTACTCAATGAAAGTGAGTATTCAGAACAAAAGACCTGTATTTTGTCATCGTTAAGGAAGCTATAAGCATTTGATCTACATAGACACAATATCAAGACTCGCAGTAGTGTCGCGCAGCCAGTAAAGCAGAAACACATGCTGCAGACAATAAATGGCACGACCACTACAGGCGATGATTTAACAGGAATGAATGTTGTCTAATTCGGCCTTCCCGTAACTCACCCATCACTTACGCTATCCCTCTGAAACTCTAGAGTTGAACTCATCGTGTCACTAGTAACTACCACACAAGCAGTGAAGCAAATTCATGCCGACTGTTTCGAGATCGAGATTGCCGACATCAAAGCAGAGGTTTCATTTTTCTTTTCACATGCAGTTAGATGCAACCACAGGTGTATGCCTTGCATTCCTTTGTGCATTCCAAACATTGATTGCCCTGCTATCGCTTCAGTACTCTCTCAATCACCTCAAGATTCACATCATCGATTTCACCATACATCATTACCCTACAGTAGTAAACAAAGTTTCAGTCATCCTCAGTCGACCTAGAAGCCAAATACAAAACTCATATTGTTGTTTCTGCAATACTTGCTTGGCATGTAGGGCAATGTGTCTTTAAACTGTTCTAAAAGTTTCATTGAGATTGAAACATATGTTTTTGAGAATGGCTAGTTTGAAATTTGAATTTAGTCGCCCCCACGTAATTTGCTCTCTGTAAGAATTAACTCGGAATTTGAATGACGCAGAGCACAACTGTGGTCACTGGTTATTGATGAACTGGGCTGTGTGTAGTTAATCAGTGCATGTAGCCATAAAGAAGTGTGATGCGTGCCATCGTTCGATTTGAAATTTGAGTTTAGTCGCCCCCACGTAATTTGCTCTCTAAGGATGCGGCTTCAAGAATGACACAGAGCACAACTGTGGTTACCAGTTGTTGACACAAGCTTTGAGTAATTATTACATGTAGCTAACCTAAAAGGAAGTGTGCAAAACTACCTAATAATTTACAATTGTCACCATGCATTATATAGTACCCCCGCACAAAATTACACATGTAATTACAACATACAGAGGACACATGAATACCAAACAGTTTTCACAACAATAATTTAAGAATTGTATAATAATGACTGTGATATAACTGCTACGAAAATCTTCTCCAGTGGCTTGCCATGGTAGCAAGTCTCACACGACGACATGCATATTCATCCAAACACAATAGGAGTAACGAGTAAGTGCAATGACAACAAGTTGGTATGACTCCATTTGTAGAATCCAGATGAGTGGGTGTGGCTCCAGTATGTCTAAACAGTTAACAAACATTTCTGTTATAAATATGTACTAGAGTTGCAATATAATAGTATAGTATTTAAATATAACAATGCATAGTCTCCATTGCATCACTATCAAACGACACTAAGTGGAGGATATTGTTGCATCTCTAGTATGTACACTCCATTGGTACAACCTGTCTTAATGGCCACCACTATAGAAAGACAACCTCTCTCAAAAAGCCGATTCCAAATTGAGAATTTATACACTGCTACCTGCTTATTGAGTGAAAGTGGCAATAAACAAGTTCAACTGTAATTTATACACGTGATCTGATCCTGTATATTCTGTCAGTGGATGAGTTCCACTGGCCAGGACAAAATGTGACCCAACTGTTCTAAATGAACCACACTCAACCCACTTATGACCCAGTGGTACAATGGAACTGGGTATTTATAGAGAATACAATTATATTTATTTCTAAGATGTGTGGACACATTACAACACATTACAACATGTGCATGCAAGACATGCTACGTACCATTTTAGCATTTCAAGTCACCACATTATGCCGGACCAGTCAACAATACGTCATAGCGCTCATCAGTAAACCTGAAGAAGAAAAGTTACGAAAAATAAAAAAATGCATATAAGTACAGTGAAACCTCATTAATAGGGCCAGTTCTGGGACCAAAAATTTGGCCCTAATAACAATGGTGGCCTTATTAATGAGGTCATAAAGTACTGCATGGCTATGTTTGGGACCTACTAGAAGTGGCCAATATAATGAGGTGGTCTTATTAAAGAGGTGGCTGCTAAGTGAGGTTTCACTGTATGTACCGTTAACAATGGTGAACAATATTAATGGTTAACAATACACACTGAAACCTTACTCAGGTTGCCTTATGGCCAACCTTGTGGCAGATTGCTCTGTACACAAAATGACACATTCAGGGATTGTATTTAGATGGATGATAAAGTAATGCATTGGAGCTTAAATACTCATGATGTGTCACTGCTAGGCAGCATCTGATATGGCTACCATATATACGGCATTGCCGAAGCACAATGTTGCACTCACTTGCATGCACAATTTTGCTCAAGATTTTAAACATTGATAATTAAGGGGCATGGCAACTGTTTCACTCGCAAGACTGTGTGGCAGCTGTTTTCCTCACAAGAATTGCGGCCAATTAGTGATTTTTAAAATCTCAAGAAAACTTGCATGTGCGAGCGAGTGCGACATTGTACTTGAGCAGTACCGTACCTGAGTAAACCAGATAAGTAGGTGCAGCAAGATGGTTACTTTTGGGCCAAATTTTCTTGGCTTATAATAAGCAGGTACTGCTTTAGCAAGGCACTACAGGAGAATTTAAAAGTTGGCCTTCTTAGAGAAGCAGCCTTCTGTACAAGTGGCCACCAAGACAGGTCCATTGTGGATGAAAGCCAGGCATTAGATATTTAGTATTTCATGTGTTGAAGGCATTCCAGGGCTTCTGGTAGTCTAAAATCTCACCACAGTTTACTTGGGCAGTGTTGTGGTCACCACTAAACTACTGAAATGCTGCATTATGTTTGTCTTATGCTTGGCTACTATATAGTAGAACTGAAATGGATACCCTGAAAAATATATATCCTATGGATAATGACTTCATCACTTTCTTCATCAGGAGCTTGTAAGGACCAAAAGTGAAAATTTTTACACTTTGGGCTGACAATCAACTGCCTACGTCTGAAGCAGTGCCTTTGGTGCTCTAACAGATTGGCTGCCCCCTTGCTGCCAGCACTCACTGTCTCATACGCTGTCACACACTAAATCCATCTCTATAGCCAATTAGAACAACATGCTTCTTACCAATTACTTAAGGCCACAAATGCAGCTACCTCCTTAATAAGCTAGGTCAGAAAATTTTGTCCCTACCTGAACAATGACCAGTTTTCACTGTACTATTAGTGATTAGTGATTATGAAGGATTATTAATTAAGATACTAAGATATAGATACGCTACAACCTCCAAATATAGCAGTAAAATTTTCACACTGGTCCAAAGCCTTTTACAATTAAGTTTTACGACACAAATACATGTATAGTTAAACTCACCAATTGTTTCTCAGTGGTACTAAATCCCTTCAACACGAAAACACTACCTTCAGGCGATGAGACAACAGCCTTAAGACCTTAAGAGTCTTGTAAAGATTACAGCCTATTCTGGTGCACTTATTTATTAGTAATATAAATTTTAAAGGCGCTTATTTACAATACTCAACAGGACATAATTACGTGCCCCTCTATTGTCTCTGTACATACTTGCTATTTCTCTACTATTCTCACAAGAGCTCGTACTGATATGGGCAGGGGCATGGCTTCTCCGCTTGAATTAGTCAATGATCAAGATACTCTAATAGAGCAGTCAATCATTCTAATAGAACAGTCACATTTCTACAAGTGCTGTATTTTTATATTGTAAAGTCTGTAAGTAGCTAGTAATTTAAGCAATGCTAGGCAGAAGTTGTAACTATGCTGTAACTTTTATTGCTGTGTTAGAGCTGTTTTTGTGACTGCTCTATTAAAGTATCTTAATCATTTTAATGCAGTACAAGATAAAAGGCAAAGTGTTGCTAAGGGTTTACTAGTTAAACTGGGTGTTAGTTGACTGCAGTTGCATGCCACTAAAATTACAGTTGTATTTTAATATTCTGCCACTGTAATTTGGGGTTTCTGTCATACTCACCTACTGTCTTCAACAGTGTATGCTTATTCTAACAAAAAGTACTAAAATCCCATGCTAAAACAGCTTGTAGCTGTAAAAAAAGTATGTGTCCAAGTAAAGCAGAGTTAACTGCGACAAAAAGTAATGATATAATGTGGCCATGTGCGAGGTGTGTAAGTTGTAAAATTAATATTAGCTAATCAGATAATACAATATTATTGTTAAAGTGTTAACGAGAACTATGTGATGCTGCTAGTTTTTAAGCGTGTGAGCATCTTCATAAATGCCACACAAATTTGATTCTCAATAAAGCAATGTGTATAGATTCTCTGATAGCAATAAATAGTTTGAGTTTGGCTGCCTTTCCTGTTTACGGCAATGCTATGAACAAAGGAAAGGCAGCCAAACTCAAACTATTTATTGCTATCAGAGAATCTATACACATTGCTTTATTGAGAATCAAATTTGTGTAGCATTCATGAAGATGCTCACACACTTAAAAACTAGCAGCATCACATAGTTCTAATTAACACTTTAACAATAATATTGTATTATCTGATTAGCTAATATTAATTTTACACATTGCACACCTCGCACATGGCCGCATTATGATATCATTACTTTTTGCCGCAGTTAACTCTGCTTTACTTGGACACGCACTTTTTTTTACAGCTACAAGCTGTTTTGCATGGGATTTCAACTACATAAATTACATTACACAAATTTTTAGTGTTATTATGTACTACCATTACTTATCTATACAGTCCACTTTCAGCAATCCAGTTTTGATAATCTTGTGGTGTGATGGTTGCAAAAGCTGCTAACAAAGCAGTCGTCACATTCATGCATGTGTGCTCATCTGCTTTCATCAAAGTTTTCACTTTAGAAAATGCCATTTCTATTGGCATAAAGTCTGGAGAAAATGGTGGAAGGAAGTGCACAATTGCACCAACTTCTTCAATCATCTTGACTATACTACTTAGATGATGAATGGAACAGTTATCCATTATTACCACATTGTGTGGATTTTTTTCATCAAAAGGCAATAAGCAAGGTAAAAGGTGTTTTTCAACTAAGCTATAAAAGACATTACCATTGGTCACACCTCGCACAACCTTCACATCTAATAAACCATTCACAGACATAAAAGCTATTCCAGATAGGTGATCTCCTCTGATCAAAGCTGATGACACATAATTGGCTTTCCTCTCATGTTGTAGCAAAGAACTTCGCAAATCCCTGTAGTTCCTTTGACTGAAATGGAGTTGTTTCTATCCAGGTGAGCTCTGTTTTGATAAGTACTAGACACCTGTCTCAATGTTAAGTAATGTGCGCTAAGTAAATTGAGCCATTAGAGGTGAAGTGGTATTCATGCACGACTGTAATTTTATTCATGGCTACAGTTTATTCACGGTTATTATAGTAAATACATGGAAGCATTTGTAAAAATTGTTAATGCTGCTCCTCCGCGCCAAAGGAGGGGGTCCCAACTCTACATATAAACAGGATTGGCCTCTGGTGCTGGTCCGGCGCCGGAAGTAAATACGTCACAATGTCGCGTACTAGTTGATATATCTGGCATGCAATATCCGTACCCCGTGTCACGTACTGATGTACCGTTCTATAGTACTAGCTATATCCTTGTTGGCTTGGGTGATGCCAAGCCCAGACCAGCACCTATCACAGCATGCTCTTCCTGTATAGAGTACATGCTGGACACGAAACTCGGTAGTAGCAATACCGGCCACGCACCACACATTACTATACCATAACCGAGGTGGGTGGGAGGGATCACACAAAACGCCAGTGAAAATCCCGCCTAAAACCATGAGGTAACTGATGCGCATGTACAGAAGCAGCTCCCCGTATACTATCATACCCGACGCCAGTACCAGATTGTAACTAATCATCACGTGAGATAGTATAAACCGTCGCGTATTAACCTCGGTTAATCCTTCGTATTAACCGTCACTTAATGCTGCTCCTCCGCGCCAAAGGAGGGGGTCCCAACTCTACATATAAACAGGATTGGCCTCTGGTTCTGGTCTGGCGCCGGAAGTAAATACGTCACAATGACGCGTACTAGTTGATATATCTGCCATGCAATATCCGTACCCCGTGTCACGTACTGACGTACCGTTCTATAGTACTAGCTATATCTTTGTTGGCTTGGGTGATGCCAAGCCCAATGGGGGGAACCCCCATCACCCAAGCCTGTGCGCTATCCGCTCTTCGTGCTACCAAGCCGTTCACCGCGCCCCCTGCTCGTGACTCAAGAAAGGGGGAAAAGTGGTTTAGACAGTACCCACGTACTGCATGTCGACACGCACGTCATGTGTGAACTTGACTAACGAACTATGCAACCAAATTGCTGGCCGACCTTCCGGACAAAATTCGATAATGGGCATGCCTACCAAACACCGTAAAACTATATTGATTAACTATCCAGCTTAATAATGGACTTACTGATGCATTATTATTTCTTTTTAATAATGAAATTATAGCATTAATGTACCCATACAACAGCTCAGCTACACAGCTACAATATACAACAAATAGCTATACACAAGACTAGTAAAAGTTACATAGCTATGCCTCCATCACGTACGGAGTAATGTCCCAGCTACCGCCTGAAGTGTACTCTGTGGCGTTCTAATGTATAGCAGGTACGCTGAACTCTCCCATCGTCCCAAAGTTCGGATCAGTGAGTCCTGAATTCCGACCTTCGCCGCTGTTGTAGCTGCGCCAATCCGGAAACTATGGCCAGCGTATGATGAAGCATCGACTCCCCCTGCGTTCAGAGCGATTCTTACTGCAGAGACAAAACGATCCCGAGTCAAGCCCTTTCCATCGCTAAACTTGAAGAGGGGGCCCGGTCCTGCCCCTCGCAAGGCTAGGTAGTGCAGGATTGCGCTCACAGGGCATATATCCCTTGATGTTGCTCCCAGATACACCCTTACTCCTTGACGAAAAGGATCCGTTTTGGATGCCTTGATGTTTACCTCCACATAGCTTGGCTTCACCCGGCTATCAACTCGGACGTCCTCCAGAGATAAATTAACCTGCGGGTCGTAGCTAGCATCTGACGATATCACAACTTCACCGCATCGTAGGAAGCCGAAAAAGCACATGCATGCTGCAGCCCACAGCATCGACCCATTCCTATCTGTCGAAGGAGACCACGACCTTCGCATCACCTTCAATAGGTCCGGTGTTATCGTTAGCCTTGTTCTAGGTGGACCCCCAGTAACCCTCTTGATACCCCTAATTATATATCCCAGCTGAGGCATATCGCTCATTTGTGGACCACCAAGTCGCATACTTATCTGGGCGTGCCTCACCGCTGCCATGTAGTTCTTGATTGTGCCTCCTTTCAGTCCTTCCTTAAACAGGTATGCTGCGAAACGTGACAGCAACTGTTCATTCACAGGAAACGGAAAATTTACGTGATACAAATTACAAAATGTTATAAAACGCTTACTTCCTGACTGATAGTTCCTGGATGTAGATGGGGCTAAACTGTTTATAAACAGCTGCTGAACCGTTGTGTCCAACTCTCTGATCTCCAATCGATGTGTTGGTCCAGCAAGAGTGCTGCCAGACTCCTTGGAATGGCGGTTTGATGGACTCTTCCAACGTTGGGGACCTGAGACAAGAACCAACTGATGTTATTTCTGGACACCGCATCTGCCCAAGTGTTCTGGACCCCCGGTGTATGCACTGCTTGCAGCGTAAATTGAAAACGTGCCCTGGCAAAAAACAGGCATCTTAGCAGGTACATCACCGGTGCTGCCTTGCTGTAGCCCGAGTTTACTACTGCGACTGTTCCCATGTTGTCACAATGTATGATCACATTAGACTCCTCCCAACGCCTTCCCCAGACAGCCGTTGCCAGTACAATCGGGAAGAGTTCCATCCACAGAATGCTCTCCTCTACTGATTCTGCACCGTCTGGGGTGCAGTTAGACCATCTCCACTGTAACCACTCCTCCTGCGATGGGGCTACGGCTCCACAGCCAAACGAGCCTGATGCGTCTGTCCAGATGTGGTGCTCACGACGGCCCTGCTCGGTAGGGGTGATGATAGCCATACCATTCCAGGAACTCATAAATGTCATCCACCACATGAGGTCAGCCTTGAATTCCTCATTTAACCGGATGTGATAATATGACTTTCGAAAACCCGCTAAGAGTTCTATCAGGCAGCGGGTGAAGGTTTTCCCAGGCTTCACCACCTTGCTCGCATAAGCCAGTTGACCATGTAGACTTTCCAACTCCTTCTTTCGGCAGTCTGTTCTATCCAGCCAACTGGAAACTGTTTGCTGTAACTCCCACAATTTCTCTCGGGGGAGCCTGAGCTCCAATGTCGCTGAGTCAATCTCAAGACCCAAAAAGGTTAAGCATGCCGTGGGTCCCTCCAGTTTCTCCCATGCCACTGGAAGACCGAGGAGGTCAAACGTCTGGAGTAGTATGGCAAGGGCCACGGCACAATCATCGTGCCCTGGGGGGCCAATTAGAAGAAAGTCATCCAGGTAGTGAATGATAAACCTCACTCCTTGTTGTCGTATGATCCATGTCACCGCATCTGCCACTGCTGTGAATATCTTGGGGGCTGATCGCAGCCCGAAGGGCAAGGCTGCATCTATGAAAAGTTTGCCCTGCCAGATCATTCCCAGCAAATCACGGTCCGCTGGGTGTACTGGTACAGCCCTATATGCCTGGCATATATCCACCTTAGCCATCAGCGAGCCTCTTCCCATAGCTGCCACCCCTTGGACAGCATCCTCCACACGAACATATGCTAGAGAGCACCGAGGTATGCTAACCCCGTCATTAACACTTTTGCCCTCCGGAGAAGACAAATCCACAATTAGTCTCCACTTTCCCGGGGTGCCCTTCGGTACCACCCCAAATTGACTACGGTGAACATCGGAGAATTGACCTGGATCCATAGGACCCAGTACCCTGCCTTCCCGACACTCTGACGCAAGGTACTCCGATATCACCTTCGGGTGTTCCTCCGCTGAAGGCATGTTGAGCCTTGACGGAGCTTGCAGGGGGCTGCTCCGGTCGAACCCCAGTCTGAAGCCATTTCTAATCCCATCAACCACATAGCTTCAGAACTGCTGATCTGGGTGCCGCCTTAGGAACCTGTCCCACTCCTGCCAGTGTAAAGGAGTTACAACCCTGCACAGTTCCTGTGGAAGTCTCTGTGGGCTCAAAGGACGACAGGAGTCCAAGGCTTGTAAATCTTCCATGTACTGGTAGCCCTCTATGGAGACAATTAGGGGCTATTGACTCTATCCCATGCCCAAGTCTCTCACCAGCCAACAACCTACCAACTTCTCACTAGCTCTAACCTAAGCACATGCATTCATTGGATTAGCTACAGCATCAAATAACCAGGCTGGCAAACAACCACTGGTAGCACAGTCCGCAGTTGGATGAGGCCTCTTACCGGCTGGTGAGAGACTCCACTAAGTAATAATTCTGATTAAGCATTTAATAAAAACACACAGCAGTTGCTACATAGGAATAGAACTGAGTTTTACCTGAATCACAACAAAATTATGACATAGTTCAATAAGGCTGGAACCAACCACCTCGGTGGTGTGACCCTTGGCTGGCGGCCCGACAGAGTATTGCTGGGTGGTTTCCACCACAGTTGCTGCATACATGTGTATGCCGACACCGCCGGAAATAACACTCCTGCCTGTTCCAGGCTCTGCATACTTGACCAGATGGTCGTATCGGCTGGGAGGCCTGGGGGTCGCTAGCAGTCTGCCTTGAAGACAGGGACTGAACCGTTGCCTCCAGAGCCCGCAGACGACTCGAGCCCTCCTGCTCTGGATCTCCAAGCCCACAGTCTTCGGTCCTGTGTATAGCTGCCAAGCACAGTTCACAGCGATGGGCTTGCCTACGCGGACCATTGAAAAAGATGTAGTGTAGGGTTCCATTGACCCTTGACCATGTTGTCACACCAGTCGCTGCTGCCTGCCTTCGGAACACTGTATCATAATTGACCCAACTTGTGCCATCAAAGTCCTGGCTAGCCCTAACAATCATGTACATATAGGCCATCAGTTCTGGTATCAGTGAAGGATCATGTGCTGCTCTGACACTCACATAGATTGTGAATGACTGCACCCAGGTAAAGACATTCAAAACCCTCCTGGGTCGCTGCCTCTCTGCCTTGACTGTTCCATCTTCCTCTTTGGCTAGCCAATATTCAGGTATCAATTCGCACATCTCAATAAATTCCCCCCCGTCTGATCGCATGCACAGAAGCAGCTCCCCATATACTATCATACCCGACGCCAGTACAGAAGCAGCTCCCCATATACTATCATACCCGACGCCAGCACCAGATCGTAACTAATCATCACATGAGATAGTATAAACCGTCGCGTATTAACCTCGGTTAATCCTTCGTATTAACCGTCACTTAAGGGGGCTCGCAAATACATCCTGTGGCTTCGCATTACATCATGCAAGCTGTAAGGCTTTTCAACCATAGCACCCGCCCAGACATACTTAGTAACCACTAATGGTATCGTGGTTGTTATAGCTAAGTAGGCCACAAACAGCTGGCACGTGTTAACTTTTGCTGCAAAAGTGAAATGGCTCTGAGATTGCTTATGCTTGAACAACTTCCAAGCCATGAAAATACAAGGTAAGTCTTACAAATACAGTTAATATATAATGGCAATAATTATGAAATAAATTTTGGTAATGTGTAATGTCTCCACATGATTCCAGCTCTTCCAGCTGCTCAGAAAGGTCAGTAACAACTAATATTTATAAATAATATATTGCATCATCTGGCAATAATAGCTTGGAGGAATCTTTGCCAGTATCTTCAACAGTCGTTGCTCCTCCCCAGATCGTTGCTTCTTCTGCCACACACACCAATGATGACCTGGAAAGAATCCCTGAGAGCCACCATACACATCTGACTTACTATGTACAAGTCCACATGAATCCCCGGATAGTTCTCCAGCAAGGTAGGCATAAATGATAGACCTAATTATAAATAATAGTAAAACTATATACCTTTTTCAATAAATATAGCACCACCAGTGTTCAAGATGTCTCTCCAATGACTGCGACTTCTCCTTTATATTATCACCTTCATCTTATGGATGTTTACCACCAGAGCCGACTATAGTATTTGTACCAATACTACTTATGCTGGAAGAATCTTCAAGTATTGCCGGCACATCAGGAGACTCTCCACTTGAATCAGGTGCACAGGGTATTAGTCCCAGTGATACCACCACCTCTGAATTAGATGCTGCCGAGTTTGATGACACCCCGAGTGATACCACAACTTCTGAATTAGACGCTACCGAATTTAATGACACCTCACCAGCAGCTTTAGAGTCCCCGGTAGCTGACAGCACAGTATGTCAGTGAAGTAGTATTCAATCATTTGAGGAGTAAAGGCTGGGACTTCTCAACATTAGTGCACAGCACACCTACATTTAATGATACTATCAGTTTATACACCACTTCTCACTCACCATCAATAGCTCCCAATAAAATGGGTAGACCCCCACCATGGATGCTGAATTATCCAGCACTGTCATTTTTGCTATGTGGGAAATACTACAGTGATTACAACAGTACCATTTCTTTGATGGGACTACCAAACATGACATGGCAGTGATGGGAAAGGCTTGTTGCTTGGCTTGAAGAATACATAACCCAGCTGGCTCTTGAATCCTGTAAACAGGTACGCCAGCCTATCATTGATTGTGGAGATTAATCCAATTTCAAGGCAACCTTTGATGGTTTTTACCTGACCAAGGGTTATTACTCCAACAACTCCTCTGCTACATTGCATGATATAGTTAGTGATAAGATTACCTGGTTCACTCACCGTATGAAGTGTGGACCAGGTGCCAACTGGCAGGACACGTCTTGAGGAGCAGAGGGTGATATGATGAAGGAGCTGCTGTGTGATGCCAAGAGTCAAGGCTTCACAGTTGCACAGATAATCATTGACCACAACACCTTTGCATCCAGCATTGCATGTAACTACTTTCCTAATGTTGTGATCACTTACTGTGGGAACCACATAGCCAGTGTTGGGAGTAACGCGCTACTTATGTATCGCGTTACGTAATATTATTACTTTTGTGGTAACAAAGTAATATAACGAAATACACTATAAAAACAGGTAATATAACTCAAGTTACTTTACTTACAAGTGTAACGCGTTACCTAAGTAATATAGTTACTGTAACGAATCTAATATTACGTAATATTATTACTACAAGTAACGAAGTTACTAATCTCGTTAATAATCCTCTGAGTAACGTCTAGCCACAACGGAGTAATGAAGCCTACTGAATGAAGCTTATTCACTAGCTTCTTTACTTATAACCAACATTTGCACATTGCCCAACAACGCAATCATGTCACGTGATAAGGTGGTAGTTTCACACGTGACAGCTTAAGGCTGTGGACACAAAGTAATATAATATGTAATATTATTACAGTTACTTTATTTTATGGGTAATATGTAACTGTAACTAAATAGTTCAGTTGCAAGTAATATGTAATATGTAACTAGTTACTTTTAAAAAGTAACTTGCCCAACACTGCACATAGCTAAAACCTTTCATAGTGATATAAATAAAATAAAAGCACTTCGATGTAAAGTACATGAGTCTATAAAATATGTAGTGATCACCTCATCCTTGTCATCCAGTGTAAGCCATCGAAAGCAGAATGACTGAGGCCTTCAATAATAGAGCCAAGAAGTCCTTGAAACATATTACAGCTAGTCCAGATGTGCTAGACTCTGATGATCCCTTGAAAGCATTTCAGGAAGCTCTACTCAATTTCCACGCACACTACTGTTTAGATAGCCATTTGTCTAAGTGGTGTATGTACCATCCTAAGGTAAGACCCAGAATATGTTTTTCAAACACCAATCAAAAGATTCTAATATATCATGCAAAATTACCACCTGGCTAGAATTTTTAGCACAGTTTATTTCCTCTTATTCACACTGTTACTACCCTTGACACTTCACAATTAATTTTTTCAAATATCCCCAAAGCCTGCATGTACATAAGTGTCCCAAACAAATTTCCTAGCCATTGGGTACCTCTATAACAATAACCATCCAGCCTAAAACCTTGTACTTCCATTTACACTTGCACTTACCAAATCATAAATTCACTTCATCGCCAGTATGGTACTAGATATGTATGTAGACTTTTGTTGCCTCACATGAGGAAGTTCACAGAGCTCCTTACAAAATCATAAAGCCCATCAAGTGTGCAGAACACTCTAATGCATTTTTGAAGCTGCTCCAGAGCATGGCTGAAAGGGCCCATAAGTACATCACCCCTGAGGGTTGCGTGACTACCAACAGTGTAGAAGGCTTTCACGGTCTTGCTTTAAAGTATCGTGGAAAGCGAATTGACCTCCATCACACACACTACACATATAAAACAAACATGGCCATTTGTCACAAGGTATAGTGGCAACAAATGTCATTGTACAATGTAACTATATAATTTTCTGACCTAATTCAAGAACATTGGTCCTGTGTGGAAAATTGTGTGCCTGTGGAAAATGGGCGTGGATGTCCCACAGAAAGCAGTGGAGACTAGAATTGCTGAGCATGACACATGGTTGAAGCAAATCACTAAACGCTCCACTGAGGAATATCACAAGTACAAGTGAGACAACCAATACATACATGCTTACTTATTGTGATAGATTATGTTATGGTGTTATGATTGTACATATTATGAAGAGCAAAGCCACTGTATGTCATTAGCAAGAGAAAGACTACATGTTCCTCCTCCAAACTGCTGGGGTTAGTACCGCACAGCACAAAAGTGATAGTGCAAGCCCACTTGATGGTGATGAAGTGGGAGAGTAGGCACAAGTTGCTGACATCAGTGAACCTCATTTTGAGGAAATAGAAGATTTACCTGAGTTTTCAGAGCCACTCGATGGAAAGCCACTTTTGTTCATGTACGGCTGTATTTACCAAGACCACATTGTTGAGATGGCAGCAGTGGTTCTTGCTCCAGATGATGTGACCATCTGTGAGACATCTTTCTCTCAGCTCTGTAAAACCTCTCTATCTGTTAGTACATTGAGTAATAATATAATATTTGGTAATTACAACTACATTTATTCTCACCTTTGACAGTGAAAAAGAAGTGTGGCATTAGCAACTAACTTCTGTTGAAAGAAAGGCCTTTTGATGCTGTTTCCCTGACCTTTTGCATTAGGTTGAAGAATGTCTAAAAGAAGCAGGTGAATCAACTGAGATATCATTTTATCCAGGTACTTATTGATTGTAAATACTGTGAAAAAACATTATATTGCAATAGGTGTAGTAGCCCTTAATGGATTTGCGTTTGATTATCGGATCATGGTTGTGGAAGTTGAGCATTGCAACCAGCTGCAATTGTGCACCGCTGCTAATTTGATGTTTGCAGACATGTACCATGATCTGGTACAGGTTGTAAATAACAATATGTGATAAATAAGTTTCATAATCATCAGTTATTTCACCCACAGATGAGGAGGAAAGCTAAAGATCCTTTCTTTGATGGCTGGAGTGCTCAAGAGAAATCACACTTAAATATGGGTAGCAACTTCGAAAGATGCTTTCCAGGCCAGACTTTCAAAGATAAGTTACCTTCCTACTTAATGTAACTAATATTTTTCTTGCAGCTCAACAAGCACTAGCAGATGTCAGGGCAATGAATACAGTATTTACACATCCAACTTTTAAAGTTGTCCTTGAGAGGTTAACCATGTAGTATGAAACACAGCTCAGATACTGTAGTACTGGAAAAATATTAACTGACAGAAAGCAATTTTGGAAAATGCAATGGCACCTTATGGGAGGGCACTACTAAACTAATGTCAAATTGTCTAGTACTTAACAACTTGAACCATACCACTCTGGAGATGTACCAAATTTGTTCATCAGAAGAAGAATTCTGTGACTTGTTGCACAAGGCAGGAATAAAAAAATGAAGCTTTGGAGGGAGAAAATATGGCAGCACTTTGCTCAGCAAAAGTAGCTATCTGGGATAACCCAAACAACGGTTTTTTACCAAATGGAAAAACGTATTCACCATGAAAAGACCTAGTCCTGTGTATTCACAAGCTATACTTAGTCTTACTATAAATTATGAGCTTTTACTCACTTCATAGGTCCTGTAGTTCCACACATCCTCTGATAATATTGTGTCAAGCCTTCTTCTCCCTTGCCACACTGATGTTTATAGATTATAGATTTTAAGAACCCAATGCCCATTTGAATGGCTCCCAGATCTGCTCCTTGATGCTGCCTCCATCTCCTTCCACTGGTGAACGCTAAACCAAATCCATCCACACAGTCCGATTAGTTGAATATGATGCTATCGTTGGTATCCAATGCTGACAGTAGCACCACACAACATGAAAACAGCTCTCCCATACCATCTCTTTCTTCGATTGCTTACTCTAGAACTTGCACAATATTTGTAAATTTTTGATTATTTGAAGGATACTACCCATGCATTACATTCCTTTGCTGAGTTTGTACCCCAAAAATACACAATATTGCTAAATCTGAAACTGACTTCTTGTTTTATGGCCGATAGCCTCCAAACTTTGCAAATAACTACCCAAGTCCACAGCAAAAAAGTATGGAAGTGGATTTTTAAAGAAAGGATTGCTGGCTGTTGTGGTTCCCCTGCGAAATTGTGTCAGCGGGAGGATAACATAACTTTGGAACCAACGCCAGTGTTTTAAATCTGTTTCTGTACTTCTTAAGAGAATGTTAGCAGAAGTAACTCAAAGAATTTTCAGATAGCTCTGTGGTAAACTGTAGACGGAGATCGATCTTTCATCTGAAACCAAGACGTCTCTTAGGTGGTTTGTATCTCTGCTATCGTAGCAACCCTTTTGCTGGGATTAGGCTGATAGGCCATTAAGACCTTGTGCTACATAAACCAAGTTAGCTAGTTGTATTTCCCTGTAACTACAAACTAGTAAAGTGTACCTAGGTGAATGCTATTGCTGTGGTCGAAGCCATAGGACATAGTTGCATGCCACTTTAAACCATCGTTATCAAGTTGCACTTCAATGTCCTGTGTTTCGTTGTTACGCACTGAATGCTAAATAGATTGAGCAATTGGTGGTGAAGTGGTATTCATGCATGACTGTAATGGATACAATTTACTCACGATTATTATAGTGAATACCTGGGAGTACTTATACCACCATTACACCATCATTATCAAATCGTGTTTCGATGTCCTGTGTCTCCTTGCTCACTGTATTAACCCACAATCAAACTTTTCATATGCTCGTGTCATTGCGTGTATGTTTGAACTCTTAACACAGCATCTCCTTGTCGTTATTTTTACATTGTTTCCAGTGTCTACTATCAAAGTCCAATACAAATACATGCGTGAAGCATGCCAGCAGTTTTCACATGTGTAGGCGATTAACCCACGTGGTTTTACCACAGGAACTTGTGATTTGCCTGATATATACTATCAGGCAAAGCACTCATGCCCGTGGTATAACCATTACATATATACGTATATATGTAATAGTTATACCACGGGCATGAGTGCGTATATACAGGCAAAGCACAAGTACCCGTGGTATACCTAATATGTTCTACTTCAGCAGGCATACTTACCTAATTGGCAAAATCTTTAGTTGTTATGCCGTTCTCTTATATAGGGAACCAAATAAGCTGTAATTGTGGGTGGCAGTGCATATATCTCATTAACTCGACACATTGCACACCTAATAGGAGTGCACACTATAACCAGAAATCATCAGATTTCTTTGATGTTATACTGTTATCCTCTTCCCTTATATAGGGAATCAAGCAAGCTGTGATTGTGGGATTGAATTTTGCCAAAAAACTGTGGTTGTGGGATTCAATTTTAACACCTCAACAGTAGTTTTTTTTTACTTTTGTAAATGCAGTAATTAAAGAAACATAATAAGCACTAGGTACTTAAAATTACTATTTTAGCAAAAGTAAAATCAAACTGCTGTTTGATGTATTAAATTGAATCCCACAATCACAGCTTGTTTGGCAAAATTTGATCCCACAATCACAGCTTATTTGGTTCCCTATATAAGAGAAGGGCATAACAACTAAAGATTTTGCCAATTAGGTAAGTCTGCATGCTAAAATAGAACATATTAGGTATACCACGGGCACTTGTGTTTTGGTTGCAGTGTGTATATCTTGTTAAGGCAGTGTGTAACGAGATATTCGCACTGCCATAACAAGATATATGTATTGGTAGCAGAGCGTACATTTCATTAACATTTTGAGTCAGTGCAATATGTGATATTATATATGCACTGGCTTTCCTTTGATCTGAGGTGTGAAAGTGACACACACACACACACACACACACACACACACACACACACATATATACATGTACTGCCAGACGCTAAACTAAGTTTCTTAGGACTGTTTTCTGATGATACCAAACTACATCATCCTATCACCTCACCTGTTGATATTGATCTGTTGCAAGATTTAAACTTGTAAGCATACGAGTATTACCCCCCAAATTTACATCTTGGCAGTATTACTTTTACATAAACAATGATCAGAGTGGATTATAACGGTCAGCCATCGGATATTTACCAACCAATTAGCTTGAAGACTGCCCAATTACCTACTGAACCAGTCAAGGATGGCCGACCAATTTCCACTAAAAACCGATATACTCTAATAGAACAGTCAGCAATTCTAATACAGCAGTCATAAAAAGGCGTACCTAAAAGGTTCAAAACTGCGAAAAAAAAGGTTGTCTGACTTGTGGAATCGAACATACACCTTACAAAGGGGTTTTAAATGTCCTGCAGTTAAAACCATAACTGATATAGATACATGTCACAAAACATCATGTTGGATAATTTCATATCAAATCGTCACAATGTTATTATTACAGATTTATTATGTATGTGGTATAACAATGTAACAGTGCATGGCTGCTGAAGGAGTTTTGGGTGTCAAAATACTCACATCCAAGCTTTGAAAATCCAAACTTTTTCAGGGGGTATGCCCCAACTTGGCATGCTTATGCATGCTGCTAAGCATTGCCATACAATGTCAGATCATGTTAGATCAACTTTGACTTTGATCTGACATAATGTCAGATCAATGAAGACTAGTTATAATCCTCTCTGACAATGATGCACACCCAATTAGTACTGTTCAAGAGGAGAAGGATTAATATGCTGAAATGTATACACTGTCATTTGATCTGTCAGGTAAGTTTGCACCTCAGATTAGTGTTGCACCGATATGAGGTTTGGCCGATATTCCGATAACCGATATTGGATACTATTTTCAAGCCAATAAACGTAGCTGATCCGATATGGTACTGCAAGGCTATCTTCCACCAAATGTTACTTTTTAAAGGCCAATTTAGTTCATTTATAGTGGCAGTAGCGCTACAACAATAGCTGACATTATATTTAAGCAGTAATAACAACATTGTAATGCAACTCAAGGTGTTTAATAACATCATTTGAAGCACACAAGTTTGCATTTCTCTACGAAAACATATATAACTGTATCTGCTACTTTTTCCATCATGCAACTGATCCGATACCGATATATATACAAAAATACAGCCAATATATGGTTTTTCCAATAACCAATCCGATTATCAGTGTAACACTACCTCAGATGTTGGTATACACAGATAAAAAAGTCATTAAGACAGCCAGAACAAGTTAAGGTACCATCTTCTTGAAATAATTTATCTACATCATCTTGTACCTTGGTGTTACTTCTGACATAATTTCAAAATAGGTTAGGGTTGTGTTGAATGTGTCTTGCTAAGTTGGTTTCAAATGTTGACTTGGCATATTTAATATCTGAGGTAGCATTGTTTCTATCTATACTTGCAATACAAAATGTAATCCACATGACGTTTGGTGGCCTTATAAGTATTCCATGCTTTATGTTTACACTTGATTGCTCTGAGTGTAGGCCAATCCAGCCATTTTGGTTTGGGTTTAGAACTAGCAGTTTTAACTGGAATATACTTGACAATCAAGTTTATTAGTTTAGTATGAAAACACAGCCACATGGATTCCATGTCTTGCCCTTCAAATAGTTGTCCCCAATTAGTAATTCACATGCCATGGATATAGTCTTCACATCCATATAAATGCTTGGGTACATAAACACTCTCTATAGAATGATAGCACAAAAAATCGAAACTAATAACAACATGATTGTTTTTGCCAAGTGGAGGCAATGAAGTGAGATCTGCCACCTCATGTTGGATAGTATTCTATATCTGGTTGCAAAGGTAACATTTTGAGTGATAAAAACATGCCAACTTGTAGGAGAG
Organism: Dysidea avara; assembly: GCF_963678975.1. Taxonomy (NCBI): domain Eukaryota; kingdom Metazoa; phylum Porifera; class Demospongiae; order Dictyoceratida; family Dysideidae; genus Dysidea; species Dysidea avara. Next base: position 26,707,857 of record NC_089281.1, on the reverse strand, counting down.
TTCACGTGATAATTTTACACAGCATTATACTTTTAAATGCCTAACATGGAGATACCCACAATAAAAAATTCAGCTCTTCATTTTTCCTCCTTTCTTCAGTAAAGAAAATGACAAGTAAAAGAAGCTCCAAAATTGGCCATGGGTTGGCTTTGGAGTATAAATACAAAAAGAAGTGATACCTAAACAAACACAGCCAAGCTGTAAAAAAAATGGTGCAGCCCTTTAAAAACACCAGGGTGAAAAAAAGATGCGAAATCCAAGGTGGTAGCCAAGAAATGGCTGTGATGGCAGGTTAATGGCAAAATTTTTAATAACACTACAGGTGAATTTGGTTCCATAATTATAATAGCACCAAATTCAGCTGTATTGTCGATATTAAAACTTTTGCCATTAAACTGCCATCACAGCCATTAACATCTTTTTCACCCTGAAGTTTTTGGAAGAGCTGCACCATTTTTTATAGCTTGGCTGTTTTTGTTTAGATTCTTTGGCAGGAAGGAAGGTGCAAACCTTCATGACCCTTACTACATATACAGTACTACTACTACTGTAGTGTATTATACTAAGAGATAAGACAATTGGTACATATATACATTGACTGAGCAACAATACTAACTGAAAGATGAAAGGTTAAAAGTACACATATACACAATACGAGCATGCCATACATATACATTATTCTAACCTTTACTGTCCACAAAAGTAATACATGCTTTCCCTTTCATTACTTCTATCCCATCATCAGCAATTTCACCTCCTCCATACTGGCTATTACTAAAGTACAGCTCTAGACAATCTATTATTACATCATCTTCATCAGAGTAAATAAACCCCTTCACTACCACAGTACATTTAGGAGGTGACTCAGTAGTTGGGTCAGTGTAACTGATAATATCTTCACACCTTGTAACAGTAACCACTTCTCCTGCCATCTTGTGCAGCACGGTCAGTAAGCCATGTTGAGCTGTACAACAATACTATTACAGTACAAGCTGAAAGTACACATGCACAACAAAAATTGACTGATAAAAATATTATATAGCAGGATTTAATACAGCCACTAAATTTTAGTTGTTAGCCACATTAGCAAATGTGTTATGATGTTGGTGACTATAGCCATATAGAAACATGCAAGCTACCAGAATATCATCGAGTTGAGGATGAGATGCATGATGCATTGTGGTACTTTCATCCATGGGGTGATAGAACAAATCTCTGGACTGGCAGTCAGACAAAGCTGCTTTTACCTCCTGGCATGATGCTCCTGACAATTGTCACTCACTAATAAACTATATGCACCGCCATAAGACTGAATAAGGACAATGTGCCAGATAAGTCTAATTACGTATTAACAAATCTTTAGATGTATGCCGTTACAGGAACAAAAAGCTACAGAACAAGAAAAATGGCTTGTGATGCCAGCATGTTTATAACAGCAACGTGTTATAGTTTTATAGCTAGCTAGTTACTGTTAAAACACTTACCTTACTGTGGCAGGCTTAGTAATCTGGAGAAGACCAACAAAATCCGGTCCATGTCTTAATTAAACACTGCAGTACTGGAATGTAAGCACCCCAAATTTATACTGGCCTACAAGATCCCAGCAGGGGTGTAAGGTTAAAGTCTAATAAGGCTTCATGCATAACTCAGATTGTTAAGATTGGTATAGGACAGCATACGTAGTGGGTAGTAGGAAACGATCGGATGCATATACAACAAATTAGTGCTGACTGACTAGCTTGGCTTTTAAATTCTATGAACAGTCCGGTGTGATGTTTTCTGATTAAGAATGTGAACACATCTTTCCACAACTAAGCTATAATGGACAATTTTGCCTTTCTTCAAGTCTGTCACACAATACTAGCTAGTGAGTCTGCCTTTCTGGGTTTGCCTTACTAAGTACAACACAGGTTACACTGTCTGATAGGAAAAGATATAGTTTACCCAATGGATATCCTGCTGTGGTTGGAGACATGTAAGACATAATACAGTTATTTACTGCATGTAGACAGCTAGGTGAGTTGTAACAAATAGTTCATAATTCTATATTATAACATTGTTGTTTCTAGAGTACCAATGATGTTGCAACGAAGTTGGAGTCATTACTTTTACAAAGTAACTAGTTACATATTATGCTTAAAGTTGTTGTATCAAGACTCATGGTAGTGAGGCGCGTGGCCAAGAAACTACAAAGCACACACCCAATTAAGACGCGTGGCCACTACTGTGAGTTATTTTTGTGTAGGGATGGTTTTGCAATATTAGCCCTGGATTATGCAACATCTCTCAATTGGTTTGTATTGTTACGTAATAAAAAAATCTTTTTTTGTAGTAGTTTTCTTGCGACCGGTATTAAAACGTGCATTTAGACACATTTTGCTTTATTTCTCAACCTTGTGCTACACCTAACATCACCTTATACCAGTCAACTTACCCATGTTTGTACAGTCCATCTAGCACTGACATTATCTAATCCTGGTTTGTTCATACGCATATTTCTTTGATCAAACCTCTAATCCCTACAATAACTTTTAAAGACACAATGTGGACACACGCCTTAATGTCTGATAAACAAGTTATAAAAGCGTGTAGAACCGTAAGTTTCCTAGGGAAGGTGTTTTAAGCAGAAATCTTTTAAACTCCATTTAGTGCCATGCCTCATACGTGCGTTGATAATTGGCAGATGTTTTGTAAACAAGTGTGAAAGTGTCAAGAACGTAGCATCACTAGAGAAGGTGCTCCAAGCATAATTCTTGTTGCCACACCACACATGGTGTATTAAAATAAGTTGTGTGTTCTGGTGGTGCTCAAACCAGCTTGTTACATAGCATTACCCACCCTAACAGCAAGTAGTCACTCCCATTGTGGCTTCCGTCAAGCATGTCATTTAATTAATACACATGTTACATAACAAAATATATCACATTAATTGTTTGTGACATTAACAATAAAATTCTGACATTAAAATGGGATAGTTAGTCCCATCACAACTGTATGCCTCATCCTGGAAATTCAGAAGATTGTAATCAACTAAGATATAATGCCAAGATCTTACCAGGCCTCATCGTCCACGCACACTTGACAATTGAGAACTAAAGAACACACATAACATTATATAATTTCTCTGTCTATATAAACTTACTCCCCTGAACCTTGATCTTAGTTGTCCAGTTACATATGTACCACTGCTAGTGAGAGAACCACATGCTATGACCAAGTACCCTGTACCTGTAAAATTGACAGGGCATTAAATACAATACAGCTAAAAATTTGTCACTTTTTACACAAATGACAGATTTGGGGATCTGAAAATTCATCAAACCCTTGAGGTAATACAAAAATTTCTTAGTATACACACAGACTGACCTGAAGATCCACAATGTCCTTGATGTTACTACAGTCCACGTATACTTGGTGTACAGTCCACGCACACCGGACAATTGAGAACTATAAAGAACACACAAAACATTATAAAATTCCTTTGTCTACTTACCCCCCGAACCTTGATCTTAGTTGCCAAGTTTAGAGCAGGTTATGTATGTAGCACTGCTAGTAAGAGAACCACATGTTATGACCAAGTACCCTGTACCTGTAAAATCAACAGGCGGGCATTAAATACAATACGGCTAAAAATCTGTCACTTTTTACGTAAATGACAGATTTGGGGAACTGAAAATTCATCACACTCTTGAGGCAATACAAAATTTGAGGACCTGAAAATTCATCACACCCTTGAGGTAATATGTTTGAGGATTCACAAGTTGGCCCAGCAGTAACTTACTACACAGTGTCCTGATTAGACAGGTTTCACTGTACATAAAGACCAGTATGCAATGTGAAAGAGTATTTTTTGAATAAGAATCATGTAGATTATCTTACTTCTTCCACCTAGTTCCGGGACTTCTAAATTGGCACTACAGTGACAATGCTGAAAGCTGTTTGGTCTATACGAGTACACCTTGTTGACAATCCATCCATGAGATAATTTCAAGCGGGATAATATTGGTATTTGCTGCTACTCAAGTTGGTACCATCACAGAAATTTTCAGCTTGGTCTCAGTGAATTTGCACTAGTCAGTGCAGACATCTGACAGTCTAAAAACCTATCGCATACACGCAGTTAATCAGTGTGAATAGATGTGGCACTTTGTATACTAGCCTCATTTTTTTTCACTCCTCCTTTTGTTACTGAACCTCCACTCCTTGCTTTGTTACTGAACCTCCACTGCTTTTTTCGTTACTAAACCTCCACTCCTTTTTTCGTTACTGAACTCCATGAAGAGCTGAGTACATCAGTATTCTCGCGACTTGTTAATATCCATTCGACTTCTTCAAGTGGTGTATGTATCTTATCAGTTACAGTATGCTTCGCCACTGCATTGAAATCCAGTTACAATATGTGACCAGATTTTACAAAACTGATCCAAATCGCACATCAGGCAAAATCTAACTAACACCACCAGTGGATAGCTACACTATCGTACTAGTAGTTTTGACACTCAGTACCACTCAAACTACTCGAGGGTGGTTTCAACAGACGTCTTTTCTGGGGTGTGCGTAGAGCTCAAATGGCGGTTTTGGGCCTTCTGAAGGACCTGGCTTGGCAAGAATCAGTGGTTTACTGGTGGACAACCTGACAATGTTGGCCAGATGTTTTTTTCTGTGGATTTTGCTACATATCAACCACTAAGGAGCCAGCACAGCCTTGTAATCTAGTCTCTGGACTCCAATCGTGGTCTGCCTCCATTTTGAGGTCTAACCCTTGTCCACCCCACCACCCCCCACCACTTTGTGAGCACTCGTGATACTACTTCGCTCGTCCAACAGCTCAGATTTTCTATCTTATTTGGTGGAAAACTCTACAAGCAGCTACAAGTACTGGAAGTGGTCTGAAAGATAACAGATTGATGCATCTTTAGTGTAAATTTCATATGCGTGCTTGCTATCCTTGGAGAGTTATGCTGGCTTGCATTCTTTAAAACCGTTTATCTCGAAACTTCTAATGTGCGATTTGGATCGTTTTTCCAAAATCCAGTCACATATAACAAATATTTAGTAGTATTCAGTCCTCTCAAGACATGGACTGCCATCAATAATTAATGTAAACCGCGTATCACGTGTATTCACTTGAGGTGTTACAGGGACTTTCCAAAAGATTTCCCCTAAATAGGCCATGTGGTCATTGTCAGTTGAGTGGAACTTGTTCTTGGTTATGGCTCTACAATGCTGTACTCGTACTTTAATGTATTTTAGTGTTTAATGATATTATACTTCCCTCTCAAGACATGGACTGCCATCAATAATAATAATATAAATCGTGTATCAAGTGTGTTCACTTTTCACTTGAAGTGTTACTGTGCAGGGACTTTCCAAGGGATATCCCCTAAATAGGTCATGTGATAATTGTCAGTCAGGTGGAACTTATTTATTTCCATTAATGCACCATGGAGCTTGTGTTGTGGCTTTCATTAATCAATCATTATGCACATACCATGGTGCAACCAATTTTGTAACAAATTGCTGGAATGTGGTTCGTGGTTTGCCGGTATGAGCTTGTGTTGTGGCTTTCAACTTTTGTAACTTATTACTTGAATGTACATATGTATGTGGTACATGGTTTGCCAATGATTGTGTATATGAGTTGGGGTTGTTCCACACAGCTTGCACAATATTCAGATGTCTGCATGATGACACAAGGTTAAGTGAGACCTGTAAAAGAACAAGTAGGCACTGAACTTAACGTTAAATTAAACACACATGCAACTAACCTGGAACATCGGTCGCAACACCAGACACTTGCTTGGATATCCTCATGGCTTAACTATGGAGTGACATGTGTAATAAATCAGCACTAAACAGTATCTACAACACAATTTTTTTTCTGCAAGAACTTTTTAGCACCAAGTAAAGGCACTACCATCTCTCCTACAAGAGTATTTCACAAGAAATTTGATATTAACTTGAGTGCAACCATTATGTGGTCTATGTTTGTGAACATGTGTGTATAATGTTTGCACATTTTGTGTGCGTCTTGTGCTTGTATATGATGTAATCGTGTGTTTGTATGTAGTGAAATAAAAATAATAGTATGATGTTTGTGATCTCTTTCATAACCTTTGGCAAAGCATTTAGCTCTACGAGTGGCAAACTAAGTTGATAGGTCGTCCTCAGGACACCATGGCAGTGGCCATAGCAGGTTTTATTTATTGAAAAGTACAGAATGATTGATATACTCCAATAGAACAGTCAAGCAATAAATACTCTAATAGAACAGTAAGGCAATAAAATACTCTAATAGAACAGTCATTGAACAATATAGCTGAATATTTACATCTGTGTCTGAAAACACTCCCAGTAGTTTGGCTGTTGAAGGGTTGGACCTTGAAGAAATTGGTATAGAAGAAAATTTGGTATCAACAGAAGCGGAATTTTTTGTAGAATGACATATCCAAAGTCCACCAAAAACCACTTCGGGGAAATTTTTTTATTCCTTATTAAAGCCAACATTTTCAGGGACCATGTTATTCTATATAATTTACAAACTGTAAAACGAATTACCATAAAACTATATATAATATTGTTTGCTGTTGTCTAAGGAATTTGATTATGCAGTTTCTGTTTACCTAACGGTAACCACAAGAATCTTATAAAGCCATAACTAGTAAAAATCGGACGATCAGCTTTGTGAGAACATTGTAACACTAGCAAACACTGTCCTAATGTTCCTTACAATACAATAAACACTGCTAGTCTTCTTATAATTGAAGCAACATACATTAGGGCTGGTTTTCAGGTGCTTTACAACTACGCATGTGCAAACACACACATGGCTTAAAAGTCCGTCTTATAGAAAAGTTGCACTACAATCTCGTAACTAACCTCCTACCTTTGCTTATCCTTCTCTTGCGTAGACTACATGGTTATTGTTTCAAAAATCTCTTTAGTATGCTAGAAACACACCACAGATGAACAGACAATTACATAATGTTATGCAGAATAGCCCGGTGCACGAAGGAATCATTTACCCATATTCCCATGTTTGTAGGATTTGCGCCTGGTTTAACATATGAAGAAAGCTATAGCATGTCTAAATGGCGAGGTCTATAGCATCAGGGCAGAATGTTCAAGCCTGCAAACTATATTCGGTGATCTTGCTCATATTATTTCAACTGCTTTGAGCCACAATGGCTGATTAAATGTTACACATGGTGTTGGGATATTCAGTTGTTCAGCTTGACTTTGGATGTACACCAATGTGGAATGTAATACAGTTATCATCAGATGGGTTCAAATCAATAATGGGCAGAAGGAGCACCTCAGATTTGCAAAAAGAACCATGGCAGTTAGAAAAGGTTGTCTGTCTGCATAAAACCTGACCAATTTGTTCTAAGTATGGCTGAATGTGTGTCCACAGTGCCAGAGAAGATTAGAGTATAGCTGTAATGGCATAGTGTATGGAGTTTGTAATTCATTGATTGTTGAAACAGCTATAGATAATTCCCATATCATGCAAGCTACCACTACCATCTAATGATGCCACATTGTGGCCACATTTTGGTCAAAATTATCTGCAACCCACTGGCTAAAAGTACCGGGAAGGTACTCTGCAAACAAGTTATCCAGGCTTTCACTCTGAGTAACAGATTGTTTGTATCTGTTTACCTCATCATAACTGATGGAGTAACCTAGCTGTGACAGTTCATTTACAAGCCACCTTTACCCGAAACATATGGTCCAATGCCAAATAGTGTAGGGGTTGTAACAGATTTTGGTCTTGCAGACTGTATAATTGAATGACCAATGCTGTTATGCTCAGATTGTATAAGTAAGAATCACCAGGAATGTTTGCAGATGGCATGATATCCATTCCAATAACATTAGCAATATCTTCATTAGTGGGGTATGATTTAATTTGTGTAATGTATTCTTTCCCTAAATTCAGCCCTTACGATTTTAGTTGCAGCACTTACCAAGCGCTGTGTTCCTCTTCTATGTTTCTTTTCCGAATACCATTTGTCATTGATAGTATATAACCTGCCATGTTTCTAAAGCACAAAACAGAACCACATCCCTCAACCTCTGCAAAGAATATGCAGCCTTCATAATGTTTGTGCAATTTTTGTTTTAGCCATTTAGAAGTGTAAATGTCAGATCCTCCAGAAAATTCTCTCATCTTGTCATGTAATTCTGATATAGTGTATAGAGCTCGGCATCAGCCTCTGATTCAAGCCACTGATCCAACATGTGGAACCAATGCAACATCCCTCTGTTCTCAGACCTACCTGGAACACTTTCTATTGATAAAGTGTTTCCTTTATTTAGCAAAAATCTGAATAACATGTAATTTGCATGGTAATTTGCCTCTGCTACAACTAAGTCAAAACAGCCATACAGATGTTTTTTGAGCCTCAGATGCCCATGTATCACCCCTTATGTCACAACACTCTAGTAGATTATCACGCCTAGCAAGTGTTGTAACATTGTGTATTTTGTTTCTCTCTGGGTGGCGAGCATCAACTTTAGCTTTTTCCCCACATAGCATGCAGTTTTCTTTCCAATTAAATGATATCAAGCTAGATTTTGCTTGTGGAAGCTGATCCTCCTCAACACTGCTGCAACAAGTGACCCTTCTTTGGTTGGTATAATCTCCACAGCAGCTTTTATGTACTAAGACTTTTCTAATAGGAGTCTGACTGATACATTCAGTGAGGTGGGAATGAAACATTCAACTTTACTGAAACTGATAAGGCTCATCATACCCTTTTCTGTCACTGTGATAGCTTTATCATTTTAAAATCCTTGCTCGCATATGACACAACTGTCCACTTCAATTGTGCTAACTGCTCCTGAAGATCCTTCTTCGAGTATGATAAAACTTAATCTACAGTCAAAATGTACACAACTTCAAACCAGCTACTAAATTTTAATGCAGTTTACTTGTTGATGATAACACAAAAATTAAAGATAAATTGACAAAATTACAGGTAGAATAAACTAGCAACTTGCACTAAGAGCAGATTTAATTAATGATCATTACTACATAGATAGTTAATAGTCAACAGCTTACCTTACAATAAAAGCTTTCTGTCATGAATTTCAGTGATCAAGTGCTAAGCTGGTGTAGCTCTCAGAAGTTAGAAGCACTTTAATAAGCTCAACTAACTCAAACACTTAATACTATACTCATACAAACAACAAATTGTGCTCTGTATTTATACTACAAAAACTGAATTACTTTATTGCATGATGGAAGACTATACATAAACAAAAGACCTAATGCAGCAATAGAGTCACTTTAACAATGTAAGGCTGCCTTATATCTATAGTAATTAATCATACATCATTTCCTAATATTACAAAACAAAACTCCACCATTGCTAGGTGTGTACTAGTCTGGTATAGCTGACCTGCATGCAGAACACTCCAGCTATGCCAGACATATGTAGCAGAGTACAATACAACGGTCAGCCCTCGGCCATTTTCCGACCAAGTGATGTTTTTGACCGATCATTGTAGCCGTTGGTCGGCCATTTGTGCCGATCAAATTTTTTACAACTATAATTCTTTATTATTAGTCTTTATAACATGTAATATTATAGTTATTATTATTATTGTCGTATAAAAAAATTATTGTCGTATCGTTAACTTTCCTTACCGAAGCTATTTAATCACTACGCGAAGTCTCGATCCCATCGAAGCATTGACTCGATGCGCATGCGTAAGCTAGTGCACTGCACCTCGTATTTACCCAAATTATTGATTGTGGGTTACTGTCGATGTTGTGAAGAAGCGATCACTACACTGACTACACGAGTGGCGCCTTCCAAGAGAAGAAAAGAAAGTAATATTTGCAAAATGGAGGTACGATTTTAAGTATAAGATGGCCATTTCGTGGTTATAATCTGTAGAGATGCAGTGCTGGAGAATGTGGAATGGAAGTCACGTGATAAAAGTGTTCTGCACACGGAAAGTTCAAGAGTAAGTTGTGATCTATTGCTATTTACAAGAGAAACTTTAGCAATAGCTAGCTGATAATTCAACCTGTGCTGACTCAACACCACTTGTAACAAAGCATTTAGCCTAGCTAAGTCTACAAACTGGCTGTACAATACAATTTTTTCTTTTAAAAATTTTTTTTACTTTTTTTATTCCCGCCTACCACCCCCAGCACAAAAGGAATGTGTGCTGGACACAACTGAAACAACAATAATGGGGACAATTAAAAGTCCCTGGGGCCACTTACAAGGCCCAGTTCCGAGGAAGCATCAGATGATCTGTAAGAGATGGAACGGCTTCCCCGGATGCACATAGTTGCAGATCTTAAAAGAGAAAAGGACAACAAACAACGAAGCCACACAAGAGTGCTGCTGTAGGTCATGGTGTTACGTCCGGAAAGTAATTCGGCTAAACAGCGATAAAAGGTGACTGCTTCCTTGCCCATACCCCCGGTTGTTGAGAAAACTAAAGGAGTGAAAGATGCCAACTCCACCTCATGGACACGATCACCATACTCCCTCTTCTTCTGTTGCTCATGACGTCTATATGCAGATGGAATAGAAGTATTGCGGTAGCTCTGTGCATTTGGATGAAACACCCTTATGTCAAAAAAGGCACATTGCTGCCGCCCCCAAAATCCACGAGCATGAATATCGGCTCTGGCATTATCTTGTCGGTTGGCAGACTGAGGAGTAATTACTTCTCCACTGAGAGATTGAAGATGGCAACGTCATTACATACTTTAGACAGTAACTCAGCTGTGATGTCATGTAAATCATTATGACAATACAATACATTGATTCATAGTTTTTTTGTAAAATATGTATGCAGCAGTACAAATTTTGTACATGTATTACTAATAAACACAATTAATTCACTGTAAAATGCATGTGCATAAAGTTCAGTGATAAGTAGCTGAAAGTAGTCTCAGATTCAATCTCAGAGTGATCCTTTTACAAAATTCCCTGGGGGGCATGCCCCCAGACCCCCTAGAAGGCTTGTGCTTTGCACTGCAGGGTATGCTTCGCACACTAGGATAGTACACCTCTATCTTATGGCCATGCAATTTCAGAAATGGCCAATCAAATTTATTTTTGATTGGCCATTCTGTTCGAGCAATAATTTTCCCTTATATTGTACACTGCGTAGGCCATTATGTCATATCTTTTAGCCACACACATGGTAGCTACGTATCTTCTAAAATAATAATAGTGAAAGATGAATATTGACATTTTGCATTAATGTTAAACAAATTGTACATTGATGCTGGAATTTTTGATGAAACAAGTCAAGTATGGGTGCAAGTTCATGTTGAAAAACTGAAGTCAGGATAATTAATATAAATAGTCATAAATTAAATTCCCCAAATGCCATTGAGGTGGATTTTGGATATGTTGTTGTCTGAAAAATTCCGCTTCTTTTGATACCAAAATTGCTTCTATACCAATTTCTTCAAGGTTTGACCCTTTTTTGATGTTTAACAGCCAGACTACAGATCCCAGATGCAATCTCAGAGTTGCTATTTCAAGATGGTGGCATTCCCCAAGATCACCTAGAAAAGATGCTTTGCAAATAAGTGCTTTACACACATCTTTCGTAACCCTGACTGTAGCCATTATTGCTTGGCATGACCAGTAATTTCCACTGGCCCTTGTCCTAATAAAAAATTAACAGCTACTATAGGAATGTATGTTATATGCTCACCACCTATCAGCAGATTTGTGTTTGGTTGCAACACCTCTACAAGGCAGAATTCATCATACACCCCCCATGGCTTGAACATTGGGTCTGTAAATTATACCCATCCAAAAACAGCTTATAGCTGTAAAAAAGTGCGCGTCCAAGTAAAGCAGAGTTAACTGCGACAAAAAGTAATGATATCATAATGTGGCCATGTGTGAGGTGTGCAAGTTGTAAAATTAATATTAGCTAATCAGATAATACTTAAAGTGTTAATGAGAACTATGTGATGCTGCTAGTTTTTAAGTGTGTGAGTATCTTTATAAATGCCACACAAATTTAATTCTCAATGAAGCAATGTGTATAGATTCTCTGATAGCAATAAATAGTTTGAGTTCGGTCACCTTTCCTTTGTTCGCAGCATTGTTGTATACAGGAAAGGCGGCCAAACTCAAACTATTTATTGCTATCAGAGAATCTATACACATTGCTTTATTGAGAATTAAATTTGTGTGGCATTTATGAAGATGCTCACACACTTAAAAACTAGCAGCATCACATAGTTCTCATTAACACTTTAACAATAACATTGTATTATCTGATTAGCTAATATTAATTTTACAACTTGCACACCTCGCACATGGCCGCATTATGATATCATTACTTTTTGTCGCAGTTAAAAAAAAACTCTGCTTTACTTGGACGCGCACTTTTTTTACAGCTATAAGCTGTTTTTGGATGGGATTTCAATACTTTTTGTTAGAATAAGCAATGCACTGTTGATAACAGTAGGTGAGTTTCCATGGTTTTGTCAGAAACCCAAGATTACAGTGACAGACTATTAAAATAAAACTGTAATTTTAGTGGCCAGGGCCACCCACATGGGGGAAGGGGGGGGAGTAACTGGGGTATTTTATCCCCTGCCCCAGCCCGAAAGGGGCCTCTTGAATACCTGTTTAAAGAAAGATCGATATACTCTAATAGAGCAGTCAGGATCTAGACCCTTCCTTTCCCCTGGGCCCCTCTTTAACTCTTTTCCCTGGGCCCTATAATTTCTGGGCGGCCCTGTTAGTGGCATGCAACTGCAGTCAACTAACACCCATTTTAACTAGTAAACCCTTAATAACACTTTGCCTTTCATCTTGTACTGCATTAAAACGATCAAGATACTCTATTAGAGCAGTCACAAAATAGCTGTAACACAGCAATCAATATTTAGCATAGTTACAATTTCTGCTTAGCATCGGATTGTATAGTTTAAATTACTAGCTACTTACAGACTTTACAATATGAAAATATGGCACTTGTAGAAATGTGACTGTTCTATTAGAGTATCTCGATTTATTTCAAGCATTGACTAATTCAAACGAAGAAGCTACTCCCCTGCCAAGAGATCTTGCGAAATGAAATGAGAATAGTAAAGAAAAGGCAAGTATGTACAGAGACAATAGAGGGGCGCGTAATTATGTCCTGTTGTAAATAAACGCCATTAAAATTTATATTACTACTAAATAAGTGCACCAGAATAGGCTTGTGAGGCTGTTGTCTCCAAGGTTGTCGTCTTTTCGTGTTGAAGGGATTTAGTCACAATTGGTGAGTTTAACTATACATGTATTGGTGTTGTAAAACTTAATTGTAAAAAGGCGATTAGCACATATCATGATAAACATGTATTTGTCACAGTAGAGTCTCTCACGATTATTAGACATTGGACCAGGGTAAAAAATTTACTGCTATATTTAGAGGTTGTAGTGTTTGCATATCTTAGTATCTTAATAAATAATCCTCCATGATCACTATTCACTAATATTACAGTGAAAACTGGTCATTATTCAGGCCGTAGGGACAAAATTTTCTGACCTAGCTTTTTAAAGAGGTGGCTGCATTTTGCGGCCTTAAAAAAGGTAAGAAGCATGCTGTTCTAACTGGCTATAGAGATGGATTTAGTGTGTGACAGCGTATGAGACAGTGAGTGCTGGCAGCAAGGGGGCAGCAAATCTGTTAGAGCACCAAAGGCACTACTTCAGACTTAGGCAGTTGACTGTCAGCCCAAAATGTAAAAAGTTTCACTATTGGTCCTTATAAGCTCCTGATGAAGAAAGTGATGAAGTCATTATCCATAGGATATATTTTTCAGAGTATCCATTTCAGTTCTACAATATAGTAGCCAAGCATAAGATGAACATAACACAGCATTCCAGTGGTTTAGTGGTGACTACAACACTGCCTGAGTTAAACTGTGGTGAGATTTGAGACTACCGGAAGCCCTGGAATGCCTTCAACACATGAAATACCAAATATCTAATGCCTGGCTTTCATCCACAGTGGACCTGTCTTGGTGGCCACTTGTACAGAAGGGAAACAGCTGCCACACAGTCTTTCGAGCAAACAGCTAGTTTCCACACCCCTTAATTATCAATTTGTAAAATCTTGAGCAAATTGTGTGTGCGAGCAAGTGCGATGTTGTGCATTGGCAGTGCCGTGTATATGGTTGCTGCCTAGCAGTGACACACCACGAGTATTGAAGTCACAATGCGTTACTGTATCATCGATCTAAATACAATCTCTGAATGTGTCATGTTGTGTAGAGAGCAATCTTCCGCTAGAGGCGACCTGCAGGTTTCAGTGTATATTATTAACCATTAATATTGTTCACCATTGTGAACTGTATGTACAGTGAAACCTCACTTAGTGGCCACCTCTTTAATAAGACCACCTCATTATATTGGCCACCTCTAGTAGATCCCAAATATAGCTAAGCAGTACTTTATGACCTCATTCATAAGGCCACCTTGTTATTCAGGCCAAATTTTTTGGTTCCACAGCTGGCCATATTAATGAGGTTTCATTGTACTTATGTGAATTATTATTTTTCGTAACTTTTCTTCAGGTTTACTGATGGGCACTATGAAGCATTGTTGACTGGTCCGTACATAATGTGGTGACTTGAAATGCTATAACAGTACGTAGCATGTCTTGTATGTACATGTAATGTGTTGTAATGTGTCCACACATCCACACATCTTAGAAATAAATATAATTGTATTCTCTATACTCAGTTCCATTGTGCCACTGGGTCATAAGTGGGTTGAGTATGGATCATCCAGGACATTTGGGTCACATTTTGTCCTGGCCAAGTGGATCTCATCCACTGACAGAATATACAGATCAGATCACGTGTATAAATTATGGTGGAACTTGTTTATTGCCACCTTCACTCAATAAGCAGGTAACAGTGTATAAATTTTCAATTGGAATTGGCTTTTCAAGAGAGGTTGTCTTTCTATATTGGTGGCCATTAAGACAGGTTGTACTGATAGAGTGTACACACTAGAGATGCAACAATATCCTCCACTTAGTGTCGTTTGATAGTGATGCAATGGAGACTATGTATTGTTGCATTTTAATTCTATACTATTATATTGCAACTCTAGTACGTATTTATAACAGGAATGTTTGTTAACTGTTTAGACATGCTGGAGCCACACCCACTCATCTGGATTCTACAAATGGAGTCATACCAACTTGTTATCGTACTTACTTGTTACTCCCATTGTGTTTGGATGAATATACATGCCGTCATGTGAGACTTGCTACCATGGCGGACCACTGGAAATCATTTTCATAGCAGTTATATTACAGTCATTATTGTACAATTCTTACATTATTGTTGTGAAAAGTGTTTGGTATTCATGTGTCCTCTGTATGTTGTAATTACATGTGTAGTTTTTGTGTGGGGGTGCTATAAAATGCAATAATGCATGGTGACAATTGGCTAGCTACATGTGCTAATTACTCGCAGCTTGTGTCAACAACTGGTAACCGCAGTTGTACTCTGTGTCATTCTTTAAGCCGCGCCCTTAGAGGACAAATTACGTCACGGTGGGGGCGACTAAATTCAAATTTAAAAATGAACGATGGTATGCAGCACCATAGATTATATCTGTGGACTATAATCTATGGCAGCACACTTCTTTGTGGCTATATGCACTGATTAACTACATAGAGTGCCAGTTCATCAATACCCAGTGACCGCAGTTGTGCTCTGCGTCATTCTTTAAATTCCGAGTAAAATACTTAGAGAGAGCAAATTACGTGGGGGCAACTAAATTCAAATTTCAAACTAGCCATTCTCGAAAACATATGTTTCAATCTGAACTAAACTTTTAGAACAGTTTAAAGACACATTGCCCTACATGCCAAGCGAGTATTTCGGAAAACAACAATCTGGGTTTTGTATTTGGCCTCTAGGTCGACTGAGGACGACTGAAACTTCGTTTGGTGCTGAAATTACGACTGTAGGGTAATCATGTATGGTGAAATCGATGATGTGAATCTTGAGGCGATTGAGTGAATACTGAAGCGATAGCAGGGCAATCAATGTTTGGAATGTACAAGGAACGCAAGGCATACACCTGCAGTTGTGTCTAACCGCATGCGATAAAAAAAAAATGAAACTTCCCCTTTGATGTCAGCAATCTCGATCACGAAACAATCGGCATGGATTTGCTTCACTGCTTGTGTGGTAGTTACTAGTGACACGATGAGTTCAACTCTAGAGTTTCAGAGGAATAGCGTAAGTGACGGGTGAGTTACAGGAAGGCCGAATTTGACAAAATTCGTTCCTGTAAAATCCTCACGTAGTGGTCGCGTCATTTATTGTCTGCGGCACACATTTCTGCTTTATTGGCCGCGCGACTCACTACCGTGAGTCTTGATAACTGACAAAAATTAGTGATATCCCCCCCCCCCCTCCCCCAAAAAAAAACACATTTGCTGAAAAAAAAGGAGCGTCCAAGAAACTAAAAGTATTTGTAACCCCATGTAAAACAGATAAGCTGTAGAAAAACACTTCATGAAATTAATGGGTAACTGAAAAGAGCTGATATCTAGAGCGGCCAAGAATCAATAATGTTACTACAACTGACTATGATTACCAAAGAATACCTTGGCTGTAAAACAGGCAAATAAAAGTAACTGGCAACCAAAACAGCTGATATCTGAAGCGGCCAAGAATAAAAGTTAAGTTGATACAATTTACTACAATTATTAACTTGTAACATTGAACCTTAATCATTCAACTGTGTTCTATACATTCACCCTTGCTACATCTTAAATTAATTCTTTGTAACTCTAATTGGCTGGTAATTTGGCTGCCTTTTTCAATAGTCAGAGCAAAGAAAAAAAGGTGGCCTAATTACCAGCCAATTTGAGCTACAAAGAATTAATTTAGGATGTAGCAAGGGTGAATGTATAGAACACAGTTGAATGATTAAGGTTCAATGTTGGAAGTTAATAATTGTAGTAAGTTGTATCAACTTAACTTTTATTCTTGGCCGCTTCAGATATCAGCTGTTTTGTTTGCCAGTTACTTTTATTTGCCTGTTTTACAGCCAAGGTATTCTTTGGTAATCATAGTCAGTTGTAGTAACATTATTGATTCTTGGCTACTCTAGATATCAGCTCTTTCAGTTACCCATTAATTTCATGGAGTGTTTTTCTACAGTTTATCTGTTTTACATGGGGTTACAGATACTTGTAGTTTCTTGGACGCACCTTTTTTTACAGCAAAGGTGTTTTGGGGGGGTTACAGTTACACACTACTTATCATGAACCATGATAGTGGATACATAATAGGGATTACCCATGGTTTTTTCTTCCAAAAATCCTAATAGAACGCACACCTAAAATCCACCTTGAAAAGCATCCTTAACTCAAAACAACCACTTGGTGGTTTATTGCAATGAGTATAAGTCCACTAGTGAGCATCAAATGAAAAGGAAACAGTATGTGTATTTGAGACAAAACTGAAATTTGCCGTTTTGTTTATGTTAGCTATTCCTATTATTTCATAATACTATTTCACAGGCCAACAGCAAAATCTATCCACTCTTTTGCAATGAAACTATATAGCCATAACCATGTTTACTGAGTCCTTCTGCATGTTCAAGATCTATTAATAAGCACGTATTCCACAGATAAATTTCGACAACCACCCTACAATTTCCACAACCACCCAACACTTTGATAAATGTCTAAGTTTGCTTTGCCATTACTTGCTGTATTTGAAGAAGCCGTATACGGGACTTTGTTGTGTGAACTCCTTGTGCTTTGTTGTAGTCTTAGTTATAATAAAGCAGCACTCCTTACCCTTAGAAGATTGTGCGTATAACTTCTTTGCAGGCATGGTGAGTCCTTCTTCTTGAAGTGTGCGATCACGATTTGCAACAAACAAATGTGCTCTTACTAACTTATATAACTATAGCATTAACACCAGATCAGTTATTCACTGTTATGAATTTGATTTCTACAAATCATTTCCTTTCTACATAAGCCTAAAGTGGAATACTTATTAAAGGATCTATGCACTCAATGAAGCTTTTAATATTTTACTGCCAGTGAAACTATGCATTATATGCAATATTTCATGTACGTAAGTGCTGATAGCTGCATGGGAGAGCAATGTCAAAATTTATTAATGGTTAACATTGTACTGCTGCAAAAGGAATAAACAAGCAGCTGAGGACTAATTAACTCTACACATCTTGTATCACAACTAGGTGTGTTGTAACAGCAATGCAATTACAATAAAATGAAGCGCCTGTCTCGAGCAGAACTATCATACCCTCTACTACAATGTATTGCCTATGTCATGATGTCAGGCAACTCGGGAAACATTCTAAGCTAGCTCACTTGGCTTACAATCATTTTACAAGGCCAGCAAACCAAATCATACCATTTTAACGGTACACGTGTTTGATAATAATGACATGCTTTGTTATGATACCTCATATACTTGAACGGCTTCATGGTGTAAAAAATCTGAGACCAGGTGTCCTACAGACATTCAGCTCTTGTACTGTAAAGCATTATTATACAACCAGGTAGTAAAGATAATAAGAAATGCAGTCAAATTATGTCATAAATAATGTTTGTACGCGAAAACCAGAAGGTGTACAGACATACACAAATCGGCAATAGAATCACCATTGAACAAAGGCACAGACACATAACGCTTACTCATTTTTGTGCTGGTGACTAAATAGCTGTTATTCCATATAATGCACACTACAAAACAAGGTGGTCATGCCCAACACAATACGAAGGAAGTTCACCATGCCAGTTGCACAAGACAAGAAGAGAAAGAAGATTAATAGCAACATGTTTGTTTGTATGTTTTGTCTACTTCTATTAATTCCACCTGGCTTGCTAGACTCTGGTTGGCTCATGGCTGTCGGTAAATGCATTGTAAACAGCATGGTATGTTTTAATAATGTTATCTTGTGTTGTTTACTTGTGTGGTACATTTTGCCTTCACCTGGCTTACTTGGCTCTGGCTGGCTTAGCTGTCTTTCTTTATCTGGCTCACCTGGCTTGCATACTCTTAACTACTGCAGTATTGTGTGTCTCCTACAAGTTCTGTATGCATATAGTGTGCACCCATGACTGTGTCATTGCCACACCACCGATGAACCCCATTTAGCTACCAGTGACCTCTTCTGTGCTGTATATTGACTACATAGCTGAATAATTTCCATCTTGATGTTGCCAATAATGTATTGCTGCATGCAATACTACAATAGTGTATAGCTCTCTCCTGTATGTTTTGCATGCATATTATACTGTGTACACATCACTGTGCCATTGCCACACCAATGATGTACTACTGGTAGCCTCTAGTTACGATGCCACTATTGTGTTACATCTGTCACTATTGTGACATATTCAGTTGATTTGGTCATAATTATTTTGATCGTGCCTTCACCACCTAGTCATGTACGTATGTGCCCTGGTCCTAGTTATCCCTTTGGCCCCATGTTAATAAAGAAAAGTGTTCTGTGAAATGCGAAAGCCAATATATTGGCTTTTGCTACATGCATGCGTTCAAATGCACATATCTCATAAACAAAATATCCTATGAATATACGGTTTGGACCATGCTACTCTGTGGTTAATGGGTAATACCCTAAGCTTTATCTGAACATTGTAGCATGATTGAGCGTGAAGTAAGGCCAATATGCATATGAAAGAATTTTCGACCAATTTTTAAACAAAAATTGCTACGATACTACCTGTCATAATGGAGAGACAGAATAAAGAAGGTTAGTAAAAGTTATATGATGTTGTAGATCTATCCTTCGTGAGTAGTTTAACACAAACCACGAAGGAATAGGTTGTTCCTACATGGAGTAACAGGAGCCCAAATTTATATGTCAAAACGTGTATTTTTCGTAAAATAACTTTCGTTTTTAAGACCCAAAGCTGGGCCAAAGGATTAATTAAACAACCCAAGTACTAAAGATAATAAGAAATGCATTAAAATTACATCATCAATATAATAAATCAACAATTAATAAATAAATAAATAATGTTCGAGAAAACTATGAGGCCTAGAGACATAAACTAACTGGGGATAGATTCGCCTGCGAGCAAAGGCACAATCGTATAATAATAATTATGCTTGTTCATGCTGATGACTTTAACGTACATGTAATTCTATATAATTCCCAGTACCACACCCATGCTTTCATTTCAGAATTCACAAAGGAGAAGATTAGCGAACATCCCGCAAGTAATTGCAGGAGAGCCAGAGGCCACTTTACATGTAAACAACAAGAATACAAGTACGTTTTAATGTTTGTAACTGTATGTCTAGTCCAGCATATGCACTCGGATACCAGTTGATGTGCTCGTGAACAACCAGCTGATGTGCCCATGAATAACAAGGTAAAGAGCATGCTCCAATGTTTTACTTTTATTGTACATCTTCATTCTTCACCTGGCTTGCTAGCTGGAATTTTTTTCCACCTTTAGCTACTAATATATAGTCTCGGTTGCCAATAATCTACAATTACCAAGAATATGCATTGTTGCATATACAGCAATGTGTTATTATCTCCTGTATGTTGTGTATGCATAATATTATCACTATTCCAACTAGTGCCAAAGCCACACCGCTGATTTACTGGTACATCACCAGTGGCCTCTAGTTACAACAGAGTCTATTGTGCCATATTGGCTTGGTTGGGATCATTTGCCAGTTGTGCCTTCACCACCTTGTTATGTTACTTCATTGCTGACTCATCTTCAGAGACATGTCACACCTACAATATAAACAAATCTAATCCAAAACAGCCAAGCTGTAAAAAAAAGAGTGTGGCCCTCAAAAAGGCTATGGTGAAAAAAGACGTGAAATCCAAGGAGGTGGCCAAGAAATGGCTGTGATAGTAGATTAATTGTAAAAATTTTAATAACAAAAATTCTGGTGAATTTGGTGCCGCTTTTTCACATCTTTTTTCACCACAGCCTTTTTGAGAGCCGCACTCTTTTTTAACAGCTTGGCTGTTTTGGATTAGATTTGTTTATATTGTAGGTGTGACATGTCTCTGAAGATGAGTCAGCAATGAAATAACACAACAAGGTGGTGAAGGCACAACTGGCAAATGATCCCAACCAAGCCAATATGGCACAATAGACTCTGTTGTAACTAGAGGCCACTGGTGATGTGCCAGTAAATCAGCGGTGTGGCTTTGGCACTAGTTGGAATAGTGATAATATTATGCATACACAACATAGCAACACATTGCTGTATATGCAACAATGTATATTCTTGTTAATTGCTGGCAACTGAGACTATTATATTAATAGCTAAAAGTGGAAAAAAATTCCAGCTAATAAGCCAGGTGAAGAATGAAGATGGCGGCCAAGAAATGACTGTGATGGTAGGTTAATGGTAAAAATTTTAATAATGACAATTCGGGTGAATTTGGTGCCGCCTGGTCTTGGCACAAAATTCACCTGAATTGTCATCATTAAATTTTTTTACCATTAACCTACCATCACAGCCATTTCTTGGCTGCCACCTTGGATTTCACATCTTTTTTCACCATAGCCTTTTTGAGAGTGGCACTCTTTTTTTACAGCTTGGCTGTTTTGGATTAGATTTCATTTCTTTTTGTATTTGTATACCCTATGGCTGGCTTTGGGGTTTTTTAACCTATCTTTTTTTTTCTTTTCTTTCTTTTTTTTTTACCACAGGAAGAAGAAAAAGATGAAGATTTTAAATACTTTAACTATTTCTGAATTTATCAGTAAACGTACAAATTATATATATATAATACATATATTTATTACATATCAAGACACACGGTAGTGTGTCGTGCGGCCCAAGAAGCCGGCGTGCCACCCGTGAGTATATTAACAGGAAGAAAGAAAATGCAATTTTCACACCTATGTAGCTCTGCGATCCCTTATCTGATTGGAACCAAATTTGCTAGAGAGGTGCCGGCCAGTAAGGGGAGTCTACACACCAAATTTGAAGAAAATTGCTCCAGCCATTTCCGAGATACGAGCGAACAAAATTTCGTTTTAATTTCTTCGTTTTTTTTCTTCTTCTACATTTCGCACACTTCGCAAAATCCGCCATAAAACACGAATGCGTGCTCGGATCGGGCTGAAATTTGGCACACTTAAAGGGCTCATTAAGGCGGATCTGTGTACCAACTTTGGTAGGAATCCGATGAACATTCACGGAGTTATTACCGATTATTTGCGTAAAATAAGGTCGAAGGTCTGTCACGCCTACAGGGTAAACTCCTTTGAGGAATCAGTTGAAAATTGATATGTAGATGGAGCAACCATCGTAGGAGTGCCTTTTTGTGGTTTGAAAGGAATCGGGATAAAGACCACGGAGATATGACACAAAACCCGACCTGTGTCAAAATTACGCAATCGATTTTTATGAATAAAAAACTATTAGTTTTCGTGTCTACCAGGCAAACCGCTTAGAGCAATGAGCTGAAAATCAGTATGTAGCTGGAATAATCATCATAGAAAGTCCTTGCAGTAGTACAGAAGAATCGGATTACAAACCACTGAGTTATGATTCGAAAGGCAACTACGTGTAGCAAATGCGAGATCGAGATACTCTAATAGAACAGTCACCCTAATAAAGCATTCAGCTGCATTTATAATTTACTCAATTATATTACATTGCAAATTATTCTGTAGGGAATTCAGTTACAAACAAGTTACCCTGTAGTCAGATCAGCCAGAAGAAGGTACCTAATAGAGAGTTCAGCTACAAAGAAACCATCATGTAGAGAGTTCAGCTCAAACAAATTGCCCTGTAGAGAGATCAGCTAGAAGAAGTTACCTTGTAGAGAGTTCGGTTACAAAGAAACAATCATGCAAAGTGTTCAGCTACAAACAAATCACCCAGTAGAAAGTTCCGCTATGAACAGATCACACTGTAGAGAGTTCAGTTAGAAGCAAGTCATGTTGTAGAGAGATCAGCTAGAAGAAGTAACCTTGTAGAGAGTTCAGCTACAAAGAAACCACCATGTAAGAGAGTTCAGCTGCAAACAAATCACCTGTAGAGAGTTCAGCAGGAACAAGTCACCCTGTACAGAGATCAGCTAGAAACAAGTCACCCTGTAGAGAATTCAGCTACACACAAATCACCCTGTAGAAAGATCAGGTAGAAGAAGTTACCTTGTAGAGAGTTCAGCTGCAAACAAATCCCCTGTAGAGAGTTCAGCTAGAAACAAGTCACCCTGTAGAGAGATCAGCTAGAAACAAGTCACCCTGTAGAGAGTTCAGCTAGAAGAAGTCGCATTGTAGAGAGTTCAGCTACAAAGAAACTATCATGTAGAGAGTTCAGCTGCAAACAAATCACCCTGTAGAGAACTCAGCTACAAACAAATCACCCTGTAGAAAGATCAGCTAGAAGAAGTTACCTTGTAGGGAGTTCAGCTACGAACAGATCACCCTGTAGAGAGTTCAGCTACAAACAAATCACACTGTAGAGAGTTCAGTTACAAAGAAACCACAATGTAGAGAGTTCAGCTGCAAAAAAATCAATCACTCTGTAGAGAGTTCAGCTAGAAGAAGTCACCTTGTAGAGAGTTCAGCTGCAAATAAATCACCCTGTAGAGAATTCAGCTACAAACAAATCACCCTGTAGAAAGATCAGCTAGAAGAAGTTACCTTGTAGAGAGTTCAGCTACAAAGAAACCACCATGTAGAGAGTTCAGCTGCAAACAAATCACCTGTAGAGAGTTCAGCTAGAAACAAGTCACCCTGTAGAGAGGTCAGCTAGAAACAAGTCACCCTGTAGAGAGTTCAGCTAGAAGAAGTCACATTGTAGAGAGTTCAGCTACAAAGAAACTACCATGTAGAGAGTTCAGCTGCAAACAAACACCCTGTAGAGAACTCAACTACAAACAAATCGCCCTGTAGATAGATCAGCTAGAAGAAGTTACCTTGTAGGGAGTTCAGCTACAAACAAATCATCCTGTAGAGAGTTCAGCTACAATGAAATCATCATGTAGAGAGTTCAGCTGCAAACAAATCATCCTGTCGAGAGTTCAGCTATGAAAAGATCACCCTTTAGAGAGTTCAGCTAGAATAAGTCACCTTTTAGAGAGTTCAACTACAAAGCTACCACCATGTAGAGAGTTCAGCTGCAAAAAAAATCAATCACTCTGTAGAGAGTTCAGCTAGAAGAAGTCACCTTGTAGAGAGTTCAGCTGCAAATAAATCACCCTGTAGAGATTTCAGCTACAAACAAATCACCCTGTAGAAAGTTCAGCTACAAAGAAATCATCATGTAGAGAGTTCAGCTGCAAACAAATTATCCTGTCGAGAATTCAGCTATGAAAAGATCATCCTGTAGAGAGTTCAGCTAGAAGAAGTCACCTTTTAGAGAGTTCAGCTACAAAGCAACTACCATGTAGAGAGTTCAGCTGCAAAAAAATCAATCACTCTGTAGAGAGTTCAGCTAGAAGAAGTCACCTTGTAGAGAGTTCAGCTGCAAATAAATCACCCTGTAGAGATTTCAGCTACAAACAAATCACCCTGTAGAAAGACCAGCTAGAAGAAGTTACCTTGTAGAGAGTTCAGCTACAAAGAAACCAGAGTTCAGCTGCAAACACATCACCTGTAGAGAGTTCAGCTGGAAACAAGTCACCCTGTAGAGAGATCAGCTAGAAACAAATCACCCTGTAGAGAGTTGCAGCTAGAAGAAATTACCTTGTAGAGAGTTCAACTACAAAGAAACCACCATGTAGAGAGTTCAGCTCCAAACAAATCACCCAGTAGAAAGTTCAGCTATGAACAGATCACCCTGTTGAGAGTTCAGTTAGAAACAAGTCATCCTGTAGAGAGATCACCTAGAAGTATCACCTTGTAGAGAGTTCAGCTACAAACAAATCACCTGTAGAGAGTTCAGCTACATACAAATCACCCTGTAGAAAGTTCAGCTACAAAGAAATCATCATGTAGAGAGTTCAGCTGCAAGCAAATTATCCTGTCGAGAATTCAGCTATGAAAAGATCACTCTGTAGAGAGTTTAGCTAGAAGAAGTCACCTTTTAGAGAGTTCAGCTACAAAGCAACTACCATGTAGAGAGTTCAGCTGCAAAAAAATCAATCACTCTGTAGAGAGTTCAGCTAGAAGAAGTCACCTTGTAGAGAGTTCAGCTGCAAACAAATCACCTGTAGAGAGTTCAGCTAGAAACAAGTCACCCTGTAGAGAGATCAGCTAGAAAACAAGTCACCCTGTAGAGAGTTCAGCTAGAAGAAGTCACATTGTAGAGAATTCAGCTACAAAGAAACTACCATGTAGAGAGTTCAGCTGCAAACAAATCACCCTGTAGAAAGTTCAGCTATGAACAGATCACCCTGCAGAGAGATCAGCTAGAAACAAGTCACCCTGTAGAGAGTTCAGCTAGAAGAAATTACCTTGTAGAGAGTTCAGCTACAAAGAAACCACCATGTAGAGAGTTCAGCTCCAAACAAATCACCCAGTAGAAAGTTCAGCTATGAACAGATCACCCTGTTGAGAGTTCAGTTAGAAACAAGTCATCCTGTAGAGAGATCACCTAGAAGTATCACCTTGTAGAGAGTTCAGCTACAAACAAATCACCTGTAGAGAGTTCAGCTACAAACAAATCACCCTGTAGAGAGATCAGCTAGAAGAAGTCACCTTGTAGAGAGTTCAGCTATAAAGAAACCACCACGTAGAGAATTCAGCTGCAAACAAACACCCTGTAGAGAACTCAGCTACAAACAAATCACCCTGTAGAAAGATTAGCTAGAAGAAGTTACCTTGTAGGGAGTTCAGCTACAAACAAATCGCCCTGTAGAAAGTTCAGCTACAAAGAAATCATCATGTAGAGAGTTCAGCTGCAAACAAATCATCCTGTCGAGAGTTCAGCTATGAAAAGATCACCCTATAGAGAGTTCAGCTAGAAGAAGTCACCTTTTAGAGAGTTCAGCTACAAAGCAACTACCATGTAGAGAGTTCAGCTGCAAAAAAAATCAATCACTCTGTAGAGAGTTCAGCTAGAAGAAGTCACCTAGTAGAGAGTTCAGTTGCAAACAAATCACCCTGTAGAGAGATCAGCTAGAAGAAGTCACCTTGTAGAGAGTTCAGCTACAAAGAAACTACCATGTAGGAAGTTCAGCTGCAAAAAAAATCAATCACTCTGTAGAGAGTTCAGCTAGAAGAAGTCACCTTGTAGAGAGTTCAGCTGCAAATAAATCACCCTGTAGAGAATTCAGCTACAAACAAATCACCCTGTAGAAAGATCAGCTAGAAGAAGTTACCTTGTAGAGAGTTCAGTTACAAAGAAACCACCATGTAGAGAGTTCAGCTGCAAACAAATCACCTGTAGAGAGTTCAGCTAGAAACAAGTCACCCTGTAGAGAGATCAGCTAGAAACAAGTCACCCTGTAGAGAGTTCAGCTAGAAGAAGTCACATTGTAGAGAGTTCAGCTGCAATGAACTCCCATGTAGAGAGTTCAGCTGCAAACAAATCACCCTGTAGAGAACTCAGCTACAAACAAATATGCCCTGTAAAAATATCAGCTAGAAGAAGTTACCTTGTAGAGAGTTCAGCTACAAAGAAACTACCATGTAGAGAGTTCAGCTGCAAACAAACACCCTGTAGAGAACTCAGCTACAAACATATCGCCTGTAGAAAGATTAGCTAGAAGACGTTAGCTTGTAGGGAGTTCAGCTACAAACAAATCACCCTGTAGAGAGTTCAGCTACAAAGAAATCATCATGTAGAGAGTTCAGCTGCAAGCAAATCATCCTGTAGAGAGTTCAGCTATGAAACAATCACCCTGTAGAGAGTTCAGCTAGAAGAAGTCACCTTTTAGAGAGTTCAGCTACAAAGCAACCACCATGTAGAGAATCCAGCTACAAACAAATCACCTGTAGAGAGTTCAGCTAGAAACAAGTCACCCTGTAGAAAGTTCAGCTAGAAGAAGTTACCTTGTAGAGAGTTCAGCTACAAAGAAACCACCATGTAGAGAGTTCAGCTGCAAACAAATCACCCAGTAGAAAGTTCAGCTAAGAAACAGATCACCCTGTTGATAGTTCAGTTAGAAACAAGTCATCCTGTAGAGAGATCACCTAGAAATATCACCTTGTAGAGAGTTCAGCTACAAAAAATCACCTGTAGGGATTTCAGCTACAAACAAATCACCCTGTAGAGAGTTCAGCTACAAAGAAATCATCATGTAGAGAGTTCAGCTGCAAACAAATCATCCTGTAGAGAGTTCAGCTATGAAAAGATTACCCTGTAGAGCGTTCAGCTATAAGAAGTCACCTTTTAGAGAGTTCAGTTACAAAGCAACCACCATGTAGAGAGTTCAGCTGCAAACAAATCACCCTGTAGAGAATTCAGCTACAAACAAATCTCCCTGTAGAGAGACCAGCTAGAAACAAGTCACCCTGTAGACAGATCAGCTAGAAGAAGTTGCCTTGTAGAGAGTTCAGGGCAAACAAATCACCCTGTAGAGAATTCAACTACAAACAGATAACCCTGCAGAGAGTTCAGCTAGAGTCAAGTCACCCTGTAGAGAGAATCCAGTAAAGAGAATCCAGTAAAGAGTTCATCTACATACAAGCATATCACCCTGTAGAGAGTTCAGCTACATTTCAAGTCACCCAGTAGAGAGATCAGCTGCAAATTATCCTGTGGGGATTAATTGACATGTAATAAATATATGCAAGAGTTCATAATATAATGAACTCTTGATATATGCATTATATATATAATGTGTACATTTACTGATACAATCAGAATGAGTTAAAGTATTTATAAAATCTGCTTCATCTTTTTCTTTTTCCTGTGGTAAAGAAAAATATATAGGTTAAAAAGCCCCAAAGCTGGCCATAGGCCGGCTTTGGGGTATACAAATACAAAAAGAAGTGAAATCTAATCAAAAACAGCCAAGCTGTAAAAAAAGGAGTGCGGCCCTTGAAAAGGCTATGGTGAAAAAAGATGTGAAATCCAAGGTGGCGGCCAAGAAATGGCTGTGATGGTAGGTTAATGGTAAAAATTTTAATAACGACAATTCAGGTGAATTTTGTGCCAATTGACCAAGCGGCACCAAATTCACCTGAATTGTTGTTATTAAAATTTTTACCATTAACCTACCATCACAGCCATTTCTTGGCCGCCACCTTGGATTTCACATCTTTTTTCACCATAGCCTTTTCAAGGGCCGCACTCCTTTTTTTACAGCTTGACTGTTTTTGATTAGATCAATTATTCCCTACGGATAACTTGTTTGCAGCTGATCTCTCTACTGGATGACTTGAAATGTAACTGAAATCTCTACAGGGTGATTTGCTTTTAGATGAACTCTCTACAGGATTCTCTCTACAGGGTGACTTGTTTCTAGCTGAACTCTCTGCAGGGTTATCTGTTTGTAGTTGAACTCTCTACAGGGTGATTTATTTGTAACTGAACTCTACAAGGTGATTTTGCTTGTAGCTGAACTCTCTACAGGGTGATCCTTCTAGCTGATCTCTCTACAGGATGACTTGTTTGTGGCTGAACTATCTGCAGGGTGATTTATTTGTAGCTGAACTCTCTACAAGGTGATCCTTCTAGCTGATACTTCTTCTAGCTGATATCTCTACAGGATGACTTGTTTTAAGCTGATCTCTCTACAGGGTGAATTGTTTCTAGCTGAATTCTCTACAGGGTGATTTGTTTGCAGCTGAACTCTCTACATGATGGTTTCTTTGTAGCTGAATTCTCTACAAGGTAACTTCTTCTAGCTGATCTCTCTACAGGGTGATTTGTTTGCAGCTGAACTCTCTATATGGTGGTTTCTTTGTAACTGAACTCTCTACATGATGGTTTTTTTTGTAGCTGAACTCTCTACAAGGTAACTTCTTCTAGCTGAACTCAGTACAGATGAATTGTTTGTAGTTGAACTCTCTACAGATGATTTGTTTGCAGCTGAACTCTCTACATGATGGTTTCTTTGTAGCTGAATTCTCTACAAGGTAACTTCTTCTAGCTGATCTCTCTACAGGGTGATTTGTTTGCAGCTGAATTCTCTACATGGTGGTTTCTTTGTAGCTTAATTCTCTACAAGGTGACTTCTTCTAGCTGAACTCTCTACAGGATGATTTGTTTGTAGCTGAACTCTCTACATGATGGTTTCTTTGTAGCTGAATTCTCTACAAGGTAACTTCTTCTAGCTAATCTCTCTGCAGGGTGATTTGTTTGTAACTGAATTCTCTACAGGGTGATTTGTTTGCAGCTGAACTCTCTACATGGTGGTTTCTTTGTAGCTGAATTCTCTACAAGGTGACTTCTTCTAGCTGAACTCTCTACAGGGTGATCCTTTCGTAGCTGAACTCTCTACAGGGTGATTTGTTTGCAGTTGAACTCTCTACATGATGGTTTCTTTGTAGCTGAACTCTCTACAAGGTAACTTCTTCTAGCTAATCTCTCTACAGGGTGATTTGTTTATAACTGAATTCTCTACAGGGTGATTTGTTTGCAGCTGAACTCTCTACATGGTGGTTTCTTTGTAGCTGAATTCTCTACAAGGTGACTTCTTCTAGCTGAACTCTCTACAGGGTGATCTTTTCATAGCTGAACTCTCTACAGGGTGATTTGTTTGCAGCTGAACTCTCTACATGATGGTTTCTTTGTAGCTGAACTCTTTAGAAGGTAACTTCTTCTAGCTGATCTCTCTACATGGTGAATTGTTTGTAGCTGATCTCTATACGGGTTACTTGTTTCTAGCTGATCTCTTCAATTCTCTTCAGGATGACTGCTCTATTAGGATAACTGCTCTATTAAAGTATCTCGATCTCACACTTGCTATATACACCAAATTGGATTTCATGTTATAACTCTGTGGTTTTAAGTCTGATTCTTCTACACCATTGAAGAGCCTATCTAAGATGATTACTCCATCTGTACAGCGATTTTTAAAGCATTGCTCCAAGCAGTTTTTCTGGTAGTAGTAATTTTTTTTATTAGCTAATCTTGATTGCATAATTGTTACACACTGTTGGTTTTTTCGTTGGATCTTCATGGCTTTTAGTTCGATTTCTTTCAAACTACAAAAGGTTTGAGGTTCAATAGCTAACCTATTCACCCACCAATTTTCAGCTTCTTCCCATAAGTGGTTTACTCTGTAGTAGTGACAACATAATGGTGTTATTTTTCGTGAGTAATTGCTAATAACTCTTTGCCTGTTTATTGTATTCCAGCCAAATTGGTACTGCGATGCGCCTTTATACCCCCTTTCTGTGTGCCAAATTTCAAGGCAATTGGATATGGCATTTGTGTTTTATGGCAGTTTTTGTAAGTGTGCAAAAAGAAGAAAATAACGAAGAAACTAAGCCAATTTTTGAAGTTGCATATCTCGGGAGCGCTTGAAGTGATTTCGCTCAAATTTGGTATGTGTAGTACTGAAGTTGGTGGGTGTGTCCACAGCAAAAGCCGTTGCGTTTCATCGAGGCAGCACAGAGCTACGGAGGTGCGAAAGTTGCATTTTCTTTTATCAATATACTCACAGGTGTTGTGTGCCAGCTTCTTGGGCCGCACGACACACTACCATGTGTCTTGATCAATTAATACCACTATAACTAACTTTGCTTGTTGTTGCTTTTTTTTGTGTAAGTTGCATTAATTATTTTTAGTATTTTGATCTTCTTATGCCAGTTAAACTCCCTTGGATGAGTATGTATGCATACGTATCATTTCCATAGGTACACACACACATACTGCTCTGAGTGCTGGCTATGGCACTATTTATACATGCAACATTGGTGCATGTACTTGGTTCAATGTTTTGTACATTTTTATTGTGCTTTGTACTTCATCTGGCTTGCTACCTTGAATTATTTTCTGTGATTGCCAATGGTCTGTGATCTATAAGATGCATTGTTGCATATACAATAATGTGTAACTATCTACTACATGTTGTGCAATGCGTATGCATAATATTATAGACTGTGATCACTGTGCCAATGCAACACTGCTGGCACATACCAGTGGCCTCTAGTTACAACAGAGTTTATTGTGATCATTCATGACTGGTGTCTCTTTGTTTTACAAGTGTTTCCAGGTGGCACAGTGAGTCTCAAGTTGCTGCAGGACAGCTTAATTCTAGCTTGCTAATACAGCATAACCTGTTCATAGCTGATCTCTCTACAGAGTGTTGCTAATAATACTTTGCTGCATACACTACTGCTTCAATGTGTACCTCCAGTATGTCTTCTATGGCTCAGAATATTGTGTATGCACATAGTGTGTACATCTCAGCCACACCACTAAGTTACCAGTTGCCTTTCAGGGGCGGATCTAGGATTTCAGAAGGGGGGTGCTAACATAATGGTTGGTGGGCTAAGAAAAGTGACGACTAGTTAATACAACTAGCTATAGTGTGTGAACATGCTCTATCTAGGGGGGTCTGGGGGCATGCCCCCACAGAAAATTTTTGCAAATTTAGCCTATTCAATATCGAAATTTTGCAATATTTTTGACTGAAAAATGATTCCACTTTGTTTAAGTGATTCACAATTCTTTCACAATGCTTGTAAAGCATTGTGAGTCACCTAACTGTAATAATGATGAAATGACACCAATAGCCCAGAACAGTTGTAATAGCTACTAGCTGCCATATAAGGGCACAGCCAGTAACTAAAAATATATTTTTTTACATTAAGAACAGGAAGGAGAAGGATGTAGCTACACATGATCAATACTTGCCATTAATTTTGTGTTTGAAATACCTTAATTTAGCAGTACATTAAATTTAGCGAATTTAGAGTTTGGTTTTTTGCTAATTGATTACATCAATTCACGAATTAATAAAATTTATATGGTAAATCCATCAATATACAAAATAACTAAATTTAGTGTATTGCTTGGCTTAAGGTATAGCTAGTATGCTTTACAGTCTCATGGCTCAAACTATAATGTCCAAATAGTAACAATGAAGAGAGGGCTTGAGAGGACGAGTATACACTCACCATGCAGTGTATAGAGTACGCATACACAGAATTTTCCAGCTAGGTGGGTCTGGGGTGATGCTCCCTCTGGAAATTTTTGGAATATAGCTATCACAGGATTGAATCTGGAAGCTATTTTAACCAAATACTCTATTGTACTGAATGATTGTGGGGGTACAAGATGGATGAGTTCAGTTGTAAGCAATTTTAGAAAAACGGAACTACACTTTTAAATGCTAGTGGATTATAAGGCAATACATAATAGTGGATTGTCAAAGATATACACAGAATTGGATCTTAAGGTCACTGTAGAGATTTAAAGTGCACACAAAAATAACTTCAACTTTGTAGTACGTATATATAGCCACAGACTGCTCTGTTACTCTTTCAATCTGACTTTTTACAACTGTATGGCCCCATCACCATATTAATTTTTTTACAACCGGAGTTCAAAGTCACTTACTGTTATGTACATTGAGATACGCATGCGGGAAGGCGTGGCCCAGTGTGATTTAATTAGAACATTACAACCGCGTGTTAGTAAAGAGCATATCCACTGTAACAAACTGGGGGCTTGTCCGAGAGAGAGAATACCGAAGACGCTAAACAGTAGAAGATAAGAAGCCTGAAGGAGACGAAGGCCGATTCGACAAAGTTGTCAGTGATTGTTAACCCTACACGATCGACCTGGTACCGTGGTGCAATAGCTTCAATCATATCTCTATCGCGAACGGTACCTGAGAAGGTTATATGTTTATCTGTTTAAGAATTTGTTGCTGAGGTGTGATTTTTATAGGACCATGTGGAATCCTGTTGTTCTCCGTAATTCTCCGGAACTGCTACAGTGTTCGAAAACATTAACTACGCGACGTAATTGGAAGTAAGTGATACTAGATAATATTATGTCTTTCGAAGTGGAAAAGTTTACATCCACCCCAAGTGTCGAGGAGTTAAACACTCTGAAGAAAGCCAAACTGCTACAGTTAATAAATCACTATCATTTAACGGCACTATCATCGATGCCCAAATCCCAAATTAAACAAATCGTTCTCACACATCTAGTGGATGAAGAGATTATCCCTTCGTCTGAGGTCACGGACGAGATGGTGCGAGGTGAGAGAGGATTGACTGGTGAGGAAGTTTTGCAGTTGAAACGTTTAGAGATCAAAGAGCGTGAAAAGGAACGAGAGGCTCGCCTACGACTAAAGGAGTTGGAGTTTAAGGAAAAAGAGCTGAGTTTACAGGTGAAGTTAAAAGAGTTAGAGGTTAGGTCTAAGGATCGTCCTGAAGCAGTGGGTGCTGCCTTTGATGTTAGTAAATATGTCAAATTTGTCCCTGATTTTCAGGAAACGGAAGTCGACAAGTACTTCCTTCACTTCGAAAAGGTTGCCAATAATTTGAAGTGGCCAGAAGATAACTGGGCGTTGTTACTACAAAGCTCTCTAGTTGGCAAAGCAAGGGAGGTATACGCCGCATTGTCAATTGACGAAAGTGCACAATATTCTGTGGTTAAAAATGCCATCTTGAAGGCATACGAGTTAGTGCCAGAGGCCTATAGGCAGAGGTTTCGAAATTCAGAGAAACATAGTAATCAAACACATGTGGAATTTGCTAGGCAGAAAGAAACACTTTTTGACAGGTGGTGCATGTCCAAAGAAATTGGAGGAAGCTATGACAAGCTCAGACAGTTACTCTTGATAGAGGAATTTAAAAACTGCTTACCTGGCGAGGTTAGGACCTACTTAGATGAGAGGAAAGCCGTGACGCTTAATCAAGCAGCAGTGTTAGCAGATGACTACATACTCACTCACAAAAGTTCATTCGGGCAAAGCAGTTCTCAATTTCATCCTAGGAATGATGTTGATACGCCCGGCTCCAACTCACACAAAGTAAATGGCCGTAAAGGATATCAGAGGTATAACTTGTTAGGTGGTGGTAACAAGTCAGGATTTTTCCCACCAGGGACAGAATGCCATTACTGTAGAAAGAGAGGGCACGTTATGGCCGAATGCTGGCAGTTAAAAAACAACTCTCAGGCCCAACAGCAGACTTTCAAATCTGATTTGCTGGTCACACAGACACAGCTGTCCTCTACGTTGTCACCTCCTGTGGGCCAGATGCAGCAAGCTAATTTCAGCAGAGATGTTGACGAATATACACCGTTTATTTCTGAAGGTTTTATATCAGTACCAGGCTCAGCTACACGAGTGCCTATTACAGTATTGAGAGACACTGGTGCGAACCAATCCCTACTGGTAGAAGATAAACTTCTAAGTGCAGCCGAGACTGCAACCGGGTCTAATGTTCTCATACAAGGGGTGGAATTGGAGATACTGAGCATACCTCTACACAAGGTGTCCCTACAGAGTGACCTTGTGTCTGATACAGTGGTTGTAGGAGTTCGACACTCTTTACCTGTCCGAGGTATCGACCTAATCTTGGGAAACGACCTTGCTGGAGAGAAAGTGATAGCCTCACCTCATATGCTAAATGATCCTGAGGAATTGCCTCATACTGCAGCTGAAGTTCAGAGTGTTTACCCTGCGTGTGCTGTAACCAGAGCTATGACGAGACAAGGGCTTACGGAGGATAGCAATGCTGCGGAGACTGCGAGTCCGGGCAGAAGTAAATTCGGAGGAACAAAGAATGCAAGTAGGGCAGCTGAATGCCCGCTGAACCTGGCAGAGACGTTTGTTGGCCATGATCGACAACAGTCGCCCAGACCTAAGGCACCAGCTACACTGGCTTCTAATCTTCCCACAGTGAAAGGTGATGTAATTCCTAAGGACCAACTGGTCAAACTACAGGAAAGTGACACAGATTTGCTGGATATTCGAGAGAAAGTGGTGAGTGAGTCTGAAGCCTCTCGTAATCAGGTAGGACACTTCAAAAGGTCTGAAGTGCTGATGCGGAGGTGGAGACCATTAGATGCCCCAGGTAATGAGGAGTGGAAGGTGGTATACCAAATAGTGGTGCCAAAACAGTATCGAAGTGAAATCCTACACCTTGCTCATGAAGGCCCTTTAGCTGGCCATCTAGGAATAAACAAAACATACCAAAAGGTACTGCAGCACTTCTATTGGCCAGGGTTACGGCAAGATGTAGTCACATTTTGTAAATCCTGTCACACATGCCAGGTGACCGGTAAACCTAATCAATCCCACCGAGTGGCTCCGTTAATTCCAATACTTGTAATGGAAGAACCCTTTAACCGTGTTTTAGTTGATTGTGTGGGACCACTACCCAAAACCAGATCTGGTAACCAGTACCTGTTGACCATCATGTGTACCTCAACGAGGTTCCCAGAAGCCATACCATTAAGAAACATCAAAACACCTAACATAGTCAAAGCCTTGATAAAATTTTTTACTCTAGTGGGCCTCCCCAAAGCTATTCAGTCTGATCAAGGTTCAAACTTCCTATCTGGCATCTTTCAGCAGGTAATGTATGAGTTGGACATCAAACAATATACTTCCAGTGCGTATCACCCTCAATCACAAGGAGCTCTCGAGAGGTTCCACCAAACTCTAAAAAGTATGATTCGGACGTATTGTTATGATCAGGAGAAAGACTGGGATGAAGGCATCCACCTCATTCTGTTCGCAGCTCGAGAGGTCGTGCCCTTCGAGTTGGTATTTGGCAGAGAAGTGTGTGGCCCCCTTAGACTCCTTAAGGAGAGTTGGCTAGTTGAAGATAATGAGGTGAACCTCTTGGAACAAGTGTCTAAGCTTCGTGAACGAATGAGCAAGGCTGGGGAACTGGCCAGAGATAATCTGAAGGCTTCCCAATCCAAGATGAAGACCTGGTATGATAAAAAAGCTCGGAAACGCTCTTTCAATGTTGGTGACAAGGTTCTGATTCTCTTACCTATTCCGGGGCACCCCTTACAGGCCAAGTACAGTGGACCTTACGCTATTGAGAAGAAAATCAATGATGTGGATTATGTGGTGTGCACCCCTGACAGACGGAAGGAGAAAAGGTTGTGTCACATCAACATGATTAAACTATACCAAACTAGGGACCCTGAACCACAGGAAGCCTTAGGCAATACTGTATGCATGGCAACGGCTGTGTGCAAGGAGGCCATAGAGACTAGTCCTAGGCTGCCTAACTCAAAAATCCTAGCAAACCCGCAGGAAAAGTTGGCTCATTTTTCAATTGACAAGCAGAGGGATGTGGAAGAACTACTGATCGAATTTAAAGATCTGTTTCCTGATGTGCCTGGGTGTACTAAGTCTATCTATCATGATGTGGATGTTGGCACTGCTCAGCCATGTAAACAACACCCTTATAGGGTTAACCCGATCAAGATGGAGTATTTGAAGGCAGAGATAGACTATATGCTGGAAAATAAAATCATTGAGCCTAGCTATGGTGATTGGAGCAGCCCATGTATTCTTGTTCCCAAGCCAGATGGCACATTTCGCTTTTGTACTGACTTCAGGAAGGTAAACACAGTGACCACTGGCAAGAGCAAAACAGTTGTCCGCTTTTGTAACACCACAGGGATTATATCAATACCGAGTCACGCCGTTTGGCATGAAGAATGCTCCTTCCACATTCCAAAGAATGATCAACAGAGTGTTGGGGGGTCTGGAGTGTTGTGAAGCCTACATAGATGATGTTATTATATACAGTGACGCCTGGCAAAAACATCTCTCTCAATTGCGTGCTATCTTTGTTCGATTTTCCCAAGCTAATCTCACTGTCAATTTGGGTAAAAGTGAATTTGGTCATGCTGAAGTAATGTTTCTGGGGCATGTGGTTGGGAATGGCCAAGTGTACTTCACTTTTACAAAATTGTGCAAAACCCTTGGGGAAATCGAATAAACATTTCATGCAGATGTACTATCTCCAGATCCATATAACAAGTGACAACACATGGATCGGCTTTGCTGTTTTGTGCCATTTTCTATAGCAGGGCAACTATTACTATGATATCACCTTGATTAGCACACAAACTAGGTATAAAAATGCATTTTTTCCTAATGAACAACTTATAGTAGGTTCAATTTGCACAAAACCAACAGCACAGCAAATAGTGTAGTAGCATAGTCTTTGTGTGACATCAGATATCTTGTGTAGTTCCATTAGGCATTAGCCTTTTATAGCACACCGAGCACATGATCCATGAAGGCTTGTTAATTTAAAGAGCCATTCAAGAAGCTTCTAGTCTAAATCGGAGGGACCCACAAGAAGCCTGGCCTGAAATTTTGTAGATTACTGGACTATAGTATGTATGTGTTGAGCTGAATCCTCAAAAACATTTAATAACTCATGGATGCAATTACACACGATCTTAAAATTTGGTTCATTTGTAGTACTGCTTGACCCACTAAAAATATTTCAATATTTTTTGTTCAAATGTTTGACATAATATTTACGGCCAATCAAAAATTTTACAATACATTTCCTATGGGGAAGCCATATAAGGACAGTGTCTATTACAACCCTTTCCCGAACTTGTAATGGAGCCAAACCGTACGTGACTGTTGTTGACACCTTTGCTGTTACCACTAATCATCTGGTTGGCTGAAATGTTAACTCTGTTGAGAAAAAAAATCCACTTTTAATTTTTAGCTGTTTTTCAGGATTCAGCTCAACTTGTACATACTATTATAGTTAATGATAATTAAGATCTTATAGAAATCTTGAAATCTCACTTAAACTCTTAAAGATTTTGAAATGTTGTCCCTGATTTTGCCAAATTTGTTGATCCCTCATCTGAATCAGTGGAGTACGCTATATGTAATACACTACTCTATGGTGGTTAAAAAGAATTTAATGCTATATACCGCTTTTGTGCATCGAGAGTTCATCAATAAGAAAGGAGAAGGCTAAGATGAACACACACCATAACATTTGAATAAAACACTTGCAGAAGTTTGATTGTAAACTCATCAAGAGAAGCCTAATGACACCTTGTTTTTAACCTATGCATGAAGTATGCAGCAGTTAAAGTAGTATTCGCACAGCCACACAAAACAACTACAGTAACCCTCGGCACCCTCAAAGCACAGTAGGGATATTCACTTCTTATTGTTTTACAGTATTTGGACATTACGTACTACTCCGATCCAGCTTGTTTCAGTACTTTTTATTGCAGCATTATACATTGTCCCTAATCTAATTTAAAATTCCCAAATTTTTCTTATACTTGTTTGTGAAGTTTTTTTGCAAGCTCATGACCACTAAATATCTGCTGAGTTACTCACAGCACTATTATACTAGATTATGACTCATACAATAACAACTGATCAGTGGGCGTGGCTCTGCAGACAATAATGGACGTAGATTCGTGCATATCTACATGGGCGTGGCTACCATATGTCTACAGACAGTAATTTACATAAGTGGGTGTGAATTCGTGCATACCTACACACTGATGAATGGACGTGGCTACCATATGTCTACAGACTGTAATTTACTTAAGTGGGCGTGGCTCACGAAAGAAGCAGAGCTAC
The DNA here is from genome assembly GCF_963678975.1 of Dysidea avara. Classification (NCBI taxonomy): domain Eukaryota; kingdom Metazoa; phylum Porifera; class Demospongiae; order Dictyoceratida; family Dysideidae; genus Dysidea; species Dysidea avara. The sequence goes on along the minus strand of NC_089281.1, from coordinate 26,669,434 downwards.
GCTATGACGTGTGGTAACACATCCACATTTAATTTAGCACGTAGGGTCAGAGCCGAATAATCTGTAAAGCAGGACCTGGATGATCCGACTCGGTTTAACATTGTTACTAATTAAACTACTTACACATTGCTATATAGTTCGCCATGAGTTGCTCTCTCTGATCGATATCAACAGCGAGTCTGACGTACGCATGTGTTTTTCGTACAACCGGCGACCACGAGTATTTGAATAGTTTGATGCAATATACACTGGTATGGAAGCCGTACTGTAGTCTATTAACACTCAGCGGTAGAACCTTGACTGATGGCCATGGTAAAGAAGGATAAAAGGTAAGACAATAGCACAAGCATTGTATGTTTATCAATATACCAAAGGTTTTTTCTTAAGCGATCTAGAAACATTTCTGCAAAAGAATTAGGGCTGTAGCTGTAGCCAGTTTTCCGCTACGCTTGACTGAAGACGTCAGGCAGGTAGGCAAGCAGTAGAAAATTCCATTGACTATTTAATTTTTTTTTAAATTCTGTAGCAACTTGACGGAAACATTTCGGGTCGATCTGAAGACACTTTTGGGCTTGGTTTTACCCAACCAATACTGTCATGTCGTTGTGAGGAAAAATCGCGGCAGGTTTTTGGGTTATATTATATCATGGATCGCCCCCACACCTTCGATGTCCCTAATATACAGTACTATCGTACTGTATGATACATAAAGCTTGCCTACTGCTTATTCCAACTATTAGAGGCACATGGCATAAAAATTACAGATGGAAACCCTCAAAACCATTACAGTTCTACCAACAAGAATCAACACCTTGCATTTCAAGCAAAAAATGGTACACATAGGGAAACAAATGTGAGAATCATGCAGTAGGGGTAGTGACAATGCATGATGTGGTCTTTCATGGTCGGGTAGCTAAATGATAACATGATGCCATGAATATACAACAAGATGAAATTAAATTTTGGAGAACAAACAACTGCATGCAGCTGATCACTGTGAAAGATGGCAGTACTTTCAATAGGATAAAAATCCAATACCAGAAAATAATGGATATGCCACCAGGAAGATAGTACAATTCTATTGTACGGTAGCATTGCAGACTGTAACTATTAAATAAACAGCAGCAATTATCAGCCTAAGGGCACATTTTGTGTATGTTGTGTTTGTTATCTCAATCAGGTTGTATGAGATGTAATTACAGCAGTGTTTATACAGTTTCCGCCTCAAAGTGATCTCATTCCTGGAAATGAAAGGCTTCAGGTTGAAAGCTATGCATTATCACACAATCTTATCAGCTGAAAGCTGTGTTGGTGTTCTCCACACAATGCCCTGCCAAGCCCAATGCAAAACTACTGGTAGCTGAGTGCCAGTACATTGATGGTGTGGCAATGGCATAATGATACGTAGCGCAATACTGTACAACATACAGGATATGCACTTTATACTGTAGAACTTTATGCAATAATGTATTATTAGCACTGAATACTGGAGATGGAAATAATTCAGCTAGCTGAAGCCAGATAAAGGATGAACAGAAGTATACAAAATGATGCAAATACACAGCAAACAAACAAACAATCATGTTAACGTGAAAACATACTCTTAACGTTGTTCATCACATGGAGCGTGTCCACTAGCACCTGGCATGGCGACTTGGAACTCACTGTGCATCATGAAAACAGCTTAGAAACATTAAAACATACTTTAATCTCGAGTAAAGTGGCCTCTGGCTCTCCTGCAATCACTCGCAGCGGTTTGCTGATCTTCTCCTTCGCTCAATCTGAAATTAAAACATGGGTGTGGTACTGGGTGTTATATAGAATTACATGTATGTTAAAGTCATCAGCATGAACAGGTGCAGCGATTATACGTTTGTGCCTTCATTCACAGGCGAATCAATCCCCCGGTTAGTTTGTGTCTCCAGGCCTCATAGTTTTCTCAAACATTAATTATTATTTATTTATTATTTATGATGAGGATCCAAGTGATAAAAAGTAATGAATCAAGAGATGATTACAACATAGCTCTACAAGAAAACCCCTACATTGGCTGTTATAACAAATAATATGTCACCTTATATCACGCTTGTTCATGCTAGCACATTTGGGATAAAACTTAAGAAATGGCCATTAACCTAGTAATGTGATCCAAGCTGTTTAGTCATAGGATATTCTGTTTATGAGATATATATAAGCCTTTGAATACATGCGTGTTGTGAGAGCCAATATACGGTAGCGGACAAAAAAAAAGTTCCTGTTTCGTTTGCGTTCCATTCAGCGTTTAATTGTACCTAACCGTTTTCATTTTGTAAGCATTTTGCTACTAAGTAAATTGTTTCGCTACCAGGTAAGCAGTAATGTCTGACTATTTCATGTGCCTTCACATACATTCTTAATCATAGACTCTTCGAGAATGCTCATTTCAGTGGGGACTGCCCTCGGGACTGCCGAAGACCGGACATGCAGGAAAAAGCGCCTCTACAGAAGCTAAGGCCATTGATGATGCCAGAAATCCAACACGCACCCAGTGTACAAGCATATAACAAAATATATTATGCTGTATTCCATGTTTTATTAGCAAGCTATTTCTTCGCACTTCTATCGTGCCAAGCAAATTTTGTCGCCATATGGTTACTGCTCAGTCTAGGCTATCTAAACACTTGGCAGCTACTGTATACTTAAATGGAGTTTAACTAGTTAACTAGGTTAATGTTGCAGTCAAGCATGCATGAGTGTATTATGATAGTAACTAACCCAAAGCTCCACCATGACTGGAGGGAAGATTGGGAAGGCACACATGTGAGAAGGGTTGGCAATAATTGGACAATAACATTGCGCATACATTACAAGAAAAAGGCACGTGGAGAGGTGTTAGAACACCTGGTGCTATATGGCATAGTGAATCTTGTCATTTCGTTAACATACCGCCTTTACGGCAAAATGAAACAGTCTTGGAACTATATCGGAAGTTCAATGCGGCCAACTCAATGAGACATTCATCGTTTCGTCAATATGCCGCCAGAAGGACACACAGGAGGGCGTCACAGAAGAGTCATGGAACTAGACCGGATGTTACTACCAGTACATTCGTCGATATTCTGCCTAAAAGATGCCGAGAAGAGATGCAGTAAGGCGTTACAGCTGGAGATAACGGAAAAGTTAGGGAACTTAACAGAAGCTACTGCTAATACAGGGACTAACGGAGGCTATTAAACGGCTCCCCTAATGTGGAATAACTTCCCCACAATCGTCCAGGAGATTACGAGATTGCTCCGTACTTAACAGCTAAAGCTATGTATCAATGATGCCAAGCAAGTTCTAATTAGCTACAATACATTTGTCTTAATTGTTCATAGGCGACTCCCCTTCCATAGATGCCGTTGGGTCCTTACTATTAGGGACACTCCTTGGTCTCAGGGTCCACAGTGCCCCGGCGTGGACCACCGGGTGAATGTGTGCACCTCTGTACTGCCTTACCACATGCCTCCTTAGCATACAAACTGCAATCCAGTAATTTGGCAAAGGGTAATTTGCAACAAGCAATCAGTGTTGACTGGTAACAAAGAGCGTTCACCTGGGAAGATTAAGGTACTGCCCCCACACCCTCCCCTAAAAGAATAGAACACTGATACATACTAATATGGGTGTGTGTGTATGTATATGTATATATATATAGTGTATGTTAGATGTTAGTATTTTCATTCTATTTACAACTATAAGTGTGTCTAAGGTAATAGTACAGACAATATGTGACCACCTCCTCTCCTCTATAGATGCCGTTGGGACCTTAATATAATGAACACTCCTTGGTCTCAGGGTCCGCAGTGCCCCAGTGTGGACCGCTGGGTGAATGTGTGCGCCTCCATAGTGCCTCCTTATATTAGCATACAAACTGCAATAATTGGCAGAGGGTAACTTGCAACAGTGATAATTGAGTTTAAGTGGCAATTAGTGTTGACTGGTGACAGAGTTTTCATTTGTGCAGAAAAGGTCTCAGGGTCTGCAGTGCCCCAGCGCGGACTGCTGGGTGAATGTGTGCGCCTCTGTAATGCCTCCTTATTAGCATACAAACTGCAATAATTGGCAGAGGGTATTTTGCAACAGTGACAATTGAGTTTAAGTGGCAATCAGTGTTGACTGGTGACAGAGTTTTCATTTGTGTAGAACTAGTCTCAGGGTCTGCAGTGCCCCAGCGCGGACCGCTGAGTGAATGTGTGCACCTCCATAGTGCCTCCTTATTAGCATACAAACTGCAATAATTGGCAGAGGGTAACTTGCAACAGTGATAATTGAGTTCAAATGGCAATCAGTGTTGACTGGTGACAGTTTTCATTTGTGCAAAAAAGGTATTGCCCCCACACACCCTCCCCTAAAGGGATAGAACACCATTTATATATGTGTGTGTGTGTGTATATATATATATATGGGTATAATGTACATGTATATATATATATATGTATATAGAGGGTATATGTTTGTGTGTGTATCTGTATATATATATCTAATCCAAAACAGCCAAGCTGTAAAAAAAGTGTGCGGCCCTAAAAAAAGCTATGGTGAAAAAAGATGTGAAATCCAAGGTGGCGGCCAAGAAATGGCTGTGATGGTAGGTTAATGGTAAAAATTTTAATAACGCCAATTCAGGTGAATTTTGGTGCCACTTGGTCACAAAATTCACCTGAATTGGCGTTATTAAAATTTTTACCATTAACCTACCATCACAGCCATTTCTTGGCCGCCACCTTGGATTTCACATCTTTTTTCACCATAGCTTTTTTGAGGGCCGCACACTTTTTTTACAGCTTGGCTATTTTGGATTAGATTTCACTTCTATTTGTATACCCCATTGTTTTGGACTTTTTAAACCTATCTTTTTTTCTTTACCACAGGAAGAAGAAAAGATGAAGCAGATGTACCTTAAATATTTTATCAGTAAATGTACAAATTATATATATCTAATCCAAAACAGCCAAGCTGTAAAAAAAGTGTGCGGCCCTCAGAAAGGCTATGGTGAAAAAAGATGTGAAATCCAAGGTGGCGGCCAAGAAATGGCTGTGATGGTAGGTTAGTGGTAAAAATTTTAATAATGACAATTCAGGTGAATTTTTGTGCCGCTTCACAAAAATTCACCTGAATTGTCGTTATTAAAATTTTTACCACTAACCTACCATCACAGCCATTTCTTGGCCGCCACCTTGGATTTCACATCTTTTTTCACCATAGCCTTTCTGAGGGCCGCACACTTTTTTTACAGCTTGGCTGTTTTGGATTAGATTTCATTTCTTTTTGTATTTGTATACCCCAAAGCCGGCCTATGGCCAGCTTTGGGACTTTTTTAACCTATGTTTTTTTCTTTACTACAGGAAGAAGAAAAGATGAAGTAGATGTACTTTAAATATTTTATCAGTAAATGTACAAATTATATATACTGTATAATACATATGTGACCGGATTTGCGAAAAGGGGTCCAATTTGCCAACTTTGACAATTGATAACTTCAGATTGGAAAGAGCTATTGCCTTGATATTTGGGCAGTGGTGAGCACCACTATAGCTGAATACATGGTGAAATGTTCAGGTTAATATGTTACTTGAACACTGAGTTATGGTCTCCAACATTTACGGAATTGGATGTGTGTGGAAGACCCCTTTTCGCAAATCCGGTCACATATATTGATTACAGAAATCTCCATGGTGGTTTCTTTGTAACTGAACACTCTACAAGGTGACTTCTTCTAATTGCTCTCTCTACAGGGTGAATTGTTTGTAGCTGAACGATCTACAAGGTAACTTCTTCTAGCTGATCTCTCTACAGGGTGATGTGTTTGTAGCTGAATTTTGTATAGGTGATTTGTTTGCAGCTGAGCTCTTTACAGAATGGTTTCTTTGTAGCTGAACTCTCTAAAAGGTAACTTCTTCTAACTGATCTTTCTACAGGGCAATTTGTTTCTGGCAGAATTTTCTACAGGGTGATTTCTTTGCAGCTGAACTCTCTACATGGTGGTGTCTTTGTAGCTGAACTCTCTACAAGGTAATTTCTTCTAGCTGATCTCTCTACAGGGAGATTTGTTTGTAGCTGAACTATCTACAAGGTAACTTCTTATAGCTGATCTCTACAGGGTGATTTGTTCGTAGTTGAATTCTGTACAGGTGATTTGTTTGCAGCTGAGCTCTTTACAAAATGGTTTCTTTGTAGCTGAACTTTCTCCAAGGTAACTTCTTCTAACTGATCTTTCTACAGGGTGATTTGTTTGTAGCTGAACTATCTACAAGGTAATTTCTTCTAGCTGATCTCTCTACAGGGCGATTTGTTTGTAGCTGAATTCTGTACAAGTGATTTGTTTGCAGCTGAGCTCTTTACAGAATAGTTTCTTTGTAGCTGAACTCTCTACAGGGTGATTTGTTTGTAGCTGAAATCCCTACAAGGTAACTTCTTCTAGCTGATCTCTCTACAGGGTGATTTGTTTGTAGCTGAACTCTACAAGGCGATACTTCTAGGTGATCTCTCTACAGGATTCCTTGTTTCTAACTGAACTCTCAACAGGGTGATCTGTTCATAGCTGAACTTTCTACTGGGTGATTTGTTTGCAGCTGAACTCTCTAAATGGTGGTTTCTTTGTAGCTGAACTCTCTACAATGTGACTTCTTCTAGCTGAACTCTCTACAAGGTGACTTGTTTCTAGCTGATCTCTCTACAGGGTGACTTGTTTCTAGCTGAACTCTCTACAGGTGATTTGTTTGTAGCTGAACTCTCTACATGGTGGTTTCGTTGTAGCTGAACTCTCTACAAGGTAACTTCTTCTAGCTGATCTTTTTCACTGCATATTTGTTTGTAGCTGAGTTCTCTACAGGGTGATTTGTTTGCAGCTGAACTCTCTACATGGGAGTTTCATTGTAGCTGAACTCTCTACAATGTGACTTCTTCTAGCTGAACTCTCTACAGGGTGACTTGTTTCTAGCTGAACTCTCTACAGGTGATTTGTTTGTAGCTGAACTCTCTACATGGTAGTTTCTTTGTAGCTGAACTCTCTACAAGGTAACTTCTTCTAGCCGATCTTTCTACAAGGTGATTGAGTTTTTTGCAGCTGAACTCTTTACATGGTGGTTGCTTTGTAGCTGAACTCTCTAAAAGGTGACTTCTTCTAGCTGAACTCTCTACAGGATGATTTGTTTGCAGCTGGATTCTCTACGTGGTAGTTTCTTTGTAGCTGAACTCTCTACAATGTGACTTCTTCTAGCTGAACTCTCTACAGGGTGACTTGTTTTTAGCTGATCTCTCTACAGGCTGACTTGTTTCTAGCTGAACTCTCTACAGGTGATTTGTTTGCAGCTGAACTCTCTACATGGTGGTTTCTTTGTAGCTGAACTCTCTACAAGGTAACTTCTTCTAGCTGATCTTTCTACAGGGTGATTTGTTTGTAGCTGAATTCTCTACAGGGTGATTTATTTGCAGCTTAACTCTCTACAAGGTGACTTCTTCTAGCTGAACTCTCTACAGAGTGATTGATTTTTTTTGCAGCTGAACTCTCTACATGGTGGTTTCTTTGTAACTTAACTCTCTACAGGGTGATTTGTTTGTAGCTGAACTCTCTACAGGGTGATCTGTTCATAGCTGAACTCCTTATAAGGTAACTTCTTCTAGCTAATCTTTCTACAGGGCGATTTGTTTGTAGCTGAGTTCTCTACAGGGTGATTTGTTTGCAGCTGAACTCTACATGGTAGCTTCTTTGTAGCTCTACAATGTTACTTCTTCTAGCTGAACTCTCTACAAGGTGACTTGTTTCTAGCTGATCTCTCTACAGGGTGACTTGTTTCTAGCTGAACTCTCTACAGGTGATTTGTTTGCAGCTGAACTCTCTACATGATTGTTTCTTTGTAGCTGAACTCTCTACAAGGTAATTTCTTCTAGCTGATCTCTCTACAGGCCGATTTGTTTGTAGCTGAACTCTCTACATGATGGTTTCTTTGTAGCTGAACTCTCTACAAGGTGATTTCTTCTATAGCTGATCTTTCTACAGGGTGATTTGTTTGTAGTTAAACTCTCTACACGATAGATTCTTTGTAGCTGAACTCTCTACAAGGTGATTTCTTCTATAGCTGATCTTTCTACAGGGTGATTTGTTTGTACCTGAACTATCTACATGATGGTTTCTTTGTAGCTGAACTCTCTACAAGGTAACTTCTTCTAGCTGATCTCTCTACAGGACAATTTGTTTGTACCTGAACTCTCACATGATTGTTTCTTTGAAGCTGAACTCTCTACGAGGTGATTTCTTCTAGCTGATCTTTCTACAGGGTGATTTGTTTGTAGCAGAACTCTCTACAAGGAAACTTCTTCTAGCTGATCTCTCTACAGGGAAATTTGTTTGTAGCTGAACTCTCTATACATGATTTGTTTGCGGCTGAATTCTCTACATGATGGTTTCTTTGTAGCTGAACTCTCTACAAGGTAACTTCTTCTAGCTGATCTCTTTACAGGGTGAATTGTTTGTAGCAGAACGATCTACAAGGTAACTTCTTCTTACTTATCTCTCTACAGGGTGATTTGTTTGTAGCTGAACTTTCTACAAGGAAACCTCTTTTAACTGAGCTCTGTACAGGGTGAATTGTTTGTAGCTGAACTATCTACAAGGTAACTTCTTCTAGCTGATCTCTCTACAGGATGATTTGTTTGTAGCTGAACTATCTACAAGGTAACTTCTTCTAGCTGATCTCTCTACAGGGTGATTTGTTTGTAGCTGAATTCTGTATAGGTGATTTGTTTGCAGCTGAGCTCTTTACAGAATGGTTTCTTTGTAGCTGAACTCTCTACAAGGTAACTTCTTCTAGCTGATGTATCTACAGGGTCACTAGTTTGTAGCTGAATTCTCTACATGGTGGTTTCTTTGTAACTGAAGTATCTACAAGGTGACATCTTCCAGCTGATCTTTCAACAGGGTGATTTGTTTGTATCTGAACTCTCTACAAGAAATCTTCTTCTAACTGATGTTTTAACAGGGTGAATTGTTTGTAGCTGAACTCTCTACAGGGTGATTTGTTTGTAGCTGATCTCTATACAGGTTACTTATTTCTAACTGATCTCTTGAATTCTGTTCAGGATGACTGCTCTATTAGGATGACTGCTCTATTAGAGTATCTCGATCTCGCACTTGCTACACCAAGTTGGATTTCGTGTTATAACTCCGTGGCTTTAAGTCTGATTCTTCTACACCATTGAAGAGCCTTTCTAAGATGATAACTCCATCTATACAGCGATTTTGAAAGCATTACCCCGAGCGGTTTACCTGGTAGGCGTGGCAAGCATAATAATAATAATAATAATAATAAAATAAAAATATTAAAAATTAGCTAATCTCGATTGCGTAATTGTTACACACTGTTGATTTTTTCGCTGTATCTTCCTGGTTTTTAGCTCGATTTCTTTCAAACCACAAAAGGTTTGAGGTTCAATAGTTAACCTATTCACCCACCGATTTTCAGCTTCTTCCCATACGCGGTTTACCCTGTAGGCGTGACAACATATTGGTGTTATTTTTCGTGCATAATCGCTCATAACTCTTTGTCTGTTTATGGTATTCCAGCCAAAGTTGGTACCGAGATGCGCCTTTATACCCCCCTTCTGTGTGCCAAATTTCAAGGCAATCGGATAACGCGTTCGAGTTTTATAGCAGTTTTTGTAAGTGTGCGACAAGAAAAAGAAAAATAAGAAGAAGAAGAAGAAGAAGAAGAAGAAGAAAAAAAAAACGAAGAAACTTAGCCAATTTTTGAAGTCGCATATCTCGGGAACGCGCGAAGCGATTTCGCTCAAATTTGGAATGTAGAGTGCTGCAGTTGGGGGGCATATCCACAGCAAAAATCGTCTTGTTTCATCAAGGAAGCACAGAGCTACGGAGGTGCGAAAATTGCGTTTTCTTTCTTCCTGTCAATATACTCACGGGTGTTACGCGCCGGCTTCTTGGGCCGCACGACACACTACCGTGTGTCTTGATATTACATATATTTATTACAGAACTTTCTATGGTGGTTTCTTTGTAACTGAACACTCTTCAAGGTAACTTCTTCTAGCTGTTCTCTCTACAGGGTGATTTGTTTGTAGCTGAATTCAGTACAGGTGATTTGTTTGCTGTTGCGCTCTTTACAGAATGGTTTCTTTGTAGCTGAACTCTCTACAAGGTAACTTCTTCTAACTGATCTCTCTACAGGGAGATTTGTTTGTAGCTGAACACTCTACAGGTGATTTGTTTGCAGCTGAACTATCTAGATGATCGTTTCTTTGTACCTGAACTCTCTACAAGGTAATTTCTTCTAGCTGAACTCTCTACATGGTGGTTTCTTTGTAGCTGAACTCTCTACAAGATAACTTCTTCTAACTGATCTTTCTACAGGGCAATTTGTTTGTGGCAGAATTTTCTACAGGGTGATTTCTTTGCAGCTGAACTCTCTACATGGTGGTTTCTTTGTAGCTGAACTCTCTACAAGGTAATTTCTTCTAGCTGATCTCCCTACAGGGTGATTTGTTTGTAGCTGAATTCTGTACAGGTGATTTGTTTGCAGCTGAGCTCTTTACAGAATGGTTTCTTTGTAGCTGAACTCTCTACAAGGTAACTTCTTCTAACTGAACTCTCTACAGGGAGATTTGTTTGCAGCTGAACTCTCTTCATGATGGTTTCTTTGTAGCTGAACTCTCTACAAGGTAACTTCTTCTAGCTGAACTCCCTACATGGCGGCTTCTTTGTAGCTGAACTTTCTACAAGGTTACTTCTTCTAGCTGATCTTTCTACAGGGTGATTTGTTTGTAGCTGATTTTTTTACAGGGTGATTTGTTTGCAGCTGAACTCTCTATATGGTGGTTTCTTTGTAGCTGAACTCTCTACAAGGTGACTTCTTCTAGCTAATCTCTCTACAGGGTGATTTCTTTGTAGCTGAACTCTCTACAAGGTAACTTCTTCTAGCTGATGTCTCTACAAGGTCACTAGTTTGTAACTGAACTCTCTACAAGGTAACTTCTTCTAGCTGATCTTTCTACAGGGTGATTTGTTTGTGGCTGAACTCTCTACAAGGAAACGTCTTCTAGCTGATCTCTCTACAGGGAGATTGGTTTGTAGCTGAACTTTCTACAGGTGATTTGTTTGCAGCTGAACTCTCCACATGATGGTTTCTTTGTAGCTGAATTCTCTACAAGGTAACTTCTTCTAGCTGATCTCTCTACAGGGTGATTTGTTTGTAGTTGAACTATCTACAAGATAACTTCTTATACCTGATCTTTCTACAGGGTGATTTGTTTGTAGCTGAATTCTGTACAGGTGATTTGTTTGCAGCTGAGCTCTTTACAGAATGGTTTCTTTGTAGCTGAACTCTTTACAAGGTAACTTCTTCTAGCTGATCTCTCTACAGGGTGATTTGTTTGTAGTTGAATTTTGTACAGGTGATTTGTTTGCAGCTGAGCTCTTTACAGAATGGTTTCTTTGTAGCTGAACTCTTTACAAGGTAACTTCTTCTAGCTGATGTCTCTACAAGGTCACTAGTTTGTAGCTGAACTCTCTACATGGTGGTTTCTTTGTAACTGAACTCTCTACAAGGTAACTTCTTCTAGCTGATCTCTCTACAGGGTAATTTGTTTGTAGCTGAACTATCTACAAGATAACTTCTTATAGCTGATCTTTCTACAGGGTGATTTGTTTGTAGCTGAATTCTGTACAGGTGATTTGTTTGCAGCTGAGCTCTTTACAGAATGGTTTCTTTGTAGCTGAACTCTTTACAAGGTAACTTCTTCTAGCTGATGTCTCTACAGGGTCACTAGTTTGTAAATGAATTCTCTACATGGTGGTTTCTTTGTAACTGAACTCTCTACAAGGTAACTTCTTCTAGCTGATGTCTCTACAGGGTCACTAGTTTGCAAATGAATTCTCTACATGGTGGTTTCTTTGTAACTGAACTCTCTACAAGGTAACTTCTTCTAGCTGATCTTTCTACAGGGTGATTTGTTTGTAGCGGAATTCTGTACAGGTGATTTGTTTGCAGCTGAGCTCTTTACAGAATGGTTTCTTTGTAGCTGAACTCTTTACAAGATAACTTCTTCTAGCTGATGTCTCTACAGGGTCACTAGTTTGTAAATGAATTCTCTACATGGTGGTTTCTTTGTAACTGAACTCTCTACAAGGTAACTTCTTCTAGCTGATCTTTCTACAGGGTGATTTGTTTGTAGCTGAACTCTCTACAAGGAAACTTCTCCTAGCTGATCTCTCTACAGGGAGATTTGTTTGTAGCTGAACTCTCTACAGGTGATTTGTTTGCAGCTGAACTCTCTACATGATGGTTTCTTTGTAGCTGAACTCTCTACAAGGTAACTTCTTCTAGCTCATCTCTCTACAGGGCGATTTGTTTGTAGCTGAACTCTCTATATGGTGGTTTCTTTGTAGCTGAACTCTACAAGGTGATTTCTTCTAGCTGAACTATCTCTTTCTAGTTGCATGAATTCCCTACAAGGTAACTTCTTCTAGCTGATCTCTCTACAGGGTGAATTGTTTGTGGCTGATCTCTCTACAGGGTGACTTGTTTGTAGCAGATCTCTATACAGGTTACTTGTTTCTAGCTGATCTCTTGAATTCTCTTTAGGGTGACTGCTCTATTACAGTATCTCGATCTCGCACTTGCTACACCAAGTTGGATTTTGTGTTATAACTCCGTGGCTTTAAGTCTGATTCTTCTACACCATTGAAGAGCCTTTCTAAGATGATAACTCCATCTGTACAGCGATTTTCAAAGCATTACCCCAAGCGGTTTGTCTGGTAGGCGTGGCAAGCAGTCGTTTTTTATTAGCTAATCTCAATTGCATAATTGTTACACACTGTTGGTTTTTTCGTTGTATCTTCCTGGTTTTTAGCTCGATTTCTTTCAAACCACAAAAGGTTTGAGGTTCAATAGTTAACCTATTCACCCACCGATTTTCAGCTTCTTCCCATACGTGGTTTACCCTGTAGTCGTGACAACATATTGGTGTTATTTTTTGTGAATAATTGCTCATAACTCTTTGCCTGTTTATCATATTCCAGCCAATGTTGGTACAGAGATGCGCCTTTATACCCCCCTTCTGTGTGCCAAATTTCAAGACGATCGGATATGGCGTTCGCGTTTTATAGCAGTTTTTGTAAGTGTGCGAAAAGAGGAAGAAGAAGAAAAAAAAAAACTAAGAAACTAAGCCAATTTTTGAAGTCGCATATCTCGGGATCACTTGAAGCAATTTCGCTCAAATTTGGAATGTGGAGTGCTGAAGTTGGAGGGCATGTCCACAGCAAAAATTGTCTTGTTTCATCAAGGCAGCACAGAGCTACGGAGGTGCAAAAATTGCGTTTTTGTTCTTCCTGTCAATATACTCACAGGTGTTATGTGCCGGCTTCTTGGGCCGCACGACATACTACCGTGTGTCTTGATATATTATATGTGTGTATGTATATGTATAAGCAGCGTGTATATATACGCATGCATGTATGTAGATATAATTGCACATGTTGGTAGTTTCATATGCAGTGGAGATAGTCATTCTTGTACATGTAGACATTCATAATAACATAAATGTATTTGTGTGTTACTAAGGTGACAATACAGACAATATGTTTTGCGATTTGTTACACTTAAAGTAATTTAAGGAAATAAATGTTTTTAAATGGCATGGCACAGGTTGCCCAATCACATGATGATACTTGGTTAAGAAAAGCTTATGTGAGGTACCTAATTACCAATTCTCTAACCTGTCGGCCATTTCAAGGATCCCGACCCTATAGATATTGTTCATACCAAAGATACAACGGAGACTATGACCAGTGCCAGCCAAGCTAATTAAGAGGATATAAGAGGGAAATTGACAAAGACAAAACCGAGCATGTTGCACCTGGCCAGCAAGCTTATAGCCATTCCAAACAACAGCCAGTGAGTTTGATCACTCAAATGACCCCAATGTTTTACCATCTATCTTGCAACTTGTAAACAAGCTCAACCAAAAATAAATAAATCCAGCCTTCTGGGTATGAACTATCTGGTCTTGGAAACACACTATATGGATAAATTTGTTTACGACTGTCGCTTCCACTAGATTGCTGCTTTTTCCCCACACACCACCTCGACCCATTAAAGATATAGTTTAACTTGGCTATGGTACTTTGCTGACATTTTTGAATTTACAATATATATATATATATCACATCGTATCAAATATTTTTAGGTATATGCTTGTCATGCCCCCAATTTTCAATATTCTATTGAACTTCTTGCCTTGGACTGTCTAGAGCAGCTCTAATGGGCAGCACAACTTGTATACAACTATTCTAATCTACAACTATTAAGGCATTCCAGGGGCATTGAATTGTACTTATATACTATGGCTAGGATGTAGGACAGATTATGTGGGAAAACAAGCCATGGAAGTTGTTAGTTGTGCCAAATTATTCATGTTCTGCATGTATACACAGCAGCCAACATTAAAAAATATACTTCTGAATGATAAAGTTTCACTTTGATTTGTGCTGGTAGCAAACCTGAGTTGTGTGTTTTGGGAGGCAAAACAAACAAAAAAAAAAAAAGAAAAGAGGCATGTACCACCACACGGGGTCTAATATAACACCATAGTAATTTTAAAAAGAAAAATCCAATTGTTTGGGCTTTGTGGAAGAAGTCAGGTACGATTTCAGTTTGACCATTCCAGAGTTGTCACTGCTGTGAATAGACACTATAAAGCTGCCATGTACTTGTAATGCAGCATGTGGTTCTTTGTTTTTACTAATTTCGAGATTGATCTAGCCTGCAGACACTTAGCAGTGGTATAATAATAGCACAGCTGACCACATCTCCCATAGTAACCTGCATTCGTTCTTTTGTTTATGTCCACCAGCCACCTGGCTGCCAGCTCCACTACCTCATCCGTGACTACAGATTCCGAGGGATAAATGGGACGGACACACACACACACACATTCCAGGCAGCTGTGCAGTACTCTACATGAATGGTTTAGTGTCTCCTACTCGATAGATGCTATAATGCTGAGCAGCACTGATGTTTACTATTCCTCACACAGACTATATAACGCAACACCAGTCTCCATTTTTAATCACAATGGCGCAATGCTTCAAGTTCACTTATTCTCCAATGGCAACCTATAGCTTCATTCATCCTGCAGTCAGCATAATGCATAGTACAAGCCTCCTTACACCACACTTTGAGCAGATTCTTTGAAGCATTTATAGAGCTAGCCAGTACGCACAGGCAATGAATCCACTTTCCAGGTATATATACCTATAGTACGTACATAGTTGATCCAATATCAGTTATGTATTAATTGTGTTCAACTACTCCCTGCTGAGGCGTAGCTGCAGGGTAGGCAGGTGAGGCAGCTGCCTCACTAGGTGTTTGTATCTGAACTCACTGAACTGGGAGTTACGTTGGACCTTTAGATGCATTAAAAGCATGCATTAACAGGGTTTGTATGCTGTTTAGTTCAACTTATAGTGTACATAGTAAGAGTCCATCCAGGTTCAGCTCTAAGTGGATAGCTACTGAGGTTTACTTTTCAGAAACTGGTCAAGCAAGATCGATATACTTTAGTGGAGCAGTCACCCTAACATAGAACACTCACTCTGATACAACATGCAGTCAAGCAAATTTTTAATACAATACTTTGATAGAATTTAACAACTTAAATTGCTCTCACAACCAATCTCAGATGGTCTAAGTTTACCAGGGGAGCATAACCTGACCCCTGTTGACCCCCCTGTTATCAGTGCTTATAATGACACTACTTAGGTCAAAGAGTGAGCAACATGCACAGGAGAACTCATGCTTGCCTCATTTCATCATTACAGTCACCATATGCATTTTAGCTGTATTTTTTTCACATCTTATTCTGTTTATTAGAACTAAGTTGAATTGCAAGGTCAGAACTGTTTATATTGAGTATGTACAACTAGATCGAACCATCCCTAGCAGGTCCACTCCAGAGCAGTTCAACATGGTTCAGTTTGATATAAGCGGTTCAACATGGTTCAGTTCAATACGGCAAACATTTACACCAACCTGGAAATCGTTTTGATTTGAGGACATTCTTTGTGGTGGGTGTGCAGGGAATATCCCAGAGGTTTTACGGTTCCTATGGCTTGGAGGGAAAGGTGCATGCAAAAATTCTTGTGGCTTCAGAGAATGTTAGAATCCCCAAGCATTCCTACCTCCAAGCCTTTGTAGTAAAACATGCTGTATACATCATGTAAAATTGTTGGAAAGGGGCCTATTTGAGAATTAATAGGAGAATCCATGGAACCCTGCACACCTACCAAAACAACCACCATCTATTGACGGTGGCAACCTGTTCACAACTGGGTAAGTCCAAGCAACATTAATATAAAACTAACCTGGACTGTCAAAGGGAAGTACATGCGTTCTAACCATGAAGTTACAGCAGGGTACATTAAATGGAATGGCAGCTGGGTGGGGGTTTACACGGTATTGCAGCTGAGTAACGAAGTGTTTATTATATTGAGCTGAGCTACGCAAGAGGAACTATATACAAATAACAAGTATTTATACATAAACTATAAAGGCTTTAATGTCTGCTTTTATCGTATTCGTCAATGTCAGTAGCTAGCCATGGCCTCTGCCAGTCAGCTGTGGTGGCGCCTTGATGGTGACCAAGTAAGAAGTGGCTATCGAATCTAGCTGGATAAAAAGAAATAGACCCACATGGGTAAGCAACAATTATACTGTATTTGTGCACAAGTCTCACCATGCGTTTGCAATGGAGTTTAGGCTAGCTGATTAATAACAATAATCATAATAATACTCGCCAGTTACTGAACTTTGCTGTAGTTTTACAAGTTTAACTTCTCTTTGCTAGTATTATACTTAGTGTTCCTCAAGCTTTTCCCCTAGCATTTTAGTACCCTGAAAGCATTTTGTTAGTGTTTTGTTAGAGTTTTCTTCTAAGCGTTTAAATGCTAAATGGAACGAAATGCAAACGGAACAGGACCTTTTTTTGTCCGCTACTGTAGTGATGTTCATGTTGAATGATACACTTCCTTTATTAACTTTAGGGCCAAAGGGCTAAGGAAAGTATTGATACAGAAATTAACACATCGATATGTTTCATTGCACGAAGATGACAACCACCCTGATTGAAGAAAAAGAAAAGACAAGGTGCAGAGGGCACACACTCCAAAAGGTAGGTGAGTTTGTTGGCGTAAAATGGTGGCAGAGGGCACACACTCCAAAAGGAAGGTGAGTTTGTTGGCATAAAATGGTGGCCGTTCATTGTTTTGTTTGACCCTCAGCCTTGTGACTGCAGTCAGACAGGCAGGCAGGCAGGCAGGCAGGCAGGCAGGCAGGCAGGCAGGCAGGCAGGCAGGCAGGCAGGCAGGCAGGCAGGCAGGCAGGCAGGCAGGCAGGCAGGCAGGCAGGCAGGCAGCAAGGCAGGCAGCAAGGCAGGCAGGCAGGCAGGCTTGCAAGCAGGTAGGCAGGGCCAACAGGATTCCTGACATTCAACTTACATGACAAGGAAAACACAGTTGATGTAGATAGTGTTGAAAATCCGAATGTAATGCACATTTACAATTTGGAGGGAACAAAACTACAGGATGGCTGATGACCATCAGTAACAGCAACAGAGTGTGTGTGTGCGCACGCGCGTGCGGAAATTGAAGTCCATGCATTCAGCAAGTCTTTTATAAACTGGTGTCTTTCTTAGTCATATCGCATACAATGGTATATGTAAAGTTTATATGTACTGATGCTTAACGCATTTTTAAAATGCTATATGGATGTCTATATGAAGATGGACATGTGCATATGAAGATGGGTACGTGCAAGTGTGTTGCATGACTAAATGGGTTGCCTGTCCAGTGCCTAGGAATGGCAAAAAGTCTGGCTATGCCACTGGTTATTGCATTGCATTTCTGGATTTTTAAAGGCATCTGACTCACTCAATCATACTACTTCAATGATTAAGGGCACTAGGGCTGGTCGGTATTGAGATTTTGTGGTTTAAAAAATTGTTGAATAATCAACTTCAGTGTGTGAAGGACAAGGACTCCTGCTCATCTTGAGAGGTGGCATACAGTGTTTTGGGGCATCTCTTATATTGTGTGTACACGAATAATACGACCATACACAGCAGGTTATTTATAGTGTGTATGCTTTTGTCCCATTTTCAATGCTGTGCAATAATCGTTGACTGAAGATCTGTCCTAACTCTTATATCAAGACACACAGTAGTGTGTCGTGTGGTCCAAGAAGCTGGCACACAACACTGTATCAAGACACATGGTAGTGTGTTGTGTGGACCAAGAAGCCGGCACGCAATACTGTGAGTATATTGACAGGAAGAAAGAAAACACAATTTTCATGCAATTTTAGCTCTGTGCTGTCTTTATGAAATGAAACAATTTTTGCAGTGGACATGCCCTCCATTGTTAGTAGTCCACACAAATTTGAGCAAAATCCCATATCCAATAGCCTTGAAATTTGGCACACAGAAGGTGCATCATGTTACCAAGTGTGACTGGAATACAATAAAGAACCAATGAGTTGTTAGGGATTGTTAACAAAAAAAATATATATATATATGTTGTCATGCCTACAGGGTAAATCGCTTATGGGAAGAAGCTGAAAATTGGTACGTGGATAGGTTAACTATGAAGCTGAAAATTGGTACGTGGATAGGTTAACTATGGAACCTCAAACCTTTTGCAGTTTGAAAGAAATCCAGCTAAAGATCACGAAGATACAATGAAAAGACCAACAGTGTGTAACAATTATATATGTGATCAAGATTAGCTATTACAAAAACAACAGCTTGCCTGCAAAGAGAAACAAGTCACTCTGTAGAAAGATCAGCTACATAATCATCTTGTTGAGAGATCAGCTAGAAACAAATCACCTTGTAGAGAGATCAGCTAGAAGCAAGCCATCCTGTAGAGATCAACTGGAAACAAATCACCTTGTAGAGCTAGAAACAAGACACCCTGTGGAAAGGTCAGCTAGAAACAGAGATCTGTTGGAAACAAATCACCCTGTAGAAAGATCAGCTAGAAACAAGTCACCCTGTAGAGAGTTCAGTAGGTTCTAGTGACTAACTGACTGACTAACTGACTGACTGATGCCTTCAGACAAGTGTAACTCATTAATGGCTAAGGCTGTGGGCTTGATTTTTTTACTGTTAGACATTGCTTCAGCCAGACACATGCTGTTTGGCATAACACAGTAAGTACAATGCATTCTTCACGAACTTACCAGTATCCTCCCTTGTGTCCCATTCATCTTTGCTGACAGTGAAAGGTGTCAATTTGGTGGTAGACTTGATGGCTTCCCTTTGTAATGGAAATCATCCATATTTTTTTATTGATTGTGGAGGTGCTTTTTGAACAGTTCTTGATTTGCAATGTTGTGTAACAGGTTGAATATAGCTGACAATGAAGCGTAATGGAAACTTCACTTTTCAGACGATAATTGATAGCTGGGGCGCACAGCGCCATTTCTTTCTTTTGAAGCAGTATGCGTGGGTTCACTAGTCATAACAATTTTATTTTACAAAAAGTTAACAAACAAGCACACAAAAATTTTTGGAATTTCTAACTAGAGTAGGGACCATAGCACAGCGATAAAAAGTAATGAAACAAGCTAGAGTAGCCCACGATATTAAATCAATAAGAAGTGTTATATCCCTATTGTGCATTTCCATTATGATATCTTCAGCACAGTAGGGATATATCACTTCTTTTTGTTTTATTGTGATTTAATATCATGCATTACTCCAGCTTGTTTCAGTACTTTTTATCGATGTGCTATGGTCCCTACTCTGGTCAAAAATTCCGAATTTTTTTTGCGTACTTGTACAGTTAAATCACTGACTATATATGTATCACTAGACCATCATCGATCGTTATGTAAATCTATGGATATATCACCTCAACTGTAATGTAGCTTACACATAAGTTGTAATTATTTGTATACATCTCTCCCTACACAGATGTTTTGAACTTATTAACAAACATTGAAATGTTGTTGGTGCATTATTGCAGCTGTGAGATGTTTATTTGGTTGCCTGCATGGCCACACAAGTTGTCTCATATACCCATAATACAATTACATTTGATTCACAAAAACAAGTATAACATTACATGCAAAAACAGTTTGTATGGATGTTTAAAACTTCATTTGTTATAGTTAGTTGTATTAACATTCATTCTTGGCCACTCAGATCTTCAGTTGCCAATTACTTTTACTTTATCCTTACCATTTACATTCAGTCTTGCTGTATTTCCTATCAGCTCTAGTTGGATAATAATTTAGCTGCCCTTTTTCTCTACACTGACTATTCACTGCTATACTTGCCTAAAGCAGCCACCTGTCAATTAAGGTCAAGAAATTTTGGCCTGAAGGTGACTGGCATAGACAGGTTCCACTGTAATTGGAAATGCAGCAAGACTGAATGCAGAACACAAGTTAACGATAAGGGTCCAGTATTAAAACTCCATATATTACAGTTTGCTATATTAACTTTCTGCTCAAGATATTAGCTCTTTGGTTGCTAGTTACTGTTACTTTTATGGATACACCTTTTTACGTGTTTGAATGGATAGTAAATACTTAACCCTAAATGGGATGCATACCTTTACTATCAAGGTGCTTGATGGATACAATAGCTTCAGCATCATCCTCAAACTTTATCACTGTTGCCTCTCCACCACCACACGTCTTTCTAGAAAAATAATATTCAATATCTTCTTGCTCTATATCAACTGGTATTCCAGAGACTTTCAGTAACAATGATGATGTTGCCATACTGGTAGTCACCAATCCTGTTACAAAACGGTGAATAGGAATAAACATGGGTATGCATGTATTTTAATTTTGCTTCAACCTAATACCTCATTCAAGCCAGTACACATCATACAGCATTATACAGTAGTACTGTATATTAGAAATAATGGAGGTTTGCACTTTCGCACAAAAAAAAAAAATGACCAGAAACCAGCCTCACAATACCTTCATTGCGCATTGGCATTACTGGTCATGTAGAATCAAGATCAAAAGTGTCTTCAGAGCAGGCAAGAACATTTCAAGTAAGTTGTTATGGAATTTTACTGAGAAAAGTGGGACAATAATGGCTAAGGCTCTGGGCTTGATGTTTCAATTGTTACACATTGTTTCTGCCCTACAGGTGCATTTTGGCATACTGTGGTACTTACAATGCATGCATCACATATGTCCACCTTTGTGTCCCACTTCTTTTCTTTGACTGTCAGTTTGTAGTAGCGTGTTGACTACCCTAGAGTTGGGTTGTTAAGTGCATGTGTCTATTAAGTGCATAATATTTGTTAAGTGCATACACATTTCTTGTGGCTGATAAGTGCACATGGCCCAATGCGTAGTTTACACATGACAAAGCTACACAACGCTGGAAGTACTGGAAAATAAATGAATTCTAGAGCACTTACGTCTTATTCCTTCACTATGTACTTAATAAATCAGCCTTCTGGATTGCAATATTCTTGTTCATCACAAAGAATTTCACCAGGAAATGCAGTCAAATACCCCCCCATATACACTGGCATGGTGACCACGAACTAGCTACTCCGTTACAATGTAGTGATTCTGTGTTAAACACACCATAGATAATAGACAGTCTATTATCTATGAACACAAATCATAGTTATTAATTAGGTGGATACGCCTAACAGATAGTATTATTTTTACAAAAGTTTTCTTTGAAAATTATAAGCACATGCATTATACAACCCGATTTTACAGTATCATGTTTATAACAGGAATTGTCCATATGACTGGAATGATTGCAGAGACGCTTCTTAAATTGTTCTTGTTTGTAACACTGAGTAATGGGCTGAATAGAAGTGTAATGGCCACTTCACTTTTCAGAAATTAATGGTTGTGGCATGCATACAGATACAAAATTTATTGCATGATATATCCAGTGCCATCTTTTTTCTATGTAGTATGGAAAGTTCAGCAGTCACAGTTTTGGTATGAGAAAGGAAGCAAACAAAGTACAAGGAGCAAAAATTAGGAACTGTAAGTTCACCATACAGTACGATATGTTAGGGATCATGGCTTTTCCAGCCAAAACTATCACACTAAAACTAGCCTCAATTTCCTTTCATAACAGCTTGACAGCATTGGCTAGGCACAGCAAAGTCCAAAAATGTCTTCAGACCAATCTATTCAAATCACCCTCGGTAAAGAGTTCAGCTAGAAACAAGCCATCCTGATCAGTCTGTAGAGAGATCAGCTAGAAACAAGTCACCCTGTAGAGAGCTCAGCTAGAAACAAATCACTCTGTAATGAGTTCAGTTACATCACAAGTCATCCTGTAGAGAGTTCACCTACAAGAAAACTATCCTGTAGAAAGACCAGTCATGTTGCAATTCCTTCTGTAGAGAGTTTAGTTAAGTTGTGAGTCAGCGTTGAAACCGGGTCGGGTCATCCGGGTCATCCGGGTCATCCGGGTCATCCGGGTCACATTTTCTCCGGGTCATCCGGGTCTGACCCGGTTTACAATTTATCCGGGTCTGACCCGGATTGGATCACGTGAGAAACAAAATTGTTTGTTTGATGACGTGGAACTTATAAATGCTATCGCGTAGCTCTTTCGTGAACCACGCCCACTTATCGCATTACCAACATACGCTCAGCCACGCTCATTTGTTAGTAAGTGTAGTATGTAGCACGAAATTGAGGGTATCTATGGTGAGGGGTAGCTATTGTCAGTAGGTGAAGACCTTTTTTTTTTTTTTTTTTGGTCTTCAACCTACAGCTAGGCTGAAGTTGCAATATTTACTCAACATGAATCGAACGCTCAAAATGTAGACTCGTTTGCTCACTCGAGACTAGCCGAAACACGTCTCGGCTTTAATTAATCCGGGTCAAATCCGGGTCTGACCCAGATTGCTATCCGGGTCAGTGGGTCATCCGGGTCAGCAGTAGTGACCCGGTTTCAACGTTGTTGTGAGTCACTCTGTGGAGATGTTCAACTACAAATCATTCACCATGTAGTCTAAAGGTATAACTATATATGTTACTAGAAATTTCAACTACACATTTCCTGTAGAGTATTCAGCTGCAAACAATTTTGCCTGTATATAGCTATGGTGAGTTAATTTATTATTTTGATTAATCAACACAATTGCAATAATTACTAAATAATAATTTTATATTTTGAAATATTTCATATTCCTAAACAATAATCAAAAATCTTCTCCCTCATAATCCTCATTCCTGTAGTAAAGCAAAAGACAAAGTTAAAAGAAATACCCAAAGCTGGTAATGTTCTGCGATACAGTGCATTTTGTGTATCATGTATCACAATCAATAAACTGTTTAATACGATACTGTATCACGATACTATAATGAAGTGGTCATGGCTAGTTAGACCCTTTTTGTGGTGAATTTGGTAGATTTTTGAGGTGTCTAAGTTACTTAGACCCTTTTCATGTTTACTTAGACCCTTTCATGTTTACTTAGACCCTTTTCATGTTTATTACGCGCACCTGCACTGGTAGTGTTGGCAACACATCGCCACCTGAAAATTAATTTTAAACCCGTAACTGTTGCTACGGGTGGAGTAATGGCTTGTTTCTACTAATGAACGCTACATTTCTCTGTTACAAGCAGCTGTCAACAATGTTAAGGTACAACAACTACATAAAGGGTCTAAATAACTTAGACTTCAGACCACAGGGATCTAAGTAATTTAGTGACCCTCAGGCCCTGTAGTAGCGCCTTCGCTTCGCTCAGGCGCCATGACACAGGGCCATCAGGTTACTAAATTACTTAGACCCCTGTGGTCTGAAGTCTAACTATTACTTATAACTGGCATATTAGTTAATAAGTGTAAAAATATCCAATTTATCTGTACCTTAAAGAGCCGACACTAAATGTCTTTATTCAGTGAATGCTGATAAACTACAGTATACTGATGTGACAAATAGCTAGTGTGTTCTGATATGATTTTTTTAGTATGGAAAACAGAGTTGCTGTTAAAAGAACATCTCTACCTGGATACCTGCCTCTATTACACCACTAAGACAATTAGCTACCACAAATATTTTAATAGTAGAGCGGCATAGCACCAAAAAAAGGGCATTTCGTGCACTTTGTGATACAATTATGAAACTTTCCACACAAATTGTGCTCCTCGTGACATATGTTTTTTGATATAGAGCCATCACAAATTTGACCTCTGGAGACCTTTAGAGCCATTTTTTTCACTGAAAATTAATCATTTTTGTTTTTATCTCCATGAAGCATTATTTTACACTATTAAAACATGGTATCAAATTAAAGGTGTTGATGTATATTGACTTTTGTTTGAAGTTTGTATCTCATTCCACTATAAAGTTATGATCATTTTTGTATGTCATAAAACTCTTTGCCCTTGGGGTGTAAATTACTAACGGGAAAGTAATTCATAGAATTTTATGGGTAATATAAATGACCATAACTTTGGAATGCAATCACCTATTGACTTCAAATAAAATCCAAGTAGCTCGTTTTAGCAGCACCTTTAATTTGAAACTGTGCAAAATGATGCTTCAGGGAGATAAAAATTTAAAACGATGAATTTTCAATACAAAAATGGCTGTAAAGGTCACCAAAGATCAAATATGTGATGGCTCTATATCCAAAAAATAATGTCACAAGGAGTACAACTTACATGGAAAGTTTCATAATTGTATCAAAAATTCCACAACTGTCACACTATGCTGCTCTACTATAACACATACTCCCACAAAGGCTTGTTCGGATTACTCCGCATTTTGATGAGTTGACAAGATGGCTAGTATGTATAGCATATTTGTTTACCGCTTAGTGGTGCAGTTCTTTATACTTAAAGTGTACCAGCTACTGCTTTTAGAAGACCCGGGTAAGAATATTTTAGCCATAACAGCAGCACTTATATACACACATATTTATATGGCTTCTCGTAACGTTTCATTTATATAGATTATGTATTCCCTACCCGGGATTGGAAACTAAGGCAATCAACACCAATCAACAGTTTCAGCCAGCGTTGTATGTGTCACAGTGTAGTGCACAGAAACTCCATGCTTCTGTAAATCAAGTACAATGTGGATGAGATTGTGTAGAGGAGCTTTGAGACTATCAGTGATGGATGACACTAGCTACATATTTCAAAATATTAATTGGCACATCGTGTATGTAATATGCTAATATTTTTCAGTTTGGTCTAGCCTGCCACAACATCGTCTAGCTACTGTCTGAGCTCTAAGTCGCCAGTCAAGAGTTCAGTAGCGTACAGTACGAAATGTTGCAGCTACAGACTCTTGCATTACTTACCAGCTAGCCCCTTCATTCTGGAGTCCTAATAGCTAGCTATATTCCCTATAATCTATAACTTAGGACTTTTGTTACTCTGCTGATCTGGTTTTATACATATGCAATCTTATTTTAAATATACACCAGCATTGTTTCTATCCTTGTAGGTAAAAGAGCAATTTTCAATGGATTATACTATTAAAAAGAGTTGAATGCATGGTGGCTACATCACTGCAAACATTGCACCTTTTGTGTGTAATTGCTAGCAACAGCTTAGTGAGTTACTGACATCTTTCTTGGAATGATCAGACAATATGAAGGCACTTCAATATGCTATGTATAAAATGCTCCGCAGAGACTATGTATAAGGATGAATGATGCATGTGGTTTTTGCTGGAATAGATGCCCTTGCCTCTATTCCAAGCACTTGGCATGATCTAGACAAGCATAAAATACAGCCATGACTAAATTAATGATGAATTGATCTAGTCTTTAAACAAATGATTGACGTGAGATGTATCTGCCATATACCACGATTGCACATGACAGTCAGAACCTGGCTATATCAGTGAAACGTTAGAGGGCTGCCAAGTGTTTATAGAAAACCAGTACCATCTTATAGCTACCTGTATGTACAAACAGAAGGAGGCAAAAGGTAGACCCTTTTGCATTAATAATTATTTCAGATACACAGTCCATAATATAGGCTGGTGATTCTAGCAACACATGATCCCTTTCTCAAATATGCTTAAAAAGAAAGTATAAACTACGCATATAGATTTCCAAGGAGATTTCTACACATCAACGTAGTTAACTGGTTCCAAGACAATGCATGGACACTACATGGTGACCACTGAGATTCCTAGTATGGACATAAACTGCCAATCTCTTCAGCTTGGACTTAATCACAATAAATTCATGTGATAGAACTAAATTCCTAGAAATACACAACAAATCCAGCAGTAACGTCTCAGACAACGCCCTAAAACCTCCAAACTTCAGCATTGCAAATCACAAATTGTATTAAGATTCTTTTGCTGTAATTTTGTCTGAAAACAAACTTTGTAGGGACTTTACCTAGTCAGAACAACGCGAAATTGATTTAGCTGTTACTTGGGATAATTTACAGAGAATTTGGACACTTCCTCAGAGCTCTAAAACCTCCAAACTTTTAGGGTATGACAAATAGCAATTCAGTAAACAAAACGGATAGGTGCATGCATTGATCGGGATTTTCGACTATCATTTTCCAGTAACACAACTAGATTGAACTTACCATGATTGGAAATCCTTCAATTACAGCAACTAAGATACCAAACTGCTTTTCCTCTCCTCTTCTTCATCAGTAAGACGAAACCATAGTAATCAAAGGAAAGGTGTGAATTATTTCAACGCTGATGGCTTGCGGCTTTTATACAGGAATGCCTCTGGTTTCCACTCCCAGGTAGGGAATATATGATCTATGCATTTTATAGCATAGGTAAATAGAGAGGCCTTCGATTTGAGCATATAGATCACGGCTACAGTAATATAGCAATTACTAACTGTTCTGCTAGAAAACTTCAATACATTGATATTTTTTAAGTACAGCATCATATCATGATACTTATTTGCTGTATCAATATGCATTACAGATCCCTAAAAGCTGGCCATAGGCTGGCTAGAGGTATGAGATTACAAAAGAAGTGATATCTAATCAAAAAACAGCCAAGCTGTAAAAAGGGTGTGGCCCCCAGATGAAAAAAAGTAAAATCCAAGGTGGCAGCAAAGAAAATAATGGCTGTAATGGTAGGTTAATGGTAAAAAATTTAAACAATTCAGGTGAATTTAGCGCTGAATCTTGGATGAGAATTCACCAATTCAACAATTCACTTAAATTGTTTGCCATTGGATGCTACCAATGAGTTTAACTCTCTGAATTGTCAGGCAGCTTTATGAAACATACTACAACTACGACCACCTTTTCTTACCCATTTTAATAAACACTTACTGTGAGGATGTTAATTTGAACCATGGAGGGTTAGTTTTACACTCTGAAGAGGAAATCACTCAAGTGGACCCCCGAGTAATGCCAATGTATGTACTAGGAGTGATTCCACTAATTAATTATTTTGGTGGAAGTTCTGTCCAACAAATATGGTGTGCTGATGATGCTACTACTTGTGGTGGTTTGAAAGAACTTTGGTCTTGGTGAGATAAATTGCCATCTGTTGGTCCTGATTATGGCTATATTTCCTAATCCTTCCAAAACATATATTATTGTGAATGAAGGAATGCATGATGCAGCAGTTTCTGCTTTTCGGGGGACTGGGATCTTTTATAATATCAGATGGAAAGCGTCATCTTGGTGCTTCTTTAGGCTCCCCTTCCTTTGTCACCTGCTTTGTAGAAAAGCAAGTAACATCTTGGATCAAAGAGTTGCAGCAGCTCTGTTACCCATCCTCAAACTGCATATGCTGCATTTACACATGGATTATTGGCAAATGGAATTTTCTAATGAGATGCATTCCTAACATTCAACCATTCCTGTCTCCTCTAGAAGAAACCATTCATTGTAGATTTTTACCCAACTTCACTGGTCAACCATCTTTTAGTGATACTGAATGAAACTTGTTTGTTCTGCCAATTAGATTGGGAGGTCTGGGGCAGAGAGGATTATAACTAGTCTTCGTTGATCTGACATTATGTCAGATCAAAGTCAAAGTTGATCTGACATGATCTGACATGGTATGGCAATACTTAGCAGCATGCATAAGCATGCAAAGTTGGAGCATACCCCCTGAAAAAAATTTGGATTTTCAAAGCTTGGATGCGAGTATTTTGACACCCAAAACTCCTTCAGCAGCCATGCACTGTTACATTGTTATACCACATACATAATAAATCTGTAATAATAACATTGTGACGATTTGATATGAAATTATCCAACATGATGTTTTGTGATGTGTATCTATATCAGTTATGGTTTTAACTGCAGGACATTCAAAACCCCTTTAAAAGCCACTAAAACAGTGTGTGAACATGTGGTAGAATGATGTAGATTGCACTTCGTTGAAAAGTGCAGGTTCGATTCCCCAAGTCAGACAACTTTTTTTTTGCTTTTAAAAACCTTTTAGGCATATACACCTTTAAAAGCTGTTCGACTGCTCTATTAGTGTCATTGACTGTTCTATTAGAGTATATTGATCTTTTTTAGAGGAAATTGGTCGGCCATCCTTGACCAGTTCAGTAAGTAATTGGGCGGTCTTCGAGCCAGTTGGTTGGTAAATGTCCGATGGCCAACCATTATAGTCTGGGGGTTGTTGATCCTGTCAGTTATTCATTATTCCAGTTTGCTACCTCTGTTAAAGTTACTTCTTCTCTAGTTCACCTTATTATACAGCAATCTTGTTCCTACCCAGTTGAAGTGTTGTCTTCACAGATTGAGGCAAGGAAAACAGTTTGGGTATTCATCACCAGTCTATCATTGAATCCCGTGATGCTTTGCTACCTATGCTATCACCATCATTATATAGGTCCAATATGTTATCTTCTGAAAACAGCTCTTCCAGCTGGACGACTGCTCTACCTCTAACTGACCATGGTTTTTGTCTGCACAAAGGTGCTTTTTGTAATGCCTTGTGCCTTCAATATGGCTGGCAACCACCACTGTTGCCTTCCAATTGTGTGTGTGGTAAGCAATTCTCTATTGAGCATGCCCTTTGTTGCCCATGTGATGGTCTCCCTACAATTCATCACAATGAGCTTCGAAACATCACTGCTGGACTATTAACAGAACTGTGTCATAGTGCTGAAGTTGAAACCAGCTCTACAACCATTATCAGGGATATCTTTTCAGCACATATTGGTTAATGCTGAAGATGAGACCCGTCTTGATGCTGTTGCCAATGGTTTTTGGGAATGTGGTCAGAAAGTTTATTTTGATCTCAAGGTGTTTAATCCTTTTTAGGACCCACTGATTATACTGGCATAATTATGAGCATAATAGGTGCCTGAAAGCATTAAGCATAATGCTAGCATAATAGGAAGAGTATTTGAGCCATACGACAAATCCTTGATGGTCTAAATACATATCACAGAAAAAATTGATATACTCTAATAGAACAGTAAATAGCTCTAATAGAACAATCTGGCAGCTGATTGTTCTATTAGAGTATATCGATTTTGTTGTCACATGCATTTTGAACACCTATTATATGCCCATATGTGACTGCAAATTTATTAGCAAAACATGGGAGATGAGGCATAAAGCTTGAGCATAATTTGAGCATAATAGGTAAAATTTTTGAGCAGTGCAGCATAGTATAATAGGTAAAATTTTGAGCACAATAGGCGGGTCCCTAATCCTTTTGCTCCCACACGCTGTTCAGTATCTTTACCTCAGTGTTACAGGTGTGCGGAGATAGAGAAGAAGAGAAAATATGAAGAGAGGATTAGTGAAGTAGAACATGGGACATTTTTTCCTTTAATCTTTTCATGCACTGGTCCTTTGGCCACAATGGTGTACAAGAGAATAGCCACTCTGCTGTCAGAAAAAATGGACAGTCTTACAGCAAGACCCAGTACTGGCTAAGATGTAAACTGAGTTTTTCCCTACTTCACACAGCCATCACTTGTTTGAGAGGCTCTAGATCTTCCTACCATCACTTTGGCCTCAAAGAGTCTGCAGCTTTCGACCTTGTGTGCAGAATCAGTTCATTGGACTGAATCTTTATCTTTAAGTAATCAAGACACACAGTAGTGTGTCGTGCAGCCCAAGAAGCTGGGGCGTAGCACCATGAGTATATTGACTGGAAGAAAGAAAAAGCAATATTCGTACCTCCATAGCTCTGTGCTGCCTTTACGAAACTACACGATGTTTGCTGTGTACATGCCCACCAACTTCAGCACTCCACATACCACATTTCAGCGAAATCGCTTCAAGCATTCTCAAGATATGTGACTTCAAAAATTGGCTTAGTTTCTTAGTTTTTCTTCTTATTTTTCTTCCTCTTTTCGTACACTTACAAAAACTGCCATAAAACGCGAACACCATATCTGATTGCCTTGAAATATGGCACACAGAAGGGGGGAAATAAAGGAACATCTTGGTACCTGAAATACAATAAACAGTGAAGGAGTTATTAGCGATTATTCACGAAAAATAACACCAATATTTTCTCATGCCTAGAGGGTAAACTGCTTATGGGAAGAAGTTGAAAATTAGTGGGTGAATAGGTTAACTACTGAACCTCAAACCCTCTGTGGTTTGAAAGAAATGGAGCTAATTACCACTAATATACAACAAAAAAACCAACAGTGTGTAACAATTATGCAATCAAGATTAGCTAATAAAAAACGACTACTTGCCATGCCTACTAGCAAAACCGCTTGGAGTAATGCTTTGAACATCGCTGTACAGATGAGGTAATCATCTTAGAAAGGCTCTTCAATGTTGTAGAAGAATCAGACTTAAAGCCACAGAGTTACAACATGAAATCCAACTTGGTGTAGCAAGTGCGAGATCAAGATACTGTAATAGAGCAGTCATCCTAATAGAGCAGTCACCCTGAAGACAATTCAAGAGATCAGTTAGAAACAAGTAACCCATACAAAGATCAGCTACAAACAAATCATCCAGTAAAAATGTGTGCTGGAAACAAATCACCATGTAGAGAGAGACCAGAAATCACCCAGTAGAAATGTGTGCTGGAAACAAATCACCATGTAGAGAGAGATCAGTTACGAACAAATCACCCAGTAGAGAGTTCAGATAGAAACAAGTCACCTTGTGGAGAGATCAGCCATAAACAAATCACCCTGTAGAAATATGTGCTGGAAACATATCACCATGTAGAGAGTTCAGCTAGAAACAAGTCACCCTGAAAAAGAGTTCAACTACAAACAATAAGAGTTTCAGCTACAGTTCAGTTATGTAAATATTACTCATGTGAATCATTTAATCTAATCAGTGTTAAACATACAAATATTTAATCAGACAAAAAGCGGTACATACAATTGCTTCTTTTACTCCACAATTCCTGCAGTAAAGAAAACAAAAGCAAGTTAAAAGGAAGCACCCAAGCCAGTTTATGGCCAGCTTTGTGGCTTGCAATACAAAAAGAAGTGATATCTAAACTAAAACAGTCAAGCTGCAAAAAAAGTGTGAGGCCTCCAAACAGACCAGGGTGAAAACGATGTGAAATCAAAGGTGGCAGCCAAGACATGGTTGTGATAGTAGGTTAATGGTAAAACTTTTAATACCGACAATTCAGTGTCGAATCCTAGTGAAACTTGGAGGAGGCAACGCAAATTCACCTGAATTGTCGTTATTAAAATTTTTGCCATTAACCTACCATTGCAGCCATTTCTTGGCTGCCACCTTTGATTTCACATCTTCTTTCACCATAGCCTTTTTGGGCCACACTCTTTTTTTTACAGCTTGGCTGTTTTGGTTTAGATAGTATATACATTCTCTTATGTGAGTTGTTGTTTGTAATTTTCTTTGTTTTAATGAGAAAAAATTACCATTCCATCACAGCCATTTCTTGGCTGCCACATTGGATTTCACATCTTTTTCCATCCTGGCTCTTTTTGAGGCCACACCTTTTTTTACAGTTTAACAGTTTTTGTTTTTTGGTTGAATAGATTATAGTATCCACAAGTCCTTCGCTTGGATATAAACAAAGCAGTCATAGAATATCTAGTTATTGACACTAGTCCTCAGCTTTGCCTCTGACTCTGTCAATAACTAAGATAATTATTCTACTCCTGCTGTGAATGAGATATAACTATAACTTAACAATGTGATTGCTTACAATTATGTTTTATGGTTGCTTATAAAGCTAGATATATGTGCTGGGCTATATATGCTTTAATACAAAAGTGAACATAAACAAATGACCATAGTAACAAACAACCTTTAAGACTGGTGTCCTTCAACTGGCTATCCCAAAGCTTTCTTTCCCCTGCTCTATCTTGTTCAAGTATTTCCTGAAATGTAAGTCCAATAAATTCAATCATACTTGCATGCCCTTATTGAATTGCATACGTGCTTAGTAACCATAGGTTAAAATGTGTGTTTATATACAAGTACACAGAAAAATTTGGAATTTTCAACTAGAGTAGGGACCATAGTATATTGATAAAAAGTACTGAAACAAGCTGGAGTAGTGCTTGATATTAAATGACAGTAAAACAG
This sequence comes from Dysidea avara, assembly GCF_963678975.1. Taxonomy (NCBI): domain Eukaryota; kingdom Metazoa; phylum Porifera; class Demospongiae; order Dictyoceratida; family Dysideidae; genus Dysidea; species Dysidea avara. The sequence goes on along the minus strand of NC_089281.1, from coordinate 26,636,926 downwards.
TAAGAAGTGTTATATCCCTACCATGCATTTCCATTATGCTATCTTGAGCACAGTAGGGGTATAACACTACTTATCGTTTTACTGCGATTTAATATCATGCACTACTGCAGCTTGTTTCAGTGTTCAATCCATTACACAGCAGTACGAATCAAGAACTGTTCAAAAAGCACCTCTGTGATCAAAATAGCCACTATGAAAAATACGGATGATATCTGTTACAAAGGGAAGCCATCACGTGCTACCTCCAAATTGACACTTTTCGCTGTCAGCAAAGATGAATGGGACACAAAGGAGGACACTGGTACTGTAAGACCATGAAAAATGCATTGTAGGCACCTCTCGGGCCAAAGCGAAATCAAGCAGTGAAAAAATCAAACCCGTAGCCTTATCCATTATCAAGTTACACTGGCATCAGTTTACTTACTTACTTACTCAGTCAGTCAGTCACTAGAAAATTCCATTAAATGAATTTTTTTTTAAAATTCGTAGCAACTTGTTGAAAGCATTTGGGTCAATCTGAAAGCTTGTTTGGGCTTAGTTTTACCTATCCAATACTGCCTCATCGTCATCTGGGAAAATCAAGGTTGTTTTTTGGGTGATGTTATTTCGTGGGCCATGCCTACTCCTTTGTGGTCCCCACTATACACTACTATCATTAACCAATACTGCCTCATCGTCGTCAGGGACATTTAGGTTGGTTTTTGGGTTGTTATTTCTTGGGCCCCACCTACTTCTTTGTGGTCCCTACTACTATCATACACTATGATAGTATTGTATAGTAGGGACCACAAAGGAGTAGGCATGGCCCACAAAATAACATCACTCAAAAAACAGCCTTGATTTTCCCAGATGACAATGAGGCAGTATTGGTTAGGTAAAACTAAGCCCAAACAAGCTTTCAGATCAACCCGAAATGTTTTCAACAAGTTGCTATGGAATTTTAAAAGTAATTTATTTAACGGAATTTTCTACTGACTGACTGACTGAGTAACTGACTGACTGACTGATGCCTTTAGACAAGCATAACTTGATAACAGCTAAGTTGACTTTTTTTACTGTTCGTCGTTGCTTCAGCCCAAGAGGTGCCTTTTGGCATACCACAGTATGCACAATGCATTCTTCATGGACTTACCAGTGTCCTCCTTTGTGTCCCATTCATCTTTGCTGACAGCAAAAAGTGTAAATTTGGCGATAGCACATGATGGCTTCCCTTCATAGCGGAAATTGTCCCTAGTGGCTGTTTTGATTGCAGAGGTGCTTTTCGAACAGTTTTTGATTCGTACTGCTGAGTAACGGGTTGAACATAGCCAACAATGAAGCGTAATGGATACTTCACTTTCAGATGATAAATTATATAACTGGGGCACGCAGCACCAACCCTTTCTTTCAGTATGCGTGGGTTGCAGAGGTGCTTTTCGATAGGCTTGCACCAATTATGCTGGCATAATTTCGAGCATAATAGGCTGACAAAAGCATCAAGCCTAATGCCAGCATAATAGGATGATTTTCAAGATTTTAAAGTAAATGTGCAATGCGCGCCAAAAATGTGAGCACACTACACTTTGATACTGCATTTCATATCAAGAAATTGTGTGATGCTATTATTTTTATTGTTTCATGGCTTATTATTCACCCTTCGCAGAAATAAGATCGAGATACTCTAATAAAGCAGTCACTTACTCTAATACAGCAGTCAGGAAAGGCTGATATACTCTAATAAAACAGTCAACTCTAGAGCATAATCTTGATTCTGAAAGCATAATGTGAGCATAATAGGCTGAATTTTTGAGCACTGCTCAAAAGCATAATAGTCTATTTTCAAAGCATAATTCAATCAAGCAGCAGTTCTTGATCCGTACTGCTGTGTAACGGGTTGAACATAGCTGACAACGAAGCATAATGGAAACTTCACTTTTCAGACCATATAGCTGGGGTGTGCAGTGCCATTTCAAATGCGGTATGTGTGGGTTCATCAATCATAATAATATTATTTACAAAAAGTTAACAAACAAGTATTTCAAAAAATTTGGAATTTTCAACTAGAGTAGGGACCATAGCACATCAATAAAAAGTACTGAAATAAGCTGGAGTAGTGCATGATATTAAATCATAGTAAAACAATAAGAAGTGTTATATCCCTACTGTGCATTTCCATTATGGTATCTTGGAGCACAGTAGGGATATAACACTTCTTATTGTTTTACTATGATTTAATATCATGCACTACTCCAGCTTGTTGCAGTACTTTTTATCGATGTGCTATGGTCCATACTCTAGTTGAAAATTCCAAATTTTTTGAAATATTTGTAGAGTACTATCATATTGTATGCTATCATACTATATGATAAAACTGAAAAGTAGTCTGTCTGTTAGTCTACATTTCTTTGATGTCAGACTATTATCTTGCCAACCGTAGCATTTATCAAACAGTTATAGTTCCAAACAAAGTGCTTATCACCTAAAAATTGCTATCACATAAAGTTTCTAATGGCTGTCATTCGTCAATCACAATGCAATGAATATGAGGGTGGACAGCAAAACATTTTTATATTCCGGTTCCAAAATAGAAGGAAATTGTGGACTTATTTTTGGAAGATTTTTACTAGCATGTAATTTCAATCCAAAATGGATGGAAATGAAACATTTCTCCCAAAATGAGAAATAATCATCCAAATTTGGATCGTTCTAGTCATCCAATATTGGGTGATAATTTTATCACAAATTGATCATCCAAATTATAGTCATCTAATATTGGATGGTAGTTTTATCATAAAACATGACTGGCTTTTGGAAAATCAGCCTTGATGTCACATTATACAACTGGAATGTTTATGATTAATATAAGACATTACAAACTTCTACTCAGCTTTACAGTGATTACATTAGCAGTTAGTAGTTACCCTGAATTACAAGAAATTTTGTGAAATATTTTAATAGGTGCATAAGTGGTAACACATATAAGTGTAGATTTCTATGTACTTCACATGTGACATTAACACTGATTTTCCACAATCTGGTCATAAATATTCAGCCAAATTTGGTAATCCAATATTGGATGATAACCTTATCATAAAATAATCATCCAAATTTGGATTGTTCTAGTCATCCAATACTGGATCACAAAATAATCATTCAAATTTGGTCATCCAATATTGAATTGGTGAGTTGTAACTGGAGTCTAAGCATATTTTACTTTGCAGAATAGCTTATACATATGTAGCCAAATAAGACTTCAGATAGTTAATGTTCTGTCAATACTTACACTAGTATTTCTAAAACTATTAATGTAAAATGAAGTATGGATCTGTGCAATAAAAAGTAGTGAAACAAGAGATGAATGATGGTATTACAGCATAGCTCAGTGGGAAAGTCCCTACTTTGGTATTGAACAAAATTATACTAATGTTCCAAAAGTAGGGACTTTCCCACCAAGCTAAGCTGCAATACCATCATTCATCTCTTGTTACACTTTTTATTGCATAGATCCCTACTTCATTTGTAAATTAACCTACTAGTTTGTTTAGTTTTTTTTGTTGTAGCACAGCTAATCACAGTGTAACTTGTGACTGTTCTATTAGAATATCACATTTGGCTGTTGTATTAGGGTATTTTGAGTCACCAAGGGTGTGCAGCTAACTGGGTGAGGTCATCTTGTTTACTGTTAAGTAAATAGCTACATTGTTAAGAGGTGTGGTCTTCACACTCTATCACTCTTAATCCACCTATAGATCTGTATTTGATGGGTGTGGTCACGAACGGGATCCCAATTGCAAAGTTGCAAATATCTAGCTAGTATACCTCTTATAGTAGCACCGGGACTGAAGTGCTTCAGAAATTATCCAGCTCAGAAATAATTCTGTGGCATCTAAAGAAAGAAAGCGTTGATATGAAGAATTAACACCTTGATATGGTTTTGTTGATGAAGAAGACAAACAGCCTGATTGACGATAAAAGAAACGACAAAGCGAGAGGGCCTACGCTTGTCGGAACCCAAAAGGCACATCCCACCGGTGAGTTTGCTACTGTGGTGTAAAATGGTGGCCATGTGCTGCTTCATTTGGCTTCTAGGCTTACGACTGTGGTGAGTGAGTGAGTGAGTGAGTGAGTGAGTGAGTGAGTGAGTGAGTGAGTGAGTGAGTGAGTGAGTGAGTGAGTGAGTGAGGCAGACAGACCAAATTTTAAGTTTTAGCGATTTTATATCTGGTCACCGGTAAGTGTTTTCTTGTTTACAATGCTGTATTTCATGTTAGATGGACTAATATTATTCCGTAAAGGTGATTTTTGTGGCATAAGATGTCTCTAGGATGATTTTTGAAGGTGGCATTTTAGGCGGCGTGCATCATTCTTGGGGGATCCTTACTTAAACAGTACTTGATGACAATTTAGAGGATGAAGAAGATAGCATACGTGCTGTAGTTGTAATGTCTGCCTTTGAAGCTATCAACACAGTTCTCGCATCTGCACACATCTGCACACATCAAGACTATCAGTGCCTCAATGAGACAATAGCCTTTTCTAAGTTACTTTTGATCATATTAGAGAACTACTAATTGGTGTTGAGCATTGAGCATAATGCTGCATAATAGCAGAATCAAACAGTACGGTAGTGCTGTTTAAGTAGGGATCCCCCAAAAATGACACAAGCTGCCTAAAATGCCACCTATTAAACTCATCCTAGAGACATCTTATATGCCACAAAAATTACCTTTATGGAATAATATTAGTCCATCTAACTAACATGAAATACAGCATTAAAAACAAGAAAACACTTACCAGTGACCGGATATAGAATTTTTTTTAAATCTCCAAAACTTTAAGTTTCGTCTCACTCACTCACTCACTGACCACAGTCTATAGCCTAGACCCCAAACGAAGCAGCGCACAGTCACCATTTTACGTCACAGCAACAAACTCACCAGTGGGATGGGGTTCTGACGAGTGTACACCTGTGCACCTTGTCTTTCCTTTTATCTTCAATCAGGTTGGTTGTAATAAATTGCAAACATCTTCCCAACCTCTCTATACCATACTCAACTTAATATCTCCCTCCCAAATAATTAAACAACCAAGTGCTAAGAATAATAAGAAATATGGACAAAATTATGTTATAAATAAACTAATAATGAAATAATGTTTGAAAAAAATACAAGGCCTGTGAACTTGGAGTTTGGATTGCCAGTAAACAAAGGCACAAATGTATAATAATCGGGAGTTTACATTTCATGGTATTTTAATGCCAATCAAACAATTACTACATGATTTGCACTCCAAAACCAGTGCCGGTGCATTTTTGGAGCAGTTGTTAATCTACAAAGTCAATGTGACGAGCCATCATCCATGAAAGTAATAATGTTAGTGCTAATTAGTTTCGCTGATAGATACTATTGCAAGAATTACCTTAAAATATAGCAGTCAGTTTCATACTAGAGTAAGCCACTGATGTTCAGCCACCAGGAAATTTCGGACACTTATATGTAGAGAACTATGCAATGTATTCCCTTGCACTTTGCATTGCTATTACCTCAGACCATTATCATCTAGCCCACCAAGTTTCATAGGATTTCTTCAAGGACTGTGTGTTTGGTAAGCTGATAAGCATGTGTCCCATTTGACTGACGTTTTAGCCAAAAATATGGATTTTCAGACTGCACCTCACAAAGCACAATAAATGCACGGATTCGAATGAAATTTAGCATGCAGCTACGGTAATCACTCAAGGTTTGGCCCACCAAGTTTCAGCTCATAAATCGATTCTACGCCTCAGAAATTATTAAATTTGTAAGCACATGTAGGCGTATCAAATATTGGACTTTTATTGCTGCGAAAAACTACAACTGCTGATTAAATTTTTGAACAAACTCAGATGATTTCAGTTTTTACACACTATAAAGCAAAAACAAATCACAATTGATTGTTATTTGAGAACTCATATGATTGGTATTTAAGAGTTCATAAATCTTCTGACAGTCTGCAACTACTCAGCTGACAAACTAGCTATGCACAGAGAACCACAAACATTAGCTGCATAGCCAAAACAAACTGTAAAACCTTTATTGGGAATATTCTCATGGATACAGTATGCAAGAATTTTTACTGTATCTAAGTGACTGTTCTATTAGAGTAGTTCACTTTGCCTAACTGCTTTATTAGAGTATCTTGTCTTTATACTTACAATATGATCAGGATAATGCTAATAAATGTCATGTAAGAAGCCATACATTGTTTAACCAACATAAAGTATTCGATTATTTATTTATTTATTTTGTTTCAATGCTTTACAGATGCCACATGCAATACAGGCTACAGTAAAATAATAATTCTAATAATTACAGTCCTGAGGGTGCAGAGCTCTAGCATTGGTAGGCATAAGATAATCTAATCCAAAACAGTGAAGCTGTAAAAAAGAGTGCGGCCCCCAACAAGGCTATGGTGAAAAAAGATGTGAAATCCAAGGTGGCTTCCAAAAAATGGCTGTGATGGTAGGTTAATGGTAAAAGTTTAATAACGACAATTCAGGTGAATTTTGTGCTGCTTGGTCTTGGCAAAAATTCACCTGAATTGTCGTTATTAAAATCTTTACCATTAACCTAACATCACAGCCATTTTATTGGCTGCCACTTTGGATTTCACATCTTTTTCACCATGGGGGCCACACTCTTTTTTACAGCTTGGCTGTTTTGGATTAGATATCACTGCTTTTTGTATTTGCATACCCAAAGCCGGCCATAGGCCAGCTTTGGGGCTTTTAAACCTATCTTATTTTCTTTACCACAGGAAGAACAAAAATATTTTATCATAGTCATAGTCAAGATTTAAAGCAGATTTTTAATACTTTAACTATTTCTGATTTTATCAGTAATTATACAAATATATTTATATTTATTTATTACATGCCCTATACAGGATAACTTATTTGCAGCTGATCTTTCTGCTGGGTGACTTGAAATGTAGCTGAACTCTTTACATGATGATTTGTGCGTAGCTGAACTCTCTACAGGATTCTCTCTACAGGGTCACTTGTTTCTAGCTGAACTCTCTTTTGGGTTGGTTATCTGTTTGTAGCTGAACTCTCTACAAGATGGTTTCTTTGTAGCTGATCTCTCTACAAAGCGACATGTTTCTAGCTCAACTCTCTACAGGGTGATCTGTTCATAGCTGAACACTCTACTGGGTAATTGAACTCTCTATATGGTGGATTCTTTGTAGTTAAACTCTCTACAAGGTGGCTTCTTCTAGCTGAACTCTATACAAGGTGATCTTTTCATACCTGAACTCTCTACAGGGTGATTTGTTTGCAGCCGAACTCTCTACATGATGGTTTCTTTGTAGCTGAACCCTCTACAAGGTAACTTCTTTTAGCTGATTTCTCTACAGGGTGACTTGTTTCTAGCTGATCTACGGATAACCTGTTTCTAGCTGAACTCTCTATAGGGTTATCTGTTTGTTATTGAGCTCTCTACAGGATGGTTTCTTTGTAGCTGATCTTTCTACAGAGTGACTGGTTTCTAGCTGATTTGACTTGTTTCTAGCTGAACTTTCTACAGGTGCTTTGTTTGCATCTGAACTCTACATATGTAGCTGAATTCTCTACAAGGTGACTTCTTCTAGCTGACCTCTCTAAAGGGTGATTTTTGTAGCTGAACTCTCTACATACAAAGCAATTTTTCCAGCTGGTCTCTCTACAGGATGACTTTTTCTAGCTGATCTCTCTGCAGGGTGACTTGTTTCTAGCTGAACTCTACAGGGTGATCTGTTCATAGCTGAACTCTCTACAGGGTGATTTGATTGCAGTTGAACTATCTACATGGTGGTTTCTTTGTAGCTGAACTCTCTACAAGGCAATTTCTTCTAGCTGATCTACAGGATGACTTTTTCTAGCTGATCTCTCTACAGGGCGAATTGTTTCTAGCTGAACTCTCTACAGGGTGATCTGTTCATAGCTGAACTGTCTACAGGGTGATTTGTTTGCAGTTGAACTCTCTACAGGGTGGTTTTTTAGCTGAACTCTCTAAATACAAAGTGACTTTTTCTAGCTGATTTCTCTTGTTTCTAGCTGAACTCTCTACAGGGTAATTTGTTTGCAGTTGAATTCTCTATATGGTGGTTTCTTTGTAACTGAACTCTCTACAAGGTGACTTCTTCTAGCTAATCAAGACACACAGTAGGGTGTCCTGCGGCCCAAGAAGCCGGCGCGCCACACCGTAAGTATATTGACAGGAAGAAAGAAAACGTCATTTTCACACCTTTGTATCTCAGTGATCCCTTATCCGATTGGAACCAAATTTGCTACAGAGTTGCCTGTCAGCCAGGGGAGTCTACATTCCAAATTTAAAGGAACTCGCTCCAGCCATTTCCGAGATACGAGCTGCAAAAGTTTCAATTTTTTTCTTCGTTTTTTTTCTTCTTCGTCTTTTCGCACACTTGCAAAAATTGCTATAAAACGCAAACGCGTACTCCGATCGCCTTGAAGTTTGGGACACAGAAAGGGAGTCCAATGGAGCATCCTAGCATCAGATTTGGTGCAAATCCAATGAATGGTTCAGGAGTTATGACCGATTATTCACGTAAAACAAGATTGATTTGTTGTCACGCCTACAGGGTAAACCGCTCCATAGAATAAGTTGAAAATTGCTATGTAGATGGAGTAACCATCGTAGGAGTGCCTTTTGATGGCTTGAAAGGAATCAAGATAAAGACCACGGAGATATAACACAAAACCCAACCTGTGTCACAATTACTCGATCGATTTTTATGAGTAAAAAAGGGGAATAAACGTCTTAATGATTAAGACAAAATATACATTACAAGCATACAGGGGCCTAGACACTGGGGTACCACGTGCTGATGGATCAGTACAGGAGCCCTGGCAAGACTTACATTAACTAAAGGTAAATTAAATTACAATACACACACACAAACAAAAAACTATATCTACATATATGTAATACTTAAAGTTTACCTAAGGTGGTCTAAAAGATCCCAGCCCGGGGAGGCTCTAGAATTAAAAATTCTGTAAGAACAGGACACAGCAATGTGAGCTTCCTGCTCAAACAAGGATCTTATGGTTTTCTTTGGCACTTCACAAGCAGTAGCCATTTGAGCAATTGTTTCTGACAAAAAGTGGCCTAAACAACCAATTTCAATTGGAACAAGATTGACAGTTAACCCAGAAAGCTGGAGGTCATATTGCAAGGAGCTATATCGATCTTCCTTTCTAGCTCTAGCAGCAAGAAGATGTTGCTGGGTATTAGTTGGTACTGTCAATTCGAACAAAGAAATGGAATCATTAGAAACCAATACCAAGTCAGTATTAATTTTTACGCCTACTAGGCAAACCGCTTAGAGCAATGAGCTGAAAATCGGTGTATAGCTGGAATAATCATCATAGAAAGTCCTTGCAATAGTATAGAAGAATTGGATTACAAACCACTGAGTTATGATTCGAAAGCCAACTCCGTGTAGCAAATGCGAGATCGAGATACTCTAATAGAACAGTCACCCTAATAGAGCATTCAGCTAATTTATTTACTCCATTATAGAATTCTATTACATTGCAAGTTATTCTGTAGGGAGTTCAGCTGCAAACAGTTAATCTTATAGACAGTTCAGCAAGAAGCAAGTCACCCTGTGGAGAGTTAAGCTACAAATATATCACTGTAGAGATTCAGAACATTACAAGTCACACTGAAGAGAGTTCAGCTATAAACAAGTCATGCACCCTGTTGAGAGTTCAGCTACAATTAAGTCACTCTCTAGAGAATTCAGCTACACACAAGTCACTGTGGAGAGAGTTCAGCTACAAACAAATTACCCTGTAGAGTGATCAGCTACAAACAAAACACTTTGCAGAGAGTTCAGCTACAAACAAATCAGCCTTTAGAGAAATAAGCTAGAAACAAATCACCCTGTAGAGAGTTCAACTACAAAAAATCACCCTGTAGAGACATCAGCTAGAAACTAGACACAATGTAAGGAGTTCAGCTACAAGTAAATCACCCTGTAGAGAGTTCAGCTAAAACAAATCAACCTGCAGAGAAATCAGCTACAAACAAATCACCTTGTAGAGAGATCAGCTACAAACAAATCACCCTGTAGAGAGATCAGCTAGAAACTAGACACAATGTAAGGAGTTCAGTTGCAAGCAAATCACCCTGTAGAGAGTTCAGCTAAAACAAATCAACCTGCAGAGAGATCAGCTACAAACAAATCACCTTATAGAGAGTTCAGCTACAAACAAATTACCCTGTACAGAGATCGGCTACAAACAAATCACCCTGTAGAGAGTTCAGCTACAAACAAATCAACCTGCAGAGAGATCAGCTACAAACAAATCACCTTATAGAGAGTTCAGCTACAAACAAATTACCCTGTAGAGAGATCGGCTACAAACAAATCAACCTGCAGAGAGATCAGCTACACACAAATCAACTTGTAGAGAGATCAGCTACAAACAAATCACCCTGTAGAGAGATCAGATAGAAACTAGACACAATATAAGGAGTTCAACTACAAGCAAATCACTCTGTAGAGCGATCAGCTAGAAACAAATCACCCTGAAGAGAGATCAGCTACAAACAAATCACCCTGTAGAGAGATCAGCTGCAAACAAATCACCCTGAAGAGAGGTCAGCTACAAACAAATCAACCTGTAGAGAGATAAGCTAGAAACAAATCACCCTGTAGAGAGTTCAGCTACAAAAAAAATCATCCTGTAGAGACATCAGCTAGAAACTAGACACAATGTAAGGAGTTCAGTTACAAGCAAATCACCCTGTAGAACAGAGTTCAGCTAAAACAAATCAACCTGCAGAGAGATCAGCTACAAACAAATCACCTTATAGAGAGTTCAGCTACAAACAAATTACCCTGTAGAGAGATCGGCTACAAACAAATCACCCTGTAGAGAGTTCAGCTAGAAACAAATCACCCTGTAGAGAGATCAGCTATAAACAAATCACCCTGTAGAGAGTTAAGCTACTAACAAATAACCCTGTAGAAAGATCAGCTAGAATAATTCACCTTGTAGAGATTTCAGCTACAAAGAAACCACCATGTGGAGAGTTCAGCTGCAAACAAGTCACCCTGTAGAAATTCAGCTACAAGCAAATCACCCAGTAGAAAGATCAACTAGAAGAAGTTACCTTGTAGAGAGTTCAGCTACAAAGAAACCATTCTGTAAAGAGCTCATCTGCAAACAAATCACCTGTACAGAATTCATCTACACACAAATCACCCTGTAGAGAGATCAGCTAGAAGAAGTTACCTTGTAGACAGTTCAGCTACAAACAATTCACCCTGTACAGAGATCAGTTAGAAGAAGTTTCCTTGTAGAAAGTTCAGCTACAAACAAATCACCCTGTAGAAAGATCAGCTAGAAGAATTCACATTGTAGAGATTTCAGCTACAAAGAAACCACCATTTAGAGAGTTCAGCTGCAAACAAGTCACCCTGTAGAAAATTCAGCTACAAACAAATCACCCTGTAGAAAGATCAACTAGAAGAATTCACCTTGTAGAGATTTCAGCTACAAAGAAACCACCATGTAGAGAGTTCAGCTGCAAACAAGTCATCCTGTAGAAAATTCAGCTACAAACAAATCGCCCTGTAGAAAGTTCAGCTAGAAGAAGTTACCTTGTAGAGAGTTCAACTACAAAGAAATCATTCTGTAAAGAGCTCAGCTGCAAACAAATCACCTGTACAGAATTCAGCTACAAACAAATCACCCTGTAGAGAGATCAGCTAGACGAAGTTACCTCGTAGATAGTTCAGCTACAAAAAATCACCCTGTAGAGAGATCTGCTAGAAGAAGAGTTACCTTGTAGATAGTTCTGCTGCAAACAAATCACCCTGTAGTAAGATCAGCTAGAAGAAGTCACCTTGTAGAGAGTTCAGCTACAAAGAAACCACTATGTAGAGAGTTCAGCTAGAAGAAGTTACCTTGTAGAGAGTTCAGCCACAAAGAAATCATCATGTAGAGAGTTCAGCTGCAAACAAATCACCTGTAGAGAGTTCAGCTACAAACAAATCTCCCTGTAGAGATCAGCTAGAAGAAATCACCTTGTAGAGAGTTCAGCTACAAAGAAACCATCATGTAGAGAGTTCAGCTACAAAGAAACCACCATTTAGAGAGTTTAGCTGCAAACACATCACCTGTAGAGAGTTCAGCTAGAAAGTAGAAACAAATCACCCTGTAGAGAGATCAGCTAGAAGAGGTCACCTTGTAGAGAGTTCAGCTACAAAGAAACTTACCACATAAAGAGTTCAGCTGTAAACAAGTCACCCTGTAGAGGGATCAGCTAGAAGAAACCATCATGTAGAGAGTTCAGCTACAAAGAAATCACCCTGTAGAGAGTTCAGCTGGAAGAAGTCACCTTGTAGAGAGTTCAGCTACAAAAAAACCATCCTGTAAAGAGTTCAGCTGCAAACAAATCACTCTGTAGAGAGTTCAGCTAGAAAAAGTCACCTTGTAAAGAGTTTAGCTACACAGAAACCGCCAAGTAGAGACAAACAAATCACCATGTAGAGAATTCAACTACAAACAAATCGCCTTGTAGAGGGATCAGCTAGAAGAAGTTACCTTGTAGAGAGTTCAGCTACAAAGAAACCATCACGCAGAGAGTTCAGCTACAAAGAAACCATCATGTAGAGAGTTCAGCTATAATGAAACCACCATGTAGAGAGTTCAGCTAGAAACAAATCACCCTGTAGAGAGATCAGCTAGAAGAGGTCACCTTGTAGAGAGTTCAGCTACAAAGAAACCACCACATAAAGAGTTCAGCTGCAAACAAACCACCCTGTAGAGGGATCAGCTAGAAGAAGTCACCTTGTAGAGAGTTCAGGTACAAAGAAACCATCATGTAGACTCTGAGAGTTCAGCTAGAAGAAGTCACCTTGTAGAGAGTTCAGCTACAAAGAAACCACCATGTAGAGAGTTTAGCTGCAAACAAATTACCTGTAGAGAGTTCAGCTAGAAACAAATCACCCTGTAGAGAGATCAGCTAGAAGAGGTCACCTTGTAGAGAGTTCAGCTACAAAGAAACCATCCTGTAGATAGTTCAGCTACATTTCAAGTCACCCAGTAGAGAGATCAGCTGCAAAAAATATCCTGTGGGGAATAATTGGCATGTAATAAATATATGTATATAATATGTATAATTACTAATAAAATCAAAAATAATTGAAGTATTAAAAATCTTCTTTGAGTTCTTTTCTTCTTGCTGTGGTAAAGAAAAAAACACATGGGTTAAAAAAGCCCCAAAACCAGCCATAGGCCAGCTTTGCAGTATACAAATACAAAAAGAAGTGATATCTAATCAAAAACAGCCAAGCTGTAAAAAAAGGTGCGGCCCCCAAAAAGGCCATGGTGAAAAAAGATGTGAAATCCAAGGTGGCGGCCAAGAAATGGCTGTGATGGTAGGTTAATGGTAAAAATTGTAATAACGACAATTCAGGTGAATTTTGTGCCAAGACAAAGCGGCACCAAATTCACCTGAATTGTCGTTATTAAAATTGTTACCATTAACCTACCATCACAGCCATTTATTGGCTGCCACTTTGGATTTCACATCTTTTTCACCATGGGGACCACACACTTTTTTACAGCTTGGCTGTTTTGGATTAGATATCACAGCTTTTTGTATTTGTATACCAAAAGCCGGCCATAGGCCAGCTTTGGGGCTTTTAAACCTATCTTATTTTCTTTACCACAGGAAGAACAAAAAAATTTTATCATAGTCATAGTCAAGATTTAAAGCAGATTTTTAATACTTTAACTATTTCCGATTTTATCAGTAATTATACAAATTATATATATATATATATATATATATATTTATTACATGCTCTATACAGGATAACTTATTTGCAGCTGATCTTTCTGCTGGGTGACTTGAAATGTAGCTGAACTCTTTACATGATGATTTGTACGTAGCTGAACTCTCTACAGGATTCTCTCTACAGGGTCACTTGTTTCTAGCTGAACTCTCTTTTGGGTTGGTTATCTGTTTGTAGCTGAACTCTCTACAAGATGGTTTCTTTGTAGCTGATCTCTCTACAAAGCAACATGTTTCTAGTTCAACTCTCTACAGGATGATCTGTTCATAGCTGAACACTCTACTGGGTAATTGAACTCTCTATATGGTGGATTCTTTGTAGTTAAACTCTCTACAAGGTGGCTTCTTCTAGCTGAACTCTATACAAGGTGATCTTTTCATACCTGAACTCTCTACAGGGTGATTTGTTTGCAGCCGAACTCTCTACATGATGGTTTCTTTGTAGCTGAACCCTCTACAAGGTAACTTCTTTTAGCTGATTTCTCTACAGGGTGACTTGTTTCTAGCTGATCTATGGATAACTTGTTTCTGGCTGAACTCTCTATAGGGTTATCTGTTTGTTATTGAGCTCTCTACAGGATGGTTTCTTTGTAGCTGATCTTTCTACAGGGTGACTGGTTTCTAGCTGATCTGACTTGTTTCTAGCTGAACTTTCTACAGGTGCTTTGTTTGCATCTGAACTCTACATATGTAGCTGAACTCTCTACAAGGTGACTTCTTCTAGCTGACCTCTCTAAAGGGTGATTTTTGTAGCTGAACTCTCTACATACAAAGTAACTTTTCCAGCTGGTCTCTCTACAGGATGACTTTTTCTAGCTGATCTCTCTGCAGGGTGACTTGTTTCTAGCTGAACTCTACAGGGTGATCTGTTCATAGCTGAACTCTCTACAGGGTGATTTGATTGCAGCTGAACTATCTACATGGTGGTTTCTTTGTAGCTGAACTCTCTACAAGGCAATTTCTTCTAGCTGATCTATCTACAGGATGACTTTTTCTAGCTGATCTCTCTACAGGGCGAATTGTTTCTAGCTGAACTCTCTACAGGGTGATCTGTTCATAGCTGAACTGTCTACAGGGTGATTTGTTTGCAGTTGAACTCTCTACAGGTTGGTTTTTTAGCTGAACTCTCTACATACAAAGTGACTTTTTCTAGCTGACCTCTCTACAGGATGACTTTTTCTAGCTGATTTCTCTTGTTTCTAGCTGAACTCTCTACAGGTTTAGCTGAACTCTCTACAGGTTTAGCTGAACTCTCTACAGGGTAATTTGTTTGCAGCTGAATTCTCTATATGGTGGTTTCTTTGTAACTGAACTCTCTACAAGGTGACTTCTTCTAGCTGATCTCTCTACAGGGTGATTTGTTTGTACACTGTAGCTGATCTCTCTACAAGGTGACTTGTTTCTAGCTGAACTCTCTACAGTGTGATTTGTTTAGTTTGTAGCTGAGCTCTCTCTTGTTTCTAGCTGATTCTCGATAGAGTTATAACTTGTTTGTATAGCTCACTTGAGTAGCACGAAGAACTGGCACAGTTTTGAACGAGGTTTCAAATATGGACACACTCACATTACACGTAGTGCAAAATAACGTTTTTACAAGGAAGCTTACCCATTTAGGTCTTATTAAACTTCATCCATAAGACAAAAACAGCCTAAAAACACTCTAAAAACAAATGGGCACTAAACAGGATATTCTGGATTTTTCTGTTCATTGTAACAAATATACGAACAACATTAGATTGTACCTCTTATAATCAAATTCCTTTAGGCATGCCTATAAAATGAATAGAGTGGTTAACCACATGTTGGCCCAGGTGATTGGTCACCCACTGCAAGCTATCAGCCTGAATATGCTTAGAGGGAGCATTGCAAATCAATGACTGAAAGTGAAATTTGTGATGCTAAATGTCTTTTCTGCTGCAGGTTTCTAACCATTTTAAGAACCTGCTAGCAGGTCTCTTGGTAGATTTTAAAGACCTCATTATCCTCCAAAGATCAAAGCCAGGAGCAGTTCTGAACTAGCGCGCACCCATTGGTTCGTCTGGGTAATAAAAATTGCAAAGAGTTATACATTTTATGGCTCTTTCTATTGGAAAATTTCATACTTTTACCTTTGAAATCACGTTCACAGTGTTGAAAAGCACATAGTGACTTTTTTTTTGGTCTTCAACTTGCAGCTAGTTTGCAATTCCAGAGAACCAGAAACCCCTTCTGAAATTTTCTAGATCTGCCCCTGAAAGCATATTATGCATACCATTTTCTAATTAAGGTTTTGCACCATGGTTGCTGAGGGTCTGTGTGAAACCAGTTGTAGATATGCATCGTTTAGTTAGCTCATACAGCTGTATAATATTATCTAAACCAAACAGCCAAGCTGTAAAAAAAGAGTGCGGCACCCAAGGTGAAAAAAGATGTGAAATCCAAGGTGGCGACCAAGAAATGGCTGCGATGGTAGGTTAATGGCAAAAATTTTAATTACGACAATTCAGGTGAATTTGTGTTTCCTCCTCCACTAGGATTCGGCACCAAATTCATCTGAATTGTCGTAATTAAAATTTTTGCCATTAACCTACCATCACAGCCATTTCTTGGCCGCCACCTTGGATTTCATATCTTTTTTCACCTTGGGGGCCGCACTCTTTTTTTTACAGCTTGGCTGTTTTGGTTTAGATATTCTTTTTGTATTGCAAGTCACAAAGCTGGCCATATGGCTTTGATGCTGCTTCATTTAACTTGTAAGGAATTGTGGAAGAAAGGAAGTAATTGTGTGTATAGCTTTTGTCTGATGAAATATTTGTATATTTAGCATTGAATGATGATTATCACACACTGTAGTTAATAAGGTGACTTCTTACATAACTGAACTGTAGCTGAAACTCTTATTGTTTGTAGCTGCAGGGTGATTTGTTTAGTAATACAATACAATACAATACCTATACAATACAATACAATACCTAACAAGCAAGTGATGAGCTTAGTAATACAATAATCATCAAATAACAATTTCTTCAGTCATTACAAACTGATCATTACACTGGACCCCACATGCTACAACAATTATGAGCCAATCAAGGTATACTGTTTGTTATACTGCATTGGTAACTTATCTAGCTGAACTCTCTACAGGGTGATTTGTTTGCAGCTGAACTCTCTACATGGTGATTTCTTTGTAGCTGAACTCTCTGCAGGGTGACTTGTTCAAGCTGAACTCTCTACAGGGTGGCTGGATTCTCTACAGGGTGATTTGTTTGCAACTGACCTCTCTACAAGATGATTTGTTTCTAGCTGATCTCTCTATAGTGTAACTTGATTGTAGCTGAACTCTCTACAGGATGGTTTCTTTGTAGCTGATCTCTCTACAGGGTGATTTGTTTGCAGCTGAACTCTCTACATGGTGATTTCTTTGTAGCTGAACTCTCTGCAGGGTGACTTGTTCAAGCTGAACTCTCTACAGGGTGGCTGGATTCTCTACAGGGTGATTTGTTTGCAACTGACCTCTCTACAAGATGATTTGTTTCTAGCTGATCTCTCTATAGTGTAACTTGATTGTAGCTGAACTCTCTACAGGATGGTTTCTTTGTAGCTGATCTCTCTACAGGGTGACTTGTTTCTAGCTGATCTCTCTACACGGTGACTTGTTTCTAGCTGAAGTCTTGAACTCTCTACAGGATGGTTTCTTTGTAGCTGATCTCTCTACAGGGTAACTTGTTTCTAGCTGATCTCTCTACACGGTGACTTGTTTCTAGCTGAAGTCTCTATAGGGTTATCTGTTTGCAATTGAACTCTCTACAGGATGGTTTCTTTGTAGCTGATCTCTCTACAGGGTGACTTGTTTCTAGCTGATCTCTGGATGACTTGTTTCTAGCTGATCTCTCTACATGGTGACTTGTTTCTAGCTGATCTCTGGAAGACTTGTTTCTAGCTGATCTCTCTATACGGTGACTTGTTTCTAGCTGAACTCTCTATAGGGTTATCTGTTTGCAATTGAACTCTCTACAGGATGGTTTCTTTGTAACTAATCTCTCTACAGGGTGACTTGTTTCTAGCTGATCTCTCTACAGAGTGACTTGTTTCTAGCTGACCTCTGGATGACTTGTTTCTAGCTGATCTCTCTACACGGTGACTTGTTTCTAGCTGAACTCTCTATAGGGCTATCTGTTTGTAATTGAACTCTCTATAGGATGGTTTCTTTGTAGCTGCTCTCTCTACGGGGTGACTTGTTTCTAGCTGATCTCTCTACACGGTGACTTGTTTCTAGCTGAACTCTCTATAGGGTTTTCTGTTTGCAATTGAACTCTCTACAGGATGGTTTCTTTGTAGCTGATCTCTCTACAGGGTGACTTGTTTCTGGCTGCTCTCTCTAGGGGTTACTTGTTTCTAGCTGATCTCTCTACACGGTGACTTGTTTCTAGCTGAACTCTCTATAGGGTTTTCTGTTTGCAATTGAACTCTCTACAGGATGGTTTCTTTGTAGCTGATCTCTTTACAGGGTGACTTGTTTCTAGCTGATCTCTCTACAGGGTGAACTTGTTTCTGTCTGAACTCTCTACAGATGATTTGTTTCCAGCTGAACTCTCTACATGGTGGTTTCTTTGTAGCTGAACTCTCTACAGGGTGATTTCTTCTAGCTGATCTCTCTACAGGTTGATCTGTTCGTAGCTGAACTTTCTACAGGGTGATTTGTTTGCAGCTGAACTCTTTATATGATGGTTTCTTTGTAGCTGAGCTCTATACAAGGTAACTTCTTCTAGCTGATCTCTCTATAGGGTGACTTGTTTGTAGCTGAACTATCAGCAGGGTGATTTGTTTGTAGTTGAACTCTCTACAAGGTGATCCTTCTAGCTGATCTCTCTACAGGATGACTTTTTCTAGCTGAACTCTCTACAGGGTAATCTGTTCATAGCTGCACTCTCTACAGGGTGATATGTTTGCAGCTGAACTCTCTACAGGGTGGTTTCTTTGTAACTAAACTCTCTATAAGGTGATGTCTTGTAGCTGATCTCTCTACTGGATAATTAATTGTTTCTAGCTGATCTCTCTATAGAGTTATAACTTTCTCTATAGAGTTATAACATGTTTGTATAGCTGAACTCTTTACAGGGTGGTTTTTTGATTGGTTGCTGAACTCTCCAGCTACACGGTGACTTGTTTGTACTACAGAGTGACTTGTTTGTAGCTGAACTCTCTACAGTGACTTACTTGTAGCTGAACATTGCATAAAGTAACTTGTTTGTAGCTGATCTAGACGAACTCTCCACTGGGTAGCTTTTTTGTAGCCGAACCTTTTACGCAGTGTCTTTTTAGTAGCTGAATTCTCTACAGAGTGACTTGTTGTCTCTACAAGGTGACTTGTTTATAGCTGAATTCTCTTCAGTGTGACTTATAATATTCTGAATCTCTACAGCAACATATTTGTAGCTGAACTCTCTACAGGGTGACTTGCTTGTAGCTGAATTGTCTATAATATTAACTGTTTGTAGCTAGGACTTTCTATGATAATTATTCCAGCTACACACCGATTTTCAGCGTACTGCTCTAAGCGGTTTGCCTGGTAGGCGTGAAAACTAATAGTTTTTTATTCATAAAAATCGATTGCGTAATTGTGACACAGGTTAGGTTTTGTGTCATATTTCGATGGCCTTTAACTGGATTCCTTTCAAACCACAAAAAGGCACTCCTACGATAATTACTCTATCTACATAGCAATTTTCAGCTCATTCCTTCAAGCGGTTAACCTGTGGGCGTGACAGATCTTCGACCTTATTTTACTCAAATAATCGGTCATAACTCCGTGAATGTTCATGGGATTCCTAACAAACTTGGTACGGAGATTCGCCTCAATGAGCCCTTTAAGTGTGCCAAATTTCAGTCCGATTGGAGCACGAATTCGTGTTTTATGGCGAATTTTGCAAAGTGTGCAAAAAGTAGAAGAAAAAAACGAAGAAAAAAACCCCAAACTTTGGCTGCTTGTATCTCGGAAATGGCTGGAGCGAGTTTCTTCAAATTTGGAATGTAGGCTCCCCTACCTAGCCGGCACTTCTGCAACAACTTTGGTTTCAATCGGATAAAGAATCATGGAGCTACAAAGGTGTTACAATCGCATTTACTTTCTTCCTGTAAATATACTTACGGTGTGGCGCGCCGGCTATTTGGGCCGCACGACACACTACCGTGTGTCTTGATACATACCCATAAGCATGTGTTTGTTAGTCTGTATGTATGCATGTTATCAGTATAGGTACAGAACTGTCACAAGTATGTATGAACATGGTAACATTGTGTTGGTAAGGATGTACGCATGCTCCTTCTTAAATGGTACATGTGCATAATGGTACTGTATTAATGCACGTAGATGTGAAGTATATATGGTGTCAGTGTAAGTACACAAGTGCATATAACCACAACTGTATAGATGTTAATCATAGGTATTGTAGGCTACATTGCTTGTTAAAAAAGATGTGGTAGTTGGTTTATGTATGACTAAAATATTCATAAAATCCCAATGAAATTTTAATAGACTCAACAGTTGGGTTTATCCCATGTGCGCAATTAGTTACCTTTACTAGTCCTGGCTGTCTGGTTATCTTACTCCATTGTATGTACATATCATGTTATACTAATCCCCCCCCCCTCCCCCTCTATTCTATCCTCTTTAGCTCGACATACATACAGTGGTAAATAATGGCCAGAAATTGTCTGTAAAAAAGTGAACATCCCTACTGTGCATTTTGATAGTAAACTCTCCGTAGTACAGCAGTGATATATTCACTTCTTAATGTTTAGAATATCTGGACATTACGTACTACTCTGATCCAGCTTGTTTTCAGTAGCTTTTATTGCAGCAGTACTACATTGTCCCTACTCTAGTTTAACATTTCTATACTTTGCATATACAGATACCTCCATGTCTTCAATTTCATGGTGTAAGACATCCAGTTTTGTTAGAAATGCCAAACCCTGGTCAGACTGTAGACCTTTGGACACATCACTCCCAATGGTCTCCTAAACACAATTTTTAGCCACAAAATTAATTACTTTATTATTTACGCACTAGTAATGACATGTTCTGAAAACCAGATCTGACATCTTCACATGCCACTTGAAGTCTTTTGATTACTCCTTCAACTTTATCATGGGTCAGGTTCAAATTTTTCCTTAGTTGATTACGTGTTTTCACAAGTGCTTTTATGTTACTATCAGATTCCTGGAACTTTAACTTCAGCATTGTATACTCTGAATCCTTTTGAATTATTTGTTGTGCATAATATTCGTTGTCCTACACAAAAGCTCATGACACTATACAAGCACAATAAGACAAGCTTACTTCTACTTGTTTTTGTAACTGTTTCTGTAGATCTATTCTCTCTACTTCATGTTTTTCAGAAAGAGTAGCCCACCCCTGGTATAATAAAAACTATTACTGGTAATACATTACTATGATGCAATAGTATGCATTGTCAACTACATACATGAGTTACCTTTATCTATTTATTTATATATACATATATTTTATCAATCTAGTCACATTTAAGACAAAGTTAGTACAGAATATAGAAGTACATCTTGAAAGAAAAACAAGTTGATGTTATGCTACTTCTATAAATCAGGTGCCCATGCAGTTAATAGTATCTAATTTCCAAAACAGCCAAACTGTAAAAAAAAATATATATATATATATATATAGACAGGTGAATTTGGCACCAGGTTGGTGCCAAATTGGTCACCAATTTGGTCACCAATTGGTGCCAAAAACAGCCAAGCTGATTTTGGCACCAAATTCATCTGAATTGTCATTGTTAAAATTCTACCATTAACCTACCATCACAGCCATTTCTTGGCTGCCACCTTGGATTCCACTCACCAGTCTTTTGAGGGCTGCACTCTTTTTTTACAGCTTGGCTGTTTTGGATTAGATAACACTTCTTTTTGTATTTGTATTCCTGATGCAAAGCCAGCCTATGGCCAACTTAGGGCTTTTATAACCTATCGTTTTTTTTTCTTTACCACAGGAAGAAGAAAAAGATAAAGCAGATTCTTTATACTTTAACTATTTATGATCTTATCAGTAAATATACAAATTATATAATACATATGTTTATTACATACCAATTATTTCCTACAGAATAACTTGTTTGCAGCTGATCTCTCTACTGCATAGGTGACATGAAATGTAGCTGAACTCTCTACAGTGTGATTTACTTGTAGCTGAACTCTCTACAGGATTCTATCTACAGGGTGACTTGTTTCTAGCCGAACTCTCTAGAGGGTTATGTGTTTGTAGTTAAACTCTCTACAGGGTGATTTGTTTGTAGATGAAGTCTCTACAGGGTGGGTGATTTGTTTGTAACTGAACTCTCTACAGGGTGATTTTGTTTGTAGCTGAACTCTCCACAAGGTGATTTGTTTCTAGCTGATCTCTCTACAGGGTGACTTGTTTCTAGCTGATCTCTTTACAGAGTAACTTGTTTGTAACTGAACTCTCTACAGGGTGATTTGCTTGTAGCTGCACTCTCTACATTGTGTCTAGTTTCTAGCTGATCTCTCTATAAGGTGACTTGTTTTTAGCCGATCTCTCTACAGAGTAACTTGTTTATACAGTAGCTGAGCTCTCTACAGAGTGGTTTCTTTGTAGCTGAACTCTCTACAGGGTGATTTGTTCTAACTGATCTCACTACAGGGTTACTTTGTCTGGCTGATCTGTTTAAGAGGTGACTTGTTTTTGTAGCTGAACCAGGACTCCCGGTAATTTTTTTGAGTGTATTGTCAAACTGCCAGTACAACACAGATTTTGTCCTGTCAAAACATAAAAATGTCCTGGTACCCAGTGTTAAGCTTTCAGTACTAAAGATGTAGTCATGCCAAAAGTAATGTAACCACATCATAAATTAATGTAACACACTGTTTCTAGTCCAGTACAACAGTCTTTTAGCTCTTAAATGAAATATCATACATCCCACAAGTCAAAGGTAACACTTGATAACATGGTTTTAAATACATTTTGCACATTCATGTACAGCTGACAAGTACAAGTAGGCTGGTGTTCAAACATCACTGTTTTGGCTTGAGGTAAAGCTTGTGGCCACAAACCATAAGCAAACAGCTTAATTAAATATTGCTGCCTTTATAAGGCTGCTCTCAAGCATTCTGTCTGAATTATCCAGCCACAATGTCTGGACAACAATAAAACAAGTGCACGAAAAAATTTGGAATTTTCAACTAGAGTAGGGACCATAGCACGTCGGAGCACAGTAGGGATAGAACATTTCTTATTGTTTTACTGTGATTTAATATCATGAACTACTCCAACTAGTTTCAGTACTTTTTATCGATGTGCTATGGTCCCTACTCTAGTTGAAAATTCCAAATTTTTTCGTGTACTTGTTTGTTAACTTTTTTTGTAAATAATTTTATTATGACTGGTGAACCCACGTATACCACATCTGAAATGGCGCCGCATGCCCCAGCTATATCAATTATCGTATGAAAAGTGAAGTATCCATTATACTTCGTTGTCAGCTATGTTCAACCCGCTACACAGCATTTCGAATCAAGAACTTTTCCGGAAGCACCTCTACAATCTGCGAACACCAAAAGAAATGGTGACGCGCCCCAATTTTATTAATTATCATCTGAAAAGTGAAGTATCCATTATGCTTCGCTTCCGGCTATGTTCAACCCGTTACACAGCAATACAAATCAAGAACTGTTTGAAAAGCACCTCTGCAATCTATGAAAAATACGGACGATTCCATTTCGATTTCCATCATGTACTCATGCCAAATCGACACCTTTCCGTGTCAGCAAAGATAAATGGGACACAAAGGAGGACACTGGTAAGTCCATGAAGAATGCATTGTACGTACTGCGGTATGCCAAAAGGCACCTGTCGGGCCAAAGCGAACAGTGAAAAACTCAAGCCTGTAGCCTTAGCCATTATCGAGTTACGCTTGTCTGAAGGCATCAGTCAGTTACTTACTTACTCAGTCAGTCAGTAGAAAATTCCGTCGAATAAAAAAAACTTTAAATTCCGTAGCAACTTGTTGAAAGCATTTTGAGTCGATCTGAAAGCTTGTTTGGGCTTAGTTTTACCTCACCAATACTGCCTCATCGTCGTTAGGGAAAATTGAGGCTGGTTTTTGGGTGATGTTATTTCGTGGGCCACGCCTACTCCTTTGTGGTCCCTACTATACAGTTACTATCGCACTGTATGATTAACTAGTCATTGCACAATATTGACCGGAAATTGGCTGATTGTCAAACGTTATTTCGAGCCCTGTGAACACTATACAGGTCACTGGTTTCTAGCTAATCTCTCTACAGGGTGATCTGTTTGTAGCTGAAATATCTACAGGGTGATTTGTTTGTAGCTGAATTCTCTACAGGGTGTAGCAGAACTTTCTACAAGGTTACTTCTTCTAGCTGATCTCTCTACAGGCAGGGGTGTAGCTACACCTGGGCCTGCCCAGGCACAGGCCTAGGTAATCACTGCTTGTGTCCGGGCTGTGAGCATAGTAAACTGCGTACTGAAACAAACTAAAATACACATTTGCTCTCTTTTTGTGCACATCAGTGACACTTTTGAGCAGTTGCTATCATCGAAGATCACCTATTCTGAAGATAGTTCCGGCAATTAAGTATAAAGTTCTATATATCATGCACAGTATCACGTGATCACATTTTGATATTTGAGCGGTCAAGAATTGAGCACACATGATTTGGTGAACTTTCTTAGTTGAAAACAGTATTGGATGCAATCGTAGACCGATGAAAAACTGACAAAAGTCGTGGCTACCGTTGTTTTCCAGGTCATGGTGGGAAGAGCTGCAGTCATGTCATCGTCGAGGATTCTGGAAGCAAGACTAAAATCTCAACTAAAATATTAGTGTTGAATATATAAAGTACTTGGATACATGAAGTACGCCTAGTATAAGTACGGAAGAGTGAAAAAAAAGTCGTTACTGGGGCTGGAACATTATGTCAGTTGCTTCTATAGTATTTATGCAGTAATATTAATAGCTTAGCTGCATAAACAGCAGTGTGGTAGCAAGCTAGGTACATGTACGCACTTTTAAACAAATTTTTCAAGAGCAAATCTGTAATAAAGAGTCCACAGAGATGGGCTCGCATCTTTTACTAAGTAGCTTGCATGGGGACTGCTGTAGTTCCCGGGCAACCCTGAAGGCTAGCTACGCCCCTGACAGGGTGACCTGATCTCTCTACAGGGTGACTTGTAACTAGCTGGATTCTCTACAGGGTGATCTGTTTGTAGCTGAAATCTCTACAGGGTGATTTGTTTACAGCTGAATTCTCTACAGGGTGACTTATTTCTAACTGATCTATCTATAGAGTAACTTGTTTGTGGCTGAACTCTATAAAGGGTGGATTCTTTGTAGCTGAACTCTCTACAAAGTAACTTCTTCTAGCTGATATCTCTACAGGGTGACTTGTTTCTCTTTGATCTCTCTACAGCATTACTTGTTTCTAGCTGAACTCTCTACAGGGTGATCCGTTCATAGCTGAGCTCTCTACAAGATGATTTGTTTGTAGCTGAACTCTCTACAGGGTGATTTGTTTGTAGCTGAACTCTCTACAGGGTGATTTGTTTGTAGCTGAACTCTCTACAGGGTAATTTGTTTGTAGCTGAATTCACTTGTTTATTACTGAACTCTCTACAGGGTGATTCGTTTGCAGCTGAATTCTCTACAGGGTGGTTTCTTTGTAGCTGAACTCTCTACAAGATGACTTCTTCTAGCTGATCTCTCTACAGGGTACCTTGTTTTAGCTGATCTATATAGGGTGGTAGCTGAATTCTACAGGGTAACTTGTTTCTAGCTTACCTCTCTACAGGATGACTTGTTTCTAGCTGATCTAACAGCGTAATTTGTTTGTAGCTGAACTCTCTACATGGTGACTGGTTTCTAGCTGATCTCTCTACAGGGTGACGTGTTTCTAGCTGAACAGATCTAACAAGGTAATTTGTTTGTAGCTGAACTCTCTACATGGTGACTTGATCTCTCTGCATGTAGGGTAAATCATTTCTAGCTAATTTCTCTACAGGATGACTTGTGTCTAGCCGATCTATCTAGAGGGTGAGTTTTTTTCTATCTGATATCACTAGGGTGATTCGTTAGTAGCTGAACTCTTTACAGGGTGACTTGTTTGTAGCTGATCTCTCTACAGGGTGTTTTTACTAACTGAACTTTCTACAGGGTGATTTGCTTTTAGCTGATCTCTCTACAGGATGACTTCTTTCTAGCTGAGCTCTCTGCAGGATGACTTAATTGCTTGTAGCTGAACTCTGTACAAGGTGATTTGTTTGCGGCTGAACTCTCTATAGGGTGAATTGGTTTCAAGCTTATCTCCCTACAGGGTGACTTGTAATGGTCTGAATCGTTAGAGCAATTTGTTTGCAGTTGCATGGTGACTGTTCTATTAGGCAGCTGAATGATCTATTAGGGTGACTGTTCTATTAGAGTATCTCGATCTGGCTTTTGCTACATGTAGTTCGCTTTCGAAGTGGTTTGTAATCCGATTCTTCTGTACTACTGCAAGGACTTTCTATGATGATTATTCCAGCTACATACCGATTTTCAGCAAATTGCTCTAAGCGGTTTGCCTGGTAGGCATGAAAACGTATAGTTTTTTTTAATTCATAAAATTCGATCGCGTAATTCTGTAGCAAATTTGGTTCCAATTGGTTAAGGGATCACAGAGCTACATATGTGTGAAGATCACGTTTTCTTTCTTCCTGTCTGTATACTTACGGTGTGTGGCGCCAGCTTCTTGGGCTGTACGACACACTACCATGTGTCTTGATCCTAGTCAACCGTGTTTAATTTATATTAACGCTTTGCTATCAAGCCACACTGCTGTGTGTTGTGCAGTCAAGAAAGCCGGCATGCCACACTGTGAGTATATTAACAGGAAGAAATTTTTCACGCATGCATAGCTCCATGGCCCCTTCTCCAAAGCACAGCATTTTTGAATTATAGCTGTCCACCAGATAAGGTAAGCAACACAGCAAATTTGATTAAATTTGCATTTTAGAGATATGAGCACTCAAAGTTTCTTTATTTTTCTAAAGCCGTAGGAGGGCTATGAGGGCTTCAATTTATTTCACATACTTTGTAAAACTTACTATAAAATGCAAACCTGTAACTCGATTGCCTCAATCTTGGCACAAACGAAGAGCGTATAAAGGCAAATTTACATTCCAAGTTTATTATGAATCCAATGAACATCCAAGGAATTATAAGCATTTATTCACATTAAAAAAGGTCAAACTTCTGTCATGGCTACAGGATAAATCGAGTATGGGAA
The DNA here is from genome assembly GCF_963678975.1 of Dysidea avara. Classification (NCBI taxonomy): domain Eukaryota; kingdom Metazoa; phylum Porifera; class Demospongiae; order Dictyoceratida; family Dysideidae; genus Dysidea; species Dysidea avara. Next base: position 26,609,777 of record NC_089281.1, on the reverse strand, counting down.
TAACTTGAAAATTGTTGTGTACATAGGCTGTTCATCATAGCTGTGCCTTTGATGGTTTGAAAAGCAATAGAGTTACAATTACAAAGCAAAAACTAAACAAGTGTAAAATAACAGGATTGCGATACTCTAATAGAGCAATTACCATGGGGGAAAAAGGTGCACAAAAATATCAAAAAAACTTACTAGAGATTGAATCAGGGACCTTCATACCTAACTCCTGCATCCTTAATCACTGAACTGCTGCTACCTTGGCTGATCACCTCATTTAATTTCTACTTCATAAATAAAAAATTTAATTCTGCTTATAAATAAACTTTACAATTTCATATAATCTACGTACCAATAGAAGTACTAGATTGTTCTAGAACATTCTATGTATGTCTATAAGAAATCCTCAAAATGCACACTCTATTAGAGTATTAGAATAATATTGAAGTAAACCATGCAATAGGTCTACCAGTGAAATTCTAGATTAGTCTAGAACATTCTATGTATCTATCGTGGTTCATAATAGGGATCGGGGTAAAATTTTCAAAACTCTCTAATAGAACTCACACCAAAAGCAGCCTTCCAGGCTGCTTCAAAAACCTTCCAGACCTTCTTCTGGTGTTGTAAAGATTGATCTGGAAGTATAAAACACAAAGGAAGTGGTTTTGGGAGTTTTTTAAAATTTCCAAAATCGCCCCAAATCTCCATCTTCTTATTCTTCTTCTTATTTCATGCGTCTACAATCCACAGGAAGTAGATATCAGCACTAAAAATGTATGGTGTATTTTAAAATCATTCCTACCCAGGTCTGTGTGGTATTAAAATCTTTGCTTTCTAAGGCGATTGCGAGATATAGAGCAAGAGTCATGGCTTTGAGACGCCATTCACTCGCAAAGCCATAAAAGTAAAAGTACAGCAGTTTGGGTGTTGATATTTAGCCGATCATTGCTATTTAAAAAAAAAACTTGGAAAAATTGTGACACAAAAAGGTATAAGAAATGAAGAAAAAAAAGTGTGATCTAACCGAGGCTCAAACCCACACATCCAGGTTTGGAGTACCCCTGCTCTACCAGTATACCAATGGTGCTTGCTGGCTACTCCTTTTGTTTCTGTACTATTTAATGTCACAAATATAAAATACTATATAGTCTAACCCATACCAGTGAAGAAGAAACCAAAGCTGAACCCGACCCTACCCTAACACTAACCTGACGTTTGCCTGTTAAACATAATGATGATATTCACTGTCTGTATAAAGGTAAGTTTTTGAGTGAGTTCAAGGCAAGCTAGGGTTGGCCCAGCTTTACCGGGATGCTTGCTTCGCTCACTCCAACCTTAACTCGCCTCGAACTCACCCAAAAACTTACCTTCATACAACTAGTGCGTTTGATACTCGAGTTATAGGTGGCACTTCCTAATGTCTATACAACAAACAACTGGCTAAATATATTTTTGAATGTTTAGCCGGTGACCCGCTAAATATCCACTTCATTTTTAAAAAAGCCATTTGAAGCAATGCACAGGACTAAAACTCATCAAGATGTATTAAACTAAGCATTAAACATAAATGCTACTCACTGAAATTTGTTTCTGAACGTTTTAGAGTTCTTCAACTCGCATCAGTGAAGGGTGTGTGGCCCATAGCCCATCACTGAAACCGCATTCTGGGCACTTTCCTAAGGGCTGCTACAGCCATTTATCAGTCAAGAATCGACCTCGTAAGCTATCAGAAATAGTGCAACCCTTCAAATTGAAAAGGGTGTGTGTCCCCTTTGTACACAATCAAAAATTAAGGGCAGCTCCAAAGCTTTGGGGGAAAGAATTTGCAAAAGAAAACAGTATCGCCTTCCAGTATTTGTATCAGGTCTTATAAGCTACCGGAAATTTAATTCAGAAGGTTGACATTGATGTTCAATGTGGCAATGCTGCTTCTGTAATGGCAACAATTCCATCATCATAGGATTAGCAAACTCTGCCCACTGTTTGAGTGTGAAGACCTTTTCTCATCTTTTATATTAAACAAAAGAAAACCTCCATCATAAAAAAAGAATTAAAAGAGGGCGTGTCTCCTTCGTACATGATCGAAAGATTGAGAGCAGTTGCCTTATTTTTGAGAATCAAAGCATTTAACACGTTGGGTGAATACAGCCTGTGTATGATCATGCCTTTTCAGAGTGTCTATAGCTATTCCATAAGACTGATCATGAGTACACACTCTACCTGTAGCTAGTAGACAGATGCTTGAGGATCATGAAACAAGCCTTCATATACTATATTACTGCAGTACTATATATTACTTCAGTACCACATTACTCCATGCAGTGCACACCAGCTATAAAATTGTGTTGTCCAAGTGCATGGACATGAAAAAAATTCAGAAACTAAGAGGGCAAAAAATTGTAAATTTAAACAAGTAGAATAGGGATCGAAGTTTTATTCTGAAAATACTGCGTAAACAAGAAGTAATAGGGATGGTGATTCATATTACTGCTTAATACATAAATACAAGCCAAGCAGCTTGATTTGTGTACATTGAATTTAAGATTCCTATTTCGGCTTTTTATTTGAACAGTCGAAATAGGAATCTTAAATTCAATGTACACAAATCAAGCTGCTTGGCTTGTATTGATATATTAAGTAGTATTGTGAATCACCATCCCTATTACTTCTTGTTTACGCAGTTTTGTCAGAATCACTACTTCGATCCCTATTCTACTAGTTAAAATTTACAATTTTTGCCCCTCTAGTGGTCTATTAGAAGTCCTCAAAAATGTGCACTCTATTAGAGTATTAATATATTGAAGTAAAGCTCTACCAATGAAAGTTCTAAATTGCTCTATGTATGTTCTATTAGGAGTCCTCAAAAATGTACACTCTATTACAGTTACAATAAAGCATGCAATACAGTAAATTTATCTGTCTTCAATGATCTCATCAATGATCATCATTGTGTCTCCATAGAAAAGTGAGTAAAAATAACCCTCAAAGTCAGCCATAGGCTGGTTTTGGGATCAAGTACAAGAAATCTACACAAAATAGCCAAGCTGTGAAAAAAAGATGTGGCCTTAAAAGCCAAGGTGGAAAAGTTGTGCAATCAAAGGTATACAGCCATTATTAAAATTTATTAGCATTAGGAAATAGTGGAGTGACTAAGTCATATGATCGTTCACTTTGTGATAAAAGCACCAAATTTGGTGTGGTGATAATTTACTTCATGCATTTTCATTTTAGGATGGGTACTATTAAAAATTACAATGGTAAACCACCATAATTAACATTTTTGAAAAGCTTTGAATCAAAGAAACCTTATAAACATACACTTCTTAGTTCTACATGCATACAACATATAAATGAACATGAAAACACATGTTTGTGTGTAGCAAGAACATGTTTATAGTAAATTGTTTGTATTTTTCATTATAAACATGACCATACACTGTATGGACCATTATAAAAACAGCTTCACTTTACCTGAAATGCATTGCAGCCAAAATTTTAACAATTACATTGATACTCTGAATCGATTAACACCATATTTTTTGTTGTTGTGGATCATCATACAGTACGATAGTACTGTGGTACTGTAAAGTAAGGACCACAAAAACCAGCCTCACTTTTCCTTGATGACGAGGAAGAGGCAGTATTGGTTACGTAAAACTGAGCCTAAAATGTTCTTCAGATTGACCTGAAACGCTTTCGACAAGTTGCTATGGAATTTTTTTAAAGTTATTAAATGGAATTTCTAGTGACTGACTAACTGATGCCTTCAGACAAGCATAACAGCTAAGGCTACTGGCCTGATTTTTTTACTGTCAAGGTTGTACATACAATGCATTCTTCATGGATTTACCAGTGTCCTCCTTTCTGTCCCATTCATCTCTGCTAACAGCACAAGGTGTTGATTTGGAGGTAGTGCGTGATGGCTTCATTAGTGGCTATTCTAATTGCAGAAGCACATTTCGAACAGATCTTGATTTGTAATGCTGTGTAATGAGCTGAACATAGCTGACAATGAAGCATAATGGATACTTCACTTTTCAGAAGATAATTTATAGCTGTACCATTCCTTCTTTTGACGCCATATTCAATATAGGACTTTTAAATTTGAGTAGGGACCACAGTAGAAAGAAAAGGTAATGAAACAAGGGGGTTGCCTATACATGTAACCATACTAGTACAAATTTATCCCTACTTTAGTTGTTTCAGGGTAGCTTTAGCTATAACCATGACTAAAGTAGGGATAAATTTGCATTAATATGGTTACATGTGTAGGCAACCTCCCTCGTTTCATTGCTTTTTCTTTCTACTGTGGTCTCTACTCAAATTTAAAATTGCTAATTTTCCATCTACTTGTGTTAATTATGGATGCTGGCTACCAGCACACATTCAAGATATGGGAGACTAGTGTTCAGCGATCAAAACATATTCAGAATGGCACAGAGTTATATATAGTGCAACTTATGAAGATGGATTGCTTGAATAAAATCAATTTGTGGATGACGGAAAATCTGTTCTAGGCACCATGAGCAAGCTCTGCACTATCAAACCAGCCTTTGAAAAATAAGTTAATACTACTTCTATTAAGCTGGGTAATGCAAAGGAGATGCTTGACCCTAAGGATTATTTTGAATGAAGATGTAGTCAAATTATTTTTTCTGCTAAACAATTAGGCACAGAGGAAAACTTGCTATTACAGCAAGAATAGCCTCGTTTAACTCAATAATTGGAGCCAAAATACTGTTTAAAACAGCAGCACTCAAAAAAAATTGTCAACTTTCTGCTATGTTGTTTACTGTATGGCAGTCAAGAGAATCAGCTTTCAAATTTGAAATGCTTTATAGCTTCATGAAAATTGACCTGTACTTTCTCCATCGATCATCTGGCTTAAGCTTACCAAATCCTTGCATTAGGTAATCAGTCAAGTTAGATCTGCTGTTAGTAATATCAAGATATTTTGAAATATGTGGACAACAATCTGATGGGTCATTCCATGTCAAATCACCGAGAAATTGTAGGGTCACCTCTCGGATTTTGAAAAAACTTGGTGTGTTTGTAGTACCTATGGTGCTCATCATCCATACCAATTTTAGCCTCATACACCACATAGTTTCTGATTTATGACCACAAATATTTTGAATATTTCATGAAAAATTGGTTCGTCTTGAGTTACAAAATCAACTGTAGCTCACCACTGTGTTAATATTTTAAAATAAAAATTTCCGATTAAAGACTGTTAATTGATCTTTAAAGTAATCCATAAACTATGGGATATTAATTTAATTAAGGTTCAAAAAGGCTCCATTAAAAACTTTAATCCTTAATATTTTAAAAAGTGCTGCTTCAAATTCTTTGAATTTTTTAGTAAATAATAATTAGTTTATGGTCTATTGTTGGTAAATTTTTTGTGGTGGGGCCACAATGGGTTCAAGATATATAATTAAATATGTTGTGGTGTGTGTAGTAGAATTTTGTAGTCTATTATTGCTATATGGGAGTGTACACCTCTAATAACCACTGCTGATAAGGCCATGCCAACTTTGTTTCTCACAATGAAGGTGTCCAAGTACAGTGCAACCTGTATTGGTGACCACCTGTATTGAAAGACCACCTTTGTACTGCAATTTATTTAGTGCGATTTACTGCATGGATAATTCCACATCAGTTCACCGAAGTTTTGCACATGGCCCCTTCAGAATTGGATGAAATTTGGTGTGTGGGTATTAGGGTTGAGCGATACTACCGTTTTAGCAATATATCGCGATATTTTGAAAGTATCGATATCGCGATATTTTGTTATTAACTATCGTGATACCATGCCTGTACATTACTGTCATTAAAAATCCATTTGGTATGCAGTACTTGGATAAGAATCCTTGTAAATGATAAAGTCCACCCATCTGGTTTCCCCTGCAGAGAGGTGTGAACACCATAACAACCTCAAAGCATGTGTTACAATAACTGTTACTGTAAACAAGGGTGATAGTGGCTAGTTTGCTATTACCTATAAGGATTTCCTGCAGGAATGCTGAGCAATACGCTATGTGGCACCAGCTATGATTGACTTGTTTGTAAGTATCGTGAACTATTCAGTATTATGAATAGTGGCTTTAGTGTCGATCGTGATACTAAAATGGCAGTATCGCTCAGCCCTAGACTGGGTATCCAAAGTGGTCATGTGTCCCTTCACTTATTGCTTGTATGGCTTCCCAGAAATGGCTTATTTAGTATTCTATTTTTGTTGTACTTGTGACCATTCAAAGCATCACAACCTTGGTGTTTTTAAAATGAATTACACCACTTTCAAGCTCAAAGAAAAAGCTTTCGTTTAGTGTATTTAACAGCTTAATTTGATGATGTTGATAATTAACAATGTCTCCTAATCTTTGACCTTTGCTCTACCAAAAAGTGCTGATTAGAATTTGTGTGAATATTTGTTAAACATTCACCTATTAGTTGCAAAAGTTTCAGCTTGGGGTCTCTATGGGATTCTGAGATACTGTAGGTAGCTAGTGCTGTTTGCGGTGTTATAATAGATATCCCATGCAATATTGCACACCTTGAAGCCCATTCTGCTGATTTAGGTTTGCAGACACACAAGACTCTTTGATTCAACTGCAAGTTAAATGCATGCATATATAAACAGATTGTGACAAAGGCATGTAACACAAGTTTGTTACTGTGGTTATACAGTGTGATGCTGTTTGGTAGCAAAAGTCATTTCTTTTTTGCCAGAGTACACACAACCACTTCTTGTCCTAGGGTCTACAAGAGTTAGAATGTCATCCATTGGTATAGTGTGAATATTCTGGGACTCTGGGTACTTGAATGAGTGTGGATACAGAAACGTCAGCTCACTTCCTTAGTGTCACTGCAAACTTCAAGCACACAAGCTAACTACCGATTCTCTTCTTGTAAACAAGTGACAAATCCAGCAATCAATTTTGGTGAAGCTTCATTCTTTGCTAGAACAACTCTCTCTTTCCTGAAAACATCAGATTATGAGTAAAATTTTATTTCCACTCTGCTATCTGAAATTGGCACAGAAGAGTGCAATTTTTGTACAAGATTGTACGTGAGAGTTGAAAGCAATGCCCCTGTTGTCTTGAACAATCTTCATTGTTACAATACCCAAAGTAAGCAGCAAGTATGTTGCTACATGCTCAGTTGAACAACTGACTGGTGTCATTAGCTGGTCATTGTACTGCCTTTGCAAGCTATATAAGCTGGCTGCATTTGAAAACTATACAACTAAATAAATTGCAGTACAAAGGTGGTCTTTCAATACAGGTGGTCACTAACACCGGTTGCACTGTACTTAGACACCTTCATTGTGAGAGAAAAAGTTGGCATGGCCTTATCAGCAGTGGTTATTAGAGGTGTACACTCCCATATAGCAATAATAGACTACAAAATTCCACTACACACCACAACATATTTAATTATATCTCTTGAACCCATTGTGGCCCCACCACAACAATTTTACCAACAATAGACCATAAACCAATTATTATTTACTAAAAACTTCAAAGAATTTGAAGCAGCACTTTTTGAAATATTAAGGATTAAAGTTTTTAATGGAGCCTTTTTGAACCTTAATTAAATTAATATCCTATAGTTTATGGATTACTTGAAAGATCAATTAACAGTCTTTAATTGCTGAAATTTTTATTATATTTTTAAACTATTAACACAGTGGTGAGCTATAGTTGATTTTGTAACTCAAGACGAACCAATTTTTCATGAAATATTCAAAATATTAGTGGTCATAAATCAGAAACTATGTAGTGTATGAGGCTAAAAATTGGTATGGATGATGAGCACCATAGGTACTACAAACACACCAAGTTTTGTCGAAATCCGAGAGGTGACCCAACAATTTCTCGGTGATTTGACATGGAATGACCCTGATGCCATTTTTTGATCCCAATTTGTTTGCAGATGTTGAGAGGCTAGACATTGTATTGTACCTTTATTCTTCAAACAGTAGGTTCATATGGCTGGGGGAGGTTCCAAAAAGATGTGTGTTAAATAACACAATTACCTAGAACTGGTCTACTTTTTGAGTAACAATAATACTAAAGAAGAGAAATTGCTTTGCTACGTATATTTCTCCAAACGGAAAATGTAGACGTTAACCACCAAGTAATTTATAGCTAGCAACCGCTCATCTTAACAGAGATCTTTCAATGAGCTGAATTGAAAGCAGAAATTGGTCCTTGGAATCATGAAGTGACTGATACTAGAATGTTAATTCCTGCTGTTCATGCTACAAAACCTGGTCACACTAAATATGGACACTGACATTCTAGTTTAGTAATTGCCCCAGCAAACGATTTGGGGTTGACAGAGGAATCGGAGTTTAAAGATTTATCTTCATATATTTCTACATTAATTATTGCATCAAAACTAGGTTATAAAAAGACAAATGCTTTGCTTTTCTTACATCCATTTGCATTACATCAGCATTTGCCAGTGGGAGAGAATCTGCATGGGATATTCAAAATGTTATCAACATTTGGCTTACCTTTATTGTGCTCCTAATAGTGATTGTGTTCTGAATGATGAGATGCTTGCAAAGATGTAATAATATTATGTTGTTTTGCTTTACTTAAAACATCTGAAGCCAAACAATATAATGGAGCATGCCAAACCTTTTAGTCAACTGTAGTTAGAAATATTTCACCTACAAAAGAAGCATTACTTCAACATGTAACACATGCAAAAAGGGTTGAACAGCACAGGTTGACTCAGAAGTATTTGCATAGTCCTTGGCAAGACCTTTTGAAGTTGCAACAAAACAGAGGAAGCAATCCATTTTCAGATATTTTTCATCCCCCCTTCTATTTGGGAAGGAACTTCTTGTTAAGTAAATTCAATGCTTGTCCAGGTCTCCATATACAAGTATGACATATCACTTGATAAACTGCATCCATTGTAGCAAACAGTTTATGCAAATTAATGTGTACTGATCTATCATTTTTAAAATGATACTGCCCTATCAGTGGTATTTAATGGTTTATTTTATTGCTTAATAATCCACTCAACTATATTTGGGTGGTACCCATCCTGCAATGATTCAGAATGCCTTACTCTACATCTCCACCAAATTCTATGCTTTTATCACAAAGTGAATGTTTCTCTTTATATTAGCGGCTTAACCACTGCACTAACATCATTGCAGTCATTTCTTGGCTGCCATGCACCTTTGATTTCACAACTTTTCACCGAGGCATTTAGGCCTCACCATTTTCACAGCTTGGCTGTTTTTGTGTGGATTATTATATCAGCTGGATAATTAGATTTGTAAATACTGTAATTTAGCATATTTCATAGTTCATGAATTATTTTGCAATTTAGTAGTTATGTTGCTATGCATTGTTAAGAAGATTTAACCACTTTTAACCAAATATTACACACAGAAGTATCTACTCAACTATTTTATCATGTGTCTATCGTGTTTTCTCACGTGAATTGTATAGAGAAAGCCCTGAGGCTGTTCTTCATTTTTGTCTGCATAAGTATGGACACGGCCCTTCTCCACAAAGGAATTCAGTAGCCTACAAGGCCAGATCTAGATATGGCATTTTTCAGCGGTTTCATGCCCATACAGCCTGTTGTGAAAGGCATTCATAACATCTTCAGGAACTACGAACAAACTACCTCAAAGCAAAAGCTTGGGAAGGTTCTGGTAGCCTTCATTTCTCACATACATGCTGCTTGTATATACACACAAATCAAACATCATATACAAATCTATATTGTTACAAAGATTAGGTGGTCAAAAAAAGAATACAGCCAGTGTTTAAAACGATTACGATTGGATATACATGAACCCCATTCCAGTGAAATTCAAGACACACTATAGTGTGTCGTGCAGCCAAGTACAGCAAGTGCAGGTGCCCAACAGACAAGTGTACATTCTACAGGAACCAAGAAAACACTGTTTTCATGCATCCATAGCTTGATAATGGCTGGACAGAAATTAACCATTGTTACAGTGGAAACTCCCTCGGGAAGGGCACCTCCTACTCCAAATTTGCAGTGAATCCGCTTATCCATCACTGAGATATGCGCCTTCAAAGTTCATCTCATTTTCTCTGTATTTTTCTTCTTAATCTTCTTTTAATCCAACAAGAGAATGTGTTACAATATAATACTCTCAATAGCACCACGACATATTATATTAAAATACATCAAGTGATTAGCCAATATAATCAGTATTACACTTGTTTGTCAAGGTCCCCTGACAAATTGATTGGCTAAACTAGTATGGTGTGGAAGTAAATGTCCGACTTGACAACTAGTGTTACCATAGTGATATATTCCCATGCATGGTTGCTTAGCAATGGTTCCTAAGTAACCATTGCTAAGGTAAGCATTGTTTTGAGACCATAGCAACGGTTGCTAGGTGTGATTGGTATTTTGCAGTGGTCATTTTTTTCAAATTTCTGTTGCCTAGTAACAGTTTCTATGGTTGTTGGGTTAATTTGCAATAGCACGGATGGCTGTGGTATTCGGGATTAGTAGTTCTCGCATTGTAAACAGGAAGGAAATAGTGCTCGGCTTTGCCTCGTACTATTTATCTCCTTCCTGTTTACAATGCTCGCACTATTGATCCTGAATACCACAGCCATCCATCCTATTACATATACTTATTCTTCTTCATCTTGCGCACATTAGAAAAATTGCAATAACTTGCATGTGCTTTGGTTGATTTACTTAAAATTTGGAGGGCTATAAGAATGTAATACCACACATTAACAGTCCAATTGTGCAGACAAAAAAACAAGGGAGTTATGTGCAAATTTTCTAAAAATCCAAAGGTAATAATATTTGTTGTCACACCTCCAGGGTGAACCACTAGACAGAATAACTTGAAAATCGATCTGCACATGGAGTAACTATCGTAGTGCAAACCTTTTGTGGTTTGAAAGAAATCGCAGTAACAGTCATGGAGTTATAACAAAACGCCAACCATGTGTAAAATCGCATGATTGAGTTTTGTTAATAAAAAAAAAGATTACTTACTACGCTTACCAGGAAAACTAGCTGATGGAATCAGCCGAAAAAAGGTAGAGAGGTAGAATAATTATTTTAGAATGATCTTTCAGTAGTTTACAAGGAATCAGATTAAAAACCACTAAGTTACACTACAAAAGTCAACTAGGTGTAACAAGTGCACAATCGAGATACTCTAATAGTGCAGTCACCCTAATAGAACATTCAGCTACATAATAAGTCACTCTACTAGAACATTCAGCTACAATCAAATCACTGTGTAGAGAGTTCAACAACGAGCAAGTCACCCTATAGAGAGTTCAACCACAAACAAGTCACCCTGTAGAGAGTTCAGCTACAAACAAATCACCCTGTAGAGAGTTCAGCTACAAACAAGTCCCCTGTAGAGAGTTTAACTACAAGCAAGTCAAAGTTCAGCAATAAACAAGTCACTCTGTAGACTTCAGCTACAAACAACTCACCCTGTAGAGAGTTCAGTTACAAAAAAAGTCACCCTGTAGATTAGGGCTGAGCGATACTGCCATTTTAGTATCACATACAATACTGCACCAACTATTAACGATACTGAATACTTCACGATACTTTCACACTCTACTTAAACCACACACACACACACACATACTGTGATGCACTTCATAATAATATTAAACTTTGTTAAAACAAGGTACATCAAGACAAGTGTTACAAAACCAACAAGTACTGGTAAGTCAAGCGATACAAAACCAACAAAGTAACAACAAGTCATTGACAAGACTACAGTGGTACAAAACCAACAATAAACAGTAAGTCAAGTGGTACAAAGTAACAATAAGTCAAGTGTCAAATAACAATATACTAAAATTTACAAACAATGGGTACATCACTCCAACAGGTACTGTAGGATAAAAGTAGGTATAGAACATAAGCATTACCTTAACCACAAGTTTCTATTATTGTAGATTCTCTACTAAGAAGACTAGCATGTTCACAGATGCTGACAAGCTCGTTTCACATTTGAGACATGACCTGCAATACTGAAAGCCCTCTCAGATGGGACTGATGTAGCTGGGATGGCTAAGTACTTCTTAGCCAACTTGCTCAAAATGGGGAACCTTACAGCATTGTACTTCCACCAAGTCAATGGGTACTCCTCTTTTTCATCTACAGTCACTGCACCATCTTGGTATCGTTTCACTTCTGAATTAGCTTTTCGATAAGCTGTTATTGTCTATTCTTGGTCATCAGGGTCAATGATGTCTCCAGAGTTTGTATTCTCCTTGTAACTTCTTTGATTTTTTTACTGGGAGGAGGCTTATCTCTCTCATCATCATCATCTAAATGAGTTATATCTGACAGGTCTACTTCGCTCTCTATGATAGCTTCAGCTTCATCACAAACAGCACTCTTTACTTCATCTCTCCTTGTTTCAGACAAGTAAGGTAAACTCTTCATCCTATGATCTAAAAATGCAGCTTTGCACAAAAACATTTCAACACTGCCAGTATATCGGTTCTGTAAATTCAGCCGCATTGTAGATTTAATTGCTTTCTGTTGTGACGTGTTGTTGTCTTGTTCAACTAAAGTAACATTCAATAATTTATGCAATATAGGTCGGACGGAAAATATTTTCACCCACTTCTGAGCACTGATTCCTTCTGTGACAGTAACTAAAGGCTTCATGATTTCTACATACGTACGTTTCCATGACTGCAAATTCAGAATCCAATGACATTAGATCACCCTTCTTCAAAGCAAGAAGTGTTGCACACAAGGCTGCTGCTGCTGCTCTAGCACTCTTTTAATCATGTAGTAGGTGGAATTCCACCTAGTGACAACATCACCAATTAAGCAATGAGTGCATATTTCAAGTCTTCTTGCTTTGTTTTTAGCATGTAACTAGACTTGGACAAATGATGAAAGTGTGATACCAGACGACGACAATGAGCAACAGTTTTAGAGACTACTGGCAATGCTAAAACCTTTTCCACTGCTAATTTCAAGATATGGCTCAGGCAAGGAATGTGTGATTTGTTGATAGAGCACGGACTACATTAGAGCAATTACCTGTTGTGGCTGCAACAATGTTGTCCAATGAAAGCGCCCATTGATGAAGATAGCTTTTAACTCTTCAGCCACATTCTCAGCTGTGTAACTGTCAGGAAATCCTTTGGTTTCCAACAGGTGACTCCTCAGTATGAAATCAGCTGAGACATAATAAATAGTAAGGCAGCAATAAGAGTTATTAGCCCTAGATGTCCACAAGTCAGTGGCAATGGCATAGTGATCCCTGTCACCAATAGACTATACAAGACACATTATATGCTTCTTTTCTACTTCATACAATTTTGGCATGTAGTTAGTGGCAATGGTCTTTCTGTCAGGTGGAAAATACCTTGGCTCAAAGGTGTGCAACATGTTTATAAACCTGGGATCATTTATGGTGTCATAAGGCTGCATGCTTTTCCCAATGAAATAGCACACACTCTTGGTTAACTGAATCCATCTGTTGGAGTTTCAAGCAATAGGTATCACATCCTTCAGAACCAACAATTTTTGGCTGTTTACTAGAGGAAGCACCACCATCACTCTTCTCCTTCACCTTTTCAGCCTCAACTTCTAGTAACTCTTGAAATTCTTTTTTATGGTCTTGTTCAAGGTGAGACCTTAAATTTGATGTATTTCCACAATATTTTAATGCTTTCTTACACAACTTACAACAAACATCTATGCACTTCTTTTTGTCCGTTTCAATGAACTTTCCATTCCTATCAGGAAACCCAAAATGCTTCCATACTTCACTTGTAGAGCCTTCTAATGGCAGTAATTCAACAGTACTCTCACTAACTTTGCGAGTTCGATTAGCATGTGTAGTCACCATTTTCACTATAACTATGCGCATTTGTGGATATAATTTAAAATCGTGATAGTTAGTAACACACTATCGCGATTGTGATACTTTGGAAATATCGCGATAGATTGCTCAAACAGTAGTATTGCTCAGCCCTACTGTAGATAGCTCAACTACAAACAAGTCACCCTGTAGAGAGTTCAGCTACAAACAAATCACCCTGTAGAGAGTTCAGCAACAAACAAGCCACGCTGTAGACTTCAGCTACAAACAAGTTACCTTGTAGAGATTTCTGCTACAAGGTAGTCTAGAGAGTATATATGATAATTTCCATACAGTATTAATTTTTGTAAAATAAAGCATTAATATAAAAAGTATCCAGAGGATTCAGGTATTGATGTCTTCTTCCTTTCTGCAGTAAAAAAAAGACAAGTAAAAGAACTACAAAACTGGCCACAGGCTGGCTTTGGAGTATAAAAATACAAAAAGAAGTGATATCTATACAAAAACAGCCAAACTGTGAAAAAAAGGGTGAGGCCCCCAAAAAAGCCAGGGTGAAAAATGATGTGAAATCAAAGGTGGCAGTCAAGAAATGGCTGTGATGGTAGGTTAATGGCAAAAAATTTTAATAACGACAATTCAGGTGAATTTAGTGCCAAATCTTAGGAGAAGATAACACAAATTCACCTGAATTGTTATTAAAATTTTTGCCATCATAGTCATTTCTTGGCTTTCAACTGTTGATTTCACATCATTTTTCATCCTCACTTTTTTGGGGGCCACACCCTTTTTTCACAGCTTGGATGTTTTTGTATAGATGCTGTTTACAAAAAAATGAGTATCCATAACTGTCGATTATAGATGATTTACAATAACTGGTATATGCAAAAATAATGAGAATTATCTGAGCAATATGCCACATGTAATAATCCATACTCCATAGTAGGTGAACTGCTTGTAACTAATGTAGATAAGATTATATGAGGTCAAATTGAACATCAAGGCATAGTGATTAATAGTACTACAGTTTATAAGGAGAGAAAGCAGTAGAACTGCACTTAGCAAAGATATTATACCATGTTGATAAATTACAGAAATTTTTGTTTTAACAATCTGTGTGCATTATCAGTACGCAATGGTTAACAAGTAACTGTACCTCATCAGTACTGTCTTCACTATCAACCACAAATGCTAATGATCCAATCCTAACATCATCACTAGTGGCTAGTAGTGGTTCAGGATACACCAACACTTCAAGTATTCCACTAGAGTACAAGTAGTCACTGTGTACTGGTACTTTACTACTGATCAGCTCCACCACACACTTTGGGATAGTCCAGTATATTATGGTAGGGTTGGGTCTGACTGCTAATAACTGCAGACAGTGTAGTGTGATGTCACACTTCTCAACCATCAGTGACCTCATGTCATACACATACTGGAGTGTACAGTTATACAGTTCCTGATCACACCTGATGGCTAGTACTGTATGTGTACTGGTAAGATCGGTAGGAATCATATTTGATGACAGGTGTGGTATTGGGTAGGAAGCAATCAGCTCTGTACAGTTTAATTGGGAGTCAAACTCATCAAGCAATCTGATAGCATCTTTGGAAGAGCTACTAAGTACCCTGAGGGTTGAGTAATCACTCCAAGTAAAATAAGCAGACAAACTCCACAATAGAATGGATGTATTCTTGAATCCATTAAATATCTTCATCTGATCATCAGAAAACATGTTGATACAGTGAACATCACTGGCCTTCATCTCTCTACACTGCTTGAGGAATTGCTCATGATCATGTTGATATAACAATTCCCTTATTTGATCAACAAGATGAGAGAACACAATATGTACTGATGTTGTACTGATGTATAAATACTGATCATGTGATGCAATTGCTGGCTTGTTGATGTCACCATCATGTGATCCACTTTTAGCAGAGGCATCAGACTGCAAACCTATAAAACAAACATAATGATTTTATAGACACATACAGGCTATATCCAGCGTTAGTAAGTTAATAAGAAAATGCATAATTAAAATTTTGATGTATCATATATAGTCCCTTTTACATTTTAAAAGAAAAAGTTTCCCATTATAGGTACAGCAGGAAACGTGTAAAAAGTCATGCACTCTATATATACAAAATTTGTTACAAAATTCATGCACTTACACTGATCAACTTGAAATCTAGCGCACACAAAGGTTGTCTAAAGAAAAATTAATGTATTACTCTAAACATTTATAAGATTATGAATGATCGGTGTAAGTGTGAGGCTGATTTCTAGTCATACAAACAGTTAATCTATAATTTATGTAAGCACACTCATACCTATTTTCAACTGTGAACCAATCTCTGGACACAACTCTTGTACCAGGTCACAGAATACCAACAGCTGTTTAGTACCCATGCATCTGGCATAATCCAACATAAGGCTTTTTCTCTGGTAAACACTGTATCCAGTGGAGATGAGGTTGTGGTCCTGATCAGTCAGTAATCCGCTAGAAAACATCTTATCCATCAACTGATCAATGTCACTATCTCTCATCAACAAGCCATGATAATAACCAATCAGTAGTTTTGGAGTTGGTATCATTGCTAGAGCATGCAACAAGCATACATAAAATCTAAGCACCAATAAAGGTCTACGTATAATAAAATTCTGCACCCTAACAAGAGTAAACTTAAATGTACACACATGCATGCAGTGCAACCTTTGATAGCATCATGAATTATAAAGGTATATGCTAGCTTTGCAAATTTACAGGTATATTTAGTGGATGTTTCTAGTGTCCATTCTCCTGAGCATGTGAGGCACAGCACATCTCCATGAGTGCATGTGGGCAATGGCATATATTTTCTAGATTCTGCCAATGAAAACATGGAGCCACCATACACGTAGGTTAATTTAACTGTAGAGTGATGTTTTGCTCTTTAATCGCCAAGTGTTACCAAGGGTTAGTGGCAGACTGAAAATTTGCAATATGTGAAAGTGTATAATGTGTGCAGTGTACCAATATAGGTGACAATATCACTTATTGGAGAGCGGGGTGTAAGCAAGCAAGCAATGAGGTGCAATAATGATGTTTATGTACCCATGTGGAGTGATTTTCATGCACGGGTTGTACTTAAAGTCTAAAATAGCAGTTTGTATCAGTGGTGAACAGTGTAAAGTAAAGTTCTATCCAGTGACTGAGCATATAGTAAAATAACAAGGACAAATCCCTATACTTTAGCAAAATTCACTGCAGTAAATATACAAAACATTACTTTTTAAAATAAATGTATATGTACATGTAAAAAAAACTTATTTACTAACCATGGATTTTCCTTTGCTCCAACATAAAAAAATGTGGGTGATGAACTATCCATGCCCCAATTTGTAAGAAATTATCTTGCCGTGAGTCCTGAGGAACAGCTAGCAAGGACAAGAATGCTTGATAAACTTCATCAGTTGATATAAGCCAGGAAATTGTTAGAGATCCTTCATTGATCTCCATGATATCTAAAGCTATGTTTTTAATCAATTGTGGTGCACATTGTGTAATAACTTCTTTCACTGTCACATTATCAGGATCTTTATCACAAAAAACAGATTTTAATTTGCTATAATACTTGTTTTTCACCTGTCGGTATGATGGAATATCATCCCAAACTTGACGCAGTGTTCTGGAATAGATAGCATCCTTGTAATCTTGTACTATCCTCTCAAGTTTGTTGTTTCCTGAAGCAACAGTCACTGCAGTAGCTATTGTTTCTAAAAACTTTATGTTAATCCAATTAAAAAACATGCTATTTCCATCAAGATATTGAAAGAGACCATGAATGTTATGTGTCCCTTCAATTGCTGTTTTCATCTCTCTATGTTTAGCTCTGCTGATACACCGACTCTTAACAACTTGAAAACATGAAGAAGTTTCAAGTTCAATTTGAAATTTGCTGGTCAAAGCAGAAAATGCAAGAGAAACGTCCTTGTATTTCTCAAAGTTTATACCACCATTATCTACTACAAATAAAACAAATAGACATTATTTTACATGCAACATTGTCATGCTTACTTTCTTTATCAGAAGATTTCATATCAGGGGACAACACTACACACAAAAGTAACCATTATAGTGCAAGCTTT
The DNA here is from genome assembly GCF_963678975.1 of Dysidea avara. Taxonomy (NCBI): domain Eukaryota; kingdom Metazoa; phylum Porifera; class Demospongiae; order Dictyoceratida; family Dysideidae; genus Dysidea; species Dysidea avara. The sequence goes on along the minus strand of NC_089281.1, from coordinate 26,591,809 downwards.
GCTGTAAACTGGAACACACATAACACACACAATTCTTCGCTTATTTGCTATAGCTGATACAGATCACATGATCTTTCAAAAAGGAAAGGACAGGCAATAACAAGCTCCATTGAAATTATGGCAGCAGCAGCAGCAGTGTGCCCTGGACATAGGACAAAGCCCCACCAAGCTGTGCCTTCATATGTACATGCAAATTCAAAATGTTAATTGTCCCATAAGTGACTTGCAAACCCTCTGCAGAGACATGGTATACCAGTAGGATGGACACACAGGGACAATCCTGTAACTGTCATCAGCATTTAGCTTGCTAATAGCAAGACTAGAAAGAGTTCATGATAGTAAGTATTATGAACTCTTGCTATAATAGCCACACATCGTGAGGGTCACAATGAATGGTGTTCATCAAAGAAACATGCACATACACAAACACACACCACATACACACACACTACAATAGCACAAATACATGCATGATATATATACTATCATATAAATACTATGCAGTGTATAATCCATACTATAATGTAATAACAGATGTCTCAAATACACACATCTATAAATAAAGTTACATGTTAAGTTGCACTAACTGATGGTAGTGAACAGGTGAGTGTTAGCTGCTTAAAATGATTGCACTGCTGCTGAAAATACATTCAACCATTACAATAATATATTTATAATTACACAAGATGTAATTTTAAAAGCCACAGGCAAATTGACTCAATATCAATTATTCCACAACCTACCACTAAATTTCTTTTCCAAGTCAGCAGCTAAACTAATCAGTTCCACACCACGTGATCTCAACGCTGCTATCAAGTGATGCCAGTTAGCATTTGGATGAGTTTGAAGCCAGTAACGGAACATTTTGTAGCAGCAGGTATCCACATCACGTTCATTAGATTCAATCAGCTGCAGTTTATTCTCCTGATCCACTTCTAGTAGTTGCACTCCTAGCCTGTACCACTTGTCTCCCACATAAGGGATCACAAGGTTTTGGAGGTATTTCATTGCTGGTGTAGAATCAGCTATATAGAAAAAAAGGATGCTAACAACCCAAGGCCCACTATCTACAGTGAATATTCAAATATCTCAGTATTTTGCCATATAATAAAAAAATAATAATTTGAGCCAGATATACATGGATATAAGTACTTAGCAGAAAGTATACTACATAAATTCTATCAATGTTTCAGCATTAAATTCGTCATTAGAGTGCCATTAAAATGATATACTATGTACTTTGTCATGTGAATCTACATGCATTAATCCCTTTATACCTTTTCATTTGTATAGTTATTTTTAAACTTAAAACAATCAGGACATTGGTATTATAGAATGCATGAAGGAAAGTATGTAATGGCTTGACGCATGTTGTTGTTAAAGATGTGCCTGGTAATCTGTAAAGAAATGCAGCCACAGGAAGTTTTTTTGAGGTTTGTATGCTGGCCTTACAACATATACACATGACTATAAGATATGGCAAATATCACCATACGATGTATGCTTTTAGCTTGGTTCATGCATGCAACAACTACTTTAATAAAGCATGCAAATTAGGTGGAAATGAAAAACTAATCTCATTATTTATGATAAGTATAAGATTACCCATCAGAATTCCCTTATAAGCCATCTGTGTTGAAGAGAATAGTGAGTATCTTTTATACTTTTAGTGATACATATATTTTGAACGTTTACCTATAAGCAATGACTTCTCAACAAAATTGTGGGATAATTGTGATGCAAAAATGATTGAAATACTATATAATGAAAAAGTCTAGCAATACGGATCAAATAAAAAAAGCAATTCAATTTCTTGCTATGGAACTATAGCCAACCAGCAAAAATTCGATTTTAAACATCATCATGTCAACATTTTTGACGTGTTGAACGCTTCCAGAGAATGGAAGCATTTTTTTAGGTTTCTTGAGATTGAGAGATGGTCGATGTTCTTCACTAGTACTTTGACCTATATATGACTGAACTTAAATAATGGTTGTCACTTCCTAGTGTAGGATCAGGCAAAGGATTAAGTTTTTTGAATTGTCTTCAGATAATCGACAAATGGTGCGTTCTAAAGAACGACATTTACGGATCTCAAAAGAGTAGTACTGTTTCCTACAGTAATGTTGTATGAATTCCTTCAGTTTTGGGTGATTAGGTAGAGATATTTTGTTAATAGATGTATTTACTGTTGCATTGTCAACTTGTCTAAGCACAGTTAAAGACTGGTCCATAGCTTCAACATTAAAAACATTAAAACTTTCTCCTCTTAATTGAAGTCTTGATAGGACTTGTGTAAGACAAATTTTTGGACTATTAACTGAATCAACTATGGCCTTTTCACTGCAACTGTAATCTCTTTCATGTTTCCAGCCTTTTCCAATAGCTGCTCATTATCATCATTCATTTCATTCTGTGCCAGCCCAACACATTGAAGCCCTAGGTTGATGACTGACATTATACGTTCCACTGGGTTTCTCCAGTCTAATTGTGAAAACAATGAAATCAGGGATAACTGTACAGCAATAAAAGGAAATCGGTGGTCAGGACCCCCATCAGTGTATAAAAATAAAACCGGCTTTGATTGAACATGGACTGGACGACTCAAAGGTACAGTATATGACCGTATTAAAGCCGGGCTCAAATACACGCAGGGGCTCAAATATACGCCGGGTACAGCTAGGAGACTGTCATAATAAACGCCGGGGCTCATTTAAACGCCGGGGTGCTAATAATATGTACTGAAAGGGATTCTAAACTCGTGTCAGCTGCTAACTATACAGTGATGTCTTGTCTTGTTCGACTATGCCTTCTCTTCTGGTGATGGCCATAGCGTATTTATCGTGGTCATTGTCATCTTTCCACCCGACTTCCAATGTTTCACCCAGCAGAGGAGTCCAAATGAGTTTATGTACGTGATGGGCTATGGATTTCGTATTTCGTAGGTACTTGTACTGACACCTGTCATTCTCAACGAGTGGCTAGTAAGAAATAAACGCCCGGGTCCAAATTAATGCCGGTCTCGTTTAAACGCCGGGTCAAAAATGATTTATAGGAAATAAACGCCCGGGCTTCTATACGGTCATATACGGTATCTTCCTTTAAGCTAATGTGGACTTTACCTGAATACCAAGAGCTTTGTAAAGTCATGATCAGCAACTGAAAATTCTGAGCTGGGTGCTGTTAACACATGATGTCCATGCTCAGCTGCTGCTACTGGGACATCAGGCTCACCAATTTTTATTCTATATTTATCATCAAGACAATTAAACAAGCAGTGCTCCCTAACAAGCACTGCATATTCTCTCAAATATCGAAAAACACCAGCTGTATAATAGCAATCTAGATGATTTTTTCTGAACTGATGCTGGTGAACTTTGAAGCGAACTTTAAAATGACCTGTGTGGTGGAGAGCTTTTTTAGAATTTGGCATTTTTGGCCAAAACTGTAATCTAATCCATTCTACACTGGGGAATTTTAGTGTCTGTTGGACATCTTGCTGCTACTTAGTCTCGGAAGTCATGGATAGATATAGCACTTGCAACGTGTGTGATACTTGTATGGCGATGATCATCCATGCACAGCTGTACCTACAACTATACCCAGAATTATTATGTCGAAGATCCATTACTATATGCGGATCTTCCATCTCAATTGCTTGCCTCACTCGTTTGTCAATTTGTGCCTGATCAGTTGTGTCACTACTGGAGCAGTCACCTGTAAGATCTTCATAAAAGTATCTTTACTGCATGTGTTACTTGGCCAAACTTTTGAATAAATTCTTGAATCATTTTGAATCACTATCCTTGTGTGATAAACTGGAATGTGCTTTTTTATTTCTTCAATGACCATTTGGCTGTTTTTGAATACTTGATCAAGGAAATTATCTGGTACATGCCAAATAAAATATGAATTTCCAACTTGAGTAGATGAGTAACAATGCAGAAACAGATAAACCTGCTTTAAGCTTCTTAACCATAAAATATTTTTTTCTGGCTATCAGAGGGTAGATAAGGATGCAAGTCAATTAGGGAGTAAGGACCTCCCTTCGAAAGCTGTTCACAGACATCTCAAAACTCAGTACAAACACTCCCAACTGGCTTTAAATACATAACATCCATACAACCTTCAATGGATCTCCAGGGTGTACCAGATGAATTTTTCATGACTTTGTTTTTACCTTGAATTTCACATGCATATTGATGCAAAGTGCTTGCCAGCAGCTCACAGCTTTGCCTTGTAGATGCCCACTTTTCTCTAAATAACTTTGTACTCAAGCTCTCAACGATATCAGCAGACATGTTACTCACTAAACGTTTATGATGCTTTGACAGTTCAGGAATATTGTAACCCTAAAAATCTTTAAAGCAAGCAGGAATCTGATATCCACGACTAGAAATGGTACAATGGTGTCCATCGATATACCATAACACCTCACACAGTGATTTTACAAAATTAGTGCCTGATGAATTAACCTCATCAGAATTCCAATAAAGTTTTTTTCATTTCAAGGTAGCGAATAATTTTATTATATAACTTATCCTTTTTATTTCTTTCCGGAATACATAATGGCACTCTTTTCCTTGATATTTCTAACTAAGACTGTTTCAAAATATCAAATGCATTTGGATGTTGTGCTGTCACAACACATACATCTTCTGAAAGATGAACAATAAATCTCACGAACTTTCCAAACTCCTGTACTACTGAATTTACTGCTAAATCAGGGTTATCCTTTAAAGATAAAGATTCCTTGCTGCTACCAACTAATACTTCTGCAATCTGTGTAGTAGAAATCTTAACTTATTTGCTCTACACATTCAAGTATTCGTACCCAGATTTGGCAAAATTGATCATATGGGTGCAAAAAGAAGCCAAATTAATACCAACATAAGATTTTTAGGCTCTCTGGCCATCAATTTGCACACAGTAAAAGTCTTCAAATCATCCAGTCTGTTTATGGCAGCTATGCTTTTGTCAGCTTACAGAAGTGCCCCAGGCATGTTTGTGGTTCTGTGAGGTCACTGGGTTGGCTAGATCAGCCTGGACAGGCAAGTTGAGTGGACCAATAGTACAATAATTGATTTTAGCCCATACAGTACCCCCTGCTGGGTTTCAATTTGGTTTTGGGACTATACCCACTATCCCAAACTATTTTGTAACTTAAATGGTGCTAACCCTGTCGTTTACACCCCTATCAGAGACCTTGCAATACAGTTATTAAGCCAATGGAAAAAACTATGGGGATACCTTTGCCTAGTGCTCCAGATTCTTTAAAACTTTTATTGCGTGGCTGCCATGCCTAGTGAGTTTTAACAATTACTTTCCCAAAATCCGTTTACATATTAACACAGTTTCTACTTTTAATATTCTAATATAGCACTCACTGTTGGTACCCCAGTAGTTGTTGATCCTCCAGAAAGCATTTGAACCAACACACAAGTAAAAAATTCACGAATGGTGTCTGTATCCAAATGAGATTGTACATTTTCCCATGGAAGTAACATTTTTCTATGCGATACATCGACTACAGTAACACACAAATGAACCATGCTGTTATCACGTGCAATAATGAGTGTGCATGTGCATAAGATGCGGGCGGTTGATGAGAAACAAGTTATCTCATTTGTAGTGGCCTTAGCTAATCTTGATCATGCAATTGTTGGTCTTTTTGTTGTATCTTTGTGGTCTTTAGCTTGATTTCTTTCAAACTAAAAAGGTTTGAGGTTCAATATGTAACCTATCTACACACTGATTTTCAGCTTCTTCCCATAAGCGGTTTACCCTGCAAGCGTGACAACATATTGGCATTACTTTTTGTGAATAATCGCTAATAACTCCTCGACTACTAATCGTATTCCAGCCAAACTTGGTACTAAGATCTGCCTTTATACCCCCCCCCCCCCCCCCCATCTGTGTGCCAAATTTCAAGGCAATCGGATATGACATTTGCGTTTTATGGCAGTTTTTTGCAAGTGTGCGAAAAGAGGAAGAAAAGAGAAAAAAAAGAAATTAAACCAAGTCTCGTATCTCGGGAATGCTTGAAACGATTGTGCTGAAATTTGAATTAATTGGTATGTGGAGTACTGATATTGGCAGGCGTGTCCACAGCAAAAATTGTGCTGCTTCATAATACGAAGCTACAAATGTGTGAATTCGCGTTTTTTTTCTTCCTGTCAATATACTCACGGTGTGGCTCGCCAGCTCTCTTGGCAGCATGACACTATCTTGATCACAGTGTGGCATGTCGGCTTTCTTGGCTGCATGACACACTACCGTGTGTCTTGATATAAGAAAAAATCTGAAGAAACTAAGCCAATTAAGTCTCACATCTTAGGAATGCTTGAAGCGATTTTGCTGAAATTTGGTATGTGGAGTACTGATGTTGGTGGGCGTGTCCACAGCAAAAATCGTCTTGTTTTGTAATGGCAGCACAGAGCTACGAATGTGTGAAAACCGCATTCTCTTTTTTCCTGTCAATATACTCACGGTGTTGCATACCGGCTTCTTGACCACACAACTCACTACCGTGTGTCTTGATAGAGTATTCATTAGTGTTTGAATAGGTATAATGATACAAATACAAGACTAACCGAAATAAGTAGCAGCTAAATCTTAAGTTTTTTATTTAAATTGATAAGGTCACTACAATATCTGACCAGCCACAAACCATGCAAAATTGACATTTGTGAGACTTAAAGGGAACAAAGCATGTATTGAAAATCACTTATACCACCCACGAAACCATGAATTTAAAGCATTTTAATATTCAGCTGTCAGCGGCTGGGGGATATGCCCCCAGACCCCTGCATCTATACCTCACTACCAAATCTGAAAACTACCTTGGAAAAATCCTGGAGATGCTCCTAATACTAATTGTACTCTCTAGAATTCCTATGGATATAGTTACATGAAAATAACAAGGAGAAAACATCCTGACCACCTGGTAGACTCCTGTAAGTGTTCGAGCGTAAATCGGATGGCTGCAGGTTCGAGGCCACCTAGGTCCAGTCATGGATTTTTTCTCCTTTCTCCAACTTTTCAAACACACCTTAAGTAGCTAAAGTCTTTGAGCAGGCTGTAGGACCAGGTGCCCTACAGACCTTCAGCACTTGTGCTGTAAAGCATTAATAAATTAATAAATAAACAATCTTTAACCAAATTTTTGAAAATCCTTGATCTACTCACACACTGACTTTTCACCATGATAGCCCCAATACACACACCACAGCCTTACCACTGAGTTGCTTGGGCTGCTTTTCATGAGTGGATTTCTACAGGCATGTGCCAGTCACTGGGAATGCTCTGGCACCTTGTAATGCCACTGGCTAGTTGGAACTAGCTGGAGGCATGGACACCCTTGGACAGTTGCCCAGATAATTTCTACATACATTCTCTCAATTTGAGTGGTCTTTTAGAGCCTGGTATTTAGGCAGGAGAGACTCCATATGACCTGCTTAGTCATTATCTGATGATATACCAATTGCCCACACCCATGGTGGTGTGCCTGTGTTACAGATACTATCATGAAAAGCGCTGCTCAAAATCATTATATCAGTAGCTAGCTTGCTGTGGGTTAAACACTATGGTTGGCTGCAGGTGAAAAGTTCAAATTCATAGCTTTTGGTCTTGCTAAGCTGTGCTGGTTTAAATTTGTGTATCTCACAATCTGTTGATCTACGTCCATTGATGGTTTTCTAAATATAGACATAGTGCTCACCTTCCAGTGCCTATATTATACTGCATGGTAAAGGCCAAGACATTCACTGTTTCCCATTACCTTAAGAGTAATAAAGGTAGTGAGGGAAAGCAGTTATTAATAAATAAAATTTCATTATTTGATGAGCCTTCAGAATGACATGTACAATACACTGTCCTAGTTTCAAACGACAACATGAAGAAATTAAGCAACAAGTAAGGCTTCTTGAATCTCTATAATCTCTCCCAGTAAATTTGATTGCTGTAGTAGAATAACTAAGTGTTATGAGTGCATGGCTGCTGCTTTATTAGAGTACCTCGATTTTGGCACAGAAATAATATTTTGTATTTCTAAATCTGGGAAAAGTGGAATGTAGGGGGAGGGGGGAGAATGAATTAATAAATGGCCAACAATCATGTACTACCGTATGCAAGGAAATTTTGACGTAAGAAAAATTTGATGAATTCAGACTTCAGCAGATTTGACGAATAAAATGTTGACGAAAATCAAGAAATTGAAGGCAAAACCTGTACTTTTAAGGGTGCTTATAAACATTTGACGAATTTAAATCTGACGAATTAAACCGATTCGTCAAATTTGTCAAATTTTTTTGATGTTAAAATGTCCTTGTGTACGGTAGCAGACACCTGAAAATTTAACTGACAATGTATATCTGGAACAATTTACTATATATTAGTCTTGCCAGTAACTTGAAGAGTTCAGTGTAGCTATATGCACATTTTTTGATGTATCATAGATTTTAGAGGCGCGTAGCGCCGACGCTACGCGCCTCTAAAATCTATGGATGTACATAGCTAAAGGGTCATTTGTGAAGGGCACTGCTAACAAGTAGCATTTTTTTACAGCTAGCTACTGGTGTAATAAGAGTTCGAACCTTGTTCATGCAGTCACTGCAGGCTTTAATATAGCTAGTCCATGGAGCATACAATACACATGAAATGCTACTGAGCAATGGCGGATCCAGGATGGGGCATTTGGGGCAAATGCCCCCCCCCCCCCCACCCTCCCTAACCTATAGTGGAGGAGCCAGCCATACTTCTGATTAAAATAGCAACTAAACTTTGTCAGGCCAAGAAACTCATGAAAATATGCACATTTTACTAGCATTTATTACAATTTCACCTGAAACCAAAACGAACCGAAATCAAACTAGCCGTGAAATTGTCTTTCAGCACCTTCGTACGTACTAAGCGCCTCTAAAAATAATTATCGCGTCGCAGTTGTTTAAGACATCCAGGGCCTTTAAAACAACTTGTAAGACTTTACAACTATCTGAAAAGGCCAAAATGGTAAAAATCAACAGTGAGACACTACTAAGAGGTGATTATTTGCTACTTCAAAAATGCAGCACTGAACTAGAGAATCTGGCTCTCCCCAACAAACGTATTGAGTGGGCATCAATTAGACGTTGTTCAAAATCAAGCTCTTCGTTTTATCGTCAAAAGTGACTACAGTCTTCGTTATGACGGAGTATGTCGCACCCGTTCAAGCGAGATAGACAACCTGACATCTCCCCACCAGCCAAGGAGGGCAAAACAATTCACTACGCGTGTGTTTCGTGCAGCGAGAACGTTGAAAATGACTGTATCAGTTGTGACTGGTGTGGACAGTGGGAGCACAGTAAATGTGCTGGCTTAACTGAAGATGAGCTGAAGGTACTTTTTAACATAAACTCACGTGTCAAGTTTTTCTGTAAACTTTGTCAGCCAAAAGTTGAAGTAGCGTTTAAATTTTTTGATGACATTCAGGAAAAACAGAACTCAATAGCTGCAAAGATGAATGTTACAGAAGAGAAGTTGACTAAATCTGTAGCTGACCTTAATTCACGATTTGAACAGTTTAACAAACAACTCACAGCTGCTGCCACCCAGCCAACAGCCTTGCAAAGCAAGGGAACACAAATGTCAACAGTAACCCCACAGAATTCAAGTGGTACATACAATCAGCCTGCACCTGTTAGCAAATTTACTGTGTCAAATAATTTTACAGATCGTAAATTCAATGTTGTGGTGTATGGTATCAAAGAAAGTCCTACTGGCACCCCGAGAAGTAGTCGTACCAAGTCAGACATTGATTCCTGTGTTAACATCCTGAACAAAGCTAATGGTGACATTAGTGATCTTTCTATTAGGGACTGCTTGCGTCTGGGAAAATTTAATTCATCTAGAACCAAACCAAGACCTCTACTAGTGAAACTATCTCGTGCTTTTGATGTAGCCACTGTCTTATCCAATAGATCTAAAATCCTTGAAGGCATACAAATCAAACCTGATATGAATAAAGAGGAAAAACTAAGAGAGCAAGTATTACTAAAGGAGCGTTGGAGCTTGATTTGTTCCGGAACTGACAAAAAACATATTAAAATTCGTCGTGCCAAACTCTATGTTAAAGGCCAAATTTATGGTGAAGTCATTAATTCAACTTTCATACCTAATCCCAGAACTGAATCGTTGAATTCTTCCAGCAACAATTCTACTATGGAAGTTGGAAATGGATCCGCATCCAACAATGATACACCTACATATTATGTCCAACCATTTACTAACAAATATCGGATGTACAGACCCTAAATGTCAAACAGTGTCAAGAATATAAACTCTTTTTCCTTCACTGTAAATTTATGGCACTTGGCTAATGTTTTGTAATTATGATTAATATCTGTGCGTTACAATCTTTTGTAGATTTCTGCACAGTACTTATATAATATAATAATAATAATAACCACTTACAACTTAGCCTGTTTGTGCCCCTCCCCTTGCCAACTCCTGGATCCGCCCCTGCTGAGCTACCTTTAAGTTCCATCTTCAGACAGCCAGCTCCCCGAGGAAGTCCGCGTCTCTCAAGTCAGTTCGTACTCCGGTTGAGTTCTACAGCAGCCAACCTGTATAGCTAAAGACATACTCCGTGTGGAGGATCGATTCTGTACAGCAAAGAAATACTGAAATACAATACAAATTACCTTTGCCGGCCGGTCTACTGAAATGTTCTCAAATAACGATAGCTAAACAACGATAGCTGACTGAAAACAAAAGGTCTTTTACGAAATCAGTCTAATATAGTCTGATCATTGATCTCCATCACTATAATCACCACGGTGCCGTCGTCCCCAGCCGCCCACGCGATTGATCACGCGAAGGTTTCCGCGTGATGGAGCGCGTGGGCGGCTGGGGACGAGACTACCGTTAGCTACAGAATCAACCTATTCTCGTACTTATTTTGACCATATAGTTCAATAGTGCACAAGGCCTTATTTTGAACTATGTGGTCGAAGTGTCTGGTAGAGGATATACGAATACTATCTGGGCGCTTGTACTGTTGTAGATCAGGATTCTCTAGCGGATACTGATCAGTTCAAATGTTTTCGTGATGACCGGGTGAACAGTATGTGGTAGTGATTGTGGAGAAGTGAGTCAGGGTGACTATGACAGTGATTGTTCAGTTGCTGAACCAGACCAGAAGCTGAGTGAAGGTGAATTCTCATTATAAAGGGAATGAGGGGTACGTACCTTGGTACGTACGGTCCAGCTTTCATGGGTATAGCTCCTAGCCTCCATCCTACCCATGCAAGTTTATGCCTTTCAGTGAGCTGGTCTATGGTGACTAGATCATTTACTAGACTGATGAAAATTAAGAAGCACTCCCATTTCCCCGCTTGTGTTGTGTTGGAACATGAATCTATGGTTGTAACTTCTGAACTTTGGGTACAGACAATTAAGAGTTGCTTCATCAGTCTGCAGCTAGTAGTGGCACAGGTATATCTGCTACCACTGAGGTTGGCTTCCACATTAGCAGATAAATAGGGTATGGCTTATAGCTAGTTGATACTTGAAGTGTAGGCTTTCTTTTTTCATTGTTGAGAGCAATGTACCTGTCATGTGTTATGCACCTATCAGTGTCCACCTCCCCACCTTGGAGTAGGGTGGGGCAGGGGATTTAACAAACTCTAGTGTCAAATTTCCTAGTGATGTGCCAATAAGAGATTTATCCCATTAGCCGATATTGAAATCAGTGGCCGATACCGATCCGATGTTTGCCAAAATTTCATACATTTTTGTTATTTTATTTTTGATGAAAACAGTGGCAGTAAAGTTAATCAACTAAGTAATCTGCTAATAATTACTGTTACTGATATTGCTGAAATTTGGCTGATAAACTGATTTCTGATTATTTACCAATTAATTGGTGCATCGCTAAAATTTCCCAGTGCTGGGACAAAGAAGCTTGTTGAAACCCCACTACGTCCCTACCTTTAAAGAGGGATGTTTGAGTTATCTGTAAAAAGGCTTACACTAGACTGATCCCAAGTCAATCACACAGTAGCATATGGAAAAATTGCAGCCTCAGAACCTCAAAAGAAGCAGAAATGTTTGTGAGGTATGCTTGACCATACCTTTTATATTACACTTGGGGTGGTTTTTATAGTGTTTAACATTAGTGGCAAGTGATATGTACCCTTTGCTTCCTTATATGTTTAGTATCCATGACTACTTATGTGTCTAGAATTGGTATTCCATAGCAGAAAGCATGGACTTGTTTTTGCACAGATTGATGGCTTACATGTGTGCTGTACTATAGTAACAGTTGTACTATCTTGTTGTGCTCTCTTGAAAGTCTGTGTGTATGTGTGTTTTCCACACAGAAATGTTTTCAACAGTTTTGCAATGCAGGTTACTGCAGTCTTCTACATAGCTATAGAATCTTAATTTTTTGTAACCTCTTCCATGGCCATTTTGTGTACATATGTAATGATATATGTATCAAACGCACACACGCGCGCATGCATGCAATGCACACACACACACACACACACACACACACACACACACACACACACACACACACACACACACACACACACACACACACACACACACACACACACACACACACACATGCACACACACACATTTTATTGCTGTACTTTGTATTGGTGAGGTCAAACGGAAGTGTGTACTTTATATCCATATTGTGCATCCGGCTGCACACTTCAAAGCTGCTAATCTAATCTGTGTTTGTTACACCTACATCTGTAGGAAAAGAAGTGCTGTATTAGCAGATCATGGACTGGTGAATCATGGATCAATGGATCATGTGAAAGGTAAAAGTGCATATAATTATTTAGTGTGTGTTTATGTGGCCGTATATTGTCATATGATCACTTAACAGCTGGACATCCCTTTTTCACTGAATCTTCACAATTGTTCACCAACGCCTTGTGTAGGCACTTTGGCAAATAATGTAACGTTATGTGCTTGTACCCAATTTCTTGCTTGTTTGAACAAAAAAATTATTGTGCATACCTACCCAGCTGTATTAGTGGGACCTGGCATTAACTGCAGCAGTAAATTCCAACTGTTACTGTATGTTATGTCGCTAACTTAGTGGGTTAATACCCATGCGTGTCTTCACCTATGTGACATGTTATACATAGCGTCCTACTTATTACCAGTCCTACCCTTGATGCTGGCATCTGAGCAGTGCATCCCCAGTATTCCGGTGGGCAGAGACAAAGGAACCTTACTTGCTTTAAGCGTGAATAAGCTCTTCAAACCCACCAAGAATTACCCAGAACTTACATGCACACAAGTTTAGCAAATAAAGTTTGACTAATTTCGTATAATCATTATTGAACATATTGTAGCTAATAGGCAAAAAAAGTTTTGGCAACTTAGTCCCTCTAAACTCCCATTGTTTATGTCAAGTATACATGTATATATTTGTACTCTGTGTGCGTGTGTATGTATGTGTGTGTGTGTGTGTGTGTGTGTATGTACGTGTGTGTGTGTGTGTGTGTATGTACGTGTGTGTGTGTGTGTGTGTGTGTGTGTACACATGCATGTGTACAAGTGCGTGTGTGTGGGTGTGTGTGTGTACACGGGTGTATGTGTGTGGGTGTGTGAACATGTATGTGTGTACACGTGTGTGTGTATACGTGTGTGTGTGTGTGTGTGTGTGTGTGTGTGTGTGTACACATGCATGTGTACAAGTGCGTGTGTGTGGGTGTGTGTGTGTACACGGGTGTATGTGTGTGGGTGTGCATGTATCTCCTGTGGGTTACTTACTTGTCCTGCCTCACTGAGAATTGAAGTTATAGCAATTACCAGGTTGGTGAGTAGACACAGACACAGACACACATACAAACACACACACACACACAGATCCTTCGCCTACTGTGCTAGCACAGTCATACCTATCCAGTTATCCAGCACTGGGACACTTGTACACTACTCAGGCACTATGAGTCAGTGCAGACAAATCCTCCCGGTGCTTGGTTGTTGTCATTGTTGTTGTTTTCTTGAGAAAGAAACTTTGCATGTCTCGTATAATAGTGGAACTTTGTGTACCCACACATTTGTTTGTAAAGCACTCCTGTGGGGGCCCTATCGTGTACATGAATGCTTATACTGTAGCACCTGAGTAGTGCACAGGGGTATCCCAGTTAGAGCTGAGCGATAGTACAACTATCACTATCACGATTGATAGTAACTTTTATATCAGGATAACGGTAGTATCACGATAGTTATTAGCAGTTATTAAAGACACTCAACTTCACGTATACAGCACATGAATACTCCAATTATGTACACACCACTTATCTGCTTTTCTAACACTCCACTAATAAATGTTATGTGTCAGTATTACAATTGTTATCTTTGTTGTCCACGTTCAAGCTACCAGTCTTATACAGTTTTCTGAAGTTCAACACTATCATGTTTGCTTTTGTTATCCATATTTTTGACTAAGCACAGATATGAATAAGTAATCATGATAGCACGATAGTATACTATCAAGATCACGATTGTTAATAGCTATCACGATAATCGATTGATTGCCACTATCGCTCAGCTCTAATCCCAGTGCTGGTACCTGGGCCAGTAGGTGTGACCACACATACAGCAACCCAAATTATTTTTGGTTTTGCCTGCATGTTTTAGTGTAGTCTGTTTATGTGTGTTAGTATGTGACAATGTGAGTAGTGAAGGGTAAATGATGTGGCTGTGAAATTTTTATGTGTACTACGGCACAGTAGTTGTTACTGGCAAGGTAACTACCATATAGTGTTGCATATAATACCATCAATTTCACCAAATTATCAGTGTGGGTGTTGCTATAGTAACTGTTGAATACTCATTCAAATAAGTATGTACATCTTTATTTAGGTACGATGACTACTCCAGGTAAACAAACAAGGTGTGTTAAATCATGGTGTTTGGATGCCTTTACTTCTATGTATACAGTTGTCCAAGTAAAGTGACAAGAGGTTGTCTCGGTCAAGAATCCCAAAGAGTTTGTTCAGTTGGTGAGCCATTGACTGGATATGTGACCAAGTCTGACAAAACCAGGCTTATAGCCCAAAAAATGCATAATACTTAATTTTCTTTATAAGTTATAACAATTCTGTAAAGTTCCCACACAAGTGGTCGAAATGTTAATTTGTTATCATGTTCGGCGAGAAAGTTATTATTATACATATGTTAGACTTTTGAAAAGTGGTCAAAATTTGACAGGCTATATAAGCCTGGGTGATCACATTATATTGTACATTAGATGTGATCATTAATACCTACCATTGAAAGTGATTTGTTACTATTCAATGTGATCAAAAATTTCTTTGATGTTCTTGCTAAAATCATGTTTCATTGAAAGTAGCTAGCAGGCTTAACACTTGTTATACTGATTCCTTAAAATGTGTTAAATCATACGTCAAACATTTACAGGGCACCTTAGATTTCTAGTAATATGGTATTCTGAACTTTTGTGTCACATCATGTGAGGTTGAGGCTGCATGTTGATGTACGCATGTGGTACTGACCTTATGTAGCACTGACAACTTTCAGTTGCGTATTATATTATTATTGTAATCCCTGCCAATCTTGGGTCGTATAGAAAGTTTGCCTTATGCACACTGTAGCTTCAGTCACACTCTAATGATGGTAGTTGAAGTGTGACTTACCTGTATGTACCCCAATAGTACGTGGTATTTTACTGTTGGAGTATTGGCTTACATACGTTAAGGGGATTGTAATGGTAGCTTTTTGGTAGTGTCACAGTGTGTTTGGGTAATTGTGTGCGTATGTGCTATCTTACTATATGCCAGTTGCATGTGTGCCATAGAGAAGGCTACTAACAGGATTGTGAAAGTGTGGCTTGGAGAAAAGTCTCCTGCATGTGTACATGAGTTACTTACGTACTTTGTAACGATTGTGTGCCATTTTCATGTGTATTTTTTTGAGTGTGTCCCCTGCATGCATTGTTTGAAACATAAGATTATTAGTTAGATGTCTTGAAATTGGTATCCGTACATTAAGAATTGGATTTGTACAATACACTTGTGAACAAGAAGTCTGCTAGCATGGAGTGTACCATCATAAAGAAGTCTGGCTTACCAGTTGTTAGCCTGAGTTTGTAATGAAAGTGGCTAACAAGTTATAAGCCTTATTTCACCACATAGCTGTATTTTGAGACACCAATTGCAATATATCAAAAATTCATAATAATCATGCATGATAAGTACATACTGGAAATGTTTTTTAGCAACTGTCATGGCAACAGTTGCTAAGCAATTGTTGGCAGGGATTACCAAATTTATGAATTTTGCTTTTTTTTTTTCCCCTTACAGTTAATTGTGGTCATGTCACAAACTGAAGACTTGCAAGGAGAGATCGATGCAATTATTAGGTAAGCTGATACAAATAATTGCGTATGTAGACTTTAGCTTATCGTCATTGTATATTGTATAGGAGGAGAATAGCATACTCAGTTTCAAGTACCATCCGAATTCTAAGAAATTTGAAAAATGTTTCATTATACAGTACTGTTACTGTCATTGTACTGTATGACTGTAGTACTTTTTCATGTACTGTATGTTAAAATAGTTGTAAGGAATCTGAAACTCAATAAAGTTGTATAGTGTTGTACACGTAAGCTAAGCAAGATTCTCAACACTGCTGTTAACCATATAATTACCTAGCCTACTATACATCATTTATAATATTTAACTTGGTGTTAATCATATTGCATGTTATTGGATCTACGGATGTCGTGATTCGCATTAATTTTGGTCACAAGCCAAATGGTTTGTTTCTAAAAATAAAAGGTCTACATGTATGCATACAGGTCTACATACAATATAAGGTCTACATTAACACTTCAGTCTCAACTTCAATTTCTTCATTATACACACGGAAGCAGCTAAAAAACTCACATGGATTCTAAAATGTTAAACTGCAGCTGCTTGGCTCTACAATGGGCTTAAAACTAGTTATCCATAATCTATTGTAATAGTACACACAGTGAAGTCTGTCTGATCAGGTCACCATCTGCTGAAATTGTGCCACCCATGAGCCAAATGCATAATCCTCTGTGAAAAATAATCTACATCATCTAGCCTAATACAGCCACCAGCTTATAAGGTGACTCAGGTGAGCATCTGAAATTTTGATCATGACTAGTATATACAATATACCTGCAATGAATTTGAATATTACTACAATACAGTTAACAAAATTAAAAAATTCCTCAATATAATACATAGTGCTAACTTAACTTTTGGTTCTAACTTCTGCCTTGCAGTTTCCTTAAGGCCACTTCATGTCAAACTTTAGTTTCTGGTCACCCGCCTGTATGGAAAACCTGGAATCCCAGTTTATGAGGACTATTTACAGGTACTTAAATGCATGTGAAAACCAAGGACACAAATTTTTTTAACACTGCAAAATATTGAGATACTCTGATAGGACGGTCACTCTACCCTTAACTCTAATATTAGGTATAATTATGCCGCACTACTAAAACGTTATGTTTCTGACTATACACCCTGTAGTTTTGTCCTATTATTAATGTTTCTGTTACCAGTAACCAAAGTAATTTCAATATGTAGCATTAACTATAACATCAGATAGCTTCAATTTCCTAACAATTCAGATGTACGTAGTCCTCTAATGATTAATCTAGTAACTTTTCTAAATTTCAACTTCCTTATCACTGAACACAGGTACACTGATTTGAAAGCTGGTAACATTCGATGAGCTCAAATTTCAACTTTTCCATGACTAAATAACTGTATAGTCCTACACTGACAAGTGGCAATCCTTAGTTTAAACATTAACTTCCCACATGATAACTGAAAAATACTATAGCCTGGAGCACTCAATGATTAAACTTTGACAGTTACTTTTCTCTAGGTTCACTGAAAAGGAGGCTGGAAACAGATAGTGGGCTAAGACTTCACATTTGAATGGAGACTTTCTGGTGTGTACGTAATAGTTTAATGCCATTTTGGACCATTTGAAGACTTAGATACTTTCCTAGCATATACGTAGCTAATGAGACATTACACTTGGAAAGTAAAAACATGTTATAGCTATATACAATACGTACATCAGCAGACCTTTAATTCCTATAATATAGTGCTTAGCTATACATTGTTGTGCTCAGTTCTTTTAAAGCAGTATAACTAGCCATCAACAATTTTCCTAGTGCATTTTGCAGAAGCATAAGTATGTGACTATAAGAATGTTGGTTAATAAAATCAAGATAAATTGAGCAAATAATAATACTATACAGTGTGTTATCACAGTATATTATATTACTGGTGTATATGTAAGATTCTATAGTCCTGATCATCCGCCCGTCCGCATCCTTTTTGTTGGCTAGGGAGTGACCATTATGATTCCTATCTAATTTTTGAATTTATTATGTTTGATTATTGTGTGATAATTATCTATACTGTATGTTGTCAATACTTGCTCAACTTTTTTTATTAAACAGCTGCAGTGTTCATGTGGTACATTAAAATTAACACGCATACTAGCACATGTACAAAACACACATTGCATTGCATGGTAAGTTGTATTACTAAGTTTATCATACTGTGTACAAGAGACATAATGGATGGTAGCTAGCTAGCTAGTGATTGTTCTATTGGAATATAATTGACTGTTTCACTGATAACAAAGTAATCCGGCCGATATTACCCCATTAGTTAGATAATCTATATTCTGTATCACTGCAGTGGATAAATATTGTACATGTCAAGTTATAAGTGCACAATTTGTATTTGAAATTTCACATTATAATCCATTAACACGAAACCAATAGGCTTCATTCAGTCTATTATGATTTAAAATTTACCCATTATGATTTATGGAATTGCCAGCAAAATCAGCCCACTATATACCTTCAATTATCATGTACACATGCTGTACATGTACAATAATACAGCTGAACATCAAAAAAAGAAGAAAAATTGACCGGATTTGCGAAAAGGGGTCTTCCACACACATCCAATTTGTGAACTTCGGCTATTCATAACTTCAGATTGGAAAAAGTCATTGCCTTGAAATTTGAAGAGTAGTGAGTACCAACTTCAGTTAATAGATGTAGAAAATTGCAAGTTTGTACCTTCCTTGAACACTGAGCTATGGGCTTCCAAGTTCATAGAAATGGATGTGTGTGGAAGACCCCTCTTCGCAAATCCGGTCACATATGCATTACACAATTTTACATAAAATTAATATTGTTGTTTGAAAATTCAACCCATGGCCAGAGCCCAATACCAGAACAATCATTATGATAATTATAAATTCTTATACTGGGATTGGTTCTTCTATATATGAATTTAACTGCAAACTTTTTTATTTGTGGGAAGATACTGTGAAATTCTGCTTATTCTATCTGAAATACTGCATTACAGTGTTTATTGTGTATGCCTCCCGCTAAGGCAGAAATACTGCCATGCAAATTAAGTACATAGTAATATGAGTTACGATTGGGTAGGTGTCACATTATAATAAATACAAGTGTATGAGCTGATGAAAGACTGAAGACTACACACATACTGGCACATGCATTTTCTGCTGTAGTGACATGATAAAAATAAGTATGAATATAAAATATTGAGCCACCAACTGTACAATAATGTACTTATCAATGTTATTCCCTACCTACCCCAGGTAAGGGAATTGCAAAGGAAATTTACTCACCGAGACCCTGGGGACAACTTCGAGTTCTAAATCTCTATTACTTCGTATTATTTATCTCGGGAATCATTAACAATATGGTGATTAGTGTTGCAAATGCCCCTACCCTGGGGATGAGTTAATCCTTGCAAATTCCTACCCGTTGCCCAATCTGGGGTAGGTGCATGGGATGTGACATTGATTCGTGTATAATATAATAGTAAAAAAGTACTACAGTCATACAGTACAATGACAGTAACAGTACTGTATAATGATATATTTTTCAATTTTCTTTAGAACTCGGATGGTACTTGAAACTGAGTATGCTATTCTCCTCCTATACAATATACAATGACAATAGGCTAAAGTCTACATACGCAATTATTTGCATCAGCTTACCTAATAATTGCATCGATCTCTCCTTGCAAGTCTTCAGTTTGTGACATGACCACAATTAACTGTAAGGGCAAAAAAAAGCAAACTTCATAAATTTGGTAATCCCTGCCAACAATTGCTTAGCAACTGTTGCCATGACAGCTGCTAAAAACATTTCCAGTATGTACTTACCATGCATGATTATTATGAATTTTTGATACATTGCAATTGGTGTCTCAAAATACAGCTATGTGGTGAAATAAGGCTTATAACTTGTTAGCCACTTTCATTACAAACTCAGGCTAACAACTGGTAAGCCAGACTTCTTTATGATGGTACACTCCATGCTAGCAGACTTCTTGTTCACTAGTGTATTGTACAAATTCATTTGGACCGACTAATTCTTAATGTACAGATACCAATTTCAAGACGTCTAACTAATAATCTTATGTTTCAGACAATGCATGCAGGGGACACACTCAAAAAATACACATGAAAATGGCACACAATCGTTACAAAGTACGTAAGTAACTCATGTACACATGCAGGAGACTTTTCTCCAAGCCACACTTTCACAATCCTGTTAGTAGCCTTCTCTATGGCACACATACAACTGGCATATAGTAAGATACCACGTACTATTGGGGTACATACAGGTAAGTCGCACTTCCACTACACCATTAGAGTGTGACTGAAGCTACAGTGTGCATAAGGCAAACTCTCTATACGACCCAAGATTGGCAGGCATTACAATAATAATAAACAATTAAGAAAGTTGTCAGTGCTACATAAGGTCAGTACCACATGCGTACATCAACTTGCTGCCTCAACCTCACATGATGTGACACAAAAGTTCAGAATACCATATTACTAGAAATCTAAGGTGCCCTGTAAATGTTTGACGTATGATTTAACACATTTTAAGGAATCAGTATAACAAGTGTTAAGCCTGCTAGCTACTTTCAATGAAACTTTATTTTAGCAAGAACATCAAAGAAATTTTTGATCACATTGAATAGTAACAAATCACTTTCAATGGTAGGTATTAATGATCACATCTAATGTACAATATAATGTGATCAGGTCTGACAAAACCAGGCTTATAACCTGTCAAATTTTGATCACTTTTCAAAAGTCTGACATATATATAATAATAACTTTCTCGCCGAACATGATAACAAATTAACATTTCGACCACTTGTGTGGGAACTTTACAGAATTGTTATAACTTATAAAGAAAATTAAGTATTATGCATTTTTTGGGCTATAAGCCTGGTTTTGTCAGACTTGGTCACATATCCAGTCAATGGCTCACCAACTGAACAAACTCTTTGGGATTCTTGACCGAGACAACCTCTTGTCACTTTACTTGGACAACTGTATACATAGAAGTAAAGGCATCCAAACACCATGATTTAACACACCTTGTTTGTTTACCTGGAGTAGTCATCGTACGCAGGGGACTGCACTACTAAATAAAGATGTACATACTTATTTGAATGAGTATTCAACAGTTACTATAGCAACACCCACACTGATAATTTGGTGAAATTGATGGTATTATATGCAACACTATATGGTAGTTACCTTGCCAGTAACAACTACTGTGCCGTAGTACACATAAAAACTTCACAGCCACATCATTTACCCTTCACTACTCACATTGTCACATCTAACACACATAAACAGACTACACTAAAACATGCAGGCAAAACCAAAAATAATTTGGGTTGCTGTATGTGTGGTCACACCTACTGGCCCAGGTACCAGCACTGGGATACCCCTGTGCACTAATCAGGTGCTACAGTATAAGCATTCATGTACACGATAGGGCCCCCACAGGAGTGCTGTACAAGCAAATGTGTGGGTGCACAAAGTTTAATACGAGACATGCAAAGTTTCTTTCTCAAGAAAACAACAACAGTGACAACAACCAAGCATCACTGAGAATTGAAGTTATAGCAATTACCAGGTTGGTGAGCACACACAGACACACGCACAAATCCTTTGCCTACTGTGCTAGCACAGTCATACCTATCCAGTTGTCCAGCACTGGGACACTTGTACACTACTCAGGCACTATGAGTCAGTGCAGACAAATCCTCCTGGGGCAGGACAAGTAAGTAACCCACAGGAGATACATACACACGCACACATACATACACGTGTACACACACACGCACACATACACACTTGTACACACGCACGTGTACACACACACGTATACACACACACGCGCGCGCACGCACGCACACACAAAAAGCCTTCAGCAGTCATGCCTATCCAGTTAACCAGCACTGGGACTACTCAGGCACTATGAATCAGTGCAGACAAATCCTCCTGGGGCAGGACAAGTAAGTAACCCACAAGAGATACATGCACACACACACACACACACACACACACACACACACACACACACACACACACACACACTTGTACACACACACACACACTTGTACACACACACACACACACACTTGTACACACACACACACACTTGTACACACACACACACACACGTATACACACATGTGTACACACACACATGTGCATGCACACGCACACATACACACACATGTATACACACACACATGTACACACATGCATGTTCACACACACACACACATACACGTGTACACACACACACACACACACACACACACACACACACACACACACACACACACACACACACACACACACACACACACGTATACACACACACGTGTACACACATACATGTTCACACACACACACACATACACGTGTACACACACACACACACACACACACACACACACACACACACACACACACACACGTATACACACACACGTACACACACACACACACACATACATACACACGCACACAGAGTACAAATATATACATGTATACTTGACATAAACAATGGGAGTTTAGAGGGACTAAGTTGCCAAAACTTTTTTTGCCTATTAGCTACAATATGTTCAATAATGATTATACGAAATTAGTCAAACTTTATTTGCTAAACTTGTGTGCATGTAAGTTCTGGGTAATTCTTGGTGGGTTTGAAGAGCTTATTCACGCTTAAAGCAAGTAAGGTTCCTTTGTCTCTGCCCACCGGAATACTGGGGATGCACTGCTCAGATGCCAGCATCAAGGGTAGGACTGGTAATAAGTAGGACGCTATGTATAACATGTCACATAGGTGAAGACACGCATGGGTATTAACCCACTAAGTTAGCGACATAACATACAGTAACAGTTGGAATTTACTGCTGCAGTTAATGCCAGGTCCCACTAATACAGCTGGGTAGGTATGCACAATAATTTTTTTGTTCAAACAAGCAAGAAATTGGGTACAAGCACATAACGTTACATTATTTGCCAAAGTGCCTACACAAGGCGTTGGTGAACAATTGTGAAGATTCAGTGAAAAAGGGATGTCCAGCTGTTAAGTGATCATATGACAATATACGGCCACATAAACACACACTAAATAATTATATGCACTTTTACCTTTCACATGATCCATTGATCCATGATTCACCAGTCCATGATCTGCTAATACAGCACTTCTTTTCCTACAGATGTAGGTGTAACAAACACAGATTAGATTAGCAGCTTTGAAGTGTGCAGCCGGATGCACAATATGGATATAAAGTACACACTTCCGTTTGACCTCACCAATACAAAGTACAGCAATAAAATGTGTGTGTGTGCATGTGTGTGTGTGTGTGTGTGTGTGTGTGTGTGTGTGTGTGTGTGTGTGTGTGTGTGTGTGTGTGTGTGTGTGTGTGTGTGTGTGTGTGTGTGTGTGCATTGCATGCATGCGCGCGTGTGTGCGTTTGATACATATATCATTACATATGTACACAAAATGGCCATGGAAGAGGTTACAAAAAATTAAGATTCTATAGCTATGTAGAAGACTGCAGTAACCTGCATTGCAAAACTGTTGAAAACATTTCTGTGTGGAAAACACACATACACACAGACTTTCAAGAGAGCACAACAAGATAGTACAACTGTTACTATAGTACAGCACACATGTAAGCCATCAATCTGTGCAAAAACAAGTCCATGCTTTCTGCTATGGAATACCAATTCTAGACACATAAGTAGTCATGGATACTAAACATATAAGGAAGCAAAGGGTACATATCACTTGCCACTAATGTTAAACACTATAAAAACCACCCCAAGTGTAATATAAAAGGTATGGTCAAGCATACCTCACAAACATTTCTGCTTCTTTTGAGGTTCTGAGGCTGCAATTTTTCCATATGCTACTGTGTGATTGACTTGGGATCAGTCTAGTGTAAGCCTTTTTACAGATAACTCAAACATCCCTCTTTAAAGGTAGGGACGTAGTGGGGTTTCAACAAGCTTCTTTGTCCCAGCACTGGGAAATTTTAGCGATGCACCAATTAATTGGTAAATAATCAGAAATCAGTTTATCAGCCAAATTTCAGCAATATCAGTAACAGTAATTATTAGCAGATTACTTAGTTGATTAACTTTACTGCCACTGTTTTCATCAAAAATAAAATAACAAAAATGTATGAAATTTTGGCAAACATCGGATCGGTATCGGCCACTGATTTCAATATCGGCTAATGGGATAAATCTCTTATTGGCACATCACTAGGAAATTTGACACTAGAGTTTGTTAAATCCCCTGCCCCACCCTACTCCAAGGTGGGGAGGTGGACACTGATAGGTGCATAACACATGACAGGTACATTGCTCTCAACAATGAAAAAAGAAAGCCTACACTTCAAGTATCAACTAGCTATAAGCCATACCCTATTTATCTGCTAATGTGGAAGCCAACCTCAGTGGTAGCAGATATACCTGTGCCACTACTAGCTGCAGACTGATGAAGCAACTCTTAATTGTCTGTACCCAAAGTTCAGAAGTTACAACCATAGATTCATGTTCCAACACAACACAAGCGGGGAAATGGGAGTGCTTCTTAATTTTCATCAGTCTAGTAAATGATCTAGTCACCATAGACCAGCTCACTGAAAGGCATAAACTTGCATGGGTAGGATGGAGGCTAGGAGCTATACCCATGAAAGCTGGACCGTACGTACCAAGGTACGTACCCCTCATTCCCTTTATAATGAGAATTCACCTTCACTCAGCTTCTGGTCTGGTTCAGCAACTGAACAATCACTGTCATAGTCACCCTGACTCACTTCTCCACAATCACTACCACATACTGTTCACCCGGTCATCACGAAAACATTTGAACTGATCAGTATCCGCTAGAGAATCCTGATCTACAACAGTACAAGCGCCCAGATAGTATTCGTATATCCTCTACCAGACACTTCGACCACATAGTTCAAAATAAGGCCTTGTGCACTATTGAACTATATGGTCAAAATAAGTACGAGAATAGGTTGACAGAATAACTAAATACGAAATATTCTAAATATTTTGAAATCAGGTCGCGCTGCTGTCCCTAATTAATACAGCAAATATGAGGTATTATGGGTCGAGGAGTATTATGGGTCGCATAGCTTAAAATATGTTCAGAGGGTTAAATCCTGCAGAGAAATGGATGATACTACTTCAGATCAACATAGACAGTGATCATAAGCTAACCACAAATCCAATTAAGAGTTCTTTAAGCAGGAATACTATCCCAGATTAGCTACATGTACCCCTCACCATATAGTAAGGAGTATGATGATTTAAAGTGCAAGAAATCATAATTTTTGAAATTTTAGGTTAGTGTAGTTTATGATTAGCTACACCTTTGCCAACAAGTAGTATGAAAAATTTGGGTCACATAGAAATGTTTTTAACTTAAGTGACTCTTAATACCCACATATACCTTAAAAGTTTAGTGAAAACAGTCGACAATTCTGAAGTTTTCTTATCACATCCTACCACCCAGACATTGTAATATATAATTCCCATGCAGAGTCCATCCATCATTTATTTGTTTATTTAAACTTTATGGTGTAAACACACCAAAGGCCTGAAGGTACTATGTACCAACAGCCTTGTACATTACCCCAGGGGCGTAGGGAGGGGGGGTTCCGGGGGATTCAGGAACCCCCTCTGTAAATTTAGACTTCTGTAAGCAGGATCCTAACACATCATTTAGTGTGGCAGGACAAAATGAGTGAGCAATATAGTGTAATGGCACAGCACAACAATTGATAAAACTTACATTCATCTCTCAGGGAAGGATTTACAGAGGTAAGATGAGCCCTCTTCAAAACTTGTTAAAAAGATTGATATACTCTAATAGAGCAGTCAGGTATATACTCTAATAGAGCAGTCAGGTATACTCTAATAGAACATGCATGTAAATATCCATGTCCATATGAAGTTTTTCAGACATTCCAACATTAAATGCAAAACTTAGCATGACCTTATACTGCTATAGCTTTGGTGTGCAGTGTTTAAAGATATAGAGCTCCAGTAATTTATCACTTGTGTTATGCAAAATGAATTCATGCTATGCATATTTGTATTGTTTTGATTGTCATTTGTATCAGTGGATTCATGGCTCCTATACCACAGTGAGATATAACCATCACTTACAGATTACTATATGTGTCTCTATGTGTTATGCTGTCTGTTTCCACTAGGTGACTTTATCTAGTACTACCTTCATCCCAGGGGCACTTAATGCATCATAATTAATGTACTTTTGCATAAAATATAGTAATGTGCTGAGTTTTGATTTATTAAAATATTGAAAGTCTCTCAGCGGCTGGGGGCGCACCCCCAGACCCCTGCTTCTAGTAACTCAATGCTGGTGCTGGAACCCCCCTTCAAAAAATCCTGGCTACGCCCCTGTTACCCTATGTTACTTATTTACATACAATAACATGCATACGTACAGTTGCTAAGGAGAGTTTAGATTGAAGGTGGGTGGCTATAACTAATGAATTCTTGAGAAAGACATGTACAGTTGTTCTTATCGTCAAAGTTAATAACTTAATGATCATTGGTGGTAACAGGAGTCATTACATATGATTCTGTGCTGTTGGACCTTTCAATTGTGCCAAAGAGACTCTTATTGACATAAATGTTGTTTCCTCTTAGCTTGACAAACTTCTTGTCAGTGCCATTCTGAGCTAATTGCCACCTTGTTCTCAGATAGACTGCTTTGATTGCTCTTTCTTCTCTGGTAATAACAGGTTTGATTGGAATTGGTTTTGGTACTGAGGATCTTTTAGATAAGACAAACGTTGCATCAAAAGTGCGAAGAAATTTAATTGATATAGGTCTGGGTTTTGGATTGGAGGTATTGTATTTCCTAGTTGATGGAAATCCCTAATTGATGACTTAGAGAGAGCAGGATCAATATTAGTAAGTACATTTTGCATGGCTTCCATGCATGCTTTAGGTTCATTCCATGTCAAATCAACCAGGAATTTAGGGTCACCTCTCAAATTTTGACGAAACTTGGTGTGTTTGTAGCACCTGTGGTGCTTATCACTCGTGCAAAGTTTTAGCTCCATACACCACATAGTTTCTGATTTATGATTTCAAATATTTTGAATATTTCATGAAAGATTGGTTCATCTGTAGATATAAAATCAATCATAACTTCACACTATGCAAATATTTTTAAACACAATTTTCATTGATGGAAGACTGTTGATTGACCTTTCCAGTGATCCCTAAATTATGGGATATCTACTTAATTATGGTTTGAAAGTACTTTATTGAAAACTTTAATCCTTTATATTTCAAAAAATACTGATTGAAATTCTTTGAATTTTTTTTGAATAATGATTGGATCATGGTCTATGTGTGATGAAATTGTTGTGGTGGGACCACAATGGGCTCAAGAGATATAATGAATTATGTTGTTATATGCAGTGGAATTTTGTAGTCTATTATTGCTGTATGGGTGTGTACACCTCCAATAACCACTCACAACAAGGCCATGACAAGTTTGTCTTACAGAGTGAAGGTGTCTAGGTACAGTGCAACCTGTATTAGTGACCATGCACCTGTATTGAAAGACCATCTATGTGCTGCAGTTTATCTAATTGGATATTAATGTATAGCACCAAAGCATCAACTTTTTCTAGCAAATCCAAAAATGGTCTTATTAGACAGGTGGACTTTAAATTACAGATCTAACCACCAGGTGTCCATATAACATAGCATGTGAATGTTATAGCATCTCTTTAGAAATACCTTCTTTATTAAGTTGAATCCCACTGTAGTGGACGTAGCCCTATTTATGTTGCATATGTGACTGCATAGGTACGTATACAACAGAACTCCTCAAAAGGATACCAGGACACCTTGAAAACCAGGACGCCTGTTTATAATCCCACTCTAGTGGTACAATAATATATATATAGACCAAGATACTTCTGTGGCTTCTATGATATGAGCACTTTATTATTATGGTCCTAGGAATGGAGGGGGTTTTACCATATACTGTACATGCATTACTTGCACCTTAATGTATGAAATTAATTACTAAATTACTTTACATTCATGACCACTTTGAAGATCAAGTCATAGATTCATGTACATACTCATGCAGGAGGTACACATGTTGACCACATTTTCATCTGTATTTAACATCTGCCTGTACTAATCTTCAAAGAAACAAAACTGTGGTCAACAAAATTTTGATTCTGTTGTGAAACAGAATCAGATGTCTGTTGTTGATGCAATTATTTCCATCTGTGTTACCAGTACCTGATTCTGTTGAATTTCAACAGAATCAGATTCTGTTGAATTTCAACAGAATCAGATTCTGTTTCACAACAGACATCTGATTCTGTTGTGAAACAGAATCAGATGTCTGTTGTTGATGTAGATACAGTTATTTCCATCTTGACAAGTTTGGACTCAGCAAAAGCCACTGGTTATGATGGACTCTCTGTGAGGTTTTTGAAAGCATGTCCTCATGCAATGGCTAAACTACTGACTAGAGTAATTAACCAGAGTATATTGTCTTGCACATTCCCTGATTCTTGGAAGAGTGCTATTGTTACCCCAGTTCAGAAGTCAAAGGGTAATTTAGCTATGTCTAACTTTTGTCCAATCTCGGTCCTTCCAATTTTTCAAAGATTTTGGAGTGTGTAGTTCATGATCAATTGGTATCGCATTTCTTACAGTGTGACTTATTTTCACCTTATCAATCTGGATTTTGTCCATGTCATTCCACACAAGATGTGTTATTGTACGTTGTTGACTCCTGGCGTAAAGCTATTGATGAACGTAAATTTGTTGTAGCTGAATTTCTAGATCTGGCAAAAGCTTTTGACTGTGTTGATCATGGTATTTTGCTAAATAAGTTAGCTCATTATGGAGTTGTGGATGGTGCTCTTGCTTGGTTTAGGAGTTATTTGAGTAATCAACGGCAGTGTGTCAAGTATGGTGGTTTTCAACCGAGGTGGGGTTTTATTGACGTAGGTGTTCCACAGGGCTCCATACTGGGGCCTGTGTTATTTTCTACATTTGTAAATGACCTGCCAGCTATTGTGGAGCATAGTAGTATCAATATGTATGTTGATGACACAGAACTGCATTGTTTTGGTGATAAACTACAAAATGTTCAGAATGATCTTCAGTCAGATCTCTTTCGAGTTCAAGGCTGGTTACAAGCTAATAGACTACAACTGAATGTTACAAAATCTGTTATAATGTTGCTGAGATTCTGGCAGAAGCTGCGAAATTGTTGTGTCTTTCTCTTGCTTAATGGTAAGACTCTTACTTGTGTTACTACCACTCGTTATCTTGGAGTGATTATAGATCAGCATTTGACATGGAAGGCTCATGTTAGTTATGTTTTGAAGAAAGCTAGATACAAATTGTTTGCCTTGAATTGTTTGAAGCCATTGCCAGATTACTTATTGTGTCAATTGTATCAGGCATTTGTGTTACCAGTACTTGATTATTGTGATGCTGTTTGGACACCTACATCTGTGCTACTTACAAAGTGTCTGGAATGCATACATTCTCGTTTTTTGAAAGGTATTTCAGCTTGCTCTTCTTATGTCAAGTTAACACTAGCAGAGAGGCGACGTTTTCATACTGCTGTGCAGGTGTTTAAAGTTTTACATCATCTGTCTCCCAGGTATTTAAAAGACTGGTTTGTTTCAACTGAAGCATATACAGGGCGTACTGGAAGAAATAAACATCGATTGTATGTACCGCAAATCCGTTCATCAATTGGGAAGAGTAGTTTTTATTATTGTGGAGTACTTATTTGGAATAGCTTGCCTCCCAATTTGTGTGGTACTGACCGCTTGTCAAATTTTAAGGCTACCCACAAACAATTATTTGTTAATTAAAGAATTATTGTGTTGTACATATTTATGTTTTGTAAATTTTGTTTTGTCTTGTGTAAGTATTTTTTGTTGTTGTATAATATTGTGTACTTTGTATAGGGCACTGCTGAAAAGTAGTTCTTAGAACTGATGTAGTCTCCCTTCAAATCATTAAATCATTAAATCAAAGCGTGAATGCAAAATACTTTGAAAAACCATTTAGTAATGACAGTACCATAAATCACACATTGAGGTGCTTCATAATATAAAAATCTCTTGGTACAAGTAATGTATCTACTGTATAAAGTGTATTCCTTGGACCATAGATAAAGTGTTGTTTGTTTTTGAGAAACCACAGACTTGTCTTGGGTCCAATTGTATGTGGAATTATAAAGTGAGATCATGAACACATAAGGTGCCCGTGTATCCTTTTCGAGAAGGTCTGTTGTACTTATGCAGCCATGTATGTAATTTGAATAGTGTGGAGTAAGGGTAAGTATGTAAGTGCACTATGGCAGGATTTGACTTAATAAATAAAGTATTTTCAAAGGGATGGTACAACATTCACATGTTTATGGATGCATGGTGATCTCGTTTAAAGTCCACCTGTCTAATAAAGACCATTTTTGGATTTGCTAGAAAGGGCTAATACTTTGGTGCTGCACATTAATATCCAATTAGATAAGCTGCAGCACATAGGTGGTCTTTCAATACAGGTGCATGGTCACTAATACAGGTTGCACTGTACCTATACACCTTCACTCTGTAAGACAAACTTGTCATGGCCTTGTTGTGAGTGGTTATTGGAGGTATACACTCTGATCCCATACAGCAATAATAGACTACAAAATTCCACTGCATACAACAACATAATTCATTATATCTCTTGAGTCCATTGTGATCTCACCACAAAAATTTCATCAAATATAGATCATGACCTAATCATTATTCTTAAAAAAATTCAAAGAATTTTAATCAGCATTTCTTGAAATATAAAGGATTAAAGTTTTCAATAAAGTACTTTCAAATCATAATTAAGTAGATATCCCATAATTTAGGGATCACTGGAAAGGTCAATCAACAGTCTTCCATCAGTGAAAATTGTGTTTAAAAATATTTACACAGTGTGAAGTTACAATTGATTTTGTGTCTACAAATGGACCAATTTTTCATGAAATATTCAAAATATTTGTGGTTGTAAATCAGAAACTATGTGGTGTATGGAGCTTAAAATTTGCACAAGTGATAAGCGCCACAGGTACTACAAACATACCAAGTTTCGTCGAAATCTGAGAGGTGACCCTAAATTCCTGGTTGATTTGACATGGAATGACCCTTTGGTCTAGTGGCTCTTGAACTGTTTGGTTGGGATTCTTTGATTCCATACATGACCACATTAAACAGTTTATCAGATTTTGCCTTGGGAGGTTCAACAAGACCAGAGGAAGGAGTATGAAGGTGATTATGATTACTTATTGGAGTTTCAGAAGTTGTGATGGAGTGGTTAGCTTCTATTAAATTCAGAGTTTTGGAAGTTGAGTTAGACTTGATAGAGTTGTTGGATTCCAAGCTAGAAATTTTTTCGGTCAAAGACTCAACAAGTTGTTTTAGGATGTTAATTTCATCTCTTTGATGTGTAAAAATGCAGTGACAACAACAGAAAGGTTCTTTTGATTCATTACTAAGGATATCAAATAAGGTTGAAGACAGTCCACTGCATTTTCAGTGCATCCAGGCATTACAACGGCCTTCGCAAAATATAGCTTCCTGTCCATCACTAGTTTCTGACCATTCTAAGATTGGCTCATCACACACAGCACATATATCCTCTGGTTCAGTTTCAGCTTCTTTGTTCTTGTCCTTTTGCTGCTTAGAATTCAGTGGGGTGAAATTAGCACGCTCTTTCCTGTTAATACCTCTATGCTTACTTGGAGATGCAGCATTCTTTGTAGACATTTGTCCATCATGCTGTTGGAACTAACTTGTCCTCTCAGTAGCTATATAGCTATGAGCTGAAATCCAGCTAGCTTATCAATGTCTAGCTATGTCACTTCATGGTCCCAATTTTTGTCCTGCATGAATGTTGTAGACTGTTGGCCACCCAGAAATCATTTTGGTACATCACTGCACATTTGATTAATTTGATTGATTTTTATTTAAGCTCTTGCATTCGGCTCTAAGCTGTTCTTCCACACAGGAGAATACATACAAGTACTTACAGTAAAACACACAATATAAAGCACAGCAATCAATACAAAAATACACTAACAATACATTACATTATAAAATAAAAAGCACCACGGAAGGAGGAAGCAGTAACAATATCATCTGGCAAGTCATTCCACCATCAATGTGGGGTGGGAAAAGGTCTTCACTGGTTCAAACACAAAAGAGAAAAATCTCAGTGGGCATAAAATTAAAAAGAATTACAGTATACAAAGCTATATAGTTAAGTATTTAAGCCTATTAGCTATTTATAGTGTATACATCCATGCAGCTCATCATGCAGTCTGCAGCATGCATGCAGTACCTGCAGATGCACTGGAATGCAATTAATTGAGTTCATTTTCTACGGTTAATGGCATATAACCCAGAAGAAAATTTATTGGGATAGTATAAGGAAATCACTGATGTCTGCCCCTTGGCATATCATGTCAACATTTGATGATGAATGAATGGCATTTCTTTCATGGTATATACTCTAATGTTACGCTTCTCTTAAAGAAATCCATTCAGGAAATTTAACATAAGTGTAAACAATGCCCTCAGAAGGCTTCTTATATGTGGTCCTGTGTCAACATTGTTATTGACCATCTTTAACTTCTCACAGTAAACAAGGTTCTATCAGCAATTCCGTTGCATCAATGAAACTATTGCAATTTCTTCTCATCACAAAAATGCTGAAAATTTCACTCTACTCCCCATGCAGGCATTCATAACACTGATGGTTTCTCCTTCAGCGAAATCAGTCTCAGAGTAAATACTGCTATGGCTCATTTGATGTCAGCAAGGCTAATGGAGAAGATGATTTACCTGCAAGTTACAAAAAGAGGTTACTGAATCTCCTCCATTAACAGCATTGTATAATCACTTAATCATGATCAGTCCTTCTAGGTCCAGCTGCTTGGAAACAGTCACACATTGTTCCTGTGCAGGGCCGTAGCCAGACTTTTATCTGGGTAGGTTCTTTTAGAAGAAAAGTGGACCTTTTTATATGACATGTTTCAGATTATATTATGGTGTGCGCACCCAGCATGCGAAGCATGCTGAAACTAGGGGGGTCTGGGGGCATGCCCCCCCCAGGAAATTTTTTGAAAACAGATACTAAAAGGTTGAATTTAGTGGCATTTCAGTCAATAAAAATAACAATTTTTTTAGGTAAGCTGAAGACCAGCTGTGTGAATGATATCTGGAAAAATATCTCTACTGCTACTGTAATTATACCATCTGCACATGCATGTGTCTAAATATAATATATTGGAATATCACAGTGAATAAGAATAAGATTGAGCACTCTGCCATGATCAGCAGGGGCAGTGGAGCAGAACAAAAGGTGTCTTAAACAATGAAATTTACACATTGCATGGAGTTGAATCAGGGGCGGATCCAGGAGCTGGCTAGGGGAGGGGCACAAACAGGGTAAGTTGTAGGTGGTTGCATGTATGGGGAGAGCCATATTCTCTATAGTTCAGTGCTGCTTTTTTGAAGCAGCAAATAATCACCTCTTAGTGGTGTCTCACTGTTAATTTTTGCCATTTTGGCCTTTTCAGATGGTTGTGAAGTCTTAAACTGTTTAAAAGGCTCTGAATGTCTTAAATAACAGCAACACGATAATTATTTTTAGAGGCACTTAGTACACACGAAGGTGCTGAGTGACTATTTTACAGTTAGTTTGACTTCAGTTTGCTTTGGTTTCAGGTGAATTTGTAATAAATGCTAGTAAAATGTGCATATTTTCATGAGTTTTAAACTGATCTTGGTTGGCCTGACAAAATTTACTAGCTATTTTAATCAGAAGCATGGCTGGCTCCTCCACAAGGGGGGGGCATTTGCCCCAAATGCCCCATCCTGGATCCGCCATTGTTGAAGCATGGATGCTATTCGTGGGCTCTGCATCGAGGGGCTTGTCCACCAAAATCTTATATTTTAATGAAAGCTCGGTTTAGACAATCTACATGTAAATTAAGTAGCTTTTAAAAGAAAATGTAATTGTGACTGTTCTATTAGAGTGATTGTTCTATTAGTGTGGTTGACTGCTCTATTAGAGTATCTCGATCTTGCATTGCATTTAATACAAGCATTGAATGAGTTACTCGGAGCACTTATTTTAGCTTCTTATTGTAGTGGTATCTAGTAAACTGTAGCTAATGGACTTTTGCTCCTGAAAATTTGGACTTGTATACTAATGCACCTATCAATGTATTGCCCCACCATCCCCCCCTCGGGCGTAAGTGGGGCTTTACAGGGGGAATTGACACGAAACTGCTGCCCCACTATGGGGCATTTGACGATCGTTCAGTAAGCACCCAAATATTTTTTGTTGTAACTTCCTTCGCTATGTCAAATCCCGAGTAAATCCCGCGTTGCAACTGGGGCCAACGGTGGGGATTTGACACGATAGGTTTGCCCTACTATGGGGCATTTGACATTCGGCTGTGTCAAATCCCCACTATAGCCCCATATATGCCCGAGGGGGGGGGGGGGGGCAGTGGGGCAATACATTGATAGGTGCATAAAATTGTGGACCTTTTTGCTAAAATTGTGGACCTTTTACTGAAATTGTGTACCTTTTTTCCAAGAGGGCGGTTCTTCAGAACCCCCGAACCCCCCCTGGCTACGGGCCTGCTGTGCACTAGGAAGGCTCTTGATGATCCAAGTATTTTATTATTTTATTTTATTTTAATACTTTTTAATGCAGTTCAGGACTGCATTAAAGGTCAGTGGGTAATAGATACCCACTGCCAAAGAAACATACATACAATACAGAGCAATAACTAATAATTACAACTGTTAGTTACTTAT
This sequence comes from Dysidea avara, assembly GCF_963678975.1. Classification (NCBI taxonomy): domain Eukaryota; kingdom Metazoa; phylum Porifera; class Demospongiae; order Dictyoceratida; family Dysideidae; genus Dysidea; species Dysidea avara. The sequence continues at coordinate 26,556,473 of NC_089281.1, read as the reverse complement.
AATTACAATAGATAGCTAGAGTTTGTTAAAATTGGTAGAAATTGGCGTTCTAGAGCAGCGGTGGCAAGGGCACAAAAGGTGAAATGTACAAGCTCTCTCAGGGTTGAAGTTATTAGTAAAATGCGACCATAAGTAGTTAGTTAAACGATATTTAATTGTGTTGGTAGATAGTGAAAGATCAATGACTGGTAAGTAATTGTATAGTCTGGCTATCCTGTTAAAGTAAAAATGATGTTGTGTTACTGATGATGTCCTTGGATGATTCAGTTTTTGGTTAATCCCAGATCTGGTGTTGCCTCTTGCAAAAGTAATGTAGTTGTAGATGTTAAAATTATCAGTGGGTGACTTTAATGAATTTATTAGAAACAGTATATCTTGGAGTTCGTAGTGATACATGAGAGGCAGGAGATGCAGTCGTTCCAGTCTGAGTTTGTATGAGGATGTATAATCGTTAAGAATATATTTAGTGGCTCTTCGTTGAATGCGTTCTAGTGCAGTAATGTCTCTTATTAGTTGAGGCCTCAATAGTTGTGAACAATATAATAGTTGTGATCTGACTAGTGCTAGGTATAGACGTTTCTTTGCCTCAGCACTGTTAACCTGGAATGTTCTTCTGATAAGTCCTAAGGTTTGGTAAGCTTTCGTACATATGTTGTTATAGTGTGCTGACCAGCTGAAGTCAGATGTGAATGTTACTCCAAGATCTTTATGCTGTGCTAGACATTTAATAGGATTTCCATTGATGGTGTATGTAGGGGGGACTGTTGTAGTCGAGAAGAAACGTAAATGAATAAATTTGGATTCGTGGAAAGGTAAGTCAGTCAGGGTGCTCCAATTAGAAGCTCTGTTGATATCAGTTTGTAACTTTGCAGTATCTTCACGAGATCTAATTGCATATAGAAGTTTGGTGTCATCAGCGTATATAAAAGGAGTTGCAAATTGAATGAATTCGGGTAGGTTGTTAATGAAAATGACGAATAACAAAGGCCCCAAGACACTTCCTTGGGGCACCCCTGAGTGTACATAACATAATTCTGACAGTGAATCTCCTATCTTGACACATTGATAGCGATTGTGTAGATATGCTTCAAACCACTGTCTTGCTTTACCAGTTATTCCAAAGGTTTGTAATTTGCCAAGTAAGTGGTGGTGAGAGACAGAGTCAAAAGCTTTCCTGAAATCCATGTATACTACATCCACTTCACATTTGTTAGGTTCAAAGACTTTTTCTGCAAATACTAGTAGCTGCTGTAACGTAGATCTTCTAGGAAGGAAACCAAACTGATGTTTGGTGGATTGTTCTCTGACACGATTAATTATATTATTATACACAATTCTTTCTAGAACCTTCGATAAAATACATAACAGTGAGATGGGTCTGTAGTTGCTCACAGAACTTTTGTCCCCAGATTTGTACACAGGAACCACACAATGAGTGCGCCAGTCAAGAGGAATAAAACTGCATGATATACTCGTGTGAAAAAGATGGCAAATTATATGAAGTAGTGGCCCTGCACAGTGTTTGAAGATTTTTGGGCTAAAGCTGTCAATGCCACAAGCTTTGGTTTCGTCAAGAGATATAAGTAAGTCAAGGACGTCAGAATCAGAAAACAGAATATCTTGAACATGAGGAGTGACACTGCTTGATTGTAAGTCAGATGCAGATGATGTTGAACCTGTAAATGTAGAAAAAACTGAGTGGAAATAATTGTTAAATAGTTGAGCTTTTTCCAGGTCAGTGGATGCTGATTCATTTATGTGGTACATTTTAGCAGGAAAGCTTTCTCGCCCTTTGATACTTGATATATATTTAAAAATTTTGTTACTATTACTGTGAGCATAATTTAAAGCTAGATTTGTTTCATAATCATGCTTAGCTTCAGTTATCATCTGTTGTAATTCCCTTTGTAGATCCTCCACTTTAAGTCTTTTCCTTTCTGTAGGATGTCTCACAAGTTGTCTCTTAGCAGTGCGGAGGCACTTGATTTTGTGACGGATTGTTGGGTTAAACCACTTGGGATGATTTGATTCTTTAATAGAAATCTTAGGAACATATAGATTTAAAGCACTATTTATGGCAGTTTTCAGGTATAGCCAGATAAACTCGACATTTTTTAGAATTCAATGCTAAGGTAAAGTCATATTCTGTAAGGAATTGGTTCATGTCCTCCCAGTTAACTTTATTGTAATCTAATCTTTGTATACGTATTTTTGTAGGTTTGCTGAGGACATGGTTAATGAGAAGTTTTATCAAATAATGTTGGGTTAAACCACTTGGGATGATTTGATTCTTTAATAGAGATCTTAGGAACATATAGATTTAAAGCACTATTTATGGCAGTCTTCAGGTATAGCCAGATAAACTCGACATTTTTTAGAATTCAATGCTAAGGTAAAGTCATATTCTGTAAGGAATTGGTTCATGTCCTCCCAGTTAACTTTATTGTAATCTAATCTTTGTATACGTATTTTTGTAGGTTTGCTGAGGACATGGTTAATGAGAAGTTTTATCAAATAATGGTCAGATGAGAGGTTGGGTGGTAGGTTTGTGCAGGTTTCAATATGTTGAAGGCCACTAATATTAGACAAGGCTATGTCTAGGGTGTTCCCAGCGCGATGCGTGGGGCCAGTTATGCATTGAATCAAATTGAGTCCAAATACTACTTCTGCGAAATCATCAGCTGTGGGGGAACTACCACTGTAGATGCTCCAGTCTATGTCAGGAAAATTTAAATCTCCCAATAATACAATGTTTTTGGTACTATCGAATGAATTGAGGTATGCCATGAGTGAGGTATTATATTGATCAGAACAGTTAGGTGGACGATATATCAGGCACACGAGCAAATTTGGGTCTATCTCAGCAGAGACTATTTCTAAATCATTTGGAGAGGACAACTGCGTTAAGTAACTACAAACCAATACCCAGCCTGTGTTTTCAAATCATTGTTACACAATTCAATTGTTAATTAACCTGCTTAATCGCATAGTGATTTAGTTTGCTGTGCATTAGTTCCAGTAGTATATAGGAGTGCAAATGGCATGGTTGTTTTTGTAATTGCTCCGTTAATCCAACAGTACTATTGACAACTGATGTTACCATAGTGATATTTGCCCTATTGGATAGCAAAAATGTAGTTGCTTAAAAACAGTTGCTAGACAGCGGTTGCGGCAACAGTTGCTAAGTGTGATTAGCCTGATTTCTGTTGCTTTGTAACAGCTATGGCTGGGTGGTCACTATAATTAGTAGGCAAGGCACTCATTTTCAGGGAATATGTACTTGTAACAGCCAAAATTGCACCTAACTTTGCCTCGTGCAATTTTGACTGTTACTCATACAACTATTCCCTAATGTGTGTGATTAACTAAGTGTCATCAACAGTACCACTACAATGCATCTCATCACTTTTATTTTAGCAGACTTCCATGTTTGTGGAATGCTCTTCCACCTCTGGATTTGTCATTATCTATTGATGTTTTGAGAGCAACATTTCCTGGTCAAACTTTCTTAGACACTTTGACAAACAAAACCCATGCAGTTTTCATGTTTATGTCCTTGATCTAGATGTGATTTAACCCCCACACCTCCCTTATATAGCTATAATTAATTCAGGTGCTGGTAGGCTGTACCAGCTGCAGTATATAATCATTTTTTTTCTTTTTGTAATTGTATATGTATGTGCATACTGTAACTACAGCAAAATCTTTAATGAATAAAATATAAGGTGCATTTTGCTGAGGGAAGCCCTAGTCCACTAAAAATACACTATTGCTAGCTGTTATAACATTGTGAACTCTTTAGATGGTGGCAAATTTGTGTGGCATTTTTGGATCTGTGGAAGGTGTATGACTCTTTAAATCACTATACCTTATATGGTGTTATTACCGGTGTGTTAAAGTGGTTCGAAAGTTATACTTAAGTAAGAGAATTCATAAGGTATAAGGAATTAATTCAGAATAATGGAAGTAAATGTTGGGTGGTATTCCCCAGGGTAGTGCCCTTGGTCCACTACCTTTCAAAGAGTTTAGTACAATATGCTGATGATACTCCCTACTGCTGCATGTTGCTGCTCTAATGAGTTCCGAATTACATCTGTTTAGTAAATGGATGTTAGGAAGTAAAATGAAACTCATTTTACTAAATCTATTATTATGTGGTTTTATGGAAATTTATAGGAGAAGGTTGGAGGTACCAGATATTTCACTGGATGATTTTACTGGTGTAGGGAAGGATCACTGAAAAGTTGAGCTACATTCCTGTCAAAACCACAGATAAACAACTGTGGTGATTTGCATGTGCACCTCCCTTAACTCCAAGGGTTCAATCCTCACCTAGGTCATAACTTTTTTTCACTTTTGGGACTTTTTTATGCATCTTTTTGTTCTATCTGTTCCATGCAAGTGTCCATCTACAAACTCTTATGCAGCACTGGTACATAACTGCCTTACATCATAGGAACTCTTATAGCACTTTTGGGATAGAGCAGGCGAATTGCCAACATATTTGTCCATCTGTGTGTTGTATTAGAGTAGGTAAAAGCTTCTTTCATACTTACAGCTGCAGTATCCAGAATATCTACATCTGTGTTTTAAACACATAGGTGTGCACTGACTTGGAAAACTGTTAGTTCAGATTTACCTCATTACTGCTATAGTAAATAAGCAACTTGCATGATTGGACAGATACTACTGTGCATCTGAAAAATGATAATACTGGAACCATGCAGATACCGTAGTTTACACTGAGGAACTGCAGCTGACCTGTTATAACTGTTTCACTATAATCCTGCTTACATCCTTTCACTCTAAAGGATCATACATTACCTTGATGGTCAATTACACTGTAGGTGTTTTAAAACTGGGTTTTTGTATATATGTGTCACTACAACATCATAACTGAAAGTGCATAGCATAGGACAAGTTCTGAACCTTTGTTTGCCATGCAGTAACTATAATTGCAAATTGCAGTGGCTTTAAATTATGCCCAAGTTCATTTCTCTCTGTTGACGGTCAGTAAGGTAAACATCATGTAGAAACTGAAACTGTACCATGTGTATACCACCTGTAATGTCGGTACACTGTATATACAATTGCCTTAGCTCACATGCAGTTTAACTAATTAGCCCTGCATACTCATTGTTTCACTATATGTACTGCATAAGGATCATGTACTTTAAAGCACTGTCGACATGCATGCTACACAGCAAATATAGGACACTTATATTTATGCTTGCTTCCCAATATATTAATCATTGTTGCATTAGTTGCCCTGCATGTAAATTGTAAAGCAGGTACCAATGCTTTTGTTTGTTCTTTACAGCACGTTGAAGTCACTGATAGGGAAGACACACTGAATGATTGAACTGCATTCCTGTCAAAACCACAAACAATATAAACTTTGGTGTTTTGCATCATTAATTTCAGGATGGTATAAGGAAACCTCATGCTCTTTAAAAAAGTGACATCACCATGCACACTAAATAGCTACGTGAGCAGTGCTGGTGTTTAATGCTTGGTCCCTCCTCCTAGCATTACAATGTTTAATGTGGAGATCGTCCTGTACGTAGGGCAGGTACCAATGCTAGTATGTATATATATATATATATATATATATATATATAGCATAAGAGGTATTATACTCCAAGGACTTGCACTCGTATCATTAGGTATATATGCAGACCTATGTGTAGTCAAATGTTTGTGGTCAGGGTTGTAATGTGTTGGTTGTTTGACCCACCATACTTTTACACATATAGATGTTTACTCGACACATAATACAAATGATAGCACATTCATTCACTCTTAATTACATTATATTTATTTTTATTAAGACTTTACAGCAAAAGTGCTGAAGGTCTGTAGGACACCTGGTTCTACAGCCTGTTTAAAGTTGTTTAATTCCTGACATGTGAATACTGGTAATTATAGCATAGCTGATGGTATTACAAGATGATTTTAATTTCAGATACAAATAACTTCTAATTTATGTGAATATACACTGCATCTTTTAATACAGTAATGGAAACAGAAGTAATTGCATGCACTATATGCATTTCCCTTAATTCACTTCTGATGTTACTGACACCATTTTTTCAGAGCACCTTTATAGCATAGTGCCTATAATAATAATAACTCAAGTCATAAAAGTATCCCATATCTCACATTAGGGTCTGGGACACTGACCTTATATTCCTAAAATGATACAGCTATCACTACATGCTGCCAGCTAACTGCTAACCATGCATGGTATATATAAATGTAATGGCTTCTCAGTGAGGTTTCTTTGTTGATCTTAGAACAATCCACACTCTCTGATGTTACTAAATATGTTTGCTCGTGCATATTACAGTTTAACTGCAGAATGCATGCTCTACTACTGCACAACTCAAGCTGGCATGCCTGACTGTTTTAGTAGAGTATCTACATGACTGCTTTATTGGAGTATATTGATCTTTATTAGAAGGGAAAGCTTGAAGTGAAATCAATATGGGCTTTGGTCTGCCCTCCTTTGCTACACTTATGCATAACTGAACTACATACCATGCAGCAACTACTGGAAAATAATAATTTACACACAATTCCAGAAGTCACATGATGAAATATATAATAAAAAGATTGGTAAAACTTTGAAAAACTACACGGGTGGTGATGACAAAACAACAAATTAATTTTTATTTGTACAAAATACAAAATTTCAGTTGTAAGACATTGTAATCTAAATGTACATTATGTTTAATTTTTCATTTTAATTGCTACTTTACATGCAAACATCCTCCTTTCCTCCACAATCAATATGACTTTATTAATTTAAAAATGAAGTTCTTGTGACCAAGTGTATGAGCACTTAAATAAGTTTGCAGTGTCTAAACATCTGCTCAAGGAAAGTGTTGATAGGAAAAATTAATGCCTCAATATGGTTTCAATGCAACAACAAGAAGAGCCTGATTGAAGATAAAAGGAAAGACAAGGTGCAGAGGGCATAAACTTGTAAGAACTCCAAATGGCACATCCCACTGATGAGTTTGTTATTGAGCGTAAAATATTTCTTCGTTTGGCCTCTAGACTTGCGACTGTAGTCATGCAGGCAAGGCAGTCAGGCAGGCAGACTAAAGTCCAAGTTTTTTATAGCGATTTTTAAAAATTCCATTCAGCTGCCTATTAGTGTTTTCTTGTTATAAATTATTTGATGTTAGATGGACTAATAATATTCCATAAAGGCAATTTTCAGCATGTAAGATTGTTCTATAGAATGATTTTAAAGACGTCATTTTTTAAGGGGGGGGGGATCCCTACCTAAACTGTTTGATTTAACCATCTATGCACCATATAAATAAATCTTTAGTGTCTATCATGATGTATGGTATTTTGTAACTATGCTGCTTGTCTCAGATAGAGCTGTTCATTGAGCTACCCATCCAGATCTTTAGTCTTTTGAAATATCTGATTAGATTGAGCCATGACATGTATATGGCAAGTACTGAGAATAATGTATGCACACAATACTGATAATAATAGTTGCAGTACTACAGACTAGTAAATATTACGATGTGAATATGGCACAATAGCAATGAATTTAATAATTAAAAACTTTAATGGTAGAAATAAGAATTATAAAAAGCAACAAAACAAGGAGGGATTGTTGGAGTGGTAATGTAAATTGCATATCCCTGAATTGACTTAGCTTGAAAGAAGATCAAAAAGGAAGAGTAGGGTCAAATAGAGATTTGTAGTTTACATCGAAACCCATGCTATCCCTTCTGTTCTGTTGCTTTTTTCAGCAACTCATATTTCCCCATTTAAAAATTCTATTTATTTTGTATGTAGTCTCAGTGAAGTCTGCATGGGCAATTTAATGACATACAGTAGTGTTTTCAGTCTGGATATTAATTTGGGTGGGGGAGCCAACTTTGGAAAGTTATACAGTGGAATTGAAATATACAACAGGCAAAGATGCTAGCATGCCCCAAAAATATTTTGAAATTTTTAGGTCATATTTCAGACAATTTTACTGCATTTTACAGGTAGAACTAGTTACCTACAGATAAAAAAGCAAAGCTAATGGCAGCCACGTGAAACACAACTATTGCCGCCCAGCAAAGGGATGCCTGTGCACCACTCAGGCACTTGAACCTTGTGCAGGCAAACCTCTTGGGGCAGGGCTAGTAACCCACAGGAGGACTGCCAAGGTATCATAGAGAGAGATTGCGGAACCTGAAGTTCCACAACAACTCCAACACTGCTAAATGAGAAAAGGACAGTTGAGCATTTGCTTCACCGGTTACAGCTGGATGGGCTGCTTCCCCAGATGACACCAGGCCATCAGGTCCCCAATATGCAGCTGGGTAGACTAGAGCAATGTGAGTAAAGTTTGTAGGTCAAGGAAACAACAACACCAAATTGGCATAACTGGGCACTGAAACACACACACACACACACACACACACACACACACACACACACACACACACACACACACACACACACACACACACACACACACACACACACACACACACATCAGTTAGCTATATCAAAAAGTCATGTTCATATTGGTACACTTTTATTGTACACAATTATAAACTGCTGGAAAAAAGAAGAAATTGGTGAGCCTAAGAGAGGATACTGTGGATGAAATTGTCTATACCAGATCTAAGTACTACAATCCATCCACAAGCTTACTAGATCTTACTGGTTATTCCTAATATAGTGCTGTGGTGACCTCACATTAACGAGGTCATACTTAGTTTAACCCAATAATAAAATAAGTGATACACTACACTCAGTGACCTCTTTAATAAGACCATCTATAGTGATTACGTCAAGTAGGTTCCAAACATAGCTAAGGTGTACATCGTGATTTCTTTACTAAGACAACCTCACTATAGTGACCATGTCTAAGTCCCAGGTGTACTTCATTGTCCAAGTAAGGTGATGTGATTAAAGTGCTCAGTAGAAGTCAGTACATATTACATCAGTTATATATTACAGTAACACCTAATACTAGTACACCATCAGTGAAAATTCCTCAGAAAATTACCAAATTCCTATTTGGTGTAGTTCTTTTACTTTCTTCAGGTATGTTGGGTCTGGATAGCCATAACTATAGGGATTCACAAAGTGTAATATAAGGTGCACACATATGTAATTCTTACCCGTTAGATCCTCCATGCATGCTGGTTTTGTGGTGGATGTAATTCCATATTATCTTGTTGGTCTTGCCAGTAGTAGCTGATGTTCCAACAGTGAATATCATTTTAGCATCAAATGCTTTCTTCAGTAGCCTGCACACTTCTCTACCCTCTGGTGAGTCTGGGAGATAAGCATGACGGGTATCACTGGCAAACTGTTGACCAGGGTGGGGATGGGAAGGCCCTTGGATACCATTAGGAATGAAATATGTTATTTTTATTGTGGCAAAATTCTCATATCCTGGAAGATGTTGATTTTTTAAGATCAGATGTGTCATTCTCCCTCCATCTGGCTGATCCCCAGTTACCTGTCGTAATAGCACTTTGCACACTGGACAATAGGGACTGATCTGTAGAGACTTCTCCAGACATCCTCTACAATAATTGTGTCGACATTTTGTGATCACTAGGTCTGTGATGTTACCTTGACATATGGGACATTCCTCTATGGCATGAAGACACACAATATACATATAAAAATCATCATCTGTTGGTTTTATGATATATAACAGAGGAGGTTGGAAACATAATACGCAGTACAAATTTTTTTCATGTCAATTGCATTTCTGATAATTGCATTGTTGAGATTGTAAAATGGGGTATATCATTGAAGGAGGGCAGCAACACTGAATGGTGGCCATGCATGATATTCATTTCTAACCCTCATTGTGGCGACCAAATGTTGCTATCATGGACTTTATCCGAAAGTACGTCACAGACATAAAAATGGCCGCTGTAGTGTGGGGACGTTTGTAAAATTTTTATGAAATTTTTGAATGGCAATATCTCAGCCAAGAAGGAAGATATCAAGCTCTAACCAGCAGATATGGTTATAAGCTAGCTGAAAGAATAGAAATCTAGCATTGTTTTGGAAATTAACCGAAAATTGCTTTTACGTACTTATTGTAACGTCTTATAACCATACCTGCTAGTTAGAGTTCGATATCTTCCTTCTTGGCTGAGATATTGCCATTCAAAAATTTTCTTCCCATAGACGCCCATACAAATTTTATGAACGTCCCCACACTACAGCGGCCATTTCTATGTTTGTGATGTAATTTTGGATAAAGCTCATTGTCTGAAGGTTTTCTTCATCTTTCTAGTCTCATGTGATCCCCAACTAGTGTGCATGCCACTACAGTTTTTGTGAAGTACACTGTGTAGGATGACTTGTTGAGTCATTTTATTATCCATACAATTTTCTCAAGCAGGACTCCTCCCTCTGTCTTCAACAAAGACACTTACTGCATCCGCGGCTTGTTGCGAGATCTCTCATGATTAATTTAATAGTTACGTATACCAGGGATTATGCTGATATATACACCCGAAGCACGAGGGCCACAGGGCTAAGTGTTTGTATATGATGTTGTATAAGTGATATGTACCATGAAGCCACCTAACTTCAAAGGCTAATTTCAGGGTACATATCTCATAAATTTAAGTTAAACCATGGCTGGCCATGGTTTATTTAAGTTCAACCATGGCCTTAATATCTGGTGAAGTAACGTTGGTTTGTTTTTATAAGAATCCTGGCAGCATTCGATTGCGGAAGTTTATTATTGCTCACGTGATGAAAACCATGAAGCCGATTTTCCATCCTACAGCACTCAGACGGAGGCGATTCGACTCCCTTACCACCCCATGAGTTGACAAATGTAAGTTTAAGGTGAGAAGTAGTGTCATGGGTAACTTACAAGCGCTTGTCCACGTGTTTGATTACGTACCACGCCCACTTTTTGTATATCACGAGGTAACCACTCTACAGTGAAGCTTACCCCTCTGGATGTTTAGAAACTGTGTAAACAGTGTTTAAGTAATGTAGCAACTTTGAAACACTTGTAAAATTGCTAAATTGAGTGTTTCCGGGATTTGCCTGTTTATGTTAACAAACATAGTCACAACGTTAGTTGTTGCTGTTCTATGCATAATCAAATTTCACAAGTTGGTCTATATAATGAATTCAGTGGTCAGTATCATATTGGTTTGGGTGATCAGGCTCTTAGCCTGCATTGGCATGGTACATATCAGTTGTATCACGGCACCCACGCTCTCGGGCCTGACGGCCCTCGAGCTTGGGTGTACATATCAGGCAAATCATAGATAATAGACACCCCTACCTGGATTGGAAGCACACGTATAGTGCCCATACAAAACTACTGTTCTATCCGCGTTTCGCGCTTGAAGTTTTCAAACACTCTTTTTCATTCGAAGATTCTGTTTTACTGCCTGGATACAGCTCGGTTGCTTTAACTAGTAAGTTTAGTAGATTGTTTCTTGGGTGGCGATTGGCCTACTACTGGTATAGGCACTTTCCGTATAAAAAGTATTTGAACATGTTTGTGAAAATGGCAGGGTGAACAAGTTTGGTTTAAGGCTGATGCTTATTACTAACTAATGCTACGCTCCAGTTTAGTCAAGTATCAACCTTTCGCACTTGTCAAACTTCTAGCTAATACACATCAGTACACCCACTATGAATAGGCCAAACCTTATATTCCATAGCGGTAGGTTTACTACTCACCAGTAAGCAAAACATGTTCTTATAAAATATACTCCCAGTACTGTGTACAGTATAAGGGGCGCAAAGCGCGGATAGATTGGGTGGCACTTAGAAGTTTCCAATCCAGTATGGGGTGTCTATTATCTATGGACAAATCAATTGGGTACATGATACAACTATTACATAGGCACACTCACCTGATAGGTGAAAGAACTACAGAGCACTCACCCTGTTTGTTTTATACATCAGTACCTGATAATCGATAGTGGTTTTAATATCGTGGGAAAATAGCCATTGGAACGTTGTGCATACGTCATCATGCTTTACACACAGCACCAGAAAAATTGTGATTGTGGGATCCAGTTTTTAGTGTTAACATTTTGTACTAAATTAAGCCTACTAACTTTGCCATTGAGACAGCAAGCAAGTTAATATATCAAGTTATGACTATAAGTTGCTCGCCTATTTATATCTAGTTGTCCTCTTTGTGTTGTTCCATGGTCTGCTCAATGGTTGACACACGGTAGGTAGAAATACACATCTACACATTGCCCAAGCATTTATTTTATTCATCATTCGTCAGTTACTGTCTAGTCAAAATTTAGCAACTACTAGCCTAACTTGTAAACCCAAACCCAATTAAACGCTCCATGTCGCTCAATATAATGAGTCAAAGCATATTGTATCTTTGAACCGGTTGGGCATCAAAGCCATTAGCAAATTGTGTTCCCATGATGTTACACGGGTAAAACCCCAAGCGGTGCCATTGAATGCCCATGCTAAAGTGGTATATATGTAGCCAAAGTTTAGAAAACTAACTTATTCAGTGGGACTTAATGGGGGTTGATATGCCATTACCAAGTACTTGTTGTATTTTATCAATCGAGAGACATTTTAACACTCAAGGAAGTCCACTACACTTTTCAATACAAAACCATTGAGTTCATGTGCACGTTTCTAACCTTCTCGGGATACATAATTACAGTGCATTTGATTAGTATCATTCAAAATTGAGTGGGCTGATAACAAATGTAAATGGCTCATGCCATAGGCATAGCAACAGTCTCATTTTAATTTTCTTATTAAGATACTTTGCTGTCTCTGTATAAATAGAGCAGTCATGTACTCAAATTTAAAAAAAAAATCTGATTTAAAACTCAGTCAAAATTGCACCAAAATATCTGTGAGGGGCAGACATCCCCAAACAGAGCATACTGCACACTATGCAAATTGGATCAACAAGTTACCAATTACCATTCTCTTCTTTGCCCCTCTCAATATAAGCTTTTCTTACGCCTCTGGCTCATGTGGTATTCTTGGTACAAGTTAACAAATACCAGTATGATAAAATGCACTAGGGGTATGACAAATACATCCTTCAAAGTTTGTTACTAAAAGTATTATGCCAATATTAATAACATTACTGATGTTGAATAATAGTACAGGTTTCCACCCTTTGATATAGCATATTTTTTCAAAAAAAAAAGAAAAAAAGTAGGGATCCAAGCAATAAAAGTAGTGGAACAAGAGACATGAATAATGATATTACTCTATGGGAAAATCCCTACATCGGTGTCATAACAACTATTTTGTTGAATGACAAAGTAGGGATTTTTTCCCACAGAAATACCATCATTCATAGTTCCATTACTTTAATTGCTAGGCTCTCTGGGTATTCTAATAATTTTTAACTACACTAGTTTACTTAGTTTTTTAATTAGGTGCATGCCCTGCAGCTGGCCGAAGTCCGGTTGTGGGGTGTGCAGCTGGTTACTGTAATTGTTTTGGAAAAAGTGTGTGTGTGTGTGTGTGTGTGTGTGTGTGTGTGTGTGTGTGTGTGTGTGTGTGTGTGTGTGTGTGTGTGTGTGTGTGTGTGTGTGTATGTGTCAATTCGTCCACATGAGCAAACAGTTTTGTATCAAAAGCAGCCTGCATATGTGAAGTAGAGGCTGCATAGAACCAGTTTAAATCTTCCTGGTAGGTAAACTTTTGCTTTGAGGTAGTTTATTTATTCGTGCCAGCTTGAAAAACAGGTAAAGCAAGTTCCTGGAGATGTTATGAGTGCCTTTCACAATGGGCTATATGGGCGTAATAGACCTTATCCGCATTGACGTCACAACATAAAAATGGTGGTGATAGTGTGGAACTTTTTACAGGGTTGTATTGGGAGAGACAGCGTTTCACTATGAAAACGTTTATATATAGCAGCAAGGGGCAAGGCGAGACATACATACTTACTTACAGACAAATGCGCACATTTTTGTATCCATATCAAAACTTAGGTCTGGTTTTGCTTGGTGCAATTATTTCGCATTGCCACATCATGCTAACTAGCCTCTTACCTTCATTATACAATAGTCCCATGTTGTGAAAGCTGCAAACAAAGTTCATTATGGTTACTATGAATGAAAACATGATGAAGTCCCCACACTAACATGGCCATTTAGTCAATTATGATGTCAATGTGGATAAGGTCTATACAACCGAAAAATAGTGTAATAGGCTTTGTAGGATACCAGAAATAATGAATTCCTTTGAAGAAAAAGGGGGCCTGACCCATACCTATGCAAATGAAGGGCAGTCTTGAGGCTTTCCCTAAACAATTCATGTGACAAAACATGATAGACAAAGCTGAGATTATACTTCTGTTGTGTAAAGTGGTATGTTAGAGTTACACTTCCTTAGCAGTGCATAGCAGCGTAATTACCAAATTACAAAATAATCAATGAATTATGAAATACGCTAAATTACAGTATTTACAAATCTAATTATCTAGCTGAATTAATAGCATGAATATAAACTAAATTATCACAAACCATGATAGTGGGTTCATAATAGGGATCGCCCTTTTTTGTTGTTGCACAAATCCTAATAGAACACACACCTAAAAGCCACCTTGAAAAGCATCCTTCAACTCAAAACAACCCTCTAGTGGTTCTTTGCAATGAGTATAGGTCCACTAGTAAGTATCAAGTGAAAAGGAAACAGTATGTATATTTCAGACAAAACTGAAATTTGCCTGTTTGTTCATATTTTTATTATTATCACACAGTATAGTAGTACTTTATAGTAAGGATCATGCAGAACTGGGCTCAAAAATATCACCCTAAAACCAGCCTCAATTTCCCTTCATAACAACTCGGCGGTAATGCTTAGGCACAGGAAAGCCCAAAAATGTCTTCAGACCAACCATGACGTATTGATCAGTTGGACTGCTTTGCTGTGTAAGTATTTCATTCTATGAACACTGATGTAACTACTGGCCTGTATGCCCAGCTTATTATACAATTGAGATAGATTACTTAGGGAACTTTACACCTGCGACACTGACCAACGTATCTCATGCATGCAAGTTGCCATCCAGAGCTATTATGCCATTGTTTGATCAAGCTGCCAGAGTTGCAATATCCTGCTCATACAAAATTTTCAGTGCTCGTTCCTCAGAACTGTGGGATCTGTCAGATCTGTTAAACTAATTAATTTAACTAATAATTGATGTGTGTTTTGCTTCTTTAGTGTGTGTGTGCGTGCGTGTGTGATAATGGCTTTGTGGTAGCCATCGTATAAACAACAACTCAATATTGAATTCCTTGTTATATAGTGAGTATTTTGATATAAGTTATAGCAGTTTATAAACAATAGACAGGAGCCTCTACAAAATTAATGTGGGTTAATACAGGTGCCAGCAGTTTGTTTTCAACAATCCTCAGGACAGGTGAGCTGCAGCCTACATATTATCAGGACTCAGTAACCAGCAGCTTATTCCACACTAAATTACTTGATTATTGCACTAATTAACAGGCTTCTTGTGTGTTGTTAATGTGTACAGTCAAGCTGCCATGTTAGGGCATTTTATGTATTGAACTTCAACCCATTAGAAAATTCCATAAATAATTTAAACCACTGACTTCCTCATGCACGAGGCGCACAGTTGAGATGCTAATAAAGCATGAGGGTGCTTTATTAGCATTGAGGCCAAGAGCCTCGGGATTTATTATTTTTATATATCGATTTTTTTTGCACTATTGATGTGGGATATTAATGTAAATCAATACATTTACCCAAAAGAAAAGTAAGGATTGTTTTACTCTTGCACTAGTCCACAGAAAAGCACACCTGAATGGCAGCAGCTATATCAAAACTATAAGGTTTGATAGAGTACGTATGCTTGTCTGAAGCCATCAGTTGTCATTTGAAAATTCAGTGAAACAGTTGATCCTTTTATAACTACTTACTTAAATACTGCAATTAATTTATGCATGCGATGGATATACAAAGCTATAATGTACTGCTGTATTAGTTAGATGTATTTTTATTCATAGGCTTGCAAACTTTTCACACAACAGCACAAGTTTTTTTTGGGGAAAAGCTGCCATTAGCCGTTCTGACTTTTTGTCACATCCTTACTGCTACAAACACCTGACCTTTCGCAGTCAGTCACACTGCCTACTCTTGTTGCCATTAATGAGCCATTTAAAAGGCAGCTTACTAAGTCAATAGCAGATTTCATTGTATCAAATTTATCATCATTGCAGTCAAAACTCGCTTTCTGCTTCATTGTCACTTGAAAGGTTGCATCGCTGTTATACCCATCTCAGAAGGTCACGAATTGGAAAGAAAATACTACCCAGTCATTTGATGACTGCCTGTGTAATTTTGATGAGAAAAAGATTAACATTTCATTACCTCCACTATCAGTGGATAGATATTCAATTTGCCATGGTGAAAGTGGAAGTAGCTCACAAGAGAACTGAATGTTTTGTAGGTGATCAATAAACTGCTGTCTGTTCTGTTTAGTTCCTTTGACCTGGAGAATAGTGTCACTGCTGCTATTATTGAATGTGACCTCTGGATAAGTTAATCTTAATTGTTTGGACTGGATTTCTGTGATGAATACCAGTTTTTCTTCTTCTATTGTAACATCTTCAGTGTCAACAAGTTCAGTACCTCCAAGAGTAGATAATCTACTCTTGGTACCTCTAAGAGCCTCAACCTGCTCAATACAATTAGCCACTTTATCTGACTTTCCAACTACATGCAAAATCAACACTTTTTCATCAAAATTGATTGAAAGCAATAGGTCAATTGCAACTACCAAGTGACATATTTTGGTCACATTCACCAGCAATGAACTTCTCGACTATCATGCAGCAAGTTGGGTAGTATCCCCTACAATGATGACTTGGTCTTCAGTTGGGGATACACCAATAAGCACTGAGTGTGCATTGTAAACTTTGTCACAAAGGGATAACCAACTTTGGTCATTGCATACCTTTTTGAACTGAGCAGGGGCTTCAAGTTCCTTTTGTCCTACTTTAGATCTAATAGTTGCTAACAACTGAGTGATAACTATTTTGGTGGCACTGATAACATATACCATGTTGTTGTTATGGCAGTAGATTTGTATCCTGTCAGACACACCTTCAACAATGATATGGAAAAGTAAGGTTTCTATTAAAAGTGGCCATGCAGTGAAAATATGTTTTGCACCATGCAATTAATGCTCAAATGGACTAAGCTACTATCAAAGGCAGAGGTTAGTGTTCAGGAGCCCAACAAAGATGACAACCATCACAATGGAAGGAGACCCAGTTGCAATCCAAAAGATTTTAGAGGAGCTGAATAAACTGATTACTTCCATTTGCACTACTCCAATGGAAATAACAAGACCTGGCACAATACGATTTCTTCTTAGTGAAGGTGGCCAGATTATGATCAATGGAATTGAGGCACAACAGAGATCCTGTATTCAGCTAACTGTTGATACTCAAGGACAAGTTTCACAGTCTTCCAAGACAGCTACTTCTACTGTTAGTGGTAATGAAAAGTGTAAAGCCACTACTGAAGAAGGAAAATTGATCACTCTAGCAATAGGAGATATTACAGAGTATCCAGTTGATGTTATTGTTAATGCTGCTAATGTTATGTTAGACCATACCAATGGTGCAGCAGCTGCTATTGTCAGGAAGGGTGGTAGGATCATTCAAAGAATCATGTTCAAAAATGAAGGAAAGCTCTATGATGGGGATGCTGTAATGATGAAAGAAGTTGGCAAACTTCCTTCTCATTCATGCAGTGGGTCCCAGATGGAAATGTGGCAATACGAATGAGGAAGCATTCTTACAAAATGACTGCATGGAGAGTTTAAACCTTGCCATGGACTATCGCTCAGTTGTCTTCCCAGTTATTAGTGGTGCATGATTTTCCTGCACCTATGTGTGCTATTCCATGATTGAAGCATTTATCACATGGAGCCAGAAAAATGGCATAGCTGCTCTTCATGACATTCATGTTATTGTCAATAATCCAACACTAGCAAATGCTTTTACTGAAGAAATGAGAAAGAATGAACGATGTAGAATACTACCTGATTTCCAAAAATCTGCAAACGCTGACAATTTTGCCTCTAATTCTAAAGGTGTACCAACTGGTGGTGCTAAACGCAAGAGGCAAGCCAACAATGCTTCCATTGCACTAGACAGCCATACACCTTTATTAACAGAAGGTTCATCCATAGTACCTAGTCAACATGTACAGTTTCAGCCTGAAACTTTAAACCAGATGCCTACTGACTCACCATCTGCTATGCAGTGTGTTAGACAGTACAGTTATTGTGAAATGCTGAGTGGTAACATTTGTATGGTCCTATGCTGAATAAATGAGCAATTTTCAAAATACACATGGAGCTGGTAAATATCAAATATGATAAGTGAACCACTACAGAGTACAGACATTTTTAAGGTAGTGTAAGTGACTATATTTACTGAACTAGATTGATTATTGTACGGTATATACAAAATCCCAAAATCACGAAGCACAAACTATGTAGAATTTTACATATATAGTACGTTCGCGTTGAGCTGAACCCTCAAAAACGATTAATAACTTACGATTGCTACATCGCACGGGCCTCCTGTATTGCTCGATACGTAGCGCTTCTCAATCCGCTAAAAATATATTAAAAGCGCTTCATTCGAATGTAAGACACTCTAGTTATGACACTGCAAAGTTTCTCCATACATTTTCAATGGGGAAGCCTCTAAAGCGCGGCCCTTTGATATTCATGTTGACACATGTTTGTGGCGAAGCCAGACGTCACACTCCCGCCCTCAACACGCATGATATCACCATCTGTTATGTAAGAGGCTGTAATACACTTTTGCAAGAAAAAATAAACAGTTTTTGTGTGTGTAAAACAGAGTTGCGTGAGTAGAAGAGCTGGGGCCACTGTTGCATTGTATTTAGAAGGTAAGTGGCCCACTTATCTTCAGGGGAAAAACCTCTTTCAGCCATTAAGAGTAAAAACCCAAATTATAACAGCTCAAGTACTTTTATCCAGCATAGGTGTACCTGCAAGTGAGGCAAACAACATGTTTTTAACTTCACATTTACCACACAGCTGCTTATTCTCTCCTATTCCCATCTAGTCAATTTGTCATTTTAATCCTTTTCCCATCACTTTGTGCACATGCCATACAAGCCGTTTCAAATCAGCACCTGGTTCTCAAAGTCACATTCCCACAGAACTCTACAGAAAGTTTCACTAAATGAAATACTGTTTGTATGCATTTGGACCTATAATACCTTTAGTGACTTTTAAACACTCCTGCACTGATCAATATACACAATGTCTGGTATGTTCACCTTCTGCAAGCATAATAAAGTAACAATAACTTTGAAAGTGCATGCACTTACACTTCATCTGTTTTTTTTTTTCATGTACTTTGCAGAGTTCAATCCCAGCCATCCGATGACTCCTGGAGAACAACATACAAGTTGTAACACTAGTATTGTAAATATCAAACAATCTTACATCAGATGAAGTAGGCTCAGAAGAAGACTCGGACTCACTGTTGCTGGTGGTGGAGGAGTCATTAATACCACCATCACCACCATCACCATCTTCACTATCGCTACTATCACTGCTGACGTGAATGAGGAATCGTTCTAGAAGTTCCTCATGAAGTCCATCCTGTTCCCAGTAATGATCTTCGACTTCTTCTTGAACGTGCTTTATCAAAGATTGCCACCTCTCAGATGTAACAGCCTCAAATCCTTGATAAACCAGTTCCTTAACTTCAGTCAAAGTAAACTTAAATAGATGCCAAACTATAACAATGTCCATAACAATGTTGATATACCTCTTGTTGTTCCGCTTTACGTGTCCCTTCACTTGACTCCAGGCCATCTCAATAGGATTCAGTTCACAGTGTGCAACTGGTAGTCTGACTACTTCATGGCCTATTATTATGTTAGCCGAAAGAACTGGGATCACAACAGTATACCAGAAAAAAGCCATACCAGAAAAATGTCAGAGCCACAATGTATACACTTAACATACCTTTACTTCCAGCTATCTCATCTATAGCATATCTTGCAGGAGTTTTTGCTCGTTTGATGATTTCCCACAGATCTCTTTTCAGTGAACTTTCTGGATATGCTATACCTGTGAATCATCATACAGTCACATACTGAAACAGTGACAGTATATACACACTGCCTTACGTTTCTTATTTAACCACTCTTTCAGCTGTGCTTTTCGCCACTTTTGCTTTGGTTGCTCCTCCAAGTGGCGACTGCAGTTAACACAGTAATGTTTACAGTTGACAAATCTAATACCTACCTATGGTAACTGGCATTGTCCATTACAATCAGACAATTGGCTGGTAATGCTGGAAGTAACTTTTCTTTAAACCACCTTTCAAAATTCTCTGCATTCATTTCTTGATGGTAATCAGCTGCAGATCCTTTCTTGGCTTTAAAAACCCAATCACAACCTGAAAGAACAACTGTGTTTACTGGATACTTCACATCATAGAAAATTACCGGGAACCCATCCATCTTTGCCTCCAGCATGTAAGATAATAAGGCGCTCTCCTTTACCTGATGGCTTGCTATGTATAAATTAGGTTAAACAAGCATACTTTTGAAAGCTATTTAACCAACCTGACTCCTCCTATAGTCCCCCCAGTAGTCTTATCAGCCTCTACCCAGGCTCTGGACTTTCCATCATGCGCATTGGCCCAAGTCTCATCCAAGTACACCACTGGTTTCCCTTCAGTTCTGTTGCGCCTCATTCGTCTCAAATATTTATGACGCTGATGGACTATACGGGGCTGCTCATAGTATACCCTGCATGTATGTGTAGTAAAATTAAAACACACAAACTGGTACAATACTAACCTCTTGTCATTAATCGTTCTATGCTTGAATCCCATATCCTTCAATACCCTTCTAAGTGATGTTCTTCCCCCGGAGAAAACACCATCATTCTGGAGTTTTGACTGTAGACGGAGTAACAAAACCAAAGGCTCGAGCGTTCAAATTCACCCACCAAAATCTTCGACAGTGATAGATTTTCTTTCTTGTCGTATAACGAATGTATTTTCCGTCTGATTGCATCCCGGTCGAAACTGTCTGCATCGACACGGATTCGTGAACGTTTGTACCTGCAGTGACGATTAGATGAATAGAGTAGCCTCCTGCAAACTACTTTTGTACCTTTTTCTTGGCGTAGAAAACCCGCCTTTCTTGCGGTACTCCATCCTCACTCTTACAATAGATGACTCTGAAATCCCTACGTGGCGAAATCAATACCAAACCCAGCTGCAAAGATATTTAATACCAGTGGCCTTAGAGATTCTCTGCTTCACATTGACGGAAACTTTAGACTTGTTCGCTTCTTGCTCGAAGTAGGCCCATAGCTTCATGAGTAGAAACTTTGTTTGGCTGTTTAACCTCTTTCCAAGAGGGTTTCGCTCCGCACTCACTAACGCTGCACTGGACGCCATATTTTCGACAATTAAGTGCGCGCCCGTAACATGAGCTTACGAATAAATGCGTCATGAACATCATGTTTAAAGCCTTTGATCTTGTATGGCTTCTTAATCACCAACCCAGGGTTCAGCTCAACGCGAACGTACTATAGTAGGGACCACAAAGGAGTAGGCGTGGCTCACAAAATAATATCACCCAAAAAACAGCCTCAATTTCCCCTGATGACGATGAGGCAGGGGAAATTTATTGGTTAGGTAAAACTAAGCCCAAACAAGCTTTCAGATCAACCCGAAACGCTTTCAACAAGTTGCTACAGAATTTTAAAAATTATTTATTTAATGGAATTTTCTACTGACTGACTGAATAACTGACTGACTGATGCCTTCAGACAAGCGTAACTCAATAACGGCTAAGGCTATGGGCTTGATTTTTTCACTGTTCGACGTTGGTTTGACCTGACAGGTACCTTTTGGCATACCGCAGTACGTACAATGCATTCTTCATGGACTTACCAGTGTCCTCCTTTGTGTCCCATTCATCTTTGTTGACAGCAAAAAGTGTCGATTTGGCGGTAGCACGTGATGGCTTCCCTTCGTAATGGAAATCGTCCGTATATTTCATAGTAGCTATTTTGATAGCAGAGGTACTTTTCGAACAGTTCTTGATTCATACTGCTGTGTAACAGGATGAACATAGCCGACACAGAAGTGTAATGGATACTTCACTTTTCAGATGCAGAGGAGGTTGGACACGCACATGTGAGCACATACATTTTGTATTGAAAGTTTAACCAAGCATTCACGAAAGTTTTCACAAATACCATTCGAGAGTGCACTTCAAGTTTAGTCTATTCAGCCGGTCAATCCCATTCCACCCCACTATTCCAGGCACATAAATTGCTCTTGAAATCTATGGGGATCACGTGTGTAAGCGTTTGCTGGGTGGAATCCATGTGTAATACTATAGGGACGCCCTATGTACGTGTATTTAAACACAATGATTGTCAAAGAAAGCAATGTGTATGCTAACAAAGCCTCTCAGGGTATTGAAAAAGAAGAGCGGACGCTGCTAGTTTGGCCTTACAGAGAATCGAAAAGAGAATTAGAAACTCACACACCCGCCTTGCAATAAGAATTTGCTGTTCATCTTAAGAAGCACAAGGTAACGTGGTGTGGATATTGCTAAATATTTCTTCTATCACTTACTCCTCGTCACGTATTAGAAATATGCAATTAACAGTAATAAATTTCAGAAGCGCTTGTATTGTGTCCAACCTCCTCTGTTTCAGATGATAATTGATATAACTGAGGTGCGCGGCACCATTTCTTTCTTTCGGTATGTGTGGATTGCAGAGATGCTTTTTGAACAGCTCTTGATTCGAAATGCCGCGTAACGCGTTGAACATAGCTGACAACGAAGCGTAATGGATACTTCACTTTTCAGACGATAATTGGGGCATGCGGCGCCATTTCAGATGCGGTATGCGTGGGTTCACCAGTCATAATAATTATTTACAAAAAAAGTTTACAAACAAGTACACAGAAAAATTTGGAATTTTCAACTAGAGTAGCATGGGACCATAGCACATCGATAAAAAGTACTGAAACAAGCTGGAGTAGTTAAATCAATAAGAAGTGTTATATCCCTACTGTGCTCAAGATACCATAATGGAAATGCACAGTAGGGATATAACACTTCTTATTGTTTTACCGTGATTTAATATCGTGCACTACTCCAGATTGTTTCAGTACTTTTTATCGATGTGCTATGGTCCCTACTCTGGTTGAAAATTCCAAATTTTTCTGTGTACTTGTTAATAATTAGATTTGTATAATACTGTAATTTAGTATATTTTGTAATTCATGAAATATTTAGTAATTTAGTAATTATGCTAAGGAAGCATAACTATACCAAACCACTTTAAACTGCAAATTACGCACAGAAGTATCTTCTCAACTGTTTTATAGTATTTCTATCGTGTTTTCTCACATGAATTTCTTAGAGATGGCTGCCCTTCATTTTCGTTCATGTATTACGGGTAACACCCCCCTTTCAACTTGAAGGATACGCTAGCCTAAAAGGTCTTTAATGTTATTTTAAAGTTAAACGTCTATAAAACCAAAAGGGAAGACAGTTTACGAAGTATATGAAGAGTTGCCTTAATACAGTAATTTAGCTTTCAATTCTTAAAAATGATATGCGCACTAAATTATTTGAAAGAAAAAATGATTAATTAGGCTTGCGCGGTGCCAAATCTCAACAGTGACTGATTATCATGAATCCCATACAAAAGTATGGGCAGCGAATGTGGCTCAGACATTCACCACTAAAGCTACAGGTGCGGTTTCTCAATTGCAACACACATTACTTTCGAGTTAAAGGAATCTGTTGCTGTGGAGGAATCGTCCATATCTGGTCTACTATAGATGCGATGAAGCGATTCGCACCATTCAGTCACTGTTGTGACATGTGAAAGAGTCACCCATTTATTAGAAAGTTTACGGTATGCATATCATCTATTCTTACATCCTGGCTGCGTTTTACCATTTATAACGTTTTGCTCACGTGGGTGTGTACAGACAAACAAACATAGGTACAGTACTAGACACAGTACTAGACACACACACACACACACACACATACACACGCACACACACACACACACACACGCACACACACACATACACACACTTTTATAAAAACAATTTCAGTAGTAGGACCAGGAGTCCTACAGACCTTCAGCACTTGTGCTGTAAAGTCTTATTAAATAAAATAAAAATAAATAAGTAAACCAGGCGCACATGCCTAGTTTAAGGAACAAGGGAAGCCACTTACATCTGCAGATATACTAGTGAACATTTAATTCCATGGATATAGCTATGGATTTAATGTCCACTAACATATCTGCAGGTGTAGGTGGCCTCCCTTGTTTCCCTACCTTTTATTTCTATGATCCCTAATCAAACTTCCTTATATCTTACTGTCCTGTCTAAAGTATTTACAATTATATTTGTATAATTTCTGGTAATTGTATTTCTATGCACTGTATTTTGACCCTAAGTCTGATTGCAAGTAGATATAATGACACGACAGAACTCAGAATGGCAGCACAGGTATAGTAGGACAACCATTATATATTTGCTAGTGTTACTCTGGTTGACTATTCCAGTATTTTCCATCTGCAACTCGATGACCTTCCTACTGAAGCAGCTTCACTACTGCTTTCACATATGGTACTGCTCAAATGTAACATCGTCATGTGAGAGTGCGAGCAATAGACAAATTTCAGAAAATTAACTGTTGCCTTTATCATACAGTACGATAGTAACTGTATAGTAGGGACCACAAAGGAATAGGCGTGGCCCACAAAATAATATCACCCAAAAAACAGCCTCAATTTCCCCTGACGACGATGAGGCAGTATTGGTTAGGTAAAACTAAGCCCAAACAAGCTTTCAGATCGACCTGAAATGCTCTCAACAAGTTGCTACGGAATTTTAAAAATAATTTATTTAATGGAATTTCCTACTGATTGACTGAGTAAGTAAGTAACTGACTGATGCCTCCAGACAAGCGTAACTTGATAACGGCTAAAGCTACGGGCTTGATTTTTTCACTGTTCGACGTCGCTTCGGCCCGACAGGTGCCTTTTGGCATACTGCAGTACGTACAATGTATTCTTCATGGACTTACCAGTGTCCTCCTTTGTCTCCCATTCATATTTGCTGACAGCGAAAAGTGTTGATTTGGCGATAGCACGTGATGGCTTCCCTTCGTAACGGAAATCATTCATATTTTTCATAGTGGCTATTTTGATAGCAGGGGTGCTTTTCAAACAGTTCTTGATTCGTACTGCTGTGTAACGGGTTGAACATAGCCGACAACGAAGCGTAATGGATACTTCACTTTTCAGACGATAATTGATACAATTGGGGCGTGCGGCACCATTTCTTTCGGTATGCGTGGATTGCAGAGGTGCTTTTCGAACAGTTCTTGATTCAAAATGCTGCGTAACGGGGTGAACATAGCTGACAACGAAGCATAATGGATGCTTCACTTCTCAGATGATAATTGGTGCGCGCGGCGCCATTTCAGATGCGGTATGTGTGGGTTCACCAGTCATAATAATTATTTACAAAAAAACTTAACAAACAAGTACACAGAAAAATTTAGAATTTTCAACTAGAGTAGGGACCATAACACATCGATAAAAAGTACTGAAATAAGCTGGAGTAGTGCACGATATTAAATCACAGTAAAACAATAAGAAGTGTTATAGCTCAAGATACCATAATGGAAATGCACAGTAGGGATATAACACTTCTTATTGTTTTACTGTGATTTAATATCGTGCACTACTCCAGCTTGTTTCAGTACTTTTTATCGATGTGTTATGGTCCCTACTCTAGTTGAAAATTCTAAATTTTTCTGTGTATTTGTTTTAAGTAACCTCTCCAAGTTTTAAAAGGATAGCACACGTAAGTCATGAGATATGACATTTTGAAATTGTAATTTTTCCATACATTGTCTATGAGAGGGACACCAGTTGCCCCTACTCAGTAACCACACAAATCATGGGATTCAAAGAATGTCATATCTTAAGATCTATATACACTATCCATTTAAAACTTGTGAGAGATTATTGTTGCCATTCACACCTACAAATTATGTAAAATTGATATATGTATTCTTTGGAATTTTGGTTTCTCCATATGTTGAAATACCTCATTTAGGTGATTGCCCAGAAGGGGCAACTGTAGCCTCCTTACATAGATATGTATGGGAAAACCACAAATTTCAATGTCATATCTTATAACATATATATATGCTATCCTTTCATATATATATATGCTATCCTTTCAAAATTTGGAGAAGTTACTTAAGATATTATCACCTAAAAATTGGAAATTCAGGTTGCTAGAGTGAAACGGGTGCCACACCCTTTAATTAGCTCGTTTTTAGTATAAATAAGGCTTTATAGCGCATAATAATAACCGTTGCCCCTCATCCCAAACAAAACGGGATGAATACTTGCAAGAGAAACAAGTGCCATGCCTTTCAATTAGGTCATTTTTAAATTGCTTGCACTCTTGCGAGACGACATTACATTTGAGTGGTACCATAAGAGTAGCAGCCCATCAGTTCTGTGTATCGCATAAGAGTGATGTATACAATGAAATATGCAACTAACATAAGACACTGTGTTTGACTTTTGTCCATAATGTTAGTATGCATGCTCTCTCATCCATAGAATTTGATGCACTCTTGATGGTGTACATGCATCTGTGCACGTGTGACTCACTCAAGGTTGGTGATAGAGGGATTCAGGGAAACAATTTGTGATGGCATCATTGACATGAAGAGAGTTAGAGACGGCAAAAAAGTATTCTACCCACATTTGATTTATAATTACTTACCAGTGGTACCAGCTGATGGTATACCGGTGGTACTACCTGACTTAGTAATGCTGTGAACATCCACTGCAGCATACGGAGTCTATATTAAAAAAGAATATAGTAGATGTAGCATACCTTCAGTACATCAAAATATTGTAATTGTATCATACAACTAAGGGAACCAAGTGTGCATTATAGCAATACTGGTCCTCGTGCCATTCTGTACTGGTACCGATATTGGTATTTTTTCCCGGGCTAGATGGAATGCCCTTACCACCACCCCCAAAAATCAGTGGCCAATATTTTAGCCAATCTGATAATTGGTACACCTCTAATAATTTGTGACCGGATCTGCAATATAAGCAATTGATTGCAATGGGTAAAATTTTTGTGAAATTGAAAA
This sequence comes from Dysidea avara, assembly GCF_963678975.1. Lineage (NCBI taxonomy): Eukaryota > Metazoa > Porifera > Demospongiae > Dictyoceratida > Dysideidae > Dysidea > Dysidea avara. The sequence continues at coordinate 26,529,209 of NC_089281.1, read as the reverse complement.
AAAATTCATAAAAAATTTAAGTGCTTTTTTGTTTGTTAAGAAAGGATCTAATGATAAAAACCTGGATATCGTCTGTGCAGTAGACTAAAGGATACGTGAGTTATGGGCATTTGTTTATGTCACATTGAAGCGATCATACACAATCAATCTTTCTTCACTGATTTTGTCTCTGTATATAGTAAAGAAAGGTAATAGAAGGACAAACTTACCCAGGAATGGCCTCCCCTATTCATGGCAAACATGATGGTGCAAGTTGCAACTTTGTACTGCATTGTGTTTATAAGTTACAGTCGTTATTGTAAACGACTGTAACAGCCATTTTTGCAAATGACTGTAATTTATTTCCCAATACTTGTTGTACAAATCAATTTTTCCGTTGTCGTTACTTTGTAGGGCTATAACTCCAAAAGTTGTTGGTATACAAAGCTAAAACTGAGCATACACTTGACTAAGTAGATTATAAATATTCAATAATAATAAAAATTGAAAATGTGCCATTATGTCGGGTTTTCTCAGATCTAGTCACATTTTTTCCTTCTCCTTGTAATAATTATTGTTCATCCATAGTAACACTTCAGAAAGTTTTAAAAGCATATTTGAAAGCCTAATAGGTTGTTTTTTGGCGTATGATCTATTAGAGAGTTTTGAATTTTTTTTGGCCGATCTGAACCACTATCATGGTTCATGTAGCTAAGAGTCCTGAATTATAAGGCTATATTGTAAACAGTTACTGTTAACTTACAGTTTGAGCTTTGTGAGCCATTCCTTGATTATCTTGAGCTTTCTTTCATCTGTTTGTTTTAATTGTTGCACTTGTTGTAGATCAACCTGTCTTAATTGTGGATTGTCATGGGTCACTGTCATCCCTTGACTAATCTGCTTTAATTGTTCATTTTTCTGACTTAGTTGTCGATCTTTGTCGGTAATCTCTTGACCTTTCTGTTTAAGCATTTGATCCTTGTGATTTAGCTGTTGGTCCTTTTCAATTATCTTTCTGTTTTAGTTGTTGATCTTTTTTAGCCATATCTTGATCTTTCTGCCTAAAATGATGATCCTTCTGACTTAGCTGCTGATCTTTTTTAATCATATCTTGATCTTTCTGCTGTAGCTGTTGATCATTACCACTTAACTGTTGTTCTTTCTTAGCAATCTCTTGATCTTTCTGTTTCAGTTGTTGATCCTTGTAGCTTAATTGTTGATCTTTTTCTTGATCTTTTTGCCTAAGCTGTTCATCCTTCTGACTTAGTTGTTGGTCTTTCAAACGCATTTGTTGATCCTTCTGAGTTAGTTGTTGATTCTTATCAGTAATTTCTTGATCTTTCTGTCGCATGCATTAACCCTTTTGACCAAGCTGTTGATCTTTCTGACAAAGCATTTCATCCTTTTGACGTAACTGTTGATCCTTCACAATCAACTGATTGTCTTTTTCCTTCAACTGCTGATCTTTCTGAATTATTCGTTCATCAACAGAGTTACAACACACCTGAACAGTTCAATGACACTATCATCTTCATGTTGGTGATCATTATAATTGACATCCTTCAACCTCTTGATCACCTCTTCAATAACTGGCCTCTCTTCTGGTGTATCTCGTAAGCACTGTTCAGCCAATAACTTTAGTGATGGACACTGTCCCATTTTATCAAGTAATGTTCCCTTCTTTCAATTTCCGACAAGATAATCCTACTTGCAGTAACCTGATTCTTTGGTACAGGCCACTCCATACTCACTAAGTGTACACACACACATCCCACTGAGAACACATCAATTGGCAGACCATACACTGGCTCATCTATTAAAGCTTCTGGAGGCATAAATGCTGTAGTTCCTGGAACCATTGTATGTCTGTGAAGACCAGGTGGTATTGCTTTAGCTACTCCGAGATCTGACACTTTTGCTACAAGATGTTTCGTAAGAAGGAAGGATGTTATTGGAAGAGAGATCTCGATGAAAAATATTTTGACTGTGAAGAAACTGGATACCCTGACAGGTGTCCATCAGAATGGACAACTTGAAATGAAATGGAAAATCTTATTTTTCATATTTCTCAATCAAGCCAGTTAGACTGATATACATCATCTCCATCACCAACCATGGTAACTGGGCATCAGGACTAGGGTAGTGTATTCCTAGAAACTGTACCACATTGGGGTGGAGTATTCTGCTACACTGAACACACTCGGCGAGAAAGGCACCCTTCATCGTTTCGTTCATCAATACGGGTGCATCTCTTTAGCAGCACAAACTGTCTCGTGTACCATCACTTCGTAAACGTTAGCATATGAACCAGTTCCTATCGGCTCCTTCCTACTTGTCTTCGTAACTACTGGTAACTGTAAACTGCGAAGTTGCTCCGAAATAGCCATACCTTTTGTGCAGACTAGAGGAGGGCTTGGGGGAATCGTCCGGGGGGACTTCTAGGAACACGGTATCACGTGCTATGTACAGGCGCATGCGTAACTGCACGTGTTGATTAGTGAACAGAAATATTAGAATATATTGGTAACGAAGATATTATGTCTACGCTAGTACTACGTACTATTTTGTGTAAAAGATGTTATTCTATATTATCCGTGCGAACTACAGTTTGCTACAGGTCAGTTATATCCAATCTGTCATGTTTAGTTGTTCACAATTGCCCTACAACAGCAGAGCACAACACCCACTACCTTATTGTTATCAATCAGTAGTCAGTTTCCATACCAGCGGGCGATTAAGTTATTCTGAAGGTGGATCAAAGTCAGTGATAGAACAGGCAGTGAGCAGGTTAAAGGGAAAGAGAGTTGCTCCCGCAGTTAAGGAGGATGCTCACATTATAGTGGAGAAGCCACCCTTATTACAGAGGGTATGGGATGGAGTAGTACACACAATAACTGGGTTTAGACTGTTCATCAAAGATGTCAGGTTGTCCACTAGATATTTGGTGAAGTCTTTAAGTGGACAGCAGTTGTCACGAAGGGAGAGGAAACTTGTTAGTTTTATGATATTACCATATTAAATGTTATTGCTTGTTACAGTTTCTACGAACTGCTGCAGATATCTTCCGAATGGTGCCATTTTCAGTATTCATCATCATACCTTTTATGGAATTTCTTTTACCCGTTTATTTATTTTTCTTCCCGGGAATGTTGCCATCATCATTCCAACGACAAGCTGATAAGGTACTGTTGTGTGTGTGTGAAGGTGTATTGTATGTGAGTATGAAATCTGCTTCTCACCTTGCAGGTAGATAGGTTGTGTTAGATTGTTTATATCATATGTGAAAAGCATGCCATCCATGCGCACATCCAATTATGTAAGCGTTAAAGTGCATAGCTTTGGTTTTTAAATGATATCCTATAGCTTGTTTCTTAACTTATTTTCATGAATTATTATACATTTAGTTAAAAATGAACAGAAGAACCTTTGAAAATGATCTGATCCCAGATTAGATACTTCTGTAGCTATAGCATCTAGATACTGGTTTATGCACATCATAATCTAAGCACCTGTAGACTTTTAGTTTATTTCTTGTAATAGAGTGGTGTTTGCTGTTAAATGTGTGGGACAAAAGCACAAAATGAAATGGTTTTACAGGAAGCTCGTAAGAAGGCTCAGCTAAGGATGAAATTACAGATGGCACAGTTTCTTCAAGACACTATTAAGGAGATGGCTGTCAGTGGTAAAAATACGAAGGGTACATCTTTGCACCAATTTTCTGAATTCTTTCAACAGGTACAACCACTAGAGCATAACTCATGTTTTAGTTTTGGTTGTTATAGATTCGTACTACTGGCACTCAGGCCAGCACATCAGATATTATTGAATTCTCTAAATTATTTGAAGATGAACTTACTCTAGACAACCTCTCCAAGGAACAGCTTCGTGCACTGTCCAAGTTGCTGCTGTTACCACCATATGGATCTAGTACTATTCTTAGATTTCAGCTGAGAATGAAACTACGTCAATTAGAAGTTGATGATCAGGTATCCTTGATAATTGTTGATCATGCTGCATTGTATTGTGATGTAGTTGATCATGCGAGATGGGATTGATTCCTTGACAGTTGCAGAGTTACGGGGTGCTTCACAAGCTAGAGGGATGAGGGCTCTCGGAATGTCAGAGGAAAGATTACGTTCACAGTTACAACAGGTTAGATGGCGAACTACACTGTTGTTGTGGAGATTTTGAGGACTTAACCTGTAATGTAGTTAGTTTAGTTAAAGTATCCCTTGAGACTTACATGGAAATCCAGCACACTAGGACATGTTCAGTTGGCCCCAAAGTGTCCACATTACACAGGTTTCACTGTAGTTGGTAATCATATGATAAACTTTGTTACAGTGGTTAGAGCTTCACTTAAATCACAATGTTCCTACGTCATTACTACTGTTATCTCGAGCCATGTACCTCCCTGAACAAACTGACACTTCAGAGGCACTCAAGGCTACCTTGTCCACCCTACCTGAGGCAATTGTAAGTTGTTGTGATCACATGGTCACCTTTGATCGCTTGACAACCATAGGTTGAAGAAGCTGAAATCAAGATGGCTGATTTGGAGGGAGAGAAGGTTGATAATAAGGCTCGTTTAGAGGCATTGAAGCAACAAGAGAGTCTCATCAAGAAAGAGAAGGAAGAATTGCAGAAGGAGGAGGACATTAAGACTGTAAGTTAACTAGGTACAGGGAGAGGGTGGGCAATAGAGGTGCACCGATATGACTTTTAGCCAATATTCCGATAACCGATATTATCAAGCCGATAACAAAACCATGGTAGCATAGACATTTTCTTTAATAATTTGCACTCTAAATTTAGCTCTAAAGTGACAGAGTGGGGCTGTAATCAACAGATGACATTACATAAGTAGGCGCTGCTAGGATATTGCTAATGACTATCACATATAATTGGAATGCCTGCCCACTAGCGGTGCACCGATAATAGGAACAGTTATCAGCCTTGTTTTTGCATATCGGTATCGGATTGGTAACATGTGTGAACAAGCAGCAGATACAGATATACATAAACATCTATTTATGGGCAGTTACTCAGCACAATGCTAGCCTTCTTGCAGGTCCCTATAGCAGTGATAAAGGCAGTAATAAAAGGCCTGCATAGTTTGCACCGTTTCTGGTTTCCTTTTTATTTTCTCAGTATTACAGTATACCCTTGGTTATCCGAAATTGGAGATGACTGTTCTATTAGAGTATTTTAAAGTACAGGTGTATGTTCTATTAGAATTTGTATATGTGACCCGCTGAGCAAAAACCAATCATTTTCACACATTTCTTGAATTCCATTTTATTGCTTCTCTGTTATCTATATAGTAACAAAGGTGTGGACAGCCAAAGTTTCAGCCTTTTGTGATGAACAGTCTTGGAATAGAAATAAATTCAATTTGTACAGCAACAATAATACAGGAAACAAATTATTATGGTTTTTTTAGTATTCGAGTACTCTCTAGAGTTAACGATCGAGTACTCACGAATTCTAGTTGCATGTAGTCATACCCATTTGACATGTTTTGTACCAACCTTAAACAGTTTATAGCTTTTCAAGTAACAACAATGATACACACTGTATTAAAAGTACTGATGTTAGTGTCCCTGACCAAAAAATTATGCCCTTCAAACTCTACAGCCTTCTTTGTGTCACTCCCTGATGACAAACACATTATGTGAGCTGGGTCGTGTGATCTTAACGAGTACCAATTTTACTATCCGAGTATCAAATCCTTAGCAAGTACTCGTCGAGTATTAGTATTTGCTTCAGCTCTACAAATTATAGGTGTTTATTTAATCAATCAAAGTTTATGACTGAAACAAGCTGTAAAGATGGGGTTTGGCTCAGCCTGTTCCCCATGAACTGGCAAATTGACCAAAGTATAGTGTTTTCCCTGTACATCTCTATGCAGACAAAGAAGAAGGCCATTCCAACGATGAAATGATGATGGTAAACTTTATTTCTACTGCATTGTAAATGAGTTCCCATAACTCACACACCTTACGCTGTACGAACACGAAAGTAAAAGATTTTCATTACTCCCCATGAAAAGACAAATCTAATGGTGTATAGGTTTTATTGATTTGAGCTTTGTTTCAGTGCATACTGACGCAATTTAAGCATGTGTAAATTTTTATTAGCACATGTACTTTTACCCAGTTAATTTCAATAGGATTTTGTTGCAAAGTTTGTGGAAACAGTTGGTTTTCGTGCAGCGGGTCACATATGTAATAGTTGTATCACGAGGGCACATGATACAACTGATATGTACCATGCCAATACAGGCTAAGAGCCTGCAGGCAATTAATCACCCAAACCAATACGATACCGACTACCGAATTCATTATATAGACCAACTTGTGAAATTCGATTATGGGACAGCAACAACTAACGTTGTGACTACGTTTGTTAACATAAATGGGCAAATCCTACGGATATCATGGAAACACTCAAGTTAGCAATTTTACAAGTGTTTCAAAGTTGCTACATCACTTAAACACTGTTTACACAATTTCTAAACATCCAGAGGGATAAGCTTCACTGTAGAGTGGTTACCTCATGATATACAAAAAGTGGGCGTAGTACGTAATCAAACATGTGGACAAGCGTTTGTAAATTACCCATGACACTAGTTCTCACCTTGAACTTTCGTTTGTCAACTCATAGGGTGGTAAGGGAGTCGAATCGCCTCCGTCTGAGTGCTGTAGGATGGAAAATTGGCTTCATGGTTTTCATCATGTGAGCAATAATAAACTCCCACAATCGAATGCTGCCAGGATTCTTATAAAAACAAACCAATGTTACCTCACCAGATATCAAGGCCATGGTTTAACTTACATAAACCATGGCCAGCCATCGTTTATGAAATATGTACCCTGAAATTTGCCTTTGAAGTTAGGTGGCTTCATGGTACATAAATGTATGGGCTTCAGTTATCCGAACAATTCACTTAAGTGAATGCTTTTATCATTGCTTGAGAACAGTGGGGTTCAGATAACCAAGGGTTCACTAAATCTGCATTGCACTAAAAAAGTTACTAATATTAACTCTTGGTAACAAGTACTCAGCTGAGAATGTGACTAGCTGGCATAACCTACTCCTGAGATCTAGCTTTCTTACAAGTCCCTAGTAGTTATCATCACCTGGTAAAGATGGTTGGCTAGAGATATACTCAAAGTTAGCCATGTTAAGGTGGTGACTTCCTCGTTACAGGTTGAAGAGGAAAGTGACGAAACTCTGACAAGAGAAGATGTCCGTAACCTCAGTCAAGCTGTGGAGGCACTGAAGATAGTCAAGGAAGGTGAAAAGGCTTCTCTGAAGGAACTCCAACATGACAGAGAAGAGTATAACGAGGTGAGTATACTGTTCTGTGGAACCTCATTAATGGGGGGCACTTATTAGGATGTAGCTGATCTAGCTAAAGAATGTCAAATTAGTGATGAAGTGTTGACTGAGTCTAAAGCATCAATTAGACTAGGCCGTAAGGTGGAGGGAATCATAGCTCAGGTAGACAGTGCTCTTAAGAGTGTTAACGTTGATGATGTAGTGGAAAGGTGAGTATTGTACATTAATGTACTATATGGATCACATGATCTCATCACCTAGTGAGGTCACCATTACCACAGAAGAACTGGCAGCAACACTGAAGGCAATAACTCAAGCTACTGATGATAATAAGTTGAAGAGGATTTGTGAAGTGTTAGATGAAGATCACGATGGGACCATCTCTCTTGAAGAGCTCACTAAGGTGATGTAGTCATCAGGGGGCTATAATACATTTGAGAAAGTGCTTAGATGAACTACAAGTACAGAAGTACTCCCAATTTGTATAATGGAAGTTATTTAGTCTAATAGAATGCATACTAGCAATGAACAGTCAATTTTGGAATTCGGATAACTGAGAGTGCATAGTACATTAATCAGGACAGTTTAGTTGGTCCCAAGTACTCTATCTGGTAATCATAATACACTTGTTGTACAGGTGGTGGAGTTGATAGGTGTAGAGGATGTTGGTATGAAGTCTGATCATGTGATGGAAATTGTTCACTTGTTGAAGAAGGAACACAGTACGACTCATTCAAATTGAATGACTTATTTATATACAATATACATTTATTTTAACTAACATACAATTCTTTTAATACATAAATAATTAAATACTCCGTAATTGTTAAATTAACACAATTATTGTTTTAACAAGTTGGTCACTCGTACAGTATGATCCACAGATGCAGTCACACAAGTGCTGTAGTTCATTAGTCCAGACCAGTCTACACTTGTGATGGGACCTTCATGGCCACTAATTGTCAGTGCTTTACTAAGTTCTGGTGATGAAGTGCTGAGCTGTGGAGGGGAGAGGGTTGTAGGCAACACATGACAGTATACTTTAGGACTATGAGAATGAAAAATCCTGTACCTCAATAATATTTGGATAATAATTTTTTATTGCTACCCTCAATGTCCTTTTTCATTTTACAAGTCCAGTTTCAAGCAAGAGGTTCACTCAGCACTGTTTTTAGCATTTCACATAACCATATCATCTGAATGATGTAGATATACACTACTACCACAACAAGCAGAAGTTATTATCTTGATGATCAAAAGTTATTACAACACTAGATTTAGACAAAAATGCTCAGAAAAAGTAAATTTTATTTGGATAACTAACAAAACACATTTACCACCCACTATATTCTAGTAATAAAATACTCTCACTTTGGCATTCGGATGTATTGTATCATAACTCAGTCCTATAGTACACTTATACACTCACTTGGTAGATGACGGCTTGTTTGGCTCCTGCTGTTAGTATGTGTTGTCCTTCTGCCTCCAGAGCAAACAAGTGTCCTTTAGTCACCTCACGAGTGTATGCAGCATGTGGCCCTGTCTCGGTCCACCGGAATAGTGGTTGGTGAGCATCACTGTGCATGCTAAACTCTGCCATCTTCTTGCCTGACTTGTGTATACTCCACTGTACAAACTTGCCATCACTTCCTGTAGCTCACATGACACACATGATGGTAATGGCAGGACCCAGAGAAGGGTGGTCATGCATCATCACCATCAAAAGAAGGTATAACCCACTAATTAATTCACACATTAGAATACACCCTGCACCTGGTAGCAACACAAGAGGGACTGATGCATTACCACCCTCCTTTGGGCAGTACCAACATTACCCATGGTGTACACAGAGGTCTCATCTGTACTGAACTGAGCACAGTACACTTGACCATTAGGATGTGCTGTCCATGATAAGAGACACTCCTGACTGGAAATGTCTGTGTGTCATGTGACAGCATGTTATGCACCACTAATGGATGATGTGATCTCACCAAATAAGCGTACAATACCATCACAGCCTCCAGCTAATAATAATGTACCGTTGTGATTGAAGGCAGTACAGTTGATAGCAGGTGAGCCTGCCTCCATTAGAATCATGGCCTGCAGCAATACAGAGTCACAGTGTAATAAGGTCACCATCTAAAATTCTAAAGCCAATTCAAATGTTTTGTGTTATAGTGCCTACAAACTGCTGATAGGGCAAGGAAATTCTGGCAACTACAATGGATAAGACACACTGCATTAACACTACCCATCCAAATGACACTTTAAGCAATTATAAGGGGGGCTGTCCCCTTGGGAAACGTTGCAATATAGATTGGCATTGTTATTTTTAGCATTTTCCATGTTTTTAGCATAAATTTTCAATCGCTCATATCATAAAAATTTCATTCCCAACCCCCTCTCCTCCATAGGTCAGGTCTAAAATCGCCACTGACCCTGTAATCAGAACACTTTGTTCACAAAGTGTTCTGAAACCAAACACATCTATATGACCAGGACTCTTATTCATGGTCAATTGTTATTTTAACAAGGAGGCAGCATCAGCCGAAGCTGTTCTTCAGCTACACCCTGCACACACAACACACACACAACACACACACACACACAGAGTAATTACTTATGTACAAACTAACATCACTAAAATGTTCTTAAATAACTATTTTGAAATTGAGTAAATGTTGTTGGTCCCATTTGCACAAGTGTACATGCAGAACAAAAGACATCCCTACTATGATCCCAAGTATTTTGTGCAGCATATATACAGAGGTTCCACAGTATCAGTTGACCTCATGTATCTATATACCTCTTTAGCATTGCTCTTCATGTCCCAGACAGCCAACACCCCTGAGTTAGTTTTCACATCTTGCGGTCGCCATGACTGCACCAGGTACATCGCACTCAAGCGGCTTCCACTACTCGGAGCTTGACTGGTGGCATAGACAAACTTGGAGCCTGTTGGACTACATGACAGGGACACTACTTTCCTGTTAGGACTAGAATGTACACTGTTGGTGTGATGAGGGTAAATACCTTGGGGCTTTTGAGTCCGCTACAATATCCCATAAACACATTTGTGAGTTAACATCAAACATTTTAATCTTGTTGTCTGCACACCCTAATAACAGCTACACAACAGATGACACACAGTAACCATGGTAACTCAATGTTACCTACCAAACTGTCAGCAGGAGACACCCAATCAACAGAAAGTATTGGAGACTTAGACTGGTAGTTTGCTACTGTAGTCTGTGCTGATGAGGTGCTCCATACCCTGTGTGAAACAAGTTACTTAGCAACCAACATCCCATAATGTAGTAACCATTACTGTATGGCCAGGAGACAACTTTTATGTTTGCCTATTCCTTGATGGTGAAAACCACAATTGAACTAATACCTTCACTTCATTACCACAAGCTGTGTTATGATGTCCTCTTCTATTCGTGTTACTATCAATACAACATGTTTTCTGTTACAGTGAAATAGTTGTGAAGAGTAATTTTCAAGATGTGTAAACAAGTTATCATTCAGGGATGTTGGTTGTTATATTAGGTACTGTATGATTGTAAATCTCCAAGGGACAGTAACTTTTAAATACAGGATGAAGGCTTAAAGCTAACACACTTGATATTATATATGCATAATATGTAGTTCACAGTGGTATAAAAAGGTTAAGAACTAGTTGCTAGCACTCTTAGGACTTACTTGAGCACAGAATCACTATCAACACTTGCTATTTTAGAGGCAGTAGGTGAGAACCGACAATGTGTTACAGGATGGTTGTGACCCTTGTAAACCTCCTAAAGATGGTTAACAGTTACCATGGAAACATGGTTACCTGATAATATACCTGACTGACTGGGAAGAATGGGGATTTTCCCTCTGGACCAACAGGGTGTGGGGTCAGTACTCCTTCCCCTGAGGCATCCACTACATCAGCAAGAAAGGTGACAGTTCATTATTAACAATGTCACTAACCAAATGCTGTTGTTATTTCTGATCCTCTAATACCATCAAATGTTTCATTAACAGTTGTTGTTGTTGTGGTAGCCATGATTTCATCAATTGGCTTCTTGTGAATCTTTTTACTTTTACTATAAGAGCACAATATATAACTAACATGTTACCGTGACAACAGTACCAACCTTTTCCCTATAGGAGCAGCAATGGCAGCAGCTTCTTGGGAAATACGCTGTGCTAACCTAGCCTCCAGCTGTTGAATCTGATGCTCTGCGACAGCTAAACTACTCTTAGTTGTTGCCAGTTGATTATGAAGATGATGATTCTCAGCAGCAACAGCTTGCATACGACTTTGCTCTTGCTCAAAATTAAGCAGCGATGGTTTGGCTAACACTAGCTAAGGATGATACAGTGAAATGTATTTATTCTATTTGCCTTTCAGCCTGAGGAGATAAGAAAATTTGTATACAAAACATTTGGAGATTTTTACATGTACAATGGTCAGCAGTTTAGACAAGTGACTTTACCATACAGTGATCTGGTTAGAGCAGATCACGTTACAAAGGATACGTAAATACGTAAAAATGGTCTTAAAGAAATTCCGTAATGATGTATTAAGTGTTTGGTGCCATTCCTTACTAAAGTATATCCGAAACGCTGGATTAGTTTCAGGATTTTTGGCAAAAGGTAACACTAATGTTGTAATGTATAATATAATGATGTTGACCAATAGACTGTGAACTAACCAAACCAATCTTTCCACTCTTTCTTTGATGACAGTGCTGTTGACATCTCCTGAAAGAAGCTCTTCACCTCATCTTGTCTTCCTTGACGAGTAGCATGGATGAGATATAGTCGCAGCAAACTTGTCTCAAATTTATAAGCTGTCTGGCGACAATCATGGTTAAGGCGGCTGAAGAATCGGTCATGCAGGTGTGTCCAAAATGACCTCAACTCAGTAAAGTCCAGTCGGTCCACACATTGCAGCAAATATTCTACTATCTTGTTGGCCTATTAACACTGGAATAATTAATTGTGGCATTTTAATATGGTGCTAACATTTAATTCTTTATCCTTGTCTTCTCTCTTCTCTGTCTCAAATTGCTTTAAAGTGTTTACAAACCCACGGAAGAACAAATATTCGCGAATAGCTTCGTCCAGCGCAGTAATACCACTTGCCATCCTGAACGAGTCACGTGATCAGTTGAGAGTAAAGCGTTTATTGGGGATGGATCAGACGGCAACTAGTTGGACGTGTGATTTCTGTTCTGTTGTTAATCGTGGGTCAAAATGTTCTTCGTGTGGTGTACTGAAAAGTTATGAATCCCCAAGGAGGTCCCCAAGTGCCGGAAGAAAGCAGCACAGACGCCAGTCAAACAATGATAGTAGTACAGTTATTCTAGCGGACAGTAAATCATCAGAACAAACTGTGAAGTGGACGTGTACTTTGTGTAGTTACAAGAACTGGCCTAACGCCACCAAGTGTGTAATGTGTAACAACAGAAGAAACGCTGCTTGTTCAAGTAGTAGAAATTCTGCTTGTTCAAGTATAGCATCAGAAGATGTGAGGGGTGCTGTTGGTGGTCCATCTAACATTGACTTGTCTTCTTGTGAGGAACAGCGTAAATGGAAGTGTACCACGTGTACTTATGAGAATTGGCCGCGTACTACAAAGTGTACGCTGTGTTGTACATTAAAGCCGTTGTCTCCCCCTTTATCCCCTCTGGGTAGCACCACAGGTAGTATTAGTGGAGGATTGTACCAGGAGGTGTCTGGTGTGGGCCAACCTGGTGACTTGACTGAACTACAATCACGGATACAATCACTATCTGCTAGTGATAAAATTAAACAAATACGCAACAAGATGAATGAAACTGATTGGTTGTTTTTGAATGCTTGTATGGGTGTGGTTAACAATGATTTCGCTGCGGTACAATCTTACTTACAGGCAACAGCAGGTGAACCCTTATAAATTAGTCACTGTGTTGGTATCCATTGTACTCCTTATGCAGGAAGTGATAGAGGGAGGCAGATTACTAAACAGGAGGCTTCACTTCTCAACAAGCCATCAGTGTACACAGCAGGCACCACATTGGTACATTTAGCTCTGCGGTGAGTGCCAGTGTGTTAAGTGTGAGTACAGCTGTTATATTAAGTCATATAGCTTCCAGCGAACTGACGTTTTATGTCAGCTACTGACACCCGCCAATCCTGATGCTCGCAAGAGACTCCCATCTCAATCTAACACTGATCTTGCAACAAGCATCAGACGAGAATTGGTATCCGTACTGGAGGTGCACAAGAGTGACTGGCCATGTGTCTTTGTGTCACAAGTAAACACTTTCTTTATCCCACAAGGTGAAACAGTGCTGTGTTCTTAACATTTCCTAACTTAATTTGTGTTGTAGATGTTGATAAATTCTCTCCAGGGATACAGCGCAAACTGTTTGATGACATTGTTGACAAAGATGTTGAGAAAAGTAATGCATTAATCAAAAGGGTAAATATTGTTATTGTTGTCTTTCAGATTTGAAGGATAATCACATTATCAATTGGAGTGAAGAGCTAGTGTCTAGTCGATTGTATCCATTATGGAACCGAACTGCTGGTGACTGTCTTCTTGACTCATTGCTACAAGCTACCTGGGGAGTCATGGATCGTGATAACAGTTTACGGAGAGCAATGGCTGATAGCCTCGCAGATGGAGCCAGCCGGTAAGTGTAATAAAGGATGAACCTCCATACAGCTTTATTGGCAGGTTTTTCTCACGCTGGAAAGAGTCAGAGAAATTGTTATCGATAGCCCAAGGATATGTTGCTGACGACAGCCAACTATCAGCAGATTGGTCATCATTAATCTCAGTTGCCCGCAAACCACGCAAATCTTTAGAGCAGATTCACATATTCGTGTTATCCCATGTGCTGCGTCGTCCAATAATAGTGTATGGTGTGCGGGTAGTGTTGGGTGCCAGCGGTGACCCCCTGGGGATTGTCAACTTCAATGGTTAGTGTGTACTGTACTGGTAGGGCCTAAACTTTTGCTGGGAATTTTAGGGATAAAGTACAATGTTTATAAAGTACATATATGGACTGAATCCTTTGTAAAAATGTCAATATTACCCTTTAATAATGAATGATGTTTGCACAATCATCTTGTGGAGAAGCTACTGTAGGAGCTATAATTGTGAGGAATTAAAATTCACTGACAAACCAGTTATGGATGGTATAATTCCTTTTTGTAATGTTAATACCACATTGCAATATATTGTAGTCTTTCTATTATATATATAGTTAATGTTATACAGTATCAGCTCAACAGAACATATACCTTACAGGGATCTACTTACCACTTTTGTGGGAGGCTAACTTTTGCTGGAAGAGTCCAGTGGCACTTGGTTACACACGAGGACACTTCTCTGCTTTAGTTGGTAGTGGAGGTTATAATGAATCATGTGAGCAATGTGTTTACCTACCTCTTGTTGATCACCATGGTTACTCAATGCCAGTACACTTTCTCACTGAACAAGAGGTAATTGTTATGATTTATTAATATTGTTATGATGATTTATACTGGAACCTGGTAATGTGCACACTTGAGGACATCCAAAGTATCCCTTGTTGGTCCCCATTGTGCAGGTTCTGTTGTGCATAATTTAAACCATACCTCTCCTCCACAGATGGGTAACCAGGAAAGCTTGTTGAATGAGTATTGTGACTGTTGTGCAACTAAAGGAGGCATCTCTGTTGCCAAGCAAGATGTCATACAACAGCCAGCGTCAGTTGCTAGGCTAGTGGACGAGTGGATGGTGAAATACAAACGTATGGACAAGAAAACAAGACTAAATAACTGTCACAGTTAACACATTACAACTCATCAACAATCATTGAATCAAAATATCCAATAAAATGGCACTTATATACTACTACTACTACTAACAATGCCAGTTAGAATCCTAGTTTCTTGTATAGGATAGGTACATAATCATCATGCTCAGCCTGATAGAAGTTACCAGCAACAGGATTACCCAGCTTGTACTTATTAACAAATGCTCTAGCACTCCATCCACCACGGTCATTGCCTGATGTGTTGGGTAGACGCTTCTCATCACAAGTGAGTTTGCCAGGTTGTTTGTATATGAGGAAGACATAGCGATGTAATCCGGTATCCTTGGGAGGACCAGCACTGATGTATCCAGACATCTCTTCTCCTTTGGCAATATCATTTTTGGGAATATTCACAACTAGCCAGTGGTGCCACTCCCGCCATTTTGGATCCTTACGGCTGGGGGCATCAGGATCTGGATGGCACAGTGTTCAGGATGAATTGTGCGTAGAGACAATAATACTTACCTGTCTTTATTAGAGTGTACAGGGCTCCATCTTCAGCTGACCAGGTCACATCTGGAGCATTTTGTACCTGAAAGTGACACACACAGTTGAGTATGACATACACAGTTAAATAATCACACAATCACATTGCTAATAGCAAGAGTAAAATAATAAAACTTCTTGCTAATATGTACAGTACTGACAATTCACAAAACACAAGTTCAAAGACTTGAAGATTGCTTCTTTTCAGAAGTTTGAAAATGACCTTGTACCAGAAATTACACATATACGTACCACGTACCTATCCCTGCACATGGTTTAAAAT
Organism: Dysidea avara; assembly: GCF_963678975.1. Lineage (NCBI taxonomy): Eukaryota > Metazoa > Porifera > Demospongiae > Dictyoceratida > Dysideidae > Dysidea > Dysidea avara. Next base: position 26,513,273 of record NC_089281.1, on the reverse strand, counting down.
ATAGCCATGAAAATTACAGTATACCCAGAAGTTTTTGTGGTGTGTAATTTTTGCAGTTAGTAAAGCTATGTATGGGGAATTTTATCACATGTAAAGTTATGTGTTGATATAAGTGTACCTACAAACAACTCACCTGGCATGGCTCACATATGCTTACAAACAGTACCACACATTCCTGATATTAAAGTGGGTGTGGCTCATGAAGGAAGCTGGCCTACAGCAAGCAAGTGCAAGACTAGACTATGTCCTGCACAGGGATTGCTGCTACTGTGCTACTATACCTTAGCAATTAAAAAAAAAAAAAAAAATTACAAGTAACAACATAACAATAGACTAAGACATTAAGTTGTATAAAAAGTCAAGCAGCAAGTGGGACAATGGGGGGGGGGGGGGGGGGAGGAGTGGGCCACTGGAGGCACGCACAGTTTGATGGTTGAATGAAACCATTATTTCAGCGGGTGTGTAGTTCACCTTAGCAATCGGTAAAGTAAAAGTCAATCCAGACCCTGCTTCGTAGCCATGTAATTGAACCAACAGTCAGAACAGAGACCCGTGATTTTTATGTGAAATTTAATGTGAAAATCCTGAAAAAGTGTATTACTGTGAAATATGAGTAGCCAGAGTCATCGGTTGTGGTTTTCAAGTAGCATGGCTTGGTTGAATTCTGAAACTGACGGAGATGAAGTGGACATTGCTGTGTGCTAAGTTACAAACCAAACTTGTCTAGTGGCTCTAGCCGCTGTATTCCTCTCGGTGGAAAGGTTTTCACACCTTGTGAATTTGAGCGCCATGCTGGAAAATCCGCATCTAGGAACTGGAAAGCATTGATTCGTTACTGTGGAAAGCCTTTATTGAATTTTATTGAATCATACGAGTCTTCTGATGGTAAGAAACGCTGCCGTTTCGTCATTTCTGGATGCCATTTTGTTTCACCTGATTCCTCAGTTGTCACTCAGCAGGATGACGCTGTTACTGATTCTTTACAACTCTCAAATAACTCTGATATTTCGTCACAAGATCAATCCTCAATTCACATTGATAATTCAACTAAAGACCAATCCTCGAATAACACTGATAATCTATTTCAAAACCCTTCTCATTATTTGCCAGATTTTGTGCCTTCAACCAACCCTGTATTTACTTGGGGTTCTGTTGATTCTGATACATTTTGTCATTCTCTTGAATCAGCTTATACAGAAGTAGTCCATTGGAGAATTAACTGTTATAAAATACCTTCTGGAAATCTTGGCAAGAAATTTGTGTTGGAGCTAGCTCGGCTTTTTTTGATCTGCTGGGGAGGGATCTAGTTTGGAGTGGAGGCTACTTTTACATTCTGTATCCTAGTTACTCAGAAGCCAACTCGTACTTCAAAATCAAAGGACCGTATGTCTTGTCTAGAATGAAGATTGCCATCATCAAGAGTTGACCTCTTGCCGTCATGGACAGATGGTAAGTTATTATTAGAAGGAAGAGCTATCCAAAGTCGTCTTTGCACAAGTGGTAGAGCTTCTACAAATGATTTTTTGTCACGGTCCTTTGCAAAGTTGATGTTTTCTTGTAAGACTGCTGCTGCTCTCCAGCTTTTGTCCTCTGCACCTGGGAGAGGAGGACTTCTTCATTTAGACGACACTGTACCTGGTTCTGGTAAAGTATTTGACATCCTGAAGTCTAAGCATCCAGCTGCTGCTCCACTAAATTCAGAAGCTTTGCTACCTGACAACGTTCCTATAACTCCAGTACATTCAGTTAACTGATGGATCAGTCATAAGAGCTGCTGCTCTTCGAATCTCAGGTGCTGCTGGTCCATCTGGCATTGATGCTCATGGTTGGAGAAGACTATGTTCATCCTTCCGCTCTGCTTCAGATGAGCTTTGCTCTGCCCTTGCTATCCTGGCACGTTGTTTGTGTTCTACATTAATTTTGTTGATCCTGTGATAATTTCCCCTCTGATGGCTTGCCGGCTGATAGCTCTGGATAAAAAACCAGGTGTTCGACATATTGGTATTGGAGAAACAGTACGTCGTATAATTGCTAAGGCCATCTTGTCTGTAATTGGTGAAGACTTTCAGTTTGCTGCTGGTTCTCTGCAGCTTTGTGCAGGCCAACCTTCTGGGGGTGAAGCTGCAGTTCATGCAATGAGGAAAGCTTTTCACAATGATGATACTGAGGGCATTTATTAATTGATGCTACCAATGCTTTTAATTCTCTGAATAGAGCTGTGGCATTATAAGACATTCAGCGTCTGTGTCCATCATTTTCTACCGTTCTGATAAATACATATCAAAGCCCAGCTTGTCTTTATGTTAATGGTGATGTTCTTTACTCGGAGGAAGGGACAACTCAAGGTGGCCCTCTTGCAATGCCAATCTACGCTCTTGCCACAGTACACTTGATTCGGAAATTAACTGCTCATGTTACTCAGGTGTGGTATGCAGACGATGTTGCAGCTTGTGGTAAGATTTCTGATCTTCAAGAATGGTGGAACCAAGTGTCTTCATTGGGTCCTTCCTTTGGTCATTTTCCTTATTGCAAATAAGACGTGGCTTGTCACTTAACAACAGTATTGTTCTATTGGTAGGGAGACATTTTGTGATACTACTGTAATGTAACAGCTGATGGTAGACCTCATCTGGGTGCTCCAGTTGGTACCACTGAGTATGTGGAGAAGTATAAGATTGACTGCTGGATTTCTGAAATTGACAAACTTTCTTCTATTGCAATCTCCTAGCCGCATGCCGCTTACACTTCTTTCACTCATGGTTTAGGTGGCTGTATGTATCACGACTTGAGAAGGCATTGTCGACAAAGTTCATACCAGCCTTGACTGGTCTTGACTCTCCTGGTACACTACAACATTCACTTTTTGTCCTACCAACTAGATTTGGAGGCTTGGGCATTGTTGCCCCTGATTCATTGTCACCTGCTGAATTCTCAGCCTCACTGTATGTTACAGCACCATTGCGACTGCACATCCTGTCACAGAATTTCAATTATGGAGCAGATATTAGATGTAGTCAGCTTTCACGTAAGATGGAAATCAAGGAATTTAAGATGCTGAATTTGTCCACACTTTCAAAGGAGCTGCTCCCTCAGCTTACAACTAGGCTTCAGATGGCTGTTGGTTTGGCACAAGAGAAGGGTGCCTCTAGCTGACTAACAGCCATACCTGTGCAGGAACATGTACATAAGACAGCTTTTCGAGATGCTCTTGCATTGCGGTATGGTTGGCTACGCACCTGAACACTACCTCACTGTGCATGTGGCTGTGCATTCTCTGTTGATCATGCATTGCCATGTCCGAAGGGTGGGTTTCCCTCAATACAACACAATGAGGTGAGGGATCTAACTGCTGAGCTTTTAACTGAGGTGTATCATGATGTAGAGGGTGAACCTCATTTGCAGCCACTGGATGATGAGACTTTTAAATATAAAACAGCTAATGTTGAGGATGGCGCACGTTTGGATATTTCAATGAATGGTTTTTGGGGTGGCTGTTTTGAGAAGTGCTACACAGATATCAGAGTTTTCAATCCACTAGCAACTTCCAACAGAGCATCCAATCTTCACTCAAGCTACAGCAAGCATGAATCTTTGAAGAAGAGAGCTTATGAGTCAAGACTCCGAGAAGTGGAACACAGTACATTTACGTATCTCATTAATGTTTTCTGCTACAGGAGGAATGGGTCATGAAGTCACTGTATTTTACAAGAGACTGGCCAGTTTACTTTCTGAAAAATGGAAAGAACCATATGCAGCTGTTTTGGGATGGATTAGATGCTGTTTATCTTTTTGTCTCCTTCGTTCAGCAATCCAGTGTATTAGAGGAGCAAGATCCTCAGAAGGTCACTTTGTAAAGTGCACTCCAGTGGACTTAGTTCATCCGGAGACTTAGTTTTGTAATTGATTTTAAAAATTTGTCTAATGTATGTATGTGCAAACAAATAAACAAACAAAAAATTACTGTGAAATATACATACCACAAAAATTTCTGAGTATACGGTATCATTAAATCAAGTATGTACTGGACAACACACAGAGTTTTCAAGACAAACTTGTACAAGATTTTTTTGAGTTGTGGACCCCTTGTAAACTGTGCAAATTGCCATGACCACAATGGTCTGCATTGAATGGCTGAGAATTCGTATTAACATTAAATCCAGCAAGATAACATTCAGCTATTGCTTCCCTGGGGGGAGTATGCTCTCTGAGTGCAAGGGGTACTCACCTCCATACCACCAATTGATGCGCTTGCGACCGGGATCAAGATTTAATCAAGCGATCAAGGGGTATTTTTGCACTGAATCAAGCGATCAAGGTGTTCGCAAAAGTGGCGATCAAGCACCTTTGGAAAGCTAACTTTGGGAATTTACTAAGCTTTTATGGTTGATGATCAAGAATCAAGGCTCTTGAATAGATGAAATCAAGTGATCAAGGCAATATTTTGGCGATCAAACTTTTTGATCCCGGTTGCGAGTGCATCAATTGGCGGTATGGAAGTGACTACCCCTTGGAGTGTCTGCCCAACCAACTGTAGCTACCAAAAGGTCAGTTTTATTTTATTTTTTTTATAGTTGTGCTGTTGGCCTCCTCCCCCTCCCCTTAATCTTATTAAATGCTATCCCACTAGGTACCTGTGAGAAGGCTAAAGTCTGTGAATACAGGGAGTCTGAAACATGTATCTGAAACGTTGAAGACTTAGTCTCGTGCCCAGACCGCTTTTTTCTTTTTGTGTGGGGGCGGAGAAAAAAAGGGTCTGGTGGATCTCCAATACATTTTTTGTGCAGCCGGATCTACAACTTTTGGGGATCGTTGATTAGTGGTGATGAATAGCAAAGGCTTGTTAACGAAGCAACAATAGGAAATACGGCGCGCGTAGCCAAGGATGTAACCTTGCCAAGCAAACGCGCGCCGTATTCCTATTGTTGCTTCGTTAACAAGCCTTTGCTATTCATCACCACTAATCAACGATCCCCAAAAGTTGTAGATCCGGCTACACAAAAAATGTATTGGAGATCCACCAGACCCTTTTTTTCTCCGCCCCCACACATAAAGAAAAAAAGCGGTCTGGGCACGAGACTATTGAAGACTACAGAAAATTTTTAATAGCTAGCGACTTAATGTCTACATAGTGCTAGGGTGTAAACAAGGAGGGTTACTAGGAGGTAACAATCACTACAAACCTTTGTTGGGGTGAGAACGTTTCCAAAATCAGCGCTGCATTGTTCTGGCGAGCTCCATTCAACCTAAGTGTATAAAAGCAATCGCAACAACAACGACTACATTTTATTACTTTGGCAGTCTCTTTAGGAGCAACATCAACAACATCAGGAACAACACCGTGCTCAGAAAACTTCGCTTCCATTTCGGCTCTGATTGTAGAGATTCCTTGTATCCGCAACCCAAGGCGCATGCGTGATAATCTACGAAGCACTACAGAGGTTTTGAGGCTCCCCGCTAAACTCTATTGCATGCCACAACACAAACAGACACTTGGGTTGGCCTGGCCGTGCACCAAGCACCAGCACTTACTATGTACATAGACACACTCTAGAGGGGTTGGCCTGGCCGTGCACCAAGCAAAAGTTTAATGACTGTTTGAAAATAATTATTTACAAAACGCCATCATAGCTAACTATGAAACACCATAGATACTGGAAACACTATCCAACACATTAATAAATGCCATGTGGTCAGTGATTTGCAGACCTGTGTGATGCTACAGCAGGGTCTACAACAATAAAGTATTGGTTTTGCCTAAATTTTGGAGACAGCCGACCCCAAATCTGCCCCCAAGGGAAAAAACCTCCACTGAACAAAAACCACATGGGTAAAAAAGAACAGCTGGAGGAAAAAACCATACATGATGCATGCAGCTGTAGCACCACATGTGCATCACTCTCGAACACAAACTGCAATAACAATAACCACAAGCAAGATTAAGCACATGGATGAATACATATATAATAGCCCAGAGTCTAGTCCAACTGAGTAGGCTCATCATCTAGCTAATATCTGTAAAGTAAAATAAATAAATAAATAAAAAATTAACTGAAGTCAACACCGCACATCACATCCATTACACACTAACATCCCCTCAATAAAAATGAAGCAACAGTAGCTTGGTAAACGGCCTAGAATTGCCCTAGCAACCAATCATTCATTTAAATACCTCCAATTATCCCGCCACGCATGCGCAATAACGTACCGCGGAGAGCGTATTTTCTGTCTAATATTGCATAACCGACAGAAAATACCACTCCCCGCTAAACTCTATTGCATGCCACAACACACACAGACACTTGGGTTGGCCTGGCCGTGCACCAAGCACCAGCACTTACTATGTACATAGACACACTCTAGAAGTACAAAGAGCGGGACTCAGTATATAAAAGGCTCAGATGCCTAATCTTTGTGTAACTCCCAAGAGAGAAGCAAATGAGTCCTTAACATAGCCATCCTTGGCGCTATCTGAGGAACAACGACCATGCCTCTTGAATAATCTGTCTGGTATTCCAGCTTGAGCTGCAGCAGTAGCACCTCCTGATCTAAGGCTGTGAACTCCAAAATCTGACTTAGAGAACCCAAGGGATTCCAACCCCCTTTTACCAGCGGACGGAATAATATGCCAGAGGAGCTTGACAAACCACCCATGTCCATGTATCGCTTAAGCATTGTAACTGGGCAAGTAACTTTAGTACTGCAAGCCACATACACCCGGACATAGACACACTCTATATACCAACGGATTGCTGGAAGGTGACGGCAACCCTGCCATTTGATGAATCCAGGCAATAGCATATGTAGCTTCCTTCACAGCTGCTCGGGACTGCTTAGAATCTCCCAAGTGTTGAAGATACAATGCCAGGTGAACTGGCTTTACTGCAAACATGTTGATATTGTTAAGGGACTGGGCCCATTTCCTCCAGTGGTTGAAAGCATATACATGTACTTCTTAGTTGTAGAAGGAACCTTACTGTTGAGAACTGTAGTAAACAAGCTCTTGGCCAAACACTTAAGATGGGGATCTTCCATGCACAATAACTCTTGCCATACTATCTGGCCTTGTACCACTGCCAAAATACACATGATTTTAGTGCAATAAATATTCAAAAAGCCCATCACAATAACAGGCAGAAAACTGTTTAGCATGGAAGCATCTCAGGACACTGACCTACAGTGGCTGACACAATACACACCAATAGAAGCATCTCAGCACACTGACTGACAGTGGCTGGCTCAACACACAACATAGACCAATGCTTACCACAGAAGCATCTCAGCACACTGACTGACAGTGGCTGGCTCAACACACAACATAGACCAATGCTTGCCACAGAAGCATCTCAGCACACTGACCAACAGTGGCTGGCACAACACAAACCAATGCTTAACACAAAAGTATCTCAGCACACTGACCGACAGTGACTGGCTCAACACACAACATAGACCAATGCTTGCCACAGAAGCATCTCAGCACACTGACCAACAGTGGCTGGCACAACACAAACCAATGCTTAACACAGAAGCATCTCAGCACACTGACTGACAGTGACTGGCTCAACACACAACATAGACCAATGCTTACCACAGAAGCATCTCAGCACACTGACCAACAGTGGCTGGCTCAACACAAACCAATGCTTAACACAGAAGCATCTCAGCACACTGACCAACAGTGGCTGGAACAACACAAACCAATGCTTAACACAAAAGCATCTCAGCACACTGACCGACAGTGGCTGGCACACAGCCCTTACCTATAAACATGTGTAGATATACCAACTGCTGGTGTAGCAGAAGGGTGCTCATTACACTAATTCTATGTATACTACCTGCCTGGGATTGGCTTATTGAACAGAGCACACTCTAATCATATACAACTTGTGTAAGGAATTTTGTTTTAAAAAAATATATATTTTTCATTTACTTTTTTTTTTAATTTTATTTTTTTAATATTTTTAATTAGCAATTCAATGAATATGACGCATGGTTTTAAGGGAACAACAGAGGGCCACCAACAGGCATGTTAAAATCAAATAACAAGCCAAGAACACAAGTGGTTGACCTTGAACCAGAAAAGAACCCTGAGGTACACCTACCGAGCAAAAACAAATGGTCAAACAGGGGAAGGTCACACCAATCTCTGACGAAAGAAGCAAGATGACTACCATCAGGACAAATTAGAGGCCAAAATGGGGCGGATGACTAATGAGGTAGTACAATGATACCCCTGCACTTACAGTTCTGAGCATGCCTTAGCAAACGTGGAATGAGGTAGACTGGGAGACACCACCAATTCATTTCACCAGTCCAATCACATGTGAAACAATCTATTGCCTCAGACCTTGGGTTACAGAAACGGCTATTAAACCTAGGTAGTTGAATATTATAAAAGCTTGCAAAGCAATCAACTGTACACAGGCCCCATCTACTGTTCAACCAGCAAAACACACTTGGGTGTAATTGCCAATCATCAAAGTCTTGTATGTGACTGATAAAATCAGCTATCTGGTTCTCAGTACGAGGTATCCACTCGGGCTCAACAGACACACTAAATTGTACACACAAGGAACATAACCTAGGGTTTCCTGTTGAAGGGCCGGGTTTTTACTACCCACCAGAAGAATCCAGGAAACATTTTGATTATCAGTAAGCCACTTAACTTTACAATTTTGAAGTTTTGATATCAATGATTGAAGAACCAGCCTGACACCTTTAAGCTCATGCCATGTAGAGCTCTGTTGGGCCTACAGCATCCCAATGGCCGTGCACCACATACTGACCATGTTCAACAATATACCCACCAAATCCTGTATCACTAGCATCAGAATACACAATTCTTACAGCACCTGGCTGGCACCATAAAGGCTGAGAGTCATACTCCTGAAGATTTGCTTCCCAAAATTGTAACTCACAGAGAGCCTCTGGACTCAGTGACAACATGTCACTCCAGGTATAACACTCATTAATCACTGCATAAAAACTACGAGTCATGAGTCGACTAGCTGGGACCACTGCAAGGGACAAAGAAATTATCTTCCCAATGATCCTAGCGATATGACGGGCAGGAAGCACTACTGTCTTAATTGCAGAAGACACTAAACTTCTAAAAGCATGCACCTTATCTGTGGGGACAATAATCTGGCCTGTTTCTAGATTGATATCAAACCCTAACCATGACACCTGGTAGGAAGGAACCCACTGGGATTTCGTAGGGTGAGCCACAAAGCCAGCATTAGCCAGGGACTCCTGAACCAATCTACTGGCAGCTTCGGCCCTTTCAGCTTCTACAGAGCAAATACCGTCATCTAAATACACCACTATCTTATAACCATGTCCCCTCCAATACTTAACTAATGGTCTAAGAAGCTTAGTAAACAAGTAGCACACTGAAGATAAGCCAAATGGAAGGACTTTAAACACAAAATAAGTCTGGACTTTATTTACAGGCCACATAAAGCCTAAATACTTCCATGTCAACATGGTGATAACCAGACTTCAGGTCAAACGTAAATGCCTTATCACCTTTTTCAAATAACATCAGAGCTGTCCTAAGGTCTTCATATTTAAACCTCTGCTTCCACAGGAACTGGTTGAGGTGTCTGAGATTAATCACCAGACATTTCTTACTGGGTCCATCAACGACTGACAAAGGACTACATATAAAAGGTTGAAAGTCAACCTTAGCAATACAGTTATTGACTAGCAATTCCTGGATCACCAGGGAAACAAAGTCACAATTAGCCAAATGGTTACAACCAAAATATGGTGTTGGTGAAGAAAACAAAGGAAACATAGCCATACTGAATTGCATCCACCACCCTACGAGGGGCATTCAAAACATCTATCCAAAAACCTTATATGTTTCCTGAGGCCTCCTTGCATGGACCTGTATACTACGAAGCGGTTCATCAACATCTAACTCCCAAATAGGACCATTGAGTCCAGCATCAGGGCCTTGCCCTTCAAAATCAGGGTTGCCAACTGGCAGTAAGTCATACAAATCACAGTCACTGTGTATTTCACATTCAAAAGGATACTGTTTAGATGCTGCAGCTGCTCCTCCTGGTGCCTTGGGACAATTTCTCCTGGTGGCCAAACTCCCCGCAATAGAAACAGGCGCCTGAAACTGGGCGCGCTTGACGACCAGGAAGAACAACAGGTGTGGCCTGTACCGGAACCACTTCCGGTATCCTACATTCAAAGGGGCCTCACGCCCAAAACCGGTAGACTGCTGCGCGGAACGACCGCGCTTCTTCTTAGCTATTGCTGCTTTCCTTTCCGCAGCCTTCTCGGCCTTTTCTATCTTCTTCTCGTCGTCACTATCATCAGCCAACTCGTCTGCGTCATACTCAGCGACAAGAGACCAACCGAACTCTGAGCGGTCCGCCAACTTGATAGCCTTTTGGCGGAGTTTCAACGAACGCATACCTTCCTCTATTGCAAGTTGTACTTGCCGGAGCTCGGACGACACAGCAGGAGAACTCGTAACCTCCTCAAGCCTCACATGAGCTACACGAAGGTGTTCCTGGAGTGACTCGTTGAAGCGGAACTGCCTCTCATTGCCTTTCTTTCTGAAAGTTACTTCTGCTGAAAGACGAGCTTTCTTGGCTGCTCTCTCTGCAGTTTCTTCCTGTTCCTTCTGAAACTCAACCCTTAAGGCCTCAATAGACTGCTGAGTCGTTGCCTGGGATGCGGTCACCATGTGGGCGATGCGGTCCAGTTTAGCATTCGTCTCCAAGTAGCGGTAGCTAACGAGCTGCTGGAGCTTCCTCCACTTCCACTGCTTCCACCACCAGCCATTGAAGTGATGAAGGGTTTATAACCGTGACAGTTACTCCAGAAGTAGCAGACATTTCGAACGAGGAAAAAATGAAGCAACAGTAGCTTGGTAAACGGCCTAGAATTGCCCTAGCAACTAATCATTCATTTAAATACCCCCAATTATCCCGCCACGCATGCGCAATAACGTACCGCGGAGAGCGTATTTTCTGTCTAATATTGCATAACCGACAGAAAATACCATTGCTTGATAACGATTTCTTCGCGCATGTGCAGTGAACAGCCAATGAAATTCGAGGGCATGTTTGAATTCTACGTAGTGTAAATTCCATTGGCTGGATCAGTTGCACATGCGCAATTCGGTAGTACAAATACTAATCAAGCAACCTCAAAACCTCTGTAGGCTCATTGTGCGTGTCTTGTAGTGTACAGTACAGCAATGCTTCTTGCAATTTGGTACAAAACGTAAGGTCTACATACAACACAAGCGCGCGCGTTTTTCGCGGCTCATGTACGATGGTGGCTGTCCTAGCATGCAGCTCGGAAAACAGCCACTCCTTTAAATCCATGCTTTAAAAAAAGCTATACAACATGTTAGTCCACAGTAAATGATAATTTGTCGAGAAAGTTGTGTACTTGTGCAGTGTACTCTTCAGGGTGTTCTCTGAAATGTCTTACATGAACTGTATCACTCCACTGGTGACTGGACACGTCCACTCTACTAGCTTGTAACTTCATCTCCCTCTCAACTTCATCCACAAGTGCCACAGTGTCAATAGCAGAGTACAGATATAGTTGGGGTACTCTTATAGCAGGGTCGTCAAGCACAGCACGCATGCTCCTGCGTCGGCTTCTGCCCACTATGGCATTAACAACCACACCTCCTGCACAAGAAGAATAGTATGCTAGTCGACTGTAACCTCCTTGTTGGTGCATTAGCTTTGCTGCAGCTAAACCAGACCTCAAACCAAACCATGCCGGTCCACTGTCAAATACCAGACCAGATAATTGTAGTTTACTGTTAGTATGTCTTAACTCTTCTACTATCGTAGGAAGAAATGTAAATCCTGCCCCTGAGAACAGGTGTAACACAACAGAGCATTGCTCATCTAATGACTTGTTGAGAGGGTCGAGTAGTTTCTTAGCTTTTACATTTCCGAGTGATTCAAACCAAATTTCAGGTAGTGAAGGTGCTGAACACACAACAGGTACTCCAATCCTTGAGTATATGTCTGCATATCGCTCCAATGACTTCACTCTAGATGCAGCCCACCCTAGGAGGATAACGACTCCTTTTGACTTCACCGCCTCTGGACATACTACTCGAGCATCCTGGAGATTTGCAAGATGTTTCCCTAACGATTGAATATTTTCTCTTCCGATTGAACTAGCTCTCCTACAGAAAACCCTCGATAACATTTCACTAGCGGGATATACTCTAATAGAACAATCAGTTGTTCGCAATGTAATATTCTAATAGAGCAGTCAGTGTGATTATGATAATTGGAAGGCAGCAAAATGCTGATTACATCCAATGAAAAAAAGATATAAAATTGGTTTGGGGATATTTACAGATAACTAGCTAGAATGTGTGCATTTATTACAAACTGTGTGGTTTTGATTTCGTCGCATGTAAGGATATCGTCAGTCAGAATTACAGATTTTTAATAAAAATAATATATTAATGCAGTGATCTCTTTGTATTTTAGATTAAGTGAATATTGAATGTTCTTTCCAAAGATGACAACAGAATTGGTTCCACAGTTTCCACTGGTACTGAATGTGATAACAAGCCTAAATAGTAAACAAAACAGCCGCTTAATTACCAGTTTTCCCAAGTGTCTCAGTTAAAGAGGTTGTCCCCTTGCCCACTAATCCACAAGGAACAATGTGAGCAAACCAGCTGAGGTCGGTACAACAGTTCAGAGCTATCCCATGCCAACTAACTCCATGTGTGACTTGTACACCTATCATAAGTCCTTGAACATTTCCACTACCTTAAGGTGTGCTAACCTACTGCACAGATCTTATCGCTGCCCACCCACACACCAGGATCACATGATCTTTGTATATCAGCCACGCCCATCTCATTGCAGACATTGACTACAGCTTGTTCCAACATCTTAACATAATCTCTCACACCTACCTACATTAACAATAATAATAATACACTGGATAACATTTAGCAGACTATCTCCAACAAAAATGGCCCTTAAAATTGATCGAGAGTTGACCAAATGACTAATTTAAGAAATTGGCGCTAACTTTTAGTTGCAAAAGTAGGTCCTCCCTTTGACAGTTGCCAAAAAATGGCTGACTTCCAAATTAATTTTACCAATTGATATAGCCGAAATGGCAAGTGAGAAGTCCATGCAGCATTGACAACTGGAACATTTAAAAATCTTGCTTGCAGTGACGCTACCCACTGAGTGAGGCTACCCACTGGAAGAACATACAATCTAATCTACAGGTGGTATCAACACAAGTGTCTGTATCAGGAAACTGCTATAAAACCAAGGGAGAAATGATTCAGAAATAACTGCTGCATCTTGCTGAATGGATTTGATATAAAAGTTTAACAGTTATAGTGGGCATTTAGTTGTAACACTTTTAGATGCAGCAGTTGATTTAGATGTAGTGATAGCATTCATACAAAACAATCCTTAGATAAATCTGAGTGAGTGTTCTATTAGAGTATATGTACTGCTCAATTTATCTTGACACCTTGAAATCTGAAAGCTCCTTCCTTACTTCTTGCCAGCACACATAATGCCAGGAATGGGGATCAAATTTGGATTGTTTCTTGCAGCCATCATTAGTACATGGGGACCATTGTTACTCGCCTAAAATCAAGTACCACCACATAGGCACACTTTAAAGAATTTCAAGGATGAAAATATCAGACAGCCAAACAACTTTCCCCCAAAAATATTTTTGTACAAATTATGGCTATGCAACTGAAGCCTTTAGTAGCTGTAAAAAAAAAAAACAAAACAATAATTAGTTTATATGTGAAGGTGTAATTTCAAGTGATTTTACAGTAAAGAGAGGTGTTTTGCTAGCATTATTACTACTAGCCTTGCAATAAGTATTTCTTTGACTGCATTTTGATTTAACAAAAACTTGTCAGTAACTCATCAAACGATCTTAACATTAAGGCTCTTACAAAAGGTGGAACCCTTAGAACCGTCCCTGCTGTACCTTCAACAGCCTCAGGTTTAGTATAGGATAGCACACTAGTTGTCCTGGTCCATGAAATGTTACTAGTCCACCTCTTCTAACCTAAACCATCCACCATGATGTGATCAGCTTGTATATATATGACAGCACCTTATACACTCCAGCTCCAGTGTTACTGAGCTGATGTCTCCACTTCTCATATTGTTCAGTATCTCTCAGTCCAAATGTGTATACTGGTGGATCATGTTCACACAGTACCACACTCCCAACCTAATGTTATTACATGGTGTTATTACATAGTATATTTTCAGTATCCGGAAATATACTAGGTAATACGGTTTTTGAAAACTTCACAAAAGTTGCTTACTTCTGGAGGTTTAACCGTTCGACTATTTCCCACTAGAGATTTTTGTAGTTCCAACGCGACTGAATACTTCACCCTACCCGGTCTAATGACCCTGCAAATGTTCATGTGAGCTCATGTGATGCTTATGCGCTTTATTTAGAGACTTAGTTTGTAAACGTCGATGCTATGAGGGTTTTGTCGCAGACTATCCCTGGTGTACGCCACCAGCAAAACAAAATGGCATCCGCTTGGTTAGTTCTCTAAGCAAAAGAATAGCTATTTAATAACATGGCGTTTCTAGGGGTAATCATTCTCTCATTGCATATGGATGTCAGAGTAACGTAATTATTGTGGACTCCAGAACAGCCCAGGTATGTCGTAATGTTGACGTCATATACCTTACCATCATTACCACTCATTAACAGATGGTTCAGACCCTAATCCATCACAAGGCCACTGTGACACAAGTAAGAGGCAACTGAGGTGGTAGGGATCATGTCATCATATTACATGTAGGTGTGTTGGTGTGAGGACATGCACCAGCACTCGATGTCGACACCGTATTGTCTGAAGCTGTGCTCTGTCGACAGTAGTGGAGTATGTGTGACATGGGATGTGGCCATGGGGACTGTATTGTGTGAGTTTAACATAGGATCAAAGTCAGTGGTGGATATGAAATGGCTACACACTAATGTAAGTTGTATGCTACACTTTTTTGTTTTGTGTGGGGAAATTGGTTCTGGGGATTCTACTGCATATATGCAGCTGTTAATGTAGCGATTCTCACTAATACCAATCAAAGGCTGCACAGCAGAATCCCCATTTTAATACAATAGTTCATCAGATCCCTTACAAGTAGAAGCTGTGTGGCTA
The DNA here is from genome assembly GCF_963678975.1 of Dysidea avara. NCBI lineage: Eukaryota > Metazoa > Porifera > Demospongiae > Dictyoceratida > Dysideidae > Dysidea > Dysidea avara. The sequence continues at coordinate 26,498,092 of NC_089281.1, read as the reverse complement.
TAAGTGAGACCAAGAGTATATAATGGGGAGGGAGAGTGTCAAACTTTGCTACAGACTGAAAAATGAGCCCGTACAGTAACCCGCATACCTTCATTCTTCTCGTAAACCTGACTGCTGTTGATTGCTCAGATTTGACACCTTAAATAATTTGATGGGTGGTCCGCATGGAATCGCAATGGCTGAAATTCCATCCACTTTTACTAGTAGAACTGTCGAGGCAGTGGATGGCGACCATGATGAAATCTTGAATATTTTTTTATAAGTCTTTTATAATAATTTTATCAGCAACATAATAAATTATTTACACAAAACTGTAAATAGTCAGTCACAAAACTAATGAAGTCATTCCAGTTTCCACCTGAATCAGCTCAATGTCAAGACTGGTCTGCAAAACTTTCCAGCAGAATAGCGAGAGCCTCTCACACATCTGATGGCAGAACACAACAGTGAGAAGGATAGACAGCAACAAAGCCACCCCTTCATAGCAGCATAACTTTCTGACCATTTCTCACTCAGCAAGGAAGCCAAACGTTTGTAAAATGCACAAGATCCCACCTGTTGCAGACAAAATTAAAGGGGTGAAAGAGCCATGTTCTACCTCCCGTATCCTTGCTTCATAGGTACGCTTCTTCATATTTTCGTGCCTTCTGTAAATCCCCCTAGGAGTTGTTGAACGATTGCTAGGGGCATAGGAATTGAAAACCTTTGACATCCAGAAATGTTCTCTCACATCTGCCTCCCCAGAGACCATTAACAGAAATGTCCAAATGTGCACCATTTGTTGAGGTCTGAGAAATTGCTCTCCTGTGATAGGCTGGAATAATGAAATCTTGACCATGATGAAATTTGCTTTCCAGGTTAGCTGCTTGTGTCTTTCTCTCTTTCTATGGCGAGTTTCTCTGCGTGATGTGCCATACTTTTCTCAAGTACACTATTCTTTCACTCAGTAGTCACGTACACAAAGTGCGCCCACTGTGCTTATAATTAGTCACCAATCAACAGAAATCACCAAGTCATTTGAACGATGCCATAGTATTTTACGGGCTCATTTTTCACAGCATATATTGCATTTGACACTCTCCCTCCCCATTATATAGTCTTGGTGAGACTAATGTTATGTGAACTGTGTTACATATTATAGGATGCTTGTAGAGATCTAGTAGCACTATTGGTATCTCCTAATACCTTGTTTATTTGGAACGCGGAACGAGGGACCAAAGTGGCTAAGTGTACTTTTTACGAGACTGTGATACAACTAGCATTTGATCCATTCAACCCTTCATTTCTAGTGTGTAAGTATTGTGTTTGTTTCCTTTATTATATCCTCAAGTGTTGCCATGGTAGTGTTGTCACCAGAGTGTTTGATCTTTGTGGATGACTTCTCGCCAACTCATGGATCACATGGGCCAGGAAAGAAATTCTTTATGTCTTCTCACAACATCAACTCTTCTCAGGTGTCAAAACCCAAGTCTAGAAGACTATTATCTGCAGAAAGCTTAAAGTAATGTTGTTACAAGTGTTATGGCTAATACACTGTCTTCTTTACAGGACAGAGGAAAATGTACCTTTAGTTGACTGTCTACAAGTCTCATTTGTCAACTCACACAGGAACCATTTGTTAGTGCTGTATCCTAAAGAGATCCTAATTCTTGACTTGAGCATAATGCAAGCAGTTGGCTCCGTCTTTCTGGAGAGAAACACTTCACCATTTCTGCAAGTGTTTACCTGTAAGCAGCGTAACATACTATACTGTCTTCATGAGAACGGTTGTGTCAGTGTGCGCAGTTGCCAATATCAAAGCCTTCCTGACAGTGTGTCACCATCTCCATCGGAAACAGAACAGTTAGAAGTTAGTTACATAGTTCAGGCAATTTCAGAGCCTTTAAGGATCAGTCGTATCTCCACGGTGCATGAGCTATTAGTGTGTCCAATGAGTGAACTGAAAGTAGCTGTATTAATGAGTGATGGGAAATTGTTACTTTGGGAAGTGGAGATGGACGTAAGCGATGGTGCAGATTGTCGAGGACTCATTGCCCCGCTGCCCTCCACTGCAGAGTCTCAGCTCGTTTCTCTGGAGGAGGAGGAGAATGGAGCAAAGAGTGATGACAGCATAGATGGTCCTCCATTGTGTCTGTCTGACCTGATATCTCCATTGTGGTATACACCAAGTGCGGGTTAGTGAATATACTAGAACCTGTTAATGTGGACACTTCTTTATGATCCATACACTTACTTAAGGGTGCTCTATACAGTCTGCTTATATGGCTTCCCATGAAATTTAATTTGTTCTATAACTTACAAATGGTTTTAGCAAATGTTCTGTACTTTTTTACTGGATATAAGCTAACACTAGTACACAGTTTAGTCCAAACCCAACTGCTAAATTTGCTTTAGAACATGAGTTACAGTCTTTCCCTTTATACTAGAACTAGTCCTACAGTTTACGCACAAGAGCCTTGATACTTTTATGATACACTATGCTAAACAGCACAAACCATTGTGCATTTTTATTTTTGTCTTAGCTTCTCAATCATCACATATTTATCTTTCGGGTTGACACTCCCAGAAATCCTTTTCTTTACTTCCACGTTATTCATCATCTGGACTTGCTATTTCAAAATGGCAAACGCTCTTCTTTGGAAAATTACTAAAGTGGCTTGTGTGAAAATTTCATGTCTATTGGATTAAAAATGATGGAGTAGTTCTAGTTTAAGTGAGAGGGTGTAGAATAGCAAGATGTGTGTGCTTGTTGCTATGGGATACCTAATTGTACTAAAATGCGTCAACATGTCACAGACTAATTAAGTGACCATAATATTTCTTAGTGTAAAAAACGGTCCCCTTGGTACCAAGTGTCTGTTTTGTGCAGATTTCAGAACTTTCTGTACTCCGTAAATCACACTGTCTATGTCATTTAACCCTGTAGATGCTAATCACAGGAAAGTTTGCATCAGGCTATTGTTGCTGGGTGTGGCTAGTGGAATATCAGCCACGCCCACTAGCATCAGAATGTGTCCACCACTGACGACAAAGAATTGGCCGTACTATACTCCGGTTGTTGCCGTAGGTATGTTAACCACTGTGTACATGTGTTGTAACGGACCATGCCAAATTAATCATTTTATACATGTAGACAGATTTACTAGGTTGAAAAATAAATATGTTCAACCGACTGCTTTATTAGACTATGTATGACTGCTCTATTAGAGCATCTTTATAGATGAAGGATTTCTCTCCTACACCTATAGGCTACTTGCACAATATTTAACCATCTTTTTTAAGTTCTGAATTTGCCAAAACACTGACCTGCTACATGGTATGGTCCATTTTACAGTAGAACCTGTATAAAGAACACTTTCAGAAAAAGAATTTTATGGACCCATGTTTACTGTATGCCGCAGTGTGTACATTGTTTCACTAAACAGGCTGTGGTAGGTGTTTTGGTCTGTTTGATGTGATATAGGTACTGCTAGTGGGTCAGTGTTGCTGTACAAGCTGAACACAAGTTGTCTCTACAAGGACATCTGTATTCACAGCCACCGGGTGGCTGGAATTGAATGGCTCAGTCTACATGCCATCATCACCTTTGTTCATTCCCCACCCAACCAAGCCGGACTGTGTAGGAATGAAGTGGCTCTTACTGACATTCAAACAGGTTGTTGCTCAATCTCCATGGTTACTGCTTAACTGTGGTACATGTAGGTCAAGTGACTTATTTTCGTAAAAGCAAGCAGGAAGAAAGTGCCATCAGTTTTATCAGAGTATCTCCTCAAAAGTTAGTTGTTGTTAAAGTATTTACTCTATTGTGGATACCCAGAGGTCACCTTGAAATGTCCTTGTTAACAAGTTGTCCTGATTTCAAGTGCCTAAATGGGGTTATAGGCTCTCATCAAGGAGTCCACATTGGAATTTCAGATGTCCAATGTGTGTACACTACAAATATGACTTTATACGTATATTTGGGTGTCCTTTTGATATAGCACATACAGACTGTATTGTTTTGGCAGGAACTATTTGGTAATAGTATTTGTTCCGGACAAACCACTGGAAATATGGGATGCTCGTACTCTCACTCTACTGAAAGAACTTCCAGCTCAAAACCCAATATTCCCAGCTGTGGTCAGTGTAATGTTGTTACCATAGAGTCCTAGCTGTAACATCATCTCAATAGGAGTGGTCACAGAGTCACTTGAAGACAATCCTTAAGAAGAGTACGGACATGTCCACTGTGAATTATGACATAGCTCTGGAGGGTGCAGACAGCTATAAGGGAGCAGTAGTTGTACCACGCGAGATTATCACTTTTGTTGATACTGATGGAGCCTGCTATCATGTCTCCGTGGAGGGGAATAAAATTAAGAACATGACCCCCACTCCTAATTATGTGAGCATATGTGTAGTATGATTTAATATGACGCTGTGTGTCTTATTGTTATAGTTGAGCATGAGCAACGTCACAACAATGGCATGGAAAGGAGACCTGATGGTAGTTGGGGACTCAGATGGAAATGTACTCTATCAGGATACAAAGAATGGACAGTCAAGGTTGCTATAGTGACATACCTAGCTAGATATATGTAATGCTCTATTTAGGACGATAGCGTCAGCAAAGGGTAGTGTTAAAAAGATTCGATTTGCTCCAGGCAAAGGGAACACAAAGATTCTAATTCTCTACAACAACAGAGTAGATGTTAGAGATGCACTAGAGGTGGTTGTGGCTATTGTGTGGGTATTGTTGCTATCTTGCAGTAGGAGGAGGTGTGTGGGCAAATAAAATGGGGGCGTGGTGAGGCGTGTGTAGAAGATGCTGATTGGGCATCATCCGACAAACCCGTGTTACTGACATCTGATGGGTGTGTCCATGTCTCTGACTGCAATCTACAGATTTCCAATAACGTGGAGATGAGCTCTAGAGAATTGGAAGGTGAGGGATATAGCAAGAGAGAAGTTGATCATGTGTCATCTCGTGTACTCCAAATGTGAAATGGTAGTAACATATGCCCACCAGAACCCTCACTCATTCTTTAGCCATTCCAACACAAAACATAGCTTGTTACTAAACAAGTGCTACATTATGTATCTATACTTCTAAGGATTTCCAATACTGCTTACTGTGCTTCATGCATGCTTATTCATTCTAATGGCAAATGACTAACCTCCTCTACAGCATGACTAGCTGGCATTAAATGTTGACTCCCTTGTAGAGCCACTCTTTTGTCCTCACGTTGGCATGGCTCAGGCTAGCCTACAGCTGAAGTGTTTACTGCAGCACCAGCCATGGAGCTTGGAATACAACATTGAGAATGATGAGTTAGTTTGTGACATTGTGTTACTGATTGGGATGGGATGTTTGTGTTAGTTTTGATGATAGTGATAATGTTCAGAAGAACATCAAACACTTGTTAGCAGTTTTGCCTCTGTAAGTTACTGGTACTTGTCACTTTACTTGTTTTATTGGTGCACTGTACTTAGAGACATGAAGGATCACCTGTACAATGCACCATTTGGAATACCACAGCGTTGTTTACTGACAGCAATGTCTGTTTGTGTGAGTGTCCTTTGAGCAGTTAGTATACGTGTGTGTTCCACAGGTTGTTTGGAGACACGGTGGAGATTGATTTCTGGACTGTGGCCCTTCACTGCTTGAGCAGGGAGCAAGCAAGAATGAAAGACCCTAACTATGCTGTGAGTGTGTGTGTGGGTGTGTGCGTGCGTGCAACATTTGTGCGTGTGTGTGACTGTGTGCATGCATATGCGTACATGCATGTGTGTGCATGTACACAAAAACACAAGAGGGACAAGTTTCAATGTATTCCTTTTGCATGTGCTAGTCGAACAGGTTTATCAAGTTTTATATTCTATCTATTGCTCACAGCCAAGTTACAATGTACCGAAGATTATCAACCCAAGTGAAGACATTATTTGTCCAGATGCATCAGCGTCCACTGCCATCGGAGCTGCTAGTATAAAGCATCAGTCAGTGGAGGATTTGTTAGGAATGAGCAACAGCCAAACTGATGGTCAAACCTGGGAGGAAGCTAAAGCTGAGATGGACAAGAGTTTACTGAAGACGCTTGCTCCGTTAGACTTGTGTTATGATGTCATCATAGATGCCAAATTTTATCGAGTAAAAAGATTACCATATGTGGTGATAGCACAGTGCTATTGTTGTTATATATAGAGTCTCCAGTTAGATACTATACTACTGCACAATTCCAAGAGACACTTGTACGAACACAACCAGAAATGTTCAACCAACCTATTACTGTTGGGACAGGTGAGCTACATACGTAGATGGTGTCATGCCAGACCACTTTTTTCCTTTTGTGGGAGGCCAGGAAAAATAGTGAGGTTGTACTGACATACTGAACAAAAAGTGGTCTTGGTACAAGCCTTGCATAGTTCTATAATCAGTCATTGTTGTACTAACTCACAGACGGACAGAGCAGTTCAGATGCTACTAGAAACTGATCCCTCCAACTCAAACTACATCACTGATCTGCTCAAGTATTGTTTGTGTATCAAAAGTGATGGCTCTGATCATTTTATCATAACAGGGCATGCCTGGCAGCTACAATCCGATCATCAGGTGCATCTCAGAGCACCATTAAAGTTGTTGCCACAAACCTAATAGCCAACTCTCGACTCATGGGTAAGACGTTGATTGAGAGTGCTAGTCATGGGGCTAATAAATACACCTACACTTGAAATGAACAATTTCAAGTAAACAAAGGTATGAGGTTTGAAGGCTTTTCTGTACCTGCATGTTTTACTTTCATATGTACTAGGTTCCACCATAAGGACTGCCCCAAGTCCTTATGGTGGAACCTAGTACATATGAAAGTAAAACATGCAGGTACAGAAAAGCCTTCAAACCTCATACCTTTGTTTACTTGAAATTGTTCATTTCAAGTGTAGGTGTATGCTCTATTAGAGTATTTGAATTATAACCTATGTGCCTGATTGAACACTTGTATTATTGCTTGATTTCAGAGGTCTACTGTACTCTTGAATGTGTATATACTAAGTACAGGTGTACTTTGTCTGGTCAAAAGTGTTATTCACATTATTATTATTACAGAGGGTGTACAACTGCTATGCTTGATTGACAAAGGGTTGGATGCCTGTCGCTATCTACAAGCTTATGGTTACTGGGAAACTGCTGCGTGGCTAGCTAAGGTGAACTGTGTGTATTATTGGTTGGTGTGTATTATCGGTTCATGGTGTGATACAAATTGTTTATAGTCATCACTTTCTGACCGAGACTGTGCCGATGTGTTCATACGCTGGGCTGACCACCTAGTCTCCCCTGCTGTCAACCAGAGACTTAAAGCTCTCTTAGTGTTACTGTCCATTGGCCATTTTAAGAGGGTGATAGAGACGTTGCACAACATGCGCTACATCAGTCTAGCTGCACTCTTCTCAGAAGCTTGTCTGCAGTTTGGAATGTTACAAGCTGATCAACCACAGAATTGTATCCTTGTGATGTCTGTCTGTCCTTGTAAAGTAGTGTTGGCAGTGTGTGTACGTGTGTACGTGTGCATGTGTGTGGTGTATGTGTATTTTCACCAGTTACAAAACCATCATGTGTTAATTATGTGCGTGCATGCAAGTTACAAAATTGGATTTAAAATGCAAGTTTATTTTGTCAGATGCGTATATAACTTCATGTGTTTCCATTATCTACCTTAACTTTCTTCATCAGCAGTGTTGTTGGAGACTGTGTTTGGAGAGTATGCTCGCTACCTGCACTCTATAGGTTTCTCCCGGGCAATGCGTCACTACTGCAGTATGGCTGGTCCCACAGGAGATAAACTGTTAGACCAATACATCACAAGTACTTCTTCACACAAACTCAGTTAATGATAATAGATGCTATATTAAAAGATATGTTATAATTAGTTTTATATCATACAGTAGGTAAAACTTATGTTCTAAGTGTCTGCAGCCTGTTAAGTGTAGTTAAAATTTGCATAAGAGTTGGTTGCTAAATTTGACTACAGATATACAATTTGACAGAGAGAGAAAACCATCAATTATGAAGTGATGAAAGTACATAATTTACAGAAAGTGTGATACATGCGACCACGTGTATGGTCCTACGGAAGAACCTGCGTGGGCATGGCAAGGGTGTGAATATAAAAATAAAATAAAAAGAAGCTATATAAATTAACTAAAACTAGTCACATCCAGCCACTCTATTCTTTTAATAAAATCTGCCACTTTTCTTGATCCATCGTTTGTACACTGTTTAGTACCTTCCTCAAAAGAAATTTTTACCATCATTTCTAATGGGTGAATTCGTGTGTCAATGTCATGTCTGAGTCATGCACCAAAGCATGAGACTTCTGCGACTATTCGCGAAAATTGGATTCTTGCATGCTAGTGTATTGTAGTATCACGTGCACAACGAGCGCATAAACACGGGCGTGGCTGGGATGTCGGTGATAGGTAGCGAGCCAACAGAATGGGAAAGAAAGATTCTAACACAAGAACTTCATAAGAATATTGATCTACTATTAAATCAAGAGGACAAGGATTTTTTGTTTTACGCGCTGAAGCAGTACAGAACATACAGAAATGTGGCTAAGCTGTTACTGTCGATTACGTCTTGTTTAGACTCGCCAGTTAAGCTAGACCTCCTTCCGTACATCAGAAATCTCATACCAATTCGAGATTTGAAGAAATTTGACAGCATAGCTCCATACGACAGGATGGCCCACCCGCCAGGATCAGTAACCAGACGGAAGGGTAAGGTGACTCAAGAACTGCTCATTGATAGAATGGAAGGAGGCAGCTTGGGATTTAGTATAAGAGGCGGTTGGGAGAACAAGTTAGGAATCTTCATATCTTCAGTAGATGGAGGGTCACCTGCAGAATACGCTGGCCTGGTAGTTGGTGATCAAATTGTTAGTGTAAACAATATTTCATTCGAGTGGATAACACACACAGCTGCGGTGGAAGTGTTGAAGAATACAAATCCACTAACAGCAATAGTGTGCAGCAATCGTATGACACATCAGATGGATAAGGGATCATATGTGTGGTAAGAACATGCCATAAAAGTCACTGACAAAATCCAGACACACTTGGTTAAGGTTACATCACTTAGAACATGTAAACCATACTTCATTTGGTGCCTGAAAAGAGTCACGTATACATAAAAGATTTTGAAGTGAAAACTTTTGTAGATAAACTAAGGCAAGATTTGGAGTAAAAGTGTTGTAGCTGGCAGTGTCATAGCTAGTTATAATTATTTTGCATAATGCCTAAATATGTTTTGTTGCTGCGAGTAATTATCCCACAAAAAATTTATGTGTATGATCATGTTGCTCTAGCTAATTGTTTGCTGTTGTAGGGTGCCTACCAATGAACAAAAACATACAAATAAAGCAGATTTTCAGGTGTGTCAGAACTGGTATCATATGTACACAAAAATAGTTTCTACACAACAGGGACACAAGGGGAAAAGGAAGAAGGTAGCAGTCCAAGTTAACTGGCAGCATAGGGGATTAGGAGTGTCATTAAGAGGAGGCAAGGAGTATGGCATTGGTCTGTACATTGCTAGGTAATGGGCCATCTCGGTGTGCTATTGATACTTGGTTTTGTAATTCATGTGTGGTTTAGTATTGATGATGGGTCACGTGCTGCTGCATGTGGGCTGAGGGAAGGAGATCAAATTGTTGATGTGAATGGATACAGTTTTGTTGACATACTTCATGCTGAAGCTGTTGCTATTCTTAAATCTTATCAGACTTTAATTCTCACCATTAAAGTAAGTTATATAATGTATAGGCTATTAAATATATTAAAATCATAGCTAGCTAGGTTGGTATTAATTAGAAATAATATTTTTAATACAGTCAACAGGGAAAGTGCCTACAGTTAGTGAAATAGATGAAATAAAGAAACCTCCTATTCATTATTCACACTCTCTGCCACGTGATTACAGAACTAGAACCAATACAGCACCCTCAGCATTGCCATCAAATAAGACTAGCCAGAGAGGTACACATGTCCAAGTAAATAGTTCACTAATGTATTGTTCTTGTATAGTAAAACCAGTAGCACAAGTCAAGCCTGAGCAACAAGTTCCCAGGCAGATGCCAGCTATGACGTCCACAGATTACCCAGACAATTCAACATCGGTGCCATCCCTACAGTTTTCAACAGTACAAAGAGCCGAGAGCACGAAAGTGAGAACTCTCAGATCACAGTCCACACCAGAAGTGCCAAATGAACCAGATTCTCTCACCCTGGCAGAAAAGCCTCGAGCAAGGAGCTCTCTTCCATTAAAGCCATCACCTTTGTTATATAGCTCCGCAAGTCCTCCACCACGGCCAGCTAACAGAAGGTTTAATCATTTTACAAAAGAAGAGTTCAAGTTTAACAGTCTCCCTCGTGGCTTCAAACTAGAAGCAGCAAAGAAAGCGTTTATTGAAGGGATGGGTACCCAAGTGATGCACACCTCAGCTTCACACATCTCGGCCAAGAGTCTTCTACTTGACAGAGCCAACAAGTTGTTGAGTGAAAGAGAATGTGCCATATTAAGAGAAAGACTGCAACAAGTAAGTCACTGTTGACTGTGTGACACCTTTTAATGAAATGTGACACAATTAGTATGAAAATGGAATGAAAATTGAAAAGTTTGTGGACTATTTGTTACCATTATTGGACAATAGTGAGAAGTTACAATTGCTAACAGAAATTAGGTACATATTAATGCTGGATTAATTGAATATTATCAAGCTTATGTAGGTCTGTGTTGGAGGCACCAGACTTAGCCACATTTGATGAGTTAGTCTCCCCCAGAGAAGCTGAGATGTTGATGAAAACAAATGGTATGGTATCTCATCACTGGTAGTGCCATTACCTTCTTCCTCATTACTAGACAACCAGCATCATGACTTATTACTGAACGCCATTAAAGGTACAATCTTTGCTGAAGTACTTTACTGCACTTATTATTATTAACTGCACTAGGACATGGAGGTGTGAAAAAATTACGTAAAGTTGCATCTGCTGATGACATCGCTGATCAAGACCATGAGTTAGGTGCATTTGGGTCAGAAGCTGCACAAGGCATTCTAGATAAGGCCACACAGTTAGTAGAATGGTTACTGTAACATATTACTTATTGTGAATACCAACTACATAGTAACTCAAAGGATGGTTCCCCTCGAAGACTAGAATCATTCATTGCCTGGGAGGATGATTCCTTTGTCGCTGAACGACGACGTAGTTTGAGAAAGAAGTACCAAGCATCAACAGAAGTGTTAGTAATTGAATTGGACAAGATGCGTCCTAACATTGGTAGGTCTATGACCACAAGTGGTCGTGGCTAGTTTGCAATGCATTGCAGGTCTATCGGTTGATGGAGGCGTGGACACTAATCAAAAAGAAATAAAAATTACAGAAGTGAAGGAAGGTGGGGCTGCACATAAACATGGCTTCCTAAAGGTACTGTGTACAATGTACATGAGATGATAATCGTTAAAAATGTGTAACAGGCTGGGTACGAAATCTTGGAAGTGGATGGTGAAACTGTTCGTGGCTTGAAACATCGGGAAGCCTGTATGGTTATACATAAAGCGTTCAAGAGCAAGAAACCAAAAATGGAAATGATTGTCGTACCACATGTTACATAAATCATCATGAATGTCCGTGCTTTAAAATAAACCGCCTGCAAAACGCACATCAATTATATCATGTACATTATTTATACTAACAACCTTCTAGCTTCTTCTAAGAATGCTGCCTTTCTTTCTGGAAATGACAAGTTGCTAAAGTCAGGTTTAGCAGAGCTGGTAGTAGCTTGCGGAAACTGCACACAATAAGGGTAGACATGAGTATACAGAAATAACTAGACTAACATCGGGTTCCTCATTAAACTGAATTTTTCCCTCCAAAACATTAGTAATTGTTTTGTCCACATCTCTGGTGAGCACTAATCAGAGTAGATATAACAAACTGTCCCTAGGCTACAATCAGAACAGGTTGGTCACAATTCAAAAAAAAATTTTTTTTTTTACTAGCCATATTGTGCAACCATGGTGCACATGGCATGGATGATTTATACTGAGCTGTTGGGGGTTAATTTTTCTATGAGATCACATGAGATGTTTGATGCTGTGTGACCAACCTCCTCTGGACTAAACCTCACTCAAGTCACGACGTATCACATGATCAGAAATGTGAGGCAGAACATCTCTCACTTGTGATAACATTACCTCCAACTGGGGATCCTGTAGTGGACAGATCACATGACATCATGTGATCAACTGTACACAACCTGTGGTAGCATCTTGTTGAAGTGTGAAATTGGGATGAAAGGTACATTGTTAGTTGTTGTCGTCTTTGTAGCAGCTAATGCAAACAATCACACCAAAATCTACAAATCACCACTCAGCTTACATGGTCTAATCCATCTATCCACATCAGTGCCATCCAATTGAGTACATGTCAAGTGTAATGTACTGCCAACTACCTAGCTTATGGTTGATCATGTGTTACCATGGTAACTGTGTGTACCTGTTGGGTTCTAATAGTGAACTGTTCCACACTCTCATCGTAATGACAACTGATTACTGGCAGAAACCTGGCACACAATTACCATGGCAATACCATGACGACATTATTACATACCTTACTCTAAACACTGTTACAGGACAGTACATACATGAGAGTAAGTCCATCACTGGTGAATATGTGGTAACTGTAGTCTTGACAACAACATAATTATATGTACATTGGAACCAGAACAATATGGACACCTTAACCTAAAGTGCCCTGGTGTCAGTTTGTGTACTAAGAGATATTTTAGGACCTCAACTAAGTGTTTGGATTATGTAGGTACATTTACAGGTCCCAGAAACTTACAATATTTAAACCCGCAACATTTAAGGGTCTCTGTGTTTCTATGACAACTGGCTGAACTTGCTTGTCCAGTACAAATGGCCACATCCTAAGGGCAAACGGTCAAATGATATATCATCACAAGACAAACCCACCTATATTTCAATAGTGCATGTGATCCATTAGTGGGTGTGGCTTCTGGCTGAGCAATGATTTGAAGAGAATTGGTAACTTTGGTAACCTCTCTTTGGCAGGTTTCATCGTCCTTAGCAACCAACAATTGGTATGGTAACAAGGTAGGTGTGAGCAGTTGATCTGATGAAGGATATACCTGGGGGTGTAGCAATGCAACTATTCTCTGATTGGTTAGAATGAGCTCCTTACACTGAGGCAATTAATGACAAGATGAAAGATCATATGATCCAAACGAGATACCTTATTAGCTACTAAAACCTGTTCAACACATAATAACCATGACAACTAGACACATGATCACTAGACGCATAATATCACAAGCATAAACATAAAATGGTCACCAGTATAGTACACTACTAGAAAATATTCCAATTATGTCGACGCAATTTTCATTGGGAGCACACTAGAGTTGGACAATATAATGACATAAGATATTGTTGCTATAGTGATAAAAGCATAAGACAATAATGGTATTGAGGCTATTTTTAAACATCACAATACATCGAGTTCATGATATACCGTGATACATTGCTTACAAAATGAAATACCATTACTGTAGAGCTGTCTTACTAATACAGCAAATTACATGTTGTATGTATTTTTTATAGCTCAAGCGTTTGTTTTTAAGATGGATACATCAATACGAGTAAGAGAAAAACTTGTACTTATTAGCATTACATGGTTTCTCTAATTTGCATGTAATATCATGATAATATTGATAAATTACATCTTGTGGTGCACTTTTTCAATATCACCCAATCCTAGAGCACATCAATGAAAACAAAACCCATGAAAAGTTCATATGGGAACATTTTCTAGTAGTGGTAGTCTCATGTGGCAAGGCCGCATTTTCTTCTGCACACAGCACTTACTGTCTACAATTATAAGTGTCTGCCTGAAAAAAAAAGGTCCAGATTGACTTATTACATTATCTACAGACTTATGTAGGTAAAAATTTACTGACAGCAGCTTCCAAGGGGTGAGCACAAGACTTTTCATCCCAGGTAACATTGACAAATCACTTCTAGAAAGACCTTGCAATTTGAATGGTAGCACTTTGTACGACACTACTGTACAAATATTTTTACTATTTGTACGGTAATCATGCATTATAACACACACTAGTTGTATGAATTTTTTTTGGTGAGTTTAAGTTTGGCCTGGCAAACCAACCCTAGCTCACTTTGAACTCACCAAAAACTTACCATCATACAGACAGTGAAAGACACCATTACGCTTAACAGACAAACCCAAAGCTCTTTGGTTTTTTCTTCACCAGGGTGTATATGGCTAGGTAATATACATAGGTTCTTATAAGTAAAAATTAAGGGAGGTGGGTAGCTAGTAGCAGCATAGCATAGTGGTAGAACTTTAGCCATGTCAGACATGTAGGGGATTGCGGGTTTGATGCTTCAAAGTGTCACTTTTTTTTCATTCGGGATCCTTTTTGTCTATGATCTTATGACTACTGTACGAATAGCAATGGCCATTTTAATAGCAGCCTGGCCATACGAGACTACACCAGTTGGGGAGGGCTTTTAAATATTTCCTATTGCCAGAACCTATGCAGAAAACAAAGCAATATTTCAGCTGAGAGAGTTTGCAAGACCTTGATAAAATAAAAGGCTGTTCAAAATACTTCTCAACTAAAGCTTTTTGATACTTGGTTTGAGTCCAGTAGTTCATTTCTCAGCTAAAATGTTACTTTTCTTTGCAAGTGCAGCTGTATTCAAAATTCCACTATCAGCAGCAACTTACGTGAAATAATTTCTAAGAGATCGTACCTTTGCATTAGGGTTGTGTCCCTTATGATCACATGATACAACTATCCCAAGAGTAGTGAACATTACCCTGAGCATTCCCCTGCAGGATGGGGACATCATTACACACTGCACTGCAGTAATTCACTTGCCTCTTCCATGGAAATCTGTCAGGTACCAACAGTAACAATAATAGGACCTGTACACCTATGCATAATCTCAAGAGGAGTAGAAGTAATCCGATTGGCACGTAAAATATTGCAAAATACGTCAACCAAGACTCATATTTTAATCTGTGGAGCACTTACATAACTCATACAACACTTCTTGGGACCATACCTCGTCCTATTTAACGCTTTATTTAATTCCTGGAGTTCACTACCTCTATCAGCCATTCCAAAATCAAATCATTCTAATAATTTCACGCGCGACTCGTAATGGCGAACGCCGGTAATCATTCTGATCATTTCGATAACGACAACGACATGTTGTCGCTGAAGGTTGCCGTTCCGATATTCACCATATTCTGGGTTTTGTTTGGTGCCGTGCTGCCATGGTTTATACCTAAAGGACCCAATAGAGGGTAGGTTTGTGTGATGTGTACGATATAGTCTATCACTATTTGTCTCCGTAGTATCATTCAAACGATGATTGTAACTACAGCGATTTGCTGTTATTCACTGTATCCTTTTGAATGAGTTTGTGCATGTATGCACGTGATGTCATTAACCTTGACACAAGATCAGGTGGCTAATTGTATTCTTGGCACAAATTAATCCTCTGGTTGCACCTAATGTTAAGACAGAAATTGTAGGACACATCAGAAAACAATGGAAATTGTCAGAACCTGATGGGAGTAAGTTATATGTACCCCGAATCCCAAAATGTGTGTACACGTACATGTGTGAAAAACTTCGGTTGTATACAATCACTGGTGGACTGGACTACTGGACTCAAGTTTTTTTTCTTCCGTCTTAAGCACATTAGTTTGTAGATATTGCTACATTTAATAGAATATACAGGTAGACCTATCTACTTTGCACTACCTGTGCATTTTAGAGTAGGTATCATTTGCCAATCAATCTTGAAAGAGACAACTGTTAACTACATCAATGTGTTCTAATGAAAGTATATACTCACTCTGTTTTACAATCAAACAATTCTTTCATGGCATGATCTCCTGAGAGTCATTCATGACTACCATTCTTCTTATCATGGAGTATAAATCTTAGCTATATAATATCCATGCTGGCATCCTAATACCAGTAATGGTCTTCCAAGTCAGCAAAATTAAGTGACTGTCTTGCTATTCCTTCCATTGGTAGGTGATGCATACATCCTGTATTGTTGCGGCTGGACAAAGCTGACATATTCTGACATGACTACACTGCTTTGTTTTGTGTGTGAAGGTGGTAGTGGTCCAACTACATAAGATTAGCACATTCTATATAACAAACAATAGCCAGTTGACCAACGTTTGGTGAAAAAGGGAAAAAAATTGGATCCAGTAGTCCAGTCCACCAGTCCAGTCCAGTGATTGTATACAACCAAAAACTTCTGCGTTATTTGCAAGCCAGTTGGTTAATTAATTGTATCGATTGAATGAGGAAATTAATTGCTTCAAATCACACGATTTCCAAGCTTTTCATTCCAACCAAGTAGAGTTCTAGGGTCTTGATGCTAGAGATGTACCAATTCAGTGTTTATACTATTCTGGTACCAAGAAAATTTATTTTACTGCTGTTGTACAATATTGTGGTGATCTGATAAAATTATTCTTATGATTGTGTGTGATGACTGGTCTGTTACAGGTAGTGCATTTATATAATTTATCTGCCAATTGTTTGCAGAAGTGCTGTTACTGGAGCCAGTACCAACGGTGGTGTGGCCTCAATTACACAACCCAGATCTAGACAATAAGGCACCCACAAATTTTAATGCATGCTCCTGCCAAGACGTTTCCCAAGTATTTGAATGGTGTACATTCACATATAGTGTAGTTGTTTCTGCCAATAAATTTTCTGCTAATAAATTTTCTGCTAAATGAAACAGTGTTGTGGTTATATGGCTTCTTTTAAGTTTTTGTATGTTTTTGCAAAAGATAAGTGGCAATGCCATAACATTTAGTTTATTTTGTAAATGGAGAGAGAAATGATTGGTATGGTTGAAACATAGATCCTTTACACCCTGGGATTGGAATCTATTGTTTTCAACACCTCCTTCCGCACCTACATTGACACCTTTCTACAAAGACATCTGTGAATTAATGAACATTAGTAACTGGACTTTAACGTATTTCTCTGTTCAGTGAACAGTTGGGATGATGAGCTTCCTTCAGTTCGATTAACGAAGGGTTGGTAAGTACACAAAACAAATTGCACGCTGAGGGGACGATATTTCAGGTAGGTAGAACTAGCCAAAGTTTGCTGCATTGTTCAAGCGGTAGGATTCAAACATGCACTGTCAAAGGAGAAATGGACCAATGACCTAGTTGGTTCGATTGCTTGTCCCAAGTTATACTTATGGACTGAATTTGACATTCATACAATGAACAATTCGAGACTTACAGCTAGCCAAATTTTCATTCGCTTGGATCTGGCAGTGAGTTTTGTTGCTGTTATTTGCCTCCACAATCGCCTTTTCACCCTATTCGCAGTAAAGAACAAGATTACTGTAGAAAACAACATGAGATTCACAGTAGCAACGTTTCTCCACCCAGTTAATACCAATTAATTAACAGTGCAGACGGTTTGAACACTAAGTACAGCAAGTATGCAGAGATTCCTATCCCAGGAGTGTAAAGGATCTATGGTTGAAGGCATAATTATTAGAATGAACACTTACAAATTGGTGCTTTCTACGTGAAATCTATTTTAACCGATTTTGTTCAAATCATCCAGATCAGTACCAAGATGGGTACATCTCTAGTTATGTTCTGTCACTTAGTACTTAAGCCTTGTCCATCCTTTGTTTGATCACCTTATGTAGTGGGATATATTATGACTACTGTTATGAAACTAAAGGAATTAAATTTTTTTTGTAATAATTATGTACATGAAGAAGGTGTGTACAAATACATATTATGAACCCTTAATGTGGTGTATGTTTTATTAGAGTAAATTATTTACTACAGTTAAACATGATCGCTAGTTGTACTCCAGATATTTCTGCTAAAGAGGACTAAATTAATAAATTTTTTTTTTTGATTGGAGCACAAAAAACTTCAAAACCGCCAGCACTTTTATCTCTCAAAGATTACACAATAGTACATGTATACAATAAGATTGTTGGTGGTGTTATAACATGACTGTTTTTATTTACAGAATGTCCTCAGAAGTGGTGATGGACTATGGACTATTGTCAATGTGTTCATAAGGAGTGTCACTGTCTTGTTCAGAGTCACTATTATATGGTTTTCTTGAATATATCACAAATGTATTGCTTTGTTGTGATGTTGCGTTCTCCAAAAGATCAAACTTTGCCTTCTCTTTAAGATATTGTTTGATCTTACCTAGCCCTTGTCGGCACACTGACATTGGAGGGAACACTAAAGGGTTGCCACTAAGGGATATTCCCTGAAGAGGTAACCTAGCCAGAGAGAATGGTAACATCTTAATCTCATTGTTGGCGATGTTTATTTGTTTGAGGGATATCATACAACTAAGATCATCCTCCGGTAATTCCTTTATCTTGTTATTAGCGACATGTAGTAGTTCTAACTTATCTAGGTCAGTGATAGTGGCCGGCAACTGTTCTAACTTGTTATTTGCTAGTAATAGAGTAGTCAGGTTCTTTAAGTGCTGTAGTTCATTTGGTAAGCTAGTCAGTTGATTGTGCTCCAAGTTTAGTACTACTAGACTACACAATAGACCGAAGCTAGGTGGCAATTTAGTCAGCTTGTTCTGCTGCACATGTAATACCTGCAGGTTTACTAAACTGTTAATACAATCGGGTAACTCTGATAGTTGGTTGTTGTTTAGAAACAATTCCTTCAGCTGCAACAGCTCACACGTTACACATGGTAGCATCACAAAACAGTTATAGGAGAGGTCTAAAGTAATTAGAGTGCTTGATATTGTAGTAAAGTCACTGGGTAGTGTGGATAACGCGTGACGTTTCAGCACAAGACATGTTACAGATCTGGATGAGGTCACGTGTAGAAGAGAGCGAATAAACAATCCTTCTGGCAAATTTAACCATTTTTCCTGTCCATGGACTAAACTGACAACAGCGGTAGTATCATCAGTTAAAGTTAGTTGCACCTTAAACCACCTCGCATCAATCAACTCCATGGCTCACGTGCATGCTCTTGGTGCGGTATATTTAGAACTGCAAAATGTCTTCTAAACGTCGCTCCTCCAGTGCAACTTCATTGTTTGTTAGGGGTCTTAACCTCAGAACAAAGTGAGTAAATTATTTTTTCTTCTCGAGTAATGCATATGCCGATTATAGGGCAGAAGAATTGAGGGACTTGTTCTCACAATATGGCAGCATCTCGGATGTGTACGTACCATTGGATTACTACACTAGAGAGCCGCGAGGTTTCGCGTATATACAATATCCTTGTGAGGGTACGGGCCTTTGTGTGTAGTAGTGTTAATTTTTGCATGCAGCACTAAAAAGTAAAGACCTCTCCAAATTAAAAGCCTGCAAAAAGTAAAGACCAGTTAAAGAGAAGATCTTCAAAGTAAAGTAAAGACTGCTAAAGTACAGACCACATAAAGTAAAGGCCTCACTAAAGTATAGAAAGACCAAAGTAAAGACCTCTCCTGCAAAGTAAAGATCAACTAAAGCAAAGAACTCCAAAGTAATGATCTAAAGACCTCTTCAAATTAAAGACCAGCTAAAGTAAAAGTCTCTCCAAAGCAAAGATCTCCAAAGTAAAGACCTCTCTAGCTAAGGTAAAGATACTGGTTTAAAGTAAAGAGCAACAGGCCATAGCAAGGTGTGGCTAGTTCCCCTTGACTCAGCCAGTACATATGATGATGGAAGAGATGCTGAAGATGCTTTACACTACTTGGATGGCTACAGGTTACATGGCAGAGAACTAGAAGTGCAATATGCTGAGGGTGACAGGAAGAGTATGTAGTTATGATGTTGTATTTGATAGCTTAATGTGTTCTCTTCCAGCTGCAGGTCAGATGAGGAGGAAGGAACGAAGAAGCAGCAGGTAAATGACCACATTATGTAAAACGTTGCTATGGTAACTGAACAGGTCAATGTCAAGGTCACCACAACGTCGTCGTGATAGTGGTAGCAGAAGATATCGATCTCGCAGTCCAAGAAGACGTCGCAGTAGGAGCTACTCTCGTTCATATTCACGCAGTTGGTCAAGATCTCCACGTCGATCACGTTCATACTCGCGTAGCCCATCACCCTACCACAGGAGAAGATAAACTGAACAATATAGTAACTGCTGTAACTAGTATTTTATTATTAAATATACTAATCATCAGAAGCCTTAGTTCTCAGCTTTTTAGCAGCAGGAGTTCCAATAGAGGAGATGCTGTCATCAGAAGGAAGGCGGTGTCTGGTCTTCCTTAATGGAGTCACTGTATCTTCTTCCTTTATGCTATCATCACCCATACCCACAAGGGACATCACATGTTCCATCCTACGACCTAATTGCACACATGGTTACACACAGACACACACGTGACATTGGGGGAACTCACTGCTATCTCGTGATCGTAATATTTTTGCTGGAGCTGTGGAATGTACCATTAATTGAGTGGCGAGATAGTCTTGAATGTTTTCCATCACATCTTTCCTCATCTCTTCAGCCATCATATGCCTGTGTATTGCGACCACTTTACACCCCCAGCTATGGCCACACCACAACTCACACATCATGGTTGGAGCTGTTGTACATCAAGGCATTCTGGAACATTAACAACATGTCCCGTTGAAAGTCCATATCTGTACGGATCACACCAGTCTCAATCTTCTTCTTGATTAAAGACAAGTCCATTGGCCTGGTACATATACACAAATGCACAGTATGAATGTGTACACACAGTACATGTTACTTACCGGAACACCACCTCAGAATATCCTGTTGCTTCCTCATCTTTCACTGCATGTAGGAACAAGCTGGCAAACCTGTCAGGAGTCAATAACCATGACTACACGTGACAGTGTTGAACACACTTGTGCTGGGAGGCATGTTGCCATACCAACATGATGGATTTACGCCACATCTTCATTGATTGAGCCACTTCCGGATCAACCTCACTACTGATACAGTGATAACACTAACTACCAGCAACATGACCTTACTCTATCATGGAAGAAGATGGAGATGTCATTCCTGAGGTTACTGCTGATAATGGCTCCTCTTCACTCTCACTTGGTTCATTGGAGAGCAACCGGTGAAGCCCTAAATGTTACCAGTCAGTTAACAGACAAGTAATGACACAAGCAGCCATCACTTCTTGGTGCTCCTTTGTGGCGTACTGGTACAACATCTTCACCATCAGAGTCTAGTACAGGTTGTTTGCCAATGATCACCATCGTCCGAGGACTACTAGCTTTTTTCCTGCTAACCTGTAATTGTGTAGGCTGGACTTGGATTATGTGCTGTAGCGTGCATAATGGAGAATGTGTATAGTGTATGCTTACATGTATAGTGTGTCTGCCTGCCTATCTCTGTATGTGTAGTACACTATGGTCAAAATTATGAGAAAGCACTAACCTGAGGCACTTTCATTTTACCAGAAATCCTACTACTGCCTCTTGTCCTTGTCTTCTTCTCGATGTCTGCATCAGCACTGGGTGTGGCTTCATTTGCAGTGGGTGTGACTTGCTCGCTAGTTGGTGTGGCCTTCTCTGTAGTGGGTGTGGCTGCTTGCTCAGTAGCAGGAACAACTGGTGTATTAGTAGGACTGACTGGGGTAGCTTGTTGCGTAGGTGTGACTTGTTCATTGGTAGGAGTAGCTTGTTCCTTAGTGGGGGTGACTTCTTCCCCAGTAGGTGTAAATTGTTCTTTGGAAGACGTAGCTTGTTCCTTCATAGGGGTGACTTGTTCATTAGCAGGAGTAATGACTACACTGGGTGTGGCTTGTTTTTCAGTGGGTGTGACTTCTTTTTCAGTGGGTGTGGTTTGTTTCTCAGCGGGTGTGACATGTTTTTCAGTGGGTGTGTCTTGCTTCTCAGTGGGTGTGTCTTGCTTCTCAATAGGTGTGGCTTGCTTTTCAGTGGAAACGGCTGTTTGCTTTTCAGTAGGGGTACTAGGTTCTTTGGTACCAGTAACAGCTTTATTAGTGACTTGATCATCAGTGGAAGATGCTTGATCAATAATTGCATGATCGTCAACAGTTGGAGCATGTTTATCAGGGCTGGTCTGATCAACATTGATAGCTTGATCAGGGTTAACCTGGTTGAGTTGATCAGCAACAAGGTTAGATGGAGCCTGGTCAATGGCAGGAACAATAGCTTGATCAGCAGTAGTTGTGTCTTGATCATGATCACCAGTAACTTGATCATTGGTGGTAGTAACTTGACTGATTATGGAGTCATTAGTTGCAGGTGGAGTAGTGGGTGTGATACGGTCACTGCTAGGGAGCATTTCATTGGCTGTTTCTGGAGTAGACAGCAATGTGGGCGGACCTGGAGATGAGTAGGTGTGGTCATCATGGCTTAACACTTTAACTTGCACTGGCTTTGCTGCTGCTGCTGCTATAGTTTCCATAGCAACATTAGGCTCAATTTTAATGGTAGTGGCAGAAGTACTTATCATTGGAGTAACAATAGGCGTGGCAATAAGGGGTGTGGCTGTATTAGATTTTGAAGTAGCCTCAGTCACAAGAGCCGGCTTGCTGGTAGAAGGTGGAGTTGGCTTGTTGCTAACAGGTTTTTCTTTAGGGGGAGGGGTTATGACATCACTTGATTGATCAACTATTGACTCTGCCCCCTCATCATGATGTGAAACTTGCTCCATAGCAACCATATCTTTCTCCTCACTAGAATGAACAGCAAAGTATCATAAAACCACCTATATCTCAAAGTGTACTTCATGACCTTATTAAGACACCTCCTCATTATAGTGACCATCCCAAGTAGGCCCATACATAGCAATGACCAGTGACCATGTCAAGTAGGTATCAAAACAACTTAAAAAGTGTGTCAAATCCTTTTTCTACTATGTGCCCCAGTATATATTTACGTACTTAATAGGCTCAGTGTATGCTACTACATACATTACATCTTTTACTACTCACTCTTTGACTTTATTCCACATTTTTATCATATCCTCATCACTGATTTCTCCATTTTCTATCATCTCTAAGTCCTTCTTTACCCCACTACGTGTACAAGAAAACACACGCGTCACATTCCACAAGATATATGACCAACAATCCCTCACTTGTACTCAATCCTAGTAGCTTCCAGTAGGTTATTAATTTCTATCAATCGTTTCTCAGTTAAATCCCTCACAATCAGGTCTTGTGTTGTCTCTCCTATCAACCTGATCAGTGGTTAGCCCACAGGAGGGTAACTTACCACTTTCTGACTCACTGCCTCGTTTCTTTTTGCGCCTACAAACACAACTCACTATTATACAAGGGATATGGAGCTACTGACTTTGGTGTAGAGGCATTATCCAATAAGGCGGCATAATTTAAAGCACAATTCTAATTAATACCATCCCAAATAATTATCCTGCAGAATCATACTACCTTTTGAGAATAAAATTCTGGTTGCCTGTCTTCCTCTGAAAGTGGACGGATAGTTCTACTAACCGATACCCTAAATGTGAAATGCATACACCAGTTGTTGATATGTGCAAGCGACTGCTGACCAATTTTGGTCCCCGCTTCGCTGCACTGCTGAGCCCAAAATTAGCTGTTCTCTGACAGTCCATTGTGTCCCTCTGCTCTCTGCAACACGTGATTAACGACAACACAACGAGTAGAGACAAATACCTGCTCTTGCAACCTGCATCGTCTGTGATTCTAATATATTCGAGGTGTGTTTATATTCTATCACTTTCGCATAGAGGCGAATGGGAAACTGTTTCGGTACTGGCAACCGAAGGCGTTTAAGAGGGGCTACTGATGTAGAACATGGCGTGGGTAAGTTAGTAACCTATTATACAGACTAGGGTTTGTCCCTTATAGTAGCAGTTGGCAAAAACCAGCCACTTTTGAGGGTGCCGGTTATGTGGTCTTCTGACGTTATCGCCACGGATGGGCAACTTCAGGGCAAGCGAGACGAATTTTGGGACACTGCCCCCGCGTTTGAAGGAAGACGAGAAGTGTGGGACGCGCTAAAAGCTGCCGCAGAAGCTGCAGAACTGAAGGATTATGATTTAGCCCAAGCCATTGTAGATGGTGCTGGAATTTCGCTACCCAAAGGTGTGCACTTGTGCCTGGTATGTTATATATAACTGTATCATTTACAGGAACCCTAGAAGAGTGTTATGATGAGTTAGGTAGTCGTTATGTTATCCCAAAATATTGTCTTAACAAGCCGACCAACTTTACTAGTGACACTGGAGGAGCAGCAATGGCTGCCTCTCCTGATCAGTTAGTACCAGTTGATCAAAATGAAGAGAAAGTTAATATCAAGTTACGATTGTCAACTGGAAAAGATGTTAAATTGTCAGTGTATCCATCAACAAGAATGTCTGAAGTAAAGAAGATGTTACAATCTAGTGAAGGCATTGATGCTGTCAGAACTAGACTGT
Organism: Dysidea avara; assembly: GCF_963678975.1. Lineage (NCBI taxonomy): Eukaryota > Metazoa > Porifera > Demospongiae > Dictyoceratida > Dysideidae > Dysidea > Dysidea avara. The sequence goes on along the minus strand of NC_089281.1, from coordinate 26,473,594 downwards.
TGTTCTCAGGAAAACTTGTTTCTGACTCAGCTACAATAGAACAGTTAAAAATTCCTAAAGGATTTGTGTTACAAGTAATTGTTTCTTAACACGTCCATTAATTTATTACACTCTACTAACATGGTCACTACATTACAACAGAGATAATAAATTATATACAAGAGTACTATACGTACATAAAAAGAGTTTGAATGAAATATCATTGTCATAAATTAGGTGATTGTACAAGTCTTATGATACTGGCGTACTGTTGAGCACGTCAAGCACACTAGGGTCCATTGAGTATCGGTTGACTACATTACTATGTGATGCTGTCCTTGGGTGCAGCGTGGGCCCTGATGGTAGTTCAGCTGTGGTAACCTCACTGTTAAAATAGTCCTGTAAATTCTTTCTCTGCACTGTGAATTCCTCCTCCAACTCCTATACATATTTACTAGTCAAAGATGTAGTTAACTATGTAAAGGCTTCTTGCCTTTTTACGCTGAGAGATTTGTACCCTCCAATCCTTCAACTGTTGAGTGTACTGGTCATCTCTCTCCTTCATTTTCTGATTCTCTTGTTGGATTAACATCTGCTTCTTTTCACTCTGTAATAAAACATAGACAACTTGTCTAGACCAATTTCACATACCTGAATAGTCTCCAGTTCTTTCATTTCACTTTGTTGCTCAGTTTTCAACGTTTCTTCCTCACGGACGTGTTTCTCCTGGAGCTGACGAAGCTCATACTCTAATCGGCGAGAATTCTGAGACTCCAACTAAAATGATAGCAGTAAGAGTAAATTATTACACACGTTATTATTACATCTTTCAGTTTCTCCTTTTCTTCTGGGTCTTTTTGCATACGCAGCTGTTTGCGCAGTTCGGAAAACTGATTTTTAAATTCTTGTTTTAGCTGTTTTGGTAGCCTCCTACCCTCTAAAATGTGTTTCTGCCTCAAGGCCTCCATCTTGAGTGAATCAATTCTTTGATGTTGCTCCACTTCCTAAAATACAAGTATCACGTGATCTGATGATGTCACTGACCACACCTTCTTGTGTTTCATGTGCATCTGGTGACGATGCATGAAGAATGCTTCCTTTAACTGGTGTTTGAATAGCTGGTGTTTTTCCTGTATTTGTTGTTGCTCCATCTCCCATAACTCACTCTCCCGTGCTATATATATTATAGTTGGCCTAAGTATTCAAGAGGTGTAATGCTTATTTACCTCTTATCAAATTCTGTTGGTCAATAAGGAATTGCTTTTCCATTTGGTGCACATTTTCCCGCTTTTCTTTCTGCAGCCGACGACATTCACTATTAAAAGCATCTGACTGTATTTGTTGAAAATGCCTGTCCTACAAAAATATTATCCCAGTTATAACTACCTTGTATTACTATACGCATACTACATACCTTGTCAAGTTGGGTAACATAAAGATCTGATAGTCTCTTTGACAATTGCCTTTTGCGTTCTGCTTTTGGAAGACTCTTGGTGTCCACTTCAAGTTTAGTTTCACTAGTAACCAATTTCTCTTCTTGTTTTTGTTCCTCTTTAAACCTCTTAAATTCTTTAGCCTGACACACACACAGGTAGCATACAGGACAGCCATATTGTTCTTACTTGCTCCTGTTTAAGTTTTTTTGTCTTGCTTCTGAAGTAAGCCTCTTGAGATGCTTCTAATTTTTCAATGTCTTTCTTCTGCGCTCGCTTCATGCTATCCAACCGCACCTCAAAACGTTTTTCTAATTCCTATAGACAAATTAGTTCACCAAAGATACTAAAAGTGAATTACTTACCTCTCTTTGCAGCTCAAATCTTTTCTCCATTAATTCTTGGTCTTGTCGGATCTTTTCCTGGAGTACTTGAGCTTCTTTCTGTTCTTCCCTTTGTAACACCTTCAACTCACGTAAGTCTTGTTTCCTGCACAATAACCTTTACACAACTGGCCACAGGGGTAGCAATCAGCTACCTCATCAATTTATATTTGCGACTATCACTGATGGTAAAGTTCTTCTTGGTGTCCACAATGTGTGTTGTCGTCGTGGAAAAGACTTGACCATCTACTTCAAATGTGCGCACACGAGATAACGTCTGGAAGTGATAATCCTGCACAGACACAAGGGTAAGTAGAGTAAATTTATTCATCACGATTACTTTGGTAACAGAGCCTGATCGTTTCTTTCCAGGACTGGCCTTGCCGGCTACTGCTCCATTAGACTTCCTGGTAGCACCATCAGTATGGTCTTCTGATACAACACTAATCTTTGGTCCAATGGAAGATGAAACAGATGATGAGACTGGTGGCACAGCGGACGCGGCAGGACCAATATCTGATGGTGAATGTAACGAGTCCTGCACACACTATGTACAAACAGTTGTGAGTAAATAATAAATACCTGGTCAGAATCTTCCTTATCTTGGAATTCTGGTAACTCCTCAAGTTTCTCAACAACTTCAGCCCGACGTTCCAAGTAAAGAATTCTTAGTGGCTTTGTACCCTCAACTGACTGGAAGAATGGATGCTACAGAACACAACGTTACTAAGATCAGACCAACATTACAATCCATTTAAACCTCAAGAATTGCTTTAGCTGTTGGCCTCTTGGCTGGAATCTTTTGAAGACACTGTTTAATGAGATCAGAAAATTCAGGTGACCACTTGGAAGGCTCGTCTAAAGCAGGAGCATCTGCTTTAGTTATTTTCATGAGTACTCTCATGGGGCTCATTTCATGATGGGGAGGGTTCATTTCAGCCATTTCTATGAGAGTGATTCCAGCACTCCAAATATCTGCCTATCAATACAACCAACATTACCAAGATATTGCTACCATAAGACACTTACTGAATAATCGTAAGGAACATCTTTACACGTCTCACAAGCAATCACCTCAGGGGCCATCCTGTTGGAACACATACTCACTAACACAACAATGCACAACCCTCTTTACCAATATGGTGTTCCAATGTACGTCTCTCTCCTCTGAAGTGTTTTCTTGTTCTTGGCAGAAACACCAAAATCAGCTATGGCAAATCAACAAAATAACATACAGTATGACATAAAATGGCCCTCACCTAATCTGATAGTTCCATCTGGACATAGTAATACATTTCCAGCCTTCAAGTCTCTATGGATACATTTGTTATCATGCAAGTAGGCTAGTCCCTGCAATATTGCCACTATATCAATTATCAAGGAAAACCTAACTATACCTCAAACATTTGTTTAGCTATACACTTTATCTGTGTTTCTGAGAGGCCATGGTCTAACTCTGATAGCACAAGATACAATGGATGAGAATCACACACACTTCATGGTGACCAATACCTACCAACTATTATATCATCTACAGCACCTCCTGCACAAAACTCTATGAATATCTGTCAATAAACACAACAGTGAAATCTTTGAACAGATATTGTACTGCAACATGAGCTTACATGTAACTTGGAGTCCCACAAGAATGCCTCATACAATCCAACTATATTATGATGCTTGCATTCTGATAAGATGTCTATTTCAACAACAAAGTCTTCCATTTCTTCATCATTATTGATGGGGACTATTTTTAATGCAGCAAGTCTGCCATCTTCTTTGTGCTTGGCCTATATTAAGTAGTCATTAACAACTGGTTGCTATACAGTTATTCCATTTCAATGGTGTGGGAGTGACACAAACCTTATACACTTTGCCAAACGCGCCGTCTCCCAACTCTCCCGTCTTCTCCCACATAGCGAAAGGGTCCTCATTTCGTTTTACGTTAGGATACTCTGCTTTCCCCTTCGGCTTGGGAGCAAATAACTTTCTGAAAAAGCTCATCGCGTCTCTCCACTGTTCTTACTGGACACGAAACTAAGCTTACTGACTATCACACACTACCAATACCACTTCCAAACATCAACAGTTCATTTGACGAATCATTCACCGTAATAGGTCCACTCCCTAAACTCCAGCTATTTACAAAACACCCAACCAGCGAGCGAGTGACTCCCTTAAATTACGATCTCCGTAAATTCTTCCGTTTACGTTTACCACCACGTGGCCATGAAATTCAACAAGAACGTCAGTTCTTCGCGAAGGAAGAGCAGAAAGCGACATTTCTCTGCCCCATCAAGTGTCAGAAGAAAGCTCCTCAGCGCTCCGTTGAGCAAAGAACTGCGTCAGAAGTACAACGTGAGGTCTATACCGGTCAGAAAGGACGATGAAGTAGTGGTAACGCGTGGGCATTTCAAGGGCCAACAACAGGGCAAAGTGACTCAAGTGTACCGCAAGAAATGGATCATTCATATTGAGCGCATTCAACGAGAGAAAGCCAACGGTAGTTCAGTGCCCGTGGGAATACACCCGAGTAAGGTGGAAATTGTCAAGCTTAAGTTGGACAAAGACAGAAAGAAGATCTTAGAAAGAAAGAATAGAGCAAGGTTGATGGAACAGGCAAAGGGGAAACATCAAGAGGAGGATATTGAGACTATGGAAACTTAGCAGGTAATAGAATAACGTGTATTCTAATACATTAATACGATTCCTTTTTTGGATAGGTTATTCATCAGTGACATTCTTTCAATGTTATGCTTGTAATGTTAATTTGAGAAACAATATACATTATTTGATAAGAGATCTAATACTACACAGTTATTTAGGTGACATTTATTCATCCTTGGTTCCATGCTTAAGAATTCTTGTGAATGCAACATAATCAAATCGTCCTTGACTGTCAATTGGTGCACCACGAAACATTTGATCAACCTGGATAGTCAACATTAGTCTTTGTAATGCACAAACATGATCAATTTACCTCTTCGTCGGTAAATCGATCTCCCATGGTTGTTAACAACTCCCTCAAACGATCTTCATTTATGAAACCTGAGCCCTCATCATCAAAACAGCCAAATGCATTCTTGATAACATCCTCCGGGTCAGTTCCTATAACAACACGGTTGATTGACCATACACAATTTGGTGCAATAAGGTAACCATTTAACTTCTCCCCAAACAATGTCAAGAACATCGTGAAATTGAGTGGTCCAGGAGCCTCAGACATCATACCATCAACAGTCTTGTCATCAGGTTCTTGGCCTGTAGCACAGTAGACGAGTTTGTCACTAAACATTACGCATGATCAGTTACCCGTAACTCACCCAGGGAGGCAAGCATGTCCTTCAGATCTTCCTTATCTACAAACCCATCCCTTGTCTGATCTATCATGTTAAATGCCTAAGAGATATGACGCGTTCTACTCCCCACGATTATGCTACGCTCAACCCAACCTCTTTGAACTCTTGTATCTGGGCCTGATCGAACATGGCAAAGATGTTTGAGGTGGCCCTTTGGCCCCTCTTCTTGATGATCTTCTTCCTGGCTTTCGCTTGACTCTACAATAACGAACAGTAGCACCATTATTACCTGAATTGCTGACCGACTTACCATCTTCACGATTTACTCGATAAACTGAAGCCTCACGTGAACTAACCACATATATATGCAAGCAATGCGGATATGCACTCCTACAATGACACCTCTTAAATTTGCGTTAGATAACTTCGCGAAATTACTAGTTCCATATATGGGGTCAAAAATTAATGGATTGCAAAAAGCTGAGGTTGTGCAGTATAACTTTAGGACTTGTATCATGCAGCAATGCACAGGACTTGTATCAAAGGTTTATTGAGACTCTTGACTCAGGGTCTTGTTTACTTGTTACTTGTATCATGGACTGGTTTATATGTGTATCATGGACTGAATTATGGCATCATGGACTAGTTTATGTTGATTATGTGGCAAGCACGCAGACTAAATTAGCAGTATCACTGATGCTAGAGGCTTAGAATTCAAGCAGATCAACAACTTATTGGGAGTATCCATTCCATCACACTTCTTGCAACCCCACGGTTGTACAATCTAGTTATTAATCATTTTTTTGCCAATAATAAAATTTAATCATGGATAAATACTTTTATCTAATTGTTTGTTATACATGCATGCAATTTCTTTGGGATGTTAATTGCTGATCTGGGCACACCAGCAATGGCCATCTGCCTACTAACACAATGATAAGAAGTCACATGTTCGCTACAACAGTACAATACTTTATTGAAAGAACATATAATTATAATCCACCCCATATACTATATACTCTTGTTCAAAACATTACATTTTAATGCATTTGGTAGCATAGCTACAATACACACAACTCGTGACAGAGTAAAATGCCTGCAAACTACAAAGTAGTTACATGAAGTGACAAATGCCACACACTAAAAAGACAGCCTGATTTGTACATACTCATTATGCAATCAAACAGCTGCTAAAAAATGCAGCAAATGTTACAGCAAGAATGCTATTGTTCTCTTGGTCCAAATATAGCAGTACCAACTCTTACGTTTGTACTTCCATAGGAAATCTGTAGTAATGAAATGAATAGACATCAAATGACCATTAAAACTTACAGCTTCAACAAAGTCATCGGACATGCCCATACTTAACTCCATCTTCTTTGTAAGTGATTTGTGGAGAGCTTTACGACAATTTATAAGTGTCTAGAAAAGTAGTACTATCTCAAAAAGACTCAAACACACTAACAGTACTCACCAAAAAATCTGGATTTGGTCCAAGGGAATAATCATGTCCAAATTTTCCAATTGTCATAACTCCAGACAAATTGAGACTTTCACAATCCTCAGATATGAACTGTGCTACTTCTAGACACTTCTCTGGACTGCAACCAGATTTACCTTAAATGGAAATCACCAATTAAATATTTTACCAACAAATGTACACAATACCTTCTTCTCTGCTGGTGTTTACTTGTACCATAACATTTAACTTCTCATCTCGGTCATCTAGTCCCCAGTGCTTGTTAAGTAGATCTGCCAATTTGATGGAGTCAACACTTTCCACCATCCACAGTTGATTCACACCTAACAAACAACACAAGTCAACCATATGATAATGTCATTATGGTAACAGCTGTTTGTGCACAAGTCCAAACAGGATTTAATAAAACAAATTAGTTCTCCTAGCAACATAACTCACTTAGAAGTTGCTTTATCTTGTTGCTCTGTAAATGCCCAATGAAGTGCCATTTGATCTCATCATAATCTCCAAACTGTAATTCAGTAGACAGTAAACCAGTAACAACATCTCGAGTTACCACTAACCTGTAAATCCCATGCTTTACTGCTCAACTCTTGTACCTGTAAGACACAAACCATACAGTGACTGGGACACACCCTGTTGTTATTAACTTACGTAATTTTCCCCAAAATGCCGCAAGCCTCCTTGGTATGCTGCGTATATTTTCTCAACAGGCTGCTTCTTGCTGACTGCAACTAATCGCGGAGGAACCCTACGGCCCGACTAGACAAAAAGAAACCACAGTAAACCATTTAAATTTTTTTTTTCAACAGCGTACATTTCGCGCTCCCTTTTCAATCGCCCTATTTACACTACGTAATCTTCCAAACAGTCCGCCAGGGACTTCTGTAAATTTAGGTAGCTCTTTAAGAGCCGAAGACATTATGAACCATCAGAGTACTGATGAAAACAACCTTTCTCTTAGAGACGCCACGCACCTGTGATTCACGTGCTGAACACGATGTTTACATATAGTCTCGCGTGGCACAGACCGCTATTTTCGCGCAGGGGCTTATCGATTGAAGATTATAAACGCCCGCGCGAAAGCTTCAATCGATAAGCCCCTGCGCGAAAGCTTCAATCGATAAGCCCCTGCGCGAAAATAGCGGTCTGTGCCACGCGAGACTAGTTTACATACACCATAGATAATAGACACCCCTACCGATTGAAGCCTACCGATCGATGGTAGGGGTGTCTATTATCTATGCATACACATTTGTCTTTCAAATAAGTGGGGCGATGATTACTCTGTTGTCATGGGGTGGTTAAGGTGCTGTCTATCTTTTTCTCTCTTGCGGTCCTCCATACAATGCATCCGCGGAGCCCGCTCATCCATCGGTCACTATGTTAAGACTCCCCCAATTGTGGAGCTGATTCGGGCAGAGTCTCAGTTTGCCGTGGACTAAGAAAGTCTAGTACTAGCTTGTAATCGAACAATTGGTTTACTGTATGTTAAGTTAGAACTGTTTTTTTTTTTCCTGAGCACATACCAGCAGGGTTGACTGCTCAGTACAAATAAATAAATAAAGTCCCGGTTTGTCCAGCACAGGCCATTTATGTGCTGGGGGTGGTAGGCAAGGGCAGTCCATCAAGCCCGGGATAAAAAATAAAAAAAAGTTTACATACACATTTGTCTAGGGTAGTCTCAGGCCCGGGGCCACGAGACTAGGTACGTCCGTGATACAGTTTCCGGCAACGAGATCATTGCATGCATTGCCTCATACACACACCCAATATCTGTAGACTACTAGTTGTACTTCTCGCCATGCTCACACAGGTTTTCAACAATGATGGTTCTCTCTCAAATTTATGGAACTGAGTCTAGTGATGCACTGACTGAATTATGAATGATTAAAAAAAAAAAAATTATGAATGATTACGAAGCTTAGTCAATTAGCTATCCTATTAATATCACATTTTTAATGCATTTGGTAGCACAACTACAATACATACAACAACTCATGACAGAGTAAAATGCCTGTACTACACAAAGTAGCTACATGAGATTACAACATGCTGCACACAAAAGCAGCCAGAATTATACATACTAACAAACTTATGCAATGAACAGCTGCTAAAAAATGCAGCAAATGTTACAGCAAGAATGCTATTGTTCTCTTGGTCCAAATATAGCAGTACCAACTCTTACGTTTGTACTTCCATAGGAAATCTGTAGTAATGAAATGAATAGATATCAAATGACCATTAAAACTTACAGCTTCAATAAAGTCATCAGACATGCCCATACTTAACTCCATCTTCTTTGCCAATGAATTGTGGAGAACTTGACGACAATTAATGAGCGTCTAGAAGAATCAACACCATAAAATTATCAAAACAACACACACTTTATACTCACCAAAAAATCTGGATTAGGTCCAAGGGAATAATCATGTCCAAATTTTCCAATTGTCATAACTCCAGACAAATTGAGACTTTCACAATCCTCAGATATGAACTGTGCTACTTCTAGACACTTCTCTGGACTGCAACCAGATTTACCTTAAATGGAAATCACCAATTAAATATTTTACTAAGAATGTACACATTACCTTCTTCTCTGTTGGTGTTTACTTGTACCATAACATTTAACTTCTCATCTCGGTCATCTAGTCCCCAGTGCTTGTTAAGTAGATGTGCCAATTTGATGGAATCAACACTTTCCACCATCCACAGCCCACTCACACCTAACATAAAATGAACACACCATATTTTTTTTTTTTTTGCATGAGCCACTCATAATGACCATCAACACAATTCATATGTTATAGTTAAAGCATTGCCATGCCTGTGTACAGAAAATACAGCACAAGGGGAGGGGGGTGTTGAGATGCCAATACAGCACAAGGCAAAGCTGAGTGCTGTATTTGCCTCAAGATACCCCCGAGTGCTGTATTTTTCATACACACAAGCATAGGCGATGCTTTAAGTGGTATATTGTACTTCCTGGTCATCTGGCTCGGAGCGATTTTCTCTAGTACCCAAACTGCTGTGATTTTCGGTGATCAGGATATCAGTAAGTGTTTATATAATCTATTTCTAGTCATAGAGCAAACTAATAGGATTAGTTGGCTAGTTTTAGCGATTTACAATGTCGTCAATCGTGCTGTCTTAGTGGAGTTGTATTTAAATAACTTTGTGATCAGATGATCAGTAAGCGCTTATGCATTCTATTTCTAGCTGTAAAACGAATTGGAAGGATTAGTTTGGTGATTTACTGTGTCACTCATGTGCTGTCCCAGTGGGTTGTTTTTGTAACATTCCTTAAATAAATTCTCCACATAACTGTACTGTATTTGCCCAAATAGCTGCATAACTGTTCTGTATGACTCATACAGTACAGTTATGTTGCTAATTAGTACTGTATGGACAATACAGTGCACCACATCGCTTTGATCCTCCCACGCAAAGTACAATATTTCATATAAAGATTATACATATTTGGTATGTACATTAGTCAGTGCTACAAAGTGGAGGCAAGAGTAGCTGCTCTGCTTGTTATAAAGGAAACTAAGTCACGACAATAGTTTCTTTGGGTGAATAAATTTTGCAATGTTACAATCTCAGTTACTGTTTGCTATTTCATTGTTTTTCAAGCATTTCATGCCTTCACTACAATTGTAATACAGTCAACACACTAGCTTGTATAAGGCTTACTTTTTACAATAACAGCGTTCTACCATGACCTGAATCCGATTAAATGCCGGGCGCCACTCAGACCTGAATTGTTCTTTGAGCTCTATTACAAGATGAGACACTAGGGATGTGTGATATAAACGATACACTGATATATACAGTGTGGATATGAGCTTTACTATTGTGATGCCATTTGATTATGGTAGCTGTTGCATGATTTATTTTAAAACACTTGCGTGTATCAAACGAATAATAGTGCGCAATTATTTCCATACAGCACTGGAAGGAAAATACAGCACAATACACTGCATTAGGAAAATACAGAATTGTCGATCACATGTGTTACATTTTAAATCGCCAGAAGTACCACAAATGATGCTATCCGCTTGTTTTATGACCAAATTTGTACTATATAGAAACTTACCGATTGTCTGATGGCTGAAAACCCACACAGCTCGAGTCTACAAAATGAACACTCCAAACAAAGACAACCAGAAAGCACTTTTAAAGCACCGCCATGCTTGTACAATATATGGAAAAAAAAGGCACTCTGGCATGGTCTGGAGCCAAGTGCTGCACTCGACTTCCCCTTGTGCACGCTGTATCGGTCTCTCACCCACACCCTCGTACTATTTTTTCCACATTGTGCTCATGGAACTGCTTCTTTTAACTAGCATTTCTCTTGAACTTCATTTTACGACTTTTTATCTTGTGGTGAATTTATTATAGCAAAAATGGCTGGTCTAAACACATGTTATGCAATATTGTGATATATATCATCAAGAGTTCATAATATATATACTGAGGAGAGTATCCTACTCTCATATACCCTGTAGAAGGGTGTATCGTGAAGTTATGACGTAACGACAAGATGTTGTGGTTTGCGACGTACTGGCAGCTATAAAAGTGCAAGAATCATTAGCACCATTTCACACTCACGACACTCAGGATAGCAGTATTCGCGAATGGCTTAGCAAGAAATGTCTACTAAGCGGTCTTAACCCATGAAGGAACGATTGTAGTTCGCAATGACATCATTAATTATACAAAGAAAATGGGCAAACTCAGAAGTGCTACGTCATAACTTCACAATACGCCCTTCTACAGTGGTATACGAGAGTAGGATACTCTTCTCAGTATATACATTATGTACTCTTGGTGATAGCAGATTTTGTTTGGACCACTATTGTAATACATATATACTTGTGCAAGAAACAGATCACACTGTATATAGACTAGTTTAATGCAGTGTGATCAAAATGCAGCCTTCTGAATATAGCACATTTCAGTGCCCACAATAAGTTACCGAAAACTAGGCGATCAGGCAATAACCACTATTGCCACCATTTTTATTTGTGACGTAATTCCGGTTGAGATTTAGTTCATGACAGTATGGGTACTTAGTACAGAGGAGTATTGGGAGAGATGACATTTCACTATGATAATGTTCACACATTCACACAAGGCAAAGGTGAGGTATATATACTTACTTCCAGTACAAAATACAAATGAGCATATTTGCAGGTCGTTTACTAATTTTAGACTGGTTTTGCCAGACAGTCCCTTTTCGCACTGCCATAACATGCTTACTGTACCTCTTACCATTATAATCTAATGATTCCAAATATAACAAGCTACTTAAAATGTTCAGTTCGATGGCAGAATGAAAAAGTACCCCACCATCATCAAATTTGATGTCACATTCTGTAATTACGAATAAGGCTCATAGCCACAAGCAAATTTACCAACTGCTATGCACTGCTGAGGATGCACTGCTGAGGAAGCATAACTTGAACAAACCACACTAAAGTGCCTTCTCGACTGTTTTATAATTTTTCTATTGTGCCCCCCAACTACAATTAAGGGATACACTATCCTGGTAGCCTACAAAGTTTGTAGAGAGTAACTACACCCATACTTCAAACTGGCAAAAAGAAACCACCTCAGAGCAAAGCCTACTTGTGCAGAAGTTTAATATTGGCCTTTATTTCTCACATGCTGACTGCATTTACATTTAATAATTGGGTGTGAACGGATGAACACATACGCACACACACTTGCACACACACACATACACACACACACATATGCATGTACTTTCACACAAAACCTGTGTGCCACATACTGGCTGTCAGCACACACCCGGTCTAAAACGAAAAGCTTTGAAAAACCTGATGATACAGTGCTTTGCATGTCGATTGTCAGTGAGTCGTACAATAATTCAGCTAAAATTTTATGAAGTCTGATTGGTGATATCACCAGCGAAAGCAATTTTAACTAACAATAAGCCATTTCATTGTTGGCCCTAAGGTATGCAATCAGACTAATTACTGATGATGTAAGTACTGGAGTATGTTCTTCCGTGAAAATACTCCAAGCCTCAATAGGTTCAATACATTTTTTAAATTCTGTGATTGTGTAACCAAACAGTATATTCCAATAAACAGTGTACTGTTAAATAGACCAAAGCCTGCCCTACACACTGGTGGTGGTCTGGGATTAATCTGTCAAGGAAATCTTGTATAGTGAAGCGATTTTTTGTGTTAAAAACCATGATTAATAAGTTTGCTACAGTAGAACCTTGATTTAACTGAATCTTGATTATCTGAACAGTATAAGTGACTGCTCTATTAGAGTATTTTGTCATATGGTGAACGTTTTATTAGAGTAGTATATGTTCTATTAGAGTAGTTGAACAGAACCTGTATATAAATGAATGGGTTTCCTTTATCTGAACAAATTCACTTATCTGAACATTTTTATGATTGAACTGGCACACAGGTGTTCAGATAAAAAAAATTTTCCCCGGGGCTAGATGGACTGCCCTTGCCACTACCCCCAGTGCTCAGGGGGTGGTGGCAGGTGTTCAGATAATGGAGGTCCTACTGTACTACCTAAAGTGATAATTTACATTACAAAGAAGAGTCCTTACCAGTTAGATTAAGGTATGGTTACACAACCACAGAATTTTTTTAAAAGGCTAAAATGTACAGGAGCCTATTGAAGTTGTGGTATTTTGGTTGACATAATGTACTCCAGCAGTCAATTAAAAAACCCTACAAAGTTAATGAATACTTCTATGAAAAGTGAACAGGCCTATTGTGTTGTAATCTACTGTAAACAACTCTGCCTGGACTTGCATGCTGTACTGTTTGTAAACATAACTCACGTATAAGTGCTTTTATCTTGTTACACTGTAAATGGCCGATGAAGTGCCACTTGATATCATTATAGTTACCGAGCTGTGGAGTGGAAAAATACTAAAGACATATTGCATCAACACTAACCTGCAAATTCCGTGCTTTTGCTCTCAGCTCCTGTACCTATATAGCACAAACCATTGAAATGGACGAGATGCATGGCTTTGGGGTATCCCCTTACGTAATTTTCCCCAAAATGTCGTAATCCTTCCGCATAAGCGGCTTGTACTTTCTGAACAGGCTGCCTCTTGCTGACTGCGACTAGTCGCGGAGGAACTGTACGACCCGACTACACAAAAAAAAACACAGTAACCACTGATATTTTTTATGCTGAGTGCGCACATTTTGCGTGGTCTTTTCAATTGCCGAATTTACTCTAACTATTCTCCCCAACAGTCCACCGGTACCGGGGACTTCACTCAGCACTTCATTATCGACACGTTTGTTATTTACCATAACAGTAAAGCTTCGCGAGCGAAAACTGCACATATGGACATTTGTAAACTTGGATAGCTCTTTAAGAGCTGTAGACATGGTGAACCATCAGACTCCTAATATACGGAATGAAATAAAACAAACCTCCCTTAGAGATGCGGATACATGAGATGTTCACGTGTCAGGCTATTCATAGTATCGTGGCTAAACGGGCCCCCGTTAATAGATCATTCGCGCGGGCAACTGACGTTGCAAATATCTTGGTAGTGCGCACACTACACGTGATAATGTCGTAATTCGTAAATATATATACACAAAATAATGTCAAAATGTTTTCCTTTCAATTGCTCTAGCACTATCTTCGTCATATTCTCTCCTGGATACCCACATCCTCTTGAATGTGTCCAGGGCTGCTAATATGGAACCCCTATAAGACAAGCAATCAAAAACTGGCAACAATATTTCTATCCTTACCCCATCCATGTAGAATAAAGTCTTTCCTGAGGTGCTGATATCTGTTATAAAATTCCTTTACAACTTTTATTGTTAGGTATAGTATACTAACCCTTATCTTAATATCTCGAGGTGTCTGTTTCTTCATTTCTGACAGTAACCGATCCCCAAATCCTTCAACGTACATACCAGTGAGATAAGATATACGACCATTACAAGCAAGTACCTTTAAATAAAGTAGAACCGCCTGATAACACTATATTTGAATAAAATATTTTCCTTAGATCCATATCAGATTTCCTGATAGAGTAATACAAGACCTATTGAGATTGTAGATTATACATTTAGAAACAGTAGCAAAAAGATTACCTCGTGTATTCCTTTACTTTCCTCCCCGATAAGGTAAGGTTGAAATAGCAGCTCTGGTGCTCGATACTTAGCTCTACCAATCTGTGGATGTAACTATTAGATTAGTGTATTAGTGGCTGTCACTTACTGATATATTGGAGCCATCAGGTAAAGAGTACTCAACAGTTTCAGCATCTCTCTGTTGCTCCTACAATCATAACTATATCCACAACAAGATTTTGTGTTGCTGTTGTGACTTACGTCTTTTTGTGAGTTTGCTGAGATGTGGCAGACGCTCTGTAACCAATTACAGTCTAATACGATTTGGTGCGATATTTCAAATTACCTCCTTGATAGATTTTACTATTTCAAATTCTGACGAGGAATTGAAAATGTATCCTTCTCGCCGTAGCAACAATTGCAAGTACCTTGTTACATCCCTAGGATAATGTCATTGATGACAACAAATCATTACCGAACTAAGTGACCTTCCGGCAACATCTGATCTCATTATTGAATGAGGTAGGGCAAATCCCTCGTAGATCGGAACAGAATGAGTGACACCATCACCAGAGTCTAGTACAAGGCCAGTAGTACGACCAGTAGCATACCTGATAAAATACGTCACTTAAAACTTTAATATTATGTCAATGACTTACAAGCTGAGAACTGCTTGCATTGAAATATACAGTGCTGGAACATTAAATGTCTCAAAGAGAATCTATTGTAATAATGACACTTAGTATAAACAATCTGTTGTACCAGGATAACTGACCTCTGCGGCCTTTAACCTGTTCTTGCGAGGATTTAGTGGAGCTTCGGTCAGTAATACTGGATGCTATTGGGAACACATCAACTCTTAGTAGTAACAAGAAACTGTACTCACATCTTCCGACAAAGTTGCCAGAGCCTCCTTGGAATAAATATACTAAAACACAAAACATATGAATTGTCAAATTCGGCACATTCACAACACATTTCCAACTACAAAGTACATTGTATAACTACACACTGTTGTAACCAGATTATCACAGTGAGTGGCTTCCCTTGATGTCAGTCGACCCCACAAGAAATGTATAGACTCCACATCATTAAACATCAACAAATTTTCACCAATACAAAATTCCTACTACATATCACCAACCAATGTTCCATGACTGACTAGCAACACCACACAAAACTGCTAAGCAGAAGCCCTACACTCACATCCGCACGGATTCTAGTAATAAGTAGTACAATATGTATGCTGTGTGTATGTATGTATGTGTGTGTGCGTGCGTGTGTGTGTGTGTGTAGCATTCCACATGTTACTTCTACAACCCTGGTTTAGTGTGTTTCCTTGAGCAAGAAATTTTGCTCACAATGCTCCAGTATACCCAGCTGTATAATGGGGGCCTAGTAGCCTGGTGTCGATTGGGGAAGCAATATGTCCAATTGCACTTGTCTTGCTTAGTAAATCGCTGTGGAACTTTTGGCCTCTCTTCATGTGACTTTGGCTGTTGTGGGTTACTAATCCAACCTCAAGTAATCAAGTAGTGATCTGACCAACAAGATACACCTCTCATCACTTGAGTATCCACATGACTACTTGATCGCACAAGCACATGTGAATGCATCCAAAACTCTTCATGTGTTCATGATATCTGATTTGATTTCTAAGAACTCTTCTCCAGCTTGAGATCCGGTCCATGATAACCTACTACATCACTCCACACATCATCATTATCCTTATGATGAGCTTCTCTAAGTATTGAAGTCCCTAACATCAACAATTTGTCACAATCAGGTACTGTAGCCAAACTTTCTTGTAAATCATTCCACAATGTCTCCTTGGCGTTCTAAAGATAGGAGCATGAACACTTGTTAGAGTAAGAAATAGACCAGAAGAACATCTACCACCTTCTGCTCAGAGGAGGTATGACACACGTCAAGTACTACCAAAAAACAATTCATGCTACATTTCTGACTTCTAAACTGATGCTAAATCTAGCTTAATGGGCAATTTCCAGTGCTATTCTTGTTGTCCATTTTGTGTGGCAAGTTCTTCATCACGTGATGATATCTCCAATTGCAAAGTATACTAACACAGTCGATTTCAGATTGCTTGTGAATGCAATTCAACCGATCATGTCCGTCCAGCACATTTGGTTTATGGAATCGGATGCAAGATCACCATGGAGTCCAATTTTGAAGCTCTTATGAAGACTACTCCAAGGGGAGACAGTTTGGTTAAGCAACTAAAAATAATTTTTCCATCAGTTAGTGTTGGAAATATGGTTAACGTCACTAACTCAGTCTGTATCACCACAAGTGCTACAGGTGCACATACAGGAGGGAGTGTGAACCAAGGGGTAGTAGCACCTAACAGCCACCAAAATGAGTGAGTAAGTGGAAAGATTCTATTCCCATTAAATTAATTAATCCTCTTAAGAAGTGAGAGTTGAAAACCTACATGATGAACATTTGCGTTGAAACAACTAGTAATTTAAAACACCTTTGTGAGGAAATACTAGAGCAGTTGGGGATAGATGTTGTATCGTTTGATTTAGCATTTGATGTGGGATATTTTGTAGTCTCCTCACGTAAGATATGTCTTGTAGATACCGACAACATCAAGACAGAGCTGATGTGACTTGGAAAATCTCTCTAGTGTGAAGGGAGGAACTGGGAGCGTGAGACAACAATTTGCCTTGATGAAGACGATGGAGTTGCACCTGCTCAAAATAAAACAAAAATGGAAGAAAAATTGAATGCATGTGAAGTGAAGGCAAAAGAGTGGAAGATGTTGCTATCAAGCTAAAGGAGATACACAAGGAAGAGCACAATAAATACAATACAAATTGTGGGCAGAAGCCATAATAGGAAAGCACGACAGTAAAGGTGACCCACCTGCAGGCACTATTTGGAATAAAGCAAATACCAAGGACAAAAGTTTCCAGTAGATTCCATGGTCACTGCCTTCACAAAATGGAAGATTCAGTCTCATTAGCTTTTACAAGATCTACCAATGGGACACCAGAGTCCAGTAAAGAAAGCACTGAGGGCAGTAGCAGTGTGGGTGTATCTCCTGGAAAAAGAATGGACTACCAAGCTAAGCTCCACAAAATGTTTGAACGTGGTGCCATAACCACCAAGCAATTTGAAAAGAGACATGAGATGCTACTGAGCCAATTAGATACTCTGAGCCAGTGAATTAGAGGTACCAGTGGTTGTTGTGATACAGAGGTTTGTGGAATGTCTGCAACAAAACCTTAAAGGCCAACCGAAAAATGTGATCCATCAACTTCGAAACGCGTCACCACAACTTTGATAGGTCACGTTTCTGGTAACTTTCTGTATTGCAAAGATTCTGCAATCCTCTGTACTGTTATATGATTAATGTATGCTCTTTTATATTAATTGAACAAAAGTACTTTATTTGAAAGCGTAATATATCAGCATACTTGATAACACTAAATCATAGGTATTCATGCTGTATCCAGCATGCTTGATATAGTCATCAGCAGTCACTGAAATAAAAGCCACCATGATAAGGAGATGTGGATCATCTGTCATTTCATATGACACATCATGCTCTCTCAAAAATGCTTTTACTTCAGAAAAACTCTATTCTAGTGGATTATAGTCAGGACTGCATGCTGGCAGGTAACAGACAATACGGGAAGAGTCCAAAGGTCAGTGGTAGTAATGGATAATGCTTCTATACATCATGTAGACAAAGTAACAACATTAATACAAAACACAGGTGTGATTAAATGGCTGCAAAAAAAGGAGCCAAACACATAGCAACAAAATGTGCCATTGGTGTTTCTTCATATATATATATATATATATTCACATCTTCTATGTAGACACCACTGCAATGCAAGACAACCTTTTCCCTCTTACAGCTAACCTGTAGCTGTTAATAACCAAACTTCCGTCTTTCATTACAAATGTCAGAACCAGCCATACTATCATATCAGCAGACAAGTAGCCCATTTCTTCCATAAATTCAGCCCTTTGTACATCACTTCTCCTTAGAATTACATGTTGAAGTTGCTTTCTTGAGTATCCCAGGCTTTTGATCATTCAGAAAATAGTGCTAATACTTTCCCATGTTCCAGTGTTTTTATCTGGTCTAGCCATCAAGATGTCTACAATGGCGAATTCTTTAGCTCTGCCTATAAGTGGTTTAGGACCGCTATTGTGTGGTACTGATACAACATCTCCACTGTAGCAATCAAGCACTCTCTATAAACAGTTGAAGGATGAATATATAGCAGCTCAGTTATTTCTTTACAGCCAAGATCCTTGTAATAATGCAACCAAATTACCCACTGTCTTACATCGTTGGACAATTCCAGGGGCATACTGAGCTAGCTAGCTATTCAGTACATTTAAATATTGTGTGTAATTAAACGTTCAAAGTCACATGCACACAAATCAAGTGTGTGAGTTGTTCAATTGCATTCGCAAGCAACCTGAAATCGACTGTATCAAACCACTGGGGTTCAGTGGAGTTCACCACACCATTAAATTACACATTTGGTTGGCACCTAGTCTTTAATGAAACCCTCCAAAAGTTGCTTTATAATTGTTCTATATATGTGAATGGTTCAAATAAAAATGAAACGTTTTGCATTAAACTTTTTAAAGAGTTAAAATTACAAAAGTTTTACTAAAAAACGTATGACTGCACAATATGCTATGTAGCTGTCTACACTAACCAAAAGTAAATGTAATACAATGAAATCTGTTCTAACCTAACCACTTTTGGGCCAAGATTTCTTGGCCTTAATAGGTGGCTGCTTTAAAAAGGTTGGTTTGTGGCTTATCTTTTCACTTTAGGAATTTAAGTTGGCCTTTGTGGAGAGGTGGCCTTCTATGCAGGTGGTTGTTAACACAGGTTTTACTGTAGCAGCATTTTTCAGTTCAACTGACCATTCAACTGTTTTCAGCATGAGATTATTCAGTCATGTACTGTAACTTTTTCACTTGTGATTTTTAATTTGAAGTACAGTATTTCTAATTACAATAAAGTACAAAAATATATAACGTTCCATATTTATTTGAACCGTTCACATATACAAATCCTTTGAGCTCATGAGAATATGTCGTACCTCCTTTGTTCCTGCTTGTCTCAAAGCTAGAGCTGACACAGCATGCCAAGTTTCCACTCCAGCTGGACTCAGTAGAATTCCTACACCTTCACCATGTTGAACAACTTCATCAAAAGATGACAATGGTCTACCAGAATGAAGCCATCGCCAACTGGCCAAACATCTGATCCGAACTACTTAAGTCTCAGTTATTGTCACATGATATCTGTATTAACTGGAAAATCAAGGAGTCATTTAGACGTTTTGCTTACACTACATATTCTTGCATCACTGACACACTCTATCAAATACCAAGATGCTGCAAACAAACAGTTTCTACAGTGGTGAAGATTATAAATACCACAACATTTTCTGCATACTCCCTCGCACTATTGTGGTTCACAATACCAAGATGGGTTGACTGTACACCTGATAGCAACTAGATAGATGTTACAACATCACGCGGTAAGCTTGAGCGAGTTGAGTTGCTGAATTGTATTCGTGTATGGTATGATACGATGTGTTTTTGGTATTTTGTAGGTGGAGAAGAATGAGCAGATTTGAGCAAGATTGAAAAGATAATCATGTTTGCTAGTACACTGGCTAAAGGGAAAATACGTAGCTAGCTATTTCTGACACACTTCACATTAGCAACGAATCTATTAATTCTGTCATTTTAGCAATGATACTTGGTTGATTAAACCATGTGCTGGTGGCATGATCTATTTTTGAGCATCACTACTGCCTTGAACATCTAGTAGCATTGTAAACTGTTCTATGCTGTTGTAATGTTGTTCTATAGATAAGTGATCTCTCTTGTGCCTGTTGTCGTCACTAGTACTCGGCTCTTCTTAATTTCACTGGTATTTCTGTTCGTTGTCTGTCACATACCCCTCTTCTTAATTCTACTCCTTCTGGTGTTTCTCTATGCATTCGCAATCTATAAGGTTCTCTGCGATGCCTACAGCTCTATCACCTGTATCGGCCATTTGGACGATGCATGACAAATAAGGAATATACGAGATTCTGGCTATAGTGTCACATTTAGCGACACTGTCGAACATATATACCACATATGGAAAGATTTATGACTTCTTTGGCTAGTGCCCAAAATCTGTGATATGATCAAATGTATGTACAGCCAAATAAGGAACGATTTACAAGATTTTGTTTGGTGCCTGAAATCCATGACACAGTTGAATATACATATGACCAAATAAGGGATATTTTCGAGACTCGATCTTGCTAGTGTGGGGCTCGCTTAGGCTCGCCTCAATTACTTGACACTGTTTGGTCACATTACCAGGGATTACTATGGGCAAGTTTACTGACTACATTGTGCACAATACACACACACACACACAAATTTCTTCCCCATTGGGATGCTTGTGCAACATTCAGGCAATCAAGACCGTGCATATAAATCAAAATTTTGTTACTAACAGGAAAGTCTCTTGCTATGCATCATCTAGTTTGTGAAATTAGAGGGTATCAAGAAGTGTTGCTTGAGAAGTTTTAAACATCAGCTGAAGGGATTAAAGTATGATCATGTGAATGGTATCAGGCAGTGAAGAAGAGATGTGCGTGTAGTAGTACTACAGTAATATAATTATGATATCATGTGCATTGTTTAACATGGATTATAGTCTCTAGGGTGATCAAGATCACGACTTCAAATCAGGAATATTATGGACAAGGGAATAAGTTAACTGGTCATAATTTTGATCACAATACGATGAATTAAAAGAGGTAACAAGATCTAACTCACAAAATATCATGATAATTCTCTATGTACCTATAATAACTGCTACACTATCATCAAGATCTCTAACTCATCACAACCCCCTAACTCACTATATCTTACATTCCATATTTGCTCCATCTCTCCCCAGTCTGTTACTATGCCGTGTTCAATAGGGTATTTGATGTTGAGCAGTCCTCGATGATCTTTTGCCTTTGGACCAATAAATACATCACCCTCAAGAGCTCCAGCCATTACTCTAACATGTTTAGGTCTACCAATGCTATACGATAACCACTGTAAGGACAATTCTAATTGAAGCTCTCCCTTACTAGCTTGGGAAGTGTATCTTTGGGTATTCATCCCCAGCAAATCCGCACTTGATGATCCCAGAGCCCTGCCAGGAATACATCCGATAAAAAACCAATGGTACCACACATAGCTCACATTATCAATCACTATTGGCTGGTTTGCTATCACTTCAGAATACGACATCTCTAATTATAGCCCCGCACCAAGTAGGCATATCACGTGATGCAAAGGCTGACTTAATCTATTTAAGTAGTCTTGCGCCGCCCGCTTTTTGCACAGAAAAATCACTGAGTGGTGGTGCCACTCTAACTCAGTGGGGGTATTGAACAGATGCACAGCAAGTTATGTGTGCAAGGTCCAAATGTTCCATTTGGGTAGTTATATAAGGGTACTAGTGAACAGATGATTTAAGTATCCTAGAGTATGCGGAATGTAAGGAGGCACCTGGGCACAATAATGAAGTGTACACTCAGACACTGGTACTATGTGTTCGAAGGGATAATCCGAGTAGTGTTGTTGGCCATACTCATGTAAGAATTGCCGAGATAATTAGAAAGTTTTAATAATACTGTGTCGATATATTTCCAGCATTTTAGAGTTAATGGAGCCATACGAACGGGATATACTCCCGGAGGAGATGTGGTATTATAAATACCCATTTAAACCCAATACAATTCCTTCATACGCCATGGTTGTAAGTTGATGGATGAGGTGTTTATCCACGGATTCATAGTACTAGCTTTTTTGATTGTACATTGTCCATCAACTAAATACAATCCAGCTAGGTAGTATGGTAGATCTATGGGTAAAGTACCTGGCAGTACATTGATGTGGTGTGCAGTTACAAACTATCTATACAGCTATTATCTTCTGGACTACCGATAGCTGGGATTGCAATATTATGTCTACTTCGAGTCTCAGTTCGAGCTGACTACAAGGATGTCATCCAAGGTGCTCTAGGTATGAAAACCCCATCACACTACATGGTTATAATGGATTACCTTGCAGGGCTGAGTTTAGCTGTTCTTCTCAATGGGATTGTTACTGATACTATTAAACTGACTGTAGGCAGGTAACAGTGCTGTCTGTATGCTAGTTTTTCATGTCCAGACGTTTCAGCAGCGTAACTAACATGCTCATCGACCTTAACATTCCCAGCTTAGAACACCGCAGACAAGTATCTAGTATCACCCTCCTCTACAAAATTGTTCATAATCTCATTGATATATCCCCAGTTGATTCAATCCCTGTCACTTCTAACACCAGGGGACATGATCAAAGATTTCATCATATCTATGCAAGGACCAATCAGTACAGTAATTCATTCTTCCCTAGATCAATTAGACTGTGGAATTCACTCCCACCTGACCTAATCCAACAACAATCATTACAAATTTTTAAGTACCAACTGAAATTATTATTACTTTCCCCTACCAATCAGTAATCCCATAATCAATCATATTGTAAAACATTTTGTATGCATGTTTCATATGTGCGTTAATCCTCAAACTGAGGCTGCACATTTTTGGAAAATAATTTTTTTTTTACCAGACTGTTTTTGTTATTTTTTTGGCATGTGGGAACAGCAAAAAAGGGTTTTCTGAGAGTTATGTTATTTATCTTCTGAAAAACATAGAGCTGTTGGCAAGAAGCTTGTAAGAACTGCATACAAGAGCTTTTGTAATAGTGAAATTGGTATTACATATATAGAACAAAATGAAGTGTGTTTACCTGATCCAATGACAAAAGAAAAGGAAGTCTGGTTACATGTGTGCGTGCGTACATGCAGTTGTATACATTGACACAAACACTGTATACACCCTGTTCTACACACACTATATTACATGCATTCAACAGAAGCAAATCCTTTGATTGCCATTATGTTGCAATGTCATACCTACCTGGTGAAAAACTGGGTTACCCATGAATTGATCTAGTTTTGCAAGTCAGTGAAGGTATGTTCTCCTGAGGCTTACCTGTATCCCTTAAAACAGCTGTATCATCCTTCAGCTCTATTCAACAATAATACAATGACTATAATGTTCAATGAGTAAAAACTGCTATAGCTACTGTCCTAGTGGTTGTGGTACTTACACCAGCCTTGATACACACACTACAAATAAATACAGTACACGTGAACACATTTTACTATATATTAAGAAAGCCATCCACACTGGATGAGATTTCCTATTTCTGAGGCAGTAGACCTTCCCTCGTTAGTACACCTGTAGTTTGTTTGAAAATATCACAGTTTCTTTGCAGTGTTCAATAGCAAACATTGCTAATTATACATATACAATGTGGAATTTGTAATAACTGTATAGCACACGAATGCAGCAAGGGTGATACCTAGGATCTGACAGTTTAGAAATTTCATAGACTCCACATTGAAGTAGAGTCTAAATATATACTGCTCAAGCACTACCGTTTACTTGCTCTACACAATACATAGGCCTAGACCAGACTTCTTTGACCGGTGTTACCCTCCTGGTAGTGATATCCCTGATGTTCCTGATGGCCACAACTGTACTGGGGACAAAAAAGATGTTCTTTCAGGAAGGAAGAGTTTTCCAAGTGGCCACGCATCATGTAAGACAACATTTACTATTACCAAGCACAAGTGACTCTTACTGTGTAGGGATGTTTACTGGAATGGTCTTTTTCTCCCTCTACCTGGCCAATAAAATGTCAGTGTTTCGTCGTAATGGACGTGGCCACTCATTGCGTTTGATAATTGTCCTAGTACCAATAATAGCTGCTATGATTGTAGCTATTACTCGTTTGAGAGATTATTGGCATCACTGGGAAGGTATTTTATTAGTGTGTGCGCGCGTGTAAATATTTGTACTGTCTTTTTATATATCATTTTACATATTCCCTCTCTCCCCTCCCTTAGACATCACTGTTGGAGCATTAATGGGTGAGAATATGTTCACGTTAATAGCATACCTAGTTACCACGTTCTGAAAATTATCTTTAATTTCCAGTAATTATAACCTGCATGTTGAGTATAAAAGTGACTGCTCTATTGGAGTGTTTTGTCAACAGGTGTAAGTTGTACTAAAGTACATAGTTTTTGCAATGTACCAAACAGGTTCAAGTATTCAACAAGGAAAAAAGCATGGCAGTGACAAAGCTAAATAGAAATGTAATGGGGTCCTTGTCTTCTTAATACACGACATTACAAATGGTGCACAACTTGACAATATTGCAGTACTTGAAAAAATCACCCAGTATCAATATGGTATCTCTTAATCACCAATAGTGTGTACACGTGTCGTGTGTGCGCGCGTGTGTGTGAATACCATGCCACACACATGTAGGGGTGAGTTTCAGGTTCCCCCCACCCTTTTTGAGCTTTAACATTACTGATGAGCTGCTGACAAGTTTTTCGTAAATTTAGTAAACCAAGATCAGCTGATATCAAAGAAATACCACTTCAACTGCTCCCCATCATCTTCATGATTATGTGATTAGTGCCTCTATAAATAAAATGTTTTAAAGCCATTACAGCAGGCTTCAGTTGCATTTCTAAAGGTGTAATGTGGATTTAACAGTGAAACATTGCTCTGGAGAGTGATTATTTGCTTTAACTAGTTAGCTAGACTGTAGTTACCATTACCAATGCTCCAGAGTAGAATAGTCTTATTTAAAATTTTGCGTTTAGTGGTTTCAACCACACCAACACAGCACATGACTTTCCTGAAGCCTTATATGTAATAACAAAAAAGGCTTTCAAATGAACTATGTACCTTGTTTGGTTGATACCAATCACAAATGGCAATGTATGTAATAGAGTTGACCAACTTCCTTTGTTCCCTATAATTATACCATTGTGTATGACTCTGTCACTGTGGGCTACTATGTTACAGGTACAGCATTTGCAATATTGTGTTACCTGCAATACTTCCCTTCCCCATTTGGTGCTCACCTCACCTTCAACAATGAACAATCTAATGACATTGAATCTTCAACAACAGTGTTAACAGTTATATAATTCAGTTTTTAATACATGAAGTTACTGTATACACTCTATTTATATATTTTGTTACAAAATCATAAATAAATAATGATCACCTGATAAAATAAAAAAAATTCAGCACCAGTGGATAGATTATGAGCAATGCTTGATGAGTGCCCCTAATGCTCCGCAGTAGCCCTCGTGTCTTAGGAATATTGAAAGAATAGCAGAATGGGACCAGTATTGTAAGGCATATGCTAACATCTGCATTGACATGTTATTATTGGTGAGATAGTTTCCGCTAAATACAACTTTTCTGACTTCCTAAAGGAAGAAATCAAAAACAACAGCACACGGGCAATGAGTTTCTTACAAAGCTGTATGCTAGCATCTTTGTGATCCCGCCTATGTTGTTTGTGACAGTTACTAAGACAGCCTTGGCTAAATCTGCTTTAGTTGCCTGTGCCCTTTTCTCTGGATCCATCATAGAACCAAAACTGTAGCAGAAAGTAACGGAAAATTTTCTCAGTCAAATACTCTAATAAAACAGTCACACAATGAAAACACAATAAACAATTTTATGAGTATGCACATGGTATGGGCTATTTTATACTGAGTGGTGGGTCCCAAAGCTATACGACTAGGTCATGGTAATCACAGCATCATCCTTACAACCCACAGTTACACAATGTATTACTGGGATTTAGATAATTGTACAAACCCATCTACCTAGTTATGTTTGCTTGAGCAGTGCAATATAGGCAGTAATGAAGGGGAGTTGAAAGCACATACCAGTGTTACAGCAAGGACATTGTGTACATGCATGCATTTGTGCATGTGCAGGGTTCTGTCCACACTGGTCGGCAGTGGTTCAAAGCGACCAGTACCTCTAAAATCTGACCAGTACAATTCTTACATATATCACTGATACACATGCAGTATACCCATACAGCATATCAGTTCATGTTAACTTTAGGCCACCACTCAGGAATTTCTGGGCAGAACCCTGCATGTGTGTAGTTATTGTATCTCCCTCCCTTGCAGAACAGCACCATTTCAAATAGTGAAGATAACAAACAACCTGGGTGATTATGTGACGTGCATGCACACAAATAAATGCTGTTGATTACACTCACGCAGTACCAAGTTGAAAAATGGTTACATGTCTCTCTTACAAATGCATCATATTTTATTAAGCTGAAGCTATTGACACTGATTTAAGACAAAAAAATAAAAAAATAGGGCTGAAGCAGATCCCCAGCCCATGACCACCATGGTCCCAGGATCCCTATCATTTAACCACTGCTGCCAGCTACCTATTCTCCCTTCTTAGCTACCTTATAAATGTGAGAGAAGAAGAATGCTGTAGAGCATGCTTGGTGAAGAAGAAACCAAAGTTGAGCCTGTTTCATTTCCTTGCCTGTTTAAGCATAACAATGTCTTTCACTGTCTGTATGAAGGTAAGCTTTTGATGAGTTTGAGACAAGGTTGGCCCGGCTTTGCTGGGATGGTTACTCCAAAACCTTAGAACCTGGTCAGTGTCAATAGTGTATAAGGAGTTATGGTGTATAGCAAGCAACAAAAACTTCAATGTAGCGTTCAGGCTTACTCTACAGTATGTAACCTGGTTACATGAATTAAATAAACACATATATAAAATATGCAGTGGTTAGTTAGCACCACTAAAAGCTAGTCACCAATTATATCTTGTGTGATTCACTGCATGAAACACTACACTTTTCAGCTCTAACCAAAAGATCCAACTCCTATAAAATTAGTTTATCAACTGCACCACTCCACACAAACATTGTACAATGTAATTCCTAGTATAAAGCGTGGACCTTTGTTTCCTTCCCAGCACTACTGACCCGGCCTTTAAAAAATATGATAGCCTTTATTTGAATCGTGGAGTTCATAGATAGGTCTCAGTGACACCTGACGATAATTCAACTTGTCGTGGAATGCAATAATTTTAACAAAAAGCATATGAAGTGTGTTGTAATACAGCCAAGCCCTAGAATAATTGGCAAACAGTGTACATGTATACATACAAAAGAAAGCTAAACTGCTATCAATAGTGTGAACTTGCCAAAATGCTACTAACAAAAAGAGAAAAAAAATGGGCTTGTCCGGGAGTCGAACCCGGGACCTCTTGCACCCAAAGCGAGAATCATGCCACTAGACCAACAAGCCACTGTTGAAGGAAGCTGTTTCATTTCACCATAATATTTGGTCTGTACAGTGAAAAAGACAATCACACAACACACAGAGTACACACAACACACAGAGTACACACAAGTGCACTTATAATGTTGTAGTGACTGGGAACTATTATGCTAGAAAGATCATGAATTAGTGGCTTGTTGGTCTAGTGGCATGATTGTCACTTAGGGTACGAGAGGTCCCAGGTTCAACCCTGGACAAACCCATTTTTGCTTTTTTCTCTCCTGTCCATAGATTAATGTGTATTGCAAACACTGACAATTAATTAGATACCTAAATTATGAAGTAGGATTAAGTGATACTTATGTATCTCAATAATTGTCCGGAAACCTTGCTTACAAAATGTTGCCTTTATCAAACAGTACATACAGTAGTACTGTTTAGTAGGGTTTTCCCCTGAAATGAATGGCACCTGTCAAAATGTTAACCATCAAATATCATGAGCGATGAAAAGCACCTTTAAAAGATAGACATCTAGTATCAAATTCAGCATTGAATTTTAAAAATTGCCAAAACCTGATTTTTGCTTGCCTGCCTGCCTGCCTGCCTGCCTGCCTGCCCACCTGCCTCATTGACCACATTCACAAGGCTAGAAGTTAGTTAAATGACGCATCATTTTATCCCACAGTACTTAACTCATATCTGGCATGTACCTTTAGGGGTTCTGGTGAGTCTCTGCCCTCTGCACCTTATGCAAGGTAACCATATCAATGCATTAATTTCCTCATCAACACTTGCAAGAGAGCATTGATAACTGTAGCTACACTTTAACCTCGCGCAGTATTTTCCTAAAACTGTAGTTCATACATTACAGAATACAAAAACAAAAATGTTCCAACTGCATATATAGCTGCAGGTCACATGAGCCCTAATGCCCTATCCTGTTTTTTTCCTTTGCTGTATGTGACAACTTAGCTCAACTTTGATGGCGATGGAACAGGCTCAGAATTCGACTCAGAATGAGCAAAAGGACGTATCCCGAGATGCAATTCACTTGCATAAGATAGACAAGTTTTTGGCAGACCCAGCACAAGGACAGCTCTTCAAATATTGCCTGACCCAGCTGTGGGAGGCCTAGTCTCAACCCTCTTATTTTCCTTCTCCATGAATCTTCCCCTGTGCCCTTCATGACCTCAGCATCCTCCTCCACAGGAATATCCTTGATGACAGGATTCAGCTTGGACCAGTTTCATTGTCTCCTTCTCTGTGTAATTGATTACAGAGGCTGTCCAGCAAAACAAGGACACGCTGGACCAGCAGAATGATCGATCTGCTCCCTCTTAATCATGACCCCAGTGTCTGGCAAGTCTGCCCAGAGATAGGTAAGGGCTTGCCATGTCCAGAACCTGCGATTGGAGTCAATACAATGATTTCCCTGCTCCGAAGTGTGGATCTTTCCCCTTCTTTAAATGGTCATTCATATGGTCATAGTGTCAGTGACAGTCGCTTGTGAAAGTCCTGTAGAACTGCATCCCAATTCTCTAGCTTCAAGCAGTGAGTGAAGTCCTTTTCAGAAACTCTGATCTTCCCCAGTGTCATCTGAGCCAACCTTCAGATTGAACTGAAGGGAGTTCCAATGCCTTTGCATCACTCAAATAGTCGATGTCATCCTCATGCTGGGGTCCGGAGCCAGGTGCCTTAGAACTATCTTCCTTGTGGGATGAACCAGCAGGACTTGATCCACCATCTGCTTGATATTGTGTTGCCTGACTTGGCTGTCTCTCACTCTGAACTGAAGTCCAAAAGGGTAGAAAAACAGGAAATGGCCCGAAGGGCACTGGGACTAGTAATACTGGCCAGCTGCTGCCTACCACTGTCCCACTAGAGGTTTGAAAAGACTCTGTCCAAGATAGATGGAAACACCAGCAGTCAAACAACAGCACTTCCCATGTGACTCCAAAGATGTGCATAGCTTTTTTTTGGACAAAGGTGCCACTGCACAGCAGTAAGAGACCTCAACGTCAGCATAGACTCAGCAGCTGTACACCCAGTCAATCAACAAGACTCCAGAACTATTCAATACCAAGGCAAGCTGCCCAGGAAATTCAAGAGACAATAGGGGACACCACAGGAGTAGTAGCAGTAGATACTGCATACTGCTTTGTTTGGCCTCTAGCTGGCTGGCTTGCAGGCAGACTAAAAATCTGATTTGGCTTTTTTTTAAATTCCAATATTTGTTTTGTCAATTTTTAACGCTGGATTTGATGCAAAGCTCTTCCTTAAAGGTACTTTTCATCGCATGTGATATTTCTATGATGATCTTTTAGCGGCAACATTTTGGCAGGTGCTGTTCATATTAGTGTTTGTGCCCTACAGAACAATCATATAAATTATATAGTAGTAGCAAGAGTTAATAATAAGAGAGGAGAGTGTCTAACGCTGTATAGGCCTGTAATAGATGATTGCGCAGAAGTTAAACGGCTTCCTTTCCGTGTAACGTACAGGCTTCTAGTATTTGTTTGTTTCCTTACCGCAATTAGTTTAGCCGCACCGTGATGAATCCTCGAGAATATTCGAAGACTGAACTAAAGACTGAGCTGTATGTACAGGGAACAGTGCTCCTTCAATTGAAGAATGCTCAAAGGTAGGGTAACATGGCGACGCAGTGAAAATTTGAAGCGATACTCCGCCTTTGGTTCAGTGTTTATTGGTTTCTCAGACGCTCTCCCCCAGAGTTATCTTCGAGGTTAACAGCAACACTTCTTTACGCAACAGAGCGATGCTTTTCGTGGTGAACTTGAACATCGAGTTGAACGCACGCCCTTGTGTCTGGGATAGCCTTTGTGGTTAAATGCGAAAATATACTAGCCAGTCTGTCGTTACGCGGAAAATAAGCCGTTTAACTTCTGCGCAATCATCTGTTACAGGACTATACGGTGTTAGACACTCTCCTCTCTATATTATTAACTCTTGGTAGTACTGTATAGTAGGGATTATGAAGGTTTGGACTTTTCTGGCCACCAAAATTTCCTGTGATTATTTATTTTTTCTGCTGGCTGACTAACACCTCCAGCCAAGCATAACCTGAAGGCTATGGGCTTAATTTCCTCACTGTTTAATGTCACTTTAGTCCAAGAAGTGTCTTTTTGTCAACTGCAGCCGCATCATGGACTTACCCTTGCCTTCCTTAGCTAACTAATGGCTCACATATTGACATAGTCAAAAGATCACAATTGAAACTATCCCATTGGAGACTTGTGAGAAGTCTAGGACTGATAATACAAACAGTCATACCGTTTCTCTGTTTTAATACTCACTGATTTAATACTTGGTAGTTTCATCTTTGTGTAGATGAGGTAGTTATCTTAAGGATGTACTAATAGTTTAGTGGAGCATACGGTAGTTGCGTACTATGTAAAAAGGGGACATGTGGCAGACCTATTTTTGTTCGTAACACTGTCTAACAGCCATACCACACATACCTTGGAATGGCCACTTAATTTCTTAGTAATTGACAATTAATTTTTGGGATCACAGGGAAAAAAAAGTAGGGAAACAAGGGAGGTTGCCTACAGCTGAAGATATAATACTAGTGGACATTTCATCCCTATACCTACAACTGAATTAGGGATTAAATGTCTACTGGTATTACTAGGTGACCTTCCTTGTTTCATTACTTTTTCCTAATCAAACTTAAAATCCTTTTAATTTTTTGATTGTTTACTTTTTTGTAACATCATTTTGACCGGTGAACTGATGCATACCACATTAGAACAGAAGGAATGGCACCAGGCTTATTGTTTTCACCAGAACGTGCATCCCCAACTATCAATTACTGAATTAATGAAGTGGTATATCATTTTCAGCTATGTTGCACAGAGTTGCAAACGAAGAACACTTGGTGAAGGGCAGTGAAAAACTAGGACGAAACGTTGAGAAGCCATCACATGGCACTACCACGAATCAACACCTCACACTGTCAGCAAAGATAAAGGAGGACACAGGTAAGCATGTACTGATATACTCTGGTATGCCAAAAGGCATGTG
This sequence comes from Dysidea avara, assembly GCF_963678975.1. Classification (NCBI taxonomy): domain Eukaryota; kingdom Metazoa; phylum Porifera; class Demospongiae; order Dictyoceratida; family Dysideidae; genus Dysidea; species Dysidea avara. Next base: position 26,441,604 of record NC_089281.1, on the reverse strand, counting down.
TCAGGCTGAAGCAACATCGAACTGAAAAAATCAAGCCCGTATCCTTAGTCATTGTCAAGTTACACTTGTCTAAAGGCATTAGTTAGTCAGACAGTAAAAAAAATATATATATATATATATTTTTTTTTAAATTTCGTAACAACTTTTGGAAGCATTTCAGGTCATATTGAAGGCACTTTTGGGCTTTGGTTATGCCTAACCAATACTGCCAAGATGCCATGAAGGCATTGTGAGGCTGGTTTTAGGGTGACAGTTTTGGCTACAAAAGCCCAAACCCCAATATACAGTACTACCATACTGTGTGATAATTGAAATACATGTTTAGTTGCAAATTCTTTAGTGACTGGATTGATTGCAGGGGTACTTCTCGTACTGTTCTTCATTTGTAGCACTGTATAACAGGTGGAACAATGCTAAAAACAAAGTGACTTCGCTTTTCATTAATTGACAGTTGGGACACATGTAAAGTCACTCAATTGATTTTTACAATAAGTCTGGTGACGCCATTCTTTCCTTGGATACAGTATGATTTGGTTCACCAGTCATAAAACAAAGATAAACAATTGTAGGAAAAAGAGTAGGGATCTTAGAAATAAAACAAGGAAGGTCATCTTGTAGTTATATTAGTAAGGTAAAGATCATGATCACACTATTAAGTAATCAGAGCTTGGCAACTACAACCTTTAATCTATTATGTAGCTTACTCAAGATAAATAGTGAGATCGAAATACTCTCTAATAAGGTAGTCACAGCCACACATGTATATCATAGCTAAAAAATGTAACAAACCAGTGCAAAGCAAAGAAGTAGGGTTCCAGCAATAAACAGTAGATAGAATGATGTACTACAAAATAGCTATGTGGGAATAGGCCATTGTAGGGATTTTCCCACATAGCTATCCATCATTCATCATGATGTCCTTGTTTTACTACTTTTATATAGCTGGAACCCTACTCCCTTTTTAAAACACTATTGTACCTGAAGCCCAATAATAAAACATTAAAGTCATTATCAAAAGGTCAAACTTATAATGACCCCATTATCTACATCATATGAGATCACATTAAGTGGCCAATTATATCACTTTAGCATAGGCATTTGTTTAGCATCTGTGTACAGTGTGTTATTAGTTGTGTTCAGTACAGTACTGTATGCATGGTAATTTCACCCTACCTGCATGCTACAGTGTCTCCAGTTAACCCAAACTTGTCATAATCCCCACCATAAATATCCTTAACTAGCTTGTCAACCTTGGTATTGTCTCCTTGTTCTGCCAGCTCAATAGCTTCAGCGAACGAGTTACAACCAGTTAGCAGCGAACACAGTCCAGTAAAGGTGCCACCTCCAATACTAGATCCACCAATTCTCTGTACTTCATTCTCAGACTTCACCAACATGATGCTCACACCAGACCCAATGTTAACAATGATGTAGGGGTACATACTGGCACCAAAATCAACTACTTCCTTGTCGCCACCTTTCCCACTAGGTTGGAGGTTAGTCCACGTGAAACATTCGCCAGGTTGGTGATGAATATAGTGTAACCCTGATACTAGGCAGTGTAGTTCATCATATTTCTCCACCTTGATGGCAAGTTTCTGTAAGAAAAAGATGTAGTGAAAGATAATTATGACATTGGAAGGGCTCTCACCTCATTAATCTTTTGTTCAAACTTGACAGCACCACCTCCAGTGGCACACACAACATTACGACAGTCATGAAGTCGATTGTCACTGATAATGTTGAGGAAACCATCCATCCGTGATGTGCTAAACTTCAAGAAATGAAGTGTTCCAGTTCTTTGGCCTATTGTCTGATCCTTTATTTCCAGGTGTTCATCCCTCATACCTGTGGATCCATACTTCACTGAAGACTTGACAAACTTCCTGATCTGTTCAATGGCTGCTTCTTGCTCATGGTCATCTGACGCACAGTGAGACTCAAAATACACTCCCTTAGTTAGTGTACCACCAATGTCTATACCGAACCACTGTTCGTCTGTGTGTAAATGACAAGCAGCACGTGTCACACTACACTTGATCACGTGGTCAATAGTAAACACAAATTTTTAAAGAAATACACTAGTACTAATATCTATCATGTGAAACAGTAGCGAAAGTAATGAACAACTCCTACCACGCGCTAAACTTACCGCCATCGAGGCCCCCGTTGAGCTTTTCGCTAGAAACGACTGCTGTTTCACTCATTACGTCACTTGTGATCACGTGATCTACACTAATGGCCCATTTGGTTGCTAGAAGGTTAATATCCTACACGAGAGCCAGTATGAATGGTTTGTGATCACCACGTGTATTTAGTTGTATTGTGCAGGCTGTCGTGGCTACTGCAGTGTGAATGTGAACGAAGGAACGAGGCGTAATCTCCTCATTGGTAAGAACACACGTGTAATATGCCAAGGGTTTACAGGAAAGCAGGTAGGCTACCACAAGGTTGAGCTGTAGTCTATTATATACGGTGATAGGGTACGGAACATAGCAGGCATGCTATAGAATACGGAACAAATCTGGTGGGAGGGACTTCTCCAAAAAAAGGCGGGACTATCCATTTGGACAGACCAGTGTTCAATACAGTCAAAGAGGTAACCATAAAGTAACAATGGTGTAGTTATGTCAAGCTGGTGACAGGCAATAGAGCAAACCGGAGCCAATGCCTCGATCATATTTGTTCCGCCAAAGACAGCAGCAGCTGCTATCATAGAAGCAATAGATGCAGGACTAGACCTAGTAGTGTGTATCACTGATGGTATCCCTCAACAAGACATGGTCAAGGTGAACGACCCTCATCTGTCACAACACCTCTTGCTAACTTGTGGTATAGGTGAAGCACAAATTGATCAGACAGAATAAGACTAGGTTGATAGGGCCAAATTGTCCTGGTATCATAAAGGTCAGTTACATTGTGTACTGGACTATCACGTTGTAACACTCTTGTCCAGCCTGGCGAGTGTAAGATAGGGATCATGCCTGGTCACATTCATAAGAGCGGGAAAATAGGTTGTAACCTTACAAGTGTTAGATTATGTGTTGATTGTGATCCCCTGTTAGGAGTGGTGTCACGGTCAGGTACACTAACATACGAGTCAGTTTGGCAAACTAGTGCAGTTGGACTTGGACAATCTCTATGTGTTGGTAAGAAGTCTGTACATTAGTCTGTTCATTTGATGTATGTCTCAAGGTATCGGTGGGGATCCATTTAATGGTACAAATTTTGTGGACTGTATTGACGTGTTCCTGCAGGATGAGCAGACTGAGGGTGAGTAATTTGACCATGTGACACACTGTGAATTATAGCTACAGGTATTTTAATGATTGGGGAGATCGGAGGCTCAGCAGAGGAAAATGCTGCAAACTACCTCAAGCAACACAACACAGTAAATTATGCTATGTTGGAACCTGTTAATGTGTACACTTGAGGACACCTACATAATTAATTAGGCACCAAAGTATCTCTTAGTACAAACTGACCCAAAAAATTGGTGGTTGCTCCTAAGGAGATTAGTCACGTAATCAAAAAACTTCTTGTGATCTTAAGAGAAAAACCCAGAAACCTTAATGCATATCACAGTTCCCAAAGTTATTATGCTTGTGAATGTGATTTCAAAATAACAGTAAGCACCATAAGTGTATGTTCTTAAAGTGTCACATCACATTTCTATTAAGGTCATATATTATCACTAGGGACCCAATGCTAAACCTGTAGCAGCATTCATTGCTGGACTATCTGCACCTAAAGGCCGGAGGATGGGTGAGTACAGGTAGTCATGGTAACAATCATGTGATCTTGTCATATAGGTCATGCTGGTGCCATCATAGCTGGAGGGAAAGGAGGGGCAAAGGAAAAGGTGACTAACTACATACTAACATAGCCATCATTATGTTCATCATAGATTGACGCTCTGAGACATGCTGGAGTGCATGTTGCTGAATCACCAGCTAAAATAGGGGAAGTTATGCAACAAGTAAGTGGTTAGTATTGTTGATCTTCGCTGGTTAAACTTTGTCACAGGCAATGAAAGAAGCAGGACGAATATAATCATGACAACTTCATAGTGAACATATTATTATACATAAAATTCAATTTAACGCTTAGTTACTTTTAATTTGCGTTTTCTTGATGCGACTTGTCGACGAGCTCGTGATGACCCTACATGAGCACCTTTCAGTATATAACTATACTGACCAGCCATCTTCCTCTGTTTCCTGTAATAGCAGCCCTAAAGACAACAACATCACAAATACACTAACAAACCTCTTGTTTAATGATTGTCTTTGTAGAGGGATATAGGCATAAGGGTCCGGCTTGCCATGTTTCTTCATGTCCCCAAGTGCTCTCTAAACAGTTTTAAGACAAGCATGTATGAGTAGTAATTGTTACAATCAATTAATTTGATCAAAGGTGCACACATCCACAAGCTACACTCTGGCAGTTGAATGTATTATAAATTGGGAATAAAAGAAGGCATCTGAGGACATACCTACAAAAAATTATGGGATTTTAGAAACTCTTTGAGATTTAATTTTTGGCAACTTTTAGTTGAAATAAATAACTGTAGGGCAAAAGTTGCAACTAAGCTGTAAGAAATGGTTTAGTTACTAGAGTAGTGACTGTTCTATTAGAGTTAGTTTCAAATTTATGAACACGACAAGATTAATCTTACCTGACTGCGATATTGAGCACCTGGGGGACCAGATGATGTCTTTGATTTCTTAACAGTTTTTTTACTGTCAGTGACCACACCTCCACCGGTCATGTGATCCTCCTCTTCATGCTGTCATGATGCCATCATAGCAATATCAATACAGGATCATGTGATCTCACCTTCCTCTTCTTACTGGTCCCCTTATCATGTTCAATTACTACATACAAACACCATCATCATAATTACCACCATACCCCTCCATATGTATGATAGGACATTACAAAGCAACCCATTAAGTGCTGAGGATTTATTTCAGGAACATTTTCAACTAAGACACTTGGCAAATACTGTAGTAGTCATTCAAGTTATTGCCTACATTGACAAGTTGGTTGTCCTTGATACTTAGTCTCATCCTCGCAGACCAGAGTGCCACTTATCCAGAGTTGGGGTAACGCGTTACAATTGTAATGCTGTTACATAATATATTACTTTTTAAGTAACTAAGTAATATAACGCGTCACATAGCTTGTAACTAGTAGTTTGTAACTAAAATTACTTGTTGAAATAGTAACCAAGTTACAATAGTAACGCGTTAGTAACTAGTTACAATAGTTGAGACTGTAAAGTAACGTAATCAAAGTAATGATGGTTTTTAAGTAATGCAGTTACAAAGTTACGTAAACTAATGCTGTTACAACAACTGACTAGTAAATCTACTACTCGAGGCAGCCCGTAATGTCGCCCTCGCGTAATGTATAATACAATTGCTTACCCTACGTCAGCGATAATTCAGAGCGAAGTTACACACAGGATTTCAATAGCTTTGAAGCAGTAGATGGACTTGCTGCACATGCAAGACCCACTGTGTTCACTCGCGTAGGATCAGCTCCCAGCATTGTAGTAGAGTTGACGGTCTTCTCAGTTGAATCATGAACAGAACAAACAGGACAAACAAAGTCAATATCATCACGTTCCATTCGCTTTCCACGATATTTGCTTATACCAACACAATCACCATGATACCAAATCTTACAGCCTGGTCCTTGAACATCACAACAGATCATAAATCTGCCCGCTTCAGGCTGCTGGTATGAACACCACAGTACAACAGAAGCATCCGTCAAAGCCTCAGCAGCTGAAGCAGTAGAACTAGCAGCCTTTTGTCGCTTAGAGCGACTCATCCCTAATTAACGCTCCGATGACTATCTGAAAAGTAGTCACAAGAACCACAGTACAGAAAATGACAGCAGTTAACCTTAAAAACCCATGCCACGGAACAAGGAAGCCACTGCCAAGCCTGAAAAGGGTTGCTTATGACGGTCCTCGCAAAGACGCCACCCAGTCGTAATCACAATCACGGGGTACGTTTGATTATCTCATGATTGTGATTACGACTGGGTGATTACCTATGACTGGGTGATTACCTACTGCTTCCGTTTCCAATCTTAATAATTCAACTACTTTACATGTGGGTGTTCCAGAGTTACCATCATTCATCGGACTATCTCCTCCTCCCTTTTTGTGGAATGACACCATTGAAGGTTCTGATTTTGTAGATCGAGTTACTGCTGCTTATGATGAAGTTGTTCATTGGAAAAGAAACTTGTTTGTTGTCCCATTTGGGAAAGTTGGTAAAGAGTTTGTGCTGGAATTCACGCCTGTTTCGTTCTTATGGGGAGAAGACATCCCTGGAGTGTATTGCACTCAAAGCAGCAATGCTTTTTTGTACCTTGTTACTTCAGAAGCCCCATCGCACAGCTTCTTCCAGGGACTTTATAAACTGTTTACAACATCGTCTGCTTCTGTAGAAACAAGGAAATATTGATGAATTATTGTGTGAGGGCCGAACTGTTCAGCATCGTTTAATGGCCACTTTGTTGAATGCTGATCACAGTGAACGTTTAACTTGTCTGTTTGTGTCCCACATGCTTCGTGGGAATGTTCGTACTGCTCTGGCTTTATTGGATACCATGGACCATCCTGGAGCGCCTTTGTGCCTGAGCGATCCTGCATCTCCTGACACACCATCTTGGACTGTTTTGGATGAACTTAAAGCCAAGCATCCTTGTAGCCAACCTGTCTGTGAGGAAGCACTGCTCTCTCCATCTGCAGCCACTTCCTCTTTTCATCCAGTTGTGTTTGATGCCTTGAACGGTGTGTCCATTCGTTGTGATGCTCTCCGTACCAAGGGTGCAGCAGGTCCATCAGGTGTGGATGCGTGCACTTCTTTTCGACAAGCTTCAGATGATCTGTGTGCTAGTCTTGCCCTGGTTGCCAGACGTCTATGTACTGATATGGTGGATCCTGTTGGCCTTACTGCCTTTGTTGTGTGTCGACTTATTGCTCTTGATAAATATCCAGGTGTGAGGCCAATTGGTGTAGGTGAGGTCGTTAGAAGAATTATTGGCAAGGCTGTTTTGGCTACTGTTAAAATGGACATACTTGAAGCAGCTGGCCCTCTTCAACTCTGTGCTGGTCAGAATGCAGGCTGTGAAGCTGCAATACATGCAATGCGTTCTTTGTTTGCTGAGGAGAATACAGAGGCCGTATTGCTAGTTGATGCAAGTAACGCTTTTAATAGTTTAAACTGTCAAGTTGCCCTCCGTAACATATCTATACTGTGTCCATCCTTAGCTGTTATTTTAATTAACACCTATAGGGCTAAAGTTCCTCTGTTTATCGATGGTAAACATTTATTTTCTTCTGAGGGCACAACACAAGGCGATCCATTAGCAATGGCAATGTACGCCATTAGTGTTGTCCCTTTAATTGATGCAATACGTGATTGTGAAATAAGACAGGCCTGGTTTGCTGACGATGCTACTGCTGCTGGCTCTTTGACTGGGTTGCGCAAGTGGTGGTCTGCCCTTGTGTCTTTGGGTCCTGCATTTGGCTACAATGTAAAACCACCTAAATCATGGCTGATTGTGAAAGCAGAACATCTAGATTTAGCTAAGAATCTTTTTGATGGATGAAGTGTGGGTATCACAGTGGAGGGTAAGCGTCACCTTGGTGCTGCTATAGGATCTCCTACCTTTGTCCAGCATTATGTGAATGAGAAGGTTGAGTATTGGGTGTCTTGTGTGCGGAAGTTAAGTGTGATTGCAAAGGCTCAGCCTCATGCTGCTTATTGTGCTTTCACGCATGGTCTTATTAGTAAGTGGACATATTTTTTACGAACGCTGCCCAGAATTTCTGACTATCTTCAACCTCTTGAAACAACTATTTTTACAGAATTTATTCCTGCTGTTACTGGAAAATTTGTCAGTGATTTAGAGCGAGAGTTGTTTTCTCTTCCAGCACGAATGGGAGGCCTGGGTCTGTGTAACCCTTCTGCTAATGCTAACTTTGAATTTGATTCTTCAATTCAAGTTACCTCATCTTTAACCAAGGAGATCATTGAACAACAGACTTGCTTTAGGATGTCAGTGGTTAGTGCCCAGCGTCAAGCTAAGGCTGATGTTATAGCTTTGAGACATCGGCAGCTGGTTTGTAAGCAATCGGAACTCACACCACAGTTGCCAGCTAGTTTACGTCGTATTGTTTCTTTATCTAGTGAGAAAGGTGCCTCATCATGGTTATCAGTGCTTCCTATTGAAGAACATGGTTTTGCACTCCATAAAGGTGCATTTAGGGATGCACTGTGTCTACGATATGGTTGGTTGCCCAATAGTCTACCTGCTAAGTGTGTCTGTGGTCATGGCTTTACTGTTGATCATGCAATGAATTGTGCTACAGGTGGTTTCCCTACTCTACGTCATAATGAACTTAGGGACTTCACTGCTGCTGCTCTGTCTGAAGTATGTCATAATGTGGCAATTGAACCAGTGCTGCAACCCCTGTCTGGTGAGTCCTTTCGCTATGCCACAGCTAATGTGGAGGATGAGGCACGTTTAGATGTAAGTGCACATGGTTTTTGGGGAAGTCGTCATCAGAAGGCTTTCTTTGATGTTAGAATTTTCAATCCAACTGCTCCCAGTTATCGAAACACAGCGGTTTCTTCCTTGTACAGAAGGTTTGAAAGAGATAAACAAAGGATGTATGAACAGAGAATAAGAGATGTTGAAATGCCAAAAAACGAGTCACGTGACCATTCGATGACAGCTTATCGAGTTGCTCTTCTTCCCCAACTTAAAGACTGTGGTACCGTGGTTATTTTTGTGTCTACTAACGGTACATGTTAAGGTAGCAGCATCATCTCGTCATAACTATTGTTTTTGTGCATGCTTTTGCTAGTTTCGCCCAGGACGCGTTAATTGGAGTGATGGAAACCCTTAAGCGAACTGCCAGTTCACCGCCTAATAAAGACGGCAAAAGGATTAGAGACAAGGACTGTGCACTTTGTTGCAACCCAGCTACAGATAGTGTTATGGAGTGTATATGGTGTGAGGCTCGTCTGCACACGAAGTGTGCAAAGCTAAGTGAAGAGCAGTGTATTCTAATTGGTAACGCTACTAGAAATGTTGTGTTTTTCTGTACCCCCTGTCTAGAAGCACTTCCAGAAGCATTCAAGTCTTATGACGGTTTTTCGCTCGTAGACTCAAGAGTCTCAACCATTGAGAAATCAATCAGTGATATGCAAACCTCCACCCTTCAGGGACTGAAAGCAGAACTAACAACTCTTCAAACAATTAAGATCTGTGTACTCAGAACACTACACTTCAGGAACAGTTGCAAGTGGCTTCGTCTGATTTGACAACCAAGTCAACTTCGTCCCTGAGTGACTCTGATGCAGCTTCATCTACCTTTGATGTAGCTAATGAAATTGCTGAACGTGACCGACGCAAGAGAAATATTATTGTTTACAACCTTCCCGAAAAAACGGAACGAGCTGATGACAAGGTTAAGTTGACTGAAATGTGTAAAGAAATTACTGATGTTGAATTAAAAATTACCAAAACTTTTCGACTTGGAAAGAGGGTTGAGAGCAAACATCGCCCTTTGTTGGTAGGACTAGAAACCGAAGATGACAGAGCATGCTTGTTGTCTGTCGCTCCCAGACTACGGCTGTCAACAGAATTTAAACAGGTGTTTATTGCTCTGGATATGACTAAACTGGAAAGAGAAAGACATAAAAAAGTTGTTGAAGAGCTCAAAAGAAGAAGGTCAAATGGTGAAAGTGGTATTTTCATTCGTAATGGTAACATAGTGCAACGACGTTCCCCATCCTGAAACAATGCAGCATAGTACAGTAGCCGCTGCTCCTGCTGAGTCATCAAGCAGACCTTCAGGTCAATCGAATCAGTCCTCCTGATGAAAGTGTCCATACCTCTTCCTGGAATGATTTGGAGAAGTTGAAAATATTTTATACTAACATTGACCAGTTCTTAAATAAAAAAGATGATTTAGAAATGGCCATTGCTGGCAATGACCCTGATATTATTTTGATAAGTGAAATTTTACCTAAGGCCTATTGTAATACAATCACTGCTGCTCGTCTTTCTCTTAACGGTTATCGCTCCTTTTACAATTTTGACCCCACCACTATTTCACCAATTTCCACCATTTGTGGTGTGGGCATTTACATTTCTGAGAAATTTTCACCCCACGAAGTCCAGTTTGACAACTCTCAATTTCAGGAACAGTTATGGATTAAGATTGCTTTGAAGAGTAATGACTCACTTTTGGTGGGTTGTATCTATAGAAGTCCATCATCTAACTTATGTCAAAGTACTACAGCCTTATGTGACTTACTCTGTAGAATCCAAGGCCATTCTCATGTGTTAATTTGTGGCGATTTTAATTATCCGGATATTAATTGGTCTACCCTGGCTTGTAATACGTCTTGTTCACAACTGTTTTTGGATGCTGTTAACAGCTGTTGTCTATTTCAACATGTAACCGAGCCAACACACTATAGACTCAACACTACCGCCAATATACTGGATTTGGTTTTTACTAATGAGGATAGGATGATCAATAATATTGAGTACCTTCCTGGTATTGGTGCAAGTGACCACCTGTGCCTCCAATTTAACTTTATATGCTATTCAAGCCCTGTGTCAACTAACAGACCCAAGTACAACTTGAATCAGGCTGACTTTAGTAGGATGAGGGAGTTACTCCAAGCTCTTGATTGGAATGACTTGCTTGATACCTTGGATATCTGCTCAGCCTGGGAATTGTTTAGTAATGCGTTCACTGATATTATTAATGACTGTATCCCTAAATATGTACCCAGAAAGAGAAAAAATATTTTTATGACACAAAAAGCACTTTCGCTGAGAAATAAAAAATTTAAATTGTGGCGCAGATACAAACAGAGTAATTCCTCAACAGTTTACCAACATTATTCCCGGGTTAGAAATGAACTTCGACAGTTAACAAGGTCATTACGTGCTAATTATGAAAACAAACTTGTCCGTGATATTAAAACACATCCTAGAAACTTTTGGAAATATGTTAATTCTCAATTGAAGGTTCGATCATCATTAGACACTCTCCATCGTCCTGATAATACTGTTGCACATTTAGATTCTGAGAAAAGTGAACTGCTAAACAATTACTTTTCCAGTGTTCTTGCTCAAGAAAACTTGTTATCTATTCCATCTTTCAATTTGGACAAGAGCATTGACCCCTTCGCTGATATTGAAATCACACCTGCAGTTGTTTATTCTAAGCTGACTAACCTGAACCCTGCCAAGGCATCTGGACCAGAGGGCTGGCCTATATTATCACTTAAAGAGTGTGCATGTGAGTTAAGCATTCCATTATCCATTCTATTTGTCAAATCACTTGATTCTTCCACCTTACCCACTGCTTGGAAAGAAGCTTGTGTTACCCCTATATTTAAGAAAGGTGACCGTCATGTTGTTAGCAACTATCGACCAATTAGTCTTACTTCTCCAGTTGTTAAAATATTAGAATCCATCATTAAAGATCAAATCCAAGACCATCTTAACAGTAACAACCTGATCAACCCTTGTCAACATGGTTTTACTATGGGTAAATCTTGTACTACCCAGTTACTCACTGCTGTTAACTCATGGACAGAAGCTCTTGAAAAAGGTCTCTCAATTGACGTAATTTATTTTGACTTTGCTAAGGCATTTGATTCGGTGCCCCATGTTAGACTACTTACTAAGCTTGAGTCTTATGGCCTTACAGGAAACCTTTTGGGATGGCTAAAAAGTTTTCTATCTGGCAGGAAACAAAAGGTTGTAGTTAATGGACAGTCATCATCTTGGTGTGATGTGCGTAGTGGTGTGCCACAAGGTTCTGTGTTGGGTCCATTACTGTTTAATGTCTACATAAAGGACATAACAACACAAATCAGTAGTCCTATCTTACAATTTGCTGATGACTTAAAGATGTTCCACATTATCAATGATGCTACTGATTATCACCAGCTGCAGCAAGATATAAACAATTTAGTTGCTTGGGCAAACAAGTGGCAATTGAATTTCAATGTGTCTAAATGCCATCTATTGCATCTCGGCAAACCACATAACTATGGCAGTTACAGCATAAATGGAATCCAGATTTCTCCGAATGACTCCATCAAGGACTTGGGCGTTATTGTCGATAACCAACTAAAGTTTCATGAGCACGCTGATTCTGTTGTTACGAAAGCAAACCGTACATTGGCTATTATACGGAAGTCCTTCAATTTCACTGATAAAACAATGTTTCTTAGCCTTTATAAGTCATTGGTGAGACCGATCATTGAATATGTAATGCTATTTGGGGGCCACATTATATCCTTGATCAACAATCAATTGAAAGTGTGCAACGACGGTTTACCAAGTATTTGTTTAACTTTAATGATCTACCGTACTCAGAACGTTTATCAATATTAGGTTTACCATCCCTGCAGTATCGTCGCTTACGAGGTGACATGATTCTTATTTATCGAATGATTTATAATGACATTGGACTCGAGCTATCTGACTTCTTTTCTACCAATACATGCAGTTCTACCAGGGGCCTTGCAAACAAAATTTTTAAACCACGTGCTGTCACCCGGCCAAGATCAAACTTTTTTGCAGTAAGGAGCATTAATGTATGGAACAATTTACCAGAGAATGTGATTGCAGCCCAATCTATCAACAGTTTTAAAAACCTACTGGATCAACACTTCTCCTCACAAATGTTTACTATCGATCATGACTGGTAGCTAATTTAAATTATGTTTGATTTTATTTTGCTAGCTATAGAATAGGATCATATACAGGCATTGCCTATGTATCCTAAATCACTAATACTAATACTAATACTAAAATGGGCTCATTCACTCCATTGGTTTTCTCCACTTTTGGAGGAATGGGTAGTGCAGCTACAGTTGCTTATAAGCGTCTAGCTTCTATGCTATCTACTCAACGGGGCCAATCTTACAGCAGTGTTGTATCATGGATTAGATGTTCCACCAGCTTCTCTTTGCTCAGGTCAGCAGTGACCTGCTTGCGTGGAGCAAGGTCACACCGTGGCATCCCTGTGACTATTGGAGCACTTGACCTTGCTATTTCGGAAGGCCAAGTGTTGCCATCTCATTGATTTTTTGAGTTTACAATCTTTTTGTCCAGCACTTTTACCATCTGGTGCTGGGGGTGGTGGCAAGGGGTGCAGGTACCCCGGGGAAAAAAATAAATAGCCTTTGTGAACCCAAAACCCAGCAGGTTCAGGTGCAGCTATATAGCAGGATGGCGACTTTCATGACTTCAATAATAAACAAAACCATTTTTGCTAATGCACACCTTAGTATCTCATGATCTACCACGTGTTAGACCTCGTGTTTGAGCGTGGGTAACTTCGTGGAAACTATGGGAGATAACAGTGGTGCTTCGAATTCTACACGGGATTCTAGCGATGCTTCTAGCAGCGAAGCAGCAGGGACAGGGACAGCTTTTTACGGATGGAAATACAAACATTATTTTGTTTTCCTGAGTGAAGATGCAAAGAATTTTAAAGTCCGTTGTACTTTGTGTGCTGGAAATAAAACGCTGTCGTCTGCTAAGAATACAACTTCAAATCTCAAGAAACATCTGACATCTATACACAAGAATACAACATTGATAGCAAAAGAAGTTAAAAAACCTGAGCAGTGGAAACGAAGATTGGAGGCTGATGGTGATAGCAATAATAATGGTGATCCAAAGAGGCAGTGCACTTTACCAACAATGCTGAGTAGGTATTCCATTCCTCCCAATAAGCTTGCTTGCAGAGTATGTAATAGAAGACATGCGACCTTTGTCGACCGTGGAATCCCCAGCTTTTAGAAGGCTTTTAGGCAGTATCTGTCCAACTCAATTACCTGACAGAAAATCTTTTACAGTTTATCTTGATACAGTTTATGATTCAATGGTCAGCAAAGTCAAAAAGACATTGGAAACAGTTGATATTGTTTCGACTACTGTTGATGTATGGACGGCACACCACCGAAGCTATTTGGGGATGACTGTCCATTGGATTGACCCTCACACCTTAAAGAGATGCAAAGCGGCCATAGCATGTGCAAGAATGATGGGGAGGCATACTTATGAAGTTTTGGCTTGCAAGATAGAGCAAGTTCATGCAAGCTATAGTCTTACTGGGAAAGTATGTGCTACCATAACAGATAATGGGTCAAACTTTGTAAAAGCATTCACAGTATATTCAGATCCTTCTGATTCTGCAGCTGCACCCCTGGAGGATCCAGAAGAAGAAACAGAGGATGATACAGCTTTTGAAAATGTTGATGAATTGCTAACATTTGACTCCGAGGAAACAAATACTGATGATGATCTCACCCAGGTTCAATATGAATTGCCGCCACATTATAGGTGTGCTGCACACACTCTTAATCTCATTGCAAGCAAAGATGCTGATAAATTCCTGTCATCTTCCTCAACATCTAAAGGTGTTTACCGGAGTTCATTTGCTAAAAGCTCAGCTTTGTGGAACAAAGCCAGCAGATCGACTGTGGCATCTGATGCCGTGCAAGAAGTGGTCAAGAGGAAGCTCATTGTACCTACTGCCACAAGGTGGAACTCACAATATGACGCAGTAGTTCGAGTTACTGACAATTCTTTAGCAGAGTTAAATGATTTTTGCACCAAACTGGGGCTACGGTGTTTTAGTGAACGTGGGCTAAAGTTTTTGAAAGAGTACGTCATTGTTTTAAAACCTCTTTCAAGAGGGCTTGATATCTTACAAGGGGAAGACAACTGCTTTTTCGGTACTCTTTTGCCAACGCTAGAGACAATTACCAAAAAGGTGGTAGCTCTTCAGCCTGACCTCTCCTCCATGACCTGTGGGGTTGCTGGGGCTATAGAGGATGCCATCAGATATTGTTTTGAAAATGTGTTTCAAGATGATAGTGCCATTTTAGCAGCAGTAACATTGCCTAAGTTTAAGCTTAAATGCATGGGTGGAATCCCAGAACACAAAGGATTTATATAAGCAGATGCTTCTTCAAGAGATGAGATCCCTGGCTGCTGATATTGCAGTAACAGTTGTACAAGACTCACAGGATGAAATGGCAACATCTACAAGAAGCAAAAAGGATGACTTCTATGATCTCAAATCAGATGATGAGTCTACACCAGAAAGTAATGTCAACATAGAAGTCAATGACTATTTGGCTAATGCAAGGAGCATTGATAATCTCCACAAATATCCTCTCGTGAAAAGGCTTTTCCTGTTGTACAACACAGCACTGCCTTCTAGTGCACCTGTTGAAAGACTCTTCAGTCTTGGAGGATTAGTATTATCACCCAAACGCAACAGATTGGTTGATGAACGGTTTGAAAAATTACTTCTTGGCATAATAAAGAGTACTTAGATATCTAGATTTTACATACACATTTGTAGACTATTGGATGGACTTTTTTGAACTGATTGTGATTTGCCATTGTAATTTTCCATTGTTATTCATCATTAACATATCAATTAATAATTTAAAACACAATATTGAAAGTAACTAGTAACTAAAGTACTTTATTACTTTTACAAAAGTAACTGTAACTGTAACTAAGTTACAAGGAACAAATGTAACTAGTAACTTGTAACTTTTCTGAAGTAACTACCCCAACTCTGCACTTATCAATTAGAGATTATAAGCGCCACCCCAGAGAATGGACTACTTGGCACTTCACATGCTAAACCATTTTTTATAGCAGTTGACTTTTGTATGGCATTAGAAAGGTAGTCTTAATGAAGGTCTCATACAAAGTCTTGTACAAGGCTGTAACATTTTAAACCACAACACAATGCTTATGCTACGAGTGTATTTTCTGTCAGTTGAATGTAATGAATTAGACAGAAAATAAGTTCCCGCATGAATACCATATGGTTGTCACGTGAGCCTCTCTCACATGACAGTAGGTATAAAAGGTAAGGTAAAGTGTTACAATTCATTCTACGCCACGCGTTTGTACGAGTGGGTTATCCCGCTCTCCCCCCCCAATACTGTAGGTAATTTTGATGGAGCTTGAAGACCTTGGCAGAATGAAATCATGGATTTCCTGTTTATTTGAACTTTAGTTAATGCGCAACACGAGTGGAGCCAAGTTTTGGTTTTTCCTGGTAGGTTAAAAAAAAGAAAAAAAAAGGAAACCTACTAGGTTTTTCCAGGGGCTGCCTTGGGCTGGGCAGTCTCAAATTTATGTTTAATTTATTATGATTTTGGCTAGCCCTCACTCCTCTGTTTTGTATACCAGCAACATGTACAAAACTGATGAGCTGTAATAGTAGTTGTGTGCAGTGTAAATCTTTTAGTGTTTTTGTGTGTTAAAGTCATTAACAGTAGCCCACACTTGATGGCACACAACAACCACATAGAATCCAGGTGGCAGTTACAGTACAAGACAATGGGAGATGTGGTTCTTTTGTCGGATTTATACACAGTTAAGTTGCTTAAATTACTTGCTTGTATTCTGCAGGTTTCTTAAGATCTGACGAGATTATACACAGCAAGTCACGTTATGTTCTAGTGCCCTGCTGGCCATGCAGGCAGCAAAATGTAATCTTCAACAAAAGGGAGATAAATCATCTAACACAGGTGTACCAAATCATATGTGGCTGATAGAAGCCAGTGGCTCAGTGATATATATACTAATTCTAAGGAGGAGAGTAGATTGTCTGTCACCAAGCAGTTGGGCTTATAAATTCAAGTATTATATACTGTAACGCTTTCTTTGTTACCCTAGTGTGTGTTAAAGTCATTAACAGTAGTCCACGCTTGGTGGCGCACAACCCAATGTGGTGCTGTGTTGTGGTTGGTTGTAAGGTGAGGGGGGCAGCATAGCACAGATAAACAGATAAATATAGCACAGTGCAGATCAGACATGGAGCATATAATATATATAAGTGCTTGAGATCGCTTTTATTTTGAAGTATACATGCGTAGGTGTACATGAGCCCATTTGTAAGTACTTGAGGAACTAAACAACTACCCTGTGTCTAGTAGCAACTCCACACACTTACCAGTCAGCTCATCCTCTTGGTCAATCACTAGTCTACCATCCTCACTAGTAGCAAAGTCACTTTTAACACTTGTAGGTGTTCTTTTTGGTTTAGATGCTATACGACATCACTGACGGTCATGTTGCTATGACAACAACATACCCAAAATGTGTTGCAGTGCAGTAGTACTCATTAAATCAGTAGGGTCCTCCTCCTCCAGTATCCATGATGACCTGCCCTTAGGGTGTGGGATAACTTCATCATCACTGTCGCCTAACAACTGCTCATAGCTATCAAGGGATCACATGATCAATACCACCCATAAAATATTTGAGTGCTAGTGGGACAAAAGTTTTAAGGAAAACTTGTGAAAAGTATTCAGTAAGCATTTAGCTTGCTGGCTACATCAAAATTTTTGTCCCACAAAAAACTTCTAGCATTATCCTACCTTGGTCTGTGTGTCTTCTTGGATACCTGTTACCATGGAGATAGTGATGTCATATTGTTATGAGTATCCTCACCTTGTCGTCACCTTTGTTCTCTTTTTTCTTCTGTTGCTTGGCTACCATTTTACGAACATAAGCAATAAGTTTCTTATGTTGATGTGGGACATGTCCTTCAACCACTTCATAACTATAGCAACAGTGAAGTAGCTGTCATAGCAAATGATGACAAGGGGATTACCCTAGTTTCTTTATCAATCGTTCCAAAATCACTTTAGTCTTAAAAAGAAAATGTTGTTGTAGCTGCTCATCCCAGCTAAACACAGCCTCCATCTATACTACTCTAATAGAACAGTCACTCAATTTTACTATGAACACTCACAATACTGTCCATGTATACAATCAGTCCCATTGGCTTCAGTACCCCAATAACCACCTGAATTACATGCACAATAATATTTAATGCTTTTAGCATATTATTAATTTAATACCCACCTTGACGAAGTCTAAACAAGCCTTGACAACTTGTTTACACTTGGAGCTTAGTAACATAGTAACACTCTTTATTAATCCAGTCATCATTTTCTCTGATAATAAATCTGTCAGACAAGGGAATATTATGTACACCACTGGTTACTATGGTTACCGTGGAACTCATAAACAAGTCGGGTCAGTGACATCACAGTGGCAGCAATCATGTGAGTAGAGCCGGCTAAGCCTGCTACAATCAGTTGGAAATACTCTTCAATATTATCTTTATTAAAACAGTGACCGATATCCTTTAATATGGACACTCCCAGTAATCTGGTCTTCTCTTTGACATCTTTAACTGATAGAATAACCTCTGGAAGAAGTCTGGACAAGAAGGTGGGATCTAATGGGCTCACATGGTCCACAAAATGGTGGATACACTTCATTCTTAGCTACAATGTCATGTTGTTACCATAACAACAGTGGACAACATATGGCCTACCTTTTTGGAGGCAGATCTTACAGAACTGGTTGCCCCTAGCAACAGCTGCTGTATGTCATCAACATGAGCTTGTAGGAATTCTTCCAAATTAGGAGTATTACATGACATCATGTGATCCAGTAACAAGTAACCTTTCTTCTGTAGTGACCCATCATCCTGTACATCATTGTGACATTATTATGATGTCATCATTGTATCACATGACCTACTTGTATTAAGGGACACACGATGGACTGGTATAACTGGTCTAACAAGGTCACACCCACTTTGTCACACAACTTGGTCAGTAGCTCAACCAGACGATTCCTAGATCATGTGATGATGTCAGGTCATGTGATGCTACCTCACCTTATGGTGATGTCATCTTCTGTGAATTTAGAACACATCCTCATAGTGAACGTCTCTAGTAACTGTATAATAGGATATGTGGTAAGATAATAACTTTATGTAATTGTTTTGTACTGTGATTGTGTTATTCACAGTGTATTCGATGTTGGATCACTGCTTAAGCTGGATCTATAAAGAAACGTTGACCAGTTAATAAGCCAAAGACAAAGTGAGTTCTAGTAACATGACAGCTGTTTGACCCAGCAATCAATCAATACATGGCCAGAGAAAGAAAAATTTGAGTTGGTCAGGCCATTGTAGATGTTGAAATTGCTACTAATATACATGGTACTCTGTGTGGTGTGATGCATGAGCATTCTAGAAGCCCCCAGAAAAATTAGACACTCAGATATGAAATTTTAGTGATATTTAAATGCTAGCTAACTATATATAAATATGCTCAAATCACCGAGCTATACCTCAGACTATACTCTTCCAGACTACCATGCAGTATAGTATACTGCTTTCTTGTAGTTGTGTAGGCTTTTTATTGTGCACTTGCTGTGTTAGTGATACGGTCTCAAACCAAACAATTGAAATGTGTAGAAATAATGGCAGTAATAGTTGCTAGTGTGAAATTACCAAGACCATTCCCACCTATACTACTCCGTGTATCCCTTGCACACTACAAATTCTGTCAACACAAATACAATAACCCAAGACCTACATCTGTAAGCTCTGTTCTTAATTGCACTTTCACACAACAATGCTGTACAGAAATTTCTTTATCTTTACCCGAGCCCTTACAAGGTACTTTAACTATTTTTACACACGCCACCTGTCAGTTGTGCTACGAAGCCGGCAAATTTGTAAAAAGTGCTTTGATACTCACAAAAAAGAAAAAAATCATTATGGGGTTTTACATACAAACATTCTTAATGTAGTTGACTTTGGACAAATTTTGGCACAAAGTTGTAGCAAACAAATTTAATAATACAAACATTGTACAAAACCACTAGTGCTCATTTCCTTAAAGTGTTCTCTGAGCAAAAACAGACACAGAATGTGATAAACTTTCACAAATTTATGTTTGGCGCTCACTTTCAAAGGGAATAATTCAGTCAACACAAACTGAACCTCATGATTTGTCCAAATCATGAAAAAGTTTACACATATTCAAATTATTATGGTGCAGTATTACTGGGAGCTCATGTGCACTGTGTGTCACTAAGATGCACCATCACATGCGACACAGTGACACTACCATAGGCAATTAGGGGGCCATGCCCCCCCTCCCCCCCTGCTGAAAAATAACTTTTTAAAAATCTTGGGGGATAGTTGCAGTATAGATTGGCATTATTTTCATGTTATTAGCATAAACTTTAGGTTGTTTTCAAGCCCCCCCCGGCCTGTAGGTCAGGTCTAGAATTGCCAATGGACACTGCATTATTATATTGTTTCACAAAAACATACCTGTTGATCAGCAATTGATGTGTAACCTTGGATACAGTCAAGTATGAAAGAGTTAGAGTCATCAGAGGCAGCTGTACTGGCAACCTCAGTATAAATATTGAATAACACTGGCAAGTAGTTTTTAGCATAACGGGATAGTTCAGCTGTATCCTCAGCTGTATATATAATAGTGATAGACCAAATATGGGTAATAATTGATGCTTACCATTATTAGCACTAGTCTCAATTATAAGTCGTAGTGACCTACAAATGGTTGGTCTAAGTTGTGGTTGCTCTTTCAAACCATCTCCAAGAAGACGAGCAATAGAATTAAATGACTGAAATATATTCCATTTAGAGTCTATCACAAGTAGCATGGCTAACCTTCTTCACATCAGTAGGACCAGTACAGAAGCCTGGTAGAAGGTCCCATATCTACAAACAACATTTTAACACTTCCCTCACACACAGAACAACAAACATACCTGAGAGTACAGTGTTCTAAACATGGCTGCCTGTATTGCATTTTGATTGATTAGTTCTTCAGCTATGTGAAAAGTACATAAATGCTATCAAATAGGTAATGTACCTTTCAATCTCATTGTCATAGCAATTGGTAACAAATTTTCCACAAAGTAACTCAGCTCAGCATGGCTCACATGATCCCTCATCACCAATAGCAACCAACTGTTCTCTGAATCACTACCACAATGGTAACCATGGTTACCATATCTCTGATCACTTAACCATACCTAGTTGGGTCTAACTGTAGTGGAACTGATTCTAATACCTTCCTGCAAGAGAAATGAACAAACTTTGGTCCCCCAACATCTAAAATAGTCCAACTAAGAATTTGTGGCAATCAGAGGGTTTCCAGAAATGTTTAAATTATAGGTATTCTTGTTAGCACATGAATCATGGAGTCTGGGAGAATGAAGATTTTTAGAGCCGTTGAAATGGCATTTTAGACCACCCCCCAGTGTTTAGTTTAAAATTTGTACAATAGAATGAAATAAAGTATACAATACTGCTTCAAAGTCTCTGCATTAGATACCATTGAGGGCTAGCATCAAATTTTTTAATATTCACCCACTGGATAACTGTTCTATTAGAGTATCTTCATGCTGAAAATAAAGCTTGACTGTTAGCTCTTGAGCTAGCTGACATGCTATGCTGCTGTAATAACATGGTTGAGTTGGTTCTTTGTCAACAGAACTGAGTGACTAGAGCTAACAATTTATAAAGGATTTTGAAACCAACACACACTGATGATGAAGGATTCAGAAAACTGAGCTTGCCACTCTTGAGAATTGACCGTAGAAGTATTGACTGACATCCTTATGATAGAACATCAATATGATAAAATTTTGATTGTCAGATTTAATTTTTTTGTTGTTTCATTGTTGGTAGAATATAGAATTCAACAAGTGATGTCAGCTTACCCAACAATTACACTATATGGCATATTGTATCCCTCTAATCATTACCTTGGTCCCATACTCTTAATGGCAGCACCAAACGTTATATCCAGCTGGTCGGCATAAGGGAAGCCAGAGGTATTCTTTAGTGCACTCATGGAGGTCAAACTCTACATGACAAGTAGTAGCTGCTCACATGATCCACTACTGAACTGTCTTACTTTAGCCATTAGTGAGTGGTGACTGTTTCCAAGGTAACGATAAAAGCATCCTATGACTTGTAATACGTCGCCCCAGGCTGATTGATATTGATACTTGAGGCCTTTATCCACAGCACTGTTGTAACCATAGTAACATCAAGTTTACAGTACCTATTGTTTACCTGAAGCAACTGTTAATGACATCATCTGGGGAATCCCCTTGTAAACACTGCTCCACTAATGACTGTTGATGTTACTACCAATAAAGGAATGCCACATCACCATGACAGCCTCACCATTAATGACGTACACACTATGTCACGGCTAGTGGGGGAGGGTGACAATAACAGAGTCATGAGTGTCTTGAACAGCTTGGGTAGGTGGGCCAGGCACATATCTCGGTCAAACCTGCAGGAATAATATAGGAATGTGGGCATTTGAGGACACTTCAACAACATCCCTTACTAGTACAAAAACTTGTACCAGTGATGTACACATGCTGTGTAGAGTTTTAAAGCACACATGATTTTTATGAGGCAAACAGGGAAGGGGGTACTGTGTTTTAAGTGCTTACTTGTCCCCATAATTTGTATCTTAAAACACACAACATGTATTATGCAAACTGTGAAGTGTGTGGGGACGTGGAGATAATTCAGCTGTGTAAACGACCTGGAACACAACAGAAAGCCACAGACAGTGTTGGGAAAGTTGCTTGATCTATCAAATGTAATATATTTCTCTTTACTTTAGAGCAATGTATAGTATGTACGTGTTGAGCTGGATCCTCGAAAACATTTAGTTACTCATGGATGCAATTACACATGATCTTGAAAATTGGCCCATTTGCAGTACCCGCTAAAAATCTTTTTGTTCTCAATGTCTGACATAATATGTATGGCCAATCAAAATTTTCACCATATATTTCCTATGGGGAAGCCATAAAAGTATGGTGTCTATTATACAGGGGATGTAGTCTTTTCCCAAACTTTAATGGAGCCAAACCGTATATGTCTGTTGTTGACACCTTTGCTATCACCACTAATCATCTGGTTGGCTGAAATGTTAACTCTGTTGAGAAAAAATCCACTTTTAATTTTTAGCTGTTTTTCAGGATCCAGCTCAACTTATAATAAGTTACAGTGTTACAGTTACATATTACTCCAAATGAAAAGTAATTTAATATAATTACATCAGCTACTTTTAACCAGCTACATGTACAGTAACTCTCCCTACATGTGTTGTGGTACTGTTGTAACTCTCCCTACATGTGTTGTGGTACTTCCACCTGAGCTATGTTCCTTACCTTCAGCCTAGCTCTGTGGTTTATAAACGGCTACACAGAAGACTTACATCTAGTTATGATCATTTGCTGTAACAGGTTACTAACTTATATACAGTAGAACCTGTGAACCAGGACAGTTGAAAATAACGACACCTGTATAATCTGGTGGCCCCAAAACATCCCTCAGCAAGTAAACTGACCTGATACCTTGATAATCAGGACACTTTGGTTGGTCCCAAGGTGTCCTAAATACACAGGTTTCACTGTACAGTGTTACATAAAAATATTACTTTGAGTTAAGTAATGATGATATAGCATTATGTAATAATATTACTTTGTGTTAAACAATGATATTACTTTACTGTTATACTAATAACAGATTATGGCTTCTTAAAAAAATAACATAATATTACCAGACTATGAATAGTAAAGTGTAACATTACTTGGCTAGTCTCTGTTGTTCCATTGACACATTCATCACATTACATGCCCTTGGTTATTATTTCTTTACGTGATCACATGATCCATCAGTTACCATCACAACCAATCATGTGAGCACAATAATATTTGTTCAAATCATGATGGTTGATGTCATGATAGATGTACTGCTGGTACTTACAGCTATATCAAGAGCCTTGTTTGTCATTGAGCAATAATAGGTACAGCAAACAAACAAATGGCAATGTTGTTTATAAACCACAAAGAAGTCATACTATTCTTATTGTTGAAGTGCCTTGTAAATACTATATACGATCATACACTTCTGATCATAATCACAATATCTCCCCCACAAGGTGGACAATATCCAGTGGAGCCCAAAAGACCAATTGTCATCCTCCAATTATCCACTTATGGTCCATTAGTGTACTATGCCATATCATTTGTCACTACTGATAATAACTGATCAGGCAGCCATATATGATGGGATGGCATCATCATCCACTGGATGTGAATAATGTAATAGTCTGGACTGACCGTCCACTAATATATGAACCTTGTCTCCATCATAACTAGACAGATGCTAAAGCATGTGGGAGCGAGCCTGAACTATGTTTTGTTTGATGTTTGATTGCATATAGCTTAAGTTGAGTAAATTTAGCGATATGTTAGTGATCTCATAATTACATTGGTGAAAACAGCTAATGGGTATACAAAAATTAGTGATTTTGATAATACATCAAATATGCCTAAAATAGCAGTTATCAACCGAAGGTAAACCGTGTTTTAAGAACGTGCTAATCAAAAGGTTGCAGGTTCGATGCTCAGGCTGGGTTCTGTACTGTTGTTTCCTTGAGCAAGAAACTTTACTTTCATTGCTCACAGCCACCCAGCATTCGGACCTGTGTGGACAGTTTTGATTGTGTGGACAGCTTTGGTTGTGGCAACAGGTTGACCACACGCATACAGTTAAATGATGTTATGCTCTACTACAGCTTCAACTGTTGGGAAAAGATGAAGAGCATTATTAAAGCTAGATGAATCAGAAATGTGAGCAGGTGTTCTTGTCAAGTGTTTCCAGTCACTCTCAGTTACTTCACAATTCCTTAGCCACATTATTAATAAGTTTAGAGTCTTTTATCACTCTTTTTAGCCAATCATGTGATTTTTATTTTGTTTTCAAGTTTGGCAAAGCACTGACCCACCGCATCCGTGAAACATAAGATTAATTTGTCATGGCCTTAGTGATAAACCTTGCATCTTTTTCATCTCGTGATTCTTGGGCTCTTCTTTCTCTATCACATTCTCTTCTTCTCCTATCTCTTTCCATGTGCGTGCGGGTGCTACTGTGTACGTGAGGTAGCTCTGGGACCACTACCAAGTGTGGGGACTTTCCGATTTGTATAGGAAATTTTTGTGCACGCGATGTATGTACCATTTCAACTACCAAGTGTGGGGCTTTCCGGTTTCTGCTGGGCAATTTTCGTGCACGCGACGTACGTACCATTTCAATTACCAAGTGTGGGGCTTTCCGGTTTCTTTTGGGAATTTTCATGCACGCGACGTACGTGCCATTTCAACTACCAAGTGTGGGGCATTCTATTTTCTTTTGGGAATTTTCGTGCACGCAACGTACGTACCATTTCAACTACCAAGTGTGGGGCTTTCCAGTTTCTTTTGGGAATTTTCGTGGACACGATGCACGTACCATTTCAACTACCAAGTGCGGGGCTTTCCGGTTTCTTTAGGGAATTTTCATGCACGCGGCGTACGTACCATGGCCACTTGACAATACTGGGGCTTGCTCAGGCTTGCCCCAAATAGTGAGATCATTGGGATGTTGGTCAATTTATTTATTTGCTTTACTTGGTCACTAACACACACAAAACTTTTGGCTGTCATATAATTATGGGGATCCTTTGCAGTTGAATGGGCTACCTATGCACTACTCAGGTGACTTAGAGCCAGTGGTGAGAAATCCTCCTGGGGGCAGGACTAGTAGCCCACAGGAGACCTCACAGGTAGGCAATTAAAGTCTATTAGTAACACACAAGTATCTACTACAATACCTGATAAGTCTCACATGAGCTGCTTCCATGACAACGGTCCATGCTCCTATTTGCTGCACATCACTCACCTTAGGTTGGTAGTCATACAAGGCCTACAACCACATCAAAATATTAGAATACAGTACAAACACCCCTTACTGATATTAGTTGCCCGTTCAGTTTGGTGGTCAATCCTTGTGGCATGGCAACACGAGAGAACAAGCCATGAAGTGTTTTCAAACATTGTGACTTCACCAACTATAGTTCTTAATTATTAATATCTCACACAATAAAAACAAACACTCAACTGTGTTTCCTTGTAGTAACAACTTCAGAATTCTCTCACAAAGCTTCTTCACCGACTGTGGTTACCAAGGTGAACAACATTATATGTATGAAAACAATACAACAGAAATTACTGAGGGACTAATTATAAGAACATTATCCATTAGTCCCTTTAAAAAAAACACATCTACCTGAGTGGTCATGTGAGCTAGGGTATCCTTGAGAAAGTTCAGCGTGTGTAGAGTACTGGTGTTGGCTGTACGTAGTCATCGTAACTGACATGTCACTTGTATGGCTATAACTAATTTACCTTGTTCAAGTTGATTGAGACAAAATTTAACCAATGGGATTACAGCAGGATGAAACATGACACTATCATCTAATATCACTCCAGACTGGATCATGTGAGCTAATCCTTCATGGACAGCCTTACGTACCTAGAAAGTATTCTAATTCATTTCATACAATACACAAATATACTGCACAGTAGGACTAGATGTAGCGGTCATCAAGGCAATAGATCAGTTACTAGTGTACAGTGGGGTAAATGTATCTGTGAGGTCCAAATTTTTTTTGCATAGCAACCAAAATAAGCTCCAGTATAAATTTTTGCAATTGCTAAATCTTCAAGAAATTCAACACAATCTCCTTGGATACTACGGAAATGCGACAAAAATTTGAGCTTTTGACAATTGAAACACCACTTGAAAATATAAGAATATCAGCTTTCCAGTACTGTATATTTGCAATATAGTTTCAGTTTGCAGAAATTTAATCTGCACATAAATATAATTTTATTTTCTAAGCAAATGCTTGTGAGAAAAATCTTAAAACTTCTCACCACACAACACAGAGCAAATATCACTATCAGCCATTTGCTGGTCAAAGTGATTGTGCTGCCTGAAATGAGCAAACTTTACTAACAGCAAGTATTGTTTTCTTGTTAATGACATCGATAATACCGTGTATTGTAATACATTTACACTTCTATATCTTGATAATGATATCATTAATTGTTTCCATTTAATAATATTATTATGACACATAATGGTATAGCACTAATTTACACAAAGTTTACTAAAATGACATTTACGACAATACAGTAAAACTTGTCGCCTTCAATGGAGTCATCCAGTAGGGATAGTACTATGCTTTGTTGTACTGCTTATATATGTCAGTAATTTGTTGCCATGGTTTGGTGATGATTTATATCGTGATAATTTATTGTATTGTGATTAAACACTGTGCAATAATCGTGATAGGCAATAGGGCAGTGATTGTAGTTTGGACCTGACCCTCTGTGTGTGTGTGTGTGTGTGTGTGTGTGTGTGTTTATTGGTCAGGACAAATGGATATTTGTTCTCTACCTGTTATTAGTTTATTTTAGCTGCTGATGTAACTGACCACTTATCATATCAGTGATGAGCTGTGGTCACTTATGAAACATTGTATATCACACAACACTATTTTTCTTGTGCTGCCTTGTCTCAGATAAAGGGACCACCATTTTTTCTTTTGTGTACTTTAGAGAAGAGCTGTCTGGCTACAAAGTGCTACCAATTATCACCTCCCAAGTGTACTACAGAAACTTGCATAAGCTGTTCATCAGGTCTGTATAGTCTAGGAGTGAAATATATTAACTTTTAGCAACCTATCCAGTTACAGGGAGACATATCACTACTGCAACAAATACAGATCTGATATCACTAAGACTGATTCAAGGAAAGTTCTCAAAGTATTTGCTGAAACACATACACCATTTAAATTACACCAGCTTCACTACAAAAGGGCAAGTAATGCTACTGGAGATATTTATGGCATTAGCGAGGGATTGATGCGGCACGTTGCAGCACATTGTGATACCGCCAATAACAGTTTCCATGACAGCGTTTGGATTGTTTAGCTGTTCTGAGAAAGTGACACATCTAAATGTGGTCAGGGCCTCACCCAACTGACCCAACACAACACTGATATTACTTAGAACACTTATCACACCTATTGTGACATCAGATGACATGTTATACTAACACACTGGTACGTGTGTCGCAATACAGCCTACAATGTTACATAACAATAATATGACATCATCACCTTAGGTCTGGAGTGTGTGACAAAGTTTAGGATTATCTGTAGGTAGTGTAGTGTGTACTTGTCAGCCCATACCCCTGAGGGCTGTGCAGATAACAGATTAAGAGAGCAGGAGACAAGCTATGGAGGAAGGGATATGCACCATTACACACTACCCACCCACACTGTTACACACTTACTGATCTCAACAAAGCCGTTGATCCATCCTTTTCATAATTTGTTAACATATCCACTAGTAGTTTACTGACCGATGAATACTGGTTCTGGAGGATGGCCTTGTTAACCCTATAAGATAGCAACAAAACCTGCACTATATATAAGCAGGTGTGGACTATAGTCAGGACCACCACACTGACAAATATATAAGTAAAAGAGACAGTAGGGGGACCTACTGTTTTGATCCTCAGCTGGATATGAAAACATGTAATTCAGATACAAGGATCATAGGGTACAGAGAATTCTACTTGTTTAGCAGCTTCATGCTAAATGTATGGCTGATACAAGCATGCTTAAAAGTTAAACCAATAATTCATAATCAATCCTACCAGGGAGATACATGTTTACATCAATTCGCATTAATAATGGTTTCCGAAGTAAAGCACTCATATCCATCTATACATACTTGTTACTCTGTTACTATCACTGCCAATGATATTCCCATGTATTTAGCTAGGTATTTGGCACCATTGTTTAAACACCGGATGAAAGGTAACTCCTATAAACTTGACTCGGTATGCTGAGAAATACTGAAAGGAAAGATTCTCTAAAATGGTGCATAAAAACACACACACACACACACACACACACGCACACACATGAAAAGCCACACTAGACATTGAATAGAAGTATTGTATATTTGGCAAGCATGGCTAATTGGGTGGAGGTGTGGAGAGAGACACTTTCTATCCTAGTTACAAGTCACACGGGATATTTTAGTTACAAGTCATACTCTGGTATGATGATATTGAGTAGGAACATCACAGCAGTCACTGATGACTCATCTTCGGCTGACTGGAGTGCTGACACCTGCAACAAGTAAACAATGACTAACAAACACAAATTTTAAATAGTGTAGACTATACTACATGTAAACAAAAAGCAAACAACCTGTAAACACTAGGACTAGTAAACTGTAAACAAGAAAACACTATGTAAACAACATATGATTCAACAAACAGGTAAGTTACCAAAGCAGCAAAATATTCTGTCTCCGATTCTTTCCCATCCTTTGACTTGACAACCTGTCGTCATAACAATGATCGCAATGATTATACAAAGATCACATGATCACCTCCGATACAGCAGCCAGTACTGCACACACCTGAATGATAGAACAACACCAAATATGGGCATGTAAACAGCAAAATAAAAATCAGCAACATATAACTAGGAGATCTACTATACTTGACATGATCACTACAATAAGGTGGTCTTATTAATGAGGTTATGATTTTTGAAAACTACTTGACGTGGTCACTATGATGAGGTGATCTTGTTGATGAGGTTGCAGCTAAGTGAAAACTTAGACAATCATTAATTTGTAGCACAAGAACATAATTTTGTCTGCTAGCTTGTAGTGTAAATATAGCTGCTTATTATAGTGATGCCATGATATGTCGTATGTCACGATAATCATGATACAAACATACCGTGATAGAGAAAATATCGTGAAAACACAAATTATTTAGTGAAAAATAACATATTTGCAAAATATGCTTCTCTGGCAACATGTAAGAAGTAACACAACCAGCTGTTTAGTGCTTCAAATATGACACATCATTACAGCCTTGATGTGTGCAATCAAACTTGAGCGATGAACTCAACTAATATTTTCCTAGCCGATAATTTTATTAGCCCACAGAGGAAGAATTACTTAACAAGCCCCAGCAACCATTCCTAGTCAGGAAGAAGAAATCAACTAATATAATCTATACCAGTATCCGGATTAATCTCAACCAGTCTAACTATTTGTTTTTGTTTTACTTTTTGTTAAGGCTTTACAGCACAAGTGCTGAAGGTCTGTAGGACACCTGGTCATACAGCCTGGTGAAAAGTTGCAGAAAGGAGAAAAAATCCATGACTGGACCTAGTCACCTACAGGTAGGTATATGCTGAGCTGAGTTCTCAACTACATTCAATAACTCAAGGATGGAAGTACACAACGGTCTTGCCTGACCCACTAAAATATTTCAAAATCAAATGTCTTATAAATGACCAATCAAAATTTTGCCTGGTGAATAATACATAGTCTGGTACAACCCACTCTTGAACTAGTAATGGAGCCAAACTATACATGTCTGCTCTTCACACCTTCACAATTGTCACTAATCATTTACTTGGGTGAAATGTTATTTCTCTTAAGAAAAAAACAAACACTCTTTTTGTACCAACTCAATGTGACATAAATAATGCACACACTACAATGAGGAACCTGTTGTTTGTCCTGTAACCTAACTTCACTTTTCACCAACAAAGGTGTAATACAGAGATGGGGACCAACTATAAGTGTCCTGACTATCAGACTTATATGGTAAGGGCAGAGTTGGGTTACGTAACTAATTACTTTACACTAGATAATTAGTTACCTTTTAAAAGGTGACTGCAAATGTAACTCAGTTACATGGAATGAAAGTAACTAGTAACTAGTTTCTTTTTCTGAAGTAACTACCCCCAGCTCTGGGTAAGGGATACCTTGGGACCTTAATTAACTACATCAAGTATCTCATGTGTACAGCAAGTGCAAGTTGTCTCAAGACATTTTCCTGTTACCAGGAAAACATTAGTTTGTTTAATCCCCACATTACTAACTCTTGTTTCGATGTTAGAAAAAACAGCTAGTAATGTTTATTTTTTATTTTTTTTATTAATGCTTTACAGCACAAGTGCTGAGGGTCTGTAGGACACCTGGTCCTACAGCCTGCTCAAAGACTTTAGCTACATAAGGTGTGTTTGAAAAGTTGGAGAAAGGAGAAAAAATCCATGACTGGACCTAGGTAGCCTCGAACCTGCAGCCATCTGATTTACGCTCGAATGCTTACAGGAGTCTACCAGGTGGTCAGGATGTTTTCTCCTTGTTATTTTCATGTAATTATATCTATAGGAATTCTAGAGAGTAGGTCATTATCTCTAAGTACCCCAGGTAGAATCAAATGGACACTAGTTTATTTATTAATGCTTTACAGTTGTACCATTTCCTAACCAACATCACAGGCAGCTGCATGATAACATATAAAGTTTCTTTGTACAAAGAGTATATAAGATAACAGTGTGGTGTGAGTCCCCAGTATGAGATGTTTCACTCTATTTTACTTGATGTTTTGAATTCATTTGCTCCACTGTGAAGGATTTCCTCAATATACTTTGTACATGATCTCTACAATGTGAAGCTGTGTCACATTTCATGATAATGTTGCCCACACACTAAGACATAACAAATATCAATATTTGAAGTCGGTACTCTAATATGCATGTGAGGTAGCATTTACTATCCCACCCACTCTCCAAATCTGTGGTAGTAAAAGCAGCTTTTAGCTTGGAATGATGGCTGGGTTACCGTTATTTTTCATGCGATTTCAGTAGAGTTCACTAACCTTTGAAACGGAACTCCATTAGTACTACTATACGTACTAGGGCTGGGACAAAGCGTCGAAAGTTTCAGAACCTTCAAAGGTTTTGTAACATTCGAAGGTGGCTTTACCCCTCCAAAGTTTTGCACTCATGGATACTGGCATGTCTGTTGTTTTGGTATATTTACAATCTAAACAGTTGTACTAGAGCCTGTACTACAGCTATGACAAAGGGTAAGACTTCTCTCTGGCGGTGTGTGAGGGAAAGCTCTCTTTGTCTAATTGAATTGTTGTGATATAAATTTATGTGTGATTTAAAAATAGTTCATAAAAAAAAAAAAGTAAGACCATATATGGGTGTACACCCATCAGTTATGATCATCAATTACTAACATGACATAATCAACAAAGCTTCAAAGCTTCAGTAGCTTTCTTGAAAGCTTTAGAGGTTTAAAATGTGACCTTTGTTCTAGCCCTAATACATACCTACACAATTATTCATTGGATATCAACAGTATGGTCCTCATATTATTGTCTCTTGATTACTCAAAGAGAGAATAGAAGATAGAGCTGGGTGATAGTGAAATTATGATAATTGATAGTAATGAAACTATCACGATATCGATATGTCTACTTGCAGAACAGGTAGTTACACGATAACACATGAGCAGTGTGTTTCACTTACTGCTCCTTTCTTGTAAAGAAGCAAGCTTATGGTAGAAGAATAGTAGTAATTTATAGGTATTACATCCATCACTGATAGTGTAAAAGTTGGGAAAAAATATTGTAATACTCAATATTTTTTGATTATTGTACATGTCCAGCACTAGTGGAAAGGATGTCAACCATTTAAGGACTGGCTTGTTTATTAGAATAGGAAATACTGAGAATAAAAACAACACATGTCAAAACATGTCATGATCACATCCTCTCACTCTTCTCAGTACTGCAACTAAACATCACCATGTCCTTTGTGATCATCCTTATAAAGACATCACTGACTACTCCTCCAGTGTTATCAGGAGGGAATTTCCCCGCAGTGAGTACTTACAGAGGGCGAGCTACGTATTAATGGTGTGTGTGACAACAAAAAAAAATAGACAACTAAGACAAACACACAGTCATACTATGTTGTTTACAGCTTACTGCAAATTGTACTATATTATTACTGCCTTAACTAACTATACAACATGACATTTTTTTTGTTGAACTTTAGTCAACATGTACCTTCGAAGTAATAACCCCATAGTTAGCAGCAAGGCTATACCTGTACATCAAATGTACATCAAATGTACAACAACACCATGCAGTTGGGAGTCATGAGAGCAAAACAAACCACCGTAGCTAACTATTTTCAACACTACAAATGACCTCATCAATTACTGAGAGGAAAGGAAAGCTGGTCAGCAACTATCAGAACAGACTACCTAACTGTGTGAGAAATAAGATAACATTACTGATAATTGTCATCACCTCAATTCACTTCATTTGCTAACAGCCACTCACCTGAAAAATCAAAGTAGCTACTAAGCGTACTGTATTTCCCAACGGGTGTAACTAATCACTGGATTGGACTACTGGACTGGAACACTGGACTGACATTTTTTTTAATTTTTTTTTTACATATTCTGAGGTTGGTTTTATTGAGTCTTGCTGGCTAAGGGCCTTCAGAGAACTTGCAGTCTGCTACTAAAATGGTGAGTGTGAGGAGTGGAGTAAGCAAAAACTGACTTCTAGTGATTTCACTACTTGTTATGTTCTTCTACAGTACATATACTATACTCCTTATCAATATGCTGCAGGGAATGTGCTAGTAATGGTTAACCAACGATAAAGTCTTGGAGATAGTAGCAAGCTTGTAAAATGCTAATACATTTGGTCACATATTATGGTATGCCAACCTGCACCAGCACATGTAAGAACTGATCATGATAGCGGAGAAACCATGCAGTTGTGTATTGAGTTTGCATATTGCATGTAGGAACGATTAGCTACAATAGATTATCCTAGGAAGGATAGGTTGTGTCCCAGGGGTCTGAGCTATAGTATTTAGTTTAAGGATACAGATAGGTAACACAAATAATATAGTAAAATGATTTTTGGTTAGCTATCACTATAATTATATTACATCAAACACAATACACTAAGAAGTGTATAAGTGTTGTAGAGCATAAAAAGCAGTGAAATCACTAAAGGTCAGTTTTTTGCTTACTCCACTCCTCACACTCATCATTTTAGTAGCAGACGTGCAAGTTTTCTGAAGGTCCGACTCAATAAACCTGAGAATGTGTGAAAACCAAAAATATGTCAGTACAGTAGTCCAGTCCAGTGTTCCAGTCCAGTCCAGTGATTAGTTACACCCTTTCTCGACTGGTGTAGCAACTACTCACCCCAGCCACTAAATGAAACCAGCAACTATACAAAACCGGTATTCAGCAGTTTTAACTTCATAATTCAATGTTGTACTCTCCTTGTTGTTTATCTCACCATATTCCACAGAACCAAGCTTAAAAGGAAATTTATAAAATGTTCTCCACTCCAACATTGCATGGAATTGTCAGAAGTTATGATAACGCTAGGCATTCAATTGAGATCAGACATTAACTCAAAAAACATGACATTTATTTCGAGGAACTAAGATGTTTATACAGGACTGGTCACAATACGGTATGTATACACCCTGTATCAGTGTGCATCGCATATGATAAGTCAGACACCCCATATTAGCCAAACAGTATCATTATAGCTATTATACTAGCTAACAGTTGTTACAGCAAATGGTTTAGTCTACCTGGACTAGTTATCACCTCTCAGACAAGGCGGAGATGGTATACAGATCAACTGTTGATGTGGAACACCTCAAACAAATAAAACGTGTACCTACTAAATGTGTTGCTGCCAGACTAAATATCATTTGAGCTAAACAGTTGCTTGCACCCCAAAACATACTGTAAACTACTGACTCTATTCTATGAACCAATTTATCAACTGAGATCTACATTTGGAAAAGCAAAATTCTTTCTCAACAAGGAACTATCAATTTTAAACTTTATATAAATAATAAAAACATATCACTATGAACAAATTCCAGCTCCTACGTACATTCAATTCCTGTTTCCCCCCATGATATAATCCCCATACTCACATTCTACTTGTACACTCTATCCACTCATTAGTCTAACATGCATGGTCAGAGTCACAAGTGGGTGTCATGTAGGTATGCACTGTAGGTAGATCTGAGACGAGTCAAAAGTCTTGACCAGCCAAAATTTAGCTTTGACCTGTGACTAAGAGCCTTTTCCAGTGTGCGACTTAGCGACAATATTTTTGCACTTTTCAATTGCAAATTGAAAGTTTTTACCCTTGACCGTTGACTTGGTATGAATAAGTACCCTGTGTTGGAGTCACTAGCAGGTTTTCAAAACACAATGAAACAAGAAACTGGTTATATATGTGCATCTTAACATGGCTATCTGCCCTCAGTAAGAGACGGCCGACCATCATTACACTACCACAAATGACTCACCTCACGATGACTCTCGACGGGCGATGACCAAAACTTCTTCACCTTATGGAAGGCAGGGTGAGCAGTTTCTATGAAGCTGTAACAAGTTGATGTGGTTGACTGACTACAAGAAAGGCTGTCATCATCATTAACGGCAGCCGCTTCATGCATGGTGACGTTCTCCTCAGTCAAAAGGCTGCTATCACCAGTTACCGGGGTTCTGCGAAACGCTGTGGAGCTGCGTAACGTCCCCTTGACTGCATCCCGATGTTTACTATTCGTAGGGTTGCTCGCTGAACTGTGTCCTTTCTTCCAGCGAGTAGCCGCCTTGCTTTTCTTTAGCCTTACACGTGGAGTACCCATGATGTGCGTTAGATAGAATCACTAGTGTGCTCTATTAAGAATCATGACTCTACAACAGAAGTACTTGAAGCAGAAATTAACGTTGTTTACTGCTGCTCTTCGGACTGCTGAAGATCAAAAAGAAAGAGAGCAAACAGTTCTGGATCATATTAAAGAGGTGGACGCTAATCCCATGTTCGAAATAAATCCGGAGTTGCCACGTGATGCAGAATGGTTTAATAGTGCACCATTAAGCTTTTCTGGTGACCTCAAAGGCAAACTAGTCGTGTTAGATTTCTTTACTTACTGTTGTATCAATTGTCTCCATATCCTGCCAGACCTCAGCCGGCTAGAGAAAGAATTTCCCATTAAGGCTGGAGTTGTAGTTGTGGGCGTGCATTCCGCCAAATTTAATAACGAGAAATTATCAGACAATATCAGAAATGCCATTCAACGTCACAGCATTACCCACCCTGTGGTGAATGATGTTGATATTTTGTTGTGGGATGGTCTAGGAATAGAGTGCTGGCCGACATTAGTTGTATTTAGTCCTAGTGGGCATGTTCTTGCCACTATTGTGGGGGAGGGACATGCTGAAGAGCTTCAAGTAATAGTATCCATGGCAACACAGCACTATGGTGACCAATTGAGCACTCATGACATCTCATATGAGCCGGCACAAGTATCCAGTAAATCTACAAGTATCCTGAGTTATCCTGGCAAATTGTGCTATGAGAAAGGAACCCTTTACATTTCTGACAGTGGACATAATCGCATTCTTGTATCAGATGCCTCCACTGGTCGTGTTCTTGATGTAATAGGCTGTGGTGATGAAGGATTGAAGGATGGATCATTTAGTGATGCTTGTTTTTCATTCCCTCAAGGTCTAGTGTATCATGCTGGTCAATTGTATGTTGCAGACACCAACAACCATGCTCTGAGGATGGTGAGTAATTTTATTTTACACCACCCACTAAACAAGGCTTGTAAACACATGTCAGGTTGACTTCACTACATCAACAGTCACAACCATTGCTGGTACTGGTAGACAGGGTAATGATAAAGAAGGTGGCTGTTGTGGTACTAAACAAGAGCTTAGTTCACTGTGGGACTTAGCACTTGGATCTTCTCCAGGTAATACCCCTCATTATCTTGGTAACCATGCCAACAACCACTTATAGGTGGTGACCACATCAACTTGTTATATATTGCGATGGCTGGGACTCATCAGATATGGGCATACCTATTTGAGGACACTGTGTGGCTAAAAGGAGTGTAAGTTCTGTAAATAGATGAGCGTAATTCCATAATAGGCCTTTGTAAACAGATCCTATCCAGCTGGTACAGTAGTGGTATTCAGTGGATCTGGTGAAGAAGCTAATCGTAACAACTCTTATGCTCACAAGGCGTCATTTGCTCAGCCATCTGGACTAAGTGTTGTGCTGAAGCAGCAGAGAATATTTGTGGCTGACAGTGAGAGCAGTACTATTAGGATGGTTAGCTGTACAGATGGCTCTGTAAAGGCTGTGGTTGGTGGAGCCCTTGACCCACAGGTCAGGTCATAGTGATATAAGAACAGTTGTACTGCTGTCATGGATGAACTAGTTACATTTGTGTGCTGTTGCATACCGTCTAACTACACTCTCACAATTTGTCTGGCTTGACATTGCTTAATGTACTAATCTGTTTCTAGGACTTGTTTGCGTTTGGTGACAAGGATGGAAAGGCTCGTGATGTAAGATTGCAACATCCTATGGCAGTTGTGTGTAGCGAAGATGGTCAACAGGCTTATGTTGCTGACTCTTACAATCACAAGGTGTTCCCTTTAGTTGACACAACATCTTCTTCACCATGTTGTGTCCACAGATTAAGGT
Organism: Dysidea avara; assembly: GCF_963678975.1. Taxonomy (NCBI): domain Eukaryota; kingdom Metazoa; phylum Porifera; class Demospongiae; order Dictyoceratida; family Dysideidae; genus Dysidea; species Dysidea avara. The sequence continues at coordinate 26,404,322 of NC_089281.1, read as the reverse complement.
AGTAAACATCGCTAGCAAAACTTGTTCCACACTAGCTGGTGTTGGCAAGGCTACCTTGTCAGATGGTGGTTTTAATGAAGCAGCATTTTCAGAGCCAGGAGGGCTATGTTTATCAGGGGACCACCTGTATGTGGCTGATACTAACAATAACTGTGTAAGGATAATGGACCTCCGAACTAAGTCAGTCATTGTGGTAAGTTTAATAAATCCTACTACAGTGGAACCCATGTAATGTGGACACCTTGGGACTAACTTAACAAAGAGTGTGCTGGTTATCAAGGCCTCCTGATTTTCTGTATACTTTTAGATATCATCTATTAAAGGTGTCTGGGTTATGTAGGTGTCCAACATTAACAGGTTCCACTATTCAACTTGGAAGGTATCTCATTAGTACACCTGTCACTGTTGTAGTTGGAGTTACAGCTGCCACCTAAGAGGATTACTGGCAGAAGGGCAGTCACTGTTGAACATGACAAAGTACTGCTGTCATCAAGGGATGATAAACTGACACTAGAATTGGCCTTATCACTGCCAAGTGGTGCTCACCTGAATGATGAAGCTCCAAGCTGTTATCAAATTCTTGCAGGTGTTTCTGTTATTCATGTGTCAGTATGTGTATGTTTCTGGGAAGTTAAAACTAGTGTGCTCAGTCAGTGTTGAACTATGTGAGATGCGCAATTTAACACTTAAGATAATATTATTCATGTGTGCTGTTTCCATTCCAATCACTTAGTTGTTGTAGTGTTATTAGCAAATTAGTAACATAACTTACATCACAACAGGTAAACTATTACTGGATAAGGGAAAGATTGAGCAGAGCAACACCACACTGGCACCATTGAATGTGTTACCAGATGTCAACAATCTTGAGGTATGTCCTGAAAGCATTGTAAATTTAATAGTGAATCACTTCTTTTTTCAGGTTGAAGTTGTAGTCTATGTGTGTGAGGAGAATGGTACTTGTAGTATGTGCCAGTTCATACACAAAGTTCCACTTGACATAGCTGATACTCCCTCAATACAGCCCATTAAACTCACTGTAAATTGTCAACAATAAATTGAATTCTATTTATTATTTGCAGCATTTGTACAGTGCAATTTCCTGATAGTTTATTCCTAAAAATAATATCGTTTGCGGTTCGCCACCTGGCCTTGCGCGGCTTCGCACTCAAGTGTGGAATCAATTCCTCAAATTCCGTAAATGCCAGTGCGCAAAATTTGGTATATAAAGTAAACGAGTTGGTGAGCGTGGTAGATATTTCACACCTCTGTTAGCAGTAGCTAGATGCAGAATATGCCTGGCCGAGCAGATTTGATTGAACTGGACGAGACCATTTCAGCAATCAGGGAGCGACTGAGTAGCTTGTCTACGGAAAGGTCTTCACTAACTGAGAGAATGGAACGAATCAATCAGAACCTTCGCCAAATCAAAACTGTCAGATCTTTGTGTTGTTATCAATGTCGTAGTCAACTTAGTTTGGGAAGTTTCACTGGGTCTCGACTAAGCGTGCAAAGCGGTAGCTCCTTGGCCTCAAGTGTATCGTGTTGTTCTGAAAATGGATTTGGTTTGGACGAATGTGATGATGCAAGCAGTTTAAGTGACAGTTCGAGTATTGCTAGTTACTTTTCACCTGCTCAAGTTTGCTATCGTCACAGAAAAGCAGCTTACAAGCCGTCAGCATTGCAACTAGAAGTACTACCGCACTATACGAAGGACGGACAATCTGATTTGACCAAGATACCAGAAGTAACCTCACTCAGTCAAACATCTCTATCAGATGAGTCATCCGGGAGTGAATTAGACCTACTACAAACCAGCCAGAGTACTTATAACTTTGCTACTCAAGTGTCACAGCGAAGAAGAGCAAGTTTGCAAGCAACACGTTCAGACTCTTGCTTAGACGGACAGTCAGTGATAGCAAGGAGACCATTCAGTATTTACTACCCCGGCTGGAAGGGGAGCAATGACAGTATACAGAGTACAGCAAGTACAAGGTCTTGTATCAGAGGACTGGAAACAGCTGTATAGCACACACTACACACCAATTGTACATGTACACATGAATCAAATTGTTTTTAATCATCATCGAAATTGTTTTACTAAACTAACATTATAGTTGAGTATCAACCTAAGCTACAAGAGAAGTTCCAGACATTTCTGGTGGCATATCGATGCCCATTAGGTGCAGTATAGTTGGGGCAACATCTGACAGACAGGCATTGTGACCTGCAGCAACTTTAAACTGTGCCTTCCCTGTCAGGCTGAATGGCACTAGAAAAGAGATGAATAATGTCAGCCTTGTAATATGAATATTATTAGATGATGCTAAAATTAGTAAGCTTGTAGACCAACTGACCAAGCTAATTATACTATAGGGCTGCTCTTAACCCACACAATGGAGTCAAGGTAGCTTCAAGGTCTTCACAGTTTGGATTAGGGTAGGGTTTCATTGTTAGGTAATATTTGTATAATATTCAAGGTGACATACTAAGGAGTTATTGTCATCTGTAACTAATATGGAGTCCTTAATATTCAAGACAATTCAACATGTTCTGGACATGTTGAAATGTCCCGAATATCAAGGTGCCCTAATTTTCCAGAACACAAGGTTATTTTGAAGTCAAAACTAAGTGCCTGGATTATACAGGTGTCCACATTAACAGGTTCAATGAAGTTCTATAATTTTAAACACATGAAATTTTAATTTGTTGAAGTTGGTAGTTCTCATAACAAATTCTCCTAGGTAGGAAGTTTTTGTTTAATTTTTTACTATACCAGCTGGGCACTGAAGGGTGAACACAGAAGGCAGAGCCTGTTTACCACTAGCATTGGGTAGTGTAAGTATAGAATAAGTCAATTGGCACCTATGTTCTAACAAGGGGTCATAATAGGGTCCCAAGAACTCACCTCTGTTGGTAGTATGTTTGGTCACCGGATTATCATTATCGTCTATCATTGTTTCAGCATTACCGTGGTCTGCCGTAATCAGGAGGTTGTAACCATTAGCAACACATGCCTTCAGGATCACTCCTATAGCTTCATCTGCATGTAACCAATAGCAACCAAATAACAAACATGACTAAGTGACCAATAAATATGTCGGTTTACGATTGGTACACATTTAATGTCATCATGCATTAAATGGATCACCTGTAACTTCACATGCCTTGACAGCTGCTTCGTACACACCAGTGTGTCCGACCATGTCCGGAGGGGCAAAGTTACACATCACAAATGGATATTTACCACTGGCAACTGCTTCAGACACCTAAATTAACACATACCACACAACCATTAAATGGAGTATTGGAGGAACCTGATTATCAAGGTGTCCTGTGGTTGGTCAATTTATGTACTAAGGGATACTATAGGACCTCAACTAAGTGTTAGGTGTCCTCAAACATTAACAGGTAGCAAACTTACAGCCTGGCCTACACCAGCAACACTCATTTCTGGCTGGAGGTCGTAAGTGGCTACTTTAGGAGAAGGCACCATTAAACGATCTTCCTTGTCAAATGGTTTCTCCACTCCACCATTGAAGAAGAAAGTGACATGAGCATATTTCTCCGTCTCTACACACACAAGTAGTGGATGTCATACATGAATGGTATTATTGTATGTCACGTCTGAAGGTGTGATAACTAACTCAATTGTGACTAGTTCAGTTTGATAACAGACAGTATAATTTACAAGAATACTGTGTATTGAAACAATATTCAATGGTTGATGTACTAGATACAATAGAGACATGCTGGCTGGTTATCTAACCTGCACAGTGAAACTGAGGGATTCCTTTCTTTGATAACCACTCAGCAAGAGTATTGATAGGTACTTCAGGGGGAAACAAATTATTGAAAGGAAACTCTTTTTTGTATTCTGTCATTGTTACAACTTCCTACAGTGGAATTGATATGGTTTCGCTGGTACACACTAGTGCAGAAGATAACTCACTAAGTCTTTCAGTGTAGTGGCTACATCAAACTGGGGCTTGATCCCAAATGCTTCAACGATTTGCCTCATCCTGTCAGCTCTGAAGTCGATAAACAGTAAAGTGTCTCCATCTGCAATGTGAACACAACAATGATTACAACTCTACAGCTCAGTAATAAGGCTACTTGTGGCCACAATAATGAGGTGGTCTTATTGCTGAGGTCATAAAGCACATCTTAGCTATGTCATGATAACTAGTTATATTTCACTCAGTAAGGTTTCAATGATCACTTAGTTGATGGTGCAACAGACATACAAAGTTTGGCGAATCAATTTATAGTGCAGTGGACCATCAGTGCTGTACACCAGCACTGTAAAATAGATGACAGTTTTTGGAAATTTACCATACTGCAGCCAACATTGAATCATAATAAAATTGGCAAATAAGTTTGACTCAATTTACCAAATTCGCCAAACTATAGTCCTTCTGCCAAACTTTCGTTACGACAGTCCTTACACCTGGTCCAGGCGTTAAAGTAACTTGACATAGTTATGTCTCAACAGCCAGAGCCATGAGAGGGTTACCCAATACTCCCAATTGATGATAATCTTACACAACAACATGTAATATGTTTATTTGGTAGGCAATCCTCCTTAGTGACATTGTTTGTTTCACCACATCCTTATAACAAGAAAGTCTGCAATGGTTTTCCCTATCACCTTAGTAGAAGGGAAGTTGACCTTACCAGGGTGGTCCACCCTCTTTATGTGGTGGAATTGGTAGGATGCTTTCAACCCAACTATGCACCTCTGGGTACCCACTACATTACATCATACACACCGATAGCAGGAAAACAACACAGGCACTACACACAACAATTCTACAGAATCTTAATTGTTATTACACTATCTCTGTATATGGTACAGTTTCCTGTTGTGTTGTTTTTATTTGTAAAATAATTTTCTATACATTACTATGTTGCATTACCAAAACGTAACATGTTGTTGGACATAAACACTGTCTTTATTTAAGAACCCACAAAGAAGTCATATACGAATATTTTATTTATTTAATGGACTTTTTAATGTAGACAAAAGGTCTGTGGTAAACTGTACCCACAGCCAAACTGGAATTCATACATACATACGTACATGTATCTCTTATTGGGTGCACTTTAGACCAGTCACTACACACTTGGTGTAGCCAGAGAATATTAATGTATACCTTTAGTACTAAGAGTTAAGAGTTCACAATATTTATGCGAAGCCAAGAAATATAATGGCTGCAATTTTGATGACATGGTGAAGCTACCATGCTGTCATTATTAAAATTAACATCACTGCAGCCATTTCTTAATTGGTAGCCACTTTTTGATTTCACCACTGGCTTTATTAGAATGAAGGCTACACCCTTTTACTTTAACTTTGGCTGTGTTTTCATAATATCAAAACTTTAGAGTTCAATATTATGAACTCTTGATAAAATGTAATATCTCTTTTTGTATTTGTTTGGTACAGCAGGATAAACATAAAAGTACAACGTAAATGCTTCTAGGAAAAGTGTTAGTCTAGTTACTTGATTATCAGTATTGCTATAATGCCTTCCCAATAATGGAAAAATATTCAATTTTTCCCCACCAAAAGTATGCAGCCTACTATGCACCTTACAACACAAGGTTTGGCTTCAAATTAATGCTGGTTAGCTTCTTGAAAAGCATCCTTTACTGTTTGACCATATTTGGCATTGACAAGTAGTGCTATCCATCAACACACACAGCCACAAACATGCCACACTACAGATGCCACTCTGGCCAGTACATCACTCTAGTAGGACAATGGGTAATGTCAGTAGTTAGTATGGTACGTACTGACTGCTTCATTCATTACAGTGTAACAGTAAACCTGCTTTGAAAAACAATCTTATGTAAACCTGCTTTGAAAAATCATCTTATAGACAGAAGTCCTCATGTAATTCATCATGAAACTCTATCAAACAATGACAGTTACGGTGAGACTAAATTTCAAATCCATACCATATTCAGATGGCAAGTTATGAGTTGTCCAATCAGAATGATGTTTTTTACAGACTGATACACTTGGTGTTATTTATATACATCAGCCTATTCTACTAGACGAAGCATCAAGGGAAAGTTTAGAGATAGTTTAGCAATATACACCAACTGCTCAAGTCTTTCGAGAGCTCAGACCATAGACCTATATACAAGTACACACAATCCAGCCATTCTTCCTAACTTTCTATAATGCAGCCATGCAAGACATGACAGTTGCACACTGATGAGCTGGTCAAGGTGGAGTTCTTCTGGTGAGTTTATAAACCACTTTATACACAGTAAAACAATTATGTTACCTAGTAACACTTTATTACCACCTGTGAAGTGGTTAAATCAGTGTTGAAAACTTAGGTGGAACCACTGGCTTGGCGACATTTAGGTTTCATCATTGAAGAGTGACAGAAGAATGAAAAAAGAAGGCTAAGGCATTGATAGCTGATTGTCACATCACAAGGAGATCATGGTACATACTTGAGCTGCAGCACAGATCATTCCACAGAGAAATGTATGGGACAATGGCAGCCATTCACCTACAGCCAGCCCAGTGTGTATTTGTACTACTAATAGACTACACAGTTCTATTTATAGATAATCAGAGCCACTTTGATGTTATGATAATGCCCCACATGTGGGATAGCTAATGACATCATCCCCTTGGTAACCCCCCCTGCTGATACACCAGTCAGTGGATATGTTCAGAATGACCAACACATTAATATGGATAATGAGCCAGAACTAAGTGTGTACCTATTGTAGTGTTTGAAGTCATATCAGTCAAAGTGTGATATGCAAACTCTTGTAATCACAATTGTGTATTTTAAGTAATAATATAAATACAATAAAACCACCAATATAAACAAGAATGTTTGTCTGTTGTGCGCTTGGATGAGTTTTTTCCTCTACATAATTTGGTTCTCTGGAGAAGGTTTGGTTTCAAAGCTAAACCGCCAAGACAAATAAGTTCAAGTACAGTACTTACCATAAAGTGGATACATGGTTGGTTAGTCATTGAGTATCCCAATTATATCTCACATCAACTAGTACAGTACTTTACATTGTGTAAGATATGTTTTCTTCTAGCCAGTATTCAAGTTGTCCCAACCAGTGACAAAACACCTGCCATCACCCTGAACTTGTGTATATGACAACGAAAATTGACTAAACTGCATTTTATAAAAAGGGTCTACTGTCTTTCATCTTGACAACACATTATTATTGCCTGATATGGTCAAAAATCTCAAAATAAGGGGATATTCTCAATGATCCCAGTCACTTAGTGAATATGGGTAGGTTATACAAGAAGAGTTTTGGCTTGCTTGTAGTGCATCAGTTTACTCACTGCTATCTTGTAGAAACCACATCGTTAGCAACTACTGTGCTAACAATGCCATACAGGATGCTACAACAGAAACCACCATAGCATTTGTACTGAATGTACACTGAAAGAATATATTTATTAAGGCACAAAATGGGCCCATAGATGGGATATGTATCCATTTCAATGAGACACACTACTGCCTTAAAGGACGCCCTACTAACTGTTAGCCGCCTACCAGACAGAATAAAAGACAATTGTTACCAGTCTGAAACCATGTGTTGACGAGTAAGGTATTCACAAAAGAGATTGAATTAACAGCTTGCAAGTGCCACTATCAACACCTCAAGCAGTACTATCAACAACTCAAGTCAATAATTCAAGTAGACCATATGAAGTGGTTACACGTGAAACTGTTTATGCATTATTCCATCACCATGGTAACTAATAACAAGTTATCTGACATGACTAGATGGTATGCCCTAGCTATGTTTTGCAATGAGAAATCCTTACCCATTTATTCTTGGTGACCAGAGTTTGAGGGACTGTATAAGTATCCTAAGGCCCAACATGGACAGTAACTTGAACACCACACACACTACACACAGGAACACAGCTGTTGTGAAACCTGTGTAATAGTATGGAAACCTTGAGACCAGCCCAAAAAGTGCCCTGATGTCAAGGTGTCCTGATTTTCCAAGAAGGATTAGAAAATTAATGCATTTGATGTCTGGAGACTAAGTGAGGATAAAATATAATAAAACAGCAGGGACATTCAAACTGTTGTGACAACATGCACATCAAATGCTGTGGCCAGCAGAGTCATCACGTTCCACTGATCATGTGATGTAGCTAATGATGGTGTCCAACAAAGTTGTCAAGACAGGCAAAAGTCTTAGGACACCACAGGGACAGGTAGTGTGGCCTCAATAACGAGGTGGTCTTATCAATGAGGTCAAGAAGTACACAGTGAAATTATGGACACCTTGATAATGAGGACATCTGCCAATTTGTATCAGTGTATACACACTTGTCAGGATACCAATCGCATGAGTTTAGACCCCTCATACCAGGACACCTAGCTATAGACCTCTCAATTCAACATGGTTCAAAATCTGAATATATAGCCAGCAGGGTTCCGCAGTTCCACTTTAGATATCTTGGAAGCCTTCCATTTCTTGTACCATTACCAGGAAGAATTCCGGATGCTTATGACAAACGAAAGTGTATTACTATGGCAATGATACATAAGCCTTGTCAGGCCATGGGAAGTTGACCACAGAATATTGAGTTAAAGTGTACTCAATTACTAACAGTACATGATCTGAAACCTGATGAATTACCAGTTCACTATGTAATCTCTGATGATCCCAATTTATCACACAAGTTAACAAGCCATGCAACAACATGTAAACATTTGTAAACAAAACACACAGGCCTAAGGTAACATGAATACATGGTATCAAGAGTTCATATTATGAACTCTTGATAGTATAGTCAGTACACTGACAACATTTACCATATGTCACAAGTAATAATATTACTATCACTAGACAATGCTAATGTTTGGTGTAAGCCTGTGAAATGAATTGAACACAGTGCTGGATGCCATGATTTCTGGCAGATAATAGTGGTCGTCTGCATGGCTTTTCATTACAGGAAATAGCTAGCTACTATTGTTGACGTCCTAAGTTTAGCTAATTCGGTAACTTTTAAAATTGTAATTGCTAAAGGGAGGCAGCATCAGCCATGAGAGGTTGCCAACGGCTTGGGACTCTTGTACACTATCTGAGAAATCTAATTAGAATATTTTGACATTCTGAAATCTGGACTCATCTAATAATTGGATATTTTAATTTCCGTCCAAATTATTGACTTGTTGAAGCGAACAAAGATGGCTATGGTGACTATTTGTGGTATTTGACTACCAGATAAGGACACTTGTGCTCCTGTTGAGGCTTCTGTGATCCCCCTTCGTCCATTTATGCACAAGTAAAACTTGTAAAAAATTAATATTGTATTTACAAATACTAGGACTCTTGTACACAATTTCAACATTTTGCGGGGGCGTTGGTGACCCCTTGATCAGCTGAAATTGCTCTTCAGCTATGCCCTGCACACAACATACATAGCAACATACACATACAATAATTATTATGTATAACTTGGCATAACTAAAATGTTTGTAAGTATAACTATATAATCACAATTCATTTTATATATAGCCTTGGCTTAATGACTGGTTGTAAGAGAGAGCATACTTGAAGAATGTCAAGAAGTGGAAGAAACATCCTCATTAAGTTTCATGAAAATTTGCAACCAAGCGTGATATGACGTACTATGATTTGAATACTGCATCAATGCCTTACCTAATAGAATTGTCGCAGCATATGCAAGTAGATATCATGGTAACATCATAATAGTCTCATCACCAACCACATTTGAAGTAGATAGCAGTTTTCATAATGGTATTGTAGAGATACGACATTTACTGTGAGCCAGCTCTAGAAAGAACTGATGTTTCTTACAAGCAACGTGGTGACATTTAAAAAAAAAAACAAACCAACATGTGTATCATGAAGGGAGAGTATCAAGATAAATGGAAGGACGCATGTTTGAGCACTTCCACCAGATCTGATTTGTCTGTTCTTCATGCTTAACACGTACTTGAATAAGTTTTCTGAGTAATCTTGGGTGGTGCGTATTTCGTATTGGAACTGGATTTATAGAATTTCTTCAGCAGCTTCGTCTGTCTTCTTAATCTGTTGATTTCATTTCTTCTCCTTAGCATGTGTTGTCTAGCATCTTCATTGATGGCCATAACACTCATCAACTGCTACGTGCATACAATGACAAGTGGCTAGAAAACTGGCTCACTGTGCTTTTTTTGTGCTGACAGTCTCGTTCACTCACCATGGATAGAGTACTGTCTCGCTCTCTCTTCTACATGAATCTTTGCACATAGCGCACTAATCATGTCAATCATTATGTAGTCACAACTGATTCTTCATTGTATTCCTTCGCTTACAGCCTTGACATTGACAGACGCATACATACATACACACACATTAGCTGCACGTACTTCTCATCTATGTGGGACTCGCTCAGGCTCGCCCCAATTACTATGTCATTAATGGATGGTTAATTAATGTGTTGCCTGGTGGGATGATAAAGAAATTATTGTGTGTATACATAAACATAAAATGTGTGTATGTGTCACTGTGCATGTGTGTGTGTGTGTGTGTGTGTGTGTGTGTGTGTGTGTGTGTGTGTGTATGTGTGTTGTGTGCGGCTAGAGTTGGTTATCTGGAAAGAATAGCAGACAGCAGGATGCCAAAGAGTGTTATGTTTAGTTGCCTGTCTCCTCAACCCAGGTGCGGTCCAAGGAAAAGGTGGAGGGACGTTATCCATAAGGATTTAGCCTACATTGGTGCAGGTGGTATGAGGAGGCCAACAGATCCAGAGCAGCTAGGATGGAGGGCATTGTGTCTCAGTGCTATAGCAGCTCATCAACGATTCACACAGCTCAATATCAAGTGTGTGAAGGATGTGGTAGAGGTTTTCAAAGAGAGAGTGACAAGAAGAGGTACAAGTGTTTAAATGAGAGACAAAAGCCTGTGAGTGAACAGAAAGGTGCGTGCAGTGTCAGGTATGTCTGAGAGCAAGGGCGGATTGGCAGTTCATAGGTGCAATCTACCAGCCAAGACTTGATGTTGCTGTCCCTTTCGAGAGAACATGACCGTCTTCAGTACAGAACGTGTGTGTGTGTGTGTGTGCACATACATGTGCATTTTATGAGCACACATAAAATGTAAAATGCGCTCACATAAAACACTCAACCTCGTCCACAATACACACCTTGCACTAGTCCATTCTGGTCAATGATTATCGGCTTCATGAATTCATCAGTCATCTTCTGGTCACCCACACCATTGTAACGTTGTGTCATCACCTGTCAGAACATCACGATATTGACACACCCATGACGCCCCCACATGACGTACATCTATTACACGGTCTGGACTGACAACTTCACCAGTTCCATTTACCATCCCATCATATGCAAGCTTGATCCTCTCGTATCTCTTGTCTCTGTCCATTGCATAGTAACGACCAGTAAGTGTTGACAATGACCCATAGTTCAGGCTTGACATGTACTCTTGTAGCTGTTTGACATAAGTCACTATATAGGAATAACAACAACAACTATAGTGCAATATACAGGCACAACAGTAACACTGTTGAAATCATGACTCAGTAGTAGTGCAAATAGTGAACCTGTTTAACTTCACCTCTGAAAGAGAAAAAACCTTCAGGACCGAAAAAGTTTACTTAACACGTTTCAAGACAGATTTCTACTGAAATAGCAGTAACAATTACTGTTTTAAAGGTACAATTAGTTCAATGATTAACTGTACCCCAATGGTCTACTGACCTCCACTGGTTGGTGAGGTGTCTCGACCATCAGCAAAGAAGTGCACAAAACAATTAGGAACAGCATGCTGTTTGGCTGCCTCCAAGAGTGCAAACAAGTGGTCTATATGGCTGTGAACCCCACCATCACTAACCTAGTTACAAGACATGTGATATGCACACTACCTGGTTACAAGACACACTACTCACCAACCCCAGAAAGTGCACACGTCCATTGCCACTCTTTGCTCTTGAGAACATCTTCACCAAATTTGGTTCATTGTGAAAAGTCTTCTCTTCAATGGACTTATTGATGGCTACTATATCCTATAATAGTAAGGTGTGAGATACATCAGTAGAAGATCATGCAAGCCAGTAAAAACATTAACATAGCATTGTAGTTTTGTGATGTTAGCAATTCAAACCATTTCAGGGTGATCATTTAGCTATATGGTTAAGTTTCTGCAATGTTAATCACTTGTAGTGAAATGCACTTAACCTTAGCATCTACAGCCTTGATGTGAGACATGGGATAATATTCTAAAGCATTTGCTAAATGACGCATGCGACTTACTAAATTCAATTAAGTTATGTAAACACATTTGCATTATGACATCATAGGCTACCTCCTTGATCAAACACTTCACATACTCTTGTGCTTATTATTAGCACTTGCAGTGTGTACTAATCATACGGTAAGATGTGGACTTCACCAGGTCCATGCTGGGTGCAAACTAAGAGACTTTCCTACAATGGATGCTGTTCCTTAGGGTTGAGATGTGCAACTGTACCTTATAGTGAGTTAATCTCAAGAGTAAAAGTTATCATGAATGACTGATCTCTTGGAGGGTAACAGCCTATGATGTGTACTGAATTACTAGCTAACAAACAATTTACAAGTAAACTTTTCATGAGAGGAGCGTCAGTCACAAAAACTGTGAAAAGTTTTCTCCTCAAAAATAACCTGCTATCATACAGTGTACTGTATGATCATGGCTTTACTGGCCAAAAATATCATCCCAAAATCAAAATACCTTCATGACAGTTTGGCAGCATTGGTTAGGCATAAAACCAAGCCCATAAATCTCTTCAGAGCAACCCCAAACCCTTCCAAAAAGTTTTGTGAAATTTCTATTTAACAGAATTTTCTGCTGACTATAGCTGACTAACTGATGCCTTCAGCCACATAACTTGACTTTGGATAAGGCTATGGGTCTTGATTTCTTCACTATTCAACGTCCCTTTTTGCCAGCTGCAGCAGCTACAATGCACACATCACAGACTTACCTTTGTCCTCCTTTGTGTATAGTTCCAAAACATACCATGCATGTGACATACATGTGCATGGAGATGTGTGTAGCCTCCTTGTAATAGACATGTTGCTCCTCACATGCATGTAACAATTAACCATGCATGGAAAGTTAATGGTACATGCATACAACAATTTTGTTTGACTTTTGCCACTGCTCCATTGACACATTAAATGAGGATCTTTTATCACTTTCCTCATCAGTTCAATACACATCTTTAGATCTATATAGAAGAAGCTTTCTTGATGCAATCACTAACATATGGGCATCTACTCCTTTAGACATCAGGCTGAGAAGTTCTGAAGAGGGATGGTCTACTGTTTTGAAACTGTTACAGAGACATCTTTGTGTTTAATTGTATGTATGTTGTATGTTCTTTAGATGATATTGTAAATAATTTTTTTAAAATGTAATGTGCACAGCATTTCCATGAATTTTATGTGGTAGCCTATCTGATGTGTTACTTTTTTATGTCACTAATAATTTACATGCACACAGCCAACTGTACGTCGGCAAAATTACCAAAGAAGGCTTTGTACTCAGAACAAGTCATATGAGATCTTAACACAAATTCTATGTACACACAAGCAGTTATCCACAGCAACTTATACACTACCATCCTTATCTTGTATCCTAGTGTGAGGGTTCGTGCGCTTAGGAACCGCATTATTGTTATAAGTTCCAGGGGTCATAAGTTTACTAATTACCTGATACGTCACTCTTCCTGTTCCGATAGTGAAATGTCCAACTTCACTGTTCCCCATTAGTCCAGCTGGAAGACCCACTGCTAACCCTGACGCGTCAAGCGTGACGTACTGGTCCTTCTTCTGTGCTAGTTCGTCCATTACTGGGGTGGCGGCATTTAAAATAGCATTCCCTGCAACTTCGAAGTAAAAGGGTGATTCATAAAATGTATTCTCACCTTTAACATGCTCTGCCACGCCCCACCCGTCTATCACTATCAAGCAAACATTCGCCATGACCAATTTCTATCTGGAGCAAGCTCTGCAACCAATTTCACGCACCGGCGCTTAAGCCCCGCATTACATTTACGAGTTTATTTTTTGCGAATCATCCAGCAGTAAGCGTAGATAATATACCCCCCATTATCTATGCAGTAAGTTTTTCAGTTCATTAATAAGATTTTAGATGTTATATACACAACTACATGGTTAAAAAAAATTAGTCGCCCCCAGGGTCTTGACATTCCCTCCTCAAAATGTTAATGATAGCAACATCCTAGTTCTTCATAGGTTGAACATTTCTCGGTCTCTTTTCTTTCCATTCTCTACGTAGTCGTTTCAAAAATGATATTTCATCTCTATTGGTTATCCCATAGCTACAATAGATCAATGATGAAACCAGTAGCAGTTATCAATGACAACATTACCTGGTCAATTTTACACTATCATCTGCTAACTTTTGTTTATCATAAACTAACCAATAAGTCTTCCATACATACCTCCTGTAAACAACAAAACATGACTACTAATTACCAGATTTATAGCAGTACAATTTTGTTTTGAATGAAGAAATGTACAAGCTTTAATAGTCAATTCTGCTCCTCAGCATTGGTCAGAGAAATGGTAGAATGGAAATCATATGTGACCCGTTGAGTGAAAAAAAACCAAACTTCCATTTTATGACTTTTTGTTGCCTAGATGGAAAAACCAATGGATTGTTAAAAGTTTCAACCTTTCCTGGAAAGTGCTTTTGGAGTTATAGCAAGAAGCAAAACAATCGATTTGTACAGTGCCTACACAGAAAAAAATCCAAGTGCTCGTTTAATTGATCATAAGTCTCAACTGCAACAGGCTACAGAGTTGGACTTGTGTAATTCTATGCACCACATGAACTGGGGTATTCGTCAAGGCATAGTTTTTGGCCTACATACAACATGTTATCAAGCAAGAAGGCTGTTCAAGCTTAAAAGCAGCAACATTAAAGTTACATTTTACCACAATATAAACAAACACATATTTGCTCCACGGTACAGAAACAAAACAAAGATATTCCTACTCTCCATGAAGAGGCGAAACTGTTGGTATATTAGATATTCCAATTCAACTCTTCTTTCACTGTTTACTGAGGTGTTAAAAAATTGCATTAAATTATTTATGTAGCAAGTGTTTTTACTTCAATGGCATTTATCTCTAAAACAGAATTACTGTATACAAACAAGTTGGGTTTTCGCTGAGCGGGTCACATATATACTCTTATAGAATGGTCAAATACTATAATAGAGCAGTCGTGTGCATCAAACGATGGAGCCACATAAATAATATACAATTCGTATATTATCTATGATAATAATATTGTAAAGTTATAACATTTTAAATTAGATTCTAAAACTGCTCTTCGTACTATTTAGAAGTTTTAGGGGGAGTATGTTCCCAGCATAGATAATAGACATCCTGACACCCTGTTGTAAAAATTAAAGATTTTTGCTTTCTGCTTAAAACTTGCTCTCATGAATGTATTCTAGCTGTACCAAGCTTGTGCAGTGCAGTATCTGAAACACAATTCACTAACACTCACCAGCTTATAAAAGGTGTTCCACCAGCTTATAAAAGGTGTTCCACCCTCCTTAACATGTTTCCTGATAACATAACGTTGAATGGCCTTCTTTAGGTCCCCTACTGTGGCGCCTTGTAGAACAACTATAGCTGTACAACTCTATTATATTAATGCAAATGGCTAGCACACTCACGTAATATACTATCATCAAATCTCCTCAAGTATAACGTGATCGCTTTACCCTGTTCTAAATGGAGCACGTCTTGCAGCTCTTCAACGCTGATATCCACGTCAAGATCGGACAATATTGGGTCACTGAGTAACTCCTGTATGCCATTCTTAACCAGTAGCATCGCATCACAGTGTGACAAGGGTTTGTCTTTATCCTCCGCACAATCATCAACTACTGTACTACTCTGCTCAGCCCGTGGTTCTGTCATTAAGCCATCGATCGTCTCCAACACCGAGACAATTCGATTGTGGTATTGAGTACAAATAATTAGTTATGTGTTACGCAGAGAAGCTAAATGCTCGTTGTAGTTGGGACGTGATACAAGGTGATATAGCATCGATTGTAGAAACAAGGAGTAGGTATAATCTATGATGTAGTGTGTGTGTGTGTGTGTGTGTGTGTGTGTGTGTGTGTGTGTGTGTGTGTGTGTGTGTGTGTGTGTGTGTGTGTGTGTGTGTGTGTGTGTGTGTGTGTGTGTGTGTGTGTGTGTGTGTGTGTGTGTGTGTGTGTGTGTGTGTGTGTGTGTGTGTGTGTGTGTGTGTGTGTGTGTGTGTGTGTGTGTGTGTGTGTGTGTGTGTGTGTGTGTGTGTGTGTGTGTGTGTGTGTGTGTGTGTGTGTGTGTGTGTGTGTGTGTGTGTGTGTGTGTGTGTGTGTGTGTGTGTGTGTGTGTGTGTGTGTGTGTGTGTGTGTGTGTGTGTGTGTGTGTGTGTGTGTGTGTGTGTGTGTGTGTGTGTGTGTGTGTGTGTGTGTGTGTGTGTGTGTGTGTGTGTGTGTGTGTGTGTGTGTGTGTGTGTGTGTGTGTGTGTGTGTGTTTTGGTGTATACAGTATGTATTTAGTATGGTGTTCCTGTATCCAGAAGTAGTACAAGCTTGTTTCCCAATTATAGTATTGGAGCCCTACTTGACCCAGACATCAAGTCAGACAGCAGGGTGATCTTACAACAACCTCAGGATAGCTGCTCACCTTGTCAGCTACACTTGGACACTACACAACTATCAGGATATTACCTACATAGTGTGGCAGTTACTAGTGAGGCCAGAAACATGGAGGTGTATGATGATAGTGGAGAGTATCTTGGAACTGCTGGACGTAGTGTAGTGGTGAATACAGGGTAAGAGGCTAGGCTAGCTGTGACTGTTTGTGTGTTCCAGTAAATATATTGTTTGCTTGGCAAGTTTTTTGCACATATTTATAGGCAGTGGTGTATGGGATAGGGGCTTCAATGAGATGTTGAAATTGTAAAGCTGTATTTCTCGTGGTGTACTAAATAGAACAATCAATAATCTAATAGTACAGTCAGTTAATTTGACAGGTATAGAATATCTGCCTGAGCTTCATTGTGAATACTAACAAATTTGAATCACCTATTATTTAATCACAGCCACCAGGAGACATTGTTCTGCTGTTCATTTGACACAGATGACGATCTTGTGACCAGTAAACTGTCTCTAAAGGTGTGTTGGATTTGTTATTGTTATTGCTATTATTTTATGTTGTTGCTATAGTTACTGTCACTACGAGGTAAAGATCAGTTTGTTATCACATCATTGTCAGTTGGTCTAATGGAGAACTATGGAGGAGGAGGAGGAGGAGAGAGTACTGGAGAGAAAGAAATGTAATCTTAAACATGTGTATTATTAGTTTGGTGGAGTATACACTTCTAAACCTTCATTGCCCATATATAGTAACTTGTAAGTACAGCAACTGCACTGGTACCTGTTAGGGGTGGAGCTGGCAAATATACAAAATGCCAGTGAAGGAGCAGAATCCGTATAGATTTTTATTATATTTTATCTATTCATAGGCAATAGTACACTCAATTTTAGAGTTGTGAGGTATCCATCCAAATGTCATATTTCCATTTCAGTGCATGCATAATGTGTACATTCAGATGGAGTGGTACTGATTTTACTAAGTGGTTAATTGTTATCTACCATATTGTAATGCAGCGACTGTTCTATTAGAGTACTTAATTGACTGTTTTGTTAGACCAAGTATTTATAAAGTCTCCCTGGCTAAGGAAGTAGCTAAATCTGCCCTGCAGCTCTTATGTACAATAGCTACAGTGGAACCTGTTTTTATAATGAGGACACCTGCATAATCTGGACACTTGGTAATGATCCCAAAATATCCCATAAACTGACCTGGAAAATCATGACACCTTGATCATCAGATAGTCCCAAGGTGTCCTTACAGGTTTCACTGTATATGACAATTTACACGTGCTAGATCCACTATTTACCTATAGGACAAGAAATGTGAACTTGTGGAGCCTCAAACTAACTGGGACCTGTATACTAGAAGTGGCCACCTTTAGTGAGGTGGTCTCAGTAAAGAGGTGAACTCCAACTGGTAATTACGTTTCTGGTCCTTTAAGATTTAGATGCAGGTGGGCAGAATTCAGTACAACAAAGTAATAGTGATGTGACTGCTCAATTAGAGTAATTTTATGATTTACAGACTGTTCTAGTATCAATCCATACCATGCACACATTTCTTGTAGGTTTTCACTTAAATTGCTCATGAAATGTAAATTGATGTGGGAAGTACATAATTACCTATTGGAGTGACCCATCACTGTACTGCACTTCCTATATCCCACAGCCCTACTACTCATATCTACCAACCCTTGTTATACACACTTGTCATTTACTATTTACCATATTCTATAGGAGCAGACAATGGTCCACTCAGCTGATACAACAGTCACTACATGACCTTTCTCCATTCCTACACACTTTAGTAAACAGCCTTCATGATCAACCTCACCACCAACCTGCAGCAGGAACGCAGGACTCCAGTGAGATGCCTTGTGATATGATGAAACTCTTTACCATTTTGAAGGGAGCTAGACAAGCTAAAGAAGAAACAAAAAGGAAAGCACATGAACTCATAGTACAAGAAGCTAAACCTGAGCTTGAAGAAACAGTCGAGGAAGCCACTCCTGTTACCCAGGAGGAAACATGTAATGATTCTTTAGGTGAACTGGAAGTGAAACTAAAACAATTTGTTGTGGACCAATTGAGCAAACTGGAAGAGAAAATTGAAGCCAAACTGAACGAATTATTAGAGAGAGTTGAGAATTTAGAGTTGAATAGTATTTCACAATAGTGATAATTATAAATCAATCTTTCGTTTTTTGTATGAAATTATTAGTGGTTTCCCAGTAAATAAAACGTTTACGAAATGTCAACTGAGGCAGAGCAGAAAAAGGAGCTCACTTGGAAGCAGAAGAAGGAGCTTGAAGAGGCAAGGAAGGCTGGTACCGCCCCAGCCGAAGTTGATGAGGAGGGGAAGTAAGATTCTATGCTTCTATGAACACATGTAAACCTGGGTACAGGCTTGGCAGGGTAAACGCTGATCTCTCAATATGAAACTCTGCCCCAGAACACTTTGGAGAGTGGTCAGAAAAACGTAGGCTAGAGTAAAACTATTAGTAGGAAGTAAATCAAGTTTTAAATAAAATTACTTATCAACCTTGACCCTAGTACATGGTGCGGTGGTAGGTACATTTAACTAGTCACACACAGAGTGAAAGAGTCTGATTACAGCCACAATATGCACCTTTGCCAGTCTTCATGTCATACAACTGAAATATATCAAGGGGGTGTCACTCAGGCTCTTGCTGTAGAACGATCTGTGACAAAATTATATGTAACTCACAAGAAGTAAGGATCTTCAAGATGTTTCAAAGCTCCAACAGGCATTTCGCCATAATTGTAATGATGTAATGATTTTTCTCTCCCAGCTGTTGGTAGCACGCACCAAGAAAATATTATACTAGGTTATAAGCGCAGGTGTGTATTGGAAAATAGAGAAATGAGCAGAGGTGACAAGAATTGCTCAAGTCACAGGTCAAAGACGATAAACCATGCAAGTCAAAGGTCAAGGTGAAATTTTCCCTGGTCAAGACTTTGATCACGGTTGCAGATCTACCTGCAGTGTGTGCCGACGTGACACCCCCTTGCATATTGACAGGCAACAGATACAGCATCCTTCTATACCTCCTTGATGAGTTTGTTATATCAACTCTACCTCCAGTATAAACATCGTACTGTAACTGGAAATTGTTATCACACACCTTGAAATTGCATTTCATTTGCACAAGTGTTTAATGCGACCATCATCACTAGCTATAGACTGTCACGCTTCGCATGCTATGCCACACTAACATTTAACATCAATGGCATAATGTGCTGTGCTGTCAGTTTCATATGTTACAACTGGTTTATGAAGTATCATCCTTCACCACTGTACCAAGTTCCATTTCATGCAATGGCAATTATTAGGCCACATTAGTAGTATATAATTAGATGGATAGATGACTCACGTTTACGTCTATTCTAAAATGAAAAATTACTTAGTTGCTGCATTCAGCCACCAACAGTATGCAAAAATCATTGAGGAAAACAGTAGTGACACGAGCTGGGATGAGTGAGAACCTAATAATTAAGTTTATATGATCTTACCAAAAAAGCCTGACAATTAAAACATTTTTTTTGTCAAAATGTGCTATATAGTTTACCGATTGTGATGGATGTTCCGTTTATGAAAATTTTACTCGTGAAATGTTGTTAGTTATTTAGTACAGGTATTAGTGATTTGTGAGATCAGCCATTAGCAAAAAAATTTACCCTCGAAAATAGAATAATTTACTGTGTGGTAGTTAATTATCCCTCACATGTTAATGTGTCTTATCTTACTACAAAGGGACATCAACCCTCATATACCACAGTACATCTCACAGGCACCATGGTATGTCAGTAACAACAGGTGAGCTAGTTTGAGTAGTGTGGTGTGTGTAACTGTGTGACTGCTAGACCGTCACTGAAACATCAACGTGTTCAAGAGGACAAGAAGAAATCTTTCAACACCATCGCTGATTGGTACAAGAAAGGTGTTAATGAAAAGGCACGAGCTACGAAGTTTCGCAAGGGAGCATGCACCAATTGTGGAGCCATGACTCACAAGGCTAAGAATTGTCTGGATGTTAGTTATGTTATCAAGACATAATGTGTAAAGACATTGTAGTATATACTATTGATGTGGGACCTGCATAATGTGGGCATATTGGGCTATTAAGAGTGTCCTGTTTATCAAGATATCCTGATTGTTCAGGTCAGTTTATGTACTAAGGCATAGGTAGTGGAAATGATAGGGATGGAGTTGTGGCCTCCCCTCACCTTTACTGACCTGACCAATGCTTGTAAAAATGGAAATACTCTAATAGAACAGTCAATCGCATTTGTATCTTGAACGTCACCACCTGCTTACAAAACATTCTAGTTATTTTAATAGGTAGTGCAATGATACCAGTATAGTCCAGCTCTCTATTAAATACTATAAGTAGCTATTAGTAATCTACCTGCAGCAATACAGTAAAATAAATCTGTGCTCTGTGTAATTTTCATTGCCAAAATTTCTCCTCTCCCACTCTTTAACTTGCTCCACTTCCCTTTTGTACTAAGGGATACTTTATGGCCTTACTAAGTATCTGGATTATACAGGTGTCCACATTAATAGTTCACAGGTTATAGTATTACACTACACAACTATATTATTGGCTATTATTGATTATGTAGAGACCCCGCAAGTTGGGTGCCAAGTACACTGGTCAAGACATACGGCCGGACGAACACCTTCAGCCAAACCTGGACTTTGACTATGATGGTAAGAGGGATCGATGGAATGGTTATAACCCAGACTGGCACCAAGAAATCGTTGATGAGTACTCCCGAGTGGAAGATGTAAGTGTGTCTACTGTTCAACTATATGGCTTATATTTTAAAACCAAAGTGACAGCCCAGGACGTAGAAGATATGGAGTCTATGTTAAAATTTCTGTTCAGGGATATATAGTACTAGGGTATTTAAAGAGTGAATGTGCAGAGGTCCTCGAATTATACTACAGTAACTTGCAGAGGAATAATCAAGGTAGCTGCCATGATAAAAATGACCACTTGAGGAGAATTCATACTACTAAAGAGTGAGATGCTCAAGCATGCCTTAAGTCACTGGCTATACTCTTGTGTGACCGATTGTTTGTTAGTGGACATGGCTAAGATACAGAGTAAATAGACTTGTTTACATTCCCTGGCATTTTGATCTTGCAAAACACTTAGTGTAATCCTGTGATGCATTAGTGTGTGTCATGTTATGCAATTAAATATGGTGCATTGTGTATCTGTAATGCTAGCTCTGTAGTGGCTGCTACAAGTGGTCTACATATGCCACTACATGTATAATATGTGACCAACCATTAATATCCTGATTGTGTAGGTTTCTATGACCCAATGAATCCTCAACTTGTCACAAAATCTCTAAACACGTTACACCTGCTTTGATAGGCTCTTATTGAGGTTCAACAAACTGATTTGTCAAATTCATAAACTTAAGTAGTAGAGTAGAACCTCAATTATCTGAATATTAATTAACTCACTATTCAAACATTAGTCAGTGACTGTTTTATTAGAGTATAATTTGTCCACTGGTTTATATACTGGGATCAGCATTGGAGGTGCACACAATCAAAATACTCTAATAGAGCAGTCACCTAACCACTCTAATAGAAAATTCAGCAGATAAAGAATAGTTGGTACTGCTATGGAATTTATCCATAACTGTCTGCACCTAAAGATGTGTTTATGTTCAGTTGAAGTTTTTGTCTAAATTAACACACACTTCATTTATCCAAACAACCCTGGCACAGAAGTGTTCAGATAATGGAGGTCCCAACTATGTCACCTTCACTAAGTGTCTGGATTATGTAGTTGTACTAATTTACAGATAACTTATTGCCAATACTTAACACAAATACCATTTCCTAAAGGCTAAGAGAAAGCTGAAGGCAGAGAGACTACAGGATGAGCTAATCAGTGGTACAGTAGCAAAGCCAAGCAGTGATCATGAAGATAGCAGTGAAGATGAAGACAAATATGCTGATGAGATTGATATGCCCGGAACAAAATTTGACTCAAAAAGGTAACCATGAACAAATCATATCTTCATGGTAATCATCATTGTGATTACAGGAGGACGACAGTGAGAAATTTAAGAATCAGAGAGGACACAGCGAAGGTTTTTGATTGGTTGTATTCACAGTGTTGGGGATAATGCGTTACATAAGTAACGCGTTATGTAATAATTATTACTTTTGTGGTAACGAAGTAATATAATGAAATATGCTGTAAAAACGGTAATATAACTCAAGTTACTTTACTTGCAAATGTAACGTGTTGCCTAAGTAATGAAGTTACTGTAACGAGTTTAATATTACGACTTTAAGTAATAGTACTGTATATTAGGGATCATGGAGATTAGGGTTTTCCTAGCCAAAAAAATTCACACAAAAACCAGCTTCACAACTCCATCCTGGCACCTTGGCAGTATTGGTTAGGTATAACCAAGCCCAAAAACGCCTTCAGTACGATCCTAAAGGCTTCCAATAAATTGTTACAAAATTTTCAAAAAAAAATTATTCAATGGAATTTTCTACTGACTAACTGCCTGATTTTTTCACCGTTTGGCGTTGCTTTGTCCCGAGACGTGCCTTTTGGCATACCGCAGTACGTACAATGCATGCATCATACCTTTGTCCTCCTGTGTGTCCTATTTCTTTTTGCTGACAGCCCAAGGTTTTGATTTGCGGTAGCGCGATGCATGGCTTCCCTACAGTATGTTTGCAAACGGGAATCGTCCGTATTTTCCGTGGTGACTGGATTGATTGCAACATAGATAGTATATTGTACTATAGATAGTGTACACTGTTCTTCGTTTGTGATGCTTTGTAACGGGCTGAACATAAGCCGCTGCACTTTCGAGGCAGTAATTGATAGTTGGTGGCGTGCGAATCGTCATATTTATGTGGTAATTGGATTGTTGCGGAGGCACTTCTTGACGTCTTCCTCTACTGTTTTTTGTCTATCGCTGTGTAATGGGCTGAACGTAGCTGAAAGCGAAGTGTAGTGACCACTGCACTTTCGAAACAATATTTTTTAATTTTATTAAAGCTTTATGAAGGTCTGTAGGACACTAGACACAAAGACATTAGTTACATAAGGTGTGTTTGAAAAGTTGCAGGAAGGAGAAAAAATCCATGACTGGACCTAGGTAGCCTCGAACCTGCAGCCATCCGATTTATGCTTGAACGCTCACAGGAGTCTACCAGGCAGTCAAGATGTTTTCTCCTTGTTATTTTCATGTAATTATATCCATAGGAATTCTAGAGAGTGACTCATTATCTCTAAGTACCCCAAGTAGAACCAAATGGACACTAGTTAATTTATTAGTTTGATAGCTGGGGCGCGCATTCAGGCGAAAACATTAATTCTGGTGCCATCCTTTCTTTTGATGCGGTAGATGCGTGGGTTCACCAGTCATAGTAATGTTTCAAAAAAAGTAAACAAACAAGTTTAAGGAAAAAATTTAAGTTCGATTAGGGATCATAGAAAAAAAAAGTAGGGAAACAAGGGAGGTCGCCTACACCTAGTGAACATGGTATAGACTGAATTAGGGATTAAATGTTCACTAGTGTATCTGCAGGTGTAGGCGACCTCCCTTGTTTCCCTCCTTTTTTTCTATGATCCCTAATCGAACATGAAATTCTTAATAAACTTGTATTGTTAGTAATCCACTGAGTAACACCTAGCCACTATGAAGTAACGAAGCCTACTGAATGAAGCTTATTCACCAGCTTCTTGCTTATAACCAAGATTTGCACATTGTCCTACAACGCAATCATGTATCGTGATAAAGTGGTAGTTTCACATGTGACAGCTTAAGGCTGTGGACACAAAGTAATATAATATGTAATATTACTTTATTATATGGGTAATATGTAACTGTAACTAAATAGTTCAGTTGTAAATAATATGTAACGAGTTATATTTAAAAAGTAACTGTCCCAACACTGTGTATTCATGATGGAGATGTTGTATTATGTTGTTACCATATATAGTATTTGTACAACCTTGATGCTAATGGACCATACTATGATCCCAAGACACGTTCAATGAGGGGAAACCCCTTTGGTCATATGAACAAGAATCCTGCAGAGTATGCCACTATATTGTGTTATGGTAACTATTGTTACTATGGTTACTGATATCTTAGGGTACCATTTGCTGGTGAGAACTTTGTCAGACATAGTGGGGATGTGCAGGATTTCGCTCACCAACAAAGTCAGTTATATTGTGGTTAAAACACATCCATTTATTGTCTATTGCTACAGTGTTTGCATGGGAGGCATACGAGCATGGCACTGATGTGCACACACTTGCAGACCCTACCAAGTTAGAACTGATGCACAAACAGTTTAAAGAGAAAAAGAAAAACTTCAAATCCGACCAACAGCTGAGTATTCTAGAGAAGGTAATGATTAATATAACATCATTTGGTTACTGTTACTATGTTACTACAGTATGGTGGAGAGGAACATTTAGATGCTCCCCCTAAGGAGTTATTATTAGCACAGACGGTATGATATAATGGGGGTGTGGCAGGTGATGACATCGTCGTTATTATTACAGGAGAATTACATAGAGTATGCCAGATCAGGTACAGTGATCAAGGGACAAGAGAGAGCTCCAGTCAAATCCAAGTATCTGGAGGATGTGTACACTAACAATCATACAGTATGGATCATGTGATGTTAATTCTCTAGTGATGTGGTTACACACAAATGTCTAATAGAGCAGTCAGGAATACTACTAAACATTTAATATGCATTTGAGAGTGATAATGAGTGTCTGTCCCTGAATGCAGTACTCAATTTGTCTCACTTGAGTTTTTGTGCGTTTGCCCTTGTTCTATAGTAAATAATATTAACTGCATGACTTTGTTACCTACCTGTACATGTGAGTGTATTGTTCCCATCCTCTAGTCAGTATGGGGCTCATATTGGGAGGCAGGTCAGTGGGGGTATGCTTGTTGTCACTCGATGGTGAAGGGATCGTATTGTACTGGTGAGACTGGTAAACTGGCCAGAAAGGTATGCAACCAATCAATTCACTGTATATGTGACCACTCCCCTTGTGTAGGCTCACAATCCGTCATCACTGATGTCACTGAAGGAAAGCGGTGACCATGACAACCAAGTGAAATCCTTGATGGAGGTGTGATGTGGGTGTGTTGTATGTGTTAATACTTGTTACCGTAGGAACATGCTGAGAAACAGGTGAAGAAGAGTAAGAAGGAGAGAAGGGAAGAAGAAAGGACAAAAGCTGAACAAGAAGAGCTAGCAAAACAAGAGAGACTGACTAAGGTGTGTTTGCATATTGTGTGTGTGTGTGTGGTGTTTGTGTTCGCATGTGCGTGCATGTGTGTGGCGTAACTGTGTATCCAGCTTGTATATTTTACCTACCTGTGAATTTTCTTTATTTCCAAAAGTTCCCCCCTGAAAAAACTAACTTGCTACATGGTACTGCTTCCCTTTTGTTGCAATGAGGCATTAATTTTCCCTATCCTTGAGCAGCATATTTAGATGCCGCAAACTTATTTAAGCGCTTACACTCAGTAGATACCTGTAACTTCACAATAGGACGCCTATTAACGCAATCTTGGGTTGATTAATAGCATTCAAGCAATGCTTGAGACCACACCTCTTAATCTATTTACTTGATCACGATGATACACCCCATTATTATTGGTCTTGCTGTATTCATAATACCAGCACAATGAAAATATGCTACACCCCTAGTGGGTAAAAGGCTGACTCGAGATACTTTAATACAGCAGTCACCCTAATAGAACAGTCACATGTGTGTATAGCTACATGGTATATATGACAAAAAAACCAGTATATTAAAACTAATTTTTTTGTTATATGTAGGGATTTTTCCATCGAGCTATGCTGTAATACCATCATTCATCTCTTGTTTCACTAGTTTTTATCTCTTGGATCCCTACTTCATTTTTAAATTAACAATTTTTAATTACTAAAAGTACACAAAAAAATTTGGAATTTTCAACTAGAGTAGGGACCATATAGCACATCGATAAAAAGCACTGAAACAAGCTGGAGTAGTCCATGATATTAAATCATAGTAAAACAACAAGAAGTGTTGTATCTCTACTGTGCTCAAGATACCATAATGGAAATGCACAGTAGGGATATAACACTTCTTATTGTTATACTGTGATTTAATATCGTGCACTACTCCAACTTGTTTCAGTACTTTCTATTGATGTGCTATGGTCCCTACTCTAGTTGAAAATTCCAAATTTTTTTGTGTACTTGTTTGTTGACTTTTTTTGTAATATATTGGTGAGCCTACGCATACTGCGAAATAAATGGCGCCGCACACCCCAGCTTTATCAATTATCATCTGAAAAGTGAAGTATCCATTACGCTTCGTTGTCAGCTATGTTCAACCCGTTACACAGTAGTACAAAACAAGAACTGTTTGAAAAGCACTTCTGCAATCAAAGTAGCCACTATGAAAAATATGGACAATTTCCATTACGAAGGGAAGCCATCAAATGCTACCACCAAATGAACATTTTTCGCTATCAGCAAAGATGAATGGGACACAAAGGAGGACACTGGTAAGTCCATGAAGAATGTATTGTACGTACTGCAGTATGCCAAAAGGCACCTGTCGGGTTGAAGCGACGTTGAACAGTGAAAAATCAAGCCCGTAGTCTTAACCAATATCAAGAGTTACACTTATCTGAAGGCATCAGTCTGTTACTTACTCAGTCAGTCAGTCAGTCAGTCAGTCACTAGAAAATTCTTTCAACAAGTTGCTACAGAACTTTTTAAAAAATTATTTAACGGGAAGTGTTTGTGATCTAAGAATAAAAGTCTCCTTCACATGAAGCTTCAAACAGTCATTACATCAGTGTCACTAATGCATGGGTGCAGAGCACAATTTGCTGGAAATTTATTTTATGTAGATCACATGGCAAACTGTACATAAACACCTATATGCCATCACCTGACATAATTCCTTTGTGAACAAGTATTACACTTACTAATTGTGTTGATAAACTGTTCAGCATAAGGTAATTATACCAAACCTTTTTTTCCCTTCAAATCTCTACCATTTCCCACTGGCAAGGTGTGTTTGGGCCTACATCTTGGTATTAGATTTCTGCACATTCTTTTGGCAAAATAGTATTGATATGTTTGGCTTCACACTATTCTGCAATTGTTGGATGATCTGGGCTGAGCTATTTGGCTTCAGGTTACTCTGACTGCTCTATTGGAGTATATCGATTGTTTCATTTATAACTGACTGGTTTCCATAAATCATAACTGACTGGTTTCCAATCAGCCTAGAATAGTGCCTGATTGTTAAGCTACTAGCATAATCCTCTTAAGGGGATACTTTAAAATATGGACACCTTGATAATAAGGATATATTGACCATTGTCCCATTTGTAATAATGGACACACATTTAGACCCCTCACACCCAAGGGATAAGTCAGTTATATGAACACTTTATTATGGTCACAGTATTATGGTCACAGTAGACTGATCACATGATATTTGGTTAAGATGTGATGTTACATTGCAGGCATTAGCAGCGATGGAGAAGGAAGAGAAATCTCATGTTGAACTGGATGAGCGTAAGAGATCCTACCATTCTATGAAGGCTGACCATGGCAAGGCTCCTACTGAGGAAGAAATGGAGGCTTATTACATGAAGAAAAGAAGAACAGATGACCCTATGGCAGATTTCATTAAATAATGTAAATAATGAATACCACTGTAATATACGGATCCAGATATACGGAGTAATATACGGTCATGTCAGATGAGGGTCCGAGAGAGCGGCCGAGTAAAGTGGCCAAACAAAGAATCAGTAGTTTAGCTGAGCAGAAATTACAAGAGTGCGGCAGACTAGCGCGAGATCTATGCCAGAACTCTGGTTCGCGTGAGATACTCATGAAAGCGGCCAAGAAAATGGCTACCAACGAGCAATCAATGGAGAATACTTTACAGGTAGTTTTAGTGCGTTGATTTAAGAACAATAACGCACATGGTGGCATTAGACTCTCAGACACATGGAGACAGCGGTAGATAAAATGAGCGCGCAATCACAAACTGTTACTAGAGAGTAAGCATTAAATAGAGGTAATAGTGCCATTATATTATTCTTGCAGCATTGAACAGTTGCCGATAATATTGGACCAGCTGCAGACCATACTAGATAGTCAGTACTAAAGTTTGATCACGTGGACGGGGTGGGTGTGGCTCAGAAGACCAGAAAATTATTCAAAAAAACTTTGTGTAAATTTATCAACAACACTATTGTTAAAATTCAGCGTATATGACCTATTCAGTAGAAGATGAAGCTGTGGTTGTGCTATGATCCATTGATTCAGTAGTGACCTCTTGATCACCTGGGGGTTGATCTTGATTTTGATCAAGGGATCTTGTATCCTGCCCATCCATTGCATCTTGATTCTCTTTTTTATCATCTTTACTAGCATCTCTATCTGCCACCTTTTCTTGATTGTCCTTTGCATCTTGACTCGCATCCTGGGTACCTTGATTGTCATCTTTAGTTATAGCAATATCTTTCTGATCTTCATTCTTATCCTCCACATCTGTTCCTTGATTCATTCCTTCCACTTGATTGTCATCCTTTGCATCTTTGCTCTCACCCTGGGCACCTTGATTTTCATCTTTAGTTATAGCAATGTCCTTCTGATCTTGATTCTTATCCCCTACATCTCTTCCTTGATTCATTGCTTCTGCTTGATTGTCACCCTTTGTATTTTTATTTACTGTTTCAGTTTGATCTAAAGTGTCCTCCTTTTGATTCTCTTGATCCCTTTCTTTTTCAGTTTGACTTTCCCCCTGGTCAACCTTAGATTGCTGCTGATCAGTCAGTCCTATTGTGACCAAGAATTGGTGCACCTTTCTGTCAAGCCATTTTCTGTGTGGGAACTGCAGCAAATCCTCTGGCAATTTTTTAAATCCAAACTTGCACCCCATCATGGCACCAGCCACAGCTCCGTTACTAAGGAATATCACATGATTTAGTAATGGTATCCAAGGACCACTCACGTGTCAGCGTCCCCAGCTTCCATCACTAATTCCATGATAGTCTTCCTGAAGTCTTTACTGTTCTGTAGGGCAAAGAAACCAGCTCCCATAGTCTTGAATGTGTACCTGTAGTGTGTGTCACTTGAAATAGTGACATAGTAATGTTAGCAACTCACCCCATTGTTTTCCTATCATCTAATTTTAGCTTGTCCCATGACTTAGTTTTTGCGTGATCAACCAACTCCTTCTTGTGATCATTGCTAGTCAAATACTCTTGGGCTTTCTACATAACAACATTTACTATGGCCTAGTGTCATATCCATACTACTCTACCTGTAAACAACGATGTACTAGTTGATCTAATGACTTTTTATTCAGAGGATCATATTCTCCTTGTAGCATCAGTGCTATCTACAGTAACATCAGTATAACACAAGTATTAAAATGTGTGTGCAGTATCTTACTGCTGTAGTGATGGCTATACAGCTGGCAGTACATCGAGGGTCTGCGTGAGTAGTAAGGCTAATCTCCTTTGTGTTCTCCCATACCTTCGTAAGATCTACACAACAATCACACCTCCACAACTAGCTCACAATGTTACCGTTAAAGTTGACAATTCCTAACACCGATGTTCTCATTGCTGCACCGTTAGCAGCAAGGAAGCGATTAGAAGACTCCCATATGTCATTGGCAGCCTTGTGGGGATCATCCAAGAACATTTGGTGATTTATTGTGTGGTGTGTTGTCATGCCAATGCCCATACCACCTAGTAACAATGACATTCCCCACACACTCGGAAGCAATGACTTACCTCGGTCACCAAGTTCAGCATATCCCTCTTTAGTCCAGTTCCACATTCTCTTTGCAAAGTCTTCCTTCAACACTTTACCATTGTTTTCAACTACACCTAACAGTATTAACAGCATCTGGTCCGTATCATCAGTCCAATCTCCTTGTAGCCACCTGCACCATATGTATTGATACTTGGAGAATTGGGGAGGTACGTACCTTTCACGATGCATGTCTGGTACAATTACCTTGTAGCTGGATGGGCCATTTTTACCATAGTATTTCTTCGCTTCAGCCTTGGTCATAAATTCTGTAGCCAGTCCTGCAACAGTAATTCCACTAATGTAAGCCACAGTATGTCACAGCAGAAGTAATGGTCATAGACACCTTAGAAGCATCTCTCAATGAAAGCACAGTATAGAGGCAGTTTTTATTAGCGTTGTATTCTGATCTTATGTTCCAGTTATTCAGATGAATACGGGTTGGCAGGTCAAAAATTATATAATACATTTTGTTTGCACACACAATAATATTGCTCATCTCACATACATGTGCAAACACTCAAGATTTCCTGTAATCATGATTTATCTTTATCTTCAGGTCTTGCAACATCAGATCAATGACTATGCAAAACACTAAGATTTCCTGTCTTGGTTGGGTCTAAAACAACTTTCTCAAAGAGGATATACTCTGCATAGAATTGTGTCTTGCATAAAACCTCCAGTGCCAAATTAGGCACTATGCAAATACTAAGAAGTGTGAAATACCAAGAAAGTGATTTTTTATTTTTAACATGGCAGTGCACTAAAAATAGACCATTTAACTGATCTGCTACTAACCAATAGCATCACCGATCGCTTGTCCATACAAAATTCCTTTCACTTTATCTATGACGTCATCTTTGGACAACTTGCTCCAGTTGGGCGCGTAGGTGTGCAGTGAAGATTCCGCCTCTAAAAACGTATAGTAACAAAATGAAGTAGATAAACTAACTAACCTGCCATCTATCAAACTTTGAGCATAGATAATGGGGTGTCTGTTATCTATGCTTTGAGCTAGACACTTTTCGAGACACTTTTATAACGCGCAGTGTCCCTAATAATAAGGTCACAATTTACGGGAATCACAAACGGAAGTTTGTTTTGGTTATGTTTAGGATTCCAAATAGAGTGCACTCTTATCGAGGCTTTTGTAATCAATGCTAATGGAAGCTAGTGTACCTGAGCAAGCCATCATTGAGAACACGATTAGTAGCACGCGAGGGTTGAATGAAGAGACATACGTAGTTATGGGTGAAGCAGAATATGAGTCGTTACCTACTAACAAATTGTCCATACACATGTTGGCAGGAGCTGCAGCAGGAATGGCGGAGCATTGTATAGTTTACCCGGTGGATTGTGTAAAGGTAATAATATTGAAGGTGTTAGTAAGACGTGGAATACCCTTGTTAACTGGTGATCGCCATTGTTTTGTCCGTGATCTAACTATCATGGCTTCGTCACTTCCATCACGATCCTACTACCCTTATAAGAGCCTCAATACTACACGTTATGCACGTGTGTGTTGTGCCTCATTAGTGCAGGTCAATGTATAGTGCCAACATGGGGATATGAGGACCTGCTAATAGGTGTTAATTTTTCTGTTAAGTATTGGTTGATATCGGTATCAGCATTTGTTGATAGTCCCTTTTGTATTGCACTTTACATTTAAACTCTGGATATCAGGACACCTAGCAAGGTATTTATCGATGGTCCCATTTACACATTTAAAGATAAACTTAATTATTAGTTTCTCATCCTCCTGTACTCAAAATAGCAGTGCGGGAGGGCAGATTTTTATTTTACTAACTAGATAGCTGAATTAGCTAGCTAAAGTGACTCAGAATGTAGTTTTCTTAGACTGCTCTAGCAAGGTACCAACTTTAGAAGGTGCTGGATAGCTGCACTCAGCCACCAGTGGTGTAAAAAATCCTTGATGAGGTAGGAAAAATGGCCATGCAGGCAGGGATGAGAAACTAATAATTAAGTTTATTTGGCCTAAATCATTTAACACTTCACTTGTAGGACATGGTCCCAACAAAAATGGTAGCTATACCGTTCACTTTTATCTGGTGTTTTGTATTCTAGACAAGAATGATGGACATTCGTCCAAAGTATGTTAACCAGAGTGGAGGAGTATTCAGGACATTATTACATATTGCAAAAACAGAAAATCCTCGTACGTTATTCAGAGGAATTGGGGTAGTGGCTGGTGGTGCAGGTCCTGCTCATGCCTTGTATTTCTCTTGTTATGAAACCTCCAAGAATTTCTTATCAGGGAATAGCAAAAGAAGCAGTGTGTGGGTGCAAGGTAATGCGTGCACAAGTAACTTTCTGTTTATGTCATTAATTTCCTGTTTGATTGTGTGAAGATCCTTTATTGAGATAATATTATCTCACAGGTTGCAGTGCGGTGCTGGCCACTCTATTTCACGATGGCTTTATGAACCCTGTAGAAGGTGAGTATGGTAATGTTGTATAATGTTGTGGTCATGTGAGTATTGTTATAGTGATTAAACAACGACTGCAGATGGAAGGCAGTCCATATACTGGAGCTTTTCAGTGCACCCGGAAAGTACTAGCTAATGAAGGCATAGCTGCATTTTATCGGAGCTACACCACTCAACTTACAATGAACATTCCATTTCAAGTTTTGCATTTCATCTCGTATGAGTTTTTGCAAGAACTTCTTAACCCAAGTCATCAGTATGACCCCAAGTCTCATGTTGTCTCAGGAGCTTTGGCTGGAGCCATAGCAGCATCAGCAACAACACCATTTGATGTCGCAAAGACACTTCTAAACACGTGGCAGCAGGAGAAATCTCTGTCACGAGATAGGCAGGTACTAGGAGTAGTTAAATCACTACAGACCATTTATCACAATGGAGGATTTAAAGGCTTCTTCAGAGGTATCAGTGCACGAGTTGTTTATCAAATGCCGTCTACTGCAATCTGTTGGTCTGTGTATGAGTTCTTCAAGTACATGCTAGGTTACCATGACAATGCGCACAACAGTTAGATAGCTAGAACATGTCATTCTAATTTATTTCAATGAAATTAAAATTTTATATTCTTTATTATCATGTAGTAAGCGATATTATTGCAAGACACAAACAGAGCTGCGAGTTTTGGTGGTCAGTTTTGTAGGCATTGATTGGTGTGGTGTATGTCTGACGACGTCGGCCGTGATTACCGCCTGAAAATGTTAAGGACAAAAGCACACAACGATACAATGTTTTTTTAGTAATGAATAGTGATAAAGGATACATCAGTTTCTTCAAGGTAGGCTGGTGTAAGCTTGATGTGTAGTACATCAGCTGCAACTTGCTTGAAGCAATTATTCACCTGCAGAAGGACAGCATGTAAACCAACCATATAAACTAACAAGATAATTACTAACTTTATCACTAGTTTTTGCTGAGATGCTGTGACTATAAAAAACAATGCTAGTTAAAAGAATCCATTATTTGGTAACAATACCTGCTCATATGGTTATCTTTAGCAAACTTCTCGTGTCGGTCTTTCCTGACAGTTCTCATGTGCTCAAGGTCACCTGTTCAAGAATAGTGAACTAGTCCCACACACTACAACTCAACTCTTGTTTCCAACCAATGCCATGTGGGGTAGCTTGGTAGCTCCACGAAATGTTCTCTTTACCACAGCCAGCCAATCATCAAGGTTTTCAAAACTTGTATAGTTGGTGATATCATATATAAACAACACCGCCTGTCAACAATAATGTCCCAAGTTGTGTTAGAAGTTCTGCCACACAAGTCCTCATTACCTCTGCTCCTGATACATAATTGTCTATCATTTTCCCGCCAATTGTTTGGCCCCCTATATCCCACACCTGCAGGGTCACGTGTACATCCCCTACATAGTAACATTGGAGGTGAGAATAGCACAGATGACGTCATTACAGCCACACCTGGTAATAATATTCTTTTCAAAAAGAAGTCCAGTCCCACGGTTTGTTGGTACGTCTTGCCGAAGTGATTTTGGGAGAATCTTGTTATAAGTGATGTCTTTCCAGTTGTACCGTCGCCTAATACTACCACTTTAATCTGATAATCTTTCTTGTCGCCCTCATCGTCTGAATCCGCCATGCATGCAGCAACTTATCTCGCGGAAAACATTCGATGAAGTATTTTAGTACAACACAAATATTTTATAACTTATTGGCGTAACTTTACAGGGGCGCGTCGTACTCGCTTGCTACTGCGCGTTCCAGTAGGAGTGTGAGCGTCTGGCGGCTCATTAGCCTCATCAATTGGAGGGGGCGTGTCCAGTTTGAATTTCTTCTGAGCAACAGTAGGAGTACGCTCGCCCTCAGAGTCACTAGAAGGAAGATGTCCCAACTTTCTCTTCCTTAGTCTACTACTGTGTCTAGACTCTGTCTCTGTTACATTATTATCTTCTTCAAAATCCTTGTTCTCAGCCGCATTTTTGTCACTAGGTCCGTCATCATCACTGGGTGTCAGCTTGTCACTAGGTGTGACAGTGTCAGTAGGAGTATTGTCTTTAACCTCATTGTCATCAGCTGTGGTATTATCACTAGGTTCAACACTATCTGCAGTTTCAGTTTTGTACAGTGACCTGCGTCTTACCCACGGTACAGCAGGGTGTATAGTGTATGACCACCGACAGTGTTTAGCATCACTGATGTTGTCAGCTTGTACATTCCCCAGGAGGGTAGTCTTGTCAGACCACACTACCTCGGCCTGTTCAATAATACCAGGGTATATCTTAGCATGAAGATGAGCTGTGAATGATCGGCCATTGTCTGTGCTCGGAGGAGAAGGATTAACAACCTTATCATCTATGGCTTGTTCACCATCAGATTCCTCACTACTGCTAATAACAAACCTGTGGTGTTTCAGTGGTTTAACTTCTCTCTTAGGTTTTGTAATACTAACAGTATCCTGGTCAACACTCTTTGTTGTTGTACTATGTTTCAGTGTACCCTCTTTCTCCTTTGTCACGTTGTGAGGAGCTTCTGTACGAGATGGCTTCACCAGTTTGGGAGGGACCTTTTTACTAACAGTAGAAGACGATATGGCAAATGATTGTAACAAATCCTCTGCAGTTTCTGTTGTCTTGGCCTTTTCTCTTTCCAAATTGTTATATGAAGAATGTTCATTCTTGTAATGTGATTCTTCTAAAGATTCTTGCAGTGAAGTCGTTACATTACTAATTTGCTCCATAAACTCTTGATGCTTCCGGCTTAATATCTTCTCAGCAATGAAGCCCAGTTGACTGATTGCCTCTGGTCTACAAACACACACTCACTTACATCACATCAACAAGTCTACCTACCTGTCCAGGACTTCTAACACATAACTTCTCAGCTGTACTCTGACATCACTCTTGAGGGCCTTGTCATCCCAGTGTCCCCTCTGTAGAAACCTCCTTGATATCACCTCAACTTCTTCTTTCTGTGATCTGAACAATGGCTGTGGGGGAGATATAAACACAATACTAAATAGAAACTTTATTGATACAAGCCATACAATACATGTACAATATGGTTAGCATTGTTTGAATGATACAGTAATTTGCTAGGCCTTTCAGCAAATCACTTTGTATGGGCAAAACAATGGAAGCTGTGTAAGAACATCTACCAT
Source organism: Dysidea avara (assembly GCF_963678975.1). NCBI lineage: Eukaryota > Metazoa > Porifera > Demospongiae > Dictyoceratida > Dysideidae > Dysidea > Dysidea avara. The sequence goes on along the minus strand of NC_089281.1, from coordinate 26,368,084 downwards.
ATTTGTGGAGTTTAGTCTTCTAGTCCTTTTCTTTGTACAGCATGTAATTTTCCCTGGAAATGTCTGCCTCCACCAACCATAAAGGCTTTGCGTATACATCAATATTATTTTCTGTCATTGTTAGCGAGTTTAAAAGTTAGCCTTGTGGAGGTCCTAAGTAGTACATGGATCCTCCTTTGAAGTTGATAAGTTGTAAGTACACATTAGTTTGTCAAATTTTGCTACAGAATATGGTGAGTGTAATTGTACTTGTAGTCATAGTATTTGTTCTAAGTACTAGTAGCATTGTAGCATCTATATATAGATACCTTTGTAAAGGGAGTGTCAATATGAAAAAACAATGCATAAAGTTTAATATCAGGTGATGACGAGCTTACATGGCACAGAAATTGGAACCTCAAAAGGAACATGCCACAAGTGAGTCTTTTATCATTAGAGGTTGCACAGTTATCTTGTTAGCTTTTTCAAGCAGGTCAACCAAAAATTTGCTTCTTGTCAATATTTCTTCTGTGAATGTTTTCTTATTAAATGCTAGACATTTGGCATCATATACTGTACAGGTTTTTTTTCTTCAGTGTAGTAAATACTTATTTTAATTATCTATATACTTAATCAATTGTATCTGTGCATGTACGCTATACTCAATTCTGAGTCCTGTACATTATAAGTATTATGACTTTCACAGCCAAATTTTCAAGCTATCCCCACAATTAAGTACTACAATATAAATATTAAGTAGGCAAGCAGCAGTAGTTATTAACTGCCTCCTGCAGTAGTACAGCATACATACATTTTCTACATCTATAACTCATATCAAAAGATCACAAACTAACAAATAGAATTCTTAATAATCCTGTAATAATCTTGATGTACTGTTTGGTAAAAACATACTGCCATTTCAACTAAAGCTATTAATGGTGACTAGCGCATACCTCATTTTCAATGGAGTTCACACAAGATTTCCTAAAGTTATCAAATATCCCATCAGATCTTAGTTTGGTGATGACGTCACGAACACCGGGTAATTTTCTGTGATCCATCTCACGTGAACACAACTTATCTACGATAGAGAATTATCACAAAAAACATCGAACGAAAAACATCTGATTGATTTACATCTACAAAGACACTCACAATCAAAGTTAAAACGTACCGAAAAACTAGAAGGTAAACGGAAAGTACGTATTGGTATGCGGAGAACTAATCATGTGATCGTAGTCCTAAATGATGCCCACCGTAACGATTGCAACAGAAACAAACAGCAGCGGACATCAGTGAAGGGAGTTTGAATGGTGCGTTGTAGCTGAACAGAGCTGTACTTTGTGTAACCACGTCCGTACTGATTGCAGAATTTGTTACGGTGCTAATGTCGGACGAACCACCAAACGGCCCAGGGCTGCGTGCTAAGCCTCTTGTGCCATTCGTAGATGTCTTGCCACAGCTGGTAGAACAAGAGGCGCTAAGATGGCGGGTTGTTAGTGCTAATCCCAGCCTGGCTGCCAGCGGTTCGCAACCAGCATCTGATGATACCGGAGGAGGGGAAGAGTCAGATTGCTTCATTATCAAGTAACGTACTTACTAGCACCTTCACTAACAACGTGACCTAACTACATATCTGTATGGGTGTATCCTTAGCCCAGTGTAAAGTAGTTACTTGACTAGGCCCACCAACCCCCTGTTATGGTGAAGATTAAAAAAACAAACAGTTTGTACAGGACATCCTGAAATATGTACATCTGGAAACTTGCATGTATTGGTGTGTATGTTTAAACACCTGAAATTAGTATACCCCATCATTTATCAGGACATTATGGAAATCAAGACACTTGTGCATTGGTTAACACAAGTTTCATCCTGGTAACCAGACACCTTAACTTCCATGTAACTCTGCAAACCACCATACCCAGGACACCCTGTAGCTATGTACATGTTTTAATGAATCATGACCTGAGGCAGAACCACTGATTGGAAGTGCATGCTCCTTTTGTGGTTCATAAGCTACTGTTGCAGTAGATTATTTCAGGCTCTGCATTTGTGACTTGCATTCAAGACATATTCTTGTTTGTCTTTGGTTTTTGTGTTGCTTGTTACACAACTGATCAAGCTACAAACCATAATGTTATTTGTTGAGTCTGAGGGTCATATGATCATCTTTAAACATGAGGTACTAGGTGGTTATAAAATAGTAGAGAATTAAAATTTCATGGCAGCTCATTCTGAAATTACGCTTTGCACTCAGCCTTTAGCTGTCCACTTAAATGCTAGGTTTTTCTAGTTTTAATGTCAAGGTACTGGTTCCCTGTATTTGCAGTAGCCTTCTCATAGCTCCCTAGTAACTACCTGATTGCCCTAGTATGGCCATTTATGTATATATCACATTTTACCTCTCATTACAGGCATAGTCAACTTACTGGTTCCATACATGATTACTTCTGCCAGTTGGAGTGAGTGTGTGTTCTAATGTTATGATGATAGTGATACTAATGTTACTACAGGAAGAATCATGCTTGTATACACCTAGCTGGTCGTAAGGTTCCCGATGATGAGTTTAAGGTATCCTATGGCTAACTGTGGCTTGTTTATCCCATCCTTCTTAGACAATCAGTGTAAAAAAGCATATGTCGCCAGAGCCAATGACAAACACTGATACACCAGCAACCAGTAGAAAACTAGTTATTCTTAAAGATGAGGTTGTTGTGATATTAGTGTACACATTTGTGTTTATGTTGTGTTATTTATTACAGGACCAACTGATATATCGTTGTAGTTTAATGTGTGCTCAGTTTGCAGTACTGAGTGCTCCCTCCCCTCCAGAAGGAGATTCCCCTACCCCTAGTGTACCAATTAAGTTGTTTAGTGATGCTGCCATGACAACAGGGCCCATCTCACCAACCAGTTTAGCTCGTTCTGTACCGACCAACTTGACTGACCAGTTACCAATGTTTGGTAACCGTGGAAATGAGGAGCCTGTTGCCATGCCCAGTGATCTTGTTTCAAGTAGTGACACTTTTTATTCTATTGAACCTGAATTGGTTCCCTTTAGCAACAATGACCATGACGGCTTCTCCATGGTAACAAGAGAAATGTTATGTGACCTAGTGAAGCAGTCATTCTCCCAGACTGAAGAACAACAATTACAACATGAACATATCATACGTGTTGAAAATAATCGTCGCAGCAAGGGAGAGGTGTTGGCTAAGGAGTTAGTAACACAATTATTAGTACTGGAGAACAACTCACATGGCTTCTATCAACCAATGGCTTTCTATGTGAGTAACAGCTAGATTATGTTAGGTTTGATTTTTTTTTTTTTGCACATGCTATGTATTCAAAATGACATTGAACAGACATTTTTTTTGCTAAAAACACAAGTTGTACATACACACGCTATACGGTATCACTTCATGTGATGTGTGTTAACAGTCAAGGAATTGTTACGACCAGTGGTTACAATCGGAGAAGAAGAGAATTAAGACAATGTTGGATAAGTTCTGGCACTATTCCTTGCCTAGGCCGAGCTCTAGTCGTCAATGTCAACCGATAGATTACCATCGGATATATCTACTGCTACTACAGCGATTAGTCAAGTGAGGAGGGTGTGACTGCAATCCAGGGATATGCTACTATTATAGTTCACTTTGTTACTAGATATGAATCATCCATTGGTGTTCCAATGACCAAGGATCAAAATGGTATTCTTGTATCAACCCTGTCTCACACTTCCCGTCGGCTATTGAAGGAGTTTAGTCTCCGATATGGTGTGGTATGTTGTTGTCATGGTTACTGACATGGGTTATGTACTTGCTGTTACTAGGGCGACCTGTATTGTCAAATAAGTTACTTGGAGTTGATATCAAAGTGAGTATCCTCCTGCTGTATGATGGGTATACATGAGTAATGTTACATGTAATTAATATGGTTGGAATTGTAGTAGTGACTACTGTTTATTCTGGGGTAATGTTTTGACTATCTGAAATTTTCTGCAATTGCATGTTCTTTTGGAAGTTGTTTTTGTGTTGTACATGTATTATAAATTTGGAAGGTCAGCATGTTAGTGATGCTGTGTATTAACAGGAACTTCTCACCAGAGCTGTTGTACATCATCCACTGCACACAACAGCTGGTCACTATTAGAGAGTCGCTACCTAAGTCTCGTAGTAGACTAACAGCCACACGGAAAGAGGTGTGTCAGTGTGTGTGTGTGTGTGTGTGTGTGTGTGTGTGTGTGTGTGTGTGTGTGTGTGTGTGTGTGTGTGTGTGTGTGTGTGTGTGTGTGTGTGTGTGTGTGTGTGTGTGTGTAAATCAAAAGGTGGTATATCGGTTATCAAAGGCTGTCACGGTATGATAATTGGTTATGATAATTTATCACGATAAACAGTATTACAGGTATATCGCAGAGCACTAATTCCTGTTGTTTCCTTGAGCAAGAAACTTTACTCACATTGCTCCAGTCTACCCAGCTGTAACATCATTGGGTACCTGGTGTAAACTGGGGAAGCAAATGGTCAATGGTTTATGTCTCGTATAGCATTTGAAGGTCCAGGGGGGACTTCAGGTGCCCACACCTTAACCTGTGAGCCTCCTGCAGGTTACTAGTCCTGCCCCAGGAGGGCATGCCTGCGCTGACTCATAGCACCTGAGTAGCGCACAGATACCCCAGTGCTGGCCACTGGGCAGCATGACAGCAGCATGACCACATTGCGGCAGCTGAAGGCTTTAGTGCATTACAGTGGAACCTGTTAATGTGGACACTTGACGACATCTACATAATGCAGACATTTAGTTGGCCCCAACTGAGTACATAAACTGACCTGGATACTTGAACTTATTTTGGCTGGTCCCAAAATGTCCACATAATTTGCACATGTGATAATCACGGTTCTCTCACAGATGGAGATGTTAAGAGGGGCAGTGCTCATGCTACACGCACAGTGTGACCAATGTCTCACAAAGGTGGAGAGAATATTCCCAGCCACTGACAGCAAAGAAGGAATAGGTACAGTGAGCTGCTGAACCCATCGGATTTTATTTTATTTGCTTTTTTTGTATTCATTATCAGTTTGCTGGTTTCTAGCATAGTATTGTATGCAGCTTTGTTGATACCCTATAGCATCTAATATTGTGATTCCTTGTTAGTTGATGACTTTACTCACAGCCTCCCTGATCACTCTCCTGGCTGAAGTACTCTGCACACAACAGGTGATGTTTAGTAAGAAGCTGAAACCATTGAGAGAATGGCTAAAGAAATATCTTAAGGTGAGCTCCTGGCTAACTACTCAGCTTGTTGCTAGTAGCAACAGATAGGGATAGCTTACCGTTATGAACGTAAGAAGAACATTGCTGAAAATGAAGTTGTGGAGAACCTAAGAGTGCCTTATCGGCTTAGTCCAGTGTTGGTAAGTGACGCAAAAGTATCCTGACTTTAGTTAAGTCAGTGTACTACTACAGCTGAATGTAATGATAGCAGCAGTGAAGGACGAGGTGAAAGATTATCGAGAAAATTTCCAGGAGGCATTTGAAAAGTTAGTTTGTTAGTACTGTTACCATGGTTACTGAACATACAGGTACCTTGATGTGGTTGCCTTGGCAAAGGAGGAGTTTTATAACTTGTTGTGTGCAGATGTGACGAAACTGTGTACCCGTATCACCGCAAAGCCTGTGGGTATTCCCTTCCCTCAGAGGAACTGTTTTCATGTTGTTACCCTGTAGGAGACCAAGAAGGAGCCAAGTTATCAGATGTTAGGTCTGATGTATCGTATGAATGAGCTAGACTGTAACTGGAACAGTGTGGTGACTGTTGAGTGAGTATCCATCTGTTTGTGTGTCTGTTAATTGATGTATGTGCATGTGTTTCATCTCATGTGTTCATACATGTGTGCATGTGTGTGAGGCAGCATAGCAAGTGGCTAGAGCACTGGCCTGGCAACCGAAAGGTCCAGGTTCAATGCCCAGTTGCTATTGTTGTTTCCTTGAGCAAGAACTTTACTCACATTGCTCCAGTCTACCCAGCTGTTTAAATTGAAACCTGGTGACCTGGTGTCAACTCAGGAAGCAGCCCACCAAGTTGTAGATGTTAATGGGTACCTGGTGTTTACCATTGAAGCAAATGCCCACGCCTGAGTGGGGGGGGGGGGGGGGGGCATCCTGGCACAGCCCCCTGCGGGCCACCAGCCCCGCCCCAGAAGATTTACTCCTAGTACCTGAGTAGCACACAGGTGACCCAGCGCTGGCCCACTGGACAGGCATGACCGTGTTAGCATGGTGCGTGGATGGGGGTGCTGACCAGGCAACATCAGGTAACCTTTTCACTTGAACAAAAAATATCAGGATAGAGATAATGCTGGCTATTTTGCAAAAATTCTATGCAATCCAAACCCACATGTTGGAGTACATGTATGCTATTCTAAGACTAATCCCCTTATTATTATTATTAGTGCAGTGCATGTCCTGGTGGTCAAGTTGTGATGGTACAATGCTATCGAGTTAGTGTAATATATTGGATACCTTGGGGCCAAATCAAGTACGGCTTAAATTACCAAAAGATCCTAATTTAGTAAGGTCCAGTTTTTTATGACTGTGTACATACAGTAGTCTCCTTTGTACATGTAAACAGTAGCCTGAGGTCATTGACACATCACATAATCCATGTACAGGATGCAGACCTGGAGGAACCCATTTACTGATTTAGCGACAATTGTCATGGATGTTTTGAACAAGCAGCTGTTGTCATGGATACTGATAACCATAGAGGTAGATCAGGTATGTCAACCCTATGGCCAAAAACACTCTAGTAGAACATACTCCATGTGAAATATGTTACCTCGGTAGTGTCAAGGCCACAGCCTTCATACAAAAGCCAAGGGTTAAAAAAAGTTGTGGGAATCAAAGATGGCAGCCAAAAAATACTGCATTGATGTTTCTGTCTCATTTATATCTTTGACATTGACAGCTTGAGCATGTAACTATTATTGACATCATTGTGTCCGTTTCTTTTCATTTGAATTATTGATGGTATCGGGTATAGATGAATGTGGCATGTTACATGATGTATTGTTCCAGTGGGACCTACTCCCGATCAAGTTAGATCTACTACAACAAGATAGTGATAAGGTCAAGCAGTCACCATCATCAACTGGTCCTCGATCAGAAGTCTCCTCTGTGATACTACCTACCTTTACTCCTGTCTCGCTGGCTGCGTCTGAGACATCAGCCTTTACCGGAGTGATGGCTGCTCCCCTGCATGCTGCCGATGATGGTGTGACCACACCCACTACATCTCCCTCCACTTATTACTCTGAAGATGATTGGACAGATTCTCCTCGTCACGGTAACAATCACTTACAAAGCAGTGGTTACCCCAGGACCACTAATGAGACTGTATCATTTGCAAGAGGTCACCTACATCCTAAACCATCAGCACTGACTACAGTTGAGATACATGATGAGATAGACAATGGAGAACACTCCTCAAGTATAATGACCCCAGTAGAGGATGGAGTAATGCCTAGAAGAATAGTAGACCCTTATGAACAAGAGGAAAGTACTATGGTGGACTCTTGGAGTGAAGCTGAGCTAATAGTACCTGACTCCCCAGCAGTACATGTATTATTGGAGTCTGATCCTACTGTCAGCATGTTAACAAGTACCATGGGACCTACTACTAGCTCTTCCTACAAGGAGACAATTGCTAACCACAGTGTGACACCACCTCCTTTAGTGAGACCAATAGCTGTTAAACCACCCAAGGGGAAAGCTGGGAGTGGCAGAAAGAAACGACGAACTCACCAATCACAAGTTGACATGTCCGATAGTTCTGCTAGTGATGTCATTCCTCCAGCTTCTGTTGCTACTGCACCAGCTTTAAAGCCATGGAATATCATCAGGAAAGGACAAAATATTAGTAACCATCTCACTACCATGCCAACCATCCTTCATTCTCATGACCACCTTGTCTCTATGGCACCATCAACGTTACATTCAGAGAACGTATTATCCCGTCATGAAGAGTCTGGTAGTGGCATGGCAACCAGTGAAACTAGTGTGTTTTGTATAGAAGAGCAGAGACTGCTTCCTGTGTCCAATTCTCCAGTTGATATTGTAGTGATGTTGTCAAGGATGGCATCATTTTGTGCATCACTAACAGTAGTGTTGGCACCAAAACTGCCTGTGAACACCGGAATATCTGCTAGTGAGTGTGTGCGTGTGTGTATCTGTGTGTATCTGTTTATCTGTATACATACACATACGTATACATTACCACCTATCATTATGTGCTATTTATTTTGTGATGCAGATCGTAGCAAGGTGGGACACGAGTTATCCTCAGAGGTCACTTCCTCGCGCCGCTTGTCCTCTCAGCTACGCAAGAGAGCTACTGCCGTCATGAAAATGTTTCAACACAAACTTCATCGTTGTATGGCACAGACCATCCGTCTCTATGCTGACAATCTCATCTCCATAGATGTGTGTGGGTGGTCAGTTACTGGAGCAAAGAGGATACTTGGGGAGATGGTAAGAGTCCTTGTGTGTGAGTTGTAGTGTAGTGTCTCTGTGTTTTGTGTGTGTAGCTGTAAGCAGGCATTAGTAAAAAAGCTCTGTTATACTCTAATAGGACGTACACCTGCACAAACTGCTCTATTACAACAGTCATTTTTAATTTTGTAGGGTCAGATAACTGAAGGTCTACTGTAGCTCCCATTTTTATTCAGCTAAAGAACCAATCATATTTCCTATAATGTGCCAAATATAAATGCACACATACTTGGTTAAATGCCGTACCTGGTGCCATGAATGATGTTGAGAATAAGGGTTTCAACATCATTTTTGGGCATCGAGTGATGGTCTACTTTGAATAGTCGCCACATTTAGAACTACAAGTAAATATGGTAATTGAAGTAATTTCCTGGTTATTCTGTTGATCCAGCTATTTGTGAATTGTTTACACACACAGCACCCTGAGAGTCCACACACTATACCATATTCATTGTAGTCTGTGTGTTATGTGGTTACTATGACAATGTTGATTACAGACATACACCAACTTACGTTTGAGGTGTGAAGATGGTGAGATATGGGGCTGTAGACACGAAATAGAGAGGAGAGCAGGTTAGTTACATATTCCTAGTATGGTGTGGTCTATATATAGTACATCAGGGCTACATTCCAATGGGTTACCATGTGAACGAGCACAACCATCCAACCACTATGAACCAATCACTAAATCAGTAAGCTCACATGATCTCACATGACCTGTTATAATGGTTATATCACAGATGTGCACACGTATCAACAACATGGAGGCATTAATTAGAGTTCTACCCAAGTTGGAGGGTAGTTTAGAGAAGGCATCACGGGTCACACAAACAGATCAACACATCACTGCTCATGGATATGTCTCCAGTGAACCTAATGAGGTCACTGAGAAGCTAAAAAAAGGTAGCGTTGTTGATGGCAATGTGGTTGGTAGCAGCACAGAATGGACAAGTGGCTCAAGTATAATACATCATCTTGATAAGGGTCCACCTGAGGAAGGATTCTTCTCTGAGTCATCTCGCCAGCTGCTCAAACATCTCAAGCATTTACAGCATGCCCAGATACAGTTGGTATGCCATCGTGTAAGTTTCAAGTGATGGGTATATATGATGTTTGTTGACCTTTTGCACCTTTGTGTTTCAGATGAATCGTCTAATTGAGCCAGGACTATCACTGTTGCTAGAGCTACAGTTGCCTAGTTACACTCTTGAGAAGAGGATGGCTCCACTCAGTGTATGGCTAATTCGTCATCGTGATGCCCTTAATGACCACCTGTATCCTGAGTGTTTCCAGGAGTTGATGCAGTGTCTTTGGGAACTGATTCTACAGGTAAAGTGTCATGTGACCTCAATATCATAGTAGAAATAAACACGGTATTATAGGATTTAGCTATTTGTATAAGAATACATTATACAATGGTACCTTCATCTGTGCGCTGCAAATGTGTGATTACATACAAATGAATCCCTCTAGACAACTATGAAGTTGTAAACTTCAAGAAAAATGCAAACAAGTCAGGTTTTACTCAGTCAGTCACAAGTAGTATCTTGATACTGGTATATGTGTGTTTATGGGTTAATAAAATACATACCTGTTAGTAGCGTGATACTCTAATATTATAGTCACTTTTAGTATTCAAATGATCAAGGGCTCGGTTAGCCAAAAGTCCTACTGTACATATTCATGAAAAATTGTATGATTAAATTTTGATTAAAATAGTTCTTCTCTTCTAATTAGTATGCACATTACAAATGCACTATTGATGAATAGTGCATTTAGTCATCTGTGTAGCCCTTGACTAAAAGTCAAAGTACACTGATATCACTTCATCATAATTATTGTCCCCTCCTTATAGGATCTCGAGCATATTGCTCTGAACTTGAGAAAAGAAAAGAAACATCCAACCGGAAAAGCTATGTTGATCCTTCGAGTGTTGTCTGTAAGTATGATAGCTATTGTTCGTGCCTACTATGATACTGTGCACCACTGATGAAATGTTTTCAAATATTTTCATTGATGTTTTTCATTGGATTTTTGTGGTGACAGTCTGTCAGTGTATTCCTTCCAGTGAAAATCAATGTTTTAAGAGCTCCAATAATGTCATTACCATGTGTGTGTGTGTTGTGCAGCACTTCATTACAATTATGCACTGGAATGGTAAAGGACTTCCCCTGGAGCACCTTGTATCCACTGATGTGAGTAGTCCCTTTTCATGGTCATGTGATGTCTGATAATCACCCTTATAGGACTTCCTGGTTACTGTCCTTAGTTACTACACTAGGCCAACGGACAAGCTGTTACAAGATTTTGATAAGTTGAATGGGCAGGTAAGCCATTATATTACTAGCAGTATACTAGTAATATGTTTGTGTAGTTGCAGTCACTTCAGGTAGACTTCAGCCATGCCCCTATTGCCATTGACATTGAGCTAGTACGAGACCTTCGTTGCAAGTTACACTGTGTTAAGAAGTGTTTTACGGGTAAACATTTTGTGGACAGTTTGTTAGCCATGAACAATACAATAGAAGACTCAGCAGTCTCTTCTCCTTCCAGTGAAGTGTTACAAGGACACAGACTGAATTATGGTAGTGAATATGCCACTGAGTTAGGCCAGTACTTACTGGACTGTGGACTATTGACAGTGGCAGCTGCTTCTTCACGTGATCTTGTACACACCACCCCCAACCCTTCTGAGTTCGACAGTTCTGTTGAGAGACACAACAAGCCAATGAGAAGACTGTTTGAGTTACAATCATTGTATAAATTCTCTGAAGCCGAGGACACTGATTTTAACTTGCGCAAGCATCAAGTGTTCTTATCAGTAGCTGAGAAAACGAACAAGAAGTTGCAGAGGTCTCAGCAGCAGCAGCAGATGCCAGTAGAAGAGAGGGCTCGTTTTGGGACGCTGTTGTTGGTATGTGACATTTTATCACAACGAAGTCGGCATGAGAGGAGATTAAAGGATTTTGTTAAGAGTAACAGATTCCTGGAGGTGTCTAGAGAACTTGCTAGAAATGAAATAAATTGTCTGTATATTGTACACTTGTAAAATATTTTTTAACCTTTTATTTGTTTTTACTTTTCAAGTTGTGCATTCCTCTACCCGGAATGTATGCATCTCCACTCTCCTAATTCCAACTAAATTTGAAATTCTGCTATTAGAGCATTCATCTATGTTATGACAATGCAACAAATTACCATGTACAGAGTTCAGCTACAAGAAAGTCACCCTGTATAGATTTCGACTACAGAGAATTGGTGCAAAGAATTTAACTAGGTTACAAGTCACCCTGTAGAGAGTTCGGGCTAAAAAGGGGCTAGTTGTGGCTGACTTTTGGCTAGTTGCAAACAGTGATTGGGATAGTTGTAAAGACAAAATAGCCAGCTGCATGAAGTTAAGCTATAGGTCTCCTACTTGCAAACTCTGGCATGACAACAAGCCAACTGAAATTTTCACTAGTGGCATTACCCATAGCTACCATGCATATATTTTAACTACTGTGTGTTGACCAAATGTGAGCGTAGCTAACACTTGTGTGTATCTGTTGAAGGAATGGTTAGTGTTGGAGCACTATCAAAGTGTTACAATACCTTCTAATTATTATGTACACTCTCAGCACAATCATGCATGATATGAAATGGCAAAAGCTCTACCATAATCATTTCTGTGTTTAAATTGAACATTTGATTACATCTATATTATTTAGCACATGCTTTGTAGTGCAGGTGGTGTGAATTGTATACCACAAATGACTGTTATATGTAATATATAGACTAATTGTATATAGAGCCATATTTATTCACAATGCTACTATACATGTAGTAAGTGTCACGTGTAATAAATGGTGACTAACCACCACACAGTTTTAGAGTCCTATTTAGCACACAGTGTATTTTAGGCTGTGAGAATTTAATCATCATCCTTATAAATTTGTGTCATTCATTATCATTGTTTTATCAAGTGTGTTGTGCGGTCCAAGAAGCCAGCGCACCACACTGGGTATATTGTATTGACAGGTAGAAAGTAAAAATAATTTTCACACTTTTGTAGTTCCATGATCCCTTAACTGATTGGAACCAAATTTTGCTGTAGAGATGTCCAGCAGGTAGGGGAATCCACATACAAATTTTTTTTAAAAATCACCATAGCCATCTCAGAGATACAAGCAGCCAAAGTTTTAGGTTTTTTTTCTTTTTTGCATGCTTTGCAAAATCTGCCATCAAATATATATATATATATTCCAATCAAGCTGAAATTTAGTACACTAATAGGGGCTATTAAAGCAAATCTTCATACTAATTTTGGTAGAAATCTGATTAAAATTCACAGAGTTGTGACCAATTATTCATGTAAAATATATCAAACTTCTGTCATACCTACAGGGTAAACCACTTTGAGAAATTTTAGTCTATTAGATTAACTAACCATCGTAGGGTGGCTTGAAAGAAATCAAGATTTTAACCATGAAGAAAGCAACAGTGTAACAATTATGCAATTGAATTTTGTTAATAAAAACGTTTAGTTGCTGCACCAACTAGGCAAACCACCAGGAGTGAGCATAAAATTAGTGTATAGGTGGATTAGTCATCACCTCTCAGTGGTTAGAAGAATTCACAATAAAAAAACACGAAAACAATCTACATAGATACTCTAATAGTGCAGTCATCCTATTAAAACATTCAGTTAGTAGCAAGTCATCCTTTAGAGGAGAGTTCAGCTACAATCAAGTAACCATGTATAGAGAGTCAAGCTACAAACAAGTGATGTAGAGAGTCAAGCTACAAACAAGTGACCATGTAGAGAGTACAGCTACACAACGATGTAGAGAGTTCAGTCATAATAAGTCATCAGCTACAAAATTCGCTGTGTAGAGTTCAGCTATAGCTACAAGTCACCATGTAGAGAGATCAGCTAATCAAGTTACCATGTAGTGAGTTCTGCTACAAGAGGGTTGAAAAACAATATACATATAAAAATACACACATAGTCAAATGCACATCTTTATCTGATTTTCTACTTGTAATAAGGAAAAAGACAATTAAGGAAGCTTCAAGCTTTGGTGCATACAATTGCAAAGTAAAAGAAGTGACATTTAAACCAAAACTGCAAAGCTGTGAAAAAGGAGTGCAGCCTCCAAAAAAGCCAGGGTGAAAAAAATGTGAAAAATAAAATAAAATTATGTGTGCATTAATGCCTATCATGAACTATGATAGTGGGTTCAATAGGGTTCGCCCATGCTAGTAAAAACTCTTCATTTGATTATCGATGGTATAACATTTCTTTTGAGCAACTCTCCAAAACTAATTACATTTTATGCTCATACAAGAAAGCTACGTATTTGATGTACATCATTGTATCAGATTTTAATGCTTCATTTTAAAAACAGGAAACTATTTACTGCTGGTAACTTTTGTCTCAAAAAGGTTCAGTCACAAAGAGATCTTGATATTGTACAGATTAAGTGCTACACCAGCAAGACACTGATCCCGATAGGTTGTTTTACAATTTATAAGTTGTAAATTAGCTTTTATTGATATATTATTGATTTCAATAATGTACAGACCTCATAGTGAGTATTGTTGTAATGCGTGTGTGCCGGCTTGTATGGAATTAATTTAATCATAAGTTTGGTTTCTCTTTAAAATCTTCTAGTACTTATGTCTGAGTCTGGCAACAAATTCCAAATCTTGATAATCACCGAAAGAAAATGTTGACTCTTGCTTGCAATTGTTGAAAGCGAAACTTGTATGTGGGTAGGATGGTATAAAACAGTATTCACATTGAATAAAATGATGTATCTCCTCTTTTGTAAGGTATGCCATCTCAAGGTCCTCAGCATTTCTGTCATACTATCACCTCTGCCAAATTTTTAAATCTGGCATGGTGATTAATTTATCAATGTTGTGTTGATAATACAGTATATAGACTAAACAGTGGCTGCACACTCAAGAATTGGTCATGTGCATGCAGTGTAGCACACACTTTTAACCTGTTGGGTACTTCTTCAAATTACACTGAAGAAAACTTCATATACGGAATTTCTTGCTAGTAATACTATTAATATGCTCATTCTGGAGTTATTATGGGGAATGCATCTTGTTTGTAATTTTTTGGGGGCCTCTACTTTTCCTTGTTTACGTAAATGACTTACCAGATTACATAAGTAATAGCAGTAGCTATTGTGGATAACTGCATTATCTACAAACAAATATCCACTATAGATGATGCTGACTTATTACAACAGGACATCAACTCAATTGCTGAATGCTGCATACATTTCTCCCCCTCCCAAACACAATATACCTTCCCAATAACTACTCATTTTATGATACTCTATTGCCATGTATAAACAACTGTAATATCTTGGGGTCACACTTCAGTCAAACCTTAAATGGGACAGACATGTTAATGAGAAAATAGCAAATGCAAATAGCATGCTAGGACTGCTATGAAGGAACATCAAAGTTTCATCAGCTAACACAAAAGAACTAGCATACAAAGCACAAGTTAGACCCAAACTTGAGCACGCCTGTACAGTCTGGTTGCCTTGGCAACAATATCTTATAGACAATATTGAGAAAGTCCAATGAAGTGCTGCTCAATATGTTTGTAATATTTATGATCCCACTCACAGTGTCACATCCTTACTGCAAAATCTCTCCTGGGAGCCACTAGAAGTCTGTCAAATGAAAGCTCGGTTACATATGTTTTATAAAATGTTTAACAAATTTGCAGAAATTCCATACCATCGATATACTTTACCATCAACAATAACATCAACAAGTTACCATCACCACTGCAAACTGATTCAGCTGTTCTGTAGAAAAAAACCCTTTCAAATATTCTTTCATCCCAAACACAATCCCCACACGGAACAGTTTACCTAGCGCCGTGATTGACTGCAACTCATTAGATAATTTTAAGTATGACTTAGATAATTACTTTGATAGCACAATAATTGTATGATCTTGTTGTATTGTACATCTGTGTATAACCTTCGCTGAGCAAAGTTTCACAGTAGTGGTAAATAATAATGCATAAGCGTTCACATTCATGAAGTTAAAAGGCATCTCTGCCATACCTGTTGTAAGAGCTTAACATCAGATTGGGGACAGATACAATAGAGTATTGTCTGCATGTAAATTGATGTAATTTGATGATGGTATTTGTAATATGGAAAGCTAAGGAGCCAGCACTGAATCCTGTGGAATCTGTGATAAAACGAGGTAAAGCTAATCTCTTCAGAATGCCATGCCCAACCATACAAGAATTTTAAGTCTCTGATCATATATGCATGCTTGTAGGTCACCTTGAATTCCATAATTGTTGCATAGCCTCTTTGATGGGTAAAGTAAAATAGTAACAATGTGTTTATATAATTATAATATTATTAGTTATGTATACTCAATGTAGTGTTTTTTTCAATGTATATAAACCGGCTATGTTTCTACAGGCCATCTGTGATTGAGACTGGTTTATTATAGTCATTGTGATCCCTACCACTGTTTTATTGTATGCATGTGTGCTGCAGATGCAGAGGTCTGAATGAAGTAAAGTTCCCATATGCTGACAATTTAATACCAAGAGTAAAATAATATTTCCTTGTTTGTATGCTATACTAGTGTCATGTGTAGTAACTAACTGGAGACATTATATATAATAGTGTCATAATTATGTAAAAGTGATATGGCTGCTCTACTATGTACATGCAAAACACAAAACAACTTCTGCAATAGCGTAAATTTCAGATAGTCAAGTGGACTCAGTAGAAGTCTAATGTATGGACAACTACTCTGGGTCAACATATGAAACAAGTTTCATGCAGCAGTGCAATGGGCTGCATGGAATTGGAACTTATACATACACCAACAACATTAAATTTTTGTGCAAGAAAATATTAATTTTGTGTCATGATTGTATTCTTGCTGTCATCACACACTACAAATACAGAGATGACTATACGTAATTAACTAGGTCAAAGTCTCCACATATATGATCACTATATGTAACTGTAGCAAAATATAATGCTTGGGAACTACTATGCATGCAGTGTCTCCAATGTTTACAGAACCAATCCTACTTCTTTAACTTTGGAGATAATTATAGCTAGCTACTTGGTGAAACCATTCTTGGCATGCAGTGTTTACAAAACTCATCATCTGATTTAAGACACACTGAAAATATTAGTGCTGCTTGTCAGTCTTCTTTTCCTAAGCACTGGAAATTTCATTTTCCAGACATGACATTATATAACTGACTCTATTGGCTACATACAATAAGGATTTTTCTTACCTACCCAATAAATACCACAGTCTGCAGCTCCTTCAAGTAGCTGTATGCCTATGATCTGTACATTGGTGGACTTGTTGTTGTTATAGCCAACTGTATAAATTACAGTCCGTGTAATGCTTTCTCACAGGAGTAATTGGATTGAATTTCTATACTGAGAGAGTGCTCTGCTACTGCTATGATGCAATAAAATTGTCTGAAATAATGGCTCCATATATAGAGTCAAGAAATTGTGTCTTGAGAAGAGAACACGGCACATTTATTACCCTGTCTGTTGACTTTCCACTGTTTCAGTTCTAATGGCTTGTTTTTGAAACCCATTACAAAACACTCAAGCACACTATACCACATGCATTAGCCATTACTATCATGCCTTTCTTTGTCTTCTGTCTAGATTGATAAGATTTGGTTTCTGTTTCTCAGCTATATACCAATAAACATCTATAAACCGCAGCACAGGCATGACTGAAAACCTTAGTGCTCTTTGCATTCTTCAATGCAACCTATACAAGGTATGTATGATTGCTGCAAAGGGTTACGTAATTACCAGTAATCTGGACTTTTCCATTCTTATACTTTGGGATTAGATAAAAATTTGTTACAATATTGTTTGAACCATAGGAATAAGATTCCTACAGAAGATTGAACTACTGTATATTGAATTTCATGTATATTGCTGATCCCTGTTTCATTTTTTGTAATATGCAAGACTGCGTAATTCTTCCTGCTTCTCGGCATGCATGGTATTGCAAAGTTTGTTTTTGCTGGTTTAGCAAAGAAAAAATCTGCTTGTGTCTTCTAGATACGTAATTATACAACCCTTTAATGTGAGTAATTTGAATCACCATTATACAGATCCATAGTTTTAAAAGGGGCCGGATTCCACTCTGGAATATGTTCAGTATAGTAGAAATTTTTCATAGCAACAGTCACTCTCCAACAATGTTACACCTTTAATTTTACCACCTTTAGAAATAAATTGAAGCCTTTAGAAGTAGCTAGTGTAACAGCTTTTAAATGTTAAATTTCTATTGTGTATGAAGATGCTGGGGAACAGTTTCAAGGTATAATGAGTATTGCATAGCACTTGGCTTTTAAAAGTAGCACAACATCAACTTGTTTTCTTTGACTTGTAGTTTATATATTAATTCTAGAATGTTTGTATAACAGCTGTATCTAAAGGCATTACTCTCACCACGTGTACATGCATGCAACCAAGATATGGTAAGGAGGAATTGTTTATTCAAACCAAAGTGACCAATAGGACAAACCCTCATATTGTAAGTTGTAAACAATGAGGATGGAATCTTGACAAACAGCATACGGTGGTGAACATAAGTGTGGCATATAACAATGTTTTGTGAGAATGTATATCCTTACACACACATACCTGTGGCCTATGCAGTTGTTGCAGATACACTTTGTTTATTGCCATGTGACTATTTGTATGTAAACATACTATATTGAGTTGATTGTTGAACAGCAGAGACTGAATGACTCTCTATCCATACAGTTAGCTGTGGGTGGACACATATACATGCCGGCTTTAATTTTGGTATGGACATATATTTTGTTTAATGTATCTAATCCTTACAGTGCAATTTAGTACCCATAATGATTGTTACACTAAATCCGGCTTGGCCTTGTCTGTAGCTACTAATCCCAATGCATGGGCTATACATAAAGCAAATGTGCTGGAGTCAAGACTATATATAGTAAGAAGAAGAAGGAACTATATGCCTGGCAAAGAAGAAATCAAAGCTGAACTGTTTCACTTCAGTGTGTATAGATATAAATACTGCATGTCATATTCATTCAAGAAACATCTGTACCTTGTTACTGTGACTTGCATGATTCCTTGTTTTATCATGTGATCAACAACTATATGCACCACAGGTATGCATGTACCTAAAACCACATCATCCTGTTTTTGTAGTTGTGATCAATACAAATGATATTTGTCCAAACTCTCAGAATCTGTATTCAACCTTATTATAGCTCATACTGTGATGCATTTAGTGCATTTATTTTCATTGAAGACAATATGGATGTGCATGCATCCATGTAGCACGCACAATTGTGTCAGTAAATGTTTTATAATTATATAGGATTACAAGCACAAGAAAACATTAGCTAATTAAGAATGTTAATCAGGTGATCGTAGAAAAATGCAGTTCGTAAGACAAGGGAAGTTGCCTACTCCTGAAGATATATACTATAGTTGGCATTTATTATTATTATTAACACTTTACAGTGACCAGCACTGAAGGTCTACAACAACATGTGCTGCAGCCTTAAGATTACCTAACCTAGTTTCAATCCCTACTTTAGTCTATAGTCATGCATGACTGAATTAGAGATTGAATGTCCACTAGTATGATATGTACAGTTATAGATGGTCTCCCTTGTTTTCTAACATTTTATTTCAATGATCCCTACTTTCTGTAACATACTGTTGCTATGTGTATCTTATCACTGTTGCTATGTGTATCTTATCACTGTTGCTATGTGTATCTTATCACTGTTGCTATGTGTATATGCATACTGCATCAAAAGCCTGAGAACAATGCTACCAGATATATATTTTTACCATAGAATTAAATTTGCATCTGAATGTGCACCCTGACTATCAATTACTGAGAGATAAAGTGGCCATTATGCTACCTCATTAATGTATTTTCTGGTCAATTTTTGTAGGAGAATGTACAAACCGCCTAATGTACAGTGCTGCATGTAATTGTTGAATTTGCCTTCCAGCTAGCTAGTCCTTCAATAGCAGATGTAATTCAAAGATTTTCAAATTTTACACCCCGTGATTGTTAAATTGTTGTGAATTTCATGAGTAAAATAGCTCCCGGAATGCATTGTAGATAATAGTATACAAAATGATGACAATTTGCTGAACACCTATATAAATACAATATTTATGACAGTTATGTCACCTTGCATATTAATTGTATACTACTAGAGTGATTGCACACATACACTGACTTAGATATACATGCAGGCTATATTCAACATGTATTCCATACACAGAAGAATAGTCCTAGAACAAGACAGGTAACTATCACTCCAGGATAACCACAATGACCCTGTTGTTGTTGTTTTGACTAATCTGAAGTGAGAGGAGTAGCTAGATGGTCACATATTTAAGCAACCACATCTGCATGTAATGCAATTAGTCTTGCAGTGTTTGTTGTGATCATACTGAGCTAGCTGCCATGTTGGTAGTGACAGGGATATTGTTGTGCTTCTTTGTTGCATGCAGTTGACTGCATGGTAAGTATAGTTACTTGACTATATAGCTAGTTTCAATATTCATTTATACATATACATGATTTGCTCTAGGTGATAAAAGCAACTGAAACAAGAAGTGCATTTGTACCATTTTATCGAGTGTATACCCCATACACTCTTAGATACCGTTCTAATGCAGAGTTCTTTGAATTGCCCGCATCAACTACGACAAGCACTGCACTTACCTTTTCTAGTGGAAGCCAAGACTATGGACGACTTTTCAAACTACCACTCATACCTTGGGGAGTGTTCCGCAATGGTGAAGAGGCTACTGTAAAAATAACAGTAGGCTTGGACAGTGCTATAAGAGCAAGTGACAGTGATCCCAAGTTCATATTATCTACTGGTCATGATAGAAGCAGAGGTATTGGCTTTGAGATGTGAGAAGAAGCTGTCCGCTGTCAAGGAATAGAAGGCTTAACTGGTTCTACACTGATTAGCAGAAAGACATTTGGAGGTGCTGACCATACTTCAGAAACACTGACTTCCAGAACAGTTTACAATATTTTAAAGCCTTCTGAACATTGGGGTTCCTGCTACCATTCTGTAGATAGTGGAGTGATATCTCTAGTATCATTTAGTAGCGGCTTAAGTCTGAGTCGAGGATTATACTTAGAGATTTACAGGGAACACCACAGTGAGAATTACACTTTTAGTTACATCATAGTGGATATCTATGAGAGCAACTGATTAGAAAGCTTAACATTGCTCATGCTAGCTATATTACAAGAAAAGTTTAGTGACAAACATTGTCCTGTGCTAAGCATGTCTAGATTGTATGTGTGCGTATTATCATTTTGCATTTTCTGCAGATCAGAAATATGCTTGCATGGTTCAAGAGGTCCGAAACCAAGCAAAATTGCCAACGAGATTTTGAAATCTTGAGATTTTACCTAAGAATGGCCAACATTTCAAGATTCTGGTGAAGATTTCAAGACCAGATTATTGTTTAATATCAGTGTGAATGAATCTGAAAATTTTAAGGATTTCAGATTTCAATTCAGCCAGAGATTTTTAGTAAAGATTTCAAGATCGAGATCGCCAACTTTTTTTTCGTAGCTAGCTAGCTAGCTAAACACACACACACACACACACACACACACACTGACTGGAGGTGGTAGGGTACCCCCGGACTGAGCTATATAGTCGATCACATCACTCTCCCATATATTATTTATGACTCTACATCATGTATGCGTGGCACAAACCACCACTATGCATACTAGCTACCTCAGTTATTTTTGTATGCCATATTGATATCGTCAGTCAGAAGTGGTTCCAAAAACAAATTAAAAAATTCACCAGGGTTGGAGGGTCGGGTAACATTTTGTCCCAGTTTACTGTATAGAATATCCGGGCGGTGTGAAACCTTATTCATAGATCCAGCAGTTTGACAATGCATCATAGCATAGATTATAGCCTCCTGTGGCAGGCCTGCTTCTTCCGTGAGCCACGCCCACTTATGGACTTTGGGGAAAAGTGTGTTGAAGTTCGTAGGTATGCACAAAGCATAGATCCTTTAATACCCCATGTACAAGGCTACACACGCTTTTGTCTATGGTATGGTTTTGTAGCATCATCATCGATGGCTGAAGAAGGGCTTCTCATTGATCTGCCTTGAACATGTCAGATTGACAGGTGACTTTCTACACAT
Organism: Dysidea avara; assembly: GCF_963678975.1. Taxonomy (NCBI): domain Eukaryota; kingdom Metazoa; phylum Porifera; class Demospongiae; order Dictyoceratida; family Dysideidae; genus Dysidea; species Dysidea avara. The sequence goes on along the minus strand of NC_089281.1, from coordinate 26,346,311 downwards.
ACAATCAAGAGTTAATAAGCCCCCCCCCCCTCCCTCCTCACACACACTAACTCTTGATACATTATACATAATAAGTGATCGGGTTGTTTGTGAGTTAGTGTTTTGTGTAACAAAATATTTGTGTTTCCTCATATCCACTAACAATGAACTTGTTGCCATACTTGTCACAAAACTGGCCACCGTGTAGCTGTATGTTAGTGATAGATGCTGAGAATACCAGTGTAACCTGTTAAAACAGGATGGTTAGTATCCCATCATTACCATGGTAACACACCTGGTTATCATCATCAATCTTCCACACAGAACATGTGCTGTCTTCAGACACTGACAATACCTGTAACACACCATAGTGTCACAGTTTGTTGTCGTAACTCACCAGTCCTGTTGTGGGTGCCAAGTGTAGTGCATTGATCCATTGAGCATGTGCACACACCTCCACCTTCAGTTGACCACTCTGTACATCAAACATCCTGATGTGACCGCTACCATAAGCACCGATAACCAACTCCTTGTAGCAGCATAGTGACACACAAGGATACCTGACAAGGTGACGTACAACAGGGAGCAAGAAATTATATATACATCAGGAGTTTTTATTTTATTTATTTATTTATAAGGCTTTACGGTAGAGCTCGGCGGTATTGAAATTTGAATACACGGTATTAGTAACAGGAAAATATCGCGGTATATCGGTATATAGTTAGTTTGCTATTGTAACTATTGCATCATTTCTTAGGCTAGTATCAAGCGGTATCGTCCCAAAAACCCCAAAAAAATATAGTTCAGTACAAGTAGGCATGTATTGTAATGTGACAACCTCAAGTTTTTGTTCAAGGCGTGTCTGCTAAACCATCAACAAATTGGATAATTAAACACAAAAGGCTGGATTAAAAACAATCCTATAGCGGTATTTATCAATATACCGGTATTTCGATATATCGGTTATCAAAGGCTGTTGCGGTATGATAATCGGTTATGATAATTTATCACGATAAACGGTATTACCGATATATCGCAGAGCACTACTTTACAGCACAGTATCCAGGATTATCCCAAGGTGGTTCCAGACTTGATAATTAGTTATAGGTGCAGGGATCTGGGGGGTACAGCCCCCAGGTGATGTACATTAAAATTCTTCTAGATTTATGATTTTATAAACTATTTTCAATAGATGCTTGGTAACCTTTAAGCAACTATTATGGGTTATGGCTGGTCAGGCATTGACCATATAGTCATCCAAATACATATCCAACTTTTCTCCAATTTAAACGAAAAATTCAAGATTTAGCTGCACATTTATATTATTTTTTGTGTTCCGTTATCAATGTTCTATTAGAGTAGTTAAGACATGTGAATACATCCGAATGCTCTATTAGAGTATGTTAAGATTTTCAATACATAGCTACCTTTGTTCTCCCCTAATCTGTTTTTGAGGAATCAATAAGCTTCTTATTTACACCGTAGCTGCCCTGTCTTGTTCCCATCTGTTCTCTGTGTTTGTTCTATCACATGTTACATGTATAATATATTAAGCTTAAAATGAGGCTCAGCCTAGGTTTCTTCTCAAGCAGATTTTGCGTAGTCAGCCTGTTTTATTAGGATGGGAAAATTTTCCCAAGCCACTGAAAAACAAAACATGAGTGTTTGGTGTACAGGGGTGTAATTAAGGGGGTTTCCAGGGGTTCAGGAAACCCCTTCTGAAATTTTAACTAGTGTTGTTTTAGTAATGCACTTGACTTTTAGTTATCATCTTCAATATGTTTTAGATGCTAATTTTTTACAGTTTTAGTTAGTTTTAGTTGCCATCTTCAATACATTTTTAGATGTTACATTTTAAGAGTTTTAGTTTCAGTTATGATATTACTATCTAAACCAAAACAGCCAAGCTGTAAAAAAAGAGTGTGGCCCCCGGGTGAAAAAAGATGTGAAATCCAAGGTGGTGGCCAAGAAATGGCTGAGTAGGTTAATGGCAAAATTTTTAATAACGAGTTTCACAAGGATTCGGCACCAAATTCACCTGAATTGTCATTATTAAATTTTTTGCCATTAACCTACCATCACAGCCATTTCTTGGCTGCCACCTTGGATTTCACATCTTTTTTCACCATAGCCGTTTTGGGGGCCACACTCTTTTTTTACAGCTTGGCTGTTTTGGTTTAGATATCACTGTTTTGCAAGCCACAAAGCCAGCCATAAACTGGCTTTGGTGCTTCCTTTTAACTTGTTTTGTTTTTCTTCACTGCAGGAATTGTGGAACAAAAAAAGCAATTGTGTGTATACCTTTTTGTCTGATTAAAATTTTGTATATTTAACACTGAATGATTATCACATAGGTAATAAGGTGACTTCTTACATAACTGAATTGTAGTTGAAACTCTCATTGTTTGTAGCTGAACTCCTTTCAGGGTGACCTGTTTCTAGCTGATATCTCTACAGGGCGACTTGTTTCCAGCTGATCTTTCTACAAAGTGATTTGTTTGTAGCTGATCTCTCTACAGGGTGACTTGTTTCTAGCTGAACTCTCTACTGGGTGACTTGTTCCTAACCGATCTCTCTACATGGTGATTTGTTTCCAGCATATATTTCTACTGGGTGATTTGTTTGTAGCTGATCTCTCTTCAGGGTGACTGCTCTATTAGGATGACTGCTCTATTAGAGTATCTCGATCTCGCTACACAAAGTTGGATTTCGTGTTATAATTCTGTGGCTTTAAGTCTGATTCTTCTACACCACTGAAGAGCCTTTCTAAGATAATTACTCCATCCGTACAGCAATTTTCAAAGCATTACTCCAAGTGGTTTATCTGGTAGGCATGGCAAGTAGTCATTTTTTATTAGCTAATCTCAATTGCATAATTGTTACACACTGTTAGTCTTTTTGTTGTATCTTCGTGGTTTTTAACTCGATTTCTTTCAAACCACAAAAGGTTTGAGGTTCAATAGTTAACCTATTCACCCACTGATTTTCAGCTTCTTCCCATAAGCAGTTTACCCTGTAGGCGTGACAACAATATTGGTGTTATTTTTTGTGAATAATCGCTAATAACTCTTTGCCTGTTTATCGTATTCCAGCCAAATAAGATGCACCTTTATATCCCCCTTATGTGTGCCATATTTCAAGGCAATCGGATATGGTGTTCGCGTTTTATGGCAGTTTTTGTAAGTCAAAAAGATGAACAAAAACAAAGAAACTAAGCCAATTTTTGAAGTCACATATCTTAGGAATGCTTGAAGCGATTTTGCTCAAATTTGGTGTGTGGAGTACTGATGTTGGTGGGCATGTCCACAGCAAAAATCATCTTGTTTCGTAAAGGCAGCACAGAGCTACGGAGGTGCGAATATCGCATTTTCTTTCTTTCTTCCTGTCAATATACTCACGGTGTTGCGCGCTGGCTTCTTGGGTCGCACGACATTGTCTTGATATAACAGGGATCGTGAATATTTGGGATTTTCTGGCCAAAATTACGCCATTGCAACTAAAGCTCGACCTACATATAAAAGCCATGTGGGTATATATACATGCATGTATTTAAGTGCTACAAATTACACAGCTGCAAATTGAAAAGCACAATTATATTTGTTTGTTGTGGCAAAAAGGAGTAGGCGTGGCCCACGAAATAATATCACCCAAAAACCAGCCTCAATTTTCCCTGACGACGATGAGGCAGTATTGGTTAGGTAAAACTAAGCTCAATCAAGCTTTCCTGCTACGGAATTTTAAAAAAAAATTGTGAGGGGGCATAGGAAGAAGGAACAATAGCAGTTGGTCATGGAATTTGAGTTATGAATTCTACAACTTGCCAACTATTCATATTTCAAATTTCAAGTCAATACTCAATTGTTTCATAAAGAATTTAAATACAAGTGAAATTTCCTAATGTATGTAATTTACTATATTCACCTAACAATAAACGGAAGTTTACTGAGTTTCACTCAAAAGTATAAATAGTCTATGCCCCCTCACATTTAATGGAATTTGCTACTGACTGACTGATGACTTCAGACAAGCGTAACTTGATAACAGATAAAGCTATGGGCTTGGTTTTTTCACTGTTTGACATCTTTTCAGCCTGAGAGGTGCCTTTTGGCATACTGCAGTACGTACAATGCATTCTTCATGGATATACCAGCATCCTTCTCTGTGCCCCATTCATCTTTGCTGACAGCGAAAAGTGTTGATTTGGTGGTAGCATGTGATGGCTTCCCTTTGTAACGGATCGTCTATACTTTTCATAGTGGCTATTATGATTGCAGAAGTGCTTTTTGAACAGTTCTTGATTCGTACTGCTGCGTAACGGGTTGAACATAGCCAATAACGAAGCGCAATGGATATTCACTTTTCAGACAATAATTGATATAGCTGGGGCGCGCGGCGCCATTCCAGGTGCGGTATGCGTAGGTTCAACAGTCATATTTTTTATGTTGTATATATGTAATAGTATGTAGTTGTATTTGTATAGGAAGTACTTATTGTAGGTCAATAACTGTAAATTGTAATCAGTGGTGGGCTTTTAAAAAGAAGTAGTCTGGCCACTTGAGCTAACATGAGGTGGTTATTTGTCGCGTCTTCTCTCTAGTAGAATCATAACCCACTACATTTGGGGGCTTGTCCAAATCGAACAGCACAGGAATGTCGGTGACAGAAGTTCTACGTGTTCAACTGGATAATGCCCAGCGAGAGGTATAACTTCTTCAGGTTGAAAACAATAAGTTGCATGCTGAAGGACCACTGGGAGACCAACCTGACACTTGACTTATTACGGAAATGGAAGAATTGAGGCAATTGACCATTACTGGAAAGTGAGGAAAGGGTCATAAAGGCAGAGCAGGATGCCGATGAATGGAAAACTATAGCGTAGAAGCTACAAGTGGACCTGGAGACAGCGAAGCAGGCCAGGGAAGAATCAGTGAAGTCCCTGGCCAAGCAGTTGGAAGACCAGACCAGGAAAGTGGAGCAGCTCATCACAGAGGGTAATGAGCGTCAATTAGAATTAAACTCATTGCGTGCACAAAATAATTTATTGTCTGAGTTACAATCACGCGCCAGTACACTGGAGCGGCATCCAGTACCAAGCATTAACGAGGCCTCGTTGCACAGCACCACCGTTAGTATGGCTGTTCATGACTTAAGTACTTGTAGTCTACCTCAACAGTCTGTTGGGTATGAACCGCGGTCAAGTGTTGGTGTAGTTGATCAGAGTGTTGTGCAGAGTAGTGCACGGTGTACCCCTGGGTTGTCGCTAACGTCTTATGGAGCTCCACTGTCAACTGTACGAACTATGCTTGCTGCCCGTGAGTTAACCGGGTATACAGCTGGACTAAACGTGTCAGCCTCCGAATTCCTCTTCCCTCATGGCTCTGCCTACGGAGTACGTTCCAGTTACAAATCATCAGTCCCATCACTTATTCCTATGACTAGTATGAGCTCCGTGGGTCTTCTACCAAGCAGCAGCAGTGCTTGCAGTTTGTTGATGGTAAGCGGACCCTTTCTATCATTGCTGCTACCTGTGAGACCCACTTCACAGCCACTGGACTATTATGAATTCTTTCCAATAAGTTTCCAGGTGCCACCAGTGATGAAATATGATGGTATTTCAGAAGCGGAACCATTTGAAGAATGGCTAGAACAATTCGAGCTAGTGGTCTCTGTTTGCCATTGAAAAGGGAGAGCAAACTTAGCCAACTTGGTGACTTGATTATAGGGACAGGCTTATGCTTTTATCGGACATGTCCGTCTCACCAAAGAACCTCGGATGAAGCACTTACTGCTGCCTTTACTGAGTGATTCAAACCTGTACATATCAACTCTGTTCAGAGTGGACTATTTCATGGGCAGAAGCAACAGCCAAAAGAAAGTGTTGAGGAATATGCACAAGACCTTAACAGACTGTACCAGTGTGCTTACCCTTATTCAGAGAGAGGCAGTGTTGAGGCAGAAAAATTGGGTCAGACCGTTTTGACTTGTCAGTTTGTTGCTGGTTTAAAACCAGAGATAAGACTTAAAGTGGCTGGAAACGAAGGAACATTTGACCAGTTACTAATGAAATCCAGGCTAGAAGAAGCAAAACTGTAATTTGCGAGTGCCGTTAATGCCAAGACCACCCAGACTAATACCAGAAGGAAGCTTGCCAGGAAGGCAGCAGGTGCAAGAGACAATCCATGATAGTGATCGCAAGTATTTCGTGTGTGGAACAGAGTGGTCATTTCAAGAAGCAATGCACCCAGTTACGGTGAGGGAAGCCATTAGAATCGAAGGGACAATTGGGGGGGGGGGGGGGCTGCAAAGTGGTAAGACATTATTCAACTATGTTTCTAGCCAGGAGCATGAGAAAGAAGCAGAACTTAAGCACGTTCAACAGAGAGTTGATCAATTAAGGAATAAGTTACAGGATGCAGAGCTCCAGGAGGCATTAGCCCTGCAGACAGCAGTTATACACGTTGTAAAGCTAACAGACGAATCCAAAGATCCAGCACTGGGTCCATCTATACATGTGGAGATTTAATTGGAGGGCCACCCTGTGAAAGTCCTGGTTGACACAGGCTCCCCAGTCACAATAGTATTTATAACACGTCTACTGGATATTCTTGGGAAATTGAGAAGCCCTAACTAGACTATGGATGAGTGGAAAAGACAGATTCAGAGCAAGTTTCAGACTCCTAGTACTACGGTGGGGGTATGATAAACAATATTAGTCAAATACTTGTTGGTAACACAATTCTTAAAGACATATCAGCTGTTGCATGATACAAGGTGTCATCTATGACAACATATCTGGTTTTCCCTAGGATCAGTTCCCTAGCTTTCTTATCCTCCATTGGGAGCACTCCTGTCTGTAGGTACTTCATGACAATTTGTAATTCTGGGTCCAATGCTTGCCTCACATTCAACGGAACCTCCCCCCTGCTTGTTTCCAAAGGTATGCTGTCCAGTGGCACATCCTCCCTGTCCTTTGCTGAAGGTATCTGGGATTGCAACTCGCTAGCTGAGGCAGTCTGTCTAGGCGGTGTGTCTACTGTTACATCTACACAGCCAACCTCATTCAATGCACATCTGGATAAGCTGTCCGCTGACTGGTTCAATTTGCCGGGTCGGTAGTGAATAGACAAGTCAAGCTCCTGTAATGCTAAGCCAACTTTTCTGAAGGGTGTGGGGTATTCAGCAGTGACAAAAGTGCCTCATGGTCAGTGTACACGTCACACTTATGACCATAAAAGTAAACACAAAAGTGTTTTACTGCCCACACTACTGCCAATGCTTCCAATTCTGACACTCCATAGTTTTTTTTTGAAGGGGCATAGCAAAGGGGCTTAGGTCTACCATCTTCTTGATTCTGAGATAACACAGCTCCCAGTCCTGTACCAGAAGCATCTGTTTCTAAGATGAAAGTCTTTGAAAAGTGTGGGAAAACAAGTACCGGAGCTTGAGTTAGTGTCTGTTTCAACTGATCGAATGTATGTTGACATTGTGCAGTCCAATAGTATGGCACATCCTTCTTTGTCAGTGCATACAAAGGTGCAGCTACTTGTGAGAACCGTGGTATAAACCTCCTGCAATACGACACCAAGCCAAGAAAAGATCTGAGTTGCTTTAAATTCTGCAGTCTTGTATAACTTCTCATAGCCTCGACTTTCTCTGGGTCTGCATTCACTCCTGCAAGTGATACCACATATCCCAAATACTTTGATTCTGTTTTGATTAGGTGACACTTCCAGGGCTTTAATCTTAAACCCGCAAGTTGTAGCCAGCTTAATACTTCCCACAGATTACGCAAGTGTTCTTGAAAGCTTTGTCCCATCACTAAAATGTCGTCAAAGTACACAATGCATTTGTGCCTTGCTAAGCCACGCAATGTTACTTCCATTAATCTTTGAAATGTGGCTGGTGCATTGCACAGCCTGAATGGCATCACTGAAAATTCATACAACCCTTCATGGGTCATGAACGCTGTTTTTTCCTTAGAGTCTGGAGACATACCAACTTGCCAGTAACCAGTGGCTAAGTCTAGGGTAGAAAAGTACCTCATTCCTGCCAGTAGATTCAGGGAGTCATTGATGCGGGGTAGTGGAAACTCATCTAGTTTTGTTATTGCATTCAGACAACAATAATCCACACAGAAGCGGATTGAGCCATCTGGCTTTGACACCAATACTATTGGACTAGCCCAAGGGCTTGCAGAATGTTCAGTTACACCATTCTTCAACCATTTCCTCAACTTTATTACGCATGGAGAAAGGGATTTGACAAGGAGATTGCTTAACTGGTGCATGCTCCCCAGTGTTGATTTTATGTTGTACTAATTCTGTGCGACCTACCTCCTTAGGATCAAGAGCAAACACTTCACTAAATTCTTCAAGCACCGCTATTAAGCCATCCTTCTCTGTTTCATTTACATTCCACATCCAACCGGTCAATTAGTTGTTGCTCCCTACATGATTGGCCCCATGTTTGGGCAGTAATTTCTGCAGGCTCCTCTGAGGTTTCTGCATCTAGGTGTAATACCTGTGGTAGCTCAGTAGCGGGCATGGCTTTCACTGGCTGTAACCATCCTAACTTTGTGCCTGTTTCTAAGATGGCCACTACGCTGCTATGTTCAGCCCGTTAACAATGAAGAACAGTTATGTGTGTAAGTGTTACTACAATACAGAATAGCAAAGTACTTTTGTAGTTTTAAACAAGCAACAAGTTTTATAGGTAGTAAATACTTTTAGTTTTAGTCAATTGTCAATTGCATAAGTGTTTTAGTTTTAGTTATTTGTTAACATTTAGTAATATTTTTAGTTGCACAACTGTAGTATAAGGTACAATGTAAAAATTGAGGCACCTTTAGTCTTTTGAAAAATCATAAAAACTTCAGTTTTAGCTTCAGTTTCAGATAACTAAAAGTAAAAGCCTCAACTAAAACAACTTTTAGTTTTAGTTACTAAAACAACACTAAAGATAACTAGATATCCTACGAGTGCAGGTGGGATTTAACTCGCTTCTATCCCACCTTTTGAAGCAGTCAAGTTCACAAACAATGTGTAAATAAGGCTAGACAAGCATGTCAGTTGGGTGTGGCTTCAATTTTTGCTGAACTTGTGGTTTACTATATAATCTAGTCTCATCCCCAGACACCCACACACTCGATTATGCACCCTTGATTGAGTGTGAGATTATAGTTTTACAATGTGTATGGCTTCAATTTTTGCTGAGCTTATAGTTTTGTATGTGCAAGGCTTTAATTTGCTTTGATGGCACTTCTTTCAATTGAATGTGTAAATATATGTTGTCTTCCATATGTGACCATCTCAGCGAAAACCCGTCTAGTTCGCACAACTTCCGAATGTCTTTTTATTTTCTCAGCATTATCTGCATTGTCCAAGGAAATAGTTCACCAAATTTCAGTCAATTATGGTGAGTAGTTTTGGAATTACAGTGCTAGAAAGTAGGAAAAGCAAGGAAATTGATTTGTACAGTGACCATACTAAAAATATACCACTTTAGCGTGGGTGTTAAAAGGCGCCGCTCGGTGTTTAACTTGCATATTTCCTGGGAAATATCATGGGAAAGCGGTTTGCCAATGACTTTGATGCCCAGCCAGTTCAAAGCAACGATACGCTTTGACTCGTTATATTGAGCGACATAGAGCTTTGTATTGTGGGACTCAATTTTGTAGTGGTTGCTAAACTGAGTATATTCTTTAAGATGGACTAGTTGGTTGTTAGTAAAGGATAATGAAGGCACAAAATAATTGTTTGGGCGATTGTGGATGCGTATTTCTACCAACCGCGTATCAGCCTTTAAACAGACCACAGAACAGAAAAACTACTACTGCTACATTGAAATAGGTTAGTAACTTACAGTCCTAAGTACTTAAAACTTACTTACTGTCCTAATGGCAAAGTTAGTAGGCTTACTTAGTACAAAAATGATAACAATATAAACTCAATCCCACAATCGCAAGTTTTCTAACATAGCGTGTTGAAGCACAGTAACGTATTAATGACGTTTTAACGTATGGACAACGTTTTGATGGCTAATCGCTTTTAAAACCACGATCGATTTTCAGATGCTACTGTATAAAACAGAGTTCTCGTTAGTTCTTTCACCTATTAGATGAGTGCGCCCCAAGTGATATATATCACTTATACCACGGCTGCTTGGGATTTTGCTGACATATACACCTGCAGCCCTTGGGCCTGAGGCCCTCGGGTGTATATATCAGCAAAATCCCTCGCAGCCGTGGTATAACTATTAAATAAACTACAGACGTTTACATTAGCAGCCATAACTTCCGTTTGGATTAGGCCTGGGCGGTATCAGAAATTGGAAAACGATATATCTTGATATTAATATATCACGGTATTAGTAATACTGAATGAATAGTTAATAGTTACTATTGGTGACACGCACACACAAGGTGAGTATTATAGGTACATGTATAATGACAATAAGTAATAACAGTATAAGGACTAAGTAAGGGACTAGTTATCACTTGTGAGTATTATAGGTATAATGATGATAATAAGGTATTGTAAATAACAGTATAAGGATAAGTAAGGGACTAAGGGTTAAAGATTTTGTGCTAAAAAAACCAGTTGATTAACCTTTTCTGGAAGAGCGGCTTGGAGTTACTACATTGCCACCAGTACTAAATACCCTCTCCGATGCACAACTAGTTGCACAAACTGACAAATACTTTTTAGCCAATGTCGACAGTACTTGAAAATGTTCCTGGTGAATTTTCCACCACTCAAGAGGGTTAGATTTAATTTCTGGGCAAGGTAGCAGTAAGTACTGGCTCAATTCATCTTGGATACGCTGTTCAACACTCTTAGCTCTAGTTGTAGATGTAGATGTTTTCCTTTGATCTAGTATGTCAGATAATTTTCTTTTTTTCTTTACGAAGTGTATATTTAGCCGGTACCGGTTTGCAAACACTAACGGCTATTGTGCCAGCACTAGTAGGTTGCCCCGAGCATTCAACTTTAGGGGATGCGAAAAGTAGTTCCTTAGCGTTAGGGGTAGGCTAGGGTTCAGCTTTGGTTTCTTCTTCACTCTTGTTCACTTCAGTCAGATGTTTATAACGCAGAAACTAAATAATATGACTAGCTGCAGCACCGGTGGTATAATCGTTACAAACATTGCTTATGAGTACGGATGCCCGGGTTCGAACCCTCGCTTAGACAACTTTTTTTTTTCGCTTTCTTAGGTTTTTTGTACAAGTTTTTTTTTAATGCACGTAACATTCTAAGTATTATACCCTCCACTGCCGGCAAAATAGCCGGCAAAACAGTGTAACCGGTACCGGCTCTATATAACCTGCCTTTTCTTTATAGGAGCTTGGACAGCCTCGTCCTGTTGACTTGCTTGTGTTAATGTTATTTCTCCCGGTGCGGCTGATTCTTCTATCCTTCGGGCTACAATTTTCCATTCAGCTATAATTTTTTCTTGCAAAGTGGTTTTGTCCTCTTCAGTACAATAGTTTGGCTTGAAACGTGGGTCCAAGATAGTAGCCAAGATGATTAATTCCCTTGTGTTGTCATCATCGTATTTTGTGTTCATGTATTGTTTGATCTTATGTTGTATATCTTTTTTCAGGGTAGTATCTCCTTCATTTTCTACCAGTGCTTCTGTATTGAGGTGTTCCATCATTGGTCTCAAACAAGAGGCGGTCACCTGCTTTTCAGCAGCTAAAGCGTCAGTGAAGTCAGCTACTGGTTTTAGTGCACCCACAATTGATTCTATTACCTCTGTATCCTGCCACCGGAGCTTAAGATGACTAGTTTTGGGATCTGCTCCAAGTACTTGGCACACAGCTTTCTCTTGCTCCAGCAATCGTTGGAGAATTTTGTACCTGGTACCCCATCTAGTAACACATTCCTGAGAAAAAAATTATAATAAAAAATGAAATGTATATTTGTGACCGGATTTCACATAACAAGGCTTCCACACACACAAAATCAAACTTACGATTTTACCAGAAATGGATTGCTGGTCTAATACACTATCATATTTCACACTGTACTTCCTTCAGCACTGACAAGTCTGGTTTCTGTAGCAGCTTTCTTCCGACCCTGTCAAAGCCACGAGTGTGAGATTGGCACCATTAAATGGCCATGGCTTTGTGATAATGGTGTGTAGTGAGCTGGGACTTCACAGAGAGCTCGCCAATAGTGTTCTCAGTCAATTTGGAGTAATTTGAGGGCCATGGAGAGCCCAAACTTGGCCCCTGGATTCCAATCGTCTTCTTACTTCATTTTATACCCGTATATTAAGACCACCGTCCACCCCCACCCTCCCACCCTATTACTACCTCCTGTGATATTATTACCCACTCAAAAAAAGCTGCTCAAAACAGGGCAAATTTTGGGTATCAGATATGTATACACCCACTCAGTGATAGCTAGTGAACAGATGAACAATTGGTGCAAATTTTGTTTGTACAGCTGTAGGCACTGGGAAGTTATTACACAATGATTCGTTAAAATCGCCATATCTCCTAACAAAGCTTCGTGCGTCGAAGCCTTGTTTTGTCAAATTCAGTCACATTTGTTATTATTAACTTACAGTGACTAGTGAGTGGCTTGGTAAGTTTAAGTCAACCTGAAGTTGAGTTAAGTCCCTCTTTTTTTTCCAACTATGTGAAAATGTGTTTATAATTTTATGTGAGATGTCAATTGCACGTGTAATCCGACTATCACCTTTCATTGAGTTAGTTATGGCCAGGTGTAAATTATGGCCAAAGCACGGTAGCCAGGTCCAATTTAGTTTTCTCATAGCTGCTACAATGTTGGACCCATTGACAGAAGTAGCACAAGCTAGTCTATTTTCTGGCAATCCCCATGACTCCAGCACACCCTGCAAAGCCATCACTAGACAATCAGCAGTGTGGTCTTCAGGAACAAAGGTGGTTTGTAGACAATGAGACTGCAATTCCCATTCCTTATTAACAAAATGGATGGTAACTGCAAGGTAAGGCTGCATTGTATTAAAAGACCACATATCTGTAGTGATGGAGAAATACTCAGCATTCTTTATTGATTCTGATATTCTTCCCCTTGTATCCGCATAGAGAGCTGGTATGGCCGTCTTTGTAAAATACTTCCTAGATGGAACTTCGTATCGTTCATCAAGTCTACTCAACAGCTTCTTAAAACCTGGCCGTTCTACGATGTTGAATGGCATCATTTCTTTGGCGATGAAATGTGACAGGGCATTGGTGATTTCTTCAGCCCGCTTGCTGCCACTAGGATAAGGCTGAGTTCGCTCAATGGCTGCTGGTAAGGTTAATTCTTGCTTCGTCTTGCTAGACCCGGATGCTTCTTTCTTTTTCTTGGAATTCTTCGCTTCGACAACAGAGGCATATTCTTTCAGATGGTGATAATACAAATGGCTCGATAAATTCGACATATTACCGCCTGAAGTGAGAACAGTCTTGTGGCATTGTTTACATACGGCTTTATCCTTTTCTTTATCATTATCCTTTACGCCGAAGAAATTCCAAATGTAGGATGTGGTTCCTTTCTTTGCCACGAGGTCACTACTTGAATCTGACATTGTTTTTCTTTCATCACGACGTGTCATGTTAGGTCTCGTGACACCTCATAATTAACTGGCGGTATCACGATATTGCAAAATATGTTCGGTATCTATACCGGTATCTGTAAAGTACCGTGGTTTACCAATGAAACCGGTATACCACCCAGGCCTAGTTTGGATTAGTCTACAAAGTTTGGATTTGGATTACAGTGTTCACCATGGATTGGCAGAGCAACCAAGGCATAGTTTTAGCCCTGCAGTCACTTGTGCATAGGCATATAAAGGCAGTTTTATTGAAGAAACGGTGACGATATTGTTTACATTTACCGCATCGTAAACAAATGCATGTGACACACAAACCATTGGGGCTACAGAAATAAATCAAAGATTTTCAAGCTCCCCATGAGTAGGCAAATAAGATGGTATATAGGTTTAATTGATTTAATGCTTCCTTTCCTGAGTAATGGCTCAATTAAAACTTGCGTAAAATTTCTTTGTAACACGTGTAATTTCACCAATTTTTTTTGAAATTTTATTTTTCTCAATATGCATGCTTGCGCAAACTAGACGGGTTTTTGCTGAGATGGTCACATATATGCACTGGAGTTTAACTACCATTCCTGGGGTTTAACTACCATATACTCCCGTGTTTTACTTTGATGTAGGGCTTCAGTGGGATAGAAGTAGATAATAACTATCTGCTTTATATCTGACAAGTCTGCTTACATAGTCTATACACTTTGACATCACTTGAAGGGTTTGCCTTGTACCATGATAATTTACTTTGATTTTCATGCAATATAAACCTCTATTCACTTTAAATAAAAGTTAAATTTTACGCTTCAAAATTTTTTTTATATAGATAACATAAGCTAGCTGTCAATTTCTGCATCAATGTTTTTGTGACAGCAAGTGATAGTATGGTCTATTAAATGACCAGTAAATGCCTAGCAAGTAGCAACTAGAGCAATAGTAAAAATAGAGCCAACTGACTACTGTGAATGCTTCTCACAATCTTTTGTAGCACTGATGCAGTGGTAAAAAAATGCTGTTCCTCACATTTTGATTCACAAAATGTTTTAAAGTTAATAGTATTAAGCCAGCAAATTGCTAGTAGCTAGCTGCTACGTAGTAAACAAATTGTGGCGTAAAAACTTCAAACAAAAACTTTTGTGCAATTGTTGCACACAGAATTTACATTGAAAAGCATGTCGCACACTACAGTCAACACCTTGATACAGTATGAGTTACACAGACACGCACTGCACACACACTCTACACATAACACACTTTAATCCATTGGCTCCATCAAATTGAGACTGCACTGTAGCTGATTGTGCAGGTTGTGCCCAGACTGTGATATTCCCTAGAATATCTCCACACACTAACTGTCCATTATACGTCACATCCAGGCAGTAGACAGCACACTGGTCCCCACCCTCAAGGCTCAGCTCTTGTAGTTGTGACACCACCTTGCTGTCTCCCTTTGACACTGAGAATCGCAGTACTTTGCCACCAGAGGTTCCTACTCAACCAACACACATGTAACTACCATTTGAAAGCAACACCAAATCCCTTACCAACAAACACAGTGTCATGGAGACATGTGATCCCTCGTGTGTAGTCTATGACAAACATGTTGCTATGGTTACCAACAACATTCAGGCGTCACCTTGTTGCTTATCTTCAATCAAGTAGCTGTACATTACATCCCCTGTCATGTCACATATCTGTTACCAGTAATAAATACCACACTTTGCATATACCACTATAATTAACATCACCATACCTGCACTCCACAGAAACATGTGAACACTAAAATAGCCTGATCATCCAGCTGGCAGCATCTTACCTGCAATTAATCACACAGAGTAATACTGCTGACCCCTGCAACACCCAACAACACTGGTTCTTGTGCCCCAATTGGGGGGAAGTTGCACTCAAGATAACGGTATTTTTATAAGCATTGAAAGACCGACAAAAGGGCATCCTCCTACAGGCTCAAAGCCTTTTGGCGCAACCCTGTGACAAATGTAAAGATAAAGGGGAGTTTCAAGTGTAAATCACCAGGAAATGGGGCAGGCTGCTGGCTTTCTTAGCTCACCTGTGTGAGAGGCACGGGTGCCTCTAGTAAAGGATGCTTGTAGGAGATGCGTTGCTGCGACTTAACGACATTTTCTTCCACATGAACAACGTGAGCTATCGACCTGTCTACTAGAGCAAAACTGATTCCTTTCTCTGATGGCAATATGGCGAGGTTGTTGGGAAGTGGCGAAGTACTACCTTTAAAACTTATCGGCTCTTCTCTTGTGTAAGCCATTTGGCGGGTGTGAAGGAACGTTAACCAGTATTCAGGACTTGTGCAAATTGCATCAAAACATTAGAATACGGGGAGCACTAGTTAGAATAGGGTAGGCACAAAGCTCATCACCCTGGGTCATGAACTACGGTCGCTTACTGCTAATACTATCCCTGTTATTATGTTCGTTAGGTGAGGAGGAAGACATTACTGTTACGGTTGAAGACGAGGACACAACGAATGAGGTCAATTCGACAGTGTTTATTCCTACTAATCAATGGCAGTCTATCAGTCCTGGACAGGCCGTGCCTGCTGGCCTACACATAAGAATAAACCTCCAGACTGGGGAAAAAGAAGCTAAACTAATTGATGAAGAGGATGATGAGAAAATGGGGGACAGGAGAAGGATACATCATTATGGCTACAGCGACAGAAGAGGAATTATTAACAAGCAAACTAAACCATTTACAATTGAAGAAATGGAAGATGCGTCATCACATGACGAAAATAATGACGTGATGTTGTTAACACATGCACCATCATCAGATGATAAAAGTTCAGCTCCTAATTCAATGACTAATAGAAAGGTTGATCCACAGTTATCAGCCTGGGCCACTGATGATGTTAAAATAATGACCAAACTTGTGGTGATCCTTACTGACAAGACTAGCAGTTTGGAGGACTTGATATTTGCCTTAACAGAGCTGGAGTATCATGTACACCAAATAGACAATGCTCGAGATCTTGACATAATTGGTGGACTACAGCTGGTGGTACTCCTGTTAGAGCACACCAATGATAGTGTACAGGCTTGTGCAGCTCATGTGATCGGTGCAGCAGCTCAAAGGTGATTGGCTGAAGGAGGTGTTAACATTGAATTATTATCATTCCCCCCTAGTAACCAAGTTGTTCAAGAGGCTTGCTTGAGATATGGTTCCCTTGGTTACCTGACGGCTATGATTGGTGCTAGTGGTAAACAAGAGGTCACGTATAGGAGAGCAGTGTATGCACTATCAGCCTTACTAAGGCTCAACTATAGAGCAGTTTATAATTTCACCTTTATCCATGATGGATTTAATATTCTCAGCAAATCAGACTTGGTACAACGAGGTAGCAGATATCAAGTAAAACTTCTTACAATGATAACAGATCTAATAGTGGAAGAGGTAAGATTAAGGTTATAACTACTGAAGTGGTGTGTGTGACTGGATTTTGTTAGGTAGCAAGGTATAGTGACGGCTCTCAAGAAGTTAAATGGTGAGCCATTGTATTGTGTAGGACTGTGTCACTGTGGTAATTCGGTATTGTATATCATAAAACCGTGATGTAGTAATGAAATGATATTTATGTGGTTTGAATTTTTGTTAAACAATATTATCATGATGTTAATATTTCTGCAGTATTTAGGACTAATGATCATGATTAATTATATAGTACAGGGTTCTGCCCACACTGGTCAGCAGTGGCTCAAAGTGACCAGTACCTCTAAAATCCGACCAGTACCCTCTTAAATCCGACCAGTATAATCCTTAGAAATATCACTGAAGTACATGCAATATACTCTAATTTTAAACTTGAATTCTAACGGGGGTGCTCGAATCTCTTGATACAGAGAGATGTGTATCTCGTAGTAACTGACACTAATGGCCATTTATGTTACCTGCTAACTGGCATGAGAGCAGGTTGCTACCCAGGAGCAGATCCAGGGGGGCCACTGCCTTCCCCCCCTTCAGAATTTTTTTATAGTGTTGCTCATTGAACATAGCTAGGCACCTTAGACATAATTCAAAACATTTTTATACAGTTTATGACTATGTGTAATATATTAAGTGTGTCTGTAACAAATTGTTACCCATATTGACATAGCACAAGAAGAATTAGGTGGGATAGAGCACCCTCTACGTTTAGAAATCAAGATACTCTAATAGAACAGTCATTTACTCGAATAAAACAGTCAAGAGTAACATAATTATAAAACACTGTTTATCGTTTTAAACAACTAAAACACCTGTTCTAAATTGAGTTAATGACTCTATCCACACCCTAGTGACTATAGAAATTCTCTGGAGATGCAGCTGCACTAATACCTGAATTTTTTGTGATGCTTGTGCAGGGGACCTTATGCTAATTTAACTTAATTTCAGCCAAAATTAGCACCAGAATCATTCTCAAAAAAGTCAGTTTTTCAAAATTTCTTTATAGCTACTATAGCTCAATAGCATTCATGCTTCCAGCATTGAATTTTCATAAGCATTTACAAATTTTAGTCCAAATTATCTCATAATGTTAAGTTTTCAAAATTTCATTAGGGAGCAGTTTAAACTAATTCTGCATGTTTTTTAACTCAGTATCATCCAGTGTTGAACTATCAACAATTTCAGACTAAATTCAATCTCAGAACATTAAATTTTCAAAATTTCCTTAGGGAGCAGTCTAGACCTTTACACTAATTCTGGTTTTTAACTCAGTATTTTCCAGTGTTTGAGCTATCAACAAATTTCAGTCAAAATTGTCACCAAATTCAATCTCAGAACATTAAATTTTCAAAATTTCCTGGAGGGCATGCCCCCAGACCCCCTAGAAGGCTCATGCTTTGCATTTCACAGTGTGCTTCACACACTGTTGAGTGACTTCTACCTGTGTGCCCTCCCCCTTAGCAATATCTTGGATCCGCCCCTGCTACCATGGCCCTGATAGGTACAGCATGGATGTGAGTAACCATGTGACTGTGTGCTACCTTCCTGCCTACAGTAATGGGTGCAATATTCTAAGCATCTGCTTCCTCCTGCTGGTCTGTGTACACACCTACACTAAATATCATCCTTTGAAAAACAGATGAAGTTTTTCAGCCAGCAGCTGTTCACCTCCTATCGTATCTATCTGCATTTTACTGTGTCAACTCTGCATTCAGATCAGGGGTACCCTTGTGGCTACACCTCAAGCATGTATTGTCTGTGTATCACAGTATGCTCGACTTCTTGTGAATACATGTCTAAAGAAGATCACACTGGAATATAGCTATAATAGTAAGAGGTTCAGACCTCGTCTCAGTTCCTTATCTGCGTGCCATATATTAGTTGTACAATGGTGTTTGGTGATCTCCCTCCACTGCAGGTTATCTGACTACTTATCCACATCAGGATGGTGTGAAATGGTGTCCAGTTTGCTGCCAAGAGAAGTGGACAAGTTGTGTGTAGCTGTAGTGACAATGATGAACCTTCTTGATGGTTGTGACTTCACACAACATCACATGGTGTTGGAGGAACTGAGGAGAGGACTGAATGAACAGCAGGATGAAGAACTGCTCAAAACTGTGACTGAATTATTGTACAGAATTAATCAGAAAATTGAAAAACAATGAAAACTTACAATGTCAAGTCAATTTTTGACATAAAATTTTATTTTTGTATATACTGTACAAGTAGCTAACTTTCTGGCTTTTTGTAAATACCACGAAGTTGGTGTCCTACAGACACTAATCTCCTAGTGCAGTAGTGAGGAACTGTGTGGTGTGTGCTAACTACTTTAATAGAACATATACCATGTGACATTATGATGTGGATGATTTTAAACTTGCCATAAAGGCTTCACAATTACAGCGAAACCTCATTAATAGAGTCACCTATGGGACCCATGCTTAGTGGCCCTATTACCGAAAACCTCATTAATGTGGCCATAAAACAAAGTGGCCTAATTATTGAGGTTTTCAACAAACCAGCCACTGCCTAGCTGTAACAGCAATATTTACAATTGATCTAAACACACTATGTAGAGTTTATCAGAGAAAGGTAGGAACATACACTGTACCAATTATTCCAACGTTACTTGAGACATAATGGTCAGAAAAGTATAAGGCCAGAATAATGGGTACAGCTTTCAGTAGTGAAAATGTGCACCTAAGAGCAGCAACTTTTGCAGTGATACCTTGACTGCCTCTCACTTGGCCTCGGACTTGCTGGACCTGGCCACTAAGTGAGGTTATACTGTATATTAATTCTCTGTGTTGATGATGGTTGTAATTGGTAGTTTATTTATGCTTCATGCTTATATTGCACTATAGCACTGAAAGGTCATAAGGCTGAGACAATGTTGTCCCATGAACATTGATAGCTACATCTATAATATTATGCCATGCAAGCATTATGCATGTATTCAGTTGATGATGAAGACCTCAATAAGATTTAGCATGCATGTATTTTTAAAATGTGCGACCAGTTCTAGGTACAAAATTGAACATGAATGCCCCCCCCTGCACCATTTGGCTTGCTCCATCACCCCTGAATTTGATTGACTATCAACAAGAGTTCATAATATAAGTAAGGGAGAGAGTATCCAGCTTCCAATATAGCCCTGTACAAAATCGCTGTGTTAAGCTCAGTCAAGTTTACCTTTGATCAAATTAACACTTCTTCTGGTGATAGAAAACTGTTTATTGGTGTTGATAAGGTCAAGGATTTATTCTGCGAACAGGCTTAATGTGTTACTTGACTCAGTGATTTTACTGGAGGTATTCCAGTTAGATACTCTCTCCCTTACTTGTATTATGAACTCTTGCTATCATCAACCATACACATGAATCAGTTTCCAGTGGAAATCTGTTAAACCAATAAACATTATAGAACCATCTGCGACCAGGATCAAGGTGTTTGATTGACAAAAATATACCTTGATCACTTGATTTCGCCTTAAAAATAGCCTTGATTGCTTGATAATTTAGCACATATTTTCTTAAATTTTTGTTTTGTTTGCGAGCTAGTTTAATCACCACTTTTTAGGACGTCTTGATCGCTTGATTCACTCCAACTTTAACTCTTGATTGCTTGATTTTGATCCCGGTCGCAGATGGTTCTACAGGACTATTGGTAGTGACTACCCCTTGTTTATACAAGGTCTGTTATCATAGTTGATGCAAGAAAATTTGAAAACTCATGTAATGACAATGACTGTGTTGTTATATTCTCTTCTTCCGTCCAGGAGGTGCATCTTGCAACATGAATGGTTTGGTTTGGCCAACTTGTGGTTGTTGTGCACTGCTAGCCGCTCCAATTTGCAATCCTCCTAGTCCACTGGTTCCTAAACCAGTTCCTGTTCCCATTCCTCCTAACCCAGTTCCTAACCCCAGCCCTGTTCCAACTTTATTAGTTGCTAGACCTGTACTGGTCCCTAGGCCAGTTCCAGTCCCCAGGCCAACTCCAGTTCCTAATCCCATTCCAGTTCCTAATCCCATTCCAGTTCCTAATCCCATTCCAGTTCCAAGTCCACCAACTCCAGTTCCCAAGCCTACTCCAGTTCCTGAACCAATACCAGTTGCTAAGCCAGTACTGTGTCTAATTCCTGCTCCAGCTCCTAAACCTCCAATCCCTATTCCTGCTCCTAAACCTCCAATTCCTGCTCCAGTTCCTAAACCTCCAATCCCTGTTCCAGTTCCAAGACTTGGTGCAGAGTTCACAAGTCCAGTACCCACTATACCACCAGTTCCAATTCCCAATCCAGCCCTTGTTCCTGTATTTACAGCAAGTCCAGTTCCAATCCCTAAACCAGAGGTCCCAATGCCTGGCTGCATGGCCTGTTGCTGGATAGCCAAACTCTGTAGCTGGCCTGAGAATGGTAATAATTATAGGTAACACTACCAAACATGGAACACTCACCAGAATTAGCAAGAGCCACTGCAGCTGCAGCTTGTCCCATATTAGAGTTGAATGGTGTTGGGCCAAGCTTGACTACATCTGGTGCTGCGGCAGCTGTAAAGTTGTTATTAAAATGAACATCAAATACAGAATTGTTACTTTGCTCATCTTTCTTTCTTTTTTCAGCAAACACATCCGTATTGTCCTTAAGAAATACTCTTCGGTAATTCAAATACTGTTCCTTCTCACGCTACAGCACACATCATCCACTAACAAAAAATGACAGTGAGGGTGTACCTGAATTGCTTCGTGGATTGTCTGAAGTTGAGCAGCAAGCAATAAGAATGGCTTATGCTGTAGTTTGAGTATCTCAGCCAGGGCTAATGGAGGAGGAACAAAAGTACTATGACAGTGCTAGAAACACAAAACTAGTTAGATTGCAGCAAGAGTTTATAATAAGCCTTATCCGAAATGACGTCACTAAATATAAATGGCCGCTCTATTTGGGGGACTCTAATGTTTTCGCAGTATAGTTTGTATGGAGAATCATTTGTGACTGCCTTGTAACTTCGACTTGAATACGTTAATCTCTAAGGTACATCATCAGTGCATTTCAGTGTTCATCACGGAACGTAGCCATGCTAATTTTTGCCGAATTCGTCAGGTTATTGCTGCTTTTTTAAATAGGATCTGCCGCCGACCATGGCGTCTTCGTCTCGACTTGTGAAGCAAGAAAAGGCAGGGAGTGATTTCGAGCTGTTAAGCGAGCAGAATATTCCCGGCGCATCTTTGAACGGTAAAAAGCCTGGTCAGCTGAATGTTGTACAGCTGAAAAGATGGTTAGCTTGCCGGGGAGCACCAATGAGTGGGAAGAAACCTCAATTGATAGAAAGGTTAGCAAGTTAAAATTATTTGTTCACGTTTTATTGTTTTTTTAGGGTGAAATGCTATATTGATTACGGCTGGGACCAATATCTCACTGATCCTGATGGAGGGAT
Source organism: Dysidea avara (assembly GCF_963678975.1). Lineage (NCBI taxonomy): Eukaryota > Metazoa > Porifera > Demospongiae > Dictyoceratida > Dysideidae > Dysidea > Dysidea avara. The sequence continues at coordinate 26,323,866 of NC_089281.1, read as the reverse complement.
AAACTGCCTGCAGAAGCTGACATCAGTGCACCTACCTGGATCAGAGTCTCAAAGGCTCCTTCAGAATTTACCATCTCAAGGTGATGTGCAGTGGACCAAGCAGTTAGGCAGTATACCCACTGTCACATTCAGCACAATATATGATTTTCTAGTCACTCGTAAGGTTTTTCTTAAGAAAGTGAGGTACACTGAGAATGCTGTGGATAATCGTGAAGAGAGTCAGAATGGTGAAGATACTAGTGACGAATCATGGTATGAATCTGTGGAATATACCCGTACCTTAGACAAAGCATATCGCTTCTTTAAGGACGGTCATGTCCAGGATCTCAAATACCATCCTTGGACAAGCCAATCAGATATCATTTGTATCAAAGCTACAGTTTTGCCTTCCATGAGAAAAGATCGGGTTTATAATGCCACAATAATAATGAGAGAGTCTAATGCACGTGTTGTTACTGCTTACTGCACTTGTCCAGCTGGATTGTCAGGGTGCTGCAATCATACAACGGCAACACTGTATTGCCTCGAGGATTATGTGCACTTGGGTCTAAGAGAAGAGGGAAAGTTGGGCTGTACTGAGAAACTACAGCAATGGAATCAACCCAAGAAGCGCAATGTTGAGCCACGCCCAACTGATGATGTAAGGCCACACAAGACTGTGTATGGTAAGGAAAAGCGTAACAAACTCCAGCATGTAAATAACTGGGATTGTCGACCAAGTACAAGAAGGATAATTGATCCGAACAAGTCAAGAATGCTACGGGAAAGCTTGTGTATCATAGAAAAAAAACAAGATTAATGCTGCAGACTTTTTCATCTGTACTGCTACTGTTGACAAGGATAGGAAGCAGGCACTTGAGAAAAAGAGTATGCTAACCAGTTATGGTACATCATGCTTCGTACAAATTTTGGATGATGAGCTTGCCCCATTAGAAAACCAAAAAGAGGAGATGCGGAAGGAGAGAATTGCACGAGCAGACATGCAGAAGAAGCAGTTAATGCAGCATTTAGTTGCATTACAATCATCTGTTCTTCATGATCATGATTATATTTGTAAGGCTGATGATCCCTTGCCAAATCAACAAGAAGAAATTGTCAATGAATCGAATGTCCAGCAGAAGTTAATAGATGACCTTTACACTCATCACATACACATAAGTGCTACTAGAATAAATGAGCTGGAAACATCAACTCGAGGGCAGCACGAATCTGAGAAGTGGCACAATGAACGCAAATTACGCATAACTGCCTCCATAATGAAAGAAGTTTGTCACCACAGGCCAACCACAAGTTGTGTGGCATTTGTCAAACGAAAACTATCGTGTAAGTCTATTAATACACCGGCGATTTGTTATGGAAGGAAGCACGAAAAAGTAGCAATTGGCAGTTATGTAAAACACCAAAACATGAATGGGAAGGTGGTAAGTGTAGAATCATGTGGGCTATTTGTTGATCATTCAATGCCTTGGCTGGCAGCAAGCCCTGATGCTATTATATCCGATTTCAGTGAACCAATACACAAGAGAGGATGCCTAGAAGTGAAATGTCCTTATGTCTGTGAGACACAAACCATTGAAAATGCATGTAAGACGGTGAAAGGGTTTTGCTTGAGAACTGTAGAAGGACAAATTCAGCTGTCAAAGTCACATTTGTACTATTACCAAGTTCAGACACAGATGCGTGTTACTAAAGTTCAATGGTGTGATTTTGTTGTTTGGTCTCCCATAGATGAGCCCTTTGTTCAAAGAATCACATATGATGCAACCTTTATGGATCACAATCTATTAAAGGCACGTGTTTTTTATTTCAAAAAGTTTTTACCAGCAGTTGCACCTTACCTGATTGTATCTCCTACTGAATATGGCATCAACGTGATGAACCCCATGCATAACTCACTGATGGGTTGCAAAGAAAAGGATAAAACTTCTGAGGAATCTGACTGCTACAAACATGGCTACATTGACCCTAGCCCCACTTCTAACAAGCAAGAAGTCAATTTACAAAAGCAAGGCCTCAAGAGTACCAATGATGAACCACACTATCCTCATAGTGTAGACTCTAAAGGGAGTGGCGACTGGCAAGAAGTGGTGGTAGAGAAGCCAAGCAGCAACAAGAGGGAACGGGGTTCTGAGCAGTCTGCTTCCAGCACTCCTTTGACCTCGCAGGACAGTACTGGAAAACAAGAACCGAGATGCAAAGAGCAGTTTGACCCTGACATACAGTTAGTAAAAGTATGTGCTAATCCTCAACCTGTATCTCTTGAAGCTGTTTTAGAACGTTTACATCTAAGAAAACACCAGGTTAAAGGTGATGGCAGTTGTCTATACCATGCGGTTGCACACCAATCCAAATTAATAACAACTTTTAGTACAGGTGATGAAGTGGTAAGTAGACATCTTAGACGACTAACTCTTTTGACAACGCTTAACTGCCCTGCAGTTCAGTTGGAGGGCAATTTGTCACAACAAGCCTGGTTAGACAAGCAACAACAGGTGCTGAATAAAAATGAATGGGGTAGTGATGTCGATTTGCGATTGATGGCTATTGGATTAAAAAGGAACATAATAGTGATTACTGACTCTGTTGGTAGTGTGTTTGCGCGTAAATTTCCTAAAGAGCCACCTCCAATTCCAAAAATGAAGGGTGGAGTTTTCATTCCGATGACGTCTTCTGAGCTTTGTGCAAGTACGAATTTAGTGAAAGAATGTTTGATAATCGTGTACAATGGTAGTAATCATTATTACTCAACTCTACCTTGTGATATAGTGTTGCTTTAGTTGAAGTGTACATTAAATAGAATTATACAATTTTATTAACAATTAACACACTAGTGGAGGACTAAAGTTACATAGCATGGCACAAACGTATACAAGTTCATTGATAGAGTCCCACATGGTAGCTGGAATGACTGGGTGAAAAATACGGAATTCTTTGATACGGCCTATTGCTCTTTCAACATGAATTCTTAATTTTGCAATCTTCTTGGTACGTAACACATCATCACTAGAGAACTGGCTGCCTGATTTTAAAAATGGTGGAATGTTCAACCTCACTCCCAGTGGTGCAAGCAAATCCTGGATGTCAAAGCCTTTGTCAGCCATGATCTCATCACCAACTTCAAGCTTGTCCAATAGTCCACTGAGTTCAACCAATTTTTTGTCTGATACGGACCCTTCATATGTAGGAGATATAAAGACAATTCCTCCGCTAGGCATTATACCTATTAAAACTTTCACAGTATTTTTGTTCTTGTAAGCTGAAAAAGTAGTGGACTGTGACACCAATGAAGATGGACGCTCAATTCCAAATTCAGTAGCATCAATTATTAGCCTAGTATTTGGGTACTGCTCCTTGAATGATTCAGGCATATACTTTTTAACTATATGCGGTGGAGGATATCGCTCCAAGCTTTTCAAACTGTGGTATAACAGGTTGATCCATGTAACTGTGATTCTAGACACTGATGACTGAGATATACTAAATCTGTTGGATAAATCTCGTTCGAAATGTCCTTGACGTAGCCTAACCAGTGTCAGAAAAAACTGCTCAAGCAAAGGAAGCTTGCAGCTTCTGCCACTCTTTATTTCTGTATATGTCTCCTTTGATTGTCTTCCATTCCATTGTTGCATTGCCACTGCATCCGACTCTAAAATGTTTTTGTAAAAGTAGAAAAGAGTATCATAGTCTGGAAAACCAGTGTAGAACTTCACTTCGTCATCATCATGCTTTATATTTGCCAGCCGAAACAATGATTTTTCATATTTAGCTTGCAGCTCGGTTACCTGCAACGATAGTGCTGCAACTCTGGCTTGTAAAGATTCCATTGAATCAAAGTCAGGACAATCAATATCTTCAACAGTTTGCTCTCTTACTTCAAAATTATCTGTTGACACTGAATACTGCTGAGTAACCTGCTCACTGACTTGTATTTCTGTCCTTGCTTTCTGAGAAGTTTGTGTTGTGCGCTGACATGATTTTGTGTTCCTCCATGAAAAAAATGACGGAATTGCTGTCTTCTTTAGTACACGCCTAGAAGCATGTTCATCTGCACTCCCCAAGGTAAAATCATCTGGATTAAAGTGATCAGAACACACCTTTGTGTTACTATTGATTTCAAAATAGGGACCAGGATCTCTCCTAATCTTTGCAATCCATTTCAAAGCTCTATCCTTATCCGTGGTAAGGCTAGGGAAAGAATGAAACGAAACTCGTCCATATCCTAAGCTCTTCCTTTCTGCTTGTCCCCCCCACGCATTATGGCAGTCTGGAACACAGCAATACTGACCCTTCCATGATGAATCACGGCATTTTTTCCCTCTGTAAACTTCCTCAGCGACTACTAAGTTTAAGTCATAGTCTAGCTCCTCTTCTCTTCCCGCGAGTCCAGACGGTTCGCTAGACGTCATAGTCGGCGGCAGATCCTATTTAAAAAAGCAGCAATAATCGGACAAATTTGGTAAAAATTAGCATGGCTACGTTCCGTGATGAACACTGAAATGCACTGATGATGTACCTTAGAGATTAACGTATTCAAGTCGAAGTTACAAGGCAGTCACAACTGATACTCCATACAAACTATACTGCGAAAACATTAGAGTCCCCCAAATAGAGCGGCCATTTATATTTAGTGACATCATTTCGGATAAGGCTTATATAAAGAGGGAGGGAGAGTGTCCAATGCTGTATTACCTGGTCAAAACACACTGCGTTCAAAGATTGCATCATATCCTGAATATTTCAGTATAATTCCATACAAATTCGTCACCTGGCTTCACCTACTGAAGAGCGTTGATAGGTGTTGATTTATCAAAGGGAAGCATTCTTAGTGCTTTGCTTTAATAGAATTAACACACTTTCAGTAGTGATTTAATAATTTTTGGTGCTGATAGTCATTGCGCAATCTTTGAATGCAGTGTGTTTTGACCAGGTAATACAGTGTTGGACACTCTCCCTCCCTCTCAATATTATGAACCCTCCCTCTCTATATTATGAACTCTTGATTGCAGAGACATATTAAATCTGAAGTGAAACTGGTCTAAAACTTAAAAATGGACAATGAGTGACTAGTCTCATGTCAGAGGAGGTTGGAAGCGTAATAAGCGCTACTAAACGTTTTTAATGTTAATTGCATTTTTGAGATCGTAAGGTGGGGTTTGGGAGATATTTCAGCACCCAAGGAGGTCTGGTACGCTTTTCAATGCAAAACCATTGGGCTCATGTGTGCGCTTCCAACCTCCTCTGGTATCACGCGACCAGACCAATTTGTTCTCCTTTTCTGGTAGAACAAGGGTCTGGTGGCTTTTTGGTTCTAGCAAGAGTATATATTCTCCTTTTTAAAATATTATACACTCTTGGTTCTAGCCACTATCCAGAATTAGGGACATTTATTGGTGAAGCTTGTGAAGTAAGGTGTAAACTTTTTTTGAAACCATAATTTGCTTTATATATTTTTGTGCAAAAATTTTCATGATAAATATTTCCATGTAGAAATATTTTCATGTGCTAAATGTAAATTATATTTCATGAGATTCGCTGCATTTAACACTGGTATTTTCTTCAAATACGCACAAATACAGCAAGTTTGTAGCTCTTATAAAAACTTCTAAAAACAGAATCCGAGCACGTGCTCCATCCTCCATATATAGCAATATCATTGCTTTTTTTTCCTTTTGCTGCACAACTGTTGTAGCTCAACACGTGTGTTAAGAAATAGACAACGGAAAATCAAAACAGAACACTGAAGGTAACGCGGATCGCAAGATTGATGATCTCTTGGAGGATATGGCGAAGAAGGCGGAAATTTTACAACGACTGGTCAGGCTGGATTCCCCCCACCTTTCCCTTAGTGATTCAAATAGAGGTGGCGGTGGCATGCTGCCCCCTAGTGGATCAGCCACTTTTCTCGCTCCTTATGGGGCATTCTTTAATCCAGCGACGTGGCACTCCCTCCCGCCATTTCCAGTCATGCCGCCCCAGTCCTTTGCGTGGCCCCAGCCACTTGTGCCGCCAGGTTGGTCTACAAATATGAATCCTTCTGGGCGTAAGGCTAATACGACGATCTCCGCTGGTGAAGACAATGTCACCAGGGACCATGACGTTTATGGTAACGAGACGGACCAGTCGGATGAATCCGATGTGGTACACATCCTCAGTGAAGAAGAAGCCAACCAGTTTAGAGAACCGCCAGTATTTGACCATACACCCCAAGATGAATCTTCATGGCAACCCCAGAGGCAATGCTAAAATACTTAGAAGCAAATTCGAACAGAATCTGACAGAGGAGGAACGGAAGGGCTATCCTGAGTGATTTCCCTATACCTAATTGCAGTATCCTTAAAGCACCCACATTTGACCCTGAGGTGAAGGATCAGTTGCAGAAGAAGGGAAAACAGTTTGGGACCTAGAGATGCCTATATAGGTTGCAAGAGCAACTGTTAGAGGTGACAGGCCCTCTCACGTGCCTATGGTCAGACCTGCAGAACCTTACAACCAACCCAACGAAGGAGGATATCATCTTCCAGATACAGAGGGCTTTGTGCATGGTGAGTAGTACATACCATTCGATGAATGTGGAGAGAAGGTTGGCCTGGTCTAGGATCAACCCCTCACTTAAACCGTTAGCAGAAGAGAAGAGTATGACAAGCGGGAAGGGAACTTGTTTGGTCCAAGTTTTTTAGAAAAGGCATCCAAGAGGCTAGAAGCTGATAAAGCACTGGCAAAGGTGTCAAGCAGTGCTCATATGAAGAAGATCCAACAGACCTTCATCATTTTTTATTGAAAGGTGCCTCAGCACAGTACGACAGCAAAGGGAAACAATGCCAGGAGAAGCCGTACAGCCGATCCAAGAATCAACACCAGAAGCCCTTCAATCAGCCCAAGAAACCCTGCACAGTTCAATACCAGCTTCGTCAGTAAACCACTAAGATCTACCGCTGTTTCGCTAGAGTTTAGTAGATATGTCCTTACCTTTAGCAGGAAGAGTATCCCATTGCTTGGGCAACTGGATGCAGATAACATTGGACCCATGGATCCTTCAAGTAGGGTACCAAATCGAATGGACCAGGACTCCCTTTCAGGTGTACCCAGCAGTAACTGCAGTAACATCCAGGGAAGCCTTCCAGCTGGTGGAAGACGAAGTGGAAAGCCTATTTCAGAAGCAAGCAGTGGTGGTGGTGGTCCCCCCTTGCAAAGACCAATTTATTAGCCGACTGTTCCTAATAGAGAAGAAAGATGGGTCCTACTGGCCAGTAATCAACCTGAAGCCATTGAACACCTTTATTCAGAAGGAACATTTCAAGATGGAGAGTGCCAGCATGACTGCAGCCAGGAGACTGGGTGTGTTATTTGGACCTCAAAGATGCTTATCTTGCAGTCCCAATTGCCAAGGATCACTGCAAGCATCTTCGTTTCCTGTGGGATGGCAAAATGTTCGAATTCACCTGCTTTCCCTTTGGCCTTTGCAGTGCTTCACGAGTGTTCACGAAACTCCTGCACCTGGCAATGGCTTACTTGTGCTTCCAGGGGCTGCGGACAATAATTTACTTGGATGACATCTTGGCGATGCACCAGTCCAAGAAGTCATTATGTCAAGAAGTGGAGAGAATGTCCACCCTGTTGGGAGCACTGGGATTTACAATCAACCACCCCAAATCACAGACCATACCAACTCAATTTTTGGAATTCCTAGTGGACTCCCACTTGATGAAAATGTTGCTCCCACAAGAGAAGGTACACAACATTGCACAGACAAGCTGGAGCTTGATGAAGCAGTCAACTGTCACAATCCGTCAACTGTCCCAACTACTGGGAAAGATGACAGCAGCTGCCCCAGCAATTCTTTGGCTCCAATATGATACCGACACCTCCGAAGATACGGTCAATGATGCGATTCAGGTCGTTCAATCAACCTGTCACATTGAACAAACAAACTACAATGGTGGACAGACCAACTAGCTGCTTGGAATGGGAGAGAGATCATCCAACCACCCCCAGACCTTGTGATAGAGACAGATGCCTCCCTAGTGGGCTGGGGAGCAGTATGCAGTGGTATGCAGTGGTGTGCAGACGGAGGGGGGGCTGTGGTCCCAGGAAGAGCAGCTAGAACAGTAAGAGCACATCAATGTACTGCAGGAATGTTTGCCATACAAGTCTTTGCGAAGGACAGGAAGAATGTTCACATTCATCTCAGAATGGACAACACGTCGGCTCTGGTATATGTGACCAAGACGGGAGGTATCCGCTCCACCAGACCAACGGAAGTGGCGCGTCAGATTTGGGAATGGTGTCTTCAGCAGCAGATAACCCTCTCAGCATCGCATTTGCCAGGTTTGGAGAACCAATTGGCAGACCAAGAATCTCGGCAAGTACAGACATCTACAGAGTGGAAGCTCCACAAGGAGGTCTTCAACAAAATCTGTGCTTGTCTGGATGCACAGTTTGCCACGAGACTGAATCACCAGCTGGACAATTATGTGAGCTGGAGCCAGACCCAGGAGCAATAGGGACCAATGCTTTCCACATCAGCTGGATAGACCTAGACGGTGATGCCATTCCCTCTTCTCCTTGATAGAAGGTGAGGGCAGAACAAAGCACAGTCGTACTAGTGGCTCCCCTGTGGCAGAACCAGACATGATATCCAATGCTGCTAGACTTGATAATACAGTTTCCTCTACTCCTACCAGATCGGAAGGACATTCTGAAGGATTCCAAGGGTCAGCTCCACCCATTGGTATGTCTCAACAGGCTAAGGCTAGCCGCTTGGAGAGTCTCCAGCAACAACATTCAACAACAGGTGTTTCAAAGGAAACTTTAGAATTATTGCTGGCAGGCTGGAGTAAGGAAACAAACACAGCTTACCAGTCTGGATGGAAGCAATGGAGTGGCTAGTGCCAGAGGAGTGAAGTTGATCCCATTTCTGGCAGAGTGCAGCCTTTCTTAGATTTTATCACTTCACTATTTCAGGTTTAAAGTACCGCTCAATTAACCTGATACAGTCAGCAGTTTCAACCACTCATCTTATACACCAATTGGACAGCACCCTTTGGTGAAGCAGTTATTTAAAGGAATATACAATTCAAGACCATCTCATTCAAGATATACTCACACCTGGGATTTCAACACTGTACTGAAGCACATTGCGCAACTTGGGTAGAACAAAGATATCTCTCTAAAGCAACTGTCTCTCAAGTTAGTGATGCTTATGGCCTTGGCAAATGCTATCAGGGTGTCGGAATTGCAGGCTCTTGACCTCTGGTTTCGTCGGTACACTACTGATGGAGTGGTGTTTAAATTAGCCTCATTGATCAAGAAGCGTCAGACTGGAGCACCCTTGTGTGTGTGATACAATGCTTGAAACAATATGAAGCTGTGACTAACCAGTTTCAAACAATTGTCTCAGAAAAGGCAGCCCCACTCTTTGTGTCCTATGTCAAGCAGTGACCTCTCAACGTTTGGCTCATTGGGTTAAAGAACTGTTGAAAGAGGCAGGAGTAGATACAGAAGTATTTATAAAGCACACTCTGTGAGGGGAGCAACCACGTCAGCTGCTCTGGATAAGAGAGCCCACATCAGTGACATCCTCAAACATGGCTGACTGGAGTCGAGGGTCTACCTTTGAAGTTTCTATTATCGTCCATCAACGGGGAATACATTTGCACAGAGGGTGCTAAGTAATAACTGACTATCAATAATTGCTTCTGTAGTTACCGTATGCGTAATACTTCTGATTGTATGGTTAACAATCGTGTTCTTATCACTATGGAATTCCCAATTGTAGTAAATAATCTTAATCATAATGTAATGGGCCAGCAATCAATTAGTGTTACCATTGGTAATATGAGGGGTACATGGGAACTGCGGATTGGCAAGTACCCTTGATCAGACCCACTTGGTAGTGTGACAGATACTGATGTGATAGTTGGATCAACATCGTAAGTCAGGGCTTTAAAATCTACCAGTGTTACATGCATCGAATCTCACGAAATATAATTGATGATTTGACGAAGGCCCGAAGGTTCTGAAGTTAAATCATGATTATATGAGTGAGATGAGCAAATTTAACACTGCCCAACTTAGAGCCCTCCCACCCAAGTTTGTGTTCCATTGCTCTTTCACTGCAGGCATCTTGTGCACCCCAAGTGAGTCTGCAATAAGGGCAGCAAAAGTTCAAAGCAATGATGCAACGTGTCCTTGCTATATATGGAGGATGGAGCACGTGCTTGGATTCTATTTTTAAAAGTTTTTATAAGAGCTACAAACTTGCTGTATTTGTGCATATTTGAAGGAAATGCCAGTGTTACATTTGCTCATCTCACTCATATAATCATGATTTAACTTCAGGCCCTTTGGGTCGTTGTCAAATCATCAATTATTTTATACAACTGTTCTATTAGAGTATCTTGATCTTTTGCACTGGAAACTAGTGGTAAAAAAAGGATTTAGTCACGCTCTTGATGCTTATTGTGTTGTTTAGTCACTTAGCTAAATTATTACCTAAAGGCAGCAAGTCACACAATTAATGCATGAAATCCTTCTACATGTTACAAAAAAATGCAGGATACGAAAACTACTTTACAACGAAATTATGGTGTATATTTGGTTGCTGTTCTGGCCAATGTGTGCCAGAAACCTCAACAACCCAATCACACCTTGCATACCACAACATTTGCAATCTTTGCCAACCATCACTCAAAAAAAGAGAAAAAAAGTGTTTGAGGCACACAAGACTTAACACCTGACCATTTCTATAGTAGTAGCCATCATTACATTCACAGAACTTTCTTACACTCAATACTAATACTAAGAACACCATACTCACTATGAGGGGCCACTCCACCATTCATCATTGACATGTGACCCTCCAGCTCTTCAATCTGTGACTGATATAATCTCATAAGTTGTTCAAACCTGCTCACGAGGGAGTGGAAGTACCTGCATAATGACCAGTAGCTAGTCATAATGAATGTTTGTGAGGTGCTAACCTGTCAGGAGCAGTGTTCTCATGTTGTAGACCAACTGGTACCTCCTGTGTGCACTGGGAAACTTCAGCATGTTTCAATTCCTGTTATAATATCATGATAGTGTGTAGTGTGTGTGTGTGTGTGTGTGTGTGTGTGTGTGTGTGTGTGTGTGTGTGTGTGTGTGTGTGTGTGTGTGTGTGTGTGTGTGTGTGTGTGTGTGTGTGTGTGTGTGTGTGTGTGTGTGTGTGTGTGTGTGTGTGCTACATACACACATAATACCATGGAACCTCCATTGGGCTTCTGTGTAAGTGTTGTCACATATTGTAGTACGCAATCTGTGTAACACTGTACAACACCTTATGCATGTCTTCTTTAAGGTTCAGCACATTTTGTGACTCTCTTTGGAAACTTGTTGAAACCATTGCAACTTTCTGCTTGATGTCTTGAGCATTTTTCTTTACCTTCTTACTCGAGGCATCATTAAAATGAGTAAGCTGCTGACGAAGGTTCTTCTGTTCTTTCATAAACACACTAGACAGAACACTATGCTACACAGCTACTAGTCACAATGTTTCATTGGTACCAAAATTGTTCCACAAGTTGGTTGAGCTGCTGTGGCAACTCCTGCTCTTCAACTGACACAGTCTGAGAACCTATTTTAAACAGGTTTACTATAACTGGGAAAACCAGTTATACTCACTGCTGTGGTCTGCTCCACCCAGTCCAGTGACCTTAGTTGTTGTACTCACTACACTAAAGATGGCAGGTACTGACATGATGTTGCAACACACTTACCTGTAGTGGCAGTGGTAGAAGTGGCTGTTGTTGACCCGAGCTTTAATCCTCCAGTTCCTAATTGTAGCCCACTACTGGCAGAAGTTGCTCCTATAAGTGCTGTTGATGTCCCTAACTGTAGTCCACCACTGTTGGTACTAGTTGTACCTAATTTTAATCCACCACTTGTAGTTGGTCCCAATTGTAAGCCACCAGTAGAAGCACCCAATTTTAAGCCACCAGAAGTTGATGATGCTCCTAATTGCAAGCCGCCAGCAGTCCCTAACTGCAAGCCCGCAGAAGTAGATGTTCCTAATTTTAAACCACCAGTTGATGTACCTAATTGTACACCGCCAGTAGACGATGTACCCAATTGTAAACCGCCAGTAGACGATGTACCCAATTGTAAACCACCACTTTGAGCTCCCAACTGTAGTCCACTAGCGGCAGTTGTAGTTCCTAATCTTTGACCACCAGTGGTTGATGTACCTAATTGTAAGCCACCAGAGGATGGTCCTAATTTCAGTCCACCGGCTGGAGCTGACCCTAATACACCAGCACTTGATCCTAATTGTAAGCCGCCAGCACTCGGTCCTAATTGTAAGCCACCTGTAGATGAAGCTCCCAATTGTAAGCCACCTCCAGCCCCTGCATTGTATGGTGGAGGTGGGCCAGTTGATTGTTGACCACCTACACAACACATAAAAACTATATAACATCTCTAACATTCAAGAGCATACCTAATTTAAGCCCCGCCCCTAGCTGCATGTCCAATATCCGTCAAAATCAGTTATTACAATCCTTCGTGCTTGTAACAAAAGCCTCACTAAATGTATCATTAAATAAAGCAGTTGTTAGTAGAGCAGCAAAGTTCAAGTTTTGAAGCGCATTATTTGGAGTATTAGAATACACGCACGTTACACGTGATTGGCAGAGATTGGGTGCGTTTCTATACACGAGCTCGTACACGTGCTGCCATTACAATTAGCTCAATGTCTAGTGAGAAGAAGCTGAAGATGTCATCAGTATTCGGTCACGTACAGGCTGTTCCTAACGACGCGATATTCAATTTGAAGACACTGTACGAAAGCGATACACACCCACAAAAAGTCGATCTCGGAATTGGAGGTGAGCTAGCTAGCGATGATGTACGGTGGAGTTTTAATACTACAAAATTGTAACGTGTGTAGACTGAGGTATTTGGGAGGATGTGATTTTGTGTACAAAGTGAAGCCAATACACGTTACCATGGAAACTAGTATAAATTGGTTCTGGACGTAATTTCTCTACAACTAAAAGGGCTCACCACGTATGCAGCTGGTTAGTAGAAGCTCATTGAACTTTCTACAATCATGTTTAGCCTCACTGATTTTTTTTTTGTTTGTTATTTGGTCTGAGATACTTTTTCAACCAAAGTTTATACAAACAAACAATAGTCTGGTGGCATGTTAATCCAGAGTGTAGAGAAAAGCTTTTGATTGCATGTTGCATATTTCTCTACGCTGAGTTTTCAAATGATGTTACAAGTGTTGAGAAGATAGGTTGTTATAGGTGTGAACTGTATGACAGGAAATTTTGATGAAAAAGGAAAATTCGATGAATCCACACTTCATTAGTATTGGTGAAGTAAATATTGACGAAAACAAAAAATCATATGTACTTTAAGGGGTGCTTATGGATGTTAGGTATTAATATTAACCAACCTTTTCTTTCGTCAAAATTCCTGTTGTATGGTATGTGTGGGTAGAGGTAAAGCTAACTGTGCAGTGAAAAAAACTATTGTGCCATTTCAACAAACAATACTACTAATTTCAAGGCCTTGTATAATGAGTTTTGTAAATGTTTTTGGTATAAGCTGAACACAAATGCACTATGAAGTGGTAAAACTTGGAATTTTCTACTAACTGACTGACTGACTAATGCCTTCAGACACGTGTAACTTGATAACGGCTACGGCTACGGGCTTAATTTTTCACTGTTCGATGTCACTTTGTCCCGTGACATGCCTTTTGGCATACCGCAGTATGTACAATACATGCATCATGGACTTACCTTTGTCCTCTATTGTGTCCCATTTCTTTTTCTGACAACCCAAGGTGTCGATTTGTAGTAGTGTAATGGCTTCCTTACATTTGTAAATGGGGATCGTCCGTATTTTCCATGGTGACTGCAGAAGTACTTCTCCCACTGTTCTTTGCTTGTAGCGCTGTGAAACGGGCTGAGCATACTGGGAACTTCAGTTCCGTTTGAAAACTATGCTGGTTTGCGTGATGACGTCAACAAGTTTAAAACAATGTGATTATACATCATCACACAAAACGCTTGTTTTCAAATGGAACTGGAATCCACTTTAGTTTAAAGCGAAGTGTAATGCCACTTCCGAGTCAGTAATTGATAGTTGGGGCACATGAATTATCCGTGCTTTTCGTGGTGACTGGATTGATTGTAAAGGGCCTTTTTCTTCGTTTGTAGTGCTGTGTAACGGGCTGAACATAGCTGAAAGTGAAGCGTAATGGTCACTTTACTTTCCAATTCAGAAATTGGTAGCTGGGGCGCGCATTCAGACAAAAACATTTAACTCTGGCGCTCACCGATGTGGTATGCGCGGGTTCACCAGTCATAATAATGTTACAAAAAAGTTAACATGTGCAAGTATAGATCAATTAGGTATCATAGAAAAAAGTAAGGAAACAAGGGAGGTTGTCTACACCTACAGATATACTAGTGGACATTTAATCCCTAATTCAGTCATGGGTATAGACTGAAGTAGGGATTAAATGTCCACTAGTATATCTGTAGGTGTAGGCGACGTCCCTAATCAAACTTAAAATTCCTAATTTTTCCTTCTACTTGTAATAATGTCCCATGAATGAATTACTATTTAAAAGGACTTAATTTTACAAATTGAAACCTAAAGCGTGTATGAATACTGAGTGTGTAAGAATTACATTACCCTTCTATACCATAGTAATATATGTGTAGATATACTGGTGATGTATATACTCTGGTTATAGCTTACAGGACAGAGGATGGTACTCCATGGGTGTTGCCTGTTGTAAGGACAGTAGAGGCTCAGATGAGTTCTGATGAAACACTCAATCATGAATACCTTGCTATCGATGGGCTACGCTCCTTTACCGATGCTGCTGCTAGGCTATTGCTAGGGGAGGACAGTGTTGCTATCACTGAAAACAGGGTAGGCATTTATTTGAGTGTTACTATGGTTACTGTGTGTTAAACGGTGCAGTATTGTGGAGTGCAGACATTATCTGGGACTGGAGCTTTACGACTTGCATTTGAGTTCTACCTGAAACACCTTGGGCAACGTGCAGTTTACATCTCTAAACCAACCTGGGGTGAGTAGTGTGACATAAGTGTGTACTCTCGTTCAATTGTATCCCAAGGAATCAAAAAAATATCTTCCCTCCAATGGTTTTGTATTGTAACAGCTGTTATTTGGTGTAGCAGCTGTTATTTGGTGTAGCAACATTTTATGCTCCATTGGGCCTAGTGTATAACAAGTCATTTGTTCTAGCACAGTTCTAGTATTTGAAGAGCACTATATATGGGTAACAACTGTAAAAGTAGCATAGTTCATACAGTAGTTCACAGTTTAGACACTTTCAAGGAGCTTGAGGTTTGGGATAAGTTTGCTTGTTGGTTTCAGGTATTTAGTATGAAAAGAAAAGAACCAGTGAATTTTTTTATACCAAAGTTATTGAGTGGTATGTTACTATAGGTAACCACCGAGGGGTGATAGGAGAGGTAGGATTTACAGACATCAGGGAGTATTGTTACTGGAATGCTGAACAGAAGGCTGTTGATATTGATGGCTTGTTACGAGACTTGAAGGTTAGCTGGAGTGGGTGGGACTGGTTGCTTGATGTGTGGGCTGGTACCCTATAGGATGCTCCGGAAGGCTCAATAGTGTTACTACAAGCTTGTGCTCATAACCCAACTGGAATGGATCCTACCAAGGAGCAGTGGAGGTTGATAGCTGATGTAGTCCAGGTACTGTATGTACTACCACCTGCCTCACTGCACATGTACACACTAGTGACAAGACCAGTTAAACTATGATCCACAGCATCAATTAAAACAAGCATACCTAAGTTAGTAGCAGTGTAGGGCATTGTATATTAGGACAGTAAAGTTGGTTTCAGCCCTACTACATTGTGCACACCCTGTCTACTCATACAACCTGTCCACTACATTACTCAAATAATATACCCTCTTTTACAGGAGAGGAAATTGATCCCCTTGTTTGATTCTGCTTATCAAGGGTTTGCTTCAGGTGATGTTGACAATGATGCGTATAGTGTGAGAGAATTTGTGAAGAGGGGTGTGGAGTTGTTTACAGCGCAGTCATTCTCCAAAAACTTTGGTCTCTACAGTGAGTATGACTAGATGTATGCACAGGTCACCAATGGTGGCGTCACACAGATGAACGTACTGGGTCATTGTGCTGTGTCCTGTCTTCCACTGAGATGGCAAGTGTTGTGCGTAGCCAATTGAAGTATTTGTGCCGACGGTTGTGGTCTAACCCTCCCAACCATGGGGCCCGAATTGTAGCCACGGTGCTTAATAACCCAGCACTCAGGGCAGACTGGTACAAGATGATATGCATTAAGTGTGTTATCATATCATGATCCACCTTAGGCTAGAGAGCTTGTTGATCATGTCATCACGGATTAAGAAGGCACGACAGGAATTATACCAACGTCTCAGGACCAAGGGTACCCCAGGTACCTGGGAACACATTGTTACACAAATAGGCATGTTTAGTTTCAGCGGGCTATCAGGTAAGTAAGGATATCACCTGTATTATTGCAAATCATATCCACCTTATAGTTCAGCAGTGTGAAGTATTGACCAACAAGTATCATATTTACTTGCTGAAGAATGGAAGGATTAGTATGTGTGGCCTCAATAGCAACAACTTGGATTATGTTGCTGCTGCTATTGATGATGTGGTGCGACAAAGTAACGGAAGTGTGGACTAGACTTTAACATTTAGGTGATTATTACTATGTACCCTTAACTTATTTTTTTTAAACGCACCACGTTGCATATTATAATGAAAGAATGTCTATGTGTTACTTGTGTGTTAAGTTTTGTACACATTAATTTTCATTTACAGTAAGAGAATTGTAATTCTTATTTCTCAGTTGTTTTTGCTTTTTTACTTTCCCTTGTGGGAGTGTGTGATTGTGAACGTTTTCTAATGCTACTTTTCAGCTCTGAGGGAGTCTCATCATTCATGTCATCAACTGGCTTTAGTCTAGCTCCACTTGTGATATCAAATGGATCAGCAATCTGCCACCTCTCTTCCTCCTCCAAGTTCTGTACACTACAAGATGTCACTATACCTTTAGCTGATCCTCTTCTCATCTCTACAGTATAAACACTGTGTACAGGACATTATAGCCAGAGGAAGTTAGTTGATGGTTACATGTGGATTTTAAAGCTAAGAAACAAGTGCTACATTATCCATGCTTCTCATGAATGCATGGTTTTTCGTTTCTAGCTGTACAGAATCGATATCAGAAACCATGTTTGGTTCAACCAACCAACCAACCAACCAACCTCCTCTGCATCACTTCAACTTACCAGCATGTAACACAGCTAACTGACAATGAGTGGTGATCAAATCCTTACATTTTCCTCCTCCCTTTATTCCAAATAAGTGACACCTGATCTGTTAAGGTGACATCATAAGCAAAGAAGTGTACTAATTTATTAGGATACAAGTTGGCTACATCATATGGAGCTCTCAATTCCATTGGCTGCAATTAAAACTACTACCATGACTGTTCCATGGTAACTCATACCTGTTGTGCCTTACTGCTGACAATGACGTTCTGAAATATAAGGATCACACGACCAGATCATGCAACATCATGTGATCACCTTTCCCTTACACAGCCTCACAAGGTTGAGCGCATTAGAGAAAGTGTAACGCCGTGCGTTAGCATCTGTGAACGAGAGAAAACACTTCATGATAAACTATAGTTCTGGTGCTGCTTACCAAGTATAGCTGGTGAGTAACATATCTCAAACATCAACCCTCGTTCTATTGCCTGTTAAAATTTATGGTCCATTAAAGTACAATAATGCAACCATCCAACCCCCTGGGACCATGTACTATTTAAGTCCAAAACTATCATGACACTTGTAAACCGCAATAAAACAATGCATTGCAAATACTCTAATAGAACAATCATCTCACTCTCTCTACAGTTTGGAAAACTGAGATTCTACTGTAAATACAAGGAGAGCTACTGTCCACATAAAACTTTAGTAGTATCTGCAAGCCAAAAGTTTACAAACTTTGTATCTGAAAAGTTTACAAACTTTGTATCTCAAACATAAAAATCCACTACAGAATATTGTGTTATCCAATTCCTACTGTGTTCAGATAGCTGAAAATTTTGTATCTTGAATGGTCATGTATGACATCATCAAAAAGCAACGTAAATAGATGAATTGTCAACTACACTAATTAGGTGCAGTCTAGGCCAGTGGCGCCGCACATGGTTTTTCAACCTGACCACTTTTTTCTAAATATCGAGATACTCTAGTAGAGCAGTCATTTACTTTCGGTTGTGATTATACCTCCAGATTCATTCTATTTTGAAAATTCCTATAGACCCCCTAGGTGTAGCATGTACACTTTGTCCTACAATGCACCCAATACACAATAACTGCTAAATGCCAACCTGACCAACACTTTGCTCCTGCCCTGACTCTAATAGAACACTCGAATGTTATAATAGAGTAAGTATTATTTTGTGCATTGAAATGTTTGGACACTTGAATTGAATGGTTAATAGCCTAAATTCACAATGCTATACTTGCAGTACATCCTGCATACTAACACCCTATATTTCAGTACACAATTGTGTGACAATTATGAATGTAAATATTATTCTTACTTGACCAATTTGTTGCCGGCGCAAAATGAAGGGTAACTGTTCTGTCATCTCCATGGTGACAATGTCTACTGGTAATGTGGCACAGGCTTGCTGCATGGATCACATGATCTGGATCACATGATCATTGCTCATACCTGAAATGTCCTCTCAGAGTTTGGCTGGATAGCAACGATGTCATACTGTGATACTGCCGGACTAGCCTGACAGTGACATGACAAGTTACACAGTGATGCACACATGGTGACACACTATAATACACACCAGTACATGCAGCAAACTTGGATCTTCTACTAATATGGTCAGTCTTCTCAGTAGCTTGACAGGTTTCTAAAAACAGCTACAATAACTCCAACACCAAGGAAATGTTTATCACCTGCATACATCCTGGGTAACCACTAATCACCATGGATACATCTTTTGGGGGAACTACCTGATAGAACAAGTACATCAAAACACGTACAGCCAGGCAAACAGTTTATTGTCATTAGACTCATCGCCCCATATATTTGAACAACATTAATTTAAATCATGTGATTCTTGAATTATGTACAAAGACATAGTTACAGTAAAAGAGGGCTAAGATCATTTCAGAGTTTTAGTTCCTCCTTCTAAGCATTAAGACACTCTAACACAGCACTCATACAATCTAATAAAACAGTCAGGCACAGTTGAGTAATAACACAGGACACTGTAAAACTATAGCATTTTATCACTGAGCAAATATAGTTTGTAGTTTACCCCACCAGTATCTCAGACTCCACAGATTAAGTAGTCTCGCGTAGCTAGACCACTACCTTTTCTTTTGTGTGTGTGGGCGGTGTGGGCAGTCAGGATGAGCTAGCTCAACTATTACTATAAAGTGGTAGTAGTCCTAGAGTATAGAAAATCATGGGCAGTGCTGGACTGAACAAATGGTGAATCTACTTATGTTCTTGAAGCCCCAAGGTCTACTATACCTGAGCTTTCTTTACTAGTACAAACTCATCTTCCACCGCTACACAACCATAGCCCACTGCAATACGCACATAGTAGTTAATTGTGCGCGGGCGGAGCTACACTCACGTTCACAGGCCAAGTCCAGCAATTCCTTATTGTGCTTAGGATCCTGGGATAACTTTATCCTCAGGTCATGAAAGAGACTCGTCTTTTTCGTTTTCGGCATCTGCACACCCTAGGCAAGCCGCTTACGTTCTACCCAATTTAACGCACAAGCGTCTACCTCGCAAAAGCCTTGTACACGTGATTTAATCATAAAACAGATCAAGAAATTAATTCCAAATATGTGGATGGTGCCCATCCCTCTACACCATCAAGTTTCACAAACCACCAATCATCCGAGTCATCAATAAGTTCTAAAGTGTCTCCCTCACGAAATGACAGTCCAGCATTATCGTGATAGTCAGCCAGTGCTCGATACATTTTCTTCTTAGCTCCTCGAGGGACTGGTTTAGGAGGGCCGGGCTTGACTGCTGAGGGCCTTGCTGCAACTTGAGGGACACTTCTCTTCTTTACCACTGGCGGAGGGGCAGCTGTAACAGTAGCAGTGGTGGTTTCCTTTTTAGTTAGATAATTGGCAGGTGCATAACCTTCCTTACCACCAATCTTTACATACCACCAGTCATTATTGGAAGAGTCTATCAATTCA
This sequence comes from Dysidea avara, assembly GCF_963678975.1. Lineage (NCBI taxonomy): Eukaryota > Metazoa > Porifera > Demospongiae > Dictyoceratida > Dysideidae > Dysidea > Dysidea avara. The sequence goes on along the minus strand of NC_089281.1, from coordinate 26,303,554 downwards.
ACAGTTTGACCTTTTGTGAAGGCAATGCATCCGTCACCAACCTCAGAATAGTTCTCACATGTCACCCATTGTTCTGGTTTGGTAGGTGAGGTAGTGTTTTTGCTAGGAGCAGTAGGACTGGTTGTACTGGCTGAGTTAGTTAGTAGTTTGTGCTTCAATGCTGGGCTAATAGGTGGGCGGGCTGGTCCAGCCTTCTTCTGAGGACCTTGTGTAGGCCGAGCAGGTGGCGTCTTCCTTTTCCCACCTCCATCCGTTCCATCTTGCTCACTCTTTTGTTTGGAAATTACTGATGCTGGCTTAGCTGTCTCTGTGCTCTCAAATTTCTTCTTCAAAACTGAATTAAGGTCACCTGCTGCTGCATTACGTGGTTTAACTAGTGGAGCATCTGGACTAATGGGCCTAGCTGGATGTGATGATTGTTGGACTGCTGCCGTCTTTTGGTGTTTCTTGTAGGATGGAACAGGTGGTGGAGCTGCTGTCTCTTGGTGTTTCTTGTAGGATGGAACAGGAGGTGGAGACCGACGGTCTTTCAATGTTGAATGAGTCAAGGATTTCTTGCCCATTGAAGGGGAGCCTTTACGTTGTAACACTGGTTGAGAAGATAACATCGCCTTGACTGCTTGCTTGTCTCCTGACGTGTGTGTTCTCTGCTTACCAACTCCTAGACTTGACACTTTGCTGGCTGATGCGATTTGATCCAAGTTATCTTGACTCCTAGCAGAAGTGAGAGCTTTCCGTGGCATTTGACTGTGACTGCCTGATCGAGTCATTGACTGTTGTTGCTTGCTTGACTCAGCTTTCTCCAGATAAGAAGATGGCACCCAACCCTCCTCATTTCCTAACTGTACATACCACCAGCCAGATGAGTTCTTTGTGATCACTTCAACATTCACACCAGCTTTAAAGTCTAGCCCATCACCAGCCTGAGCCTTGAAGTCAGCAATTGTGACATACACTTCAGCTGACTCTGATTGGACAGAACTTCGTGACCTAGTGGATGTAGTCGCCTTAAAGGGTTTTCTCTGTGACAAGAAAACAAAATTACTAAATGACTCAACTAGCTGAATTCTACTCCTTTCCAATTCTCACCTTAATGGACTCTTTCCTTGGAGGAACTTTCACTAAAAATCATGACATTACACACTAAGCTATTATGTGTGTCACTGCTTACCTGTAGCAGCAGTAGCAACTGCAGCAGTAGCTCTTTGTTCTTTACTCTTGTCTATAACAGTCTTTGCTTTCGCTGTAGTAGGAGATTTTGATTTTGTGTTGTATGCAGCGGCAGCTTCACTTGGAGTAGATACTAACTGTGTGGGTGTGGCTGTCTCAATTGGCTTTAACTGGTTGTATTTCTCAAGATAAGCAGATGGAGCCATTCCTTCCTTTCCTTTGTAGCGCACACTCCACCATCCATCCAGCCCTTTCTTTAACACATCTAGAAGAACACCTTTTTCAAATGACACTTCATCAGCATTTTCTGCAGTGTAGGCATTAGTGCTGATGTATACTTCCTCTACAGAAACAAAACTTCATATAACGTGATCCCAATGTGATTTCTTATATATACCTTTGAGTAACTTCTCAGGTTGTGCTTGCTCTGTGTCCCCTAGGGGCTCAAGGAATGTAGCAGGTACCCAACCCTCATGACAGTTATCAACATTAACAAACCACCACCCTGTATAAGTGTGATATGTGACATACACTGTGACAAACAGTAACAGACCATTTTCATTCTTCTCAATCACTTCTACTGTTTGACCAGCCTTCAAGCTACACTCATTTTTCTTCTCCTTACTGTAGTCGCCAATAGCAATGTACTGCTCCAATAAAATAGGATCACTAATAATACCAGCTGAGTCTGTGGCAGCAACAACACAATCACATCACACACGGCATACAATACCACTCACCTTGTCCTCCTTTGCTCTTCTTTACTTTCTCCCTAAAGTGGATTGTAAAATGAATGTGAAGCGATTTACTGCATAGCTTATTAACTAGTTAGTTTTTAGCACAATATTTTATTAGTTAAGATATTCTGAACATATGAGGGGAAACAATTTCATAACAGTTGGCTAACCAGATAGCATTGACAGTTCATAAGGAAATTTTCACATGTGAAACATTACTCCCTCTACTGTATTACCATTATACTGTCGTGTGTGTAAACTGTCAGATGTACAGATCAGTGTTGGCTTACTTAGTAAGTGCTTCTTGTTAATCACTAATATTTACTTTACCATCTAATCACTTATAGCATTAGCATATTTTGTTAAGTCAAATCACTAATTTACTAAAACCACATTGAAAAGTAGGATTGATATTTGACAATGGGGGTAAATCCCTACTTTAGATGCAATAGTTTGCCTACTTTTTGTTATAGCATATCATAGAGGAAAACTGCTATAAATATGTCAAAGTTAACTCGTATCACCTTGGGATTATAGGCGTAGTTTGAGTTTATTTGCAATTTAACTGACTGTTCAGTGTTCAATAAAGTCTTTCTGAGCTAAGTTTCCTCAGCTGTGATAAATTATCACACATATGACTGTTCTATTAGAGTATCGAACATGACCGCTGTATTAGGGTGACTATTGTATTAGAGTATCTTGAACTAGCTGCCGATCACAAAAGAATCTTGGTGGAGGAATTCCACATTAAGTTATGTTCTGTTGTGTGTAGCAAAATTAATTGCAAGCTATTTACTTTCTCTTGTAGTAGTGTAAGCACCTCAAATAAATTCACATGTGAAGATATGAAAATTTTACACCTTGGGATGGTTTCTATGTGTGAAAAGACGACAACAAAAGAACTATGGACCTTATCCACAATGACGTCACGAGCAACAAGATGGCCGCATTATTTGGGGTACTAATGTACAGGCGCCTATGGAGAAATTGTTTTGATCCATCATATTTCACTCGTGAAGCAAGATACCGAGGAGTAACCAACAGGTATGGATATAAAGTAACAAAAACTATTGCAAACAAGCATTATCTCGAAAATTTTCCGGCATGCGATACAAATCATTTGTTGTACTGTCTTGTAACCGTACCTGTTGCTTAGAGCTCGATATCTTCTTCCCTGGCTGAAATATGATCGATCAAGAATTTCTCCATAGGCACCTGTACATTAGTACCCCAAATAACGTGGCCATCTTGTACTCGTGACGTCATTGTGGATAAAGCCCATAGATGAAAGACAAAGGCATGGTGCCATGTGCACACCAAAAGCTGGGTAGGGGTGTCATTTGGTTGTGCAGCCTTTCAAAAGCAGCAACAATTTTGTAATTTTACAGACATAATTTCTGTGATGGAAACATATTTCTGGTTTCATGAAGCATTCCAACTGCTCTATTAGAATGTTTGACTGTTTTACTTTGAGAGGGAAGGCCTTAATCAACCGTGAGGGGCTTCATCCCCCAACCATCCTACCAACTCAATATATTGTTGTACGTGTAGTAATTTGCCAAAACACCAACTTGACAGGATTGATATCATCTCCAGTAATCTCAAAGAAATCCATCACACTGCGATCTTCTGAGATGCTTGCTGGTAATCTTATAAGTGTCTGGTGGATCACATGACTCAAGATGACATCATTACTTGGATTACATGATCAATCACCTTACAATAATCATTAATACCCTTCATCCTCTTCTGAGCAACATGTCTTACATGGCTTCTCCCTAGCAACTTCTTGCCTACCAATAGCTCGCATGATCCTCAGATCACATGATTCCAGTCTCACCTGGCAAGAAGGGTATAATCCTCTGAGCTGGGTCCTTGGTGCCTCCCTCAATAGGGAACTTCTCCAATAAGTGACACTAAAAAAATACATCACTACAATTAACCAAGGACAATATCCAAACAGAAACACAAGTGAATACAAGAACATCCCTGTGAGCAAGAAATCACAAAGGTATTGTCAATATTTGTACGAGTAAATGGCAAGTCAGTACAGCGAGATAATATATGGGAACAATCATGATGTTATCTTCTACAATTGTGGTGGGTATAACATTTCTATCACTTTGTCTCACCAAATAAGGCTTATACTACAACTGGTGATCATCTCACTAGTGTACTTATCACTATACTACTTCCTACTAGGGAATATCTACAACATTGCTTCACTAAATGTATTCATACAGCCACTGAATGTCTGCATTCTACAAATACAAATAGTGTAAATTCTTGTATTTAGTTTTTAAAAAAAAACGGCAGTTGAATCACATGATCCATTTCAGCTCACATGATGTATTTGTCATCGAAAAATGAGTTCTATTGGCAAAAAATTTTGTCATCAAGAAATGAGTTTTATTGGTGAAATTTAATTTACATCTCCTTGAAACTCTGTTTTAAGTCATAAAACATGTCACATACAACCAGCTACTATCCATAATTGTTTCTTATAATATTTACATTGCACAACTGTGATGCTTTTGTCCTGATCTTTGAAATATTTAAAGAAATACATAGTTTTAAAGGATACAGTGTATTCTTTTATTAAAGTTCAAGTCCAACTAATTTCTAGGATTAGTGATGGGAATGGTCTTCAAGGAATGTTGCAGAAATATTTCAGGTAATGGTTTTAAATCACCCATGGCCTATCACACCTTTTATTTCATAGCTACATACATTTGACTGTACAGTACATATTCTGACTCTAAGTAAGCCTTCAACTCTTCATACAAACATGTTTCAACTGTATTTCATTATTTCAGGTACAACAGGTTATATGTTCCCAGTGTTCAAACTGATTTTGGCAAACGGTCATTGGCCTACAGGGGCACAGCCATCTGGAACAGATTACCACCAGCACTTTATGGTGCTAAACTGTCAGAATTTAAGAAATTGTATTGCATGTTGTAACTTCGTTTTGTGTATGTATGTATGTATTTTGTGTTCTCAGGGCATAGCTGAAAAACAGCCCTTTTGGCTGATGCTATTTTTCCTGATTAAATAAAATAAAAATAAATAAACTGTGATGAGAGTTGAAATCCCTAAGATTTAATGTGTCGGATCCTCATACATGATATTACGATGTTACCTGGAAGTCAAAGAAGTGACTATATCTGCGATAAACCACAGTAGTTGTGCCTTCTGACCACGTGACCTCTATTATGTACACCTGTGTATGATAAACCACACCCACACAATTACACATCAATTAACTATTTACACAACGGAATCACTATATGATAATGCGTAGACTTACATAATGTTTGTTAGGGTTGCGTCGCTTCTCCACATCTCTCACATTCACTTCTAATATCGTCTTTACCATTACGACGGTCACTCCTTCTTTTTACATGTAACGGAATTAATATCCTGAGTTAGATGCTCCGTGTTACTATAAGCGACGATGGACGATAGAGGCAAAATGAACCTAATAAAGACACCCAAGGTGACTAGTCCTGTTCTGTTAAAATATACTGTAGTAATAGGGTAGCGTGCCAGTATAAATAATAAGGTTATGTTTGGTTCTATTTAATGCGCACCGTTTGTTCACCAGGTGGAAAAGGTATTATTACGACAGAATAATAAGATAAGAACGTACACTACTGGAACGCTTTGCCTCACACCAGCCTATCTCATTTTTATTGAACCAACTGGAGCTAAAGAGACATGGGTATGTGCTGTGCTTATCACTATGGTAACGTCACCATGGTTACAGGTGTTGTACCATCACATCAGTTCAGTGGAGCGGTTACCGCTGACAACCAAAGGTTATCCCCTAGTCGTGAAGTGCTACACATTTCTAGTGCTTCACCTGATATTCCCTCGTGAGTCCGAGTGTGTTGATGTTGTGGATACAGTGAAGATGCTATCACACCCTGGTACGTGTATGTAGGAGTAGTGTATGCTGTATTAGAGTGTTTTATAGAGCGATATAATGAGCTGTGTGCCTTCCACCCTCCTTCACACTGGGAACAACCGATGCACTCTGGCTGGGTGATGTATGACGCTATGGGAGAGTATGTCAGGATGGGTGTACCCAACGAATACTGGGGTGTGAGCAGTCTCAATGAGCTGTATAAGGTGGGCGTGGCTCATTGGTTGAGGTAGGGCTGCATTGTGTTGCTACTGCTGTAGCTGTGTGACTCATACCCTCGCTTTTTGTGCTTCCCCAAGAATGCCACTGATGATGTTATCACAGGAAGTGCAAAATTTCGCTCTAAACATAGACTACCAGCTTTGTCATACTACTACAAGGCTAATAGTGTGAGTTGATGAAAAGAAAGTTTTGTTGCAAATTTTGGAAATGACCTGTGCTCTGGTACTTCTCTCCTAATTTCATGTATTATATTGTGTACATTTTATGCTATAAATAATTGGCAATATTTGACCAAAATCCAAGGATAAATTTTACTGTACATTTTGGAGTAGCCATTAAAGCCTACCAACATTCCTTGCAAAATTACTCACCATTTTGTGGCCTCTATTACTGTATACAATCATGCAGGCATCTCACATCATGGGGGGGGGGGGGCTTAGCCCTCCCCCCAGAATGATATCACAACGAAATTATCCTTGGAGTGGGGCTGAAAACTGTGATAAAGATCGAGATACTCTAATAGAGCGGTCACTCAAATAAAGCAGTGAATGTGTAGCAAGGTGTGTAAGGATTTTTATGTAGTTTAGCTATAAATGCGTAGCTGGTGAGGTGGAAAGCTATTGTCAGTTGGTTGTGACTTTTTTTTTTTTTGTCTCACCTTACCAAACCAGAGATACGTCTGGGTCAGCCCAGCCCCCCCTCATATCAACTACTTCCTCTGCCCCTGTCTCACATGTAACATTTGTTTATATAACACACATACATGGTAGCAATTTTGACTGAAAGTGACAAGAAAATGCACATGACTGCTCTATTAGAGTATCTCAATCTTGAAAAGTGGAGGGGATCTACCCCCTGTTGCTATGCCTATGAGTGTTATCTTTTTAAAGAGCAGACTGTGTTTTCGGAGTTGTTTTAAGTATTACCTCCTGGCTTGAATACTTTCTACTGTCTTTAGGTTGACTATCTTTCTGTCATGTGATTTCTAATGCTGGAAAATTTGTATTTTGGAACTTAGTCTTGTACCTTCACGTTGTAGTGCAACTCTAAACATAATCCTACATTATTGTGGAAGAAAGGTTTTCAAAAACTATCCCAGTCAGAATCTTGACATATATATACTGTTGAATGCAGCATAAGACCAGGTGGTAACTTGATAACTAAGGAGCCAGCATCTGGAATTCCCTATGCCTTTAAGATTATGTGAATAACTGATTGTGTGAATAACTGGTTGTGTATGTGTTCTGATGATTGTTTTTCAAAAGAAATTTGTGGTCATAGACACTGTATACCAATGTGACACATCATGTGCTTAGCAGGATATGCACACATCACTACATGTTTTGCTACAACCCTATAGTTCACATACTATTGTCAATAATCAGTTTTGTTGTTGATATATGTAAACTATTCTGTCAGCTTTAACAATGTGAAGCTGTTACCATGACAACTGCCTATTATGTGTGGCATGTTTCAGATCATCATCCTGATGATGTAGATCATTAAAGAATGACATTCTTATAGTGTATATATGTGTAGTGTTTATATTGTCATATTTGGTGTTGTGTGATGAGTGAACACTGGTAGTATGGTTACTACAAAATAATTCAACTGTTACAACAACACATTACTATGGCATGGAATAGTGTTGTTTTCAGAATAGAATTCTGAGTTGGTGGGATATATTATTGGTCTGTATTCTAAAGATGTGATAATAGAACTCCTCGACCTCTACAATGAATGTTTGAGACCTAGAATATGGCTCAGTTTTGCTGAGTTCTTATTATGGTTTGTTTTGTACATTCAGAGAGTCCTTTAACCCTCTGCATACCACTAACCCTTAACCACTATTCTTATCCATCTAGTCAGCTATATGTCGATCAGCTCAGCCACTAGCTGGGGTTAGCAAAAGGTCACAGGAAGATGAGATGATGATACAAGCTATTTTACAGGCTAACCCTAACAGTTCCTTCATGTATATCATGGATACCAGACCAAAGGTTGTGTGTGTTGTGTGTTCAGATTCTATCCTAATTAGAAATTGCAAGGAGAAATGGCAATTATTCTCCTTTAGAAATCCCCCTGTAATTTCTCTGGTGGCCTATCATGCTATTGTTTGAAAGTAGGATCAAGAGTTAATCTTTTCTATCCTGAAAATTATACCGTACAGCGAGCGGTTAATATAGCATCTGAAATTTGACACAAAATAAGCTAGTGAAGAACATCGCTTAAATAATAAATGCAATGTGGCAACAGTTTGTAACAAGTATGTATGAGTCAGTTACATTTTGACTAGCAGAGTGAAAAGGTGAATTGTGTGTGCATGGCATTGTGCATGTGCTGCATTGTTTTTGTTAGCTGCCTTCATATCCTAGAAAGCTTTAAGAGAGAGCTGGAACCTTGTTTGTGAACCTGTAGGCTACATTGCAAGTGCATAGATTGTTAGAAATCCCTGATTCTTATCAGGTGCAGCTTTTCCTATCCACACCCTTACTTAAACTCATATTTACTGGACACAGCTTATTGCCTTAGGAGTGCTTAGCGATGGAGATTTCAACAGCATGTGACTTTAGTGAAACACATGATATCACATGTTATCTCTACCTCAAAATACTCTTGAATCAAATTCAGCTAAAGATCCAAATGCTAAATTAATACTATACAGTGGTAACCGTGGCCACTACCTGGTAAAATATGTACCAGCAACACTATTGTCATGCTCTACCTGATTACTAATAAAATTTACATGAAAAGATGTAAATTTTATCATCAATATCTCTATTCCCTCCAGCTAAATGCAATGGCAAACAGAGCAGCAGGGAAGGGATATGAGAACACTGGTTTCTACAATAATGTCACCTATCAGTTCATTGGCATCCAGAACATCCATATTATGAGAGAGAGTCTGCAGAAGCTGGTTGAAGGTGTGGATAGTGATCATGTGATGTCATATAATCCCTACATGTAGTGACCAGCCCTCAGCAATTGAGCATGTCACAATTTCTCACTGGATTGGAGGGATCAGGGTGGTTCAAGCATATCAGGTCTATATTGTTGACTTCTTTACACATTGTGAAGGTGTGTGCGCGTTTGTTTGTTTGTTTGTTTGTTTGTGTGCATGTCTCACATATTGGATAAGGTTCAGGTGAGATTTTATGTGTCCACATCTTCACCTGTGAGACGTGGTACAGCCTCCTGCATAGTAACTAGTCGTTCCTCAAGAAAATTTTCCAGTACTGACTTATCGACACTTGAGTAGTGCACAGGTGACTCAAGTGTTTTACTGGATGCTAGTCTGGCACGGCCACCCCTTTGATTCATCTGTAATCAAAGGGGCGGCCACGTCAGGCTAGGTGTGACCATGCATACAAGAACTGAATACTTTGCTATTTATTTTGTGTGTTTGTTGAGTGTGTCATATCTACCCCCAGGCAGTGGTGGATGAAAACACCAGTGTACTGGTACACTGTTCGGATGGCTGGGACCGTACTGCACAAACATGTTCCCTAGCAACCCTCATGATTGACCCTTTCTACCGTACCTTACATGGCTTCATGGTATGATGATGTCACACATGATGTCATCAATGAACTTCTTGTTCTGATTGGTTAGATTCTAATAGAGAAGGAGTGGCTATCATTTGGTCACAAGTTCTCTCATCGATGTGGTCACCTTAACACAGAACCGAGGGATGTCTCTCCTGTGTTTGGCCAGTTCATTGAGTGTGTCTGGCAGATGAAGAATCAATTCCCTACAGCATTTGAGTTTAATGATGACTTCCTTTTAACCCTTCATGATCATGCCTATTCCTGCCAGGTAGGTGTATTCATTGTGATGTCACTTCCTGTGTGATGTCATTTGTTGTCCTGTGTAATGTTGTCACTTCCTGTAGTATGGAACATTTCTTGGCAACAATGAGAAAGAGAGACTGGAAATGAAGTAAGTTACCATTTACAAGTGATATAGTTTATGAATATCGTACTACAGTCTACAGTCAACCACTTACTCTTTATGGGGGTTGATATGGCAACGGTTAAATGACTATATCAATCCACTCTATGATGAAATGTCCCATCAAGATGTAATCAAGGTGTCTGTTGATTTCAAGCAATTACGGTAAGTAGTCTGTTGATCAAAGTATGCTTGCCACACAAATCTTGTCAAACAGGTATTGGACTGGGCTGTATAACAGGTTTAATGAGGCTGCCCACCCTAGGGAACTAGTAGAAGAGAAGGTGTCTTGTGTGACACAACAAAATGTCTGTCTGGATAGCCATATTTCACACATCACCAAGGTTCGTATTTCTTGGATTTCTGGCAGTAGCTATATTCGGTTGCCATCTATTGTACTGTGTTTACAATGAGAGGAGGTTGGTCGTGTATTGTTGTCCATCTCATTATCACAAAGGTGTTGAACTAAATGCCTTAGTGTCATTATCAAGTACTTTAATGGTGGAATTATAGATCCATGCCATATGCACCCAGAGCACTTCACAATACCCACCCCAACACAACACATGGCTTTCTCAGCTATGACACATTATCCTACTTCTTTTGAATGTGACAAAAACATATTTGGGGTCACTGTCAACATCATGTTTGGTTCACATTGGACAATATGGTGTATAGTCATTGACCTACTCTGTTGCTGCATTACTTCAACCATGCACAGCTCAGATTTTCAGGTGACTGCTCTATTAGGATATTCTGTCTCCACTGTACAGTCAATTTCAGTGCACATATAAACACGTGCTAATAAAATTCATTTAGCTAGTTTAATGGGCCTAATTGACAGAATGGCCGTGATATTATGTAAGGCTTAAATATTGCCTTTCCCAAATGTAGTCTAGTCCGGGAAAGGGTTGTATTAGACTATTTTATGGCTTCACATTGGAAATGTATGGTGAAAACTTTTTGGTCATAATCAGACATTTGAATGAAAAAGAAGTGTTAGCAGGTGAACCAGTACTACAAATGAGCCAAATTTTGAAAACTTGCATACTATAACCTGAGTGTCTGGTCTGTTTTCTTTACAGCAAATTGAAGTGCTAAAGATGAAGCTGTCTAAAATGGACTCCAATGAGGTAACTCACAATGGGTGGGCAGACACAAGTGTCCCTGATGACCGTGAGCTGTCACAAGACCTACCATCACCGGAACAATGTGATGGACACCAATTAGAGTATAATGACCCACTCTTACAACCTGTCAGAGGTGTAGAGTTTAATTGGGAGCCATTACGAAGTGTCAGCCAATGCCAGTGTGGGTCTCCTTTCTCATTTGCATACAGAAAGGTAAGTAGGTGCCTATATAGCTAGGAAATTTTGCAGGGGATAATTTCACTGTGTTTGTGAACCCTAAAATTCTAACTGTGCGTCCCAGTGGTTTAGTTTGTTTGATGTGTATAGCAGTATCTATATTGCTGTTGTTTAGACTCCCTATGCAGGTACAAGTTTAATTATATTTCTGTAATTATAATTACTGTAATCTTATTCTTGTTGCTGTAGTACCACTGCAGTAGGTGCGGTCATGTACTGTGTCACAATTGTGTGGACAAACAAGTCACCCTGCCATTCCATGCCAACCATAAGCCACAGAGGTGTTGTAAATCTTGTTACAAAGAGATTAGACTAATAAATAAGAGAACTACATGAACAAAAAATGAAAATTTATATTGCAATGAATTCTGTAATTAAAATTATAGTAAATTATTTTATGTAGTATACGGAATATGTGGCGCGTGATAATTATTTTGATTGTGCGCGATTTGTTGCAAATGGAAAAATTTTGGTTCTAGAGGTGCACGCTATCAGCCCAGAGGATCGCTTAATGGACAGTCAGGTAGATGATGCATACACGGACCACGCATATCTAGTCCGTATAATGCCATAATGCAGCAACTCAGTCAAGTCGAGCTATTATGTCAACAACTCTATGAGTCCGCCAGTTCTCAGGTGAGGACACAAGCGGAGAAGACGCTGATGGGATATTTCGAGTCACCAAATGCCCCGGCACAATGTCAAGTAATCCTGGAGCAATCACAAGTAAGTGATTACGTGACGTAGTATGACGTAATGGTGACATACCCTGTAGTCACCATACGCCCTGGTACTTGCTGCATCAACACTGACAAAACTAGTAACAAAGTCTGGTAGTCCGTTGAGCATAGAAGACAAAAAGCAGCTGCGTACGTTAACTATGGAGTTGTAACAAGCAAATTTGACATGATGAAATTTAGGTGATTATATTTTACACTACCTTAGTAACCGAGTGAAACTAGCACCATTTGTGACTCAGGCATTTTTGCAGGTATGGGGAGTGGGAATAGTCTCACATGGCCAAAGTAATCTGGCCATGCTAGACTAGAGATGGGGGTGGGTGTGTGTCATTGTGTCAAACAGTTTGTAGCACGGCTCACCAAACATGGCTGGTTTGACAGTGAACAGGAGGTGTTTGTATTCAGAGACATTGTGGACCAAGTGGGTAACCTGCTCAGGGTGAGTATTAGCAACACAACCTCCTACACACATGTCAGCTGTGACTGTCTCAGGGCTCAGTTGATCACTGCATCATCGGAGTACAACTGTTGCATCAGCTGGTGTTAGAGATGAACCAGTCTGAAAGTATGAGGTCTTTAAGTGACCACAGGAAAGTAGCAAGCTCCTTCAGAGATGAGTTACTCTTTGACATATTTAATTTGTCCTGTTCACTTCTTCGTCAAGTCGTTGTGTCTGATGAGACGCAGGTGAGGGACCTGCCACATGTCTCACTGTTGTAATGGTCACCATGTAGCACCCATTGGTGATGTGGCTGCTCAAGTTGTCATCTTCTTGTTTGAAGTTTGACTTCATTGGCACTTTAACTGATGAGAGCGCTGATGACTTTGCTGTTGTGCAAATCCCAACTACATGGCGATCTGTGTTCCTTGACTTTTCTACATTACAACTGTACTTTGATCTTTATCATCATCTCCCAGCTAACCTGGCAGCACTGGTATGTCTGCGTTTGTCCCACTGTATATCTTTGTTGTGTGTCTGTGTATTTGTCCTACTGTCTGTTTCCACTGTGTGTTTGGTGTGTGTACAGTGATCTATCCCAATTACATAGTTATGTAGTGTTTATGTGACTTGTCCTGTGTTTTGTCTGACTTACAAATCTGGACCACAGACTGTTATATGCTCTGTGGTCTGTGACCCACTTCTCCCACCTAATTTGGTTACCACCAGAATGCATGTGGGTGTGCGTGCTGTGTGTATGTGTTTCTCACTATTGGGCCACATATTCCATCAATTGTGTGTCATTATGTACATGTTGCTCCTTTCCTATTTCTATATTACTGTCACTGTATTCCCCTCCTGTAGTCAGTAAGCTGTCTGGTCCACCTGGCCTCCATAAGGCGGTCGTTATTCAGTACTGCTGAGAGAGGCAACTTCCTTGCTCAAATTGTCAAGGGATCTAAGGAAATACTACAATCACCTCAGTCACTTAGTGATCCTGAGTGTTATCATGAGTTTTGTCGGTTGCTAACAAGACTCAAGTCAAACTACCAGCTCAGTGAACTAGTCCGATTGGATGACTATCAAACATTTATTGAACTCGTAGCAAAGTTTACCATATCTAGCCTCCAGTCATGGCAATTCTCTAGTAATAGTATACACTATTTGCTGAGTTTGTGGCAACGACTGGTGGCATCCGTCCAGTACTTTAAGAGCAGTGATCCACACTTGTTGCAAACCTTTGCTCCTGAGGTTAGTCTTTATGTGGTGATTTTGTTCAGTGAGCATTCCTAGTACAGTATAAATGTTGGAACTTGTTTATGTAACTACTTGAGGACACCTGCATAATTCAGACACTACAGTATCCCTTATACCTTATACATAAACAGGGCTCAACAAGCTGGCCTTAGTTTTCAAGTTCCACTGTTATTTTGGATTCAAGAGAAGTAAGTTATATATTTGTGATTCAAGCTAGGGATGCTATGACAGTTGTCACAACAGCCCGTGGCTATGCGGAGATACAATATCCTACACCAATCTGCTCCTTCGTACACATACTATAATATAATTATGTTTTTGATATTGGTGCCAAAATTGTGTGGGCAACTGGAACATATGGGATAGTATTATATTATAGGCCACATAATGTATGAGGGATATAGGCTGTGGCTTTTAGTAATGAGTTCCTGTTTTATGCTAATATGGGATGGTTACCATGTGGGCTCTGTTAGGTATGTACCCTAGTTATGTGATTCATGAGTGTCTCCATGGTCACCACAGATCACTGAAGCATACATCACATCCAGGGTGGAATCTGTGGAGACAATACTGAGGTATCTGACTGGACAAATTTTATCGTAGCTCATGTCAACTTCATCATGTTGCCATAGAGACCAGCTTGACAACCTGCTTGACGATGATGCAATGATTGGTACCCAGTTAGACCAGATCAGCACAATAGCCAGACTGGTATATGGCAAAACATGTACTCTACTGGTACAACTGTTTGATGAGGTGGCTGGACGTTACCAGGAACAGATGCAACAAATCACTGATGCTTGGCAACTAATAGAAGGTAATTGGGATACCTCCATGTTGGACACTATTCCACACTAGTTAGTTTTGTGATTGATAGTGAAACCTCAGGCACCCTGGGAGATGTTGTTTTATTAATGAAGTCATGAACAGTGGTGATTCTAGAGCTGTTGCTGTGAGTCTGGGTGCAATTCCCAGAAGCTGTAGCATTTACAGGCTGTAAAATGGTTTTAAATTGATGCTAAAAACAAGAAAAATACCAAAACTAACAACGCAATCTGCACTACAACTTTTCCCTGAAATTTTTCAAAACTTAATTTTTAACAGCCCTGGGGGTTAGTGCCCCCTTAAAAATTGCTTATGGTCTCGAAGCACACCTTAGTTATGTTTTGGGACCCACTTGTCATGGCCACTGTAATGAGGTGGTCTTTTTAAACAGGTGGTCACTAAATGAGAACACTAAGACCATGTAACTATTGCTGATCAGCCTGATTTTCTTAAAATAATTATCTCAACTGTTATAATTTTTATGCTGTACAAATTTTCACATCTGTCTTTATCATATTCTAACCACATGATACTACTGTTGTCAGTAGTGTGGTTAAATTGAAAGTTTTAATGGAAAAATTATCTTGCTTTGAAAGGTCTAAATGTCTATAAGATGGCCTAGATCGCTGTAGTTATATCCCTTTTACTGTATGCACTGAACTCTGAAACATAATTCTGCTGGCTTACTTACAATAGTTTCAGGGAGCCATGCATTTCCTGATGCTAGGTGGGACTCTTATGCTCACTTCAGTAGATATCAACTCAAAGTGTAGCCATGACTAGTGATTGTGGCTTTTTCCAGTGATCCATACATGTTTGTGCTTCTGAGTTAGTTGACATTGTAGTGGTACATTCATTTTCTATCATTGTTCTGGCTGAACTCTTTGGCAGCTTGTGGTCTGTGAAATGGCAACCCAGTATCTAGATATTTTTAATACCAAACACACTTGTCTCTAGAGCCTCATTCAGCTAAACATACAGTAGTTCCTTTTTTTAGCTGGAGATATATACAGAATAGGAGCAAAGCTGACTAAGTGTTTGGCTATTTAAATGGTCATGAGGACCATATTATATGTACTAACATTGTTTGGCTTCTTGAGGAGCATGACCAAATAAGCATTTATTTTGGCAGTAGTGTTTCTGGGGTTGAACTTCTATTATCATAGTTTAAACCCATTTAACCTGTGATAGATTGTTCAGGGTTGGCTGCTCAATGACTTTCTTAATAGGGTTTCACACCCTCCTTCATTATCTATGCCCTGAAACATAACAAGTACACATTCCTCTTCAGCATTTGTGGTCATCACAGCATGTTCAAGTGGTGCTATACACTTGCATATTCTCTGAAGTTTACTGTCAATTACAAAAGTGAAAATCACTGCACTCACTGTAATTCTATATGTGCCTTTGCAAACTGTTTGAAGAATTTACTAACTACTACTAAATGTGTATTCAGTTTTCTAAATTGTTTCCAGGACAACTGACTTGGTTGGTGTATCTGATTGGCTCCGTTATTGGTGGGCGTGTCTCAGATACAAATTCTGAAGAATATGATCGTATGGACGGACAGCTGGTGTGTCGGTATGGAACTCACCATGCTAATCATTTTAAAGTTTAGTTGCATATTATCCTTAATTTAGTGTCCTACAACTTATGTCTGTAAATGATCTTCACCTGGCCACACATGCCAGTAACCACTTAGATTTAGCTTTCCTTAGCTTCTTTGAACAATTTCGTAAGATTTACATTGGAGACAGTATTCAGAAAAATTCACAGGTATGTTGTCATGGTTACAGCAGTAATGAGATCTTGGTTGCTAGGTATATCAAGCATTAGCTGAACAGTTGGGACTCAATGGAGAGACAGCTGTACTAGATGTGTTTGTTAATAAAATGTACTGTTTATTATGGCAGTGGCTATAAATCAGGTGTAATCTTGACCCTTTTGCTTGTAGCATGACCAATCTTAAGCACTGGACCACTTGCAGTACAATAATTGATAAGACCCTACAATTGTTTAGTGACCTCTCTGTAGGGTGAGTGTACGTGTGTGTACGTCACCCCAATCATGTGATCCTCTCACAGGTATAGTAGTGTACGTAAACTAATCAAATTGGATAGTATACAGTTTGTCCTCAACAACCACACTGTGAGTAGTACATAATTAAGTGGTGTGTTACGTCATATGACATATGTCACAGCCGGCTAATTTCCCTTTCCTTGATGTATCATTTCACAATTTGGACTTGAGATATCGGACCATATTCTACCGAGCCCTTGGCAGGCTATTTCTAGCCTATCAAATTGAAGATGAAGAACAATTTGTTACATTTGTAGCACCCCTTACAGGTAATATGGTTATGATGCTCTTATGTCACTGGTGACTTGTTATTGGTACCTAATGTGTCCTGATTGTTAGCCACATTCCAGAAAGCAGCTTCCATGATGTCTGGCAATTCGCAAGTTGTTAATGAAGACCATCTTAAGGTAGATCATGCGATGCTTGCTGTAATCACATGATCCATGCAGAGAACACTGGTTGGGTTATGCAGAGATTTGCGAGGAATTGCATTTGCTTTCAACAGTAAATTTTCATACAAGCTACTGTTTGAATGGATGTATCCTTTAGTTGTAGATAAGAGATAAGAATAGGTTGGTCATATGTCATTAATGATAAACACCTCAGTATTGATTTCCCTTAGTTCTAATACTGTAAGTATCAAAATACCTTTATCATATATCACTTAGGCCAATGTCAAGTATTCTATTGTGCTAATAAGGATTCATGTATCTCTCCTTTCAGACCTCTCAATAGAGTTCTATCATCCCTACACATTCTTTTCTAGCTATGAAGCAATACAGTATGTATGTACTGATTCCAAGGCACCATGTTTGCTTGTACAATTACATTGTATATACATCATCCAGAAGGCTCATTCTCACTTATCAATAGTGTTTTTAAGTTTTACGGGCTTGTTATGACATGTGACCAACCTACTCTGCTTCATTGTTTGTCTATCTGCAAGTTGCGTTTCTAGCCTTAGCCCCTCCCCTTAGTTACCCTGCATACACTGGCTTGTTGTTGGAAGCCTTGCAACTATGGTTCCATGATCCCATGGTAACCACACCTATTTTGAAACTAATGGCTGAGCTTGTGCTGAACAGGTGGGTGTGGCTGATATAGCTATTATGTCGTCATAGTGGATGTGATAGGTCACAACGACTTCATTTTGACATCACTTCACCTAATGCTGTGTTGTTGTTCCGAGAGGCATCAAAGGCTATTTGTAATTATGGTAAGTACTAACACCAGCTGTTGTTACTATGGTGATCCTACAGGTCGTCAAATACTAACAATTACTGATATCCCTGACAACCAGCTGTACTCCATGAAGTATGTGTACTGGGGATTACCCCTGATACCTTTTATTAAAGACACTCTGTGTGATGAGGTGTCTGCACAAGGACTCTTCTAATAGTATACTGTTAAGCATGCATACTTTTGGACCCCTGAAATCAGGACATCTCTCTGATAACTTGATACTCAGGACACTCAGAAATAGTCCCAACATGTTAAACAGTTTATATGTATAACCAAACCTTATTTGATTATGGGTGGCCCTATGGCAAACTTGACAAGTTTGTTATGCAGTCAAAAGTTGCTGGAACTGCATGGCAAGGATATTGTAGTTATTCAGTCATTCATACAGTGGCTTTTTGTACTATACAAGATAAATTTGCTGTAAATTTAGTAAGCACCAGTCAAAAATTACAATGCATTGTGGGAAGTTATTTATTTTCCTATGATTGTGGTGTCCTTACACATAGGTTGAAGGGAGTGTCGATATGTTTCAACATGTTGAAGTCTACACTGTGTGGCAACTACCTCAACTTTGGTGTGTTTCAGTTGTATGGTGACCGAGCACTGGATGATGCGCTAAACATGTTTGTACAAATTGTTGTCTCAGTCCCACACAACAGCTTGCTGGTGAGCTATCCTCACCCCCTATGAATCATGTGATCCCATCCACAGATCTATACCAAACTGGGCCAAGCCTACTACAGCCTGCTGGAAATTATGTTACAAGATCACATGAACTTTGTAGCATCATTAGAGCTAGAAGTGAGTGCCATTATGGAATGATTGTCATTAGCAACACATGATGTCCCACAACAGATCTTCCTATACATATTAACATCAGTGTCACAAGGATTAACAGCAATTGGTATGGGTTGTGTGTAACTGTTAACATTACTAGTTTATCAGGACTCAGTATTGGTCTCCCTGTAGAGTAGCTAGCTTACTGGGTCTCCTGATTTAGTTTGCTTAACAGTTGTTGCTGGTTGCTATGCACTACAGTAGTATGCTAACTAGTGTGGGCTGTATGTTCAAGTTAACAAGAATATCTGGTTTAACAGGTCTCCCTGTAGAATAGCTGGCTTATAACTAGGTCTCCCAATTATTGGGTATTATTGTGGTGGTCTGTTACAGACACGATGGTGTGCACTAGTGCATGTACATCGCTGGATCACATTTTAACATTTTTATTCAAGAAGTTGAGCAAGAAACAAATTCCTCAGTCCCCCACCAACCAGCCACCATTACTCAGAATACTAGACTTTCATCGAGAGGTCTTTCAGGAGGTATGAACCATAAGGTTGGTCATGTGAGAGACAAGCCTTAGTTACCACAATGTAGATCTTGTGCAGATTGTAGCATGTTTATTTCCATTTTTTTTAATGGCATCATAAAATTTTATATTATTGTAACTTTCAGTTCATATTGTGAGCAAACCACAAGTTTACCATTTGCTGTTATTTTATTGTGGTACTTTAATAACAAAACCCAGCTTGAAAATAAACTCACATCTGTGGCACATGACCAACCTCATTGAGATAGAATTGTTGTCTTAATTGTCATGGTGACAGATGTTGTCAGCCATCTTTAACATCATCATGTATGAAGAATGTAAGAACCAATGGTCTATGTCGCGCCCCCTTCTGGGACTAATACTATTAAATGAAGAGGTGATGATTAACTTGTATAACTGTACAAGTATTTCATCGTGGGTTTGTTGTAGTATTTTCAAACACTACGGGATAGGATTGTCAGCTTACAGCTGCCAGATGTGCAGCAATCGATGGCAGTATCATTTGAGAGCCTGATGACCGACGTGGCCAGAAACCTCACTGCTAAAAATAGAGACAAGTATGCTATGTGTTCTACAAATAGAAAGTGTGTTACTATTTCTATTATTCCACTAGGTTTACTCAGAATTTGTCCATATTTAGGAGAGATGTGTGGAATTGTATGAAGGATGTAATGGCACCATCTTCACAATGTGTAGGCTCAACAGACATGATGACATAGCAGTCACTGTCCTAGCTAATATACTTATTATCACATTCTTGTATAAAGCAGTAAAAACATTGCATGAAAAGTGCAACACATGGGACAAAAAGACAACAATTACAATTGTGAATTACGTGGGATGAGGTAGTGAATTATTTAATGAAATGTTATTGTTCCCTTCTGTTGCCATGGTGCCACTGGATATGGCTGCCACCTTTAGTGAGTTGAGTTTTGAAGGAGAACTCTTTGATGATTTAGTTGTCTTGGTAATGGGAACCTTTGATATGGTTAATAATCCAATGATGTCCTTGATAGTGTGGTATAGTATGTTCTTTACCTGTGAAGATCATGTGATGTCATGTGAGCAAAACACTGGGTACAGAACATTAATTTTTAAGTGAAAGGTTCACAATGTTTTTCAAAGCAGTGAGAATGCTATCCAGCTGAATTTTTATTTTATTAATAGTGTACAGATGGCAGAAAAAACTAAAACACCATAACAGTGAAATAAAATAAAAAATTACAACCAAATGTGAGCAAAAATTGGATCTTGCTTATAAAATCTACCATACAGTAGATCTCTTTATAAAGTACGCTCCATATAAATAATACCACTAGAACTAAAGATTGTACTATCTCCTGATCCTTCATTCATATTTTCTACAGGGCTAATATAATTATTTGACAACAAATTATTCTATAGTTTGTTGACATTCACCTGGAACATACTGGGTTTTCCTTTTATGACTTGTTACCAGTGTTGGGAGTAACGTGTTACGTAATATTATTACTTTTGTGGTAACTAAGTAATATAACGAAATACGCTAGAAAAACGGGTAATATAACTTGATTTACTTTACTTACAAATGTAACGCATTACCTAAGTAATATAGTTACTGTAACGAGTCTAATATTACATAATATTATTACTACAAGTAACAAAGTTACTAATCTCGTTAGTTAACTTCTGAGTAACGCCTAGCCAAAACGAAGTAACGAAGCCTACTGAATGAAGCTTATTCACCAGCTTCTTACTTATAACCAAGATTTGCACATTGTCCAACAACGCAATCATGTCATGTGATAAAGTGGTAGTTTCACAGGTGACAGTTTAAGGCTGTGAACACAAAGTAATATAATATGTAATATTATTACAGTTACTTTATTTTATGGGTAATATGTAACTGTAACTAAATAGTTCAGCTGCAAGTAATATGTAACTAGTTACTTTCACAAAGTAACTTGCCCAACACTGCTTGTTACATTCCAAAACATTGTGAACATGTCAACAAAGTGCAAATAATACAAGTGGCATTACAAGTACTTGTGATCATCTCAACAAAAAGTTTACACAATTTTTCTTTTTATTGTCTCAGTATTATCTAATGTCCAAGGAATGGGTTACCAAAGTTTCAGCATATTATGGTGGAAGACCAAACAAATTGATTCATAGAGAAATAATTATAGCTTTATATTCACTTGTGCATACAGGCGTTTCCAATAAAAAGGGCCAACAATCTTTCTGTACTGTGTCATACACAAAAGCAACGAATACCCTTGAGATTACAGGAATGAAACAAAGACACTTGAACTCAGGTGAATAAGATGGTGTAAAGTTTAGACTATCTTCTTTGAGTAATAGCTTGTTTAAACTTGTATATCTTTTGTAATAATTAAGTTCACCTATATGTGACCGGCTGAGCAAAAACTGGCAGTTTTCGCACTTAATTCGAATTCCATTTTATTGCATCTCTGTAATCTATAGTAACAAAAGAGTGGACAGCCAAAGTTTCAGCCTTTTATGATGAATGGTCTTGGAGTTGTAGTGCTTGACAGTTGTAACAGTGATAAACTCGATTTGTATAGCAACAATACGGGGAAATAAATTACAGGCGCTTATATAATCTTACGATTGAAACAAGCTACTAAGATGGGACTTGGCTCAATCTGTGCACCATGAACTGGCAAATCAATCAAGGTATAGTGCTTTCCCTGTTACTCCTTTATGTTGACAAACAAGAAGACCATTCCAACTAAGAAATGACGATGGTGAATGCTGTTTTTACTGCATCGTAAATAAGCATTCAACTCATGTATCTGTTGCTGTATGAACACGAAACAAGGATTGTCTTACTTTCCATAAACAGACGAATCCAGTGGTATATAAGTTATATTGATTTGAGCTTACTCTCAGTGCATATGAATGTGATTAAAGCGTACATAATTTTTTCATGTAGCATGCATATTTTTTACCTAGTGTATTTCAATACGGTTTTATGGCAAAATAGCGTTTTGCAACTCAGCGGGTCATATTGTAAATTTCAAAAGTACGCTTATGCAGAGAGGGTCACACTATAAGATTCAGGCGTGAAATTTTGGGAAAACTCAGGTGAAGACTATAGAGCATGCCTGTACTGGACATACATATGACATGATACAGTTATAGATGGTGTTGTGTACCTGCAGTTTATCCTCATGATTAGTGTGGTTCTCAGAGAGTTGACGAAACTCTTCGGTGAGTTGTAGACACTTGCTCATGTGCTGTGGGTGGAACATGTTAAAACTAGTGTGTAAGGTTAATGATGATAATAACTCACTTCAGGGGACACAAAGTCCTCAGCCACTTTTATACAGCTACACAAGTTACGCACCTGTAGAAAATATGAGCAGTAGAGAAGGATGGTGACATGCCATGTGTGTTGTGTGTGTGTGCGTGTGTGTGTGTGTGTGTGTGTGTGTGTGTGTGTGTGTGTGTGTGTGTGTGTGTGTGTGTGTGTGTGTGTGTGTGTGTGTGTGTGTGTGTGTGTGTGTGTGTGTGTGTGTGTGTGTGTGTGTGTGTGTGTGTGTGTGCTGTCTAGCATAGTATCTCTATTGACTGTGTAGCCATCCAACAAATCATCTCCCAACCGATTTACACACTATCAGCTGTCAACCAATTACTCACTACATGAACACTACATGAACACTACAAACACAAGAAATATTGTTTATGCCCCCAGCAAAGTGGCATTGTTGCATAACAAAGTACTACAAATTACATTATCCAGCTGGTGTAATGGGGACACTGAGTGCTCAGTGAAATGAACAAGTTATGTGAACTTTGTAAACTGAGAGGACACACTACACCACAATATCAACTGGTCAAGTATTTAATTTCAAAATTCAATCACACAGTGAAACTATTCCATCAAACAGTAAGCTGTTTATTGCCAGTCTTACAACAAATTACACAACACACTACAAGTACTACATAGGAACTATACCACAACACACATGTGCTCACCTGATGGGGGGCACCAGCTGGGATAAACACAGCATCTCCAACACACTGAGCAATAGTGTACCCTTGTACTCCATATTCCTCCAGTAATCTCTTCCTCAGTTCAGTGGTCAAGTAGAAACACTGATCATGTATAGGGTCAGTACCGGGAGGTTGATGGTAGTCGTGGTAATTCTCCTCACATGCCTATATGTCATGATCATGTAACCATGGTAATACAATTTAACCAATCAAACCTTAGCAAGCAGTGCTCTGATTTTTGGAGCATCCGAAGGACTGTAGATGTGCCATATAGCTCCCTGCAGGTGTGGGCATGGCTAACATGACATCATAAATCATGTGATACACTCACCACTCGTTCATTAGTAGCTCTCAACCTTTCCACAGTTTGTGGACAACACTCCCTGGCAACCACCTCATCTATCAGAGCAGCTGTAACAATATTGTGTTGCTATTGGTAACATGTCTGTCACTATGGTGATGTGTGTTTACTACTCCCTGGGGCTAAACATGGCTTCAATTAGCAGTGATCAGAGTTTAAGTGATTGCAAGTGATTAAAGAAGGAAGCCATAATGATTATGAAAACACAAGCTACTTGCAGCCTAAGGTATAAAATGCACATAGCTAGAAGTGTTGGAAGTAGAGTCATAGATCATTAATTTCGAGTTTCAACATGAGCCCCAACTATCAAATACTGAAAAGTGAGGTGGCCATTACCCAACTATGTTCACCTCATTTGTTACACAACATTACAAATGTAAAACAGTATGAGAAGTGCCTCTGTAATTAATCCAGTCGCTACGGAAAATAAGAACAATTCCAGTTACAAATGTGAGCGAGCTGAGATAATAAGTGCTACCACGATTGACACCTTGCCGTGATAGCAAAAAGAAATGGGACACAAAGGAGGAGAAAAGGTGACTCCATGATACATACACTGTACGTACTGTGATATGCCAAAAGGCACCTATTCAGCTGAAGCAATGTCCAGAAATCAAGCCAATAAGCAACAAGTAACTTTCAAAGTTTTTGTTGGCTGTGTTAGACAGGTGGATTACTGAACAACCTGAGTAATTATAAGTTTATAGAGTATTGAACAGTTGGCCTTTACAACAAGTTCCCCTGTACAACATCCTAATAGTTGCAAACCTTCAGTAACAGCATAGTTTGGATCACATGATCCCTCTGGTATGGCACAGTACACCATCACATTGACAGCATCAGCAATATCAAGGTGTAAGTTAGTTGTGCTGCAATCTGGAGTGCTAGCCGACCCTGTACACAGGGAGTCAAAGTTGCATAGTAGCATAGACACACTCACCATAAGCACTGTACATTTTAGGACCAAGGTCAGGTCGCACAAAGAAGTCTGGTAAGCTACAGGAACCATAAGATTAGCTACAACTCATATTACACAATAACATTAACATACCTGGAAGCAATGTTCAATACGCCATCTCTCTTCGTGTAGTCTGGAATTGGTTTGGCTGTTGCAAGGTCCCGGTATCGCCGTGGCAATTTGTCACGGAAATCATCACCAGTTGGCCAGTCCTTCAATTTTAGTAGACGGTAATTAGTACCTGCAGTGTTCTTCTGTCGATCTGAACAGGGGAAAGAAGAAATTTGACAAATATACCTAACTGCTAAGATTCACAATGAAACCCTAAGGTCATTCTGAAATGTGGATGCCTTGATACATTCAACCATACATAGATTTGCAAGAAGCCTCTCCTTCAGTATAAGAAATCTAATTGCACCTCACTGACTTCAGCATATTCCAAAGGTAATTGGAATGAAGTATTTCAGTATATACTGAGACTCAGAATTCTGTACAAAACGGCTGTGCAGATTTTTAAAGGATATACTAGACTATCAGCACCATGGGGAAAGTCTGCGTATTTGTATTATGCAATTATTTAGACATAGGGACATTGACAATGAAGTCCAGTAATGCCGTCACCATGGCACTGACAATGACAAAAAGATAATATGTGACTGGATTTGCGAAAAGGGGTCTTCCGCACACATCCAATTGTATGAACTTGGAAGACCATTACGTGGTGTTCAAGAAAGATACATACCTGAAATTTTCACCATCCATTAGCCTATGTTGGTGCACAATACTGACCAAATTTCAAGACAATAACTTTTCCCAAACTTAAGTTATGAATTGTCAAAGTTGGTAAATTGGATGTGTATGGAAGGCCCCTTTTCGTAAATCTGGTCACATATATTGTGGCCTTGTGTGTCACTCAAGAACTTGTAAGGTTTGTTTTTTGCATTTAGTTGTGAACTTGCCTTGTGACATGAAGTCTTGCCCCAACTAGGCTCACTTCAAAACAAGAGTGCAAAATGATACAGTGTATATAACCATTTTGGAGATTCTCTGGGTGAATAAAACTATTGAGCAAGATTTTGGGAAGAAAGTCCTACTGTGTTGTAAGATTATACAGAATTTGTAGGGAGATTCCACTGATTACAGCTACTAAGTTTACTGCAAACACAACTCACAATCAAGGTTCTCAAAGCCATCCCAGAAATGAGAGATCAAACAATTCCTGATCACCAGACCCTCATAGCAGTCGACCAGGTCAGCATATTCATCACCTGTACACACAATTTGGCATCATAGCTAGCTCATGTGATTAGCCACACCCCTCACCAAAATCCCTGACAAAAGACTGCGGTGTCCACAACTCCATGTTGAGCTGATGATGTATTCCTGACATTACAATTGGCTATGGTGGAAGAAATGATCTTATTTGGTTATTTAACTAGGGAAAATCCCATCAATGTTTTATAATTTTTTGCTTCACGTAGTCTCACAAACTGTACCCAGTAAATAATAAATGCTACAGTTCTTATCAGGTTAATATGCTTAATGGTCACCTCATAGATAAGACCACCTTATTACAGTGACCACTTCAAGTAAGTCCCAAATGTAGCTAAGGCAGAGGAGGGCGGAAGCGCTTCAGGCGCTACTTGAAAATATTACCTTAATTGCATAGTTTAATCACGTGAACCTCAATAGTCTCAATACAAAACTAGCGAATGGTGGTGATCGCTGATGATCGCTAGATATTTTGGTTGTGCTTCGTGTAAGGATTAAAATAGTGCAGTTTGTTTTGTAAAAGCGCTTAGTTTTCTAGGCAAAACTGATGGAACAATATTTTGCATATATAGCAATACTAGCGCTAGCAAGGTATTTATATTCTAAACGAAACAATGATGCCACAGTTTGTTACATCGTCCACACATTTTAGTTCACCCAGAAACCAATGGTTTAGCATAATTCATTTTAGCAGCACTTAAACCGCTTCCGCCCTCCTCTGTAGCTAAGGTGTTCTACATGACCTTATTAATAACATTACTGTGAGGCCTGGTCCCAAAAGTGGTGCTACAGTTTCATCATTTAGGAAGTCACTGAAAACTGAAAAGTAAGCTTGTTAAACTCAAAGTGGATCACAATATTTGCTGAGGTCCTGTTGCAAGGATTATGCAAACACTTGCATTACCCCCCCAGGCCATCATCTGTTGGCCAGACAGCAGGTGTTAGCACAAGCCACACAACAACAGTATTGGGTGTACTTCAGGTGACCAATACCAGCAGCACCCATTGTTTTGCTAACCCACTAAACCTCAGCCACTCCACACAGTACATGTTTACTGTATTCATATTGAAGCCTGGTTACCAACAATGTATAGTAATGCTTCTCTGCAGTTTAATTATCCACAAATAAAATGGATCACACAATGGTTGGGTTAGGAAGTTGGGTTTACTAAGGCTACAGCTAGAAGTATTGATGCACTTAACACCTGCTAGTTTAGTGGCTAGAAGACCACGTGTGTCAATTAGTTGATCACAACATTGTTTAAAATTCAACATAGCTCAAAATAAAACATACATACCTCTCCTCTTCTCCAGTGCTCCTGGAAGGCGGCCATATTTCCCTCATGTAATGGGTCCTTTAGCCACAGCAGACGATTGTCGCAAAGTGTGGCAATCTGCATGTCACTACTGTATACTCCCCTGGGTAGAAAAGTGTCCTCATTGGTACTAGATACAGAGTGGTCGCCATGACACTCGTAACAATTGCCACAGTCACATCTTGTATCGTTGTTGTCAGGGTGGTGATTGTTCCATGACGATGGCACTTCAGTGGTATCATCTTGAGATGAAGTGGACAACAAATGTATTAGTAAATTATCAGAACTACTCTCTGAGTTATGATGCTGTAAACTGCTGCCATTAGACTGCTGATGTTGTTTACTGTTGTTGTTATTATCATGTGTTTCTTGTAACTGGTGTATTCTCTGTCTAGCGTACTGTACAAGTCTGTCACATCGAGGGAGGGTGATCTTGTGACGTGTGCACAAGTCGATCAACTGAGCAAACACATCCTTCCATAACACTAGCAATTACAGTATATGATGTCATATGTCAAGAGGATTATGTGATCTCACCTAGGTCGGGGATGATGTGCACTAATAAGAGATTGGAGGGAAAATGAGGTTGCGAGGTGGAATCCTGTTCATCAGAGGGGATGCAGGATGGCCAACAGTTGCTAGAACTGACCGCTCCAACTGTAGGTAAGATAGTATAGTATGTATAGTATGCAGAGTGTTGTACCAATTGCATTTTGTACACTAAACAATATGTGACCAGCTAAGTGAAAACCTGACTATGTATGACATGAATACATCTTGTGGACACCTTCTACTACCTACTGTTGTGGGTAGTAGAAAGGGTCCACATCTACACACATGCATGTGTATGTGTATTCCGTATTGTGCTGCTTTGCTTGTTTATAATAAAATTCGTTATGCTTCACATCATGGAATATTGACATCATGGAATATTGACATCCTAATATGCAAAACAGTAGCCCACACTACAGCAAACTGCTGTTTAAAATACCACTCAACCAGACAAGGACAGTCAAATACCACTCATACAATCCAATTATGGGATAAGGGTGGTGAAGGGTAAAACCACTGTCATCAGCAGTGATTATTTCATTTCACCCATCACTGCTGCACACAATAGGGCAGTCCATAGAGGCTGATCATGCATTACTAAAAGTATTGAAGCTCAACACCTCGGTAACTACTAGAATTCTAAGCATATTGTCCCAGAGCCCCTTATTCCAACCACCCAGACACTAAAAAGCAAGCCCTACATTACCAATGCCCTGTGACCATGACAAAGAAAGTTTTTAACTGGCCATCATGTTAGATTGTGCAAACAAATAACTAAGTGTTTTGGACAGGACTTCACATCATGTGCAGTCATCATACACAAATAATTGTAACCAGTATGTTAACTATCACATTACAATACACACAATTAGGGAGATGTAATATGATACAGTACAACATGACATGGTGTTTTGTACATGACATCAGTGTGTGTGTTTATTATGCAGTGGGTAGCTTGGCTAAACTGTATGTGGTTATCAACACAAATAATCAATCAATCATTGGGGGTACTGTCATTTTATGAGTTACTAAACAACTGGCAATGCTCTAGAAATCAAGCTCTTGTCAGAATGAGGCACCACTGTGTGACATGATTTACTGTCCTAGCTGGCCAAGGCCATCAGAATTTTCATAAGATGTCTTGACTCTGAACTGAGGAAAGTCAGTTGAGTAAAGGAGACACATGAGTCTTAATAACCTCATTAATAACACCACCTTATTTATAGCGGCAAAGTCAAAGGTATAATAGTGGTAGCCAGTACTAGTAGAAATAAGGGTCAGAAATGGGCTGACTACTTTTGGAAGATAGAAATTTAGGTTGTTGATGGCTCCCAGTCATGATCTTATTAATTTAATGAAGCTCCTTCAATATTGAGGCCATATGTCTTAGTTCCTTGGGCAACCATATTAGTGAAGTTTCATTGCATGAAAAACAACTTAATTTTTTTTTACTTCACACACCACTCTCATGTGCTACTGTTGTAGGGCCAGATAACTACTAGTCTGGTAATAATAAATTACACTACATATCTTTCCACTGACATCACTCGTGTGTGAAATGTGCAACCATACAAGAATGGCTTCTAGGAAATGTACAGAATTCATGGATATGTGGTAGTAACAGGGAAATTTTAGTTATAAGTAGTTTTACAATTAATTATTATCTTTCACCATAATCTACTTAAATCAATTATAGAATGTGCATAACTGGACACATTGGGACCAATAGTCTTGATCTGATGATCAAGGTGGCCTGACTTTCCACTTCAATTTAAGGAATATATTGTGGGATCTCATCTGGTGTCTACATTAACAGGTTCAGTTTCCAATAAGTGCTTACCTTGGTTGCTGGCCCCGGACAGACAGTGCAAGTAGCAGGTGTTACAGACGGAGAAGCCACATTGATCACAAACCCAATGGGTGTTAAAGATCGTTGTTTCACAAGTATCACACAACTCTCTCACCCCCTTCACAGCTTTGCGCCAGTACATTGGCTCTGAAATGAAAGACACTAAATAGTGAGTATTAAATACAGTACAACTCACTGGATTCATTAGCCTTCCAGCACTCTATGGCTCTCAATTCTTCAAACATGACCGTGATGAAATTCTTGGCAATGTATGACAGCACGTAAGGTGCAGTCTCTCTGTCTATTCCACTGTAACCTGCATGAATCACATGATCCCATAATTAGCGTTAATCTCACAGACAAGGTCACATGATTTACCAACAACAAAAAAGCAGAGGTGACAAATGACCCTTAATATTTATTAAGTAGCTCCACTTAAAAATCAAATACACTGTTGGGTGATTAGCCCAAGAACAGCAGATTGGACCACACACCACTACAACAACCACACGACCACATCAGGTTATAGAGTTTACCACATTGTGGGAATGTGGTTACTGAATATTATCAGTGCTAGCTCACCAGTTTTGAGAGGGACCCATGGGATCACAGCTTCTTTGGTAACATCAGAGTTGTCAGCAAATCCAACAGTTATCAATGTCCCTTCCTCCTGGTCTACTTTTAACCTGTGGAGTATCGTTATTGTCACTCTGATACACTGGAAATACCTTCTAAATTCCAGGAAGCGGCAATAGTCAGAGTTTGGCCCTTGTTTCTGGTAACAATCCCTACACTGGCTGACCCCAGGACATCGGTCACAGAACACACTCTACACAGTGAACACCATACAATACACAGCATACAGTAGGAGAAGTTGTCCTTACCTGCAAGACAATGCTTCCAGATGTGGTCTGAGCAAACCAGTTTTCCCTGCCAGAGTTCCTCTTAAAACCTGCTTTACGACCTCTCTTCCCAGGAGCTTTGAACCGTTTAGCTAAATCCATTTCTAAAGTAACATCAATAATGACTGAATGTCAGCAGGGATGATGGTATACCTTCTTTAGACCGTCTCTTCTTATTCTTTGGTATTAGCCCTCTACCTCGAAGCTCCTCTCTCTGTTTCTTCTCCCTCTGTGACAACCTTGGTCTTCCCCTACCTCGCTTGGCCTCCTAATATCAAATGGCAGTAGTGTATCAATATGGTATGGGCACCTTACCTGTGTAGAACTGCTACTAGTCTTAACACCTTCACGAATATTGAAGTCAAACCGAGAGACTGAGCCGAGGTTAACTCCACTAACAGGGCTGAATACACTGTCACAAGGATCACAGTCTGGCTCTATTCTGGGGTATAGGCAGTTGCCACTAAATTCTCCACCAAAGTTTGCCAAGTTAGGCAGGCTGCCGGTGAAGTTATGCAGAGCAGTTCTTGCTAAACTATCAGAGCCATCTGATCTACGCTGGTCAGTGCCAGTGGAGTTGAGTAAGTTCCTTCTATTCTCATAATGGATGATGGAACATTCGCTTGATTGATCACTTTCTTGTGCTCCAGTTGCCTCCAGAATTTCAGGTGGCTTAACTATTTGAGCAGGTGGCCGATCAATTGCTGGAACACGAGAAGGGTAACCTCCTTGCATTGGCAACTGGTTGAGATGAGGCTCAGAGTTTCTCATAACATGTTGATAGTGTAGGGGACTAGAGAAGTAGTTGTGCTGTTGATATCGATCTCCCTCACTCAATACTGGCATACTGATTGCTGGCATTTGTGACAACTGCCCCGGCTCAGGATAATAGCCCCAGGTGTTGCGTGGCAACATCATATCTGAGTCATGTGGTTTGAACATATCAGCATTGTTAGTTGGTTCTGGTTCATCAGGAAGTTCTGGCTCTTCATCTAGTATTTGCATGAGTGCATCCAATGTGTTATTGGGGTGGTGTGAAGCTACATGTATGTTAGGCTGAGAGTAACTACGTGATAGCATGTTTGATCTCTTGGCTGGAGGGACATAGCTATCGTACGCTGGTGGCCTCTTGGGTAACACAGGCACAAAGTTCACAGTGGGTCTGTTAGTGTGGATGTTAAGGTTGAACTCACTCCTAGCTCGTGCTGGCATCTGAGGGGGCACAAATGACTCCACGACTGTGTCCTCCCTAGTGGAATTAAGCCCAAAATTGTAAGCTGCATAAGGTCTGTGGATCTGAGGGAGAGATTCAGCACGTATTAACCCCCCACCATAACCTGTGTCGCCACGATCTTGTAAATGAGGAGGAAATGGTGTGGGGTTAAATGGCACTGATGCAACAGATTTGGCTGGTAATATGGAGGGTGGGTTCATTGATCCAGATGTTATTGTTTCCACTGGAGTTGTGGCTGCACTAGAAGCAGAAGGTGCTATGTTGGATGATGCCTCAGGTAAAACTTTATCAGATGATTCATCCTCTGGCTCCTTTTTAAAACCCCCACTGTTATCGTTAGGTTGATACTCTATGGTGCTGCGTTTAGCAGTGACATCGTCTGCTGGTGCAGCATCAAACGGTGGGGCCATGGTATCTGGATAGTGCATACCATTCTGCAGATTTCCCATTCCAGCTACCAATCCTGTTCCAGCAGGGGGGTTAGGTAGCCATGACAATGAGCTGTGTTCTGGTGGGGACTGCCATGGGCTGAGACCAGAATGGTAATCAGTAGGTGGAAGGTGGTTGGGGAGTGCAGGAACTGGATACTAAAAGAAACAATACAATATCTCATATTTTAGACATATGTTACCCACATGGCATCCACTAGTTAGGGACGAGCGACGGTCCATCCTTGGACGTGACGATATCAACAATTCATCCACTGCAGGTAACCCCCCATAATACCATATTAAGCAACAACGTCATACCTGATCGGTTACCCTCTAGCTTCATCTGTACCATTGCAGGGTGTATTGAATGTTGTTGTAGTACAGTACTGTCTGTCACCACCATCTCCTAAAAGTATGGCAGTGAGTTAAGACGCCATTACATGTTACTTACCCGAGTGGTGAGATCGTGCGATGACACAATGGCAGAGAACCATGGGGATGAGTAGCACCATCTAAACACCAACAACTGACAACCAATCAGGGACACTGGAACTAGAGTGGGTGACAACAGTATTAACACAGCATTGTGTACCCAACACATTACATTGTGTATGTTGCTTTGTGTATGTGTGTTTACATGTCAGTGTGTGCATACATGGTATAGTTACCATTTAACAAGACATTCATCAGTTTCTGGTGTTCGTCCCACTGATGGAGTTCCTCTAACATTGAGGACATGTTACTGTGTTGCTGATTAAGGAAGGTGACTGCTTCATCAACCTATACAGTATTATTGTTTACACAACAAGATGACAACAGTAACAGAAACCAGATTTGATCAGAGGGTATTCCCCTGTAAATTTTAACAACAACCAAAAGAAGCCACAAAAAGATTGCAAGGAGTGGTTGCGTGACATCATCAAAGAAACAAATACTTTCTAAGAACTCATAAGTGACTTGTAGAGATTCATTTTTTAGTGCCCAGGTGAAAAGTTACGGATCAAAGGCCACCCAAATATGTTTAGCATTCATTAAAGCAAGCTCTATAATATATTATTATTGCTACTCACCTCCAGCTGTCTCACATGCATCTCTTGTAAGATGACCCTAAGAGCAAAGCCACACAATACCATAATATTACCTATAGACAATCTGTCTACTAGCTAGCAGGAATTATTTTACTGACACAAATTCAACCTTTTATACTCACTTTTCTCTGTCATCAAAATACTCTACCACGACCATTTGTTTGTAGGCATCTTCCCCAGCAAAGAATGAGAAACACTATATGGAACAATAAAAAATGAACCCATAGCAACAGTTAAGACACATGTTTTAGCTTTTCAGGGTTTCTGTTGGCAACAAGGCCCTTACATCTTTTGCTGTAGTCATCAATAGCGTAATTATCACAATGATGAATGACATTCTAAATACCAAATAATTACAAGTTGTAAGGTTGCTACTTACCCTAGCAGGCCAGCCAACTACCGAGTTTCTGCCTGAAGTCTTCAGGCTGCGTCGTGCCCATACCAGACCCGTGTTGATATACACAGACTGGAACACGCTCGAGTCAGTCAAATTAACCCATTGTACCTCACACTGGTCTCTATCATCAAATTCCACGCAAACCTGGTATGAACGAGTCCCAATTCACAAAACAGTTCTAATACTCTTAACAATCAAGGAAAGAAGACAAAGACAGACAGGCTAACCTTAATTTGCGATATGTCTGCGTTCAGGTAAACTTGGTCCGAAGCAGCGCGAATATAGCCAGCCCTCAAGGCTCTACCGCTATTTCCAGCAGACGGACCTGTCTCTAGAACAATAACTCTCAGTCCAATAAGGCTCATGGCCATAGCTTATTCTCCACAAGACTAAACGCTCATAACACCCACGCTCATTATTAAAGTATTTTGTGGGACACAAAATTCAAAAAAATAAAAAGATGTAGCGCGGATTTGGATTCGGGACAGGATGTTCACGAGTTTGTTATCAAGATTAGTAATGTAAGTTTTCGCTTATTTGGTCTGTAGTAATTTCACAACACACATTAGTACAAGTATGAGAGGTACAAGTAAGGTTAATAATCGCACGTTATTTCTGCTACATGTAGCGTGGCGGTGGGCACGATTTATCCAGCCTACTGCTCCTACAAGGCCATACAATATGCCAGAACTTCCAAAAATGCCAACGACATGGTATGAGGTATTGTTGTACTCACAGCATTACCCTATATTACAGGGTCACTGGTTAATGTACTGGATTGTGTATGCACTATTCTCTGTGGCTGA
This sequence comes from Dysidea avara, assembly GCF_963678975.1. Taxonomy (NCBI): domain Eukaryota; kingdom Metazoa; phylum Porifera; class Demospongiae; order Dictyoceratida; family Dysideidae; genus Dysidea; species Dysidea avara. The sequence continues at coordinate 26,269,099 of NC_089281.1, read as the reverse complement.
AACATTTACTGACACCTTGGTGTTCTGGTATTTACCTAGTTGTATTGTGAATATGATTATCACAGCTCTGACAGGTTTCCGTTCTACCATGAAGTGAAACTTTTATTTGTATTGTGGCTAGTTCTACCTATTACTAAGGTATATATATCCATCCTGTTTTTCATTAGCAGCTGTCATTGTGGTTTCCCATATAGGGATCTAGGTATTTGTACAAGAAGTTTGTCCACCCGTATCTTGAAGCACATGAGCAGGTGGGTGTAGTTACACAGATCATGTGATGCCATATCGTGAACAGGAAATAGATGCATACATTGCGAAAGCTGGAGAGAAAGGATTGGAGACAATAAAGAAAGTTGGCCAGCAAGGATATAGCTTTGCCACTACGACAATGATATCATCAGCTATAAAGGTGTGTAGTGTGTGTGTGTGTGTGTCTGATATAATTATTGCACCAACGCTATATAACAGGGGCAAGCAGCAGTTACAGAAGTGTTACAGAGATCACGTGAAAACAGCACCACTAACCTTCAACCTGAGATACAACGATATCAACAACAACAGCAGCAGCAGCAGCAGCAACGTTTTAGCCAATCAGATTCAGATCATTTTGAAATAATTGAAGTGGACAGCACTACTGGCTACCAAGCAACAACCACAACAGTGTACAGTCACACGGAGGAGGAGATAGCACCTAGTAGTGAACAAGTGGTGAGACCCCTAACATATTATGTGTTAGTCTTATGGCTTGTTCTACTGCTGCTTAGCAACCAAGAAGAAGCAGGCGAAAGTTGCCCACACCTAGTCAGTAACTTTTTATTTGTAATTATTTCCTGTCACTTAATGCATTATAACTTGTTACTGCAAGTGAGTGCCATTGTTGGGTAGCATACAGGAGAGGTGGTTGAACTGCTCCACAAATCTCAGGTAGAAACAGTACCACTGCATCGCATTTCTTGACGCTTTGTACCTGAAATTGAATGTGGTGAGGTGTAGTGTATAGTGGAATGGAAATCTTACATATCTCTATTCTGAATGTGGTTATTGATATATAGGGCTTCAGTGAACGTCAGGTTGAGGTACTTCATGTAGTATGCCCCACTAACCTAATAAGGTATGCTACAACATTAGACAATGTGGTAGCAGCCTTACTTCTCCAGTCCTGTCAGTACCAGCCTGTAATATCAGAGGATATCTTATAATTTACTGAGGACGTGTAGCTCACCTCACAATGACCATATATGACGATGGGTCGATCACCTTTAGTGTACAATAAGTCTCTAAAGAATTTCATCTTCTCTGGTAGTTTATCAAATCCATTCTCCACATATGCCTTAACTGTGTCCTATGATGTCTCATTACATCACATGTGCTCATGTCACCAGTACCTTAGTAAGTGTCAGGTCATTCTGGGGTGGTGGTATCAGGCTCCCAACTGTATTAGAACGTATCTGATTTGCATGACTGTGTGCGTGGCCTTACCAATTATCTTGTTGTATAACGTTCCCTTGTTGGGATTAGCTTCAAAGAATTTCTTCTCTACCATGTAGTCTTTTTCCTCAAACACATTCAGGTAACTGATGAATACATAACAACCGCAGTAACATACACTTGTACACATTGCACAGTAGACTACACACAAGCTTATACATGCAGCACACACACACAGAACATTAAACATGTATTACACACCTAACATCTAACAATGTGAAATTATCTGGGAAGTCATGACCAGCCGACTTAGCTAGTGATCTCATTGTTGTCACCAGTGAAGTGTAGGCAAACTGAGTGCCATTAATTGGCTGGTTTCCTCTGAACAAGAAGTTGTGTAATTCACTGGACTGAGGTGTCCAGTCCATCCTAATGGAACACAGCAATGCATTAACACCACACAGGTGAAATATGATCTGCAAACTACCTGTTAATATGGCTCCATATATGTACCAGACTATATGAGGGTGATATGGGAGATGATATACATACATTGTTGGAGGTTGATATGAGGTTTAGTGTTTCATGGAGTAAGAAATATGCTGGACAAAGAGCATCTTATCTTGTACATATGTGGGATAAGAGAGAGCCTACTCTTGTGTCTTGAGGCTTCAGTATAGCTAAAGTGTCATTTAAAAACTTAACACCAAGGTTTCATGTAATCTGAATTTGTTCCATTTTCCTTATTTCCGTTAGTCCCTTTGCAGTGTTTAATGCATTTTTAACTAGACAGTTGTCAAAAGCTTCTTTGTGATTGCACTGTCTTCAGTATTTTGTAATACCATGGTATAATAGGACCTGCACATTTAGGACCAAAATATGTGGCCTTAATGCTGAATTGGCCTTATTAATGAAGTCATGAAGTACCACCTCAGCTGCATGCAGTGTTTTATTGATGATCTAAAAGTGAGGTGGCCTTAGCTGAGGTTTCACTGTGAAAATATTTAGAAATCAAATAACTTCATCACTATACTGAGTGGCTATTATGTGGCTACTGTTGGTCATCATATCACTGATGATCAATAGCTGCCACTGACCACTGAATGGTGGTGTCAATTAAGTGTTTTGGTTTAGTGTGCATGTCCGCTTTTCTCCATACAATACACACACTGCAATGTAGAAACCACTATCCTTGATAGAGCTATTGTATAGAACATTGTGTGTGGCTAGATACCTGTCAACAACTCTTTTTTTTTTTTACCAAACAGCTTGGAAACAAGTCAAACATTAATTTGTATATGTGGTATTATTGATAGCATAAGTCCTGCAGCAAACTGTGACAAGGTAATTAATGAAGCTCAACTTTGTGGAATCCCTATAATATTATACTGACCAATCAAATCATTGTATGGCAATACTGTGGCTGCACCCTAGAAGGGTAAAATTATATAAAAAGGTCATTAATTCATCAGACACATTGGAGCCATAACACTATCCACAGCAGCCAGTGGTACCAGTACAGTTGATATGCACCCCAACATGAATAAACTTACAGCTTAGTCCTTATAGGTTTATACTTTGAAGCGCAGACATTTGCTAGCTGCAGAACCAGTAGTCCCGAGCTGATAAGAAGAAGACGATCTGGAGCCATGACCCACTCCTACCAAATCGTTTTACGTTGATCACGTGAGGATTGAATGTAGGCTATACGCTTTCAATGCAAGTAACATCGGAGGATATTAAATTTATAATAGCTAGGTCTAAATGTTTACATCTTGCATTTGTGTGATATATAAAGGACACGATGTAGTCCTTTAAAAGTGTTTCTTCCGTCCCACACTGGCCACAGTAAAATCAAGGAAAAAACGAACCTGATGTAAAGTTAATTCGCAGCCTATCTTACCACTGCCCCTTCTAACTCATGATAAAACCACGCAGGACCACAAAAGGTCGACATTTCTAAGGAGAACGCAACTGAACGTTTTATTAGAGAAATTTTTAATATTTTGGCGCCAATCAAGAGTTTGGCGGTTTTCACTAAACTGGCGGCATTTATTGCCAGCTGGTGATGTTCTGATAGTAGAAAGAGCTAAGACTCGTCCTATTAACTAGTTTATTTGCTGCTGTGAAGTTGTTGACTAGTTGACGGCGAAAACTGACTGGTCTCGCTATTGGTGCTCGTTTATAAGAACCAATCAGCAGTTGGGGTAGAAATGTACATAAAGCAGGTTAGAAGTGTTCCATATGGCGCATTATTATCGTGGGCAGTGCGCCTCAATGACGTCCTATTAGAACATTCACTTTTTCCTCACAGGTCATCATACAAGGCTTCCGTAGCTACCGGGACCAGAACATTATAGAACCATTCAGTGCTAGACACAATGTTATTGGTAGGTAGCCATCAACAGTAAGCTTTGATTATATGTCTACCTGATAGTGGGCCGCAATGGGTCAGGAAAGAGTAACTTTTTCTTTGGTCAGTTTAAATTTAGTATGGTGTTGTTAGTATTGTTGTAATAGCCATCCAGTTTGTACTAACTGATGAGTTTAGTCATATGCGACCAGAGGAGCGACAGCAATTACTACATGTTAGTGATAGTTATGGCATGTTCCCTGTGTAATGGTGGTCTCTAATAGGAGGGTACTGGAGCTAGGGTGGTGTCTGCTTTTGTAGAGATAATCTTTGACAACAGTGATAATCGTTTACCAGTAAGTGCAACTGATAGCCTCTCCAGTGCCAGTAACCATTATACTATATAGATTGATAAGGATGAAGTGTCATTACGTAGAGTGATAGGAGCTAAGAAAGATGTTTACTACCTGGATAAGAAACAAGTGACGTAAGGCAAGGCCTTTATAATATATGTTCAAATGATTTGTTGGTGTGTAGCAAATCAGATGTGATGAACTTGTTAGAGAGTGCTGGCTTCTCTCGTAGTAACCCATACTATGTTGTCAAGCAGGGAAAGGTACTTTGTCATGGCATTACTACTGTTATTAAATCTCCATGTCATGTGATCCTTAGATCAACCAGTTGGCCACATCATCAGATTTACAGCGACTGAAACTATTACGAGAAGTAGCTGGTACTAGAGTGTATGATGAACGTAAGAATGAGAGTGAAGTGATCCTGAAGGACACAGGTCAGGATATTAGCAATATCCAATGCTTTTCTATTAAACAATTTACAGAGGGCAAAAGAGAGAAAATCAATGAACTATTGGAATACATTGAAGAACGTCTGAAGACTTTAGAGGAGGAAAAAGAAGAATTAAAAGAGTATCAGAAATGGGATAAAATGCATCGGTCACTGGAGTTTACTATACATGATAAGGAGCTGAAGGTAACTAGCTAATTGTAACTGGTTTGTCTGGTATAACCGGTCGTATAGGATACTCGACGCAAGTTAGAATCACTAGAGGAGAGTAGAGAGATGGGCTCAGAGCAGTCACATGAGCTGCACAAGAATGCCTCTGATGCTGCAGCAAAAATTGAGGTTAGCCACTCTGACCTATGCTGTGCTTTACTGTAGGATGTGACATTTTGCATACTGATTTCCATTGCAACTGTGGCCAGCTCTTTGAACCCACCAGAAGTTCGGTATTCATTGTCATTTCTCAATATGTTCCCTTGCACTACGTGCACACACCTTCCTTCTGTTTGCTGCTGGTACAACAGTAATGCAACCCCAACCTAAGGAGAAAGCTTAGAACAAGATTCTAGGTATCTGCTCTACAGTTGTGCACTGAAAGTCCACCAATAGTATAAAACCATTTGTCACAAATAGAACAGTGAACAGCACCTTTTTATTTTGTATGATAATGGCTAGGTTTCTGTTGCAGCAAATAATTATGATGTGAGAGTAACATGTGAGGAGTGCCAAAGAACATTAGTAATAAGAAAAGACAAAATGTGTTGCTGAGAGATTGAAGCCAGTTTCTCAACAAAAGGGAGCTGTTCACACAGAACACACGCAGACTACACATACATGCAGGAGGCCTGATCTGGTAAGGTTTTCACATTGCTGTTAGGTATTTGTGTGATTGCAACTTTCCCACTGTTCATGGTATGGTGGGTATTGTGCACTGATGTGTAGACATGTCATCTCTAAGCATTGGTTTATATAACATTTACTAGAGAAAACATCCACCAGAACAGTCTGCTACGTATGATGTCCTTGATCCTTCTGTTAACATTTCCCAATTTGACCCAGTCATTTTTTAATGTTTAACTGGTGATCTTACCAAGCCGTTATTGAGCATTTTTGAATGCCAATGGTGCTGCTGGTCTGTCTGGTATGGAGGAGGCATATGTGTACCTCCTTCAGTGAGGCTTCCATTTAACTGTATGAAGCCTTAGCTCCATTGTCCTATCTATCTACAACTACTGTGGAATCTGTAGTTTAGATGCCTTACCTCTTGCAGGTGAAATGAGGTTTGGGCAGAAAGTGTCTTCATTGACATAAGGGTGTACCATCCTAATGCACAAAACTACTGCAACATCAGTATCCTCAGTGCCATGGATTGCAGAAGAGAGAATATGGTGATTGTGTTGGGGAAGTTGAGCAATCCCTTTATCTTTGTAACCACCAGAGGCATGGGTAAGGAGACAGTAGTGCTATATTGTCATCTTGCTGACTGTCTGTCTCACCATAGTTCTTCTAGTTGCAATCAAACTCTGGCCTGGATCCATTGCACATTGTCTTTCTTTCTACTTTGCTCAGCTACGATTTGCACACGTGAAAGTCAATCCATCTTAGCGATTCCTCTCTTGAGATAGGCTGTAATAATATATATAATAGACACAGGGACCTCTAGCTACACTATACATACCTGGTAAACTCTGATAATATAAACTTCTGTGTGTTGCCTGGCCATCGTACAAGTCAGATCTAGTTCAAGTATTAGTTTTATTATTGTTCAGGCTATAGAGAAACAGTTAAAGGAGCTGTCCACAGCACTTCACTCATGTCGTAGTGAGAAGAAGCAGTTGGAAGATGAGAGACAAGAACATATCAAACAACGTGCTAAAATGGAGCTGGATCTCAATGACCTTGAAGTCAGTGTTAATGAGGACAAAACATCTAAGGTGACATTACACATGTTAGATCAGCTACCATAACTGTGTCAATGTTTATAGGGTCGTAGTAAGAAAGAACTTGAAAAACTTGAGAGAGAAATAGTTAAGAAACAAAAGGAGCTAGATGAGATCCTACCCCAATATCAGAAAGTTAAAGATACTGAAGAACAGTGTAGTGCTAGGTGAAGTGGTGACATCATTTTGTATCATGTTTTGTCATTATACCCATAGACTTAAAGCTTGTGAGCAACGCAGAACAGAATTGTATGCCAAGCAAGGTAGAGGTAGTGAGTTCTCCACCAAGGAGCAGAGAGATACATGGATTAAAAAGGTGGCAACATGTCTCATTGTGCACATGTTATTAACTCCATGTATAGGAAGTATCATCACTGACATCATCAATTACTGCTAAAGAACGTCAGGTGAAGTTCATGAGCAGAGAATTCTGTGTTTGTGTGTGTTGTGTGTGACCTGGTGTCAACTGGGGAGGCAGCCCACCCAGCTGTATCATCTATGGGTACATGTTAACCAGAGAAGCAAACGTCACTGTCCATGTCTCACACAGTGGGTGAAGGTCCAGGTAGTACTTCGGTTGCTCACACCTTCACCTGTAGTACATGGTATAGCCTCCTGCGGGTCATTAGTTGTGTAGAGTGTATGGATTTGGTGGTGATATTAGTCTTCTCTGTACAGATACATCAGTTACGTTCTGATGTGAACCAACTGAAGGCCAAACTAGAGCAGCAATCTCAAGAGATGCAGGTATGAGTGTATGCATACTACACAAGAAGTAGTCACTTATAAAACTACAGGAGAGGAACAGTAACCTCGAGGAGAGGAGGACAGCACTAGACCAGACTCACCGTCAGTATACTGAGTTGAAGATGAAGAGAGATGAGCTGACTAACCAGAGAAAGTAGTAATAGACTTATTTTAGTGTACGTTGTGTTAGTGCATGGTGATGTGGTGTAGGGAGTTATGGCGTCGTGACTCCACCATTGATCAGTCATTACAGTCAGTGAAGGAAGAGATGAGGAAGTGTGAGAGGAACTTGCAGTCAACAGCTAGTAAGGTCAGTATAGCTACAACTACCTGTTGAGTTAAAGGAGGTGTGTAGTATGTTGTGGACGCTTTCACTCAGGTATTTTGATAGCTGAAGTTGTAGTCATGTCTGAAGTTGTATATGTAAAATTTTCTTTGATACTTCACTAAACTACTCTAATAGAGGAATCGTTTCATTGACTGGTGATAGTTAACTGTGCTGTGTTGTGTAACTCTCCTCACTATGAGATTAACCCTTTAAGGACCAAAAATTGTTTGCATAGTCTACCCTGAAAGCCCACACGTTTTATGATTATTGCGCATTTAGTGTTTTTAAAAAAATATAATAAGTTTATAGCATTGACAAAGCCCCTACAAGTGCTCAATTGTATAAAAAAATTATACTAAAAGACTCACCTGACAATAATGAACAACATTATCTAACTTACCAAAGTGTAGAACCAATGTCTTAAAAGCACTAAGGTGAGTTTCAAACACCTACACGCGATCGATTTCTTTGTGACACAATCAATAAAAACAGTCCGCCATTTTAGTTTTTTTAAACCGCATCACGTGATCTTGTATATCAAATTATTCGCCTCTAAATAGTGAGCACTCTGAGCTTTATTTGAAGTTAATATGATGAACACAGCCAAAGTTATGGAGCGATTTCTACAAGGTTAGTTTTATTGTTGTGTAAATATTAAATGTTTGTACTTTGTTAGGAATTTTACACAGGCTTAGTTTTGTGTGATAAGTTGACCTTATATATCAAAAGAATCGCCTATGAATGGCGAATACAATGGTCCCTGTTTCGATCTAATAACTTCATTTGTTGCGGAGTTATACCTCATTGTTTACTGCCAATAATCTTGGACGTAATATTACGGCGCTGGTCTTTTGAGCAATACCTACTTTGGACGTAATATTACGGCAGCGGTCCTTAAAGGGTTAATGTTTGGATTACACTTTACTATATATTGTAATCACCACATACTGTAACCCGCTGAGTGAAAACTGGCCATTGCAATAAAAATGTATTGAAATATACTGGGTAAAACATGTGGGCTACTTTAAAAAGTTTATGCACGTTTTGATCGCATTGGTATGCACTGAAACAAAGCTCAAATCAATAAACCTATACATGATCATATGCACCTGTTCATGGTGGTTAAGAAAATCTTTGTTTTGTGTTTGTACAGCGTAAGGTGCATGAATTATGGGCGCTTATTTAAGATGCAGTAGAAATGAAGTTTACCGTCGTCATGTATTGTTGAAGTGGCCTACTTCTTTGTCTGCATGGAGATGTACAAGGAAAGCGTTATACTTTGATCAATTTGCCAGTTTGTGGTAAACAGACTGACCCCATTTTTGTAGCTTGTTTCAATCATGAGTTACAAGTAATTAAACGAGCGCCTGTAATTTATTTGCTGTATTGTTGCTGTACAAATTGAATTTATTAATATTCCAACTGTCTAGCGCTATAACTCCCAAGACTTCATCACAAAAGGTAAAACTTTGGCTGTCCACTCCTTTGTTACTATAGATAACAGAAAAACAATAAAATGGAATTAATAAAATGGAATTCGAGGAATGTACGAAAATGACCATTTTTTTGCCCAGTGGGTCACATATATCATGCATGCTAACTAAAGGATTTGTATTAGTTAAACAGTTGAAGTTATTTTGTTAGGCATTGAGACCCACCACAATGGCACCATTACAGTGTACATGTACATATAATGCTGATCGTTGCTACTACAGGTGATCAATAATGGACTGGACTCAGTGTCAAGGATAGTGAGGGAACGTCGCATCCAGGGGGTGTATGGTCCACTGATTGAGAACTTCACTTGTGCCCCAAAACTGTTCACTGCAGTAGAAGTGACCGCTGGTAACAGGTATAGCCTTATCTCTAATTAAATTGCTAGTTTACTACAAAGTACAGTATATAAAGGATTTTTATCCTCTTACATAGGTTGTTTCATGTGATAGTGGACACTGACAAAACAGCCTCCAACATTTTATCCATCATGAACAAGCAGAAGATGTCTGGAGAAGTGACGTTCATGCCCCTTAACAAGTTGAAGTATTCTGAAGTAGACTATCCCACCAATTCAGTAAGCCCTCATTACTATAGTAACAGCGTTTAGTACAAGTCATGTAGAATGTAACTTCAATGGTGGACAAGCTAAACTATGACCCAATGTTCCACCCTGCTATGATGCATGTGTTTGGGAAGACATTAATTGCTAAGGATATCGACCATGCCTCCCAGTTCTCTAAGAGTGAGAACCTTGACTGTGTTACATTGGAGGGTAAGTGTTGTGGGTGGGGCTCATCACTGTAACCATGGCAATGAATTGTGTGTTTGTCAGGTGATCAAGTTAGTAGGCGTGGTGCCCTAACTGGTGGTTACTATGACACTAGGAAGTCTCGTCTTGAGATGCAGCGACTGGTGAGTACTCCCATTTGACATATTAACATGAGTAATGGTGTGGTGCATGTTAGGTGTGGGAGCAGAAGGAGAAGCTACAAGAAGGGGAGACTGAGCAAAGCAAGATCAAGACTGAACTAGAAGATATCCTAAAGCATATTTATTTGTGTATAGTTAACTTCCCCAGTTGGCTAAAGCAAGAGTTAATAATGGTGGACAGGAGAGTGTCTAACACAATACAGAGCCTCTACAAATGATTCAGTGTGATTCTCTCAGACATGTTAACAAGTGCACACTGCCAGAAAAAGGAAATGTGATGATTGCACATGGGAAGAACAAAGAAATGTGATGATTAAAGCAATCTTCACATATAGAATATACTACAAATCACAAAATTTTACAGAGGAATCCCTTTGGATCACGCTGAATCATTTGTAGAGGTGCTGTATTGTGTTGGACACTCTCCTCTCAATTATTAACTCTTGGCTAAAGCCACAGTCTGCCTGTCTGACAATTAAATTTTGTGGCCAGAATATATAGGCCCATTTACATAAATTCAGTTGTTTTTATGCTTATATTGTAAAAGTGCAGGTCGATTACTCTAATAGAACATTCAGTTGCTGACAAATACTCTAATTGAACACTTTCCAGGAAACCGAGTCTTTGTGTACTGTAACCTAATTCATGTGATACCCAATGGAAGATCTTTAACTAAAGACCACAGCTGGATGCTCAGGTGACCAGTGTGTTAAGTGAAGTGCAAAAAGTGGAAACCAAACAAATTCAGTTGAGGTCAGTGATTGTAGCACTAACAGAAATTTGTAGTCTATTAATTCACTAAAGGAAGCTATACATAAGTAACCTCTTCTGTTTGTAGGGAGACCTATGAGAGGCAGAAACTTGATGTTAAGGCACTCACTCGTGATCACCAGACCACCAAACGAGCACTAGAGTCAAAGGTCAGTTAGTTGTCAACTGACAGTTATTATAGTGGACTATAATAGGAGAGGACCCTGAACACACTAGAGTCTGACCTACAAGCCATGAACAGTGCCCGAGATGCAATGAAGGAAGAAATGGGCACTGAACTGTTATCCCAACTAACTCCTAATGAACAGCAACAGGTAAGAACTGTTAATAGTGGAAAGGCTGACTCAGTAAATGGCCAAGTGTATTTGTACTGAACTCTTGTATGCCATGTTTAATGTAGATGGCATATAGCCCTATGATTATTGGCATGTGTGATTGTGCAACCAACTATGTAGTCATAGTGTAATCAGGCCGCTGCTATCTTGCCTCCACTGATGCCATTGGTCGGCAAGGTAGTGTCTAGTGAACTTCTGTAGACAAAGTTGTCCATTTCCACTGAAATTTGGTCATTGGCTAGCTGTATGTTAACGTACTGCAGAACATGGAAAGCCACACAATATGTTGGGTGAATGAAACAGGTGTTCAAGGGTGGATTTTCAATTCACCTATTGGGTTGTACATGTTTTAATATGTGACCTGGTTTTAATTTAAACGTTAAGGATTTTAGCATGCCATTTAAGATTACCAGTAGCCCTATCATTAAAGAATTATTCTGTAGTATACTTGAACTGATCATCACTACTATCTGTATAGCTGACACTATTACTCCTGTTGTTATCAATAGCAGATGTTGCATTTGTACTTTTATTAGGTGGAGACACTTGATGAAGAGATACATGAACTACAACAAAAGATACGATCATGTTTATCACAGAGGACTAAGGTACACTGACACATCACATGCTATGATGGTGACAGTGATGGTGTTACAGTTGGAGAGTGAGAAGAACACATTAGAGAATTTATTGAGCAACAACCTTAACAGGAGGAGAGATGGACTAAAACAGGTCAGCTGACATTATTAATTACATTAAAGACAGCCCACTGTAGAAGTTTCTTGGAGGAACCTTGCATGTAGTAATCGTATTATGTAATGGTTGAAAATATTATGAGCAAAACCAAGAGTAAATATTAGCAAAAGTGAGTTATTATTTTTACTCTTGGAACTATTTTTTGTATGAGTAAAATTGTATCCAAGATATGCACTAGCTCCTTGCATATGCTGAATACATCACAAGGTGTACCAATATATTAGGATCTGGAGGAGATCACAGTAGAAGACAGACAACAGCAGCTGGAGCTGATGCAGACAGAGTTTGACCATTTGGTCCACATCATAGACCACAACAGTTCTCAACTAGAAGGTACACACTACAATAGACCTAACTCTTACCCTGGCTAATTTGGGAAAAAGATGGTTCAGTATAATAGTATAGGTGTACTATAAGGTGTGTGTTCTATAGAGCAACATTTGTTAGTTCCTTGTTTCCTGTCACCCGACTGCATGCCAATTTGCCTACTGCATTGGTAGATTACTATTTAAAATTATTTGGAAATATGAATTGTTTTTCTGTGCTCAAGATTGAGATACTCTAATAGAGCAGTCAACAACTCTAATATAACTTTCAGCTATCCTATAGTACTACCCATTATTCATTTCCTGGGAGGCATTCAAACTCCTCTAAAAGTGTCATTTTGTTTCTAAATTTCTTGGAAAGTGCTTTGTTGCACTTATGAAAAGCTTACAATTCTTTGAAACATCTGTCGTTTTGCTTGAAACTAATTCAATTGGTGGACAGTGTATTGTCATTTTGAAGGCTCACCAAAATAATGAAATTTTAGTTATTACTAATAATAATAACTTCTTGCTTTCACTATCTGATTACTCTCAAGGTGACGGGAAACAAGGAATCTTATTATGTTGGCCTTAGTGTAGATTAATGGAGCTTCTACTACCTAAACAGATTCAATTAGTTTGTTGATTGCTTTTGTTGTTGCCTTATATGGTGGGGTCTGAGTACACAAATTTCTCCAGTACCTGATCTCACCATTACATTATTATAGAGGTGGAGGCTAACATGGATGAGTACTCTCAGAAGATCAACAGTTTACAATCAGAACTTGAGAAGTGGAGGGTGAGTGATGTGTGTGTAGTGAGTGTTGTTAAATGGTGAGGATGATGATAGACGGAGGAGAGAGAGTATCTGGAGAAGATTGCTGAGGACCAGAAGGTCATGGAGAGGTTGACCAACAAGAGAGGGTTGTTGATCAAGAAGAGGGAAGAGTGTATGAGAAAGATCAGAGAACTGGGATCATTACCAGCTGATACTAACACTAAATATCAGAGTCATTCACTTAAAGAAGTGTGTGTGTGTGTGTGTGTGTGTGTGTGTGTGTGTGTGTGTGTGTGTGTGTGTGTGTGTGTGTGTGTGTGTGTGTGTGTGTGTGTGTGTGTGTGTGTGTGTGTGTGTGTGTACATAGAATATAATAGCACTTTCCTAACAAGTACGTACATCTATCATTGTAGCTTTGGAAGAAGCTCAACCATTGTAATAGTGAACTGAAGAAGTACAGTCATGTTAACAAGAAGGCACTAGACCAATATGTCAACTTCTCAGAGCAGAAGGAGAAGCTGATTTCTCGACAAGAAGAATTAGACCGTGCTCACCAGGCCATTGTTGACCTAATGGATCACTTGGAGCAGAAGAAACATGAAGCAATACAATTCACCTTTAAACAGGTGTGACAATATCTCACTGTTGAGGTTTAGTCTTGTACATTAACTCAAATACATATATAGAATGTACACTCACTGCACTGGCTTTAGAATTTGTGAATTCTAATATCGTACAGTATGGTAGTGCTGTATATTGAAGAACTGGGCTTTTCTAGCACCCTAAAACCACCCTCAATTTCCGTTCATGATAGCTTGGCAGCATTGGTTAGGCACAGCCAAACCCAAAAATGCCTTCAGACCAACCCCAAACCCTTCCATAAAGTTTAAATGGAATTTAAATAAAAATATTTTATCTAATGGAATTTACTAACTGATGCCTCCAGCCAACGTAACTCAACATTGGATAAGGCTACAGACTTGATTTCTTCACTATTCGATGTTGCTTCATCCCAAGATGTGCCTTTTTGTCAAACTGCAGCACATACAATACACGCATCATGGATTTGCCTTTGTCCTTCTTTGTGTTCCAGTTCTTTTTGCTGATAGTGCAAGATGTCAATTCGCGATAGCATGATGTGGCTTCCCTGTGGCTGAGTTGGCCATTAACTATGCTTATTGCCTGTATTTTCCATAGCAACTGGATTGATCACAGAGATGCTTCTCATACTGTTCTTCAATTGTAATACTGTGTAACAGGCAAAGCATAGCTGAGAACAAAGAGCGTAATGAGCACCTCCCTTTCTGTTACGTAATTGATTGTTGGGGGGCTCGTTCTGATGCTATGGCATTCCTGACACCATTCTTTTAATTCAGTATGTGCTGGGCCGTTTGTCATAATTATGTTATTTAAAAGGTAAACAAACAAGAAGGAAAAATTATGAATTGGAAGTGACCCAAGGGAAAAAAGTAGTGAAACAAGAAAGTGGTGAAACAAGGAAGATTACCTATACCTGCAGACATACTAGTGGACATTTAACCCCTAATTCAGTCATGGTTATCAACTGAAGTTTAGGGATTTAATGTCCGCTGGTGTATAGGCAACCATCCTTGTTTCACCACTTTAGTGATTCCCTTGTTTTACTTCTTTGATCCCTAATCCAACTTAAAATTACAAATTTTGCCTCCTACTTGTTTATATGTGTCTGTAGTGTCACTTGTGCAATGTACTCTAACTATGTAGGTCTCATATCAACCACGTTATTAGGCCATTTAATTTAGACAGTCACATAGTTAGATTACATTTTTATTTACTGTAATAGAACACACACCTACTAACAAGACACTCTAATTAAGTAGTCACTAAATTTGAGGACATACTGGAAACATTATCTTCCAACAATTATATTTTATACTTTACTTGTTATAGGTGTCCAAGAACTTTAGTGAAGTGTTCAAACAACTAGTACCCATAGGGAGGGCTACAATGATCATGAAGAGGAGAGTGGATGAGGAACTGGTAATGACTAACTTGTTGTAGTACATAACTAGTGTACTTGTGTGTAGTCTGAGGATAGTGAGGCAACAGCTACAGCATCTAGTAGTGGGAGTGGTAGGTCCAGTCAAGTGGACATGTTCACTGGAATATCTATTAAGGTACAGTATGTATTAGTGTACAGTATGTATTAGTGGTGATTTGTGTTTTAGAGTGCATGTGATTTTTGCTTTAATGTATGCTTGAAACAAATCAGTGTGTTTTTTATATAATACTAAGCAGACATTATGTTCTGGCAATTAATGTATAAATATTACTATGTATTTTAGTATTTGTTTGTCCTGCATTATGAAAGTATTTTGTAGTGAATTTCCCAACTGTAATAACTGGTTCTACATCACACAGGTCTCCTTTACTGGTCACAACTCAGAGACAAAGGAGATGCAGCAATTGTCTGGTGGTCAAAAGTCACTTGTAGCACTCACCCTGATCTTTGCCATCCAGAAATGTGACCCTGCCCCGTTCTACCTGTTTGACGAGATAGACCAGGCACTGGACACTCAACATAGAAAGGCTGTAGCAGGTATAGCTTGTATCAGTGGTGGTAAATAGAACGTACAGTGGATGCATGTGGGTATTGTGTGTTTGTGTAGTGTATGTATGTGTACAGTGTATTATGGACTGTGTTCTGCCTATCAAGTTGTCCAGATCAGGCCTCTATGCTAAGGGGGTATTCTGGGACCACTACTAAGTGTCGGGGTTATCCATATTTTGAAAGGTTCAAATCAACAAACTCCAGTGTATCCGTGTTGTGTGTTTGTGGTTTTTTGTTGGAGTAAAATGCAAACCTTCATGATCTCTGCTATCCAGTAGTACCATACTGCATATGATACAAATAGCCTGATATTCTATATAACTACTCAGTTGTATTGTCACTTGTTGTAGACATGATCCACCGACTAGCTGATAATGCACAATTCATCACAACCACATTTAGACCAGAATTATTAGAAAGTGCTGACAAGTTCTATGGAGTAAGGTTCCATCATAAAGTCAGTCACATTGATGCTGTCAGTCACGATGAAGCCAAACAATTTATAGAAGAGGAGGGTGTGGACAAATAACATCATAATATCATACAAATGTATCCCATGTGATTATAACCCAACACTGTATTAAATAATGATCATAAACATTTACATGAAGACATGAAAAATCTATTAAAATTGCATACTATGCTGTACAAAGACTAGTGGTTTCTACTAAGGGATTTTGTGTTGCTGGTTTACATAATAGCAACAAGTATATGTGACTACGGATGTTTGTGCTGATTTACAAATAGGTAAGGTACCCATTTAGTATATACCTGTGTCAATAATTAAACCAATTGACATCACTGATGGTTTTAATTCTGCAAAGATGTCAAGTGTCCAGTTTCATCCCTAGCCACCTGCACACTCAACCATCATGTGATCAAGACTATGGTTGTGCATAGATACTTGCATAATTTGGAATACAGCTAGTATATGAATGCATTGTAGCTTATTACATTTATAACAATGCTGATCATAATGGATGCTATGTGTTTGTAGTTGTGCAAACAATTTGTTGTTCAGTTGTTGACACTGGATTTAAGTCAATTCAATGTGCCACCTGTATTCTAAGGTTAAGATCTGACCACACACACTTCATACCACATGACCACAATTGGAATGATGTGGTTTAGTCAAAACAAACAAAGTTGATGAAGGACATCATATATGGGCATAAACACTTTGTAATGCACAGTAAAATGTTTAAAAGGTGGGGTCATACAGTTCAGCTATTCTACATAACAATTTAAAAATGAAACCATATTCCCAAGTTTTATCAGTTACAGTTAAATACACACAGTGTAAGCTAATCATGCATTCCTTAGTCTTTTCACAAATAATAGTAATTGCTCCTATGATAATGCTACAACTGTCAGTCACTTATACTTGTAATTATACAATTGTAATAATTCCTAATTTCAGTTGAAGTTGCTCCTTTACTCTTTCCAAGTATGTATGATCTGGATAGCCATAACTGTAGGGAAAGAAACTATATAATTTGTACATACATTAATTGGGGCATTACTTTGCATATCCTCCTTTTATACGGGTCTTATGGTGGATACCATTCCAGACAATTCAGTTGTTTTTTTCCAACAGTAAATATCTATCTGGCATTGAATGCTTTTTTCAGTAGCTCTAGTACCTCTAGTCCTTCTGGTGAGTTAGGAAGATAAGCATAAAAGGTATTACCAGTGAACTGCTGGCCAGGTCGGGGATGAGTTGGACCCTGCATACCATTGGGTATGAAGTATGTTATCTTTATTGTGCTACATCGTTCATATCCTGGAATTTGAAGATGGTGACCTTGAAAGACCTGGTGTGTCATTCTCCCTCCATCAGGCTGGTCTCCAGTTAGTTTTAGTGATGGTACGTTACAGGGTGAAGCACCACTTTTAGGTTGATCACCAACAGTGATGTTAACTCTTGTATCAATGAAGAATGGTTTTAAAGCTTCAAAGGTGGGATCATCAATAATTACAATGCGTACATCCGTGAGGAGTCCACCAGGATGGCAGGGATATTGATACACTGCACTGATGATGGTTTTGGCTATCACATCTTTTGGTACTCTAAATTTTCCAGAGCTGATGGGAGGTATGGCAATGGAGTTTTTCTGCTAGTTGTAGAGTGTTCATACAAGCTGTCCAGAGTAGTTCTTGACACTTGCATTGTCTTTGTATCGTTCTGGTCCTACTGTGTGTATGACATACTTGCACTTGAGAGAACCTCCAGCTCCAGTGTGTACTGCCTGGCTGACTTTAATAAGACCATGTTGGTGGATTGCAGCCATAAACTGCTGTTGTACCACTCCATTACTGGCTTTATTGATGGCAAGTGCTACTCCTCCACCATGACTTAATCTTTCATTGGCTGCATTAACTATTGCATCTGCAGTCTCCTTTGTGATGTCAGCTTGTTTGAGTGTGACCCTCCTACCCCGTGTAAGTAGCAGTGACATGCTGGTGGGTATATCAATATGTGTGCTTTCCTGTGTCACCTGAGGTTGCTGAAACATCTTTTCTTTGATATGGCTTAGCTGACGTGCATTCATGGATAGACATTTAATAACATTGTTTTTTTGATCATGTGTGAAGATACTACGAGAGTAGTTGTTGTTACACTGACTGACCAGCTCATCAACTTGCTGCTTGTTGTAAGTGCTGGGAATAGGGAAGGAGTGTTCCTTCAGTTTCCCTCCCATCACATGATCAGCTGACGATATTCAGTTTAGAACTCTTCAGCAATGGTTGCAGCTGCCTCATCATCTCCAGGATACTCTATGGTCACAGATCCACTTTTTAAGTTGTATTTCAGATGATCATTTACAAATACCCCACACTTGTGTATCAGTGCTAACACATCATTGTTCAGAGTAGAAACTTGCTTCACTCCTTCATGTACTGCATCTGCGTTGACACTGAGCAACTTCTTGCTTTTAACAAATTGCTGTATTTCCTCTTTCAGTGTGTAACGAAATTTAGTAATTGCATGCCAAGTGCCCGTAGCTTGTAATTAATTGCCAGTGGTCGTACATTTGATATTGAGACGATCAGCACTTACTAGTATGTTGGACCAATTAAAAGAGGTATCATTGAATATTGTTCCTTTTATTGTTGTTGAAGTTGTTTCCTGTGTCTGCATGTATGTGAACTATCAATAGAATTGATCAACAGAAACAGGGGCGTAGGCAGGGGGGGGTTCAGATGGTTCGGACGAACTCCCCTTTCAGAGGCAGATTTTTTAAAATTAAAAATCACACCAAATCTTACAGCCCTGGAGCTCTCCGGTAGCTACTTGCCCACTGGCGCTCCTCTGTACTACTCCTGAGGGTCACATCACATTAATGCTGAACCATTGAAAAGCATATCTATTGCATCACATGATCAATTGCACACGTGATGCATGGTTGAAATGGCGCGAGTGAAATGGCGAAGGACTGTTCAATGGTCGGTTGAGACATATTACAAGGCAGCAGCTGATAAATTTGAGTGGTCATGTTATACATGTGTCAGGTTAGCACAAACTGTGAATTGTTGATGTATATTTACTTGACGAATGGTTTGTTTATTTGTTACATGTTGTGGGCACGTGATGTCTCGAACATATTGGAGTACAAGCCAAGTCTGAAGTTGCTGACCATCAACAGGAGGACCGGCCGAGAATAATGTATCTGGAAAGAAGTATTGCCAACTAAGGGACTCGAGTGTGGAGGGCTTCCGTGTGTTAGGAAATTGAAGTTGGCTGTCAGTATGCTGTCTGGAAGTGAAGATTAGTTAGTTTTACAACAGCTAGGTTTATAGTTTCTATAAGCTGCATAAACAGCAGTGTGTAGGTTTTAGCTAGTTAGATGCATAAACAGCACCTTTTAATGTTACTGCCTAAGGGCACATTTTGTGTATGCATCATTTTCATCCAAACATGGTCTAGGGGAAGCACCCAGGCCTTCCCCGAAAGACATTCCACTTTAAATCCGAACCCCCTTCAAAAAAAAGTCGTGGCTACGCCCCTGAGAAAGTACTTATATTCACCAATGGTTGAAATTGTACAAGTTGGCCAGTTATCTGTACATTCTGAAATGTGCAGTAGAGAAGTAAAGACACCAAGTTTATTTACGCGCTGTGTTTATGTACCTGCAAATTTGTCTGCATCAGTGTCAAGTACTATACCAGTGGCTTCATCAGAATCTTCACCGACTACCTGAACCTATTTCAGCGCTGTCAAAATAATTCTTCACGGATTAAAAATCTATAGCGCCACTGCCTACTTTTGAACTGCTCGTTGCAAGTGTTAAGGTAAATGCGGGTATTTCCGGACAGCGCACAATTCCGGACACTTTATGTATAGCACCCAAGAAATGAATCAACTAGAACACACTTTTCGATTTTTATAATCCCTATAAGAATAGCTATTCACACCAGAAATTTCAAGGCAATCCGTTGTTTCGTTCCTGGGCTAGCTTGGTAAAGGTGCCAAAGTGTCCGGAATTGTGCGCTGTCCGGAAATACCCGCATTTACCTTACAACTTCTCTAGACAATGTAGTGCTGTATCACACGTGATAGCTAGATTACGCCTCAGATCTTCATGTATGCGAGCGCTAATGGGTGAATAATGCGATGCTTGATCACAGATCAAATTTTCCGTGATCATAGATAGTACGTGATACCTGTGTTGTGTTCAAGCGATCAAAATCGAGCCACACTCACCCACATTTTTACGCATTCCTAAAGGCTCGATCGCTGCGAGCCCCCTCACTGCATGAACTAAGACAATTTTTACAGTGGAGTTGCCCTCCACATAGGTGTAGTATCTCGCATATAGTTCACAAGAAGAGACAACTTGTGAGACATCCTACAGAAAGGAAAAGACTTAAAGTGGAGGATCTACAAAGGGAACTACAACAGACGATAACTGAAGCTAAGCATGATTATGAAACAAATCTAGCTTTAAATTATGCTCGCAGTAATAGCAACAAAATTTTTAAATATATATCAAGTATCAAAGGGCGAGAAAGCTTTCCTGCTAAAATGCACTACATAAATGAATCAGCATCCACTGACTCGGAAAAAGCTCAACTATTTAACAACTATTTCCACTCAGTTTTTTTCTACATTTACAGGTTCAACATCATCTGTATCTGACTCACAATCAAGCAGTGTCACTCCTCATGTTCAAGATATTCTGTTTTCTGATTCTGACGTCCTTGACTTACTTATATCTCTTGACGAAACCAAAGCTTGTGGCATTGACAGCTTTAGCCCAAAAATCTTTAAACACTGTGCAGGGCCATTACTTCATATAATTTGCCATCTTTTTCACACGAGTATATCATGCAGTTTTATTCCTCTTGACTGGCGCACTCATTGTGTGGTTCCTGTGTACAAATCTGGGGACAAAAGTACCGTGAGCAACTACAGACCCATCTCACTGTTATGTATTTTATCGAAGGTTCTAGAAAGAATTGTGTATAATAATATAATTAATCGTGTCAGAGAATAATCCACCAAACATCAGTTTGGTTTCCTTCCTAGAAGATCTACGTTACAGCAGCTACTAGTATTTGCAGACAAAGTCTTTGAACCTAACAAATGTGAAGTGGATGTAGTATACATGGATTTCAAGAAAGCTTTTGACTCTGTCTCTCACCACCACTTACTTGGCAAATTACAAACCTTTGGAATAACTGGTAAAGCAAGACAGTGGTTTGAAGCATATCTACACAATCGCTATCAATGTGTCAAGATAGGAGATTCGCTGTCAGAATTATGTTATGTACATTCAGGGGTGCCCCAAGGAAGTGTCTTAGGACCTTTGTTATTCGTCATTTTCATTAACAACCTACCCGAATTCATTCAATTTGCAACTCCTTTTATATACGCTGATGACACCAAATTTCTATATGCAATTAGATCTCGTGAAGATACTGCAAAGTTACAAACTGATATCAACAGAGCTTCTAATTGGAGCACCCTGACTGACTTACTTTTCAACGAATCCAAATTTATTCATTTACGTTTCTTCTCGACTACAACAGTCCCCCCTACATACACCATCAATGGAAATCCTATTAAATGTCTAGCACAGCATAAAGATCTTGGAGTAACATTCACATCTGACTTCAGATGGTCAGCACATTATAACAACATATGTACGAAAGCTTACCAAACCTTAGGACTTATCAGAAGAACATTCCAGGTTAACAGTGCTGAGGCAAAGAAACGTCTATACCTAGCACTAGTCAGATCACAACTATTATATTGTTCACAACTATTGAGGCCTCAACTAATAAGAGACATTACTGCACTAGAACGCATTCAACGAAGAGCCACTAAATATATCCTTAACGATTACACATCCTCATACAAACTCAGACTGGAACAACTGCATCTCCTACCTCTCATGTATCACTACGAACTCCAAGATATACTGTTTCTAATAAAATCATTAAAGTCACCCACTGATAATTTTAACATCTACAACTACATCACTTTTGCAAGAGGCAACACCAGATCTGGGATTAACCAAAAACTGAATCATCCAAGGACATCATCAGTAACACAACATCATTTTTACTTTAACAGGATAGCCAGACTATACAATTACTTACCAGTCATTGACCTTTCACTATCTACCAACACAATTAAATATCGTTTAACTAACTATTTATGGTCGCATTTTACTAATAACTTCAACCCTGAGAGAGCTTGTACATTTCACCTTTTGTGCCCTTGCCACCGCTGCTCTAGAGCGCCAATTTCTACCAATTTTAACAAACTCTAGCTATCTATTGTAATTATAAGTAACTAATAGTTGTAATTAATTAGTTATTACATTGCATTGTATGTATGTTTCTTTGGCAGTGGGTATCTATTACCCACTGACCTTTAATGCAGTCTTGAACTGCATTAAAAAGTATTTTTTTTAAAAAGAAAAAAGAAGATTAACAATTCATAATCAAAAATGTAAACAATCACGCAACTACAGCAAACGGCTAGGATGGAATGACACTTACAACCCATGCACGTGCACCTACAATCACAATACGCTATATAAGTCAGTTGCATCACTACATCTCCTCTCCCCTTAAGTGTCAGACTCTTCTATGTAACGAGTGGGAGGTCTGTGAATTCTGGAGGGATAGCGACGTTCACTTGTAGAGTCAGTTGAAACTTCGTCATTGGAAACACGAGGCTCTTGAACACTAGGGAACATATTCACGTCATCGTCATTCAGTAATGGTAACTCTGAGTCATCAGTGTAACATGGTCTGAGTTGATTTTGGTGACAGCGAATGATCTTACCATCTTGTATATAGTTTCACTTTGAAAGAAACAGGACCAGTCTTGTCCACAATTGAACCAGATAACCATCTCTGTCCTTTACGATAATTCTTGGCATATACTCTCTCTCCTACAGAAAAGGTACAATCTCTACAATGTTGATCGTGTGACTCCTTCTGCTTCTGTTGCTTAGCAACAACTCTCTCTTCCATATTAGGTTTCAGGAAATCCAGTTCTGGAGCGCAATCGTCTACCAATCAACAGTTCACTTGGAGAGATTCCAGTGATGCTATGGGGAGTAATGCGATATTGAAACAATAATCGGGAGATGCGATCATTCAAAGTTCCAGAAGACTGCTTACGCCTTGCTTCACAACTTGAACAGCACGTTCAGCCAATCCATTAGATGATGGATGGTATGGGGCTGTTTGAACATGGCGGATGCCATTCAGTCGACAAAATTCCTTGAATTCTACAGAAACAAACTGTGTGCCATTGTCTGATACAATAGTCTCAGGAATTCCAAACTGAGCAAAAAGTTGTCTGAGGTAGCGAATAGTGGCAGTACTGGTAGCATTCTCCATGGAAAAGGCTTTGATCTACTTTGAATGAGAATCAACAACAATTAACAACATTTTACCTTCGATTGGTCCAGTAAAATCAATCTAATCCAAAACAGCCAAGCTGTAAAAAAAGTGTGCGGCCCTCAGAAAGGCTATGGTGAAAAAAGATGTGAAATCCAAGGTGGCGGCCAAGAAATGGCTGTGATGGTAGGTTAATGGTAAAAATTTTAATAACGACAATTCAGGTGAATTTTTGTGCCGCTTCACAAAATTTACCTGAATTGTCATTATTAAAATTTTTACCATTAACCTACCATATCATCACAGCCATTTCTTGGCCGCCACCTTGGATTTCACATCTTTTTTCACCATAGCCTTTCTGAGGGCCGCACACTTTTTTTACAGCTTGGCTGTTTTGGATTAGATTTCATTTCTTTTTGTATTTGTATACCCCAAAGCCGGCCTATGGCCAGCTTTGGGACTTTTTTAACCTATGTTTTTTTTCTTTACTACAGGAAGAAGAAAAGATGAAGTAGATGTACTTTAAATATTTTATCAGTAAATGTACATTTTATATATATAATACATATGTGACCGGATTTGCGAAAAGGGGCCTTCCACACACATCCAATTTGCCAACTTTGACAATTGATAACTTCAGATTGGAAAGAGCTATTGCCTTGAAATTTGGGCAGTAGTGATTTCTTTGCAGCTGAACTCTCTACAAGGTAATTTCTTCTAGCTGATCTCTCTACAGGGAGATTTGTTTGTAACTGAACTATCTACAAGGTAACTTCTTCTAGCTGATCTCTCTACAGGGTGATTTGTTCGTAGCTGAATTCTGTACAGGTGATTTGTTTGCAGCTGAGCTCTTTACAAAATGGTTTCTTTGTAGCTGAACTCTCTACAAAGTAACTTCTTCTAACTGTTCTTTTTACAGGGCAATTTGTTTCTGGCAGAATTTTCTACAGGATGATTTCTTTGCAGCTGAACTCCCTACATGGTGGTTTCTTTGTAGCTGAACTCTCTACAAGGTAATTTCTTCTAGCTGATCTCTCTACAGGGAGATTTGTTTGTAGCTGAACTATCTACAAGGTAACTTCTTCTAGCTGATCTCTCTACAGGGTGATTTGCTCGTAGCTGAATTCTGTACAGGTGATTTGTTTGCAGCTGAGCTCTTTACAAAATGGTTTCTTTGTAGCTGAACTCTCTACAAAGTAACTTCTTCTAACTGATCTTTCTACAGGGCAATTTGTTTCTGGCAGAATTTTCTACAGGATGATTTCTTTGCAGCTGAACTCTCTACATGGTGGTTTCTTTGTAGCTGAACTCTCTACAAGGTAATTTCTTCTAGCTGATCTCTCTACAGGGAGATTTGTTTGTAGCTGAACTATCTACAAGGTAACTTCTTCTAGCTGATCTCTCTACAGGGTGATTTGCTCGTAGCTGAATTCTGTACAGGTGATTTGTTTGCAGCTGAGCTCTTTACAAAATAGTTTCTTTGTAGCTGAACTCTCTACAAAGTAACTTCTTCTAACTGATCTTTCTACAGGGCAATTTGTTTCTGGCAGAATTTTCTACAGGATGATTTCTTTGCAGCTGAACTCTCTACAGGGTGATTTGCTCGTAGCTGAATTCTGTACAGGTGATTTGTTTGCAGCTGAGCTCTTTACAAAATGGTTTCTTTGTAGCTGAACTCTTTTCAAACACATCTTAAGTAGCTAAAGTCTTTGAGCAGGCTGTAGGACCAGGTGTCCTACAGACCTTCAGCACTTGTGCTGTAAAGCATTAATAAATAAACTAGTGTCCATTTGGTTCTACTTGGGGTACTTAGAGATAATGAGTTACTCTCTCTAGAATTCCTATGGATATAATTACATGAAAATAACAAGGAGAAAACATCCTGACCACCTGGTAGACTCCTGTAAGTGTTTGAGGGTAAATCGGATGGCTGCAGGTTCGAGGCTACCTAGGTCCAGTCATGGATTTTTTCTCCATTCTCCAACTTTTCAAACACATCTTAAGTAGCTAAAGTCTTTGAGTAGGCTGTAGGACCAGGTGTCCTACAGACCTTCAGCACTTGTGCTGTAATTAAAGCATTAATAAAATAAATAAAACTCTCTACAAGGTAACTTCTTCTAACTGATCTTTCTACAGGGCAATTTGTTTGTGGCAGAATTTTATACAGGGTGATTTCTTTGCAGCTGAGCTCTCTACATGGTGGTTTCTTTGTAGCTGAACTCTCTACAAGGTAACTTCTTCTAGCTGATCTCTCTACAGGGTGATTTGTTTGTAGCTGAACGATCTACAAGGTAACTTCTTCTAGCTGATCTCTCTACAGGGTGGTTTCTTTGTAGCTGAATTCTCTACAAGGTAACTTCTTCTAGCTGATCTCTCTACAGGGTGATTTGTTTGTAGCTGAATTCTGTACAGGTGATTTGTTTGCAGCTGAGCTCTTTACAGAATGGTTTCTTTGTAGCTGAACTCTCTAAAAGGTAATTTCTTCTAACTGATCTTTCTACAGGGCAATTTGTTTGTGGCTGAATTTTCTACAGGGTGACTCCATTGCAGCTGAACTCTCTACTTGGTGGTTTCTTTGTAGCTGAACTATGTACAAGGTAATTTCTTCTAGCTGACCTCTCTACAGGGTGATTTGTTTGTAGCTGAATTCTGTACAGGTGATTTGTTTGCAGCTGAGCTCTAAACAGAATGGTTTGTTTGTAGCTGAACTCTCTACAAGGTAACTTTTCTAGCTGATGTCTCTACAAGGTGACTAGTTTGTAGCTGAACTCTCTACATGGTGGTTTCTTTGTAACTGAACTTTCTACAAGGTGACTTCTTCTAGCTGATCTAACACAGGGTGATTTGTTTGTAGCTGAACTCTCTACAAGGTAACTTCTTCTAGCTGATCTCTCTACAGGGAGATTTGTTTGTAGCTGAACTCTCTACAGGTGATTTGTTTGAAGCTGAACTCTCTAAATGATGGTTTCTTTGTAGCTGAACTCTCTACAAGTTAACTTCTTCTAGCTGATCTCTCTACAGGGTGATCTGCTTGTAGCTGAACTATCTACAAGATAACTTCTTCTAGCTGATCTCTCTACATGGTGATTTGTTTGTAGCTGAATTCTGTATAGGTGATTTGTTTGCAGCTGAACTCTTTAAATAATGGTTTCTTTGTAGCTGAACTCTCTCAAGGTAACTTCTTCTAGCTGATGTCTTTACAGGGTCACTAGTTTGTAGCTAAATTCTCTACATGGTGGTTTCTTTGTAACTGAACTCTCTACAAGGTAACTTTTTCTAGCTCATCATTCTACAGGGTGATTTATTTGTAGCTGAATTCTGTACAGGTGATTTGTTTGCAGCTGAACTCTTTAAAGAATGGTTTCTTTGTAGCTGAACTCTCTACAAGGTAACTTCTTCTAGCTGATGTCTCTACAAGGTCACTAGTTTGTAGCTGAGCTCTCTACATGGTGGTTTCTTTGTAACCGAACTCTCTACAAGGTGACCTCTTCTAGCTGATCTTTCTACAGGGTGATTTGTTTGAAGCTGAACTCTCTACAAGGTAACTTCTTCTAGCTGATCTCTCTACAGGGAGATTTGTTTGTAGCTGAACTCTCTACATGATGGTTTCTTTGTAGCTGAACTCTTTACAAGATAACTTCTTCTAGCTAATCTCTCTACAGGGAGATTTGTTTGTAGCTGAACTCTCTACATGATGGTTTCTTTGTAGCTGAACTCTCTGCAAGGTAACTTCTTCTATTGATCTCTCCACAGGGCGATTTGTTTGTAGCTGAACTCTACAAGGTGATTTTTTCTAGCTGAACTATCTCTTTCCATAGTTGCATGAACTCCCTACAAGGTAACTTCTTCTAGCTGATCTCTCTACAGGGTGACTTGTGTGTAGCTGATCTCTATACAGGTTTCTTATTTCTAGCTGATCTCTTGAATTTTCTTCAGGGTGACTGCTCTATTAGGATGACTGCTCTATTAGAGTATCTCGATCTCGCTGCACCAAGTTGGATTTCGTGTTATAACTCCGTGGCTTTAAGTCTGATTCTTTTACACCATTGATGAGCTATTCTAAGATGATTACTGCATCTGTACAACGATTTTCAAAGCATTACCCCAAGCGGTTTATCTGGTAGGCGTGGCAAGCAATGGTTTTTTATTAGCTAATCTCGATTGCGTAATTGTTACACACTGTTGGTTTTTTCGTTGTATCTTCCTGTTTTTTAGCTCGATTTCTTTCAAACCACAAAAGGTTTGAGGTTCAATAGTTAACCTATTCACCCACCGATTTTCAGCTTCTTCCCATACGCGGTTTACCCTGTAGGCGTGACAACATATTGGTGTTATTTTTCGTGAATAATCGCTCATAACTCTTTGCCTGTTTATCGTATTCCAGCCAAAGTTGGTACCGAGATGCGCCTTTATACCCCCCTTCTGTGTGCCAAATTTCAAGGCAATCGGATATGGCGTTCGAGTTTTTGTAAGTGTGCGACAAGAAAAAGAAAAATAATAAGAAAAAAAAACAACGAAGAAACTGAGCCAATTTTTGAAGTCGCATATCTCGGGAACGCGCGAAGCGATTTCGCTCAAATTTGGAATGTGGAGTACTGCAGTTGGAGGGCATGTCCACAGCAAAAATTGTCTTGTTTCATCAAGGAAGCACAGAGCTACGGAGGTGCGAAAATTGCGTTTTCTTTCTTCCTGTCAATATACTCACGGGTGTTACGCGCCGGGCGAATTTTTTTTTGGGCACACTTTGGACTTAGAAAATTTTCACGAAATATTTTTTCCGGATAATGTTGTGTACGTATCCTGGATACTGACATGTTGAAGCCGACTAGTTAGCAGGGCCAACAACGTCGTGTTCTCCGCCAGACTGGTAGCCGCTAGAAAAGAAGGGCGAAAAAATTGAGCCAGTTTAGAAGAACTCTTTCCTCCTGCCGTTTTTTCAGAAGGACTGTTCTTACCTTGTTTCTCTCACTGGCTGCCTCGCTGGCTGCCTCGCTGGCTGCCTCATCACTATGAACTGATTTGTCAGTGGCGTCTCGCATCACCTGGCAGCACAGAGCTATTCACAGGTTGGTGAAGAAGCAGCTTGTGTTTTATTCTTGACACCACTGTGTGTGTGTGTGTCTCGTTTTTGTGCTATGTATTAAACTGTTTGTACCTCCTGCAAGGAAGAACAACTTAAGCCGATTGCATTGAGGTTAAACAATAAATCAAATTGTGTGTGTGTGTGTGTGTGTGTGTGTGTGTGTGTGTGTGTGTGTGTGTGTGTGTGTGTGTGTGTGTGTGTGTGTGTGTGTGTGTGTGTGTGTGTGTGTGTGTGTGTGTGTGTGTGTGTGTGTGTGTGTGTGTGTGTGTGTGTGTGTGTGTGTGTGTGTGTGTGTGTGTGTGTGTGTGTGTGTGTGTGTGTGTGTGTGTGTGTGTGTGTGTGTGTGTGTGTGTGTGTGTGTGTGTGTGTGTGTGTGTGTGTGTGTGTGTGTGTGTGTGTGTGTGTGTGTGTGTGTGTGTGTGTGTGTGTCACTATAGGTGTTACGAATTCTCTCATGGAAGAACGGCTCTGTCGAATGTGTTGAGTTTTAATTTTTTTTTTAAATCTGACATTAGATAACTTGTTTGTTTTTATCTGTTGTACCAGTTATAACTGAACAAGGGATGGTCACTACCTATGTGTGGTTCTAGCTGTAAAACCATCTACGACTGTGCAGATGGTCCTACTGAGTATTGGAACTATAATATTATGTTGCTGAACATCAGTTGTGGTTTTTGTCATCTTATTAGTATTACCAAATTCTACTTTCTCAGAAAGAAATGTGAAAAATTATTTGCTATTCTATTGTAGGTACAATTAAGTGACTGATATTTGTAGTGACATTAAGTCCCAATAGAAAATAACATTTCGCTACTTAGAGATGTTCCTTGCCCTATAGAGATGCTACTGTTATATACGTTAATTCACCTATCAATGTATTACCCTACTATCCTGCCCTTGGGCATATATGGGGATTTCTAACAGCTGAATGTCAAATGACCCATAGAAGGGCAAACCTATTGTGTCAAATCCTCACTTATCCACACAGAGATATGACAAGTTACAAGAAAAAGTATACTTGTGTGCTTAATGAATGATTATCAAAATTAATGTCCTATAGTGCGGCAACAGTTTTGTGTCAATTCTCCCTGTAAATACATTGATAGGTGTATTATAGATATTTTAATTTTCATCACCACTTTATTATGTGGTAACGTGGTCATGATTTTGTGTGATGTTGTGTGTATTGGGTATGATGTTCTTATTTGTAGGTGGAAACTCAGATATTGCAAGCAACTGGCTAGGGAATTCAACGTCTAATGAGGTAACCTAACACACTACAGAATGCCAAGAAATGCTTATTGGATCGAAGTCATCTCATCTTTATGCAATCACTGTGAGAATAAGGACTCATTGTTCCAACTAGTCTCCATGCCAGACAGTTTGTGTGGGGGTGGCAAATAAGCTTCTAGTCACTGTTGCACACATTCTGTGACCACTGTGGAATGTTGGCAGAGCCAATCAGATTGCCTTGCGGGCTCTATAAAACAAACACCAATTATTCAAATTCTTACTGTAATAAAGGACTGAAGTTTAACAATGCCAGGATATTTGTTCCCCTTGTACAGAGCTCTTATAATCATTGGATTTGTGAAGTAGTGGAATTGTCGAGGAAGACCTTCAGCAATGTTTCAAATACATCATGACATTACCAGTACAATTTTCGACTCAGCTTGCTCAGACGTGACTGGCATGATTCATCCTTGCCACAAAATTTGCCTCAGCTTGCTCAGACGTGACTGGCACGATTCATCCTTGCCACGATTCATTCTTGCCACAAAATTTACCTCAGCTTGCTGGCACGATTCATCCTTGCCACAAAACAATAGTGTGATGTAATCTAATTGCATGTCAGTTTATTCATAGAAAGTGTACAACAGTGATCAGACTGTTTATTTCTCGCCCCCACACAAACTGTCTGGCATGTGAGACTAGTTAGGTACCTATATACAAATGTTGTACTTTTGCTGCATATTCAAGTTTTTTTGTTATTCAGACAAAATAATTGTTAAATCTGCAATAATGGGTAAATATGTGGGAGCTGATGAAAACAGAAAAGAAACTCACTGTAGTTTCTAATAACTATGTTACATACTGTGCAGGAATTGTGATCCACAGATGTGATTACTGTTAACCATTTAATTGAGTGACTGACAGTCTACTTGCTGGCTAATGTAGTACATAGTTCTACGTATATGACTCAACCATACAGTTAAGGTACATCTTTTTTATAAAGGACAAAAATTACCAATCTTTAAGAGGTTTCATTGTAGACAAATTTGTAAATTCTCAGTGCTATCTCTTATACAGGTTGTTGTACAGGAACATTTCTAATATTATTGGTAATTAGAACTGCTCCCGTACAGTATGAGTCAAGCATATGTTGAATGACCTAGTGTATGTATGGTATAATTATGTACATATATATAAACTTATCTATTGAAACCACTACGTACGTATGTAACGAACAGTTTGAGACCAACTGAGGAAATCTTACTGAGAGTTTGTCCTTTAAATTGTATTCTATAGGAACCACAGAAATTTTTCTTTATAGTGGAGGGTACTTTAAGAGAGGTTCTACAGTTAGATAATCCATCAATGCTTTTTAAATTCAGGAGTAAGAGTTACATGGTGCAAGTCAAGGTTGTCGACCAACAGGAAGAATTGTATGCAAAAGAAAATGAACAAGTAGCTACAGGTATCAAAACACACATATCCAATGATCAATAAGTGGGTGTGGTTCCATGGTAGTCTACAGGCTCCCATAAGCAGGCATAGCACTTTTCTTGATGCCATGCAGACTTGTTGCGTACAACAACACAAACCTAATAAGTGGGCATAATACCATAGAGGATGTGGGTGTGGCTCCATATATCACTTAAGACACCAAAAACATTCTCAAATGGTGCATGAGTACAGCTCCACATTAAGTCCCTTGAAATGCAACCCAAATGACCTGACACTAACACACTAATAGACCTTCAGTGCTGGTCACTGTAAAGTGTTAGTAACAATAGCACTTCAAGTTCATACATGCATAAAGGACAGTAGATGTACTCTATAAAATTGACGAGGATGCATTGATTTTTATTGCGGAAATTTTGAATGACATGTGCTCTTATATTATAGCACCTGAGAACTGATACCAGTAGTATATGGGAGAGTAAACTTCACAACTTCATTTTTTATCCCCTTAATTCTTTAGGCTATCATTAGTTGTACAAGAGATGATATGGTGACACAATTAGTACACACATAAAGTATCCACTATAGCTGTCACAACAATGGATTAAATATCACACCTAATAGAAGTGAATACTTGATTATCTGACCTTCGACTATCAACACACTTACTTACAGTAGATGTGTCTGTTCTATTAGAGTATTTCGTCTAAGGCGTTCATTTCATTAGAGTAACTCTGTATAAAAATAGGCTTTGATTATCTGAACATGTCTTGGTACCTAGGGGTCAGGAAGCACTGTACGAGTAATTTCTTTACAGCTGTCAGCCATGCAGGCATTATTTAGACAGTAAAGGACAATAAGTTTTCAAGCACAATTACCTTATAAATCATGGAGTAATAATAGTACTTCTGCAAATTTACCATTGGATAAAATAGCAAATAACTTGCACTAAATCTACTACACTAACACTGATGCAGCCTTCAGGTGTGAGGATACAGCTAGCATATTGAGGTGAGCATACACTCTATGTACAGCAAAATACGATTGGCTACACTCCAGCAAAAAGAATATACCATTTTCTTAAAGAGGGTGATATCAATAACATGTAGCCATCAACAAAAATTAGTTGTGTAAAGGTGCTTTACAATACACACACTGGTGCTATTGTAATATACAACTAAATGCAAAACTTCAATCATGTCTTTTGTTGTTGCTGTTACCCTTGAATGCTCACAGTCAAATTGTTCATCATTAAACATAGATCAGTCATCTCACAAGATCACCATAGTACGGACTCATTGTTCCACACCTCATTTAGACGAGAAGTAAATCATTCACAATAACAATGTGAATCCACCTACAAATTAAGAACATCACACTCAATCATAGATCATCACACAAAATCATCACCACATAATAAAGTAGTGAATCATTACCTAATATAATATACCTGTAATGTACATAAAAACAGCAACATTTCTGTAGTACAAGGAACATCTGAGTGGCAAATTAGGGAAAAATATTACTTTATATTGTGAATTGTGTGCTTAAACTTGTAGTCACTTGATATTACAACAATAAAATAACAAACACACAATTATCATGCTTTTGTATGTCTTCCTTTAATACTTAATAAGGTTAAGACAGATGGCTGATCAATTCAAATCACATTTTTTAATTTTTATAGTAATCTCACTTAAAATTGTCAACCATTACAACATGTTTCGGTAGTGCATTCCAATGTTCAATTATTATTCTTTAGAAAATAATTATTTCTTCACAAATTTTCATGCACTGTATGCTTGTACAATTGAATGTCAATGGGAAATGGTGGATCTGGTAAGCTGCAAGGATTGGTGCATGTTACCATTCAATTTTTGATATGTGGCTCTCTAAATTTTCTGTATACTAAGGTGGGTGGTTGTAATCTTTCATAACGATGAAAGTCACTAACTAGTTTTGAAGCTCTGTGTTTAAGTGATTCAACTCTGTTAATGTCACCCTAATAATCAGGCCCATAGATTACAGCAGCATAGTCGTAGAACTGGTTGAATCAAAGTTATCTCCAATACAACAAATATCATAGCGTCCAAGGACCAAAACATCTCTTTATTAAACCCATCAAAAGCACAACTGCTTGTTCACACATATATAATACTCCTGTAAAACTATCCACGACAGCGATCAACCAAGAGATCAACACTGTGATGTTAATTTCTACTGACTTAAAAGAGGCAATCAAGTGGCTTGTTTTAGCAAAACAGTAAATTAAGCTTTGTCCCCTTTTTCTGAGATGAAATCAAGGTTGATCAAATATCTTGATCACAGTCACAGATGGTTTTACAGGACCATACATAGGTAGTGACCATCCCTTGTTCAGTTATAACTGGTAAAGCAGATAAGTTAACAAATGTCAGAATTTTTTAAAATTTAAACTCAACACATTCGGCAGAGCCGTTCTTCCATGAGAGAATTCGTAACACCTATAGTGACACACACACACACAAGCACACGCACGCACAGAATTGATTTATTGTTTAAACTCAATGCAATCGGCTTAAGCTGTTCTTCCTTGCAGGAGGTACAAACAGTTATGCACCTATCAATGTCAAGCCCCACCTATCCCAGGTCGGGCAGAGGTGGGGACTGTTGGGGATTTGCAAATGCGAGAATGCAAATTCCCCAACCCTGGGGACAACTTTTGAGTTACAAATCCCCTACTAATTATCCCGGGAATCACAACAGTATGAAAAAGTACGGATATTCGTGTTGCAAATGCCCCTACCCTGGGGACGAGCTTGGGTGACAAATCCCCACCTGCTGCCCGACCTGGGGTAGGTGGGGCGTGACATTGATAGGTACATTACATAGCACAAAAACGAGACACACACACACACACACATAGTGGTGTTACAAGAATCACATAGTGGTGTCACAAGAATAAAACACAAGCTGCTTCACACTCACATAATCAGTTTCACCAATACCTGTGAATAGCTCTGTGCTGCCAGATAATGCGAGACGCCACTGACAAATCAGTTCATAATGATGAGGCAGCCAGCAAGGCAGCCAGTGAGAGAAACAAGGTAAGAACAGTCCTTCTGAAAAAAAGGCAGGAGAAACTAAGAGTTCTTCTAAACTGGCTCAATTTTTTCGCCCTTCTTTTCTAGCGGCTGCCAGCCTGGCGGAGAGCACGACGTTGTTGGCACTGCTAACTAGTCTTGAACATGTCAGTATCCAGGATACGTACACAACATTATCCGGGAAAAAATATTTCGTGAAAATTTTCTAAGTCCAAAGTGTGCCCAAAAAAAAAATTCGCACGCGCCGGCTTCTTGGGCCGCACGACACACTACCATGTGTCTTGATGTGCAGTCTAGTCCACGGGCGTGTGGGCCATTGCCAAGGATGAAGTGGCACAGGAGAGGGTGTGGCTCGATTCTGCTGACAGTCATCACAATGTTTTTCAACATCATTGTCCAACTTAGGCCACCAAACTAAGTGACGTGCCAAGGCTTTCATCCTTGTAATCCAGGGATGACCACCATGTAATTCTGCCAAAACAGCACTTCGTCCTTGAGGTGGGACGATGACACGGACACCCCAGAGAATACAACCAGCATGAGTAGAAAGTTCAAGACGTCTGTTCCAATAAGGTGTAAACTCACTGTCAACTTTCCTTGGCCAGCCTAACAAAATGTACTGAAACACTTTTGATAATACAAGATCTGTCTTAGTCCAACTGGCAATCTGAGTGGATGATATAGGAGCATCATCCGATTTCTCAATCATCAGTACTAATTCTGCTGGAACGGGTGTACTAACAGGTTTGTCGGGTAAAGGTAAACGACTCATTGCATCAGCATTAGAATGCTTACTGGTTGATTGGAAAATGACACTGTACTCATAAGATTGCAACAACAAGGCCCAACGTTGAATACGACTTGATACTTGACTAGGAACATTCTTTGTCTCACTGAAAAGTGTCGTCAATGGTTGATGATCTGTTTGTAAAATGAACTTGTGGCCATACAAATAAGAATGAAAATGCTTGATACCATACACACAGGCAAGACCCTCTTTCTCCAACTGAGAATAGTTTTTCTCCGCATCTGTCAGAGTTCGTGATACAAACCCAATGGGCTGTTCTAATCCATCTGGCATGAGGTGTGATAAGACTGCACCAATGCCGTAATCTGAAGCGTTGCAAGCTAAATGAATCTCCAGAGTGGGGTCAAAATGAACTAGTACCTGTGATGATGCCAATAGAGTCTTGGCCTTATCAAAAGCTTTCTGCTGTTCTACTGTCCACTGCCATTGAACTGATTGCTTCAGCAATTAGTGCAAAGGAGCATGCTCTGTTGACAAATTGGGAAGGAACTTTGTGTAATATGTCACCATTCCCAGGAAGGACTTGAGTGCAGTGACATTGGTAGGTGCAGGGACTTCCAAAAGAGCTTTGATTTTCTCTTTCACTGGATGAAGGCCTTGTGCGTCAATACGGTGCCCTAAATAGGTAACAGATTCAGTTAAGAACACACATTTGTTCCTCTTCAACTTGAGACCAGCATCCTTTAGTGTCTGAAAGACTCTGTCCAAAGTTTTCAAATGCTCTGCGTGTGATGAGGCAGTACCGTATAGCTGGTAATTTTCGAAAGGTTTTTATTTTCGGATATTTCGAAGAGACCCTTCTCTTCGAAAATAAATTCCCACGTCTGGTTGTTTTTTGAAAATAAATTCCCACAAGTGAAAGCAACCGTCCAACTTTCGGCGATTCGTTCGTGGATTCCTCGAGTTTTAGCTCAGTATTGCTGATGATAATGGGTAAACTGTATCATTACTGTACCAATAACCAGAAAACAGGTAGGTGATCCAGAATGGGAATTGATGCCATCTGCTCTAGAATCTATGGTGATTAGGATACTATAAGCTAGCTATGATCGAGCGTGATCATGCCAGTGAGTTCACTCCACCTGAGAATCCCTCAGTCTTCTCTCCAGTGCACAGGAATGGGGATTATTTCATCCATAAATCAGTTTTTGGCAAACATTCACGCATCTGCATAATTTGTGACACGAATTTCTGTTTATTTGAAATCCATCCGGACTTCGAAATATGCACTCTTCGAAATTAAAATCTTTCGAAATTCAGATTTTGCTTTTTGTACGAAAATTTGTTTCGAAAATAACCCGCTATACGGTAATTAAAATATCGTCAAGATAGACGGCCACTCCAGGGATTTCTCTGAGGAGACATTCCATAACACGTTGGAATATACCCGGTGCTGACGAGATACCAAACGGTAACCGGTTGTAGCAAAACAATCCTCTGTGAGTGTTTATGACCACATACTTCTTGGAGTCATCGTCCAACATGATCTGTTGATAAGCCTAACTCATATCCAGTTTCGTGAATGAAGTACCATGGGCAAGTGTTGCAAAAAGATCTTCAATCCTAGGGATTGGATATTGATCAAGTTTAGATGCTTTGTTCACTGACTTTGAAGTCTCCACAAATTCTTAGTGACTTGCCATCAGCCTTGAGGACAGGCACAATGGGTGCTGCCCACTCTGCATACTGTATTGGTTCAATAATACCATCTTTCTCCAATTGTGAAAGTTGTTCCTCTATTTTGGCTTTCATTGAATAGGGAACGGAACGAGCCTTGCAAAATTTAGGTGTGGCTTGAGGATCCACATGAATTTTAGCTTTGAAATCTTTCAACTTACCGAGTCCTGGTTCAAACAACTCACTGTGACGATCCAGTAAATTATCCAACGTAGTATCACTAACAACATTGTAAATTTGTTTCCCATTTAACTGAATTTTTAACATCCAATCATGACCAAAAAGACTTGGGCCATTTCCAGAAACAACAACTAAAGGGAGTTTGGCCTGTTGATTACCATACGTAACATTCACTTTCAACTGACCCAGAACAGAGATTGACTCTCCTGAGTAAGCATGTAATTTTACACTGGAAGGTTGTAAATCGACATTTGGAAAAACTTGTTGAAATGTTGCATTTGAAATTATTGAGACTGTAGCACCAGTATCAAGCTCCATGGAAAAGGGTTTTCCATTAAGCAGTACATCCACTGTAAATGGTTTGACTGTCTTATCTCCCACTGCATAGAGTGCTGTAGAACTGTCAACATTGTCAATAGACTTAGCTGCAGTGTGGGTTGATTCTTCTTGACTTCTTTTGAATGATTGGGTGGTTGGTCTGTTTGCTTTTGTCTACACATTTTCTTCAGGTGTCCGTTTACCACAGTTGTGGCATTTGGCACTTCTGTAAGGACATTGTGTTTGTCTATGAGAAGATTGACCACACCTGTAGCATTCCTTAGCAAAGCCCTGCCCCAGCCTATGTGTTGCATCACTATGCGTGGGTGAAGCACCACCTTGTAAGGACTTGGCATGTCTGGCAGCTGATTCCATCCCATGGGCAATGTCAATGGCGCCCTTGAAAGTTAAATCCTTTTCAGTCAGTAGCCGTTTCTGAATTGTTTCATTCTCCAGTCCACAAACAAATCGATCTCTCAGTGCTTCATCAAGGTGGGCTCCGAATTCACAATGAATTGTGAGGCGTTGTAGTTCCGCGGCAAAATCTTTAACAGATTCTCTGGCGTGCTGAGTGCGTCTGTGAAAGTTAAAACATTCGGCCATAGATCGGTATAAAGGATCTATGGTTCGGCAATGACCAGCGGCTTAGGTTCAGTGTCCTTTGAGAATTTCCACTATCTGCGTGAATGACTTCTCAGCCGGCGCTGCTGGGGTAGCCCTCAGTAGAGCGTAGGTCTTTGGTCCTATGGCACTCAAGAATACTGCAACCTTCTTTCCGTCAGCGACCTCGTTGGCCATGAAATAGAGATTAACTCTTTCAACATAAGCGGTTATTGAGTCGTTCCTAGGGTCAGTCAAACTCAGTTAACCTTCCCACTGTCGAAGTCACAGTCACGGTAGGAGTTTCTGCCATCAGGATCCCGTAGCTACTCGTCGCCAATGTAGTATCTCGCATATAGTTCACAACAAGAAGATTAACAATTTAATCAACTGTAAACAATCACGCAACTACAGCAAACGGCTAGGATGGAAAGACACTTACAACCCATGCACGTGCACTTACAATCACAATACTACATCATACACTATATAAGTCAGTTACATCACTACAATACAGCGGCGGAGGAAGTAGTTGATATGAGGGGGGGCTCCGCTGAGCTGACCCAGACTTATTTCTATAGTTTGGTAAGGCCACTTCAACTAAATCTTTTGTTTCTCGGACCAGACCGACCCTATATTTTTCAACCGGCATAAAATAATTATGTTAATCACGTGATCACCTTGCAAAGAGTGATAACGCCACGAAGGAGTTGCAAATTTATCTTTAAGCTCTCAAAAAGTAAGTAACACTAAATATCTCAACATATAGCTGCCTACTCACAAGTGATACAGCAACCGTAATGTAGCTTAGCCACCGTTTGACTCGCAATATCACTCTTCAGCTAGCAAAATAGCCTATTTTTATTTTTATTTTACCGACTTACCGACCTTTATTTGGCTGAATTTCGCCCGAGAAACAAAAGATTTAGTTGAGGTGGCCTAAGGTGAGACCAAAAAAAAAAAAAAAAAAGGTCACAACCAACTCACAAGAGCTTTCCACCTCACCAGCTACCATAAAAATCCTTATATAGCTCGCTACACACTGACCACTTTATTAGAGTGACTGCTCTATTAGAGTATCTCGATCTTTATCACGGTTTTCAGCCCCACTCCAAGAAAGATAATTTCGGTGTGATATCATTCTGAGGGGGGGGGGGGGGGGGGGCTTTAGCCCCCTAGCCCCCCCCTTTCCGCCGCCTATGCTACAATAGGACAGTGCATATACCCTACCCCAGCCATTCCCAAGCTGATAACGTGGTGCTTTATTTATTTATTATTTATTAAGGCTTTACAGGACACCATCAGATTTTCCAACCCTACCATAACTATCCCCAAATCTACTGTAAGGAAATGTTTAGATGATGCTGCCTACCAAAGTATTCTAGCCTCTGAGAGGATATTTTTGGCTAGGAATAATAAAGAGTGGCTGAATGTGACTAGTATTAGTTAATTTATATAGCTTCTTTTTATTTTATTTTTATATTCACACCCTCGCCATGCCCACGCAGGTTCTTCCGTAGGACCATACTCGTGGTTGCATGTGACCGAAGTCTATCACACTTTCTGTAATTTATGTACTTTCATCACTTCATAATTGATGGTTTTCTCTCTGGTCCTATATAGTCTGTTTAAAGTTGTTATAGAAAGTGTGTCACGGGTGGAGAAATGAGAAAAGAAGTGCTGCAAAAAGAGAGTGAAAGCCTGCTTCCCCCGAGAGTTATCTGAGTTGAGTTGCCAATTAGCAACTGAAGGGAATAAATAGTAAGTTTACATTGATAGACCAGCCCCATGGATACTATGCTAAATTCCCTAAGGTAGCCACATACAATTAATTTTTTTAAAATTGAGCCTCCCTATAGACTGGGATCTATCAGTGTGCCTAAACTAAACTTTTCTGCATGCTGTTTTTGTATTGTAATTTAGTAGTGTATAAGCAGTCTTGCCAGGACTCCTGTACTGTCCACCCTGTGAGTATCAGTGCATGGTGTCTAGACCTCTGTACTTATGATGTAGACATCTCAGTCTATAGGCTATCAGTACTTATATGTGTTGATTGTTACAAAACATGTGTATATGTGTGCATGTACATGTCCATCACTGTTACAAATAGGAGTGCACACTATCCAGAAATCAGATTTCTTTGATGTTATACTGTTATACTCTTCTCTTATATAGGGAATCAAGCAAACTGTGATTGTGGGATTGAATTTTGCCAAAAAACCTGTGATTGTGGGATTCAATTTTAATACATCAAAAGTAGTTTTTTTTTTACTTTTGCAAATGTGGTAATTAAAGAAACACAATAAACACTAGTCTCTTAAAATTTTAGCAAAAGTAAATCAAACTGAATCCCACAATCACAGCTTGTTTGGCAAAATTCAATCCCACAATCACAGCTTACTTGGTTTCCTATATAAGAGAAGGGCATGACAACCAAAGGTTTTGCTAGTCTGCATGCTAAAGTAGAACATAATTATTAGTTATATTTGTGCTTTGCCTGTATATACACACTTGCCCTCAGGCCTGCGGCCCTCAGGCGTGTGCATATATAGCAGGCAAAGCACTCGTGCCTGTAGTATAACTATTACCAAGAGTTAATAATAGTGGGGAGGGCACACTATTATTAACTCTTGCTATTACATATACAGTGTATTAGGAAACTTACATTTTTGATATTGATTCCTCAAAAGTGCATGCTAAGGGAGAACAAGGCCAAGGGTATGCCTTTTATAAAAATTGAGATATTCTAATAGAGCAGTCAGATTATTCTAATAGAACATCCATTAGAGAATGCAATTTTTAAATGGGTATTAAAGAATGATTAGACTATAGTATGTTCACATTGAGCTGAATCCTGAAAAAACAGCTAAAAATTAAAAGTGGATTTTTTCTCAACAGAGTTAACATTTCAGCCAACCAGATGATTATTGGTAACAACAAAGGTGTCAACAACAGACACGTATGGTTTTGTTCCATTTCAAGTTCGGGAAAGGGCTGTAATGAACGCTGTACTTATATGGCTTCCCCATAGGAAATGTATTGAGAAAATTTTGATTGGCCTTACTGAAATATTATGTCAATAATTTGAACAAAAAGATTTTGAAATATTTTTAGCGGGTCAAGCAGTACTACAAATGAGCCAGATTTCAAGATCATGTGCAATTGCATCCATGAGTTATTAAATGTTTTTGAGGATTCAGCTCAATGTGAACATACTATATAACTTTCAATAAGTTAGCAGCTAAATCTTAAGAAGCTTTTTATTTAAATTAATATGTATATTTGGGTCACTGCAATATCTGACCAGCTGTGTTGGGGGTAATGCGATACATAATAATTATTACTTTTGTGGTAACTAAGTAATATAACGAAATACGCTATAAAAACAGGTAATATAACTCAAGTTACTTTACTTACAAATGTAACACATTACCTAAGTAATATAGTTACTGTAACGAGTCTAATATTACGTGATATTATTACTACAAGTAACGAAGTTACTAATCTTGTTAGTAATCCACTGAGTAACGCCTATAGCCACAACGAAGTAATGAATGAAGCTTATTCACCAGCTTCTTACTTATAACCAAGATTTACACATTGCCTAACAACGCAATCATGTCATGTGATAAAGTGGTCGTTTCACATGTGACAGCTTAAGGCTGTGGACACAAAGTAATAATATAATATGTAATATTATTATAGCTACTTTATTTTTTGGGTAATACATA
The DNA here is from genome assembly GCF_963678975.1 of Dysidea avara. Classification (NCBI taxonomy): domain Eukaryota; kingdom Metazoa; phylum Porifera; class Demospongiae; order Dictyoceratida; family Dysideidae; genus Dysidea; species Dysidea avara. Next base: position 26,227,512 of record NC_089281.1, on the reverse strand, counting down.
ACTGTAACTAAATAGTTCTGTTGCAAGTAATATGTAATATGTAACTAGTTACTTTGTAATATGTAACTAGTTACTTTGTAAAAGTAACTGTCCCAACACTGCTGACCAGCCATAATTGATATTTGTGACATAAAAGGAACAAAGCATGTATTGAAAATAGTTTATACTACCCATGACATCACAAATCTAGTAAATTTTGAAGAATTTTAATGTCAAAATCTGTCAGCAGCTGGGGACTGCACTCCCAGACCACCCCTGCACCTATAACTCACTACCAAATCTGGAAAGCACCTTGGAAAAATCCTGGATGTACCCCTGTTTAACTCTCATAGCAAATATTTGTGAATGAATTGAGCCACAAACCTTACATTCAAGACAGTTGATCAGACTGGGCCTGCGAAAATAGGGCATGTGGGCACATGTTTTTTGCCTACTTTTTCAAGCTTCCATCACTCATAACTTTTTATACCACTCTGCTATTGCAATGCACTTTTCAGCGTTTGGTGAACGTTTAATTGGCTTTATGATGTAAGTTACAGAATGCAGATATTCTGTTCCAGTACTGAGATACAACCTTTAGTGTGATTGGGTGTAGTTTGTGCCCACATGCCCTATTTTCGCAGGCCCGGTCACATATGAATATTTCATAATTACTAAAATGTTTATGAAGGAAAGAAGATTACAGCATGATGCAGTAAAGAGTCCATGCAAGAGTTAGTATAGATGCTTACAATCTAAAAATTAGATGAGAGTTTTGTAGAAGATGTATAGTTATGTCAAAAGCAGGGTAATACACAGTAAAACACTGCATGTACATTTGATCATATAGAGACAGAGATGAATTGTTGGAGAAATTTAACTTTAATTGCCATGAACTACTTTCATTATTCCTTCAAAGCAACATCATACAATCATGAAACCTAGATACCTAAATCAGAATGGCAACAGTTAACAGCTATACTAACATTGTGCGTATGTAATGTGTCCTAGTTTGCATGCGTGTGTTGCTAATAATGAACAACAGTCTATATGTTGTACAGTAAAGTGTTGTGTCTGTGCTCAATAAGCTTGTACCAACTATTTAAAAGTTATCAGGTACTCAGGGTAGCATTGAGCATCCTGGAAGATCACAAACATGTTTGGGGTGCTCTCATTATCCACCACTGAGTCATAAATGTCTACGACACTTACACTGGCATTCTTTGGTGGTGGAGTTTTTATCCCACTTCCACCAAGTGTGTACTCTCCAGCAAGGACACATGCTACGAATATGTGTCTGTTACCATTACTATCGGGAGGAGAGTATTTGGTTGCTGCTGAGTAACTTGCATTCACAGCAAAATATACCCCATCACCATAGACAGTAGCTGTCACCAAAGTAAAAGTATGGTGAATGTTCTTCAATCAATTACTAAAGCACACTTACCATTTTTTCCACAAAAGCTCCTGTTAAATCCACCATGATAAATGTTCTTCACAACATCTCCACCACACCCATGGTAGAGTCTCTTCTCATTAGCAGTACCAAGTTGGTTCATGAATCTCTTACGAGCTGCATATTGAGCATACAGGGTGGGATTTTGTATCCGTTCAATTTTAACAATTGTCTTCCCTGAAACTGTAGCTTCAAAGCCTTTTTTAATTTTAATGTACTCTGAATCATTAGTGCTTAGTTGGACTACTTTGGTTTGAGGATTTTTGTCAATGTTATCTCCCCAAGTAGGTGGAAATTCAGCTAAACAGATAAAATGCATATAATGTCTGCAGGTACACACAGGTGTATATCATACAGTATATGGTAGTATGGTATAGTAGGGTTTGGATTTTCCCACAAGAAAATATTGACCAGAAACCAACCTCACAATACCTTCATAGTGCCTTGGCAGTATTGGTTAGGTATACTCAAGCTCAAAAGTGCCTGTAATGCAACCGAAAATGTTTCCAATACATTGCTCCGAAATATTTATTGAGATTCTCTTCTGACTGACTGACTGACTGGTTCCTTCAGACAAGTGCTTGATTTATTCATTGTTATACATTGCTTCAGCCCAACAGGTGCCTGTTTGCATACCACCTTTTTGCATACCACAGTACATAAAATGCATGCATCATGGACTTATCCTTGTCCTCCTTTGTGTATCATTTCTTTCCGCTGACAGCACAAGATGTTAAGCACATTAATGGCTTTGTGTGTAAAATGCAAATTGTCCATAATTTTGGAACAACACCTACAGACCTTCAGTACTTGTGCTGTAAAGCATTAATAAATAAATAAATGAAAAAACAGTTGAAGTAAGCAAATTATCTAACATAATCATAAACTACATTTGCACTTCAGGTGATAATCCCCCTTGTTTAAGCACCTTTACTGTATAGTAGGTTTTTAAGGTTAACTGCAGGTGTAGGCGACCTCCCTTGTTTCCCTATGTTTTATTTCTATGATCCCTAATCAAACTTAAAATTACCTAATTTTTCCTTATATTTGTATTGAAATTATAAGATTCTGTAATTTTTTAGAGTATTATAGAGAACTTGCATCGTGCCAATAATACTTAACAACTGTAGCTAGTCAGCCATTCTTGGGGGCAGGTTTCAATGGGACCGAATGAGATGAATATTCTTGGTTTGTCACCGCGAGCTACCAACAATGAGTATCACTGTCAGATGCTAGGACAAGGTTGGAAACAAATATCAAAAACTAGGTTTAATACAGACAAGTGCATTATTAATTTTTGATAGATTAGTGGTGAATTGTCATGTTTTATAAACTTTTGACCACACTGTCCTAGTTTATACAAGTGACTAACCTAGAGAACAAGTAGAACATGTACCATTCTCCGCTCAATCATTGAGAATGACTGCAGCCTTCAACCTCTGCCCTTAAGCATGGCTGACCAGCAACGGTTGATAAGCATTTTGCGATGCACACTTCATATACAACACCTCTCTTTGTGGTGCATTTTTTGTATTAAAAACATCACTCTATTGTGAACCACATACCCAAGAACAGTTGTCATTTTGCAGTAGAAACAAACAAGTACAAATAGTTGTACAACACAGTTGTTGAAATTATTCACTACCAAAGCAGGTTTTGTAATTTGTCACGCCCATGCAATTACGGAAACACTTGGCAGCAGCTCATTAAGTCGTATTAAGACTCTTCTCAAAAGGTGGGTTCCATGGAACCACCTGAATCTGCCCCTGTACATAACAGCGTTGAAACTGGGTCGGGTCATCTGGGTCAACCGGGTCACATTTTCTCCGGGTCATCCCATTCAACTCACATTTCAAGTTTTCAAGCACCAATTTCACTTACCACATCATCATCTACCATTAACGCATACCGTTTTTCTTTTTTTATAAATTCTCCATTTCTTTGGAACTCAGTACCTGTAGAAATTTTACAAATTTCCAAAGCAATTCCTTTTCGGATGGCACTTCGTCGATTTCTGCTCAGCTAACCTAATTTTGTATTTTTCTCTTTGTTTTCTTTTTGTATAGGTATGTAGTTGTCGTGTGTCATGTTTCTGCTGTATGTTTTATTTTGTACTTGTAACTGTATGTATGTATGTATGTCTTTGTAAGGGGAGCACGTTTGCAGGCTTTGCCTTTTGTGTGACCCTTGTCTTTTGACAAAATCGATAATCTAATCTAATCTCTAATCTAATCTAATCCGGGTCTGACCCGGATTGGATCACGTGAGAAACGAAATTGTTCGTTTGATGACGTGAAAACTTATAAACGCTATCGTGTAGCTCTTTCGTGAGTCACACCCACTTATCACATTACAAACATATGCTCAGCCACGCCCATTTAATAGTAAGTGCAGTATGCAGCACGAAACTGAGGGTATCTATGGTGAGGGGTAGCTATCGTTAGTAGGTGATGACCTATTTTTTTTTTTTTTGGTCTTCAACCTACAGTTAGGCTGAAGTTGCAATTCTAAAAGTCTAGATCCAACCCTGTTTACTCAACACGAATCGAACGCTCGAAACATAGCTCTTATCGCACGCCTCGGCTTTAATCAATCCGGGTCACATCCGGGTCAAATCCAGGTCAAATCCGGGTCAGTGGGTCATCCGGGTCAGCAGTAGTGACCCGGTTTCAACGCTGGTACATAATACATACATACATACATACATACATACATACATACATACATACATACATACATACATACATACATACATACATACATACATACATACATACATACATACATACATACATACATACATACATACATACATACATACATACATACATACATACATACATACATACATACATACATACATACATACATACATACATCATACAGTACAATCAAGAGTCCATAACAATAGTACTGTATAGTAGGGACATCGAAGGTGTGGGCGTGGCCCGTGATATAATATAACCCAAAAACCTGCTTCGATTTTTCCTCAAAACAACATGTGCAACGTTAAACTAACCACGTGTATTCGAATAGTTTGATACACTCATAGATGGAAGCCATACTGTAGTCTATTAACACTATCACCTTAACTGATGGCCATGGTAAAGAAGGATAAGATGTAAGACAATAGCGAAAGCATTGTATGTTACTTAATATACCAAAGGTTTTTTCTTCATTGAATTAGAAATGCTTCTGTGACAAAATTAGGGCTGTAGCTGTAGCCAGTTTTCCGCTATGCTTGACTGAACACAGCAGGCAGGCAGGCAGGCAGGCAGGCAGGCAGGCAGGCAGGCAGGCAGGCAGGCAGGCAGGCAGGCAGGCAGGCAGGCAGGCAGGCAGGCAGGCATTAGAAAATTCCGTTGGATAATTAAACAAAAAATTCTGTAGCAACTTGACAGAAACGTTTCGGGTCGATCTGAAGACACTTTTGGGCTTGACTTTACCCAACCAATACTGTCAAATGATCATGGCTCAGTGATTTATGGAGTTAGTAGTTGATATGATTAGTGAGAGCGACTCGCGGCGAACTAGCTATGTGTAAGTCGATAATTATAGTAAACCAAGTTGGGTCATCTAGGTCCCGCTTTACAGAATATCTGGGTCTGACCCGGATTGGATCATGTGCTAAATTAATTAGTGTAACGATGTGGGCGTGTAGTCACACGTCATAGCATAGTCCTGCTTTTTTCATGAGCCACGCCCACTTATATAAATGATTGTCTGTATGTGTATGGTAGCCACACCCATTTATCAGTCTGTAGGTATGCACAAATCCACGTCTATCTGCAGGCCTATGTAGAGCCATGCCCACTAACCAGTTGTTATTGTATGAGTCATACATAATCTAGTATATGTGACTGGATTTTGGAAAAACGATCCAAATCGCACATTAGAAGTTTCGAGATAAACGGTTTTAAAGAATTGAAGCCAGCATAAGTCTCCAAGGATAGCAAGCACGCGTATGAAATTTACACAAAAGATGCATCAATCTGTTACCTTTCAGGCCACTTCCAGTACTTGTAGCTGCTTGTAGAGTTTCCCGCCAAATAAGATAGAAAATCTGAACAGTTGGACGAACGAAGTAGTATCACGAGTGCTCCAAAAGGGGTGGAGGGTGGGGGGTGGCACGGAGCGCAAGAGGTAGACCTCAAAATGGAGGCAGGCCACGATTGGAGTCCAGACACGAGATTACAGGGCAGTGCTGGCTCCTTAGTGGCTGATATGTAGCAAACTCAACAGAGAAAACGTCTGGCCAACATTATAAGGCTGTCCAGTAAACCACTGATTCTTGCCAAGCCAGGTCCTTCCCAAGGCCAGAAACCGCCATTTGAGCACTCCACACCACCCAGAAAAGACGTCTGTTAAAACCAGCCTCGAGTAGTTTGAGTAGTACTGAGAGTCAAAACTAGTAGTACGATAGTGTAGCTATCCACTGGTGGTGTTAGTTTGATTTTGCCTGATGTGCGATTTGGATCGGTTTTGTAAAATCTGGTCACATATAGTGTTGTGATTATCTCTATATAATATTGTGACTAGTTTTGTGAAAAGCAAGCTATTTAATAGTCATGAGCTCGGGCATGCAAAAAAAAGTTCACAAACAGGTATAAGAAATATTAGAAATTTTAAATTAGAGTAGGGACAGTGTATAGTGCTGCAATAAAAGTACTTAAACAAGCTGGATCGAATTAGCACGTAACTTGATGTCCAAATACTGTAAAACAAGAAGTGAGTATCCCTACTGTGCTACACTCAATCAGTACTATTTATTGCTGCCCTATACACTAGGGATCTGCAATACATATCAATACGGCAATATATCGATACAGCAAATAAGTATCATAATACGATACTGTACTTAGAAAATATTGATATATCAAAGTTTTCTAGCATAATAGTCAGTGATTGCTATATTACTGTAACAGTGATCTAGATACTCAGATTGAAAGCCTCTCTATTTACCTGTACTGTAAAATGGAACGTTACGAGAAGCCATACAAAATACGCGTGTATAAGTGCTGCTGTTGTGGCTAAAATATCCTTACCTGGGTCTTCTAAAAACAGTAGCTGTTACACTTTAAGTATAAAGAACTGCACCACTAAGCAGTAAACAAATCTGCTGTATATACTAGCTATCTTGACAACTCATTAAAATGCGGAGTAATCCAGACAAGCCTTTGTGGGAGCATGTGTTAAATTGTAGTCTTGCGTGGCCAGACCCTTTCCGCGCGGCCGCTTATCGAATAGAGATTATAAGCGGCGCCGCGTGGAAAGGGTCTGGCCACACGAGACTAGTTAAATTGTTTATGGTAGCCAGGCCCATACCCAGGGGGCTTCGAGACCCCCTATTTAAACTATTTTTACTGTAAAACGATCTTTTCAACTGTAGTCTGTGTTTTAGCGTTCGTTACACGCATTCCATGGCTTCTTCCAGCTGAACCGCGTGTGGCTTCCCGAGGCTACTGATTAACCATAGGCATAGCGCTTCGAGGTTAGGCCACTCCAATTGGTAATTATGTTTCTGGTCCACCGCCCGCATCCTTTTTTGGAGAAAGTTAAATTTCAGAAATACATGGGTAAAATGCCTGCATCAGCTTTTTAAAAAACCTGGATTTCAGAAACAAATATTGGGCTGCAACAAATATGCTAAATCTAACTATCTAAGTTGTATTTTACCAGTGAAAACCTGCAAGAAAAGGGCAGTGCATGGTACGGATCGATATACTCTAATAGAACAGTCAGTAAATCACAAAATACTATAATTGAGCAGTCACTTCATTGTTGCTTTGTTGCTGAATTCCGCCCGCCCGCACCTAAAACTGATTTTCAAAGGACCAGAAAAATAATTACCAATTGGAGTGGCCTTATCTATGTAAATAGAAACCATGCATGAATACAGACAGTGGTTTTGTCTCTATCGCTAAGGTTTCTATTACAGTATCTTAATAAGGCCATCCCTCGGCTATCCTGTTCCATGAGGCATGACCGCTTTGTACTGAGAGCTACTATATATATATTTCAATTAATTCCAATCGTAATTTTGTTAAATATTTTCTAATAAGAGCCCGGAATAGCAATGATAAACACCAGACTGGATGGAAACTGCGACTGATAGGCTGTTAACTATGACACAAGTAAGCCTGGCTTGGTGATATGAATTCTAAAGTGTCAAGTGTGTGAGTCTGTCAGTTGTTTTCATATTAACCTTATTATGGTTATCATTCAAATTCGTTACTTAGGTGGCCTCCCTGGTTTGACCACTGAGTGTGGCGCTTGGCCGGTATCTGGGTGGCCTGCAGATTGAAGTCACGCTGGGGTTGGCTTTTTTTCAGCATTTGTCCCGCTTTACTTTAGGATACTAAACTCAACGATTTTCGCTTAGGTTCCCTGGGCTAGTGGTGAAGCACCTCGTACAGGCTCTACCTTCTATGCAAACCCTCCAGTGCCCAACTCCAGTGCCAACTGGTAGACTTGATAATAATAAAAATAATAATAATCCATGTTTGGACAATGGTTAAATGTAAGGTTTAGCTTATAGCTCAAATGAATGACTCTGAGTCTTAGAAATGATGCAATAGCGTGTGATGGGTCCATGTTGAGCGGAATTTGTGTCAACACAATGATGTGTGAGAAGTTTATGTAATCAGTAAATGCATTTCTGCTATTCTCAGGACATTGAATATTAAACCTTTCTCAACATTTGGGATCACCTACCACTTCAATTTAGACCCCCCTTTTGAAATTCCTGCATACGGGCCAGGTAGCTAATTGTCTGGGTGGTGTAATAGAGGCAGGTATCCACGTAGATGTGCTAGGGAGGAGCAACTTTTTTCCATACTAAAAATCATACCATAACACATCTATTTGTCACATCAGTATAATACTGCAGTTTATCAGCATTCACTGAATAAAGACATTTGTTTACACAGTGAATGTAGAATCAGTGTTGGCTCTTTAAGGTACAGATAATTGGATATTGTATTCCAGGTATAACTAGCCATAACCACTTTATTATAGTATCGTGATACAGTATGGTATCAAACAGTTTATTGATTGTGATACACGATATACATAAAATGCACTGAATCGCAGAACACTAGTTATATGCTGTCCTTACTCTAATTTAAAATTCCTAATTTTTTCTTAAACTTGTACATACATACATACATACATACATACATACATACATACATACATACATACATACATACATACATACATACATACATACATACATACATACATACATACATACATACATACATACATACATACATACATACATACATACATACATACATACATACATACATACATACATACATACATACATACATACATACATACATACATACATACATACATACATACATACGGACAGACAGACAGACAGATAGACAGCAGGTTTTTAAATTTGTATTTAGACTCTGAGCCAAACTGGCCCACCCCAGACCTATACTGCTCCACCAGTCTGGGCCAATCAGCTTGAGCTTGAAGTGTATCAGCCGTAAAGCTGGGTTATATAGTGCAGAGAAAAATGGACACAAGGTGTGTAGGTCATTTTGAGTTCAAACTGGAACAATGGAGTGCCATATTACCTTATCATATACCCTGACAGATAGAGATACATACACACATGTATACACACATACATGCACAAGGAGTACAGAAAATTCACGCAGACGCAGACACAACCATACCTTGTTTAAGCATGTCTTCTAGATCAGATCTTTGAACATCTGTTAGGCCACCAGTAGATACATATTTTTCTTGAATGGGATTGCTGTTAAAGATTATCTGATACTGCACTCCATCATCTTCAAAAGAGAAGATTGGGTTTTGTTTTTGTTGCTTGTACTGTTGGTAAGCTTTTTCTATTTTATAGTTTACCCCTGGATCATAATCTTCATATTGGTTATCATCAGCAAGGTATTGCCATTTAACTTTCTTTTGCATTAAATTAGCTGCTGTTGCCGCAGCTTCTGTCTGCAATTTTTCAGTATCAATTTCATGTAGAATCCTCTCAATTTCAGCCTTCACAATTAGTACATCGCTTCTTCCACCTCTCACTTGAATTCGTGATAGTTCAATTTCTATTTCAATACTGACATTATTGCCTCTTGCCTTCTGTGTCAGTCGTGATATCTGGTCTGGTCTCAAGATTGCTATTCGAGGGTCATCCACAGGGAGTGAATCACAATTCTGATCAATAATTTGTAGAAGATGATCTTCTGCTTTGCTTACATCATCCTCTGATTTAGCATACACTCTTATCTGTACAGAGGAGGATTGAGTGAAACTATCAGCTCTGGAGATGCCACTACCATTAGGCTGTATGTACATTGATGACTCATCAGAAGTACTGTAACTGAACACATCATTCCTGCTAGTGTCGCTTTTGGTAGTGCCTTTCCCACCAGACCAGTAGTTTCCTACAGAACTCAAAAAGTAATTGGCACACCGAATCAGAACATTTGGTTGAGACTGTCCAGTGTGAGCAGTGGATATGTCAACAAACTTTTGCACAAAAATCTGATGCATGTCTTTTTGAAACACCACAATTTTTACCTGCTGCAAAAACACAGGCTTGGTCAAAGCAAATTCAATTATTGCTTCACACATTCCTTGAGCAGCATTTTTTGGTGTGTATGATAATCCCCCAGTACCAATGGCTGGAAAAGCTATAGATTGTGCTTTATTACACTCTGCTTCCTTCAGACAAGCAGTGACTGTGAGGTTTAGAGCAGTGGCTTTCTTTCTACTAGGGGCTACCACATGAAACACCTTAATGCACTTTAGCTGACCTGTTGCTTGAGTAATACACACTTTCCCTTCCTCTAGCTGTTTATACTGCTTGATGTACATGTTGCAGTCTTGCTGCATGCTAGGACCAGCCTTCTGGGATATAGCTTTGGAAACAGCACCTGATGCTAATTGTAGTTCAGGTAAGGTTGTATTGACAATGACATCACTATCATCATTTGTGATGTCACCACATGCTACTTTTACTGTGATATTTCCTGTCTGAAATACCTCTGACATATCTCCAGATTGAGGAGATGTGAATGATGATGGGGTTGGATTAACCATTGGAGTGTGTACTCTTTGTGGTGAAGATACAGGTTGTGGACCAGGTGATGCTCTTAAGGAGGAAGTGGAGGTTGAACCAGTACTGGGATGCTGGGAGAGGAAACTCTGAAATTCTTTGTATAAGCTATCCGTAAAGATAACAAATTTTACAGCCTTGATACAACTACTGTTGGCTAGATAATAGTTCTGAACTGTAGTGATCATGATCCTGGTTACTACATCAGAAGGGAAACTAAGCGCACCAGCTCCAAGAGCAGGAAAAGCAATGGAAGACACTTTTTTCTTGTCACAATATTGCAGAGACTTTTGTATTGTTGTTTCCAATTCCTGAAACAATATATGTAGTTGTAAATAAAGAAAAACTTTCTGGGATATTTGATCAGAAATCTAGTAGCTACATTAGTTTCTGCAAACTGCTTTTAAACAATTACAATTTCATCCTTATAGACTTTATTTCACACATTTGGTGGGTATCTTTACTAGATCACCAAGTTTGATTCTCACTTAGGGTAAATCTCTTTTCTTCTTTTTTAGTGTACATTTTATGCAACCATATTATTCATTTATACTTTCTTTCATACATTTTTTGCTGCATACTAAATGCAATATTTTTCTGTTCTGTACATGTTTACCTATTAAAGCAAACTTTTCTCACTTTTTTTCTTAATAGATATTCTCTCTGAATTTTATTTACTGATGTTTTAGTACTCACTTCTATGGGAGGACTCTATTAAAAATAAACAAAATAAAAATTTGAAAACTTTGGGTTGGAGCGTATAGTCTATGCACAATCGAACTGCTGTTGTACCAGCACATATTTTGTGCGCAACAGTACCCTTAAAGTTATAAAGTAGTTCATCTATGATCCAAGCTGTTTTCTGTGTTGTTTTTCACAGGTGAAGAATCGGATCATGTAACATCGATATCTAATGCTTGGATTGGACCCAAGAGCTTGTACTATGTCACTCAAACACAACAGGCTTGTTGGTGAAACAACCCCCCACCCCCCCCCCTAAAAAGAAAAGAAAACTAAGGACAAACCAGCAACACCAAGTGAGACAACTACCCTATGTATTTCATGTGATAAGCTAATAGAGTATATTATACGAGTACTGCTACAAATGGGAGTACTACAAATGTGCTGGCATATCCAATGAAGCATATAATACCCTTGGTGATTCATCCCCAAACGTTATATTCTTCTGCACTAATTGTCAACCAAAAGTTACAATGGCCTTAAGTTCTTTAACGATTTACAAGACCAACAAAACACCCTTGATGCAAAAGTTGCCAAACTTGAAGATGAGAGAACAGTACTAAACAAAAGGCTTAAACCTCAAACTGAAATTCCTCCAGCATCCAATAAAAAACAAAAAAAAAAACAAGATTCTTTAGGTATAGGAGATTACAGCATCTTGATAACAAATTAACAAGTGAACCAGTCTTGACTCCCAGACTACACCAACTTCACACAAGCTAAATTCTTTGGCTCTTACATCAGACAGAAAATTAAATGTAGATGTATACGGACTCCCAGAATCCCCACCAAACACCGTAAAGAAATCTTGTCAGAGAAATGACATTGAAGCTTTACTTAAGTCTCTTATAGATATTGACAATGAAATAACTTAGAAGATATTTACTGTCTGGGAAAATACCGAATTATCAGTTCTAAACCTAGGTTCCTGCTGGTCAAATTTCTTCAATTGACTGATGTTCCAAAATGGCTGCAATGATGTTACAGGGTAATTATGATAAAATTTAATAATGGCTATGTGCATTATTAACATGTATTATTGTTAACATAATTGCAGCTATTTTATAGCCGCCACCTTTGATTTTGCAACTTTTTCCACCCAGGCTTTTGAAGGCCACACCCTTTTCATACAACTTGGCTGTTTCTGCATGGATACTCTCAAACTCAAGTTTCAATTGTTCCTCAAACCCGATTTAATTTCTGATGAAAGGGCCTGTTGTTGAAAGAAAGATGGTCACTGGCCCTAAAAAGCATTGAACATAAGCAGATAAAGCACCGCAACTATTGCATCTTTGTAAATAATCAGTAAAGTAGTATATAGGAACAGCTAGAATTTCAACTTATCTAACCATGCATGACTATACACCATCAGTAAACTATCCCAATGATTCCTCACATACATAATTGATAGAATCTGTATGATCGATAAAACCTGAATGATTGATAAACAAATGTAGATAGTCATAATACCAGCACCTACACCAATGACCACTGTTCTATCCCCTCCCTTCATAATAGCAGCACAGTAAATAATGTAAAAGAAAACAAATTAAAGATAATTGTGGTACTTTAGATTCCCTAAAAATTCAGCAGAAATAAATTAATTGCATTCGTGTCTGGTTGAACAATTATGTACCAACTTGTTGCTATTGCCAAATTTTTAGGGATCTATCCCTAATACAGTCTGCATGCTTCATGGCTATGTTATTTGTGATCCATTTACTGCCTACTTTCTGGATTTCTTTCTACAGGGATCAACAGGAACGCCTTGAGGTGGAACTGACAATACCACAACACTCACTTGGCCACAGCACTATATACTATGATTGCATACATTATCCAGGAGGGATGATCAATGTCATTACTACATCGCTTTTGAATACAATCATCCAGACATAATATTAAGGATTTCAACAAGTAATAAAAATAGAAACCACAATCAATAATATTATCATGAACCACGATAGTGGGTTCATAATAGGGATCGCCCATGTTTTTTGCAAAAATCCTAATAGAACGCACACCTAAAAACCATCTTGAAAAGTATCCTTCAACCCAAAACAACCTTCTGGTGGTTCTTTGCAATGAGTATAGGTCCACTAGTAAGTATTAAGTGAAAAGGAAACAGTACATGTATTTCAGACAAAACTGAAATTTGCCATTTTGTTCATATTATTCTTATTATCTAGGACCGCGTCACATACAACCAAGTGCATGCACCAATGTGACAGCCCCCTGGTGAGGCTATTAGGTGGTGAAGGCACAATCCCCAAATCAACTCAATATGTCACAGTAGTGACAGATACAACACAATAGTTGCATCGTAACTAAAGGCCACCAGTAGCTAAGTGCCAGTACATCATTGGTGTGGTAATGGCACAGTGATGTGTACACAGTATATGTAATTATGTATACAAAACATACAGGAGAGAACTATACATTCTTGCAGTATTGTATGCAGCAATACATTATAGGCAACATCAACAGATAAAAAATTTATTAGCCAATATACAGTAAAGTATCAACATCAACTAGAGCTAAATTAGGTTCATCAGTGGTGCAGCAGTGGCACAGAGATGGGTGACACACTATAATTATGCATACACAACTTGTAGGAGATAGTTACACAATACTGTAGGAGTATGCAAGCCAGATGAACCGGATAAAGGAAGACAGCCAAGCCAACCAGAACCCAGTGGTGTAGCTACACTGGGGCCTGTGCCCCACCGTCAGCTTTCCAGGCCCCACCGTCAGTAAATGTTCTAAGTCACGTGATTCAACACGCGACGATTTTTACAACGCTACCATGTAGGTTTTTATATGATAATCATCGTTGCAGGTACAATTCCTTGTTATTTCGCTATTACTAACATCAGCGGACAAAGAAAAAATAAAATTCCATTTAATACCCATTATCATGTGATCGCGAGTTCAAATTTGAGTGAGTTGGAGGAAGGTGTCAGTAAAATGAGGCTGTAAGGTAAGTGCAGGTAATTCCGGACAGCTGCTAATTCCGGACACTCAGTTCGTTCTCAACAATCAGTGGTAGAATCCCTTGGCCTATAATTTGGTATGCTAATGCAATGTCCTATGGCCTATCTACAAACCAAATTTGAAGCGAATCCGTTATTCCACTGTGAAGTTTGACATGAATTTACATCAAAATCACTGGTAATTTTGTTCAAAAACTTTGAAAATGTTAGTCAGCCCAAGCTCATATTTTCAATTTTCAAAGATTTATAGAAAGATCATACCCATGGCTAATTGCATACCAAAAGTCATAAGAATCCATGCAGCACAGGCGGAGTGGCAGTCGATTTTTCAGCAGCTGTTCGGTTGAAATATGAAGAAAATATTTGCGAATTACAGAAACTTTTAAAAATACGCACTGCTGCTTTCTCCCAAATGGTATGAACTTTCTACTTGATTTATAAGGTTCAGGTGAGTGGTACTTTAGACTCCGTACTTGTAAAAGTGGATTGGTAACCTGTGGAAGGCTCTACTTGCTTGTTATTCGAAGTGTCCGGAATTAGCCGCATGTTGCATTTTTACACGCTGTTAAATTTCGGTTCATAACTCCTCAGCAGTTGATTGTATCGAAACGACATTTGTACTGCAGATGCACCATAAGATAGGCTATACAACGATTCCTAGAGTTTGTCTTAACTCGTTGTGAGTGCAATGTTAGAGCGATTTTATCAAAGAGTGTCCGGAATTACCCTCATTTCCCTTACGCACCATGATTATATCAAGTCAAGGTGATAACACACTACTCTATGACAGGTGTTGAGTGAGATGTTCTTGATAGAAGATGTGCAAGAGGTTTAATAAATGAAGTATTCCTTTTAATGCCCGCTGCGAAAAGGTTGTGAGTAGTGAGCTGATAGTGATGCTAGTAGCATAGATAATAGAGTAATAGGGATAGGAAACGCAAGCTATTTCCGGTTTTATTTTCGTTACGCGTGACGTAGGTCCATTGCGTAATTGTCCATAGTTACCTAGTTGTAGAATGATGAATAGTAGCATAGGAACGAGCGAGAAACGAATAAACTATGCGAGTGACGCTTCAGACAACTCCTTCCGGCCTACAATTGTTTATTTAATGCTTGTTGAATCAGTGAATGGAATACTGCCTCAACCATTAGGCCGCGTGGGCGAGCTATCGAAAGCCATAGCTGTGATTTCTAGGAGGAAGCAGTTAGTACATGAATGCTCCACAGAATTCTTAACATGGACTAAAAGTCATTCTCACGAAGCTTGCCTTTTTTCGAAGATGCTGGTCGATATGCTGAAGCGCTGTTTTTCGGCCAAACAGTCTAAAATAGGTAAGCCAGGATGGAGGGAGAGTGTTTGGAGAAAGTTCCATGAGGTTAGAAGCTCTGTTGATTTGGAGACAGTGTGGAAAACGCTTCCCCAACCATTATATTACAGCATATCAAGGGATCCAATTTTCAAGCAAATGGTTTTAAGCAATTTAATTGAGAAGATCATTAGGCATGAATATCCTATCATAGCCACGGAGTCTGCCAGTTGTGAGGATAAAGCTATAGGTACTGTCTTGTCTGAAGATGAGGAGAAGGTGATCAGATACATAGCTGGCTACATCCCTGTATCATTGAGAAAAAAGCTAGAGAGGTCATCCCATCCACACAAGGAGGAATTTATTTTATGCTTATGGAGTATGTGTGAAGATGAAGATGAGACCAACGCAGACAATTTTTTAACATACACAAAATCCTGGATAGAAAGAGTTAATCGAGGTGGTCTTTTTCCAGTCAGTAATGGAGCGTATCTTCTTTTTAAACAGCTGGAGATTGAAATACAGAAAGTTTACAATCTAGCAAATTTAAAGACAGAATCCATCCCATTACGCAAAGAAGCTATTAAGAAACTCTTAGAATCAGAGGATGTATACTTTTATTGGTATCTGTTGTCAGAAGAACTTGAAGATATTCAAGAGGATTCAAGGTTGGAACTACTACAAATGATAGTTGACTTGTGGATAACAATTAGATGCTATTCATTTGCTAAATCAGTAATGGAACTACATAAACAACTGTATTCACTTAACACATCTAAAGCTAAGTCCCTACGTAAAAGCATCACTTAAGATTATAATATAATAAATGTACAGTGTATTATCATTATTATGGTATACATTCTGCATGATAAAATTCATAATACAGCTGCTGCTGTATGTATAATTACAGAACAGATCAACTATGTAGACTTTTTGATTTTCTTATATCGTGGTCTCTTTGGAAGTGGAAGCTCCAATTCACTTGCAACATACAATTCACCAGGTCGCTTCTTTGAGTTGGTTCCCCTACAATTGCCACGAACTGGAGCCAGAGCTATAGAGCTGGCAACCCGTATAGCTGATGTATTGCACTCAAACTGTTGGACGTTTGGGTTGTCATTTGTTGCCCCTCGCTGTCGCTGTTTCCCAAAGAACTGTTCAAGTAAATCTTGACAACACAATCTGTTGGACAACAAGCTATCCACTCCTGGAAGTTGCAAAAGATACTGTGCCATTTCACAAAATGACTTCACTGTAAACATTGTATAGAAAAGGCATAATAGGCATGAATTACGTACTATATAGTTACCTGCTATTCTAATTCCCTCTGATGTTTCTCTACTTAGAGTCATCATCACTTTTTCACCTTCAGAGAACCCTGTTCTTGACTTTGCACTATCCTCCCATTTGTTTAAGTACCCAATAAAATCATTTTCAAGCCACTGCAAAAGATTCAAGGTAATTAATCCATTGTCATTGCCAACCATTTACTAACTTTGAATCTATCATCCTCAAACTTGGGCATTTTTTTGTATGGTCTTCTGTAGAACTTCAGGTTTGTGATAGATTCAGTGTAATTTGTAACATTTAATGCATCAAAAAACTTGTCCATAATTTCACAAAATTTTGCAGTCCCTTCAAACTCCTCGCCCCCCACTTCCAGCAAAGCATCTGACACAGATTTACTCAGTACCTATAACAAAATGGCAAATCACCTCACAGTCACATGTAACATCACTACAACCTGTGCAGCTAAGTCCACTCTCATTTTAGAAAATGATGTTAGCTCAAGGTGTTCACGTTTCAGTTTCGATAAACACACACCAATAGACTTTTTGTCTGTGTTATGGTCATTGTAGTACAAATATTTCAGATGGCTCCAGCTAATATCTTTTCCTTCATTCTACAAAATAGAACACAATAGTATCTTTTGCTATACCAATAGAAACAGGGGTGTACGGAGGGGGTTTCCAGGGGTTTCAGGAAACCCCTTTGGATTTTACACAGTACTTGAAATATTAAGAAATTGAAACTTCAGGTTTCCAGAATCTGGGATCTGTCTGGAACAGAACACGTTTTTACAGTTAAATAATAGTTTCTCACATGATAGTAACACTTATAGCTTTGTTCTGAATTATGATTTTGGTGAAAAGATCGAGATACTCTAATAAAGCAGTCAGGTATTATAAACTACTCTAATATAACAGTCACTTAGCAGTGGTGGAAACCCCTTTTCAGAATTCCTGTGTACACCCCTGAATAGTTGCATAGCTGGAGCCATAACATAATGCCTGCACTCTATAATAGAACAGTTATTTCCAATTTCAGATAAATGAGGTTACACATAGGATAACTAAGGAATATATATATATAGTAGCATACCCATAACTTTCTCTTTGGATTAGACCAGCAGTTTCTTGCAGTCTTCATAAGATGAGGGACATCTATCATAAAATAAAGGTCACGATTTGTATCATTACTGTAGGGGTTTACAGTCTTATATACTAGTGAAGATTTGTAGTTGCCATGCATATGGATAAAGTGACGATTGCTAGATGCTCCATCACAGATGGTTGCAAGCACTTTGAATCCACAACTCTCCAGACGCTGAACAGCCTCCCACACAAGAGGATATAGAAGATCGCCGGTGAGATTCTTGCATGGAAATTGAGCATAGGGAAAGTGTAGGTCTATAAAAATCCCTCTAACCATAAAAGTTAACATTGAGTTAGCAAGTGGTGGCATCTGACTAGCACAATCATCGCTGAGGGCACTCTCCAAGTTTAAAAGATGATCATTAATGTTTCCTAATCTTATAAATCCTTTCAGTTCTCCTGTAGTTTTATCAAAAACCAAATCTTCTTTAATATGCATCTCATCAAATATTAATACTACATGTTTTTGCCATTCTTCAATTTCATTTATTCTACCCTCTTTCATAAGCATCTCATCTACTTCATCTGAAAATCCTGATGATGGTTTGATTACATGAGTATAGTCTCATAGGGTTCTTTGCGATGGCAACTTTAGCAACCCAGACTTACACATTGCTTCGTATGTTGATGGTGATCTTAGCTTAATAGAAAGGCACCACCTTATCACCAATGGGTGCCATCTCATCTGTTTTAAATTACTGCAAAGTAATGCATCTATTTGCTGCTTCCAGAATAGTTGACTGAATGAATTATTTGGCAGAGCTTTGTTGATATCTGCAGCATTTTCATTTATGATGGTGAGAAGGTCATCATGCACCTCTTCATCAACTTCAATGTATTGATCTGATATTTGCTGTGCTTTAGCTAGTTGCTCCTCTGCCACCTGCAATCTAGCTTGACATTCCTTTAATTTTGTAAGAGTATAGGTCTTGCTGTTGGTACTACTACTGCTCACGTTTTCTGCTAGTGCTGTCTGCTTATATCGGTGGTACATTGCTCTTAAGATTGGCCGATAATTCCTACATGTTTTGCACTGTCCATCTTCTGTATCAACAAATATGTCACATTCTACATGACGAATAGTGTTAGAGATAGTTCTATCTTGGAATGCAATTTCATGGCTATCAATTGTTGCAGCTGTTTCACCTGATAAGCTTAAAAATTTTCCTTTTCTATGTTCTACTATTTCCTCAAATTTGTCATCACAGTTTCCAATACATACATGTGCTACTGATAGTTTCTTTATTACTTTTAAGACAACATCAACATTGCAGATATGAGATGGCAGAGAGGACAAAATGCTACAGCTTTTAACCTCTTTTTCATAATAGTGACATTTCCATGTCAAGTCATCAAATATTGTTATTGTAGTTTGCACGGCTGCATTGCTGTTAGAGTTATAGATGGTATGGCATAGCACAATGTTAGGTGTGCCTCTGATCTGTATCCAACCACTTGGTAGAGTTATACTGCTAAGGTCACTATTAATGGTGTTTAGACAAGGTTGTGGGATCTGTTCTGGTTGGCTGCTATCATGGCTTATCTGTAACTACGTACATAGTGATTGTTTGCATGCATTATACACATGTATTAATTAACTCACCTTAGCTTGTCTCTTGTACGCTATTTGTTGCCGATATTTTTTACTACATAGTTTTAGTTGTCTTCTTCCCACTACATTAGTTATACTGACAGCAGCATCAGCATGAACACTGGCTAGTATACACTGGCCACCACTGCAGCTATAACAACTAGCAAGTGGAATGCATTCCTGCATAATTATATGTATGCATTTATCACAACTCATTTGATACATAGGGCCATAGCCAGACTGTTACCAATGCATGTACAATATATACATGACATGACTTTAATGACAGGTCTCTTCCATGAATTAATTCTATTTGAGCTATCAGAGAGTGATTTATAGTGTCAGCAGATTAGCCATATAGCTATAGCTGTGAGAGAAGTGTCTGTTTTTATTAGGGTATTTCTGTGTACCACTCACAGCGCTTCCAAATGCAGCATTAGCATTAGTCTATTGATGCAAAGGCCTATATAGGCTCAGAGGATTCGGATTCTGGCTATGTCCCTGCTTATGCAACACCGTATAATATATATTGCCACATTGAAATGATGTCATTTAGGGTCTCACCAATATCGGGTGAATTTAGACGACTCACTCTTTTAGTAAAGTTCTCCTATGTTCGGTTCCACTTTGTGGGTGGTTTTCTAATAAAGGAAACAGACAGATTAGCTTGAACTGTACCTAAGCAGACGCTAAGTGGTTAAAACTTTCATAAACAATTAACTAGTTTAAGGCAAGCTACTCAATATTTGAAAAAAATCAAAGTTATGGTTCCCTCGGGTTAACAGTACGTTTCCTATTTGGCACAATGGTTAGGGTTAATCTACTTTAGAGTAAAAATAAACTGGTTTATACTGTCAATTTTCCACAATTTTCACCTTTCGACGGATTTTTGGTAGCTATACTTGTTTCTGCGCACGCCAAACAAACTTATTACTAACAGTGCAACTAACCAGCTATCCATTAAGCACCTGTCTCCTCCGACGAAACTTGTAATTATTAACTGAGCTTTCGATAAACGGTTAGCAACGCCCCTTTTCACCCGTAACGAAGATGTTCGTGACGTAACCTACGTTCGCCCAATGAAATGTACGTGTTTTGTGACGTCACATTATTGCGTTTCCTATCCCTATTACTCTATTATCTATGCTAGTAGTGATTGGAAATTGGACCTATGATACTAAGATTGTCGAGGTGATGAGGCATGTGCTATTACACATTCCTTTTAATGCCTGCTATGATTTAGTGGATCTCCGACGCTGCAGTGCTGATGTGTGACATGTTGCTAGCCGATTAAAGTTGGATGAAGAGTTAATCCGTGAGAGCTGTGGAAGAAGAAAGGTAAAATTGCATGCTGATCGAGCAATAGCGTAGATTGTAGTGTAAATTAGCTGCAGAAACAGCAGTGTAGCAGTATATTTAGCTAGCTAGGCACAACCATGCACTTTAATAAGATTTCTATATACCGTATAGCAGGTTATTTTCGAAACAGAAATTTTCGCACAAGAAGCAAAATCTGAATTTCGAAAGATTTTAATTTCGGAGAGTGCATATTTCGAAGTCCGGATGGATTTCAAATAAACGGAAATTCGTGTCACAAATTATGAAGATGCATGAATGTTTGCTGAAAACTGACTTACTGCCAGAGCCCATAGTCCGGCCAGTCGACTGACATTGGCTGGACAACTTTTCAGCTACTTGAATTTGTAAAAGATCGAGATACTCTAATAGAGCAGTCATCATAATAGAATAGTCATCGCAATACTCCAATAGAGCATTCGGTATAAAATATAGCCACTGTTCTACTTAGTCTAAGCCATTACATCATAGATAATAGAGTACTTAAAAGGGATAGGAAACGCAATAATGTGACGTTACAAAACACGTACATTTCATTGGGTGAACGTAGGATACGTCACGAACGTCTTCGTTACGGGTGAAAAGGGGTGTTGTTAACCGTTTATCGAAAGCTCAGTTAATAATTACAAGTTTCGTCGGAGGAGACAGGTGCTTAATGGATAGCTGGTTAGTTGCACTGTTAGTAATAAGTTTATTTGGCATGCGCAGAAACAAGTATAGCTACCAAAAATCCGTCGAAAGGTGAAAATTGTGGAAAATTGACAGTACAAACCAGTTTATTTTTACTCTAAAGTAGATTAACCCTAACCATTGTGCCAAATAGGAAACGTATTGTTAACCCGAGGGAACCATAACTTTAGTTGTTTTTTTCAAATATTGAGTAGCTTGCCTTAAACTAGTTAATTGTTAATGAAAGTTTAAACCACTTAGTATCTGCTTAGGTACAGTTCAAGCTAATCTGTCTGTTTCCTTTATTATAAAACCACCCACAAAGTGGAACCGAACATAGGAGAACTTTACTAAAAGAGTGAGTTGTCTAAATTCACCCGATATTGGTGAGACTCTAAATAACATCATTTCACTGTGGCAATATATATTATACGGTGTTGCAGAAGCAGGGACATAGCCAGAATCTGGATCCTCTGAGCCTATAATTATAGGCCTTTGCATCAATAGACTAATGCTGCATTGGGAAGTGCTGTGAGTGGTACATAGAAATACTCTAATAAAACAGACACTTCTCTCACAGCTATATATGGCTAAGCTGCTGACACTAAATCACTCTCTGATAGCTCAAATAGAATTAATTCATGGAAGAGACCTGTTATTAAAGTCATGTCATGTATATATTGTACATGCATTGGTAACAGTCTGGCTATGGCCCTATATGTATCAAATGAGTTGTGATGAATGCATACATATAATTATGCAGGAACACGTTCCACTTAACTTGCTAGTTGTTATAGCTACAGTGGTGGCCAGTGTATGCTAGCCAGTGTTCATGCTGCTGCTGCTGTCAGTATAACTAATGTAATGGGAAGAAGACAACTAAAACTATGTAGTAAAAAAACATCGGCAACAAATAGCGTACAAGAGACAAGCTAAGGTGAGTTAATGCATGTGTATAATGCATGCAAACAATCACTATGCATGTAGTTACAGATAAGCCATGATAGCAGCCAACCAGAGCAGATTCCACAACCTTGTCTAAACACCATTAATAGTGACCTTAGCAGAATAACTCTACCAGGTGGTTGGATACAGATCAGAGGCACACCTAACATTGTGCTATGCCATACCATCTATAACTCTAACAGCAGTGCAGCCGTGCAAACTACAATAACAATATTTGATGACTCGACATGGAAATGTCACTATTATGAAAAAGAGGTTAAAAGCTGTAACATTTTGTCTTCTCTGCCATCTCATATCTGCAATGTTGATGTTGTCTTAAAAGTAATAAAGAAACTATCAGTAGCACATGTATGTATTGGAAACTGTGATGACAAATTTGAGGAAATAGTAGAACATAGAAAAGGCAAATTTTTAAGCTTATCAGATGAAACAGCTGCAACAATTGATAGCCATGAAATTGCATTCCAAGATAGAACTATCTCTAACACTATTCATCACGTAGAATGTGACATATTTGTTGATACAGAAGATGGACAGTGCAAAACATGTAGGAATTATCGGCCAATCTTAAGAGCAATGTATCACCGATATAAGCAGACAGCACTAGCAGAAAACTTGAGCAGTAGTAGTACCAACAGCAAGACCTATACTCTTACAAAATTAAAGGAATGTCAAGCTAGACTACAGGTGGCAGAGGAGCAACTAGCTAAAGCACAGCAGATATCAGATCAATATATTGAAGTTGATGAAGAGGTGCATAATGACCTTCTCACCATCATAAATGAAAATGCTGCAGATATTAACAAAGCTCTGCCAAATAATTCATTTAGTCAACTATTCTGGAAGCAGCAAATAGATGCATTACTTTGCAGTAATTTAAACAGATGAGATGGCACCCATTGGTAATAAGGTGGTGCCTTTCCATTAAGCTAAGATCACCATCAACATACGAAGCAATGTGTAAGTCTGGGTTGCTAAAGTTGCCATCGCAAAGAACCCTACGAGACTATACTCATGTAATCAAACCATCATCAGGATTTTCAGATGAAGTAGATGAGATGCTTATGAAAGAGGGTAGAATAAATGAAATTGAGAATGGCAAAAACATGTAGTATTAATATTTGATGAGATGCATATTAAAGAAGATTTAGTTTTTGATAAAACTACAGGAGAACTGAAAGGATTTATAAGATTAGGAAACATTATTGATCATCTTTTAAACTTGGAGAGTTCCCTCAGTGATGATTGTGCTAGTCAGATACCACCACTTGCTAACTCAATGTTAACTTTTATGGTTAGAGGGATTTTTATAGACCTACACTTTCCCTATACTCAATTTCCATGCAAGAATCTCACCGGTGATCTTCTATATCCTCTTGTGTGGGAGGCTGTTCAGCGTCTGGAGAGTTGTGGGTTCAAAGTGCTTGCAACCATCTGTGATGGAGCATCTAGCAATCGTCACTTTATCCATATGCATGGCAACTACAAATCTTCACTAGTATATAAGACTGTAAACCCGTACAGTAATGATACAAATCGTGACCTTTATTTTATGATAGATGTCCCTCATCTTATGAAGACTGCAAGAAACTGCTGGTCTAATCCAAAGAGAAAGTTATGGGTATGCTACTATATATTCCTTAGTTATCCTATGTGTAACCTCATTTATCTGAAATTTGAAATGACTGTTCTATTAGGGTATTTTGAGTGCAGGCATTATGTTATGGCTCCAGCTATGCATAACTATTCAGGGGTGTACACAGGAATTCTGAAAAGGGGTTTCCACTACAGCTAAGTGACTGATAATACCTGACTGCTTTATTAGAGTATCTCGATCTTTTCACCAAAATCATAATTCAGAACAATGCCATAAGTATTACTATCATGTGAGAAACTATTATTTAACTGTAAAAATGTGTTCTGTTCCATGACAGATCCCAGATTCTGGAAACCTGAAGTTTCAATTTCTTAATGTTTCAAGTAGTGTGTAAAATCCAAAGGGGTTTCCTGAAACCCCTGGAAACCCCTCTCCGTACACCCCTGTTTCTTTTGGTATAGCAAAAGATTTTATTGTGTTTTATTTTGTAGAATGAAGGAAAAGATATTAGCTGGAGCCATCTGAAATATTTGTACTACAATGACCATAACACAGACAAAAAGTCTATTGGTGTGTGTTTATCGAAACTGAAACATGAACACCTTGAGCTAACGTGAACACCTAGGTGATTTGCCGTTTTGTTATAGGTACTGAGTAAATCTGTGTCAGATGCTTTGCTGGAAGTGGGGGGTGAGGAGTTTGAAGGAACTGCAAAATTTTGTGAAATGATGGACAAGTTTTTTGATGCATTAAATGTTACAAATTACACTGAATGTATCACGAACCTGAAGTTCTACAGAAGACCATACAAAAAAATGCCCAAGTTTGAGGATGATAGATTCAAAGTTAGTAAATGCTTGGCAATGACAATGGATTAATTACCTTGAATCTTTTGCAGTGGCTTGAAAATGATTTTATTGGGTGCTTAAACAAATGGGAGGATAGTGCAAAGTCAAGAACAGGGTTCTGTGAAGGTGAAAAAGTGATGATGACTCTAAGTAGAGAAACATCAGAGGGAATTAGAATAGCAGGTAACTATATAGTACATAATTCATGTCTATTATGCTTTTTCTATTACAGTGAAGTCATTTTGTGAAATGGCACAGTATCTTTTGCAACTTCCAGGAGTGGATAGCTTGTTGTCCAACAGGTTGTGTTGTCAAGATTTACTTGAACAGTTCTTTGGGAAACAGCGACAGCGAGGGGCAACAAATGACAACCCAAATGTCCAACAGTTTGAGTGCAATACATCAGCTATACAGGTTGCCAGCTCTATAGCTCTGGCTCCAGTTCATGGCAATTGTAGGGGAACTAACTCAAAGAAGCGACCTGGTGAATTGCATGTTGCAAGTGAATTGGAGCTTCCACTTCCAAAGAGACCACGATACAAGAAAATCAAAAAGTCTACATAGTTGATCTGTTGTGTAATTGTACATACAGCAGCAGCTGTATTATGAATTTTATCATGCAGACTGTATACCATAATAATGATAATACACTGTAAATTTATTATATTATAATCTTAAGTGATGCTTTTACGTAGGGACTTAGCTTTAGATGTGTTAAGTGAATACAGTTGTTTATGCAGTTCCATTACTGAGTTAGCAAATGAATAGCATCTAATTGTTATCCACAAGTCAACTATCATTTGTAGTAGTTCCAACCTTGAATCCTCTTGAATATCTTCAAGTTCTTCTGACAGCAGATACCAATAAAAGTATACATACTCTGATTCTAAGAGTTTCTTAATAGCTTCTTTGCGTAATGGGATGGATTCTGTCTTTAAATTTGCTAGATTGTAAACTTTCTGTGTTTCAATCTCCAGCTGTTTAAAAAGAAGATACGCTCCATTACTGACTGGAAAAAGACCACCTCGATCAACTCTTTCTATCCAGGATTTTGTGTACGTTAAAAAATTGTCAACGTTGGTCTCATCTTCATCTTCACACATACTCCATAAGCATAAAATAAATTCCTCCTTGTGTGGATGGGATGACCTCTCTAGCTTTTTTCTCAATGATACAGGGATGTAGCCAGCTACGTATCTGATCACCTTCTCCTTATCTTCAGACAAGACAGTACCTATAGCTTTATCCTCACAACTGGCAGACTCCGTGGCTGTGATAGGATGTTCATGCCTAATGATTTTCTCAATTAAATTGCTTAAAACCATTTGCTTGAAAATTGGATCCCTTGATATGCTGTAATATAATGGTTGGGGAAGTGTTTTCCACACTGTCTCCAAATCAACAGAGCTTCTAACCTCATGGAACTTTCTCCATACACTCTCCCTCCATCTTGGCTTACCTATTTTAGACTGTTTGGCAGAAAAACAGCGCTTCAGCATATCGACCAGCATCTTCGAAAAAAAGGCAAGTTTCGTGAGAATGACTTTTAGTCCATGTTAAGAATTCTGTGGAGCATTCATGTACTAACTGCTTCCTCCTAGAAGTCACAGCTATGGCTTGCGATAGCTCGCCCACGTGGCCTAATGGTTGAGGCAGTATTCCATTCACTGATTCAACTAAACAATTGTAGGCCGGAAGGAGTTGCCTGAAGCGTCACTTGCATAGTTTATTCATTTCTCGCTCGTTCCTATGCTACTATTCATCATTCTACAACTAGGTAACTATGGACAATTACACAATGGACCTACGTCACGCGTAATGAAAATAAAACCGGAAATAGCTTGCGTTTCCTATCCCTTTTAAGTACTCTATTATCTATAATTACATCTATGTTAATTGTCCTCAGATCACTCAAAAGTTTCAGTGAGTTATCTGCATGGCATTGCATTGGGCTAATTGATCATGTATGTCATGCATGCATTAGCAATTACAATCCCAATGGCTTCTGTATCTCAAAGAACCATGCTTTCACTGAAATTTTGAAAGTAAAAATTATAGATATGAAATTGAATTATATACTGTAGTACAAAATTACCAGGATGTATCCTTGATGTTAAAAAAAGGAGACAGAGGCTTTTTCCAAATGCCATTTCAGAGCATCTATTTTCAAAAATTTCCTGGGGGAGCATGCCCTCAGACCCCCCTAGCTTGGCATGCTGTGTGTGCTTAGCACATGCAGTTGAGTATCACATGAATGCAGATAATCTAAAAATCACTTCAGGTCAATAAAAAGTAGTATGCATGACTATGATTTCCATGGATGGCCGGACCACTCAAAATCTCTGGGCTCCGGCCCTGAGCAACAGAACATCTTGTGCCCACAATCTTTCAGTACAATAGAGTATTTGGTTTAAAATACCTTCCAGATTCAATCTTGTGATAGTTATATTCCAGAAGAAGCATCACCCCATACCCCTCCCTAGTTGTAAAATTCTATGTTTGTGTACTCTACACACTGGTGAGTCTATACTTGTCCTCTCAAGCCCTCTCTTCATTGGTACTGTTTGGACATTACAGTACACTAGCTATACCTTAAGCCAAGCAACACACTAAATTAAATTAGCAATCCTGTATATTGATGAATTTAGCACAAAATTTAGTAATATGTGAATTGATGTAATTAATTAGCAAAAAACCAATATTCCAAAATTGCTAAATTTAATGTACCGCTAAATTAAGGTATTTCAAATGCAAAATTAATGGCAAGTATTGATCATGTGTAGCTGATATTCATATCATTCCATAGGCGGCGGAAAGGGGGGGGCTAGGGGGCTAAAGCCTCCCCTCGGTCTGCTGAGGGGGGGCTTAGCCCCCCCTCAGAATGATATCACATGAAATTATCTTTCTTGGAGTGGGGCTGAAAACCTTGATAAAGATCGAGATACTCTAATAGAGCAGTCACTCTAATAAAGTAGTCAGTGTGTAGCGAGCTATGTAAGGATTTTTATGTAGTTTATCAGCTAGAAATGGTAGCTGGTGAGGTGGAAAGCTCTTGTCAGTTGGTTGTGACCTTTTTTTTTTTTTTTTTTTTTGGTCTCACCTTACCAAACTATAGAAGGTCAGCTCAGCGGAGCCCCCCCTCATATCAACTACTTCCTCCGCCGCTGTATCATTCCCTTTCCTGTTCTTTAAGATGTAAAGAATATAAAGTTTTAGTTACTGGCTGTACCCTTTATATGATGGCTGTGTCCTTTATGTGACAGCTAGTATTACAACTGTTCAGGAATAATGGTGTCATTTCATCATCATTATACACTTAGATGACTTATAATGCTTTACAAGCATTGTGAGTCACTTAAACAAACTGGCATCATTTTTCAGTCAAAATATTACCAAATTTAATACTGAATAGGCTAAATTTGCAAAAATTTTCTGTGGGGGAATGCCCCCAGACCCCCCTAGATAGAGCATGCTCCGCTAAGTGTGCTTCACACACTATAGTACTGTAGCTAGTTGTATCAACCAGTTGTCACTTTCCTTAGCAAACCAGCCATTATAAATGCCCCTGTTAGTCCCCCCCTCCTTTCTGAAATCCTATATCCGCCCTGAGTAGGGATCCAAGAGATAAAAAGTAGTGAAACAAGAAATGAATGATGGTATTACAGCATAGCTTGGTGGGAAAATTCCTACTTTGTCATTGAACAAAATGATTGCTATAACATGCTAATGTAGGGATTTTTCCACCTAGCTATGCTGTAATACCATCGTTCATCTCTTATTTCACTACTTTTTATTACTTGGATTCACTTTAAGTTAATAATTTTTTATATATACTAGTGCTATATACAAATGGGCATCGTTGATCACCATGACCATAAAACAGTTCATGACACACCATTTGGTTGTATCTGATTTGCAGACCTGCAGCCCTTGGGTGTTACATTTATAAATCAGACACAAATCTAATGTGCATGCGTGGGTGTGGGTGTGTGTTATAATTACTCACATACATGTGTTAATACCTTTTCTGAGCTGACACCATTATAATTTGAACCAGCAGTGTGTATGATGTGTTTACAGGGTATCTTTCCTGGTCCAGTCACTGCAATATCTCCAGGCTGTAATCTTCCATTCTGAGACACAAACTGACTACACTCATCCTGTATTGTTTGACCAGCAGCGTTGAGTATGGATTTGGACACTGCACCATTTGTCAGTGTCAAATCATTTGAAGTTGTGTTGACATATACCTCTGCCTGCAAGGTAAACATACACAACAGAGCAATTTAATTAATCAGCATTCTATATACCACAAATGACAAATAAAGTTTGGCATGACTTAAGTTTGGCAAATCAACATGCAAAGCAGGTTGGCGCATAAAAGTGTAGCAGTTGAACAGCCAACGTTGAACAATACAAACTAGCTAATTGATCAAGTTTGACAGATTTCTTCCAAATTTGCCAAACTTGAGTAGTCACACTCAATTTTGTCATATATGGTACACATTGGACATAATATAATCACTGCACTAAAATGCAAATCCTATCAAATAGTTTTAAACAATCACTGGACTGGACTGGTGTACTGGACTATAATAATACACATGTTTTTTTTTAGAAAATAATTGGGCAACTGGTTGTAGCTATGTATTGCTATACTGAATGTGAAGTATGCAAGTGGACCTGTCGAGTTTGCAGCTGTAGATATTAGCAAAAACTTAATTTTGCTGTCTCAGGTGCTTGCTCATGTCTTGCATAGTACTTCCCAGGATACTAATATGTATATACTGCATTCTTGATGTTCATGTTAAGAAGAATAGTACCCATCACACACTGGATACAGGAGCTGGCTAGGGGAGGGGCACAAATAGGGTAAGTTGTAGGTGGTTGCATGCATGGGGAGAACCATATTCTCCATAGTTCAGTGCTGCTTTTTTAAAGCAGCAAATAATCACCTCTTAGTGGTGTCTCACTGTTGATATTTGCCATTTTGGCCTTTTCAGATGGTTGTGAAGTCTTAAAACTGTTTAAAAGGCTCTGAATGTCTTAAATAACAACACGATAATTATTTTTAGAGGCGCTTAGTACGAACGAAGGTGCTGGGTGACTATTTTACAGTTAGTTTGACTTCGGTTCGCTTTGGTCTCAGGTGAATTTGTAATAAATGCTAGTAAAATGTGCATATTTTCATAAGTTTTAAACTGATCTCGGTTGGCCTGACATAAAATTTACTAGCTGTTTTAATCAGAAGCATGGCTGGCTCCTACACAAGGTGGAGAGGGGGGGGCATTTGCCCCAAATGCCCCATCCTGGATCCGCCATTGGGATATTCACCACTGGACTGTGTCAAGAAGTTTGACAGTAATGAATGCATGAACATAATATATTTCCACTTGAACTCAGTGATGTAACTAGCAACTGTTTCTGCTCAGAATCCAAGGAAATGATCAGGGCCAGAGGAAGTGGTCCGGCCAGTCAGGCCATAGCCTGACCACTTTTTCAGCATTAATTTTAAAATATATATATATCCGAGTTGTTGATAGGCACTGGTCGATTATGCTGGCGTGTTTTTGGGAATGTAGATGCCTACAGCATCATGCAAGCATTGTGATAATGCCACTTGCATCATTAATCCTTCCCCGTGACAATCAGTCATGGAAAAGATCGAAACACTCTAATAGAACAGTCATGTTAATAAAGCACTCAGATACTACAGACTTATTAGTCAACTAGCAAATATGAATGGAAGCATACATATAATTGGATGACTATTTGAGCACTGCAGCATAGTATGATATAGGGCAAGATTAACCATATAGCTTAGTGCCTAACTAGCTATTCACTGAGTTGTGACTTCATCACATTAAAATTAGTTAGTTGTACAACTATCAGTTTCAAATGTTACACTCATACTGCATGCAAATAGCTATAACAAAAGGGACAATACTGTATTTTCATGTTACAATTGTATGAGCACATGATGTAGCTACATCAGTGCAGTGAGTTTAACACAAGTGTTAGTCAATAATTTGCTAGGGAATTTACAGCTGAAAATAGTTTCAGATTTAATCTCAAAGCATGCAATTTTGAAATTTTTCCTGGGGGAACATACCCCCAGACTCCCTAGCATTCACACAACAAATGCTCAGCATTCTATATGCCTACCCCTTGGCCTGACCACTTTAGAATTGCTTCCTCCGGCCCTGATGATACCTGCTCAACAAAGTAACTAAGTTGTTAATTGTAAATCCTATAAATGAACAGACAATGTTAAGTTGGCAGGTCTACCTGAATATTCTATATTCGGTGTGGTAAAAGCTATATAACCTAGTCTATAGTGCAAATATTTGTTATTTGACATGAATCCACCAGTCCACAACCTCTCAAACTCAGGTACAACTGCATGGTTATATATTACAAGCACAAGGAAAAATTAAGTTGGATCAAAGTAGTGAAACAAGGAATAGCAAAAAAGTAATGAAACAAGAGAGGTTGTCTATACCTGCATATATATATATTCGACATTTAATGCCTATACTTCAGTCTAGAGTTGCAACAATACAGTGTGCAGACGTATCAATATATTGCCTCTGCTGTATCACTATACAGCAATATACGAAGTGGAGTCTAAACAATGGTGTATGTTGTTTTTTAGGGAAATAAGTGACCTATTTTTTCTTCGAGAAGCATTACATACCATTCAGTTTAACCACAAAATTTGATTGTTGGCCATGCTATCAAACCATGATACTTCGATATATCACGACACGCAGTATATTGATATGGTTTGACTTCTTATCAATACAGTGATATTGTCTCTTAAAACAATATGATACACAATGTATCGATATACTGTTGTATCTCTACTTCAGTCTATTAACCATGACTGAATTAGGGATTACATATTCATCAGTATATCAGCAGGTTAGGCAACTTCTCCTGTTTCACTACTTTTTACTGTTCCCTTAAGCTTGTTTCACTATCTTTTATTCTTTGATTCCCCATTTTTCCTTGAACTCGTTTGTTTACTTTGTTTGTAACATAGTTATGACTAATGAACCCATGCATACCCCATCAAAAAAAGAATGGCACCAGGTGTGCCATAAAATCTCTAAATATGTGACCCAACAACCATTTACTGAGAAGTACAGTGGCCATTTTTCTTTGTCTTCGGCTATGTTCTGCCCATTACACAGTGATACAAATGAAGAATAGTACGAGAAATGTCTCTGCAATCACTATGGAGAATACGGGCGATAAGCATAATAGCTACCACAGGAAAGCCATATCATGCTACCACAAATTGATACCTTGTGTTGTCAGTGAAAAGAACTGGGACAGAAAGGACAAAGGTATATCCCTGATGCATGTATTGGACATATTGCAGCTGGCGAAAAGGCACAGTTTGGAATGAAGCAACATTGAACAGTGAAAAATCAAGCCTGTAGCCTTATGT
Source organism: Dysidea avara (assembly GCF_963678975.1). Taxonomy (NCBI): domain Eukaryota; kingdom Metazoa; phylum Porifera; class Demospongiae; order Dictyoceratida; family Dysideidae; genus Dysidea; species Dysidea avara. The sequence goes on along the minus strand of NC_089281.1, from coordinate 26,195,012 downwards.
ATTGCTGAATTACACTTGGCTGAAGGCATCAATTAGTTTGTAGGTAGAAACTTAATTAAATATAAAATTTTAAAATTCTACAGAAACTTGTTGGAAGGGTTTTGGTTGTTCCGAAGGCATATTTGAGTTCGATTATGCTTAACCAATACCGCCAAGCTGTTTTGAAGGACAACTGAGGTTGTTTTTGGGTGATTTTGAATGGCAAGGAAGTCCAAAACTCCATAATCCCTAATACAGTGGAACCTGTGTTACGGTCACCTGGATTAAGCGGTCACCTCTGCATAACGGCCATGGTCACGAGGTCCCAAATATTTTCCCATACAAATGTATGCATTGTGGTCTGCATTAAGCGGTCACCTGTCTAACGTGTATAACGGCCAACCAACAATTTGCCTATGAATCACTGTATACATAACTTTCTCCTTCATATAGCGGTCGCTACCTTTTATGGTGGCTTGTTAAGCCAATTTCCTGGTACACCGGCACCGTTTCAATTAATGAGCAATTATCACACTTCCTGCCTTTCAATGAATACTATATAATCAATCAGGCTTGATTGCTTAAGCGTATTCAATAGCTATAATCAACATTCATAGACTCACCTTACCCTTTCTGTACTAAATATTCAGACTGTATTGCGGTTGGCGTGAGCCTCTTACTAATAATTACTCATTTATAACGGTCATAGCCACTAAAATGCTGCTGACCACCTTATGCAGGTTTCTCTATAACAGCCACCTGTATATAAAGGCCAGATATATCTGGTCCCAAGGTGACCGTTATAGACAGGTTCCACTGTATACGGTACCATTGTACTGTATGATAACCATACTGACACAACATTAGTGCAAACCGATCAGCCCTTAGACAGAGGGTTTATGTGGTTTGATGAAGCCCTATTTTTGGTGGACCTTATCTATTTTAAAGCATCAAAAGTTCAGAACAAAATTTTGTCTGAATACAGCCTGCAGCATGCAGAAGGATGAAAGTAATCAATAATAAAATTAATCTTGCAGACCAACTTTTGAATACATTAAATGAACATTTCGTGTGTACTGTATTTCCTCATAAAAAGTCGGATTCGAATAAACGCCTGAGAAGGGGGGTTTTCAGCACATTTGGAAAATAAATTCCTGGTATCGCCAGGCTATTATTGGAATCTACTGTTACTGGCATTAATTCTTTTGGCTCTTGCAGCTGCTTCTTCAAATTTATCATTGATTAGCATTGGTATCTACCTACACCTTGGCCTTCTACACACTGCAGAGAACAAGCAGAAGCATGTGTGAACTTGTAACATTAATCTTAATGTAGCCAGATGATGTATCTATTGTTCTGACCATGAAACATGTTGATACATACAGGAACTGGCAAGTAAGGTCGGACAGTCAGACAGTTTTGTAGCTTTATTTATATTTAGAGCCATCTGAAGGATGAAAATTACAAGTAATCACATGAGTAGTCCGTGCAAATCCACATGCATGCACATATATATCATACAACCATTTTTCAATCATTTTAGGTCTTTACTGCACTTAAGGGTCTTACCATTACAACAATGGTGTTCTACCATGGCTCGAATTTGATTAAACACAGAGCATCACTCAGACCTATCTAAAAAATTCCCAGTGTCAAATAAATGCCCTATTCATTTACAGGGTAGGACAAAAATGCTGGGAAAGAAATGAAAGTCTGGGCTATTATACAAGGAAATACGGTACTCAATTGCCTGAAATACATATGTAATGAAGAAAAGGATAAAGTGGAATAATGTAATATTAGAACCATAGAAGAGCAGCAAATTGATCTAACTATCACGGATAAAACAGCAATGTGAATAGGTTACACATTGCTACTTAAACTTTGTTAGTGTAGAGATGTTAAGTTAAGCCCTTGCATTGACAGCATGCAAGTATAATTTGCCTCATGTTGTCTACCAATGTTGGTAATGCAGATCAGTGGTTTGACTCAGGGGCAGATCCAGACTTATGGAAAGGGAAGGTCAAAATAAACTGAGATACTGCATTGTCTCTGGTTGGTAAGGTGAGACAAAAAAAAAGGTCACAACCAGCTGACAATAGCTGCCCACCTCACCAACTATGCATTTATCACTGATGAAGTACACAAAAATCTTTTAAAATCTCACTACACACTGCTCTAATACTGTGACTGCTCTATTAGAGTATCTTGATCTTGGTATACTAAGATTTTTGGAGGGGGGTCAAGAGCCCCCTTGACCCCCCTGTATCTGCCCCTGGTTTGACTATATGTTTATGTTCAGTTTTTGGTGCTTAAATACAGTAAATACTAGAGGTCAGAATTTTTCAATGTAGAAGTGATTGTGAAGGAGTCTATCATAGATAAAGACTTGAAGCCAGAAGCAGATAGAAGGCTTCAACGTACAAAAAGAGGAGATGGTAGATTAGAGGAGAACTTTATTTGTTTAGTTACCTACATTGCCTTTAGCTACTACTCTTGTAAATGTTTCAAAAGTTATATTGCTGAAACAGATCCTTTAATTATCATTTTGTTACATTATATCAAAATACCATACCAAAACAGGCATAACAGAAATAGCACGGGTAGCCCTGTTGACATGTCCTACTATATCCACCAAAACTTTAATCCTGTCATGATTACAAATGCTAGGAATGAAAGAAGAGTACTTGAGTACTTTACATAGTACACACATTTTGGACTCTGAAATATTGCTCTTAAATTGAAAATGTTGCACTCAACTTGAAAATGTGTACATGGACAAACAATTAGTACATACACAAATAATTATTACCGTTTGCTTGAGAAGCTCTCCTTTGTGTAATTCAATTGGTACTGATTGACCACTACTACTAACAATACTTGGTGCAGAGATCACTGGACTTGTATCTCTTGCTACAGCTGGACTACCATAAAGCTTCTTCTTCTTGTGCTTTCTACCACCTGGCGTAGTGACAGCAGTTGTCACATCAGCTGCATTACTAGGAGTAGTTGGAGCATTGTACTGAGGAAACACATTGAGGTGTCTCTTCATAGCATTTGTAAATGCAGCAGCAGCATGATCATGTATCACAACATAAATGTCATGAAGTAACGAATGAGGAAATTCTTCACTCCATTGACAAAAAGCCTGGATCATGGTATTGGCACGTACATCAAGTGGGAATTTGTACAAACCAGAGCTGATGGCAGGAAATGCATAACTTTCAAACTTGTGCCCTAACTGTAAACTTTTACAGCAAGCCTTTTTGAGCAATCGGTCTTCGTAATATGCACCATTTCTCCAAACTGGCCCTACAGCATGGACTATCTTCTTACAGGGAAGATTGCCAACCTCTTCTCTAAGTACTGCTTCACCCTCCAGTAATTTACCATGTGTCTTAATGTATTTGTCTGAATCTTTCTGGATTTTTGGACCACCCTTTTTTGATATGGCCAATGCTACACCAGAGCCATGGGACAAACTAGTATTGGCAGCATTCACTATGACATCTACCTTGAAATTTTCCATATCTCCTATGACCAGTGTAACTCTTTTACCTTCTTTAGTTGTACCTTTACAAATTTCACTGGTCTTCTTACCATCATCAGCAATGGATTCTTCTATTGACTCCAGAGGTTTTATGGTACATTCAATGCAAGCAGGTATAGTAGACTCAATTCCTTTGATTGCAAACTTTGCTTCAGTTGATGCTAAAAAGGTCGGTCAATGATCATGGGAGGATCATTGGTACAAATAGAATCAACCAATGTGGTAATCTGTTGAAACAATGAAGTGATCAATGACTCTTCACCTTCTAAGATGATGACAGGATCATCATCAGTGACTTTGGGAAACTGGACCATCACATCTTGATACTGAGGATCAGTCTTAAGTTTATGTGTAACTGCACTCCATTGTGGGGTGAGGTGTTCTGATACAAATCTCCACTGACCTCTGCTGACCTCCATCTTATGTTTTCCAAATATTCCTTTTGTATGTGCTGGATAAGTTCCTGCTTTACTGCACTGACATGTTGATGATGACCAATGATGTGAATTTCTGATGGTGAAGTAACAATGTCCACAATGTGGCTCTCTTTGAGTTGCTTGCATAAAATTGTAAACTGTTGATCTTGTTGGATTCTGTCAACAAGGTTTGGATTCTTTATTTCTTCAGAGCCAATGACTGTTTGAATGTATTTCGCCAATTTTGTTGCGAGAGGTTTGTCACTGGCCAAAATATGTAAAGCATTTGTCTCTTCATCACAATAAGCTGCAGCTGCTGCCGATTCTTGTTCCTCTAGTAGTCAGCTAATTATGCCTTGGTCATCTGATGATGAAAAATAATTTAACACCGCAACAGAAGCAGGTACAGGACAACTAAAAACTCTAATTCTCTTTAGCAACTGTTGAAAGTCTTCAATCTCCCCCTTCTTCCCGTTAACAATAACTACATTCTCCTTGGTGTTGACTGTAATGGTGATATCTGGGTGTTCTTCTCTAAGATCTTCTAGTTTAGCTTGGCTAATAAATGCAATTCTCTTCTTATCCAGGCTAATGGATTGTTCCCTAGCCAGTTCCATTTCTTCAATGTGCTTTATTTCTGTCAACAGCTTGTTGACATTCTCACTGAAACCAGCAATGTGCAGTGTTGTGTGATCCTTTGTAAACTCAACACAAAGTGATCTGTTAGATTTTGTGTCCCTGACAGTTCCTTGTATCTTAGGGAACAACTGGGAGTGAACTGAAATTGAAGAATAACCTAGATCCTTGAAAAATAATTCTAACTTTGCCTTGCAGTCTGCATTCCATTTTCTGACTCGTTCACTTCCTTTGGTTGGCAACAAATGAATGAAACCAACTTCAGATGCATCATCAATGTCAAAGCTTATTTGCACATGTAACTGCTCTAATAATTCATCCAGAGATGACCGATGCTGCTGAACAAACTGTGCCATGACATGAGACACCTTCCGGCGAATAGGACTAGCAGGTGTGTGATCTGTGAGGTGAACCTCATCTAATTTACTTGATCCATGATCATCATCACTTGAAAACCTGTCATACACCTGTAGGTAAACTTTGGGACCCAGTCTAGAATGCTTCATTTGCAGCACAGCTTGAACACCTATAAAATAAGAATATTAATCATTGATTTATTCTGTATCATTAAGTGCTGTACTTATGACTATGTGATAATAAAGTACAACCTTAATAATAGACAGCTTGTTTTGCTAAAAACACACTGGTCATATAATCATACAGTATGGCAGTACTCAGTCTTACCAGTAAACCAGTTTTACTTTTCCTTCATTACAGCTTGACAAGTATTGGTTAGACATAACCAAGCCCAAAAATGTCTTTAGACTGACCCCAAACTGTTCCAACAAGTTTCTGTGAAATTTTAATTTTATTTAGCTACTGCCTGCCTGCCTGACTAACTGACTGACTAACTAACTGACTAAACGACACCTCCAGCCAAGTATAACTTGACAATGGATAAGGCTACGGGCTTGATTTCTTTGCCTTTTCACCAATTGCAGTATGTTCCAGTTCTTTTTGCTGACAATACAAAGTATCAATTAGGTGTAATGCGGCTTCCCTGTGGCTGTGTTGATGTTGTAGCTATCATGCTTATTGCCTGTATTTCCATAGTGACTAGAGTGATTGTAGAAATGCTTCTTGTACTATTCTTCATTTGCAATGTTGTGTAATGGGCATGGCATAGCTGAAAATGAAGTATAATGGCAACTTCATTCCTTGATTGTTGGGGTGAGTGTTCAGATGTAAAGTTAATTTTATGGCATGCCTGGTGCCATTCTTTATTTTGATTTGGTATCTGCAGGTTCAGTAGTCATAATTATGTTACAAAAAAAGTAGGTGTATAAAGAAGTAGAAGGAAATATTAGGGGAAAAAGCAGTGAAACAAGCGAATAGCTAAAAAGTTGTGAAACAAGAGAGGTTGTCTATTCCTGCAGATACATTTAACACCTAATTCAGTCATGGTTATGAATTTAATGTCCGCTTGTGCCAATTATGCTGGCATAATTTTGAGCATAATAGGCTAGCAAAAGCATCAAGCATTATTCCAGCATAATAGGATGATTTTCAAGATTTTTAATTAAAATGCACAATGCGTGCACCAAAAATATGAACACGGTATGCCTTAATACTGCATTTTATATCAAGGAAATGTGCAATGTTATTATTTTTATTCTTTCTTGGCTGACTATTGACACTTTGTGGAAATAAGATCAAGATACTCTAATAGAGCAGTCACTTACTCTAATACGGCAGTCAGGAAAAGCTATATACTCTAATAAAACAACCAACTCTAGAGCATAATATTGATTTTAAGAGCATAATTTTTAGCATGATAGGCTGGATTTTTGAGCACTGTTCAAAAGCATAATAGGCTATTTTCAAAGCATAATTGGTTCAAGCCTACCACTAGTATACGGTAATTATTTTTAGAGGTATTTAACATGGACAAAGTCGACATGAAACTGTTTTGAGCAAAAGACAGGTTAAATATTTGTTGTTTATGTCAATTGTTACCATTAAACAAATGCTATAAGTATTGCATGTTCACTACTTTTGGCTAGCAAATGAAATCTCAAAATGGAAAGGGTGGTGGTGGCGGGTGGGATATGTGGTGTTAGTGAAGTAATTTGGGACTTTTAAGACTGATGAGGAGTAAACAGTGTTGTAGAAGAGTTTTAATCTAGTCACATATCGTTGGTGTTGAAGTGATGGCCATTGTAGATCTGCTAACATAGATGTAACACTACTGAGTTACTCTATGTACAATGCTTTTGAGTGTTCTATTGCAGTTTGCAGTTTCCACTGACTGCTCTATTAGGGAGTATCAATCTTTTTTCATGGAATTAAGCTCTATACTTTGAAATATCTACCTAATATTCCAGCCATAGATGGATCTGAGAGGTGGCCAAGGGGGGCTTTGGCCCTACAGGATTATATAGAAACCAGAAACTGGAATCATGCATCCACATTGTATTCAGCAGTACAGAAAGCCAGTGGACAAATAGAAGACAATAGTTATAAATGCACGTTACAGTTATAAACTGTACACTGTGAAGAAAGAGAGAGGCAAACGAGTCTGAATTTTTGTGCGAAGATTGAGATACTCTAATAGAGCAGTCACTACTCTAATAGAACAATCACAATTCTAATGTCAATAAATTTACTAATTATAACTATGCTACTTTAGTATACACATTACCATCAAACAGGTTTCATCTCAGATAGGCTAACTAATGCTTTGCAAAGATACACTTAGTTAGCTAGTAGGCTCTGACATGATGATTTGACTACAACATTTTAGCTGCCTTCTCACACTGAGGTCCAATTATGATAGATGGTATACAGACATATGTTAGGTAAGTACTCAGAAACAATGTGTAAACTGACTACCCTCACAATGTGGTACATGTGTTATTAGTTCTATATAATTTTCTGTTTTGGATTAAGGAATTAGGTACTGGTCCCATGTAGTGAGAAGATAATTAATACATGTTGTGTATATTCATTTACAATTTACATTGTGTTATCCTATCTACCTTACAGCCAATGTGTGTGAGCAAATCTTAGTGTACAGCATACATCATCTATTATAGGTGACTAGACAAGTTCCTAAGTATTTTTTTTCAAAATTAATTAGTAATGACATGTTCTGTGGTGTGTGTGTAAGAAATTATTATTGTTAGATTAGCTCCACAAGTACTTTAAACATCTACAGAATGTGGTGTAGTATGTGTGTTGCTTATAAATGAGCTACAGTCTACATGTTGTATACATAAATATTGTGACTAGACTAATTTAATGTGTTTATGTTAGCTAATAACTTAAATGTTATCAGGTACTCTGGGTAGCACTGAGTATCATAAAATATGATGAACATAAGTAGCTATGTCTGGTTTATTCATGTTGTTTACCACTGAGTCACACATGCATGCAGGTCTGCTGCACTCTTGATGGCATCTTTGGTGGTGAAGTTTTAGCACACTTTACCAAGCGCATATAGACTGTCCTGTGAACACAAGCCTGGCTAGGAACTAAGTAGGAAAATGTGTCTGTTACCGTTACGTATACTATCTGCAGGAGAGTATAGACAGTGCTTGCTGAATTTGCATTGACTGCAAAGCATACTTCATCACCATAAGCATACAGTTGTTATAAAATGAAGATTGATCAATGGTATAGTTTTCTTGTAGTACCAACAGAGTTTGTTTGATCCATGCTGCATATTGAGCATACTAATTTATGCGTTTTAACCCTGAAATTGTAGCTTCAAAGCCTTTTTAAACTGAATTACAAGCACTTAGTTGCTTTGTTAACACTGATATTTCCTCCATGTCATTGGAAACTCAGCTAAATGAAGTTAGCTATTATACATGTAATTACCAGCAACAATTTGAGTAGAAAAGCAGGCAATAACATGCTAGTAAGTGTGCAAGTATTCAGTTTATTTAGCTGTCCAGATAGCTGCATGGATGTCAGTCAATTCTTGATCCACTATATAGACAGACTTCTCTTATATGGGGCTATATCATTATTTCATGTTGTAAACCTCCGTCTTTGAAAGAAAACATGCATTACTGACATGTTCTTCTCTTCTTTTCCTTCTGCAATATGCTGTCTAGTGTTTGAGAGTCATCCAATTTGCACACCTCTAGTTATTTTATAAACCGTTACTTGCAAGTCTATAAACAAAGGTCAGAAATTGGTTAGTCATTTTGGAAGATACACACTTCTTGTTCACATTAAAATATTAAATTCGCTTGACAAAGCACTATTTAGCTTTATACATGGAAAAGGATCGTGTAAACTAAAATTTATATATCAACACACTAGTAGTTTCTGTAATAAATAGCTGCATTAGATACATACTGCCGTCCCTATTAGAGTGCAACGTATGTTCTTTTATACTAGCGTCATATGCTCTTCATCCCACTATATTATGTTCTGGATATAGCTTCAGAAACAGTTAAGTGTCAGCAAGAACTGTGCTATGACCATGACATCACTATCAAGACACACACGGTAGTGTGTCGTGCAGCCAAGAAAGCCAGCGACCACACCGTAAGTATATTTACAGGAAGAAAAAGAAAACAGCTTTTTCATACGTGCATAGCTCCATGGCCCTTCTCCAAAGCACACCATTTTAGCATTATAGCTTCCCCCAAGTAGGGAACGCCACACAGCAAATTTGATTAAATTTGCAACAGCCATTTGCGAGATATGGGCATTCAAAATTTCATTTTAATTTCGTTTTTTTTTTCTTATGCCATACAGGGCTTCAATTTCTTTTCGCACACTTTGCAAAAATTGCTATAAAATGCAAACGTGTACCTTGATTGCCTTGATCTTTGGCACAAATAAAGAGCGTGTAACAGTACATTCATGTACCAAGTTTGTTGTGAATCTGAGTAATATTCAAGGAGTTATGAGCATTTATTCACGTAAAAAAAGATCAAACTTCTGTCACGGATACAGGGTAAACCAAGTATAGAAATAACTTGAAAATTGGTGTGTAGATAGGCTGATCATCGTAGCAGTGCCTTTTGATAGTTTGAATAGCAATAGAATTACAATGACAAAGTTATAAAGCAAAAACTAAGCAAGTGTAAAATCGCGGGATCAAGATACTCTAATAGAGCAGTCACCACAGGGTAAAAAAGGTGTGCAAAAATTGTCAAAAAACACTTACCAGAGTTCAAACCAGGGACCTCCATACCTCCTTAACCACTGCTACCTTGGCTGATCACCTCACTTAATTTCTGCTTTATAAATGAAATTTCTAGTTGAAATCTGCTTATAATCAAACGTTTGTAATTTCATACATCTACCAATAGAAGTACTAGATTGTTCTAGAACATTCTATGTATGTTCTATTAGAAGTCCTAAAAAATGTGCACTCTATTAGAGTATTACAATAATATTATCAAATATTGAATTAATCATGTAATGAAATATATTTACAAGTACACGAAAAAAGTTGGAATTTTCAACTAAAGTAGGGACGACAGTACATTGATAAAAAGTACTGAAACAAGTGCATAGGGGTAGTGAACAATACTAAAATACAGTTAAATAATAAGACGTGTTATATCCCTACTGTGCATTTCCATTATGGCATCTTAAGCACAATAGGGATATAACACTTCTTCTGTATTTTAGTATTGTTCACTACCCCTATGCACTTGTTTCAGTACTTTTTATCAATGTACTGTCGTCCCTACTCTAGTTGAAAATTCCAAATTTTTTCGTGTACTTGTTTGTTAACTTTTTTTGTAGATAATTTTATTATAGCTGGTGACCCCACGCATGCCGCATCTGAAAAGGTACCGCGTGCCCCAGCTATATCAATTATTTTGTGAAAAGTGAAGTTACCATTATGCTTCGTTGTCAGCTATGTTCAACCCGTTACACAGCATTTTAATCAAGAACTTGTTGAAAGCATTTCGGGTCGATCTGAAAGCTTGTTTGGGTTTAGTTTTACCTCACCAATACTGCCTCATCGTTGTAAGGGAAAATTGAGGCTGATTTTTGGGTGATATTATTTTGTGGGCCACACCTACTCCTTTGTGGTCCCTACTATACAGTTACTATCGTACTGTATGATAAGCCCTACTCTACCTTTTACACATTCATTAGCTATAACTTTGTTAACAATGATGTTACTAAATAAGCTATGCTTTCTTTGTCCCTGTCATAGGCTAGCTATACAGTACACATTGATCATTGTAGTGGGAATATGGTGGAACACAATAAGCAATTGTTGCACATAAGGACGATGCTGCTGGAGCGACTGACAACTGACAAGGAATTGTGACAAAACATAATATGCAGGGTTTCTATGAGATTATGCACTTAATACATTATTATTCATGCATTGAATTAGAAGTTTTGTATATGCATTTTACACTTAATAGTGTTAACAGCTTTAGATAGTTATTTGACTATTCCAATCATGTATGTATATGGTTTTGCTGACTTGTGTAGACAATAGTAAGCACATGCAAGGATACATAAAGAAGTGTTAATACTGTAATAGCGAAGAATATGTTAGTCGCAAAGAAATGCGTTCAGAAACGCAAGCAGCTAAACCTAGCTGCTAAACAACAAACACACTAATACTAAACAAGATGTCTTACGCGTGTATCTTGTCGACGACATACGATATAGGTCCTGCATAAATCAAACGTATTCTAAAAGTTTGGTGTGATAACACGTGTATTCACAATGATTATGGAAACCCTACTGATGAGCAATGGCCACGATAAAGAAGGATCAAAGGAAAATCAGTAAGCAATAGCGCATACATTGTAGGATATTTAAAATACTAAAAGTTTCATCTCCATGAAATTCGAAGCATTTCCGCCAAAGAAGTAAGGCTGTAGCTATAGCCAATTTTCCGATACGTTTGACTGAACGCATCAGACAGGCAGGCAGTGAGGCAGTAGAAAATTCGTGAAAATAAATTTTTTTTTAAATTTCGTAGCACCTTTTTGAAAATGCTTCTGGTCATTCTGAAGGCATGTTTGGGCTTGGTTATACCTGACCAATACTGTCAAGTGGCCGTGAAGAGTTTTCAAAGATGATTTTGGCTTGATTTATCTTCGTAGACCACGCCCACATCTTCGTCGTCCCTACTAATAAGTCTGTCTTCAATAATCATCATTGTAACAATGTAGAAAAGAAGAAATGTGAGTAAAAACAAACTCAAAGTCAGTCATAGGCTGGCCTTATAAAGTACAAAAAGAAGTGAAATCCACACAAAAACAGCCAAGCTGTGAAGAAATGGTGCAGCCTTAAAAAGCCTGGGTGAAAAAAGTTGTGAAATCAAAGTTGGCGGCCAAGAAATGGCTGCAACGATGTTAGTGCTAAAAAAAATTAATAATGGCTGTGTGCATTGTCAAAATTTATTAGCATCAACATCATTGCAGCCATTTCTTGGCCACCACCTTTGATTTCACAACTTTTTTTCACCCACCATTTTTTCACAGCTTGGCTGTTATTGTGTGGTGATCTGTGCAGTCACAACATGCATGTCACCTCATTATTTATTATAAATGACTTTGAGACTACAATTTCTTGATATAGATTTATTGCAATTACCATTATAGCCTACCATAAATACTCAGTCTAGGTGGCTTCATCCTGTGAAAACCCAAAATCTCTAATCCATCAATTGGTTATTAACCTTCACTAACATCCATCAATAAATTATATACCAGTCTTTAACCATGGAAGCACACTTGGCATTCTGTGCATAACACGAGTTATTTTTACACATTGTTAGTAATGTTGAATTAATACACAATTATTGTCTATAACACTTGAAAGTGTTTATTTATGTGCATGCTATGCTAAAATGACACTGTAAACTTTAATGCATTTCCAATAATATGCATGTTGTAATAAACACAAAAGGATTGCAACTAAACTATACTTTGATCTGAAAGCTAGAACTAATTATTTGAAAGTAATGAGGTACTCAGGGTAGCACTGAGCATCATAGAAAATGACAAACATGCCTGGAGTATTCATGTTGTCCACCACTGAGTCAAACAATACAACAGTACTTTTGCTGGGATTCTTTGGTGGTGGGATTTTTAACCCATCAGTGCCCAGAGTGTATTCTCCTGTGAGGACACGAGCTAGGAAGATGTGTCTATTACCAGTGCTCTTGTCTGGAGGAGAATAGGTAGACTGAGCTGAATAACTCGCATTTACTGCAAAATATGCTCCTTCACCATAATAAGTTGCTGTGGTTAAAAAATATTACTCCCATGTGTTGAACACAAAATGCATCACTTACCATTTTTACCACAAAAACTCCTGTTGAATCCACCATGATAGATACTTTGTACAACATCTGGACCACAACCATGGTACAGTCTTCTCTCATTGGTAGTACCAACAGGGTTTGTTTGATCCATGAGTCTCTTACGAGCTCCATATAGAGCATACAGGGTAGGATTTTGTATTCGTTCAATCGTAACAATTGTTCTCCTGGAAACAGTAGTTTCAAAGCCTTTTTTCACCTCAATGTATTCTGAATCACTGGTGGATAGTTGCACAAGTTTAGTTTGAGGGTTTTTGTTAACATCATCTCCCCATGTAGATGGAAATTCAGCTGAAAAGAAAAATGCATATGTACATTGCAGTATGCACATTTTTCACTTAGTGCTGACTGTTTATTAGCCTGTTCAATCACACTTGTTACACATGTTTGGTTTTCACTTCATTTCTGTATATTTCTTTCAAACTATAAACAAAGGTTTGAGTTATGATAGTTAAACTACTCACAGACCAAACATTCAACATATTTCTATAAGTGGTTTACTCTTTATATGTGACAAAATGAGGTATGTAATGGAAGTATTTTTGGCAATAATGCACATGCCCGAAAGTTGCCACTTTTGGAAACTTCTGGAATGTGCATAATTGCCAGTTTTGACAATTCCAGAAATTGCCAAAATTGGTCATTTCTCAGAAATTCCAAATTTGGCTATTCCTGTACACATTGTGGTAGCTTCACAAAGTTACCAACATTGGAACTTATAAGCAGTAGCTGAAAGTTCCCAAGTTTGGAATTTTACGTACTCTCTTTATATAATTCCAGGTGTAATGAATTGATTGTGGGTTTTAGTATCAAAATTTGGTAAAAATAGTATTGGTAGCACAATTCTTCAATTTTTGGCAAGCAAAGATTGTGCCAACTTTGGCGAAATTGCTTTTTGGAAATTCCCAATTTTGATAATCCGATGACTTGCCAATATACCGATTTTATTTTTAGTCATTCCACAATTTTGCCAATTTTGGTAATTACAAAACTTGCCAATCTTGGTAATTACAAAACTTGCCAATTTTGGCAATTACAAACCTTGCTAATTTAGGTAATTAAAAACTTGCCAATTTTGTTAATTATAAAATATGGCAATTTTGGCAATAATCGCTTGCCATCTCAATACTATGTAGCTCAATTAATACTCTTAATCATAATAATATTCAACAAGATGGCTGTGTTATTTGGGGGACTAATGTACAGGCACAGGCCTGTAGCCCAGGTGGTTCTGAAGAACTACAAAGATCTAGGAATTATGTTATCAAGCAACCTGTCATGGGATGCTCACTATAACCACATTATCTCCAAATCCTATCAGGTACTTGGACTTCTAAGAAGATCTTTCTCCCTACAAAATTATGTCCAAGCCAAATCTCGACTATATACCTCTCTTGTTAGATCCCAGTTTTTCTACTGCTCGGTCATCTGGAAACCCCACCTAATTAAGCACATTCAGCAACTCGAACGTGTTCAGAGGCGTGCAACTAAATACATTCTAAATGATTACTCTACTGACTACAAGTCTCGTCTTATTAATCTCAATATGCTACCCCTGATGTACATTCTTGATGTAAATGATGTGATGTTCTTTCTTAAAAATCTCCACAACCCCCACAATGGATTTGACATCAATAATTTCATTAAATTTGCAACTGGTCACACGCGTCTAGCATCTGGAAACAAGCTACTCCAAACAAGATCACCTGATAATTCCACTAGTAACTTTTATTTTAACCGGCTTCCTCGCATCTGGAATGCCCTTCCCGTTATCAACTTCCAGGACAACCCACTCAAGATAAAGGCCAAACTTTTAGATTATCTGTGGAATCATTTCACTGCCAATTTCACCTCCAACAACACCTGCTCTTTTTCATTTCTATGTCCATGCTCAAAGTGTTCAAAGATCCCTCACCAACCTAACTTCAACTCCCTTTAACTGTTAATTTCCCCCCCTTTTAAGTAATCTTAGACTAGTGAGTAAACTTTGTAGCTAATCACTCTACAATTTAGCTTCCGGCCACTGACACAGGATGTCAGTGGACCATCAGTGTACTGCCATATGCCCCAATTCTCTATCATACCAGCATCTGCAACTTGTATGTATGTAGGTATATGTACACTGTAAAGTTAATTATTATTATTATTATTATTATTATAACTGCCCTCTTGGAAAAAAGGTCCACAATTTTAGCAAAAAGGCCCACAATTTTAGTATACAAGTCCAAATTTTCAGTAGCAAAAGTCCATTAGCTATGGTTTACTAAATACCACTAATAAGTAGCAACATCAAGCTAAATGAAGTGCTTCGAGTAGCTTATTCAGTGCTTGAAACGGAAGATCGAGATACTCTAATAGAGCAGTCAACCACTCTAATAGAACAGTCACGTTTACATTGCTCTTTTCAAAGCTGTATATTGTAAAATTACATTATGGGGCTTGACCCCATGAATAACATCATACTTCAACTCCATGCAATGTGTGAATTTCATTGTCTTAAAGCATTCCTTGGCCTGCTCCGCTGCCCCTGCTGAGAGGCTTTCCCATCCATATTTACTGTGACATTCCAATACATTTAGACACAAATGGTATAATTACAGTAACAGTAGAGATACTTTGCCAGATGTCATCCACTGTGTATTGAGCTTGAATTTGCTGCCTAAAAATAGTGTTATTTTAATTGATTGAAATGCCACCAAATTCAGCCTTTTAGTATCTATTTTGAAAAAAAATTCCAGGGGGGGGGCATGCCCCCAGACCCACTAGCTTCAGCACGCTTTGCATGGTGGGGAAGCACACCCTAAATACTAAAAGGTCCACCTTTTCTTCTAAAAGAACATACCCAGATAAAAGTCTGGCTACGGCCCTGAGGCACCTGAAATTATGATCGATCAAAAGAATTTCTACATAGGCGCCTGACAGTGTACATTAGGCCCCCAAATAATGCAGCCATCTTGTGCTCATGACGTCATTGTGGATAAGGTCCATACTGTTTTGCCAAATTTGGATACTAAAACACTCACAAGTATTGTTCAGAATAACATTAAAAAACATGCCAATAGAATTGCCAAAATTGGCTAGTTTGAGAACTGCAAAAATTTACAAAAACAAAATTTTACTATTTTCCGCCAAATTTAGATACTAAAACCCACAAGTGATTGTTCATGTAGAAGAACATATAAAACATGCAATTAGAATCACAAAAATTGGCAGTTGTATATAAGAATCGCCAAAATTAGCTAGTTCGAAAATTACCAAAATTGATTATTTTGGTAATTGCCAAAATTGGCAAAAATTAGCCTAAAAATTACCAAAAATGGTATAATCCAGGCATGTGAAATAAATTACCTAAATTGGCTAGTCTAAAAATTACCAAAATTGGTATAATCCAGGCATGTGAAAAGTTGCCAAAGTTGGACTTGTTTCATACCTGGACAAAATACTGTGCTTGCAATTTGAAAATTACTTGTATCTTTGCAGAGTGCTATCTAATCTTATTGTGTGCAAATTACAGTGGTTTTTCTAAAGTGTGTAAAAAATGCTACACCCAGGCTTTCAGTACCCTAAATATAAAAGAAAATTAGAATAAACTTCAAAGTTATGTACCTTCAAGACGGGTAATTTAGCTCAAACTTGATATAGAAAGTATTTTGCCTAAAGGAAATTTTCATAGGTTTTAGACTAAGCTACAAATGCACAAAAATGCAAGCAATTTCTTGGTTCCCATAAATGACACACTTGTACCCACACTGGTTTTCCTTGCCTGCACAACACACTTTTGTGTGCCTTGGTGCCAGCATAAAACTATCTACTGATGTGGGTATAGACAGACACATGGACACATATTACTCATGAAAAGATATGATAACTAAATCAACTGGCTTACAGGCCAGTTGTGCATCAGAATTAACTTAGTAAGGATTATAGTGCTAAATTAAAATATCTTATCTGCACCAAAGCCATAATACTACACACTTAATCTTTACTTTAGAAGCTATAGTATTTAAGTTTGCAAACTCAAACCTTTTTTAAGCATGTCCTCCAAATCAGATCTTTGTACATCTGTCAACTCCCCAGATAGGAGATCTTTTTCTTGCATGGGATCACTGTCAAAAATAATCTGATACTGCAGCCCTTCATCTGTAAAGTTGAAAGTTGATATTTGCTTTTGTCGTTTGTATAATTGATAAGCCATTTCTATTCGATAATTCACCTCAGCTTCATAATCTTCATATTGTTCATCCTCATTCATGTATTGCCATTTGACTTTCTTTTGCATCAAACTAGCTGCTGTTGCTGTGGCTTCTGTCTGCAATTTCTCAGTGTCTATTTCATGCAAAATCCTTTCAATTTCAGCCTTCACAATTTGTACATTGTTCCTACCACCTCTAACTTGTATTCGTGACAGTTCAGTTTCTACCTCAATAGTGACATGATTGTCTCTTGCTTTCTGTGTCAGTCGTGTTATCTGGTCTGGTCTCAAGGTTGCTATTCGATGATCATCTACAGGAAGAGAATCACAATTCTGATCAATAATTTGCAATAGATGGTCTTCTGTTTTGCTGACATCATTCTCTGATTTAGCATACACTCTTATCTGTACTGAAGAGGACTGAGTGAAACTATCAGCTCTGGAGATACGACCACTAGTGGGCTGTGTGGTGAATGGCATTGATGGGGGCGTGTACACTGATGGCCTATCAGAAGCAGTGTAATTGTACACATCACTCCTGCTGGTGTCACTTTTGATAGTATCTTTTCCGCTACCAGAAAAGTAACTTCCAACTGAGTTTATAAAATAGTTGGCACACCGAATCAAAATATTTGGCTGAGATTGTCCAGTTTGCCCAGTGGATATGTCAACAAACTTCTGCACAAAAATCTGGTGCATGTCTTTTTGATACACAACAATTTTGACTCTCTGCAAAAACACAGGCTGAGTCATTGCAAATTCGATTATCGCTTCGCACATTCCTTGAGCAGCATTTTCTGGTGTGTATGATAATCCCCCAGTACCAATGGCTGGAAAAGCTATAGATTGTGCTTTATTACACTCTGCTTCCTTCAGACAGGTAGAGACTGTGAGGTTTAGTGCAGTGGATTTCTTACTGCTAGGGGCTACTACATGAAACACTTTTGTGCATTTCAGTCGACCTGCTGCTTGAGTAATACACACTTTTCCTTCCTCTAGTTGTTTATACTGCTTCACATACATGTTGCAGTCTTGCTGCATGCTAGGACCAGCCTTCTGAGATATAGCTTTAGAAACAGCACCTGATGCTAATTGCAGTTCAGGTAAAGTTGTATTCACAATGACATCACTATCATCATCTGTAATGTCACCACATGCCACCTCTACTATGACAGTTCCTGTCTTGAACACTTCTGACATATTTCCTGATGTGAATGATGTTGGAGGAGGTTGGTAACTTGTTGGAGGAGGTTGATGAACTGAGGTAACCATGGGAGTGTGTACTCTTTGTGGAAAAGGTACAGGTTGTGGACCAGGTGATGCTGTTAGGGAAGAGCCAGAGGTAGATTCAGTATGCTGGGAGAGAAAACTTTGAAACTCCTTGTACGTGCTATCCATAAAAATAACAAACTTGACAACCTTGATACCACTACTGTTAGCTTGATAATAGTTCTGAACTGTAGTAATCATGACTCTGGCTACCACATCAGAGGGGAAATTAAGAGCACCAGCTCCAAGAGCAGGAAATGCAATAGAAGATACTTCTTTCTTGTCACAAAATCGCAAACTCTTTTGTATTGTTGCTTCCAATTCCTGTAGTGATATATTGTAATATGAAGGAAAATGCTCTCAGCATTTTTTTTCTGTAATTTGAGTGCATATAGTGTTACTAGTGTAGGCATGTAACTTGCACAGGACATACACAAACACACACACAAAGCACAACAAAGCACAACAAAGCCTTCAGTAGCCGTGTAAAACACAGATATTGCCACTCAGTGAACCAGCACTGGAATGTTTGTACATCATTCATGCACTTGAGCCTTGTGCAGGCAAATCCTCCTGAGGCAGGGCTAGTAACCTGCAAGAGGACTATCCAGGTCTCATGGAGAGCTCGTGAAACCCGAAGTTCCACAATGATCCCAACACCACTAAGGACAGTTGGACATTTGCTTCCCAAGTAAGTACCAGATACCCATTGATATTGTAGCTGGGTGGAGTAAAGTTTCATGCTCAAGGAAACAACAAGAAGACCAAATTGGCATAAATAAGCATTGTACCTGGAACACAAACACACACACGCATACTACACACACACGTACACGTACACGCACACACACACACACACACACACACACACACACACACACACACACACACACACACACACACACACACACACACACACACATTTTAAATACCTGTTCTGAGCTGACACCATTATAGTTGGAACCCGCAGTGTGTATGATGTGTTTGCAAGGTAGCTTTCCTGGTCCTGTCACTGCAATATCTCCAGGTTTCAGTCTTCCATTCTCAGACACAAACTGACTACACTCATCTTGCATTGTTTGACCAGCTGCATTAAGTATGGATTTGGACACTGCACCATTTGTGAGTATTAAATCACTTGAAGTTGTGTTGACATACACTTCTGCCTGTAAGGTAAATAAATGTAGGGTTAAGATACCACAAGCACCACACCACAGCTGCATTAGTAATGCATTAATGCAGCTCTTATGGTTTGACATGCTCTGTTTTGGTGCATGAATACAGCGAATAGCAGAGGTGTAGCCAGACAAGTGCAATGCAAAAGTGATTGGAAAGAAGATATGAGGTTTAAGGGTACAGTCTGACTCCAAGCCAATATACAAAATGAGAAGGTGTAGATTTTTTATTTGTTTATTTTCTCTAGGTTGTCTTAGTTGTCTTGGTTGCACAACATCTTCAACTACTATTCTTGTAAAATGTTTTAGTACCTCCAAAAATTATAAGACTGAAGCAGATTCTTTAATACACACCCTAACAGAAACAGTGCAGCTATTATAGAAACTGTTGGCACGTCTTACTATGTGCGAAATGCTAGGAATGAAATAAGGGTATCTTGCATTTAGTGCATATACATTATAGCATGTTGCTCATATAGAATAGTTACTCATAGCTTTAACCCTTTGGCCCCAATTACCACTATATAGTGGCTTTGGTTCTTAAAAACAAGACTTTTTAATGTAAAATACGCATTTTGACATACAAAACTTGGGCTCTTGTCACTGCGTGTAGGGACAACCTATTCCTGCATTAAACTACTAATGAAGGATAGATCTACAACATCATTTAACTTTTACTAACCTTCTTTGTTCCGTCTCCCCTTTGTGACAGGTAGTATCATCATATAATTATTGTCTTAGAGACAGACAAAAATTCTTTCAATTGCAGATTCACCTTATATCACGTACAATCCTTAGATAAAACTTAGGATAACATCTATTAACCCAAGTGTAGCAAAGTCCAAACCATATATTGATAGGATATTTTGCTTATGAGATATATCTGACATGCATGTAACAAGAGCCACTATTGTGGCATTTGTGATTAATGGAACACTTTTTTATTAACTTCGGGGCCAAAGGGTTATTTTTTTAAAACTGTGTACATGTTATACAGCAATTATTATATGCATACAAAATATTTACTAACCACTTGCTTGAGGAGCTCTCCTTTGTGTAATTCAATTGGTACTGGTTGACCAATACTACTAACAGTACTTGGTGCAGAGACCATTGGAGCTGTATCAGATGCATCTCTTGTTACAGCTGGACTACTTTGAGGCTTCTTCTTCTTGTGCTTTCTTCCACCTGGTGTAGTGACAGGGGTTGTCACAGTAGCTGTTTTACTAGGAGTAGTTGGAGAGCTATACTGAGGGAATACATTGAGATGTCTCTTCATAGCATCAGTGAACACTGCAGCAGCATGATCATGTACCACAACATAAATGTTGTGAAGTGCTGAGTGAGGAAATTCCTCACTCCATGCACAAAAAGCCTGGATCATGGTATTGGCGCATACATCAAGAGGGAATTTGTACAAACCAGAGCTGATGGCTGGAAATGCATAACTTTCATACTTGTGCCCTAACCGCAAACTTTTACAACACGCTTTTTTGAGCAATCGGTCTTCGTAATGTGTACCATTTCTCCAAACTGGCCCTACAGCATGGACTATCTTCTTGCAAGGAAGATTGCCAACCTCATCTATGAGTACTGCATCACCCTCCAGTAGTCTACCATGTATCTTAACGTACTTCTCTGAATCTTTCTGTATTTTGGGACCACCTTTCTTGGATATGGCCAATGCTACACCGGATCCATGGGATAAATTAGTATTGGCAGCATTCACAATGACATCCACCTTGAAATTTTCAATATCTCCTATAACCAGTGTAACTCTTTTACCTTCTTTAGTTGTACCTTTACAAATTTCACTGGTCTTCTTGTCATCATCAGCAGTGGGTTCTTCTATCAACTCAAGAGGTTTAATGGTACATTCAATACAAGCAGGTACGGAAGACTCAATTCCTTTGATTGCAAACTTTGCCTCAGATGTTGCTAAAAACTGGAACAAACCAGGTCGGTCAATGAGCATGGGAGGATCATTGGTACAAATGGACTTAAGCAATGTGGCGATTTGTTGAAACAATGAAGTGATCAATGACTCTTCACCTTCTAAGAGGATGACAGGATCATCATCTGTGACTTTGGGGAACTTGACCATCACATCTTGATATTGAGGATCAGTCTTAAGTTGGTGTGTAATTGCACCCCACTGTGGGACGAGGTGTTCTGATACAAATCTCCACTGACCTCTGCTGACCTCCATCCTACGCTTTCCAAAGTATTCCTTTTGTATGTGCTGGATAAGTTCCTTTTTTACTGCACTGATGTGTTGATGATGACCAATGATTTGAATTTCTGATGGTGAAGTAACAATATCTACAATGTGGCCTTCTTTGAGCTGTTTGCACAAAATTGTAAACTGGTTGTCGTGTTGGATTCTGTCAACAAGGTTAGGATTCTTTATTTCATCAGAGCCAATGACTGTTTGAATATATTTAGCCAATTTTGTTGTGAGAGATTTTTCACTGGCCAAAATATACAAAGCATTCGTCTCTTCATCATAATAAGCTGCAGCTGCTGCTGATTCTTGTTCCTCCAGCAATCGGCTAATAATGCCTTGGTCACCCAATGAAAGATAGCTCAACACCTCAACAGAAGCAGATACAGAAGAACTAAATACTCTAATTTTCTTTAACGACTGCTGGAATTCTTCAATATCCTCCTTCTTCCCATTAATAATAACTACATTCTTTTTGGTGTTGACTGTAATGGTGATATCGGGGTGTTCTTCTCTAAGCTCTTCCAGTGTAGCTTGGCTAATAAATGCAATCTTCTTCTTATCCATGCTAATGCATTGTTCCCTAGTCAGTTCTATTTCTTCGATGTGCTTTATTTCTGTCAACAATTTGGTGACATCCTCACTGAAACCAGCAATGTGCAGTGTTGTATGGTCCTTTGTAAACTCAACACAAAGTGATGTGTTAGATTTTGTATCCCTGACAGTTCCTTGTACCTTAGGGAGCAACTGGGAGTGAACTGGAATTGAAGAATAACTAAGATCCTTGAAAAATGATTCTAACTTTGCCTCGCAGTCCGCGTTCCATTTTCTGACTCGTTCGCTTCCTTTGGATGGCAGCAAATGAATAAAACCAACTTCCGATGCATCATCAATGTCAAAGCTTATCTGCACATGTAACTGCTCTAATATTTCATCCAGAGATGACTGATGCTGCTGAACAAACTGAGCCATGACATGTGATACCTTCCGGCGAATAGGAGTAGCAGGTATGTGATCTGTGTGGTCAACCTCTTCTAAGTGACTTGATCCATGATCATCATCACTTGAAAACCTGTCGTACGCTTGTAGGTCAACTTTGGGACCCAGTCTAGAATGCTTCATTTGCAGCACAGCTTGAACACCTATACAATAACAATATTAATCAGTACTTTTTCACTGTAAAATTAAGTACCATACTTACAATTTATGTGATAAAAAGCACAACTTTGCAAAAACAAAGCACAACTTTACAGACGCCTTATTCTTCTAAAAACAAACTGGTCATAATTAATACAAGTACACAAAAAAATTTGGAATTTTCAACCAGTAGGTACCTACCATAGCACATCAATAAAAAGTACTTAGACAAGCTGGAGTAATGCATGATATTAAATCACAGCAAAACAATAAGGAGTGTTATATCTCCTACAGTGCTCAAGATACCATAATGGAAATGCACAGTAGGGATATAACACTTCTTAGTGTTTTACTGCGATTTAATATCATGCACTACTCCAGCTTGTTTCAGTACTTTTTATTGATGTGCTATGGTCCCTAAAATTCCAAATTTTTTTGCATTTAAATAAGAATTATTATGAATGATGAACTCATGTACACCGCATCAGAAGAAAAAAATAGTGCCATGTGCCCCAGCTATATTAATTATTGTCTGAAAAGTGAAGTATCCATTACACTTCATTATCAGCTATTTTCAACCTGTTACACAGCATTATGAATCAAGAACTGTTCGAAAAGCACCTCCATAATCCACACATACTGCATCAAAAGAAAGAAATGGCACCATGCGTGCCAGTTATATCAATTATCAATTATTGTCTGAAAAGTGAAGTATCCATTATGTTTCGTTGTTAGCTATGTTCAACCCAATACACAGCAGTACAAGTCAAAAACTGTTCAAAAAGCACTTCTGCAAAGTAGCTACTATGAAAATATGGACAATTTCCATTACAAAAGGAAGCCATCACATGCTTCCGCCAAACCAACACCTTTCGCTGTCAGCAAAGATGAATGGGACACAAAGGAGGACACTGATAAGTCCATGAAGAATGCATTGTACATACTGCAGTATGCCAAAAGGCACGTATCCGGCTGAAGAGACGTCGAACAGTGAAAAACCAAACCTGTATCAGTAGCTGTTATCGAATTATGCTTGTCTGAAGGCATCAGTCAGTCAGTTACTCAGAGTCAATCAGTCAGTCAGTTACTCAGAGTCAATCAGTCAGTCAGTCACTAGAAAATTCCATTAAATAATTGTTTTAAAAAGTCCATAGCAATTTGTTGAAAGCATTTCGGGTCGATCTGAAGGTTTCTTTGGGCTTAGTTGTACCTAACCAATACTGCCTCATCATCGTCTGAGAAAAGTGAGCCTGATGTTTTTCATGGCCCACACCCAAATCTTTGTGGTCCCTACTATTGTCTGTTCATGTTTACCTGAGCCCTCATTTCTTGCTAATAAATCTTGTTACATGGGTCAGCTGCCTAAACATTTAGTAGCGCTGTAAAGCCTTTTAAACACCAGAACTAATGATCAAAAAAGCACTTTGATATGGGCAAGAACAAGTGAGTTATGTGGCTTTAAAAATAAAATCAAGACTCATGGTAGTGAGGTGCGCGGCCAAGAAACTACAAAGCGCACGCTCAATTAAAAGACACGCGGCCACTACTGTGAGTTATTTACGTGTAGGGACAGTTTCACAATATTAGCCCTGAATTATGCAACATCTCTCAATAGGTTTGTATTACGTTGTGTAATAAAAAAATCTTTTTTCATAGTAGTTTTCTTGCAACTGGTACTAAACATGTATTTAGACATATTTCGCTTTATTTCTCAACCTTGTGTTACACCTAGTGTCACCTTATACCAATCAACTTACTCATGTTTGTACAGTCCATCTAGCACTGACATTATCTAATCCTGGTTTGTTCATTCGCATATTTTCTTCGATCAAACCTCTAATCCCTACAATAACTTTTAAAGACACGATGTGGACACAAGCCCTAATGTCTGATAAACAAGTTGTAAAAGCGTGTAGAACCATAAGGGAAGATGTTTTAAACAAAAATCTTTTAAACTCCATTTAGTGCCACGCCTCATGCGTGCGTTGATAATTGGCAGATATCTTATAAACAAGTGTTAAAGCGTCAAGAACATAGTGTCATTAGAGAAGGTGTTCCAAGCATAATTCTTGTTGCCACACCACACATGGTGTATTGTGTGTTCTGGTAGTGCTCAAACCAGCTTGTTACATAGCATTACCCACCCTAACAGCAAGTAGTCACTCCCATTGTGGCTTTCGTCATGCATGTCATTTAATTAATACACATGTTACATAAAAAAATATATCACATTAATTGTTTGTGACATTAACAATAAAATTCTGACAATAAAATGGGATGCAGCCTAGTGGAAACTGTCTAAGCCGGTCACCTTCGGGCCAAGATTTCTTGGCCTTAATAGGCAGGTGGCTGCTTTAGACAGGTAAATTAGTGTATAAACTTCTCACTAGGGGAATTTAAAGCTGGTCTTTTTAAAGAGGTGGCCTTTCTATACAGGTGGTCGCTAAGACAGGTTCCACTGTAGTTAGTCCCATCGCGACTGTACGCCTCATCCTGGAAATTCAGACGATTGTAATCAACTGAGATATAATGTCAAGGCCTCATCGTCCACGTACACTTGACAGTTGAGAACTAAAGAACACACATAACATTATATAATTCCTGTCTATATAAACTTACTCCCCCAAACCTTGATCTTTACATATGTACCACTGCTAGTAAGAGAATCACATGCTATGACCAAGTACCCTGTACCTGTAAAATTGACAGGCGGGTATTAAATACAATACAGCTAAAAATCTGTCACTTTTTACGTAAATGACAGATTTGGGGAAATGAAAATTCATCACATCTTGAGGTGATACAAAATTTGAGGACCTGAAAATTCATCACACCCTTGAGGTAATACGTTTGAGGATTCACAAGTTGGCCCAGCAGTGACCTTACTACACAGTGTCCTGATTAGACAGATTTCATTGTACATAAAGACCAGTATGCAATGTGAAAGAGTATTTTTTGTACAAGCATCATGTAGATTACCTTACTTCTTCCACCTAGTTCCAGGACTTCTAAATTGGCACTACAGTGACAATACTGAAAGCTGTTTGGTCTGTACGAGTACACCTTGATGACAATCCATCCATGAGATATAATTTCAAGCTTGGTACTTGCTGCTACTCAACTTGGTACCATCACAGAAGTTTTTAGCTTGGTCTCAGTGAACTTGCACTAGTCAGTGCAGACGTTTGACAGTCTAAAAACCAATCGCATACACGCGGTTAATCAGTGTGAATAGATGTGGCACTTTGTACACTAGCCTCATTTTTTTTTCACTCCTTTCGTTACTGAACCTCCACTCCTCGTTTCGTTACTGAACCTCCACTCCTCTTTTTGTTACTGAACCTCCACGAAGAGTTGAGTACATCAGTATTCTCGCCGGCGACCCTTTAATATCCACTCGACGTTCTTCTTCAAGCGGTGTAGACTCTACATATCTTAGTTTCAAATCAGTTAAGTACGCTTCGCCGCTCCATTGAAATCCAGTTACAATATAACAAATATTTCAGTCCTCTCAAGACATGGACTGCCATCAATAATTAATGTAAACCGCGTATCACGTGTATTCACTTGAGGTGTTACAGGGACTTTCCAAGAGATTTCCCCTAAATAGGCCACATGATCATTGTCAGTCAAGTGGAACTTGTTCTTGGTTATGGCTCTACAATGCAGTACTCGTACTTTAATGTATTTTAGTGTTTAATAATATTATACTTCTCTCTCAAGACATGGACTGCCATCAATAATAATATAAATCGCATATCAAGTGTGTTCACTTTTCACTTGAAGTGTTACTGTGCAGGGTCTTTCCAAGGGATATCCCCTAAATAGGTCACGTGATAATTGTCAGTCAGGTGGAACTTATTTATTTCCATTAATGCACCATGGAGTTTGTGTTGTGGCTTTCATTACTTGATCATTATGCACATACCATGGTGTAACAAAGTATGTAACAAATTGCTGGAATGTGGTTCGTGGTTTGCTGGTATGAGCTTGTGTTGTGGCTTTCAATTTTTGTAACAGATTGCTTGAATGTACATATGCATGTGGTTCGTGGTTGCCAATGATTGTGTATATGAGTTGGGGTTGTTCTACACAGCTTGCACAATATTCAGATGTCTGCATGATGACACAAGGTTAAGTAAGACCTGTAAAAAAACAAGCAGGCACTGAACTTAACCTTAAATTAAACACACATACAACTAACCTGGAACATCAGTTGCAACACCAAAGACACTTGCTTGGATATCCTCATGGCTTAACTACGGAGTGACATGTGTAATTAACCAGCACTAAACAGTATCTACAACATAATTTTCTTTTCTGCAAGAACTTTTTAGCACCAAGTAAAGGCACTATCATCTCTCCTACAAGAGCATTTCACAAGAGATGTGATATTAACTTGAGTACAACCAATATGTGGTGTATGCTTGTGAACATGTGTATATAGTGTTTGCACATTTTGTGTGCATCTTGTGCTTGTATATGATGTAAGCGTGTGTTTGTATGTAGTGAAATAAAAATAATAGTACAATGTTTGTGATCTCTTTCACAACCCTTAGCAAAGCATCTAGTTCTACAAGTGGCAAACCAAGTTGATAGGTCGTCCTCAGGGCACTATGGCAGTGGTCATAGTAGGTTTTATTCATTGACAAGTACAGAATGATTGATATACTCCAATAGAACAGTCAAGCAATAAATACTCTAATAGAACAGTCAGGAAATATACTCTAATAGAACAGTCATTGAACAGTATAGCTGAATATTTACATCTCTGTCTGAAAACACTTCCAGATCCCAGATGCAATCTCAGAGTTGCTATTTCAAGATGGTGGCATTCCCCAAGATCACCTAGAAAAACATGCTTTGCAAATAAGTGCTTTACACACATCTTTGGTTACCCTGACTGTAGCCATTATTGCTTGGCATGACCAGTAATTTCCACTGGCTCTTGTCCTAATAAAAAAATTAATAGCTACTATAGGAATGTATGTTATATGCCCACCACCTATCAGCAGATTTCTGTTTGGTTGCAACACCTCTACAAGGCAGAATTCATCATACACCCCCCATGGCTTGAACATTGGGTCTGTAAATTATATAACTGACAAAAATTAGTGATATCCCCCCCCCCCCCCCCCAAAAAAAAACACCTTTGCTGTAAAAAAGGGTGCGTCCAAGAAACTACAAGTATCTGTAACCCCACGTAAAACAGATAAGCTGTAGAAAAATACTCCATGAAATTAATGGATAACTGAAAGAGCTGATATCTAGAGCAGCCAAGAATCAATAATGTTACTACAACTGACTATGATTACCAAAGAATACCTTGGCTGTAGAACAGGTAAATAAAAGTAACTGGGAACCAAAACAGCTGATATCTGAAGCGGCCAAGAATAAAAGTTAAGTTGATACAACCAAGAGTAAATAATATTTACTCTTGATACAACTTACTACAATTATAAACTTGCAACATTGAATCCTAATCATTCAACTGTGTTCTATACATTCACCCTTGCTACATCCTAAATTAATTCTTTGTAACTCTAATTGGCTGGTAATTTGGCTGCCTTTTTCAATAGTCAGAGTAAAGAAAAAAAGGCGGCCAAATTACCAGCCAATTAGAGTTACAAAGAATTAATTTAGGATGTAGCAAGGGTGAATGTATAGAACACAGTTGAATGATTAGGATTCAATGTTGCAAGTTTATAATTGTAGTAAGTTGTATCAACTTAACTTTTATTCTTGGCCGCTTCAGATATCAGCTGTTTTGGTTGCCAGTTACTTTTATTTACCTGTTCTACAGCCAAGGTATTCTTTGGTAATCATAGTCAGTTGTAGTAACATTATTGATTCTTGGCTGCTCTAGATATCAGCTCTTTCAGTTACCCATTAATTTCATGGAGTGTTTTTCTACAGCTTATCTGTTTTACGTGGGGTTACAGATACTTGTAGTTTCTTGGACGCGCCTTTTTTTACAGCAAAGGTGTTGTTGGGGGGGATATCATATACATTTAGTATAGACCATTCAGGCACGCAAACATGCTTACAACATGAAAACATGCTTGTTCCAGTACAAAACCATTGGGAGTATATTTGGCGGGGGCTCAGGTGATTGCCAAATATACTCTCAAAGTTATCAGTAACTTAACAACCAAATTAAAACTTCATCTGTCAGACTAATCCAAATATCAATAAGACATAGATGGCAGAAGTGCAGAAGAGGGGGTTTTCCCAATCCCTTTGAAACATGCAAAGCAACTCATTGTACTCAAAATTACCATGTCAGTAGCTACAGCTACTATAACTTTCAGCAACACAAAGTTTAAGGAAATGACTACTGTGTGAAAGAAGCCACTATTCAAGGATGGGTGTACTACAAACTTAAGTAGCACAGTAGCTTTATCCAATGATGTGAACTATGGGATCTTGAGTTCATGGTTTCTTGCTTTGCCTCCTTAGTTTCAATTATACTACTATGAGATAACAACTGTTTTGCCAATTCAAACATGGCACTTGCATTATTTGGCTAACCATGTAGCTGTGTATACTTTACTAGCATATCAACACCGATTGTTTTGAAACTTGAATTACTCTAATAGAACAATCAATCAACCATCTGTATTATTAGAGTAATAACTACTATGTTTCAGGAAACTCATGGAAAGACTATCTTTCAAAGCCTTCTAACTTTCCATATATTTACATTGCACAGTAAACATATGTAAAGTTGTTAAGTTTTTAAATGCATGCAATGAAAGTTATTTGGCTAAGAATTTAATTACTGATGAATGTGCACGACTGAATGAGACTGACTATGGCTACAATGCGTGAGTTAGACATCAAGTAGCCATGCCAGCAATTACTGGAACAGGACACTCTACATGGCCACTCTGACTTTGATCTAGTCTACCTATTCAGCTATTATCACCAGGTAGTCTAGCTGAAGTTGTTATCACCATCGCAGAGTAACTTATCCTCACCACAAAACTTGCAACAGCGCATCATTGTGCTAATGCTTCATAGAAATATTAAGTTATTATTTGGAACAAAGAAGCAGCTGATGATGATGTGTGATACAGCTAGAGCAGTTAATGCTCAGGCTTAATGCTGAGATGGCGCGCACAGATGGAGGAGAAGGATTGCAGCTTGCCAACCCAAAATCCTGCCCGACTCTTGTGGTGCCATCACCTTGTATGAGCCAACTTTCAGTACCGCTGTGCCACCTTATGACACCCAAGTATAATAGAGGCAAACATTAATTTGCCTGTGTTTGTTTGTTTGTTATAGTTGGTTTTAGTGTAGCAAACGGATCACAAGATTTATGAACTAACTGCAACTTTAGCAAACGACTTTGAGGGTTATGCTTGAGGCAAGTTGTGTGTATGAGATATTGCATGCACCCCTTTGCATTGATTTTTTAGGGATAAGATAAGACAAAGAATGGGCTAACCATATGAGAACTTTTAAAGTTTCAGGTTAGTGGTTTTATTAATGTGATTATTGGTTGTTAGTATGGAATGTATGTCAATAAGTGTGTCTCCTCTAAGTGTAAGTGATATTGTACTTTGTGTATACCTGTATCCTGTAGGGCCCAAACGAACTTTGGTGAATTCTCAAGTTCGAATGAACATTCAAATGTTGGTTGAACAGTTCAAACTTCGAACTATAGTTACTAATTAGATAGTGATACAATACAGTTAAGCTATCCATCTTGCTGTGTTCAATAATGATGTGGGGGAGGCTAGACATATGGTATTTGGCATTTAATTAAGTTATGTGTTGATGGTGTAGTGGTGGTCACAGGCCATCCCTCTATGAGGTTTTAAGGTTTCTATGTGGTGCCAGTCACTTGTCTCAACTGTATAGCAGTAGTAAAATATATTTAAAACCTAGTAACCACAAGTATTTTTACTTTTCTCAGTAAAATGGTTGAGTCAGTACAACTGCATGTGTGTATTACAAACTTTTGAGACATGCATTTAACATTTAATATACTGTGATTATGATTTGTAAACAGGAACCAGCTCTTTTTAAAAGTTTGAAAGATTCGTGAACTTTAGTTGATGAATGTTCAAACCCTGACAATCCAAGTTCGTTTGGGCCCTAGTATCCTGTAATCCAATTCTTGATCCACAAAAATCTTAAAGGATACAACACAAGGAAATTGTAACTTCGAATTCTTACCTCTTACTTCATGACTTGTATAAAACTGTAGCAATAAACACTTTGACTAAATTAGATATTTTATATACTAATGCTGATCAGCTGCTAAATAAAATGGATGGTTTATCTTTACTCATTGCTGGTGATAGACCTGACTTGATTCTTATTACTGAAATATTACCAAAACGTAATGTTAATTCTTTATCTACTGCTAGACTCTCACTCCATGGTTATCAAGCTTTTTGCAATTTTACTCTCACCAGTCTCCACAAACAACACGTGGTGTTGGGATATATGTTTCAAACAAGCTTCTAGTATCTGAAGTCACCTGTAATGGATATCCACACCATGAGCATTAGCAACCCGCTGATTATGCTGGAATAATAATGAGCATAATAGGTGTCTGAAAGCATTGAGCATAATGCTAGCATAATAGGCAGAACATTTGTGCATTACCATAAATTCTTTCTTATCAAAATACATATCACAGAAAAAGATCGATATACTCTAATAGAACAGTCAGAGAATAATCAGACAGCTGACTGTTCTATTAGAGTATATCGATCTTTTTTGTGACATGCATTTGACATGCAAGGATTTAGAGTCTGTGCTTCAGCCACTTACTGTTTTCCCATACAGTGGAAATTTACTAGAAAAATATGGGAACTGAGGTATAAATATTGAGCATAAATTTGAGCATAATAGGCAAAATTTTGAGCAGTGTAGCATAGCATAATAGATAGCATAATAGGTAAAATAATGAGCATAATCAGCAGATCCCTCTGGATATCAATTAAACTGATTGGTCATGACTCACTCCTTGTGGGTTGCATATGCCACAGTCCCTCTTTTGATACCTTACAAAGTACTATTGGTCTGTGTAAATTACTTGCAGAGGTTGATGACCGCACATATTTGTTAATATGTGATTTTAATGGGTGACAAAAGGAGTGATCGGTCATGATTCACTCCTTTTGTTGATATGTGGTGATTTTAGAATTTCCTTGTGAGAAGGAAACAAAAGGTTGTTTTGAACAACCATGAATCAAAATGGTCAGATGTTGTCAGTGGAGTACCACAGGGTTCAGTTTTAGGCCCTATTCTGTTTAATATTTCATGCACTTAATTGTTAACAGTCCCATAGTTCAGTTTGCTGATGATGTAAAAATGTTTAGAATTATTGTGACTTCCTTCAACTTCAGCAAGAATATTAATTCACTTCATGATGGTCCAAAATATGGCAGTTGAAGTATAATATTAGTAAATGTAACTGGGTAAACCACACGGATTTGGCAAATACATTATCGATGGTGCTGTTATTAGTCCTTGTAATGCTATAAGAGATATAGATAGATAGCCAACTGAAGTTTCACAACCAAACCACTGCTATTACTAAGAAAGCCAACTGTCTCATAGCAATTATTCACAAAGCTTTTCAACACTTTGACAAAAATACATTTACACTGTATTAACTTATACAAAACTTTATATTCGGCCTGTATTGGAATATGGAAACATTATTTGGGGACCTCAATATATTTTAGATCAACAACAAGTTGAAAAATACAGAGAAGAGCAACCAAGCTACATACGTAGTTCAAGATTTTTGTGATCGCACATACGATACTCGCCTTGCTGAATTAGACTTTTCTTCACTGAAATACCAGAGAAAATGTGAGGACATGATAATGACATACCAGCTATTGAACAATTACCTCAATGTAGATGCTTCAGGTTTGTTAATCAGTAATAATTCATCCATAACTATGGGTCATAATTTCAAATTATTTAAGCTACATACCGTATATCCCCTAAAAATTCGGCAGAAATAAATTAATTCCATTCGTGTCTGGCCGAACGATTAGGAAAAAATGTACCAACCTTGTGCTATTGTCGAATTTTTAGGGATCTATCCTTAATACAGTCTGCACGCTTCATGGCTATGTTATTTTCGATCCGTTTACTGCTTACTTTCTGGATTTCTTTCTACAGGAACCAACAGGAATGCCTTGAGGCAGAGCTGACGATTCCACAACACTCACTTGGCCACAGCGCTATATACTATGATTGTCTACATTATCCAGGAGGGATGGTCAATGTCATTACTACATCGTTTTTGAATACAATCACCCAGACGTAATATTAAGGATTTCAACAATTAATAAAAATAGAAACCACAATCAGTAATATCATTAAACTATCTCGTGATAGATCTCGCTACCAGGTGCTGCATGAAGTGCTGCATGAAGTGCTGCATGAAGTGCTCCATGGCTTAACAAAACATTATCTGCGGGTATATCATGTTGTACAAGGAGATGTGAGGCTAGGAGAGATTTTATTCTGTGAACAGAAACGATCGTTTTGCAGTAGCTGTGAATGATGCCACACGATGATATTGTCGGCTACGTTTCTTGAACAATTTCACACTTGGTGCTTCATCTAGCATCGATGTGTGAGGTCACTGGGAATCCTCAGTACTCAAGAGACCTTCGTCAGCTAGTATTCCA
This sequence comes from Dysidea avara, assembly GCF_963678975.1. Taxonomy (NCBI): domain Eukaryota; kingdom Metazoa; phylum Porifera; class Demospongiae; order Dictyoceratida; family Dysideidae; genus Dysidea; species Dysidea avara. The sequence goes on along the minus strand of NC_089281.1, from coordinate 26,161,495 downwards.
AGTGCCAAAAAATTAGCGCGCTTATAACTAGAAACTCTCCTGCGCTTGCCGAAATTTAGGGCACATTGCGTTCAAAGCACGGGAAGTGCCGAATATTTAGAGATGCCGAAACTTTAGGGAATCTACGGTACTTCAACTAGGGTGGGATCTTCATTTTTGACCATAAGAGCTATCAATGACTGGAATAACCTACCTTATCACGTAGTCAATGCACCCTCGTTAAATGATTTCAAAAATCTACTTGAATGTAGCCGGTCTATTTTGTTGTATAACTATTGATTAGTTGATTTGTTATACAATTATAGTTATAGCTTTTGCTCTGTAATTATTAATAAGTAACTTTTTTTTGTAAAGATCAGGCTTTACAGGCTCTCCGAGCCTTCTTTACCTGTTACAACTAATACTAATACATGTAATACATGTAATGACACAAATATACCCATAACTCAAGTGTATTATCAACTTTACTAGTTAGGCACTGGAGGATGAACATGGAAGGTAGAGCTTGTATGAGGTGCTTACCACCAACCAGAATTTTTTTTGTAGAAATATAGTGAATTTATTCTGCTTGACCTTGGCAGTATTAGAAGCTTAGGATACAGCATAACTGTTTAACATTTCTGATGCTAACGTATGGATTCACCATACTGTGACAGTCGGCTTGATTGCTTGTGGGTACAATGACGGGAAAATAGCAGCTATCTATATTATAATCCAACAAAAAATTGTAAGGTGGCTTCAAAATCTGAGCTTTTGCATACACATCATTGTTTACTACACATCAGATAAAAGTATCCCTATTGCCATTAGCCTATACAGAAATATAGCACTACTGTGGTCCAGTGTTAAAGAGGCAGGTAATTTAGGTTGCTTTTGTATAGTACTACTGTATGCAGTTCTATACCTATGTATTCATACCCAGTTTATGTTTTATTAAAATTTTCAATGCCGAGAAAACCAAAAGAACTTTAGAAATTGTACAAACTAGGTAGGTTTTCATGAGACAGTCGCTTTTACTAGGTTGACTATAGTAGCGAGGTGAACCCTTATTGCTACAATTAACAACATACTATCAAAATACAAGGAGGATTCCTAGTTCATCACTTCATACAGCTGTAAAATATAGTGTACTGTTATTGTACATGTGATGTGTTTTTTCTATTACCGGCAGTAGTGTGATAGATAGTTCTAAGTACAATCCAAGGGTTTCGAAGCGATTCAGTAATGGACAATCGATCTGCACGCGAAGGAGATGGATTACCTCAACTACACGTGTTCACACTAAAATAAAGCAGAGCACCAATTAGAAATACAAGCACGTGATACAGTATATATAGCACAAAGTCTACATTACATAATAGTTATATTAATAGTATCGCTGTTACTAGTTTATAACATCCTCCGGGGGGCCACATAATGTTTTGGTCCACTCTTTAACTTGTTGTCTTCCTCTTATAGCTGCTTGACGAACAGGTCGAATTCTCTCAGACATAGAATTATCATCTGTTTGTTCCACTGTGGAGCTTTGAGCATCACTGTTTGATGGGTTTTCCTTAGGTGAGGAATTCTGTTTGCATAAGTATCCGATTCTGCAGTAGTGATTTCCAGCGGATATAACTTGGTTATCGGGCGATTTGACCTGCCAGTGGATGTTCTAATATTTACTGCTCTGATTAGACCATCTGCTCCTGGAATGGTATCCTCCACTACTGCGAGACGCCAATTGAGACGAGCAGTATCATCATGCACTAAGACAATAGCTCCTGGCTTTACTGTTTGAATATTGGAGCCACTTGTTTGGTGAAACTCTCGAAACCCAGTTAAATATTCTTGCCTCCATCTGGTCCAAAAGTGCTGTAACAATGTTCCTTGTTTCTTGGCTCTTGTTTGAATGTCGTTATCTCCAAAATCAGGATCACTGTAGTCATACTCAGGAGTCACATGGTAGGGCACACAAACAACTTTTCTACCATACAGTAGGTGGGCGGGAGTGATGGGGTCGGGGTCATTGATGTCTGTGGGAACAGTAGTGAGAGGCCGGTTGTTAAGAATACCCTCTACTTCTACAATTAGTGTTTGCAGGCAGTTAAGTGTTGTGAATGCCCTTCCCAGGACCTTCTTCAAAACTAGTTTGGTCAACCCAATTAGCCTCTCCCAGAATCCCCCAAACCAGGGGGCTCTCTTGGGAATGAACCTCCATTCTACCCCAGTCTTAGCTAAGGCATTAGTAAGTGAGGGTGAGGAGAATAAGGATTTCAATTCCTCAGCAGCTGACAAAAATGTTGAAGCATTGTCAGAGAGGACAAGACGCGGTAAGGATCGTCTAGCACTAAACCGTCTAAAGGCCTGCAGAAAGCACTCTACAGTGAGATCCGTTACAATCTCCAAGTGTACTGCACGACTCACAGCACACGTGAATAGGCAGATGTACACTTTAGTTTCTCCTCCATTACCTCTCACGTACAGTGCACCTGTGAAGTCAATACCAGTGACCTCACATGGCATAGATTGTTGTACACGGGCCTTTACTAGTGGTGGGGGATCCGGTGCAGTGTATGGTTGACCAGCTAGTTTCCTGCAGGTCACACACTTCCTCAGCAAGGATCTGATCCTTTGCCTTGCACATGGCACCCAATACATCTGATGAAGGGACGTCAGTGTCATGCTTACCCCAGCATGGTATTGTTGCTTATGAATGTGCCAGATGAGGAGAGAGGTGAATGGGTCCTTTTGTGGTAGAAGGTAGGGAAACTTAGCTGATTCTGAGAGTGGCGCATTGTGGATTCTACCACCGCAACGGATCAGGCCAGTGTGATCCAAATAAAGTCGGAGTTGCCTCACCAGTGGCAGTCGTGAGGAGCGATCAGGTGACTGTAGACTGCTTATTTCTTCTGGGAAAGACCTGTGCTGAACATTACCAACCCATCGAAGATTGGCAATGGATAGTTCAGTGGGGGTCAATGGTCCTGTGAGCTTTAATAGCTTTTGCCTGGTGTTATAGGCAAAGCGGAGAACATAGGCAGTTATGTTTAGCAACTTAGTGTAGTTGCTGTAAGCTGAAGGATCAATGAGGTTGTGTGTGCCATTTGCAGGTGACAATACGGCTGTATTATGGACAGCAGCAGATGACGGCGGGTCATCAGCAGTGACAGCTTGTATCAGCATGGCTTCTGTGGGATTCCAAGTGGGCCACTTAGCAGGAGATGATAGCCATGGATGGCCATGTCTCCATAATGTTGAATTTGCAAATTGCTGAGCTGTCAATCCACGGGTCAAAAGATCTGCAGGATTACAAGCTGTTGGGCAGTATTGCCATAACGATGATGTGGCCTGAATCTCTTTCACCCTGTGTTCGATGAAAGGTTTCAGCTTCTTCTTGCTTTGAAGCCAACAGAGGACTATTTGGTTATCAGACCAATAATAGGTGCTGGCTCTGAGGTTAAGGGAGTCCACTACAAAAGAACCTAGACGAGCTGCTACACCTGCAGCCATTAGTTCCAGTCTAGGTAGAGAATGTTGTTTGAGTGGAGCCACACGAGATTTTGATATTACCAATGATGAGTGATTGCCACACTGGATGTAGACGACAGCTCCATACGCCTTTTGACTGGAGTCAGCAAAGACATGCAAGGCAATAGAAGAGGGGTCTGCCATTTGGAGCATAAGGATGTATTGTCGTGGGAAACGTTGTTGCGAGGCAACTAAGATGTCTGCTGTAATGGAAGCCCACTTGAGCTGGTAGGTTTTATCAAGCTCCGTATCCCAAGATACATTACCTTGCCAGAGTTCTTGGAGTAGCAACTTAGCAGTTATAGTTACTGGAGTGACCAGACCAAGTGGGTCAAAAATTGAGGAGATGTAGCAAAGAACTTCACGCTTCATGATTGGAGTGCAAGTGGCAAGCTCAGGTTTGGGGGAGAGAGATAATTCATCAAGTTCAATGTTCCAGCACAAGCCAAGGACTTTAACAGTCTCTTTCAACTCAGCAATGCTGTGCTGTTGTGCTAGTTCTCTTAGTGATGAACTGTTTGATGTCCAGGCACGGAGGTTGAATTTCGATAAACTCATCAGGGAACGAGACTCTAGAAAGTACTGAGCAGCCTCTTGCTCATTATCACAGCCTGAGACTACATTATCAACATATAAGCTGCTAAGAAGACTGGCAGACACAGGTGATGGATACTGTTGCAAGTGGAAGGTGATAGCCGCGTTAAGCATAAATGGGGAACAGCTAGCCCCAAAGAGAACAACCCGAAAATGGTAAGGTTGGAAAGCACTGTTAGGGTCTTCAGGATTAGATAGCCAGAGAAAGCGGGTGTAATCTCTGTCAGACTCATCAAGCTAGACATGAAGAAACGTTTTCTCAATATCAGCTGAAAAACCATAAGTGTACAAGCGAAAGCGTAAGAGTATGGCACACAGATGGTTAAGAAAGGGTGGACCTACATGAAGACAGTCATTTAAACTTGGGTGGTGGGATGACTGCTTACAACTGCAGTCATACACTAGGCGGACTGGGGTGGTGGCCGAGTCCTTTCTGACAGCCCTATGGGGAATGTAATGGGTTTGCTTGGTATTAAAATTATTGACCTTCTCAATAAAGCCCTTGCACTCTTGGTCAGCAATAATCTGGCCATACAAACGCAAGAGTTCTGGGATCTTAGCTAACCTCTGAGCCAAGGATCTAGTACGTTTGGCACAGATAGAGAAATTGGAAGGAAGGGAGGGGTGATCCTCCTTCCAAGGAAACTTCAGAGTTAAGGCTCCATCAGGTTGGCGCTTGATCTTAGATTGCATGTAGGCCTTCAGGAAGTTGTCATCGCTGTCCATAGTGTTTGGGGAGATTCCACTTGATTCTGTTTTCCAGAAGGTGTTAAGGCTAAGGTCATCACAAGCTGTGAAGTTTATATGAATCAAGTTGACAGCTGCTGATGGTTGTAGTAGGGGACCAGATAGTAAGTAGCCCAAACGAGACTTGACTGCTGTAGGGCCACTGCCACGTACGACTTGGTCTTGGACAAATGTCCAGTAGTAATTGGCACCTACAAGAACAGTTATCTCAAAATCGTCATCCTCTGTGACAGGGTGAACCAGCTGCAGACCCTTCAAGTAAGGTAACTTGGTTATCTCCATCCGCATGGAGTTTTGTAGTGGAGCTGCGAGCTTGGGTACCACCAAACTGAGATAGGAATGGGACTCTGCTCTGGTGTGTGTATCAAGATGGTGGATACTTGAAGGAGTCTAGCAGCCGATACCGGGTTTCCAAAGGATGACAAAGATACCCGTTCTGTATGTGTTGCCTTCAGGCAAAGTCTGTCTGCGAGGTCCTGAGAGATGAAGGAGCGTTGTGCGCCTTCATCAAGGAGAATGTTTCCTTCAGTACTAAATGGACCTGCAGAGACTGTGGCGATAGCAGTCTTCAGGAGACAAGCACTATGGGCTAGCTCAAATGAAGGTTGGGGCCTAGTGACAGTGGTAAATGCACCTGTCGTGTTTGTAGGGGGGGCCTGAGGATGGACTGACTGAGTATGGTTGGCTACAGGGGCAGAAGGTGGCTGTGGGTTGTTAGGTATAGAGGGAGGCAGAGGCTGTGGATTGTTGGCTGGAGCAATGGGGGGAGGGCATAAGCTAGTATGATGTTTTTGGTTGCACTGCTTGCAACGTCTGCGGGAGGTGCACTGTGACACTCTGCGGTGTGCCAGGCAGTTAAAGCATAGGCCAGCTCCCTTTACAATAGACGTGTGTTGCTGGTGGTCTTTAACAACAGTGCATTGGTTGGCTGTGTGTGAGCCCTTACAATAAGTGCATAGTGGTTCCCTCTTCTCTCGCTGGCCTACAGATTTTCCCACTGCAGTGTGGAAGGATGCAGCAGTTGAATGCGCGTCTTTGGTAAAGCCATTAGAGTACTGTCCTACTTCAAGGACACGAATTTCCTTGAGAATGCAAGCCATGACATCCTGGATAGTCCATTCACCACTGTTATGGTCTCTAGCAAACTGTTTTCTAAGGTCTGTAGGAAGTTTTCCTAGGACCATGGGAGTCAGCATTGCACAATAGGTGTCTGAAGACTTGCCCAAGGACTGCAGTGCTCTCATATGGCTTTCCAATCTGTCATGGAAAACCTGTAGGCTGGCCAGATTATTAACAGGCTTTGGAAGATTCATCAAAGCATCCATATGGGCATTGACCAACTTATAGGGCTGCCCAAACCTCTCTTTCAACAAAGCCACAGAGTGTTGGTAGTTTGCATCAGTGAGTGGAAGATTGTCAATTACATTAGATGCATCCCCTAGCAATTGTGCCCGTAAGTAATGAAATTTCTGGACCCCTGTTAAGCTATTATCATTGTGGACCACTGCTGCAAAGGAGTCCCAAAAGGTTTGAAATTTCCCACCAAATGTGGGAAGTGTTAGCTTGGATAACTGGCTTACAAACTGACCCACAGACTGACCCACATTGCATGCAACATGTGTGTGCGGCAATGATTTACTCACCACTCCATTAGTTGCTGTGTGCTCTAGTGACTCCTGGTTATTGTTCTCTAGCTGGGTATCAGTAGTGTCAAGTCTTGATTCCTGATGATGAGTCTGCTGCTGGCTTGTGATGAGGAGGAACTGGAGTACTTCTGTAGAGTGGCCATGCGTTCAGTCAACACGAAATGGTACATCTCAGTGTCCGCGACTTTGTCTTCTAGCTCTTGTTCCGTACGTTGCTATCGCCGAGGTGATTACTTGGTCTAATTCTTCCAGCTGGCATTTCTTCGCGGTCAGTTGGCTAAGAATGAGGTCTATTCCTTCCCTGTCTGAAGTAGAGAACAATTCTAGTGTAGGTTCGGCGTTGGCTTCCGTAATCGTCTGTGCCTTTGAGAGGAGCTTGGTCACGAAGGAGTGCCCACCACATCTTGAAGCTTTAGTGCGTTGAAGATTATCCATTTGAATCCTTGGTCTGAAGCAGCACCAAATGTGATAGATAGTTCTAAGTACAATCCAAGGGTTTCGAAGCGATTCAGTAATGCACAATCGATCTGCATGCGAAGGAGATGGATTACCTCAACTACACGTGTTCACACTAAAATAAAGCAGTGCACCAATTAGAAATACAAGCACGTGATACAGTACAGTGTAGCACAAAGTCTACATTACATAATAGTTATATTAATAGTATCGCTGTTACTAGTTTATGACAAGTAGTTCACATGCGTATCTTCTTTTCAATAGCATTCTCTGTATTGGACCATTCAGCATGTAATAGAATTATTGTTCAGGTATCGATTGCTACCCAGGACAAGCTGTTTTGGCATCTCCTGGTGAGTTTCTTGAAGGATAATTCTATAATACAAAATTATATTTTTATTAGGTATGACTATTAGAAGGATATGACTTTAAGAGGTGGAATGTTGTATGGAAAAAGATACAATACTAACAGGTATTTAATTGTACTGTACAATGTTTTGGCATTGCATCTACTTTTTTTCCATTAACAGTGCACTGAAAACATTCGGGCAAGGAGTCTGCCATTGATAAACTTTGTCAAGATCAAATTTATTGATGAACACCCAAGACAGACATTTTTTGTACTTTGACTATGATGTACTTTGTGTATGGAAGGATTTCATTTTGTTGATTTCGCATTTAAATCAATTTATACAGGATATAGGGGTGGGATGAAGGTAAAAAGTAGTGACATTTCCTTACATTTACTGTTGGGAAAACAACCTTTCCTAGCCCTTAAGTGGTAAGGAAAGATCAAAAAGTCAGCTGAATCTTCTCAGGAAAGTTGTGGAAATTTGATCGTTCCTGACGAAAGGAAAGGTAGGATAATATTATGGAAATCTGACATTTCCATACCTTTCCATAGTCTCTTAAAAGTAAGGAAATCAATTCTATTTTTGTAGTGTTAAAGACTGAATGTCCACTATTATATCTTCAGGTGTAGGTGACCTCGCTTGTTTCACTTCTTTTTATTTCTATGATCCCTAATCAAACTTAACATTCTTATGCATAAGAGCTTCTGGTAAACCCATACATACCACATAAGAATGGAAAGAATGGCACCAGGTTAATTTGAACATGCAGCTATCATGTACTGAATAGCTAAGTGGCCATAACGCTTCGTTTTCAGCTATGTCCAGCCTGTTACACAGCATTACAAATAAAGAACGCTAGGAGAAGGATCTCTGTAATCAATTCAGTGACAGCAGAAAACTGGGACAATTCCCATCAAACATAGGGAAGCCATCACACTGCACAACCATGAATTGACACCTTTCACTGTCAGCAAAGATAAATGAGACTCAAGGAGGATGCAGGTAAATCCACAAAGCACCCATAGTGTGCAATTCGGTATGCCAAAAGGCACCTGTCAGGCTGAAATGACGTCAAACAGTGAAAAGTCAAGCCTGCATATAGCCTTAGCCGATACCAAGTTACGCTTGTTTGAAAGCACCAGTCAGTCAGGCAGTCATTCAGGCAGTCATTCAGTAGAAAATTCCACTAAATAAGTTTTAAATTAATAACAATTCATAACAGCTTTTGGAAGCATATCAGGTCACACTGAAGGCACTTTAGGGTTTGGTTATACCTAACCAATACTGCCATAGTGCCATGAAGGTACTGTGAGGCTAATTTTTAGGTGATATTTTTGCCCAAACCTTCATGATCCCTAATGATTTTCTTGTTGGAATCTCCTGCACTGTAGTGTTCACACAGTATGGCTAGCTAATGCTTAAATATGCTAGGATCCTTATCAGGATAATCACATTCACTAAAAAAATCAAAGGAAAGCTACCATGCTACAAAATCTCAATTGGCCTCATTGCAAAGGATGCATCTTATTTTACCATATAAATCTCTAGCATATAACTCCAATAATTCTGTTAACACAAATACGAGAATTCATCGCCATCATCAATCCTAGCTATGTACTACTCACACAAATCAAACCAGATGCCTACATGAATAGTTAGTATATAGCTTTCCTAGAATAAGAGAATGGAATGGCCTCTCTCCACAAGTTATTGACTCTGACTCACTTGATTCGTTTCAAGAACAACAATTGTTAGACATTTATCTTAATGTATTTAACTAAGTTATTTATTGTGGGCTTGTAATTATTTAGAACAAATCTAATCCCCTGCATGGGCATAATCAGCTGCATGGACCTGTATAATAGCTAAATGTGGCTATTTAAATGCTTGGCCCAAGTATTTTTGGCATAATCTGGTTTTAATGTGTCAGTGAACACTGACTAATAGTTGCTTTTAAATACAAGAGAAGAATCTAACAAGAAAATACAACTGAATAACTGCTTAATAGCTGATTGTTCTATTAGAGTAATTTGATCTTCAATGCAAAACAGTCAGTCTTGATGTACACATTGGCTAGTGAAGTACAATAATGTGCAGCTGCGTGCCTGACACAGCTAAACAGTGAGCACAAAAGTTTCGTCATTCTGTTCCATTCCATTCCTGATTCCAGTTCCAGTTATTATACTCTTTCCGCTTTAACACACTTTCACATCATTAAACTAATCAATTTGCTTTACACATGATCCAATCTGGGTCAGACCCAGATAGTATGTAAAGTGGGTCAGACCCGGATGACCTGGACAAAATGTGACCCAGTTTCTCAATGCTGGTTGTTACATGCATAGAATAGTAAATGTATACGTGCAGAAAACAGTTTCAACAGGTGTGTGCCTACAACTGATAGAATTTAAGTGTGCACTATATCTGACTGTTTCTGGGAAAACCAGTCTTATCACCTATTTGCAAGTTCACAAGCATCGAGAAATGTCTCAAAGTGTTGTAGCTTGCCAATGGTTAGAGCTATGTGTAACAAATTTTCCCTTACCTTTCAAAGCATAGCAACCAACAGCTAAGTTTCCCACAATTTTAGATAGTTTTTACTGCTTACTGTATCAGGTGAGCTTCAATAGGGGTATAGGTGGGAGTGGAGGCTACCCTGAGAGATGTAAAACACCTCTAAGTGCCTGCCTACATGCGCTAAAAAGCCAGCTGGGTATTGGCTGGCATCAGGAGTTAGATTTCCACAGCATTAAGTCCAGTAGACAATCAGAAGGTATGCTTTATTCAGCTCATTTGTTGCAAATTGCTGTAATCTTACACTGTAGCTACATGATACAGTCTCTTGTGCATGTATAAGATTATGCTTTTTAAGTAGCTAACAGATATAATACCAAAATTGGCTATCGATTAGCCAGGTGACACACATCAGAGAGTAACAAGGAGAAGGTTTTAGTCATGCAGCCTTCAAGACATATTCTGGAGGCTGTATATTCATGACAAATAGCCTTTAATTCATGTGGTCACAAAATGCTATCAGACCTTACACATCAAAGCATGTGTCTATATAGCAGATCCAGCAGGACTGCTTCTAGCTGTAATATGAGCCATACCATTACACCAAAAGCATCACATGAGAGGGCATATTATCAAGCATTGGGTCACCCACTCATTAGTGATTGGGTGGTGTCAGCACTATGAAATAGTACCTCCATGGTACTTAACCTGATGCCAGATTTATTTTAGGAAAACTGCTTATTTCTAGCAGTGACTGTGTGTGTGTATTTAATACCAATTTGACCCGCTATCACTTACAGCAAAGAATAGTTTTGTCTAAACTCAAGGACATTTGTTGTCTCATAAAGTGCACCTGTATTTGAGAGGTGAAGATCTTAACAAAATATAAATATATATATATATATTTTTTTTTTTTCAAATAAGCAACTACTACAGGCCTACATTATAAGGTTGCTAACAACCACACCAAAGGTGTCATTACATTAAAAAGGTATCAGACTATTATGTGAAATGAATGCATGCAATATGCAAAAATTCTATATCGCACAACAATAACAAAGACAGAAACTGAATTACTGTGAAACAGATTCTGTGGCATCCATGCAGAGGAAAGTGTTCCCAACATTACATTGTCTTAGCCTGACATTCCTCTTGTACTAGTCTGGTTCCCATTTTGCTACATGCAGTTTTAGTATGGAATGAATGTTCTCAGAAGGCTTTGAACTCATACACTGTCATGTACGCAACCTCGTCATGACATAGAATTGAAAATCTCACAAGGGTCCAGAGGACCTGATATGAGATTATAATTCTATTAGTGACCAGGTAAGTACATGACAGTGTATTTCCCTCCCTAGAAATGATTCCCTCCCTAGAAATGATTCCCTCCCAGCTACACTGTCATGTACTATTACTTCTCTCTTTTCTTTCTTTTTTTTTCCGACGATATACTTATTGTTTCAGGTTATCTTACAACCTGAGACTTAATCCAGCTGGATAATTTAGCTCATATGGTACTACTATGTATTGCTAGGCTAGCACTGTAAAGGATCAAGAGTTGCTACTTGATGCTGCATAATGATTAGTGTGTGGATCTCGTGAGCTAATCTAGCTTAGGGGTATGATGAAATTTGCACAGATGTTATCAGCGTCGTACGGCAAGCCTGCATGCATTCTACTGCATATTATTACAGTGAAAACCACAAGAATTTAACAAATTACTCCATGTTGTATGTTGGGGCTCTCAAAATGCTCACCCAAGAGGAACACATCCTTGCCTCACATTAGAGGCCAGCTATTATCACGTGAGCTTGATTATTAATAGAGGCACTTTAAAATTTGCTGAGTATTGAATGATATTTGGGGCCAAATACACTGTCATGTACTTACCTGGTCACTAATAGAATTATAATCTCACATCAGGTCCTCTGGACCCTTATGAGATTTTCAATCCCTTTAACAGGCATTCTCGAGCGCTCTTCACAACAAGACCAGTGTAAATCCACTTACTGCTTTGTAACTGCTTGCAGTACAAGCTCTTACCATGTTTTAAGTTGTTATGCTAGATATGACATGAAACTAGTCCCTTTAACAGGCATTCTTGAGCGCTCTTCACTGCAAGACCAGCATAAATTCACTTACTGGCTTGTAACTGCTTGCAGTACAACATGTTTTAAGTTGTATGCTAAATATGACATGAAACTGAATCGAATCTAGCTGTACATGGACACTTCTGTTACTTTAATGGCACCTCACACATGCTAAAGTTACTTTGTCTGGTGTGTTATGATGCATTATAATTGACAAACCACAATACACTAAAATGTGTTATATCTACTAAACAAAACTAAATCACATGCACCAACCTATCCCACCAGTAGCAAGGATTGATAATTGCCAAAGTGTATTTTACCATTTCAGTGGACCTTTAATAGACCAATTACTTACTGTCTTGATCACATAGATGAACTATCACCCGACCATCATCTAAAATTTCTATATCATCAAATTCACTGACTCCAGAGAATTTTTGATTAGAGAAGTATAATCTGAGAAAATCCTCATCCCTTTTCTTCTCTGTGATGTTGGTAATCATCAGACTTGTTGATGGTACCACCTTTTCAGCTTCGATGAGTTGTCGCTTAAACTTCCTCTTTGAGATTCTGGATATAATCTCATCGAGTTGTAGTCCTATGGATATAATGCATTTATATGAGTATATTTCTTTACCTACAACAATATTCAGAAACTAGTGGAGCTTTACCTGTTGTTGACTTGAACACAACTATGTAAAGACCTCCTGACTTTTCTAATATCTCATAGTCATCATCACTGACTGATAGACCAGTTATGCTGTCCATGTATAGCTCCAGAAAGTCAATATCTGTACCAGGTGGAACATTTTTTAAAAGTAGATTAGAAGCTTCTTGTTTCGGAGGTTCATCCCCTGCTAAGGTAACTTCTAATTCCTGTCCCAAAACAGTATGGGGAGATTTCATGACCACCCTCTCTGCAACTGTAACAATGACATCAGCAGGACATGACAGTGATGCTACTATAATAAATGCCACATTATGTATATGTTAAAGCATAGCCTTGCTCGTGCTATATGAAAAATAAAGTACGAGGCGCGCGGCCGAGATGCTAATAAAGCACGAGGCGAAGCCTCGTGCTTTATTAGCATCAAGGCCAAGCACCGAGTACTTTATTTTTCATATAGCACGAGCAAGGCTATGCTTTAAATGGTTTATGGAACTTTCTAGTCATGTAGCTTCACCATACACTAGGACTCGTAATTAACACACGTTGCATGAATTATTAGCAGCCTGAATGCACACAAACTAGTTTAACAAAGTAACTCACGCGTATTTCACCATACTTTGGCATGGTAGACATTCATCGCGTATTTTGGCATGTTTTGCTCGCAACCCACAATCGATTTTATTGTGAGTCACATGGTGAAATATTTCCGTGATATCTCCAGGACTTGTCCGTTTACATTAACAATCGTAACAGCAACGTTACCTTCTCCCACCCATCATCGAAGCATTTAAGTATGTCTATGAAAGCAATCCAGTGGTAGAATTCGTATTGGCTGGGGTGATTGATCACTCAGTGCGGCGAGGCTATTAGCCTTCACCGGCGTGGGTGATTAGTCGTACTGGCGTGGGCCCCGCAGGCTATTAGCCTACACTAAGGCACATGGGCAACTGTGCTTTATTGCCCACAAAGAGTGTTTTATTGCACCGCAAAGAATGCTTTATTGAATGAATAAAGCACTCTTTGCGGTGCAATAAAGCACTCTTTGTGGTCGATGAAGCAATTGGCCGGCTGAGAGTGTACTTTATGAATTTTAAAGTACACTTTTCCTTTTGATCTCGCCAACGTAAAGTTCTATAAACTGTTTAAAAGAACAGTCACTCTGTAGCTTGTGTCCAGCCAGGCTAGTGCTAATAACACAAACACTATCTATAATGAGTTTCATGGGATAGGAAATGCAATCCAGCATGGCCAATCAAAATCATTGTTTTACAATGTGACAAACCATTTCCAAATGTCTATTAATAAAATAAAATAAAATAAAGGCAATGCAATATCAAGACAATTTTTTCTTATCTAGCACAGCTAGCCTGTCATGATTTGTTAGTTTTATAAAGTAAGATCAGAAAAAATGACTTGATAGCAAACACTTTCAATAGCCCAGGTGAAAACTTCCACTTTAATGCTTTTGCTTTTCCAATAAATTCATGTACCTGTACAACTTCTCAATTCTGATTGGACAGTCAGTACTTTGGCTAGATAGCACTTCCAGGCCCAAGAAACTCAAACATTTTCACCAAGCCAGTTGGGCAAAAGACTACAGTTAGGGCAAGGCAGTACTGAAATTTAGTATCACTATATATCATAGGATAAAATATTAATCATCATAATATCTAACAATTCATTTTACAATTTAATGTGAATAATAACCAACTGTTATATAAGACTTGTTGACTGCTCTAATATAGTATTTTAATGTCTTGGCGAAGTCTCATTGCCCTGTAGCATCACATGATCAATAGTGGTAAAGTGCTTTAGAATTAGAAAAGCAACCACCATGTTAATCAATTATAGCTAAATACTCTAGCAATATTGATTTTGTAGTGATATTGTTTCCCACAAAAATTCAGACGATAAAAGTATCATACAGTATGATAGTACTGTATAGTAGGGACCAGGCATGGCCCATGAAATAACATCACCCAAAAACCAGCCTCAATTTTCCCTGATGATGATGATGTGGCAGTATTGGTTAGGTAAAACTAAGCCCAAACAAACTTTCAGATCGACCCAAAACTCTTTCAACAAGTTGCTACAATTTTTTTTAAAATTATTTTACAGAATTTTCTAGTGATTAACTGACTGAGCAACCCTCAGACAAGCGTAACTCAATAACGGCTAATGCTACGGGCTTGATCTTTCACTGCTTGACATCACTTTGGCCTGAGAGGTGCCTTTTGGCATACTGCAGTACGTACAATGCATTCTTCATGGACTTACCAGTGTCCTCCTTTGTGTCCCATTCATCTTTGCTGACAGTGAAAAGTATCGATTTGATGGTAGCACATGATAGCTTCCCTTCGTAACGAAATCGTTCGTATTTTTTATAGTGGCTACTTTGATTGCAGAGGTGCTTTTCAAACAGTTCTTGATTCATACTGCTGTGTAACGGGTTGGACATAGCCGACAACGAAGCGTAATGGATACTTCACTTTTCAGACGATAATTGATATAACTGGGACGTGCGGCACCATTTCTTTCGGTATGCGCGGATTGCAGAGGTGTTTTTCGAACAGTTCTTGATTCGAAATGCTGTGTAATAGGTTGAACATAGCTGACAATGAAACGTAATAGACAGTTCACTTACAGCTGGGGCGTGCAGTGCCATTTCAGATGCGGTATGCATGCAGTCATAATAATTATTTCCAAAAAAGTTAACAAACAAGTGCACAAAAAATTTGGAATTTTCAACTAGAGTAGGGATCATAGCACATTGATAAAAAGTACTGAAACAAGCTGGAGTAATGCATGATATTAAATCACAGTAAAACAATAAGAAGTGTTGTATCTCTACTGTGCATTGTACACTGGTGGTATTAATATCTAATCCAAAACAGCCAAGCTGTAAAAAAAGTGTGCGGCCCTCAGAAAGGCTATGGTGAAAAAAGATGTGAAATCCAAGGTGGCGGCCAAGAAATGGCTGTGATGGTAGGTTAATGGTAAAAATTTTAATAACGACAATTCAGGTGAATTTTTGTGCCGCTTCACAAAATTTACCTGAATTGTCATTATTAAATTTTTTACCATTAACCTACCATCACAGCCATTTCTTGGCCGCCACCTTGGATTTCACATCTTTTTTCACCATAGCCTTTCTGAGGGCCGCACACTTTTTTTACAGCTTGGCTGTTTTGGATTAGATTTCATTTCTTTTTGTATTTGTATACCCCAAAGCCGGCCTATGGCCAGCTTTGGGACTTTTTTAACCTATGTTTTTTTTCTTTACTACAGGAAGAAGAAAAGATGAAGTAGATGTACTTTAAATATTTTATCAGTAAATGTACAAATTATATATATAATACATATGTGACTGGATTTGCGAAAAGGGGCCTTCCACACACAATTTGCCAACTTTGACAATTGATAACTTCAGATTGGAAAGAGCTATTGCCTTGAAATTTGGGCAGTGGTGATTTCTTGCAGCTGAACTCTCTACATGATGGTTTCTTTGTAGCTGAACTCTCTACAAGGTAATTTCTTCTAGCTGATCTCTCTACAGGGAGATTTGTTTGTAGCTGAACTATCTACAAGGTAACTTCTTCTAGCTGATCTCTCTACAGGGTGATTTGTTTGTAGCTGAACTATCTACAAGGTAACTTCTTCTAGCTGATCTCTCTACAGGTGATTTGTTTGCAGCTGAGCTCTTTACAGAATGGTTTCTTTGTAGCTGAACTCTCTAAAAGGTAACTTCTTCTAACTGATCTTTCTACAGGGCAATTTGTTTGTGGCAGAATTTTATACAGGGTGATTTCTCTGCAGCTGAACTCTCTACATGGTGGTTTCTTTGTAGCTGAACTCTCTACAAGGTATATAACTTCTTCTAGCTGATCTCTCTACAGGGTGATTTGTTTGTAGCTGAACGATCTACAAGGTAACTTCTTCTAGCTGATCTTTCTACAGGGTGATTTGTTTGTAGCTGAACGATCTACAAGGTAACTTCTTCTAGCTGATCTCTCTACAGGGTGGTTTCTTTGTAGCTGAACTCTCTAAAAGTTAACTTCTTCTAACTGATCTTTCTACAGGGCAATTTGTTTTTGGCTGCATTTTCTACAGGGTGATTTCTTTGCAGCTGAACTCTCTACATGGTGGTTTCTTTGTAGCTGAACTCTCTACAAAGTAATTTCTTCTAGCTGATCTCTCTACAGGGTGATTTGTTTGTAGCTGAATTCTGTACAGGTGATTTGTTTCTTTTGTAGCTGAACTCTCTACAAGGTAATTTCTTCTAACTGATCTTTCTACAGGGCAATTTCTTCGTGGCAGAATTTTATACAGGGTGATTTCTCTGCAGCTGAACTCTCTACATGGTGGTTTCTTTGTAGCTGAACTCTCTACAAGGTATATAACTTCTTCTAGCTGATCTCTCTACAGGGTGATTTGTTTGTAGCTGAACGATCTACAAGGTAACTTCTTCTAGCTGATCTTTCTACAGGGTGATTTGTTTGTAGCTGAACGATCTACAAGGTAACTTCTTCTAACTGATCTCTCTACAGGGTGGTTTCTTTGTAGCTGAACTCTCTAAAAGTTAACTTCTTCTAACTGATCTTTCTACAGGGCAATTTGTTTTTGGCTGCATTTTCTACAGGGTGATTTCTTTGCAGCTGAACTCTCTACATGGTGGTTTCTTTGTAGCTGAAGTCTCTACAAAGTAATTTCTTCTAGCTGATCTCTCTACAGGGTGATTTGTTTGTAGCTGAATTCTGTACAGGTGATTTGTTTCTTTGTAGCTGAACTCTCTACAAGGTAACTTCTTCTAACTGATCTTTCTACAGGGCAATTTCTTCGTGGCAGAATTTTATACAGGGTGATTTCTTTGCAGCTGAACTCTCTACATGGTGGTTTCTTTGTAGCTGAACTCTCTACAAGGTAACTTCTTCTAGCTGATCTCTCTACAGGGTGATTTTGTTTGTAGCTGAATTCTGTACAGGTGATTTGTTTGCAGCTGAGCTTTTTACAGAATGGTTTCTTTGTAGCTGACCTCTCTACAAGGTAATTTCTTCTAGCTGATCTCTCTACAGGGAGATCTGTTTGTAGCTGAACTATCTACAAGGTAACTTCTTCTAACTGATCTTTCTACAGGGCAATTTGTTTGTGGCAAAATTTTATACAGGGTGATTTCTTTGCAGCTGATCTCTCTACAGGGTGATTTGTTTGTAGCTGAACAATCTACAAGGTAACTTCTTCTAGCTGATCTCTCTACAGGGTGATTTGTTTGTAGCTGAACTCTCTACAAGGTAACTTCTTCTAGCTGATCTCTCTACAGTGTGATTTGTTTGTAGCTGAACAATCTACAAGGTGACTTCTTCTAGCTGATCTTTCTACAGAGTGATTTGTTTGTAGCTGAATTCTGTACAGGTGATTTTTTTGCAGCTGAGCTCTTTACAGAATGGTTTCTTTGTAGCTGAACTCTCTAAAAGGTAACTTCTTCTAACTGATCTTTCTACAGGGCAATTTGTTTGTGGCTGAATTTTCTACAGGGTGATTTCTTTGCAGCTGAACTCTCTACTTGGTGGTTTCTTTGTAGCTGAACTATGTACAAGGTAATTTCTTCTAGCTGATCTCTCTACAGGGTGATTTGTTTGTAGCTGAATTCTGTACAGGTGATTTGTTTGCAGCTGAGCTCTAAACAGAATGGTTTCTTTGTAGCTGAACTCTCTACAAGGTAACTTTTCTAGCTGATGTCTCTACAAGGTGACTAGTTTGTAGCTGAACTCTTTACATGGTGGTTTCTTTGTAACTGAACTTTCTACAAGGTGACTTCTTCTAGCTGATCTTTCTACAGGGTGATTTGTTTGTAGCTGAACTCTCTACAAGGTAACTTATTCTAGCTGATCTCTCTACAGGGAGATTTGTTTGTAGCTGAACTCTCTACATGGTGGTTTCTTTGTAGCTGAATTCTACAAGGTGATTTTTTCTAGCTGAACTATCTCTTTCCACAGTTGCATGAACTCCCTACAAGGTAACTTCTTCTAGCTGATCTCTCTACAGGGTGACTTGTGTGTAGCTGATCTCTATACAGGTTTCTTATTTCTAGCTGATCTCTTGAATTCTCTTCAGGGTGACTGCTCTATTAGGATGACTGCTCTATTAGAGTATTTCGATCTTGCACTTGCTGCACCAAGTTGGATTTCGTGTTATAACTCCGTGGCTTTAAGTCTGATTCTTCTACACCATTGATGAGCCTTTCTAAGATGATTACTCCATCTGTACAACGATTTTCAAAGCATTACCACAAGCGGTTTATCTGGTAGGCGTGGCAAGCAGTCGTTTTTTTTATTAGCTAATCTCGATTGCGTAATTGTTACACACTGTTGGTTTTTTTGTTGTATCTTCCTGTTTTTTAGCTCGATTTCTCTCAATCCACAAAAGGTTTGAGGTTCAATAGTTAACCTATTCACCCACCGATTTTCAGCTTCTTCCCATATGCGGTTTACCCTGTAGGCGTGACAACATATTGGTGTTATTTTTCGTGAATAATCGCTCATAACTCTTTGCCTGTTTATCATATTCCAGCCAAAGTTGGTACCGAGATGCGCCCTTATATCCCCCTTCTGTGTGCCAAATTTCAAGGAAATCGGATATGGCGTTCGAGTTTTATAGCAGTTTTTGTAAGTGTGCGACAAGAAAAAGAAAAATAAGAAGAAAAAAAAACGAAGAAACTGAGCCAATTTTTGAAGTCGCATATCTCGGGAACGCGTGAAGCGATTTCGCTCAAATTTGGAATGTGGAGTGCTGCAGTTGGGGGGCATGTCCACAGCAAAAATCGTCTTGTTTCATCAAGGAAGCACAGAGCTACGGAGGTGCGAAAATTGCGTTTTCTTTCTTCCTGTCAATATACTCACGGGTGTTACGCGCCGGCTTCTTGGGCCGCACGACACACTACCGTGTGTCTTGATTTATTGGTATATATACCATGACTAAAAAATTTTTTGTACATTGTGGAAACAGCTAACACTAAGATTAATGAAGCTCTATTCACCTACCCTAATAAAAAAATACTGTGATAGACCACACACTGCCCTAATAGAACAATCATTTACATTCAAGCTAAACAACTGAGTTATCTACTGTACATACATAAAATATGCATGGATCACATGTACATGATCACACCAACCTTTACTGTCTACAAAAGTAACATGTGCTCTTCCTTTCATCACTACTATCCCATCATCAGCAATTTCACCTCCTCCCTTCTTGCTATTACTAAAGTACAGCTCTAGATGATCTATTGCATCATCTTTATCAGAGTAGGTCAACCCCTTCACTACCACAGTGCATTGAGGAAGTGACTCAGTAGTTGGGTCAGTGTAACTTGCACTATCTTCGCACCTTGTAACAGTGACCACCTCTCCCTCCATCTTGTGTGTTATGGTAAGCAAGTTATACTGAGCTGTATTGTGTAACAATGTGTATATGAGATGATAATATGAGATCATGCAACAGAAAGAATTACATAACACCAAAAAACATTGCTACATAATGGTTGACCAGGATTTTGAATCTCTGGGAGCTAGCTTAGCTTATCAGGGGCAGAGCAGACATCTTTATTTAGAAGGGGCTGGGAGGGTTTTCCAGGGGATGACATGTCTTAGTGTACAAGCACACTAGGGGTCGAGTCTGGGGGCCAGGGAAATTTTGCCCTCTGAGATTGAATCTGGGACAGAATACTATTAATATTAGTTTGACTGTTGTACTAGAGTGACTGCTCTATTAGGGTGTCTCAATCTTGAGGCATTCATAATAGTAATCCAGTGAGCCTATAAAGGGATCTGGGGGCATTCTACCCTCCCTACGGAAAGTTTTGAGATTTAGACTCTCAAACTTGAATCTGAGAATGATTTTAGCAGTCACCATAAACATTATATTTTTGTTGATTGTTGTATTAGGGTGACTGCTCTATTAGGGTGCCTCGATCTTGATTCATATAGAATCCAGTTAATTCACTGGAATTGCAAGTAGCTAAGCATCTGTATAGTTAGCTATTTGGTGTAATACAATCAGCACAATTGTTCAATGACAGCTATAGATAATTTTAGGGGGGCTAAGTCCCTCCATAATCTTTTTGACAGGAGCTACACCCCCCTTCTCCACCACCCCTGTAGCTTATTAGCTTTCATGATGCAGGTATATATCAATTTTCACTGGAATTTATAGGCATCAATGAATGCAGATCAACCTCCTAACAGCCTAACTACCAGCAGAGTAAGCTGCAATAACACAATCTTAAGGTTTTTTTGGTAAAGTTTTGTTGCTAAACTGTCCCAGTAGCAATTAGCCACACTGCACTAGAATCGTGAATGCAAATAATTGTCTGTCTCTGTGGTTAAGTAGTCAGTTTTTATATAAGAGGTATCAAGCTGGTTAAATTCAATACCTGAAAGTAAAAGATAATTTCTAAACCAGAAACTGGGCCTCTTATATATCTGTCAGCCACTTATATAGTGTAAGCGACCGATTAACAACCATGCCTGGTACCTTAACTTCTAACTCGGTGAAGGAAGGTCCTACAAACTTCCAATTTTCACCATCTGCTTCGGCTGTCTCTCACCTATAAAGTAGCTGTGGTCCCATTTTTGTAGACCGATTGATCTTAGCATTGTGCACGCTAGACTGAGACCATGTAAAGTACATATTATCGACCACCGGTACGTTTTATCGACCACACATGCATTTTACAAATATGGATTATCGACTAGTTGCTGATATGATGTAATATCACTGCGCTTGAAAACTCTGCCACATCCTGCAATATATGATGCAATTCAGCATCTAATAATGTACACACCCACCAATTTTCAGATTAATCGCGTGATTAGAACGCAAGTTATGATCAAAACTAGTTTATTAAACACATAAAATGCCATCTTTCAATAAAGCAACAACAAAAACTACAAGTCTTTACACTGGTCTTTGCTTGAAACCTTCTTTAACTACTTTTTCCAGTCCATGACACGAGTGAACAAAGGCGGATTTGATAGCATCATTCGTATGTAAGAAACAAACACCTATGTCTGAATAGGCACCAGGCTCATGTAAATGCCAGGACAAGAAGATTTATAGGACTGGGCTTCTATACAGATAGTGTTAGTCACCTATTATCAAACGTATGGACTTAACATACCAAGCAAGCTACTTAACAGATCAAGGCCAATAAAGGCTAACTAAAGACTTGTTGAGCTGTAATGACCAACAATACAACATTTACAGCAGTAGCTTCTATTGGTAAAGGGCTCCAGAGGCTCTAGTAGATACAGTCAAACCTCTCTAATCCAATGCTCAATGGGAGCCATAAATTTTGCTGGATTAACAGGAGCGTAGCCAGGATTTTTTGAAAGGGGTTACAACAACAGTATTGAGTTACCAGTTAACAAGAATTACAAATAAAATAAAATGAGACATCACTGGAGTAACAATTGCACCATGAATTTAAGTCTACGGAAGTATACAGTGTTTGTAAAAGTATACAGTACACATTTTAAATCTATGGTGCAATTATTACTCCAGTGACATCTCATTTTATTTGATTTGTAATTCGTGATTTAAAGGATTAGATTAAATAAACTGGGGATATTTAGAAAGTAGATGAGTTGCTGTACAGCATGAACATATAAAACTACTGATTGGATGTAAGTCTGATTTGTAAACTGTGAGTGTCTGTGAATGGACTTTTTTTTCCGGAATACTGTATACGTAAAAATTTTCGAGGTGGAAAATTTTCATAGATTTTGTAGATCACCTTTCACCTATGAAAATTTTCATCTGGATCCAGCAATTATGCTAATAATTAGCTATAGCTATGAAAATTTTCCTCCAAATCTTGCCATAGTCGTTCATCTACGAAAGTTTTCTACCTCGAAACTTTTTACACATACGGTACATACGTATATGGTACATATGTACATATGAAGAAGTTTACAGACATATGCTATACTTTTGTCCATGGCAAAAATGCCAGCTGGAACAATACATTTCGATTGAAAAACTATTAAAAATTAACATGTACAAACTACCTCGAGTCTGTTTAGTAACTTTCCCAATTTGATACGTGTAGAGCAACTCTGCAAGTGTAATGATGCCAAAAGAAGTCCAATTCACGGAAATTTAGGCTCGTCAAAATGGCCTAAACCGACCAGGTGTAGCAATTTTCCCCATATGCATTTTCAGGGGCAGATCCAGACTTTTAAAAAAGGAGGTTCCACTTTGGAATTGTAACTTCAGCCTAACTGTAAGTTAAAGACCAAAAAAAAAAGGTCATCACCTGCTGAAAATAGCAGCCCCTCACCATAGATCCCTCACCAACTACATTTCCTTATTTATAACAGTATACATAGCCTGCTACACTGCTCCTCAAAAGACTACTGTGACTGCTATATTAGAGTATCTCGATTTGACTGCTCTATTAGAGTATCTCGAATCAGAGAGACTCTTTCAAAAAGGGGGTTCCATGGAACCCTTTGAATCCCCTGGATCCGCCCCTTATTTTGTATTGGGGGTTTCGGGGGGGATGCAATAAAAGGCGTAATAACCCGCAACACGTCATAGATGCCTCAGATTCCGAACCAGATTTGGAAAGAGCAGTGAATAGTGATTAAAACGAGCTATAGCAGAAGGAAATCCGAGAACATTTAAGGTCGTCATTTTAAGGTTGAAAATCGCTTACTTTTTCTATGGCGAATTGAATGGCAGATATTCGGAAAGGAATGCTGTGGCACTCTGAGCTATTTTGATGTCTTGACAGCCATTAACCTTCACTACATTAGTGTTACAATGACACAAAAGCACTGTGAAATAGTTCTGTAGGTTAGTTAGTGAAAATTACAGTGTTCCGTGATTAAGCAAAATAATGTCCGTGCCATGTAGCTAGCAAACTTCTTCATATGTTAGCTAATCGCAAATGACTTTGCAGGGCTGTTGCCACCAGACAAAGAAGCTGAGAAACCTGATACTTGGTGTCGAAAGTCCCACAGCCTCGAACTATCTGAAGACATACAGTAAGCCACCAATGTTCGACCACCATCGGTTCGGACGCGATTTTTCTTGAAACCTGCAAAGAAAATTTCTATGCCTTTGGAGACGTCTAGGCCATAAACTCTTGCATGCAAAATTTCAGACCTGCAGCTTTCTTCGTCTGGCTGCAGGAATTGCAAAGGTGACTTGTCCGAATGTTCTCAGTTCTCAGACAAAACTATGTATTATCGGTCGAGTGACACTGCTCGTAATGCTTGAAGCTGAACAAGTCTTTCTGTGCTTGATATGAAAGAGCAACTCTTATACTCTCCAAATATATGCAAATATTTGGCTTAGTCCTTATTGACTGTGAATTACAAAGCTCCAAAGTCACCTCTGTCAAGCAATCTTAAATTCGGCCACATGTGAAACTCGTACAAATCATATAGTTACCTATATCGAATTCAAAGCTATTTATATGAACATTGAGAGCATCAGCTACCGTTCAATAGTAAATAGATACATGCACGATGACCGTACCTTGGTTTTTTGCCCAAATAGCTACATTGCATTTAGGCTTCTCTGACAGTAGCAGCCTACCTACTGCACCCAGCACACATATACACAATCCAAATCCACTTAAATGAGGTTTTTACTATCCCCAAGTCTTAAAAATGTCAAAAGTTTCTCTTTAAAATGTCCAGGATATTAGCCAGATCGAAATACTCTAATAGAGCAGTCACTTACTCTAATATAATGATCAGCCAATGTATTATCACGTGTAATCAGTATTTAAGCGTTTTAATCAATGAAATTCAAATATTAATAGTCTTATTGAAGTGAATATACCTCAGCGTGGCCCTCAGATTCTCTTGTTGCAATTGTATAATAGGTGACTGTTCTATTAGGATGTTTCGATCTGGCTAATGTCCCTGACATTTTGGAGAGAATTTTTTGACAGTTTTAAGAGGGGGGGGGTTAGTCAAAACTCTATTTAAGTGGATTTGGATTGTGTATATGTGCAATGTTGGGAGTAACGCGCTACTTATGTAACGCGTTACGTAATATTATTACTTTTGTGGTAACAAAGTAATATAACGAAATACGCTATAAAAACAGGTAATTTACTTTACTTGCAAATGTAACGCATTACCTAAGTAATATAGTTACTGTAACGAATCTAATATTACGTAATATTATTACTAAAAGTAACGAAGTTACTAATCTCGTTAGTAACCCACTGAGTAACGCCTTGCCACAACGAAGTAATGAAGCCTACTAAGTGAGGCTTATTCACCAGCTACTTACTTATATCAAGACTTGCACATTGTCCAACAACGCAATCGTGTCACGTGATAAGGTGGTAGTTTCACACGTGACAGCTTAAGGCTATGGACACAAAGTAATATAATATGTAATATTATTACAGTTACTTTATTTTATGGGTAATATGTAACTGTAACTAAATAGTTCAGCTGCAAGTAATATGTAATATGTAACTAGTTACTTTTAAAAGTAACTTGCCCAACACTGTATATGTGTGTGCTGGGTGCAGTAGGTAGGCTGCTACTATCAGAGAAACCTAAATGCAATGTAGCTATTCGGACAAAAATCAAGGTGTGATCATCGTGCATGTATCTATTTACTTTTGAACGGTAGCTGATGCTCTCAATGTTCATAAACATAGGTTTGAATTCGATATAGGTAACTATTTGATTTGTACGAGCTTCACATGTGGCCGAATTTAAGATTGCTCGACAGAGGTGACTTTGGAGCTTTGTAATTCACAGCCAATAAGGACTAAGCCAAATATCTGCATATATTTGTAGAGTATAAGAGTTGCTCTTTCATATCAAGTACAGAAAGACTTGATCAGCTTCAAGCATTACGAGCAGTGCCAATCGACCGATAATACATATTTTTGTCCTAGAATTGAGAACATTCGGACAGGTCACTTTTGCAGCTCCTGCAGCCAGACAAAGAAAGCTGCAGGTCTGAAATTTTGCATGCAAGAGTTTATGGCCTAGACCCCTCCAAAGGCATAGCAAGAGCAGAAATTTTCCTTGCGGGTGTAAAGAAAAATCGCGTCCGAACCTATGGTGGTCTTATATTGGTGGCTTACTCTATTATATTAAAGTTGTTCAAAAATTCCTCGAGTAATCGCATCCGATTTTGGAGCCCATCCGATGATAGGTGAGTCACTCTATACACTATAGCATCACGCACCTTTGCTGTCAAGATTCTTGATAGATACAACAGCTTCCCCATAATCAAGGCTGAGCACCCTTGCCTCTCCACCACCAAACTTCCTCCTAGAAAAGTAATCCTCGATGTCGTCTTTTTCTACATTACTTGATAATCCAGAGACGTTAAGCAGCAGTGGAGCGCTGTTAGATGCAGCCATGGAGGACTGACCACACAATCGGGAGAGGACCAGCACTGAACTCATCAGTGCAGCGAAAGATCCCCCGAAATCAATCCGAGTTCAGTCTGGGCGGTAAGTTGTGTGTCAGATAACTAGTACAGTGCAACGAAAGTGCAACGAAAGTGCAACGAAAGTGCAACGAAAGTGCAACGAAAGTGCAACGAAAGTGCAACGAAAGTGCAACTGTCAGCTAATATATAAAATGAAGAACACTTTGCAAGTTGCGGTATTTATACAAAATTTCATGTTATGTCATTGTCACGTGCTCTGCAGGAATCTACATATAAGGATCTGCTGCATGTTGCAGTATGATATAGTTACAAAATCTCTGTGCATGCAGCTTTCCTATACAAAGAAGTGTCATTGTGTATTGTATAGCTTTTAGTCAGGTGGATCGTAGCCCTAACTCGAGCGAGTTAGTAGTTTATCAGGGAGTGTATATATCTCGGCTGAACTGGTGACTGATGGCGAGAGTAGCTACAACATTTGTTGTTCACAATTTGAACATGGACAGCGAGCTGATCAGGAGGAACATTTGGTCAGTGACTGAACATTTTGAAAATCCTCAGTCCACGGGCTTTGGCGGCAAAAAAGTGATTGACGAAGAGTCCAAGATCATAGACAGCAGTTCTGCTATGGTAGCGTTCGATGTGAGCGAAGAAGAGGCGTATGCTGGTAAGTATAGCTATCAAGAATTGAATCTACAAAGCTTATGGCGCATGTGCTAGAGAAATCAGTGCATGGCGTTATTACCCATCAACTACATGATTACCAAGATCAACTACATGCATGATCTAGCTACTCAACACTGTTGAGTAGCTGCATATACTACCATATACTACCATTATATATAATGGTAGTATATGTGTATAATTTTGGACTGGCAACATGTACAGATATTTAATAATATAGTAGACTATTATCAACATAATTATACAGGAGTCTCCTGCACCACCAGTGAATTCAGCGATGGACAAGTAGCCCAACTTCAACCACTGGTAGGTCATGCATTGTTATTATTACGATTATGAATGCTGAAAAATGCATATAATTGGCTGAGTTTAATTGCTCTGTATATACATGTAGAGGCACTTTAGTATGTAGTAGTTATAGAGCAGTGCACAGCAAATACAGATCTAGATTTTTTTTTTAAGTTCAAGTCAGTGATTTACGAACATCATCTTTGCATGAAATCAATTTACAGAACACTTTAAATCTTGTATCTTTTTTGTTTCCTAGCTTTGTCTAGCATAGGCGATTCTAAGGGGGGCCATGGCCCCCCCTGTTAAAAAATAACCTTTAAAAAATCTTGGGGAAAAGTTGCTGTATAGATTGGCATTGTTACTTTTAGCATTTTTCATGTTTTTAGAACAAATTTTAGGCTGTTTTCAAGCCTTTAAATTGCAAAAATCCTGCAGCTTCTGGGGGTTGCACCCCCAGACCCCCCTGAAAATTCTACTTTATCTTTATACTGTAGCCAAACAACAATAGTTATGCTGTTCCCTACTGGGCCCCCCCTGTAGGTCAGGTCTAGAATCGCCACTGTTGTATAGTTGTATTTCTCCTACCACCTGCAGGCCTTAATTTAATAGTTTTATAAGTTGCTAACAGCTAGGCCCTACTCTGTTATCTAACATATTCTTCAGTCATGTTGTGCTGTATAAAGCAAGGTATAAAGCTTAGAGTAAATCAACATCATGCCACTGCAGTGAGTATGAAATTTTCTATAAGAAACAGACATTACTATAATAGATGAGATATTCTTAAATTTATGCATGAGGAACTGTGACAGTGTGGTGAGAATGCGTGCCTCTATAATTTATAGAAAGCATTGTAGCATGCAAGAAATACTTTTAAATTGTTAAGAATTCTTGAGAATGAGCACAAGGCAAGCCAGTCTAGCTGCATGAATGTCCTTTTTTCTTGAGCAAATTAAGAGATTCTTGCAACCTGATAGAAATCAGTGTTATAGCTACACTTGTTTCCAGAATGTATATTCAAGTTTTAAATGTAACTAACTAAATAAGGCATATAGTGATATTGTTACCAAATTCATATTAAGCTAATACTTAGCACAATGGAACCAGCATTTAGCATGCTTTATGAGCAATCCAGGAACTTGTGTATTCTTTAAAGAATTAAGCATGCAACCAACATGTTGAAAATTTGTGTATGCTTATAGCTAGCTTGCAATTATATATGAAAGTAAACCATATTCACAATGAATATGTACAGGTAACAGAAGCAGCTACTGTGCAGATGAAAGGAAAGATATTCAGTGATCCATTGTTCAACACCTCAAAGATTCAAACATGTGCTCGTCGGCTCAACATCAAATATGATGTCAATGCAGGAGCAGTGTGTCTTACTGGAACATGGCAAGCAATCGGTGAATTTCGGAAGATTCTGAAAGGAGAGATTATGAACTACCTTGCAGCTTACAAAAGCAATTGCGTAGCTAAGTTACCAGGAGACTTAGTAGAGAAACCAGAAGCCAGTCCTTCCCACAACTCTGCTAAAGGCATTATCAACATGTCCTCCCTCAGCAGTGATGTGCTAGCATTGATGAAGAAGTGTGGTGTGTACCAAAATGATCACTTGACCTATGATATAGAAGGTGGAGGTGTCACCATAGAGTGTCCTGGTGATGATGAGGCAGCCACAACCATTGCTGAAGAGTTCCAAACTCAATATCGTCAGCTGATGATGGGAGGGAAACTGAAGGAACACTCCTTCCCCATTCCCAGCACTTACAACAAGCAGCAAGTTGATGAGCTGGTCAGTCAGTGTAACAATGACTATTCTCATAGTATCTTCAAACTTGATTCTGAAAACAGTGCCATAAAGTGCTTGTCAATGAGTACACGTAAAATAGGCCACATCAAGTCCAAAATCAAGGAGATGCTCCAACAATCCACGACTGCTCACAGTACTGTAGGTGCCATAGGAGCTGACACACCCACCAGCATGTCACTGCTACTTACAGGGGGTAGAAGGATCACACTCAAACAAGCTGACATTACAGAGGAGATGGTGGATGTAATAGTTAACGCTGCCAATGACAGATTAAGTCACATTGGTGGAGTAGCATTTGCCATCAACGAAGCCAGTAATGGAATAGTACAACAGCAGTCTACAGCTGTAATTCAGCAACATGGTCTCATTCAAGTCAGTCAGGTAGTACACACTGGAGCTGGAGGTTCTCTCAAGTGCAAGTATGTCATCCACACAGTAGGACCAGAACAGTACAAACACAAAGACAAGTGTCAAGAGCTACTCTGGATGGCTTGTGTGAACACTCTAGCACTAGCAGAAAAGCTTGGAGTCACTTCTATTGCGATACCTCCCATCAGCTCTGGAATATTTGGAGTACCAAAAGATGTGGTAGCCAAAACCATCATCAGTGCAGTGTGTCAATACCCCTGCCATCCTGGTGGACTCCTCACAGATGTACGCATTGTTATCATTGATGATCCCACCTTTGAAGCTTTCAAACCAACCTTCATTGATGCTAGAGCTAACACCACTGTTATAACTCAGTCCCAGGATAGTGCTCCACCTCACACTCCCCCAACTACATCATTCCAACACAGTCACAGTTGGCCCAATGAAACACAAGGTATTGTAAAGGGTTGTAAATTAGTCAAAATAGTACTTTTTAGCTCCAGGTGACAGGTCATCCAGGCACACTCATTCTAAGCCAAGAACAGGTAATTATTTCACATTAAGTAGATATATACCATTATTATTCTTCACAGAGGAATGCCCTATATGTAAAGATGACATCACTGACCTGGTGACCACAAAATGCAAACACAATTATTGTAGAGGATGTTTGGAGAAGTCTCTACAGACCAGTCCTTACTGTCCAGTGTGTAAGGTACCATTGCGACAGGTTACTGGAGACCAGCCAGATGGGAGGATGACACACCAGATCTTAAAAGATCAGCATCTTTCAGGATATGAGCAATATGGTACAATAAAAATAACATATTACATTCCCAATGGCATCCAAGGGCCAACCCATCCCCGACCTGGTCGACAGTTCACTGGTGATTCCCGTAATGCTTATCTCCCAGACTCACTAGAGGGCAGAGAGGTGTTTGAGCTGTTGAAGAAAGCATTTGATGCTAAAATGATATTTACTATTGGAACATCAGCTACCACTGGTAAGGCCAACAGGATAGTATGGAATGACATCCACCACAAGACCAATATGCATGGAGGATCTGACTGGTATGTACAATTGTGATGTGTTTGTATTTTACCTTACAAATTCCACTCAGTTATGGCTACCCAGATCCAACATACTTACAGAGAGTGAAGGAAGAACTTCGCCAAAAGGGAATTGTTTGAAAACATTACACAAATCTAAACAGTTTCTGTACACAAACTACTCGTAATAGTTACTTGCACCATATACATACATACAATAATGCATATGTTATATCATAAAATAGTGGTCATTGGAGCTGCTCTGAATCCATATTAGAAGTTTCATCCAGGTCTCTAAAGAGTAAAACAAACACTATTAACACTACATCTTAGGTGACAGAAAGATCCTGTTACTTACACAGGAGCTGTTTTCAAGTCATCCGTGGTCAGTGTGTCATTGTCAGCATCTTCAGCAGTAGGGGGATCAAAGGCATGCAACAGTCGTCGCCATTTTTTGATCTGACCATCCCAAGATCTTCTGCTACATATCTGGTGTTTGTTGGGTGTCTTGGGGTGTTGTTTACGTCTCTTCCACCTAAGGAAGGATTAACACCACAAGCATCACTCATTAGCTAGTGGAGTACACATAATTATGTGAAACTGAGACCTTATAATTACTTTAATTATGATGTAATGTTTGGATTATAAAAGCAGACTGATTGTAGTTTAACTGTTGTGAATAAAGATTGTTCTCTGCGTGTGTGTGTGTGTGTGTGTGTGTGTGTGTGTGTGTGTGTGTGTGTGTGTGTGTGTGTGTGTGTGTGTGTGTGTGTGTGTGTGTGTGTGTGTGTGTGTGTGTGTGTGTGTGTGTGTGTGTGTGTGTGTGTGTGTGTGTGTGTGTGTGTGTGTGTGTGTGTGTGTGTAAACTGTGCTTTAGAGACTATCCTACCAGGGGAACTTTTACCATCATGTAATTTTTGCAAATGATCAGTTTCCACCATCACCCTTGCAATTTTATTTTCACGAATGGCACGGCCTGCAGTGTATTGAGATGCCTAGATATTCTGACTATTTTCCATGACTAAAATGCCTGGTCTCAAATAGAGGCCTGGACTATTATTACTTATGTCTACTATTAATGGCTTTAATTGTTCCCTTGTTTCCACTGCTTCTTCATACTGGAGTTTAGAGCCTTCTGAGAGATGAAGGCACGAGTAGTCTGCATGCATACAGGCATGTATGATACTATTTTCCAATCATTTTAAGCCTCGTCTACACTTGTTTATACATGCAACACATTGTATCATATTAATTTTGATGGTTTATCAAACAGGTTTGCTTGTCTACATAGTTTACAACCAGCTATCGCTGTTACTTTCTGGTGAAGAAATAAGCTCATAGGTTTACAAATTAGAGCTGTTATTTACGAGCAGTACATTTGTCATGGTACAACTATCATGATAACAATATGGATTGAATATCGCAATATTCGATATTTTTTGACTATTGCTCAGTACAAACTCAGGCTATGTTGGAGGCATTTGTGCTGGAATAGGTATCATCCTACAAACATTTCCACCACACCCTTGCCACTGCAAAAATCCCACAAAGGTGTCAATTTGGTACAAATTTACCTGCTGCCTGCTTAACAACTCTAGCAATTTTTTTGATTGCAAAGCCACTGGAATAGACAGTAGCCATTAACCACAGACTAGTTACAAGACATACGACCACATAGGCAACCACTTAGTCTCATAAGCTTTTTTATGAAGGATGGCAATCAATGAACCCAGGGTACATGCATAAATTTGCTAATGGTGAAAATGAATAGTTAAATAAGGTTGGAAATATATTCGCAGTATCCAATAACCTATATTTCAAATGGTATACACTAAAGATGCAACAACATATCGATACATTGCTTATCATATTGTTTTAAGACAATATCGATGTATCAATACAAAGTTACACCGTATTAGTATATCGCATATCGTGATACGACATATTGTGGTTTGTTAACATGGCTGACAATCAAATTATTGTACATTGTGGTTAAACTGAATAGTATGTAATGCTTCTCAAAGAAAAAATAGATCAAACAAGTTGATGTTGTGCTACTTCTAAAAACCAGGCGCCATGCAGCTAGCTAGCTAACTCATCTGGAATTAACTATAGACAGTATATGCTACTATGAATTAACCAACTATGTATTGCTACTTTACAATAGGGTAGTTTTGGGTTGTGCAATAATATTAGCTAATTCTCGTATTTCATAATTCATGAAATATTTGTAATTCGTTCAATTACGTTGCTATTCACTGCTAAGGAAGTGTTTGTTAAACAAACCGCTTTTACCAACATATTACGCACAGAACTATCTTCTAAACTGTTTTATAGTGTGACTAACATGTTTTTTCCC
This sequence comes from Dysidea avara, assembly GCF_963678975.1. NCBI lineage: Eukaryota > Metazoa > Porifera > Demospongiae > Dictyoceratida > Dysideidae > Dysidea > Dysidea avara. Next base: position 26,128,909 of record NC_089281.1, on the reverse strand, counting down.
ACAAATTCTCTCGACAAAGCCTCAAAGCTGCTCTTCATTTTCGTTCGCATACGTAAGGGGTACGCCCCCTTTCAACTTGAAGCAATAGGCTATTCCTGGTAGTGTACGAGGCCTGCACCGTTGTTTTTCAGTTGCTAAATGCCTGAAAACCTCAAGGGGAAGATAGTCTGAGGAAAGTCACCACACCCATATTTCAGTCTGCCAAAAAGAAACCACCTCAAAGCAAAGTTCACCTTTGCAGAAGTTTAATACAGACTTCATTTCACTTTTACTTCTTACGTAAAAGCAGCCTTTACCATTATTAAACGATTTTGCTCACGTGGTACGTACGGACAAACATAGATAGGTAGATAGATAGGTACACACACACACACTTTTACGAAAACAATTTCAGTAAACCAGGTACGCGCCCACAGCCGGCCTTCAGCCAACTGTGTGCACGCGCCTGGTTTAAAAACGACAGACAATTGTTTAGACTCCCCTTGGTATCATGCAATATATTGCTGTATCGTGATATACCAGAGGCAATATATCGATACATCTACACTATCATTGCAACTCTAGTATATACTCACTTAGGTATTAGTGTGACATATCGCTGATATCCTGGAGTATTCTTGCCATAATCTAATTGTTTCTGTCGCACTTGTAACTGATGACCACTTAACACAACTTCACCGCCACCATCACTGTTACTATAGCAACAGGTAACATACATTGTCATGGAAACAATGTCATACCTTGAGAGTGACCTCTGCACAGTGAATGACAACCTCCTCTGAGCAGTGACCGCATCAGACCCTTCACACCTCAACAACACAACGTACACTAAATACACAACACTGATATAGGTCATTACTTACTTTTCATTGGCCTCTGGTGTACAATCATCGCTCATCTCACAAGACAGGTCAGGTGAAGGGCTAGACAATGGAGGTGTACTCGTGGGTGTGTTTGGTCGACTGGAGTTTGTCCTCTTTGCTCGCGACGACTGAACAATGTCCGCGTATGACTTAGGACGGTGTCGCTTTACTGGCGGCTTTTTAAGAGCAATGACGTCTTTGGGCGAACAGTTCTCCATGGGGTGAGCTACTAAAGGGACGCGAGATGATGAACAAGACGTGACAAGCGCTTTTTCTTGGTTTTCTTTATCTGATAACGAGGATAAAGAGGTCGAAGAACATCTGCCGAGGATGAAATTTCAAATAATTGACGCACAAAACCAAACTGCTTACCTCAGTCGTTCTATCGCTTCCAAGTCTTCTGATTCTTCTGCTTCCACAATATCCGCCCAACTGACGTTGAGAAACTGAGGACTTAGGTCTGTAGTGGGAAAGAACTGCGTAGCCATCTCCTCCCTGGGTAAACGCCCGCGTTTTGTATTTGCCGCCAAATGAACAATCACGTGATATGGATGACCACGCCTATTCATGCATGGAGTCGCACGTGGAGCACGTAAGCAGTCAATGTCAGGAATACGTGATTGGTGGATCTGATAGAGAACCAGTTAAGATACTAGCTAAAGGTATAACACATGGAGGGGAATTGCTGATTGGTAGTAAATAGAATAACGTGACGTCATTGTTTCGTAGGTATCCGGAGCGGACAATATGATCTTCACAAATTAGTGGTGGCACTGGGGTTGGTGTGTTGTGGGTGTGACATGATTTATGTGTTGCTTGTAGGCCATACCTCACAAGCACAGACGAGGCAACAAGGTCACGATCAACAAGATTGTTATCTGAAGTGTTGGGACAACTGCCAGAATACAAACTAACTGACGGAGAAGGTATGGTAGTCATTGTAAGAGTGTTGTATTATTGGTTTGTGTAGTGCAACATTTAGTGACATTTTACTGTGACCGATTAAAGGACAAGGTGTCTGTGATACCTCAAGTGTTGTTAGGACTACAAGTAATGGTGAGTGAGTCACATTCAGGGGCTTTTGCTAATCTTTTGTGTTTTCTCCGACTATTAGTCTCACCAGCCAGCCTGTATTTTCTTTTGTCTTTAATTGGTCTTCTCTGACCAAATGGCAAAAGCAAAAAGTACAGGCTAGCTGGCAAGACTATTTGACTATATGATTTGTCTGGTTATGTGGTACATGTCAATGTTACATCCCATATGAGACTTGTCTGTTTATTATAACAATCGTAGCTACAACATTACTTGCTGCCTAACCATAATTGAATCTTTCAGGCATGCATATATAACAAATCCAGTGATTCCACTCGTATTGGCATTAAGGCTATGAGCCTTAATGGAAGTGCTACATATATGATTTGTCTGGTTATGTGGTACATGTCAATGTTACATCCCATATGAGGTTAAGGATATTGCACAGGTAATGTACATGCATTGAAGCATAAGCACATATTTGTTGATTATTCCTGAGCAAGAGGTAGGGTATTTGTCAGATGCGTAGTTATACTTCTACGTGACTTGAGATGGTGGGGTTATAGCATTGACAGGTGCATTAATGGTTTGTGACCTGTGAATATTGTGCTTTCTACTAATAAACCTTACTCAAAAGTCTGCTTCATAAACTATCCATGCAATTTTCATGTAATGTATATGTATTTTATAATCATGCATAGAATGTGTAAGAGACAACTTCTAAATGTAGACCACTCACGAGCCTCAGAATTGCTCATGTCCCTGAGCCAGAAAGAATTTTTTTACAAACTTCAAAAGAATACACAACATTTTTTTAAAAGCCACTAGCTAAGCTCTTGTTTTAATATATTTTAGACCTCAACACTCATTAGGACTACTTTATTTTTTATTTATTAAGGCTTTACAGCACAAGTACTGAAGGTCTGTAGGACTGGTCCTACAGCCTGTTTAAAGATGTTAAGTATGTTTGAAAAGTTGCAACAAGGAGAGAGAAAAAATCCATGACTGGACCTGGGCAACCTCAATCCTGCGGCCATCCGATTTACGCTGAAATGCTTACAGGAGTCTGCCAGGTGATCAGGATCTATAATGTACATAACCTGGGCATAAGATATGCAATATAGCATGCAATAATGACATTACTAACCACTGGTACTTTTGAGTAAACATCCATTGGAAAAATCGTACAAGACTGCTCAACTATACTCTGCCATGCTATTACAGTTAAACTATGTATTGACACCTTTGGACCAATCAAGTGTCCAGATTATAAAGGTGTCCTGGTTTCCAGGTTAGTTTACATGCTAAGGGATACTTTGGGACCGTTACCAGGTGTCCAGTGTTCCACACTAACAAGTTCCACTGTAATGATGTTGTGACAACTGAAAGCAACATCCCTTTCAGTTTCCATGAAACCTTTCTATTATGGCCACATTTGGGACAAGATGACCTGATCAAGCAGGTGGCTGCATTAGGCAGGCCTCTTTGTACTTAAAATATACATTTGAATTTTTACAGCGTCCAGTTTACTACACAGTGACCTGTGTCTCATGTTCCAATAGATAACATACCAGTCACTTACAAGGGATCAGGTGATCCAGATATCACAAGCCATCTTTAAGGAGCTCTATGTACAGGTTGGTTAGGTTGCCATGGTAGCTGTTTATATGGAGATGATGACATCACACAGTCACTACCAGCAATGGACAGAAAGATGGTGTTCATGATATTGTCATCATTTCTTACTTGTCATATGGAAGGTGACGAAATATAACAAGTGTTCTCCTCTGTGCTTGCTAGTTTAACATCCTGGTGTACAGTGTATATTATTGCAAACCTGTCCAACTATTGTCAGAGGTATCTCCCCTCACAAGCCAGCTTTCTAGTGTCCCTATCGTATATGGGAGCATCAGCTTATTCAGCATTGTTACAATAATATACTGGTATAATGTGATTGGTTTCTTATGCTCCCTGGCTCATGTTAACAGCATCTCAAAAAGTACCTGCCTTTTGCTGCATCTACCAGTAAAATTGATCAATACCAGGTGTTACATATACTGGTATGTGTGTTGGCTGCAAGTCACACTTGCTATTGGGCCCAATACAGTGTACAGCCAGTTCTGGCCACCTGCTTAGTGAGTTTTTGGGGAGTGAGGCAGGTGCTAATATATGGTAATCACATGATCAACATTACAGCCATGAAGACCGTTGGTGCAGACTTTGTGTTTGGCTACATCCAAGCCATTGATGGAGAGAAGGTACACAGTGTGTGGTGTGTGCATGTGTGACACTATAGTGTTACATACGTGCTACTGACTGAGGTCTGTTTAGTGTGTAGAGTAGTGCTATGTGATAGGTTTTCAATGTGATATCAATACAATAATTAGTAAATATTGAAATTCGATTCAATATTGGATATTTATTAATCAAATGAGTATATGAATTCCATGGGTGGCCAATATCGTGCTCAATTTATACAGTAAAACTACAAGTTAACAGTATATATTGTGCAAAACTGAACTTCATAGGTTATGTGGTTATACATCAAATAGCTTTGGGGTAATTTTATTGCAACTTAGCTTGACAAACAGTAAATTATCAATTATGTGAAACTGGCAATTGTAGTGACAAGGCTTAATGCAGTATTACAAACTATTACATCATTTTTTTTTAAATGTCTCAGATTGACAGTAGAGTTCAGTTTTGCTGTAGAGCTCAGTTTTTTTTGTAGAGTATTGCTGTTATCCTCCAGGACCCAAGAAACTTACTGATCATCTTCAAGTCATCGTTACTAGTAATTCATTACCTGCCTATTGGTGAGGTGTTCATTACCATATGTGGTAGTATGACGTGTTGTCTAGATAACTTTGTGGAGGACATGTTTGAAGTGTCATCATGTTATTTCCCTATTGACTTTACTCCTGTAAGTTGTGCTGTTGTTTGTTAGGTTAAGACAGAATGTTTTCAGTTACTTAACCACTTTTTAATTTTATTTTTAATGTTTTTATCCTATGATATCATCATTTTGTCATTCATTTTGTTACTTTTATATGTAGTGATGCTAAATACCATCTGTCGGTTTGCTGTCAAAAAATCACACACCACACACATGCAAACACACATACACACACTACACGCACAAAAGCAAAGCAAAATGTTTGGCTGCCTTGTATGCACTGTCATGCCTACCCAATGAAAAACTATGTAACCTGTGCACTACTCACGTAGCATGAGTCAGTCACGGCTATACCTCACTGTACGGGAGACTATACCATGTCCCATGGATCAAGGTATGGCCACCCAAAGTCACTCACCTGTTATGTGAAATATGGACATTTGGCATTTGCTCTTCTAGTTACCAACAGGTATGTACTCATTTGCAGCTAATAGTCTAAAGCAATCTGAATAAAGTTTCTAGCTCAAGGAGGCAACCAGCAGCAGCAGCTGGGGGAATCACTGAGCATTGAACTGGAACAATGCTACACACAGACATTTGACTTGATCTTCTGCTGCCAACACTGGTCACACAGCTAGGAGGAGCAATGAAGTAAATGTCATCTGTGCACTGCAAGTCCATCATGGCTAAGGAACCACTCTTGACATTTTGGGCAATGTACAGCACCATGTTGTTCATGATTTGGCTTTGATCTCTGTTCTTAACTTTGTCATATGACTAATATTGTCGACCATCACTAGAAGTATTGCCTCCTTATACCAAGTAGCCTCCTTTACTCCAATCCACTTTAAATCTTTGTGGATAAGATTACAGCAGCATTACGTGGACCACCTGGGGGGGGATTTCTTAGGTGACTACCAAATAAAATACATTTTGGCAAACAGTGGTCTGGCATGCATGCCAAGTTGACCAAGCCATTCCAGTCGTCTTCATGCAGTCATCTCCACTACAGAGTAATTGTCGTTTTTCTGCCTACGGGTAATCCCAAGGATCATACATGTGCACCTATGGTGGAACACATCAAGTGTGTTGAGGTGCCTTCATAAGGGAGTCCAACTTTCACAACCATGCAAAAGCATGAACATGCAGTTAACAGAGCTCTAAGAACATGGATAAATATCTAACTGTTACACAGACACAACATACACACAACACACACAGACTAAACCATGAAATGTTATTGTGCTTTAGACAGTCTGTATGTCTACACTCTATAGGTATTTATTTAATATGAATAAAAATAAATTATGGGCTTTTGTTCATGACATATTTCATTGCTGACATAAAATATATTTATACATGACCATTGCACATACTGTATTCATGATATTGTGAACCATATATGTTAACTATTAATATTTCTATTTTATCTGTCATAAACAACTTGGCTAAATGGCCTGTATCCCCCCACATTGAGGCTATTTGCAATAAAGCATCACTTAATGTTAATTCTCTTATGCAAGACTATGTAATGGTTGTTTCTAAGAATATGGTCGATGTGTTAACATTTTGGTAGCCTTTCAGTTTCTCTGCTATGAAGTGTTCATTGTACAATATCGTGTTCATAAAATATTTGACAGCATATTGTGTCAGAGGTATCCCATGCAGTGAAGCATCTTTTAATTTAGTGGATTCCAAAATAATATGTGCATAATAAAATTATAGCAAGGACAAAGATTTTGCCTTCTTCTATTTATAGTAGCTCTGAAAGAACAAACTATATTTGTTGCTGTACAAAATTAGGCAGAAGTTTCTTGGTACACTTTTAAGGTAGCAGATATTTCAATTTTGAGAATGTGCCATTCTCTTCTTTGGAAGTTAGGTACTGAACTTCATTAATAGGGCCAAGAATATACGTAAATGGTGGAGCAATTCTTGACCTTTACTTTTGGAACCTATATACACTTGACATGGTGCAAGTGTATAATCACTTCACTTAATCCCTACAGCCTCCAAATGATCCCCACCACATTAAGAGGGATGACCTGGTATTAGCCCTGAGGGGTGTACTCTGTGCCACACCACTGTTTGCTGAGGTACAATTACATGTACCATGATGATGATGATGTCACAGACACATTCGTATAGTTATGCATACCATTGCTAATGGAGAAGCTATCATCAGATGTTATCAGTGCTAAGGTGGATTCTCTGTTGACATTGGTGGGTGTGTAGTGATGTGGCCAATTATATTACAGTATCTATATTACAGGCAGCATCCACTGAGACGTATAGACAAGCCATGCAAGGCCAGCTGGAGCAGTTGTGGTCTAGCATTAGTAGAGAGGTAGGAGTTCCCTAGCCTTATTTCCTTAGGAATTTGGGGATTTTTTCTGTGTTTCTTGGAAACTGATATTAACAGCTGTTAATGGAATTGTTATGTGTGGCTTCTTGCCAGGGTGGTTTTGTTATCCACAGATTTCTTTGTATGCTCAGGTTGTGCATGTCTTGATATTGGAATGTACTATCCTTTAATGGTTTCATGTTTCTACTGTTACCATGGTGACAGGTATACCAGTCTGTGAATGAGGCGGTAGAGGGGGCATGTCATGAGGCAGTTAAAAGCATTACCAGATCCCTATCCACTGTGGTTACCAAGGTGATGTGATGCCATGATTTCATGCTAGTTAGTATCCCATAATAGAGTGGGAATGGTCTGCACAAGTGGATGGGACTGATCTTGCAAGGTAAGGAGTTTTGCTATAACATTTTAAAGTGATCACATGATCTTGTTATAGACACACAAAGACACTTGTCAGATATCAAGTTGTTGTCTCTTACAACCGACCTGTTGTATTGTGTTGCTGAGGGATCAGGTGATGTCATCTGATCTTGTGGTACTGGTACATCACATGATCCACTACAGAGTTAGCTTGTCATCAAATAATGGAGGTGGTCATCCCATTACTACTGAAACAATACAAGTCACATCATCAAGTGAGGAATAGTGGCTGGTATAATCCATAAAACCTGTCTTTAAAAATTGGTGTTTAAAAATGAATGCCTGAACTATTAGCATGAAAAAATATTTAAGTGAGTAATGTGCTGTGAGTAATATTTCCTTTTTCTGACACAGTTCAAAGAAGAGTAGATAAGGGAGGCTTTTGTAGCATCAATACATTAAAAACTGTGTTCTTCATGAATTCAGCTACTATCCAAAATTCTAGCACTTTTATACAAGTACTGTCCCACTAAATGGACCTGTGAAAAGCTAGGCCTGGAGTCAAGTGTTCAGTAAGCTGAATGCAGAACAAATTCCAGATCCTGTGGTGACTTGATCCTCCAGCGAAATGCAGTCTAGACTTGTGTCAAGGTAGCCTCAAAAGCTGGGATCCAGCATGTACAAGATAAAAATCTTTGGCAAACAAACATTGGCAAAGAATTTTAGCACTTAAGTTGCTGGTATCAATCATATTCTAGGGTTTAGTTGTATCATAGCATAGAGATGTATTCGGTGTGATTGTTGTCATGTAGGTCAGTGAGAAGATACCAGTACTTGAATCATTGTTAAAATTCTTGAGAGTGTCCCAGTGTTTGTTCCCAGCCAGTGACACAACCGGTGACACAGTTACTATACCGCTGGTTACACACAGAGATGATATACTAGCACTACTCTTGTCATCAGCAGCAGACGCCCACTCATCATTAAGAGCTGCTGCCATAACTGGTCTAGTGGGGTTGTTATCTCTTACTGGACTGTTGTCAAGTGATCAGGTGAGCTCATGTGACCTGTATTCCAGATGAAATGTGATACAGTAATTAAACCATCCATTGAAATAATTATTAGCAAACTTTTAGTTGGGCAGCCGGTTTTCAGTGCACCTCTAGTAAACTGTAGACATGAGGTGTGTAGCTGACCCTGGAAATCTCTGATGTGGTGAAGTGTATCATAACAATAAATGGCTTCTGAACAACAAATCTTCCAGTTTGTGGTTACAGTGTAGATTGGTAGCAATCTTTCCAGAGCAAGACAAGACATTGGTCATCTCAATACCTGAGATTGTGTTTACACAAGTCAGTTGCCATATAGGAAAAAAATGATGATGGTCAAAGATGGCTCAAACCCACACGCTCAGATCTAATGTGCTTCATAAATCATAATCACTTTGTTCTCACACGCTTTCCAACCTTGTAACCACGTAACCTAACCCATTTATACCTTCCCTAAAATTATCTGTAACAACTCGGCCACATAAGCCTTCATCATAACTCAGTAATTATCCCAATGGTATCTTAGTTAGGTAATAGCTAAATATATTCGTTCAACCTCAAAAGATCAGCCTGAAAGTATTTTACTAGACACACTGCCACCTGTGTTGACTACTGAAATGTTATGCAATAATGAGCTCCTGCTATTCTCAGTATATTCCCCCTAACCACTTCAGGCAGTTTGTGGCAATTCTTGGAAATACTTTATTGGCTGCTTGTTTGGCTGAAATTGATAGTTGCAGTTGCTGTTATAAAATAACTTTCTTCTTCAATGACTTAGTGTAAACATTGTCACTGTACACATCTTGGTCAACACCAGGGACTTAAGTGACTTAATAATTACTCAAATCAGTTTACCATGCCCATCATGGTCTGTTACTGATAATGCTATTATTATTATTATTGTGTTGTCAAAGTCCATACAGCAATGGCCGCTCTTATTTGGGAAAAGCAAGGTCTTGCTAAACTTATATATAACATCTTTAAACAGGCTGTGGGATCAGGTGTCTTACAGACCTTCAGCACTTGTGCTATAAAGCCTTAATAAATAATTCACATATTAAGTGGATCACATGATCTCACAGGTGACATTGTGTGGAGATCATATGATCCAGCTGGCCCTGTGTGACCTAGAGGACAAACTCAGGTTGGCATAGCAACAAGGAACGTGGTCAATATAAGAATATATTCACTACAGGAAAGAGAGCTCCTTGGCTCTGGCATTTGTTAGTGAACATTATCCAATGGTATTCAAGGACAGTATGTTGCCATCTCTACTGGATAAAATTAGAAATGGTATCTATGGTGAATATTCTTAATGATTAAGTACATGTAGAATCTCAACAGATCAAATGGAAGTTGATGATGATGATCATCTTGATAATCATCTTGATCGTGTTGATCAGAGCAGATTATTACATGTACTGTGTGTTGTGTCTGGTAATCATAAGATAGCCAGCTTCACGTTACCATGGCTACTAGACCACCTAAAGTCACTATCAACAAGTGCATACAATGAGGAGACACTTGCTGTGACAGTTAGAGTAGTGGAGTGTGCTCGAATGATTGCAGAACATCTCTCTGTGTTATGTGATGATAGTGATAATGTCGATTACTTTAAAGTGTTCTTGTCAGACCTGTTGACATTGTTCATTGATCCTACCCTTGATGGAGAGCATATCATTGATCCTCATGTACTGACTGATGGTACAGTGTTGGGACATGTTGCCACGTTATTGAGGGTGTGTATACAAGGAACTAGTAGGTATGATAATGTGTGTATAGTGTACTATAATGCGTGTGTTGTGTTTGTGTGTGTGCGTGCGTACGTGTGTGTGTGTGTGTGTGTGTTCTAGGTTCAATGCCCTGTTACGCCAATTTGGTGTTGTTGTTTTCTTGATCAAGAAACTTTACTCACATTATTCCAGTCTACCCAGCTGTATATTGGGGACCTGTCATCTCAGGAATCAGCCCAACCCAACTGTAACATCAATGGGTACCTGGTGTTTACTGGGAAAGCAAATGCCCAAGCTTAGTGGTGATGGGGTTGTTGTGGAACTTTCCACCTTCCTTGGGGTTCACTCACTTGACCTAATTGAAAGGCTTGTAATTTGGTTACCCAGCACCCCTTGGTTAAATCATAAATAATGTATGTCATATGGATAGGAAACACCCGTATTATTTACATAGTGACGTCATGGGCCATCCTCGTTTTGCTGCACGTAAACTTTATGGCTGTGACAGGTGGAAGATTTCGCTATTCTTGTAACCAGCAAACTAGTGCTTGTTGTTTACAGCTGGGTTAGTTCCCACCTACACTAATTGGAGGCTGGACTGGGTAGGGACGCTGGAGAGTAAACAACAGCGTAAGGTTCAAAGGTGAAATATGGTGTTTCAATACGGTTGTGCAAATTTCCTAAAGGAACAGAAAATGCAGTGTTGTTTCTTTGCTGCTGTTTACACCACTTGTAGCAGGTAGAGTGTAGTAGGCTAGCTAGATATTCACTGCTTCGCTGTATATTTCCACTGTTTTGACAAAACTTAAAAAAAAAAAAACAGGTACTACTTTGTGCAATTGTTTAGCTCAAGCTGAGCGGTACTGTAGCATAAAATTTATTTCAATGTATCACACATTTCTTTGGTTGTGTAAATGCAGTAACAAGAAGTTGGCTAATAGTACTGCTACTAAAATATTAGCTGGTGCGTACCTGCCATTGTCACCTGTCGCAAGCAATATTTTTCCCAATGTCCACAGACACGCTGTGTTCTTGTTCAGTACACAACGCAATGCAATAAACAATGTAAAAGGAATATCCATGCCTTCAAACTGGCCTTCAAACAAGCCAGAGAAAGCCAAACAACCACTCAGTACATTTCCTAATGTGTTAGCGCACCGTAACTAGGATAGGAAAATAATTTAACAGGCATTTCCTATCCATTAGGAACGCATACATTATCTATGGTTAAATGGGTGGACTTTTCTTGTGGATGGATGAAGATCTCTGGACAGGCAGTCAAGAACAGACCTTCAGCACTTGTGCTGAATAATAAAAAATTTTAAAATTTAAAAAAAAGTGCGTGTGTGTGTTTGTACATGCATGCATGCGTCTGTCCATCCATGCCATGCATGTCTGTATATTGTGTATGTGAGGTGTTGACTACCTTGACTTGTTGTCTCCTAGCAAGATGAAGGTGTTTATGATAAAGGTGACTAAACGTACCATGTGGACACTGATAGGGACATCTTCAGATACACCATCATTTAATCCTTTTGATGTTAGTTATCTCGCATGTTGTCATTTGATGGTAACCAAGTACTGTCAGTAATAATAGTTTTAGCACACTAGCTGTCAGATTAAAATAGATACTACAGTATGCCAGTGTCAGGACTACTGTGACATTGGGGCAATCAAAGTATAGTCTTGTGTAGCCACTTTGTTTTTCTTTTGTGTTGTTTGTGTTGGGGTCCTACCCCAACACAAAAGGAAAAAAAAAGCAGTCTGGCCATGCGAGACTAACCAGAGTAGCTGCCTAAGCAAAACAAAATACTTGGAGCTTTAAGAGAGCACAAATACTCTAATAGAGCAGTCACATTACCCTTAACTTTTCAATACAGCAGTCATCTGTGCCTCACCTCTTAGAATATTTTGGCTATGTCCTTGGATACAACTACTTATAATTTAAATGCATGTGAATCATTTGTAAAATTTTTAATTATTTAGTTTAATTAATCACAGCAATGTTTGTGTGTATGTGAGTTGTATTGTCATCTTACTACAGCCTCACAGTCCATGGCAACAGACACAGCTGGTTTCACTACTCACAGCAACCCTGTCATCCTTTGAAACAACAGTTAGTGATGACATCATTGATGTATTACATCATTCTCAATCATGTCATAGGATGTAGTGAAGTACTTGAACCAACAAATGGTCACTCTACGGAACTTGGCCTGCCACACCCATCACCAACCAACTTGTGTACATGCCTCAAAACTCTATGCCAGTATCATCAACAAATTACCGGAAGGTTAAGTTGTGCGCATGTCTGTGTGTGTGTGTGTCGGTGTGTCTGTGTCAATGTGTGTGTGTGTGTGTCTATGTGTGTGTCTGTCTGTTTACACGTGATGCAGCATAGCCAAGTGGTTAGGGCGTCTTCCTGGTGATCAAAAGGCCCCAGGTTCAATTCCCAGTTTCACCATTTTGGTGTTGTTGTTTCCTTGAACAAGAAACTTTACTCACATTGCTCCAGGCTACCCAGCTGTTAATGGGGACCTGGTGTCACTGGGGAAGCAGCCCACTCGGCTGTAACATCAATGGGTACCTAGTATTAAGTGGGGGAGTAAATTCCCAACTGTCCTTGTCTCACTTAGCAGTGTTGAGGTCATTGTGGAACTCCAAAGTTCCACAACCTCTCTCCATGAGATCTGAACAGTCCTCCTACGGTAACACGTGTGTGTGTGTGTGTGTGTGTGTGTGTGTGTGTGTGTGTGTGTGTGTGTGTGTGTGTGTGTGTGTGTGTGTGTGTGTGTGTGTGTGTGTGTGTGTGTGTGTGTGTGTGTGTGTGGCAGCTGTAATGGAATAAACACATGATGATGAGATGGTTTATCTTTTCATTAGTCTTTGCCACACTGTAACTCTCTCAACATCTTTTCTAGAGCTAACCAATTTTTTGAATAATATTCAGTACCACGAATAGTAAGGTTTACTTAGTTATCATTTCATTATATTGTTCCAACAGGTGATGATATGACCTACTGTATCAATAGTGACTTGGACTATGTGTGGACTAGTTGTATGGAGGATGACATGTCTGATAAGATCAAAGCTGTCACCTGGTGGATATGGGTATGTGTACACCTCTAATAGACCTAACCACTCTAATAGAACAATAGAGTATGGATTCATTGTCACTATTCATAATCAGGTTTCAGCATTTTTCCCCTGCTTATAATCCCTCCCCAGATTGGAATGCCCATAGTTCTAGTTGTATATCAGATTTTAACAAAGACTTTTGTAAATCTTCAAATTGGAAATTTGTTATACTTGCTATAATTTTGTAGTGACACACACATACAGTGCATTCCTCTGCTACGTAGTTGGACTCATGATAACTTGTTGCTGCAGGTTACTAAGGCTCTGGTGATCCGGTCACACCCACTAAGGAAGACAGCTACCATGAAGGTAATTATAGGTTTGCACTATGTAGAACTATTAACCACCACACCCCCTAGTTACTGTCAACATTCACCACATCAGAGTCGGTTGCTAAGGTGGCATCAGATGGGCTATACATCATATTGAATGATGTTCCTGATGTGTTGAACAGCAAATGTAATGCTATTGTTAAGGTGGGTATTCCCCTAGCTCATGTAATGATGTAATTACTACACTATACTAGTTGATGTACAGACAACAATTCTTTGTGGAGACACTACCGGTCTTAGTGGAGCAACTGAATGATACACAAAATGGTGAGCATAATAATAAATAAAGCCATTCTGACCTATACTTGTTCTACTGGTTAATCATCATGGCTTTCAGTATAAAAAGCCAAGTGGTTGCTATGCACTATGTATATAGTAGTAAGACTAGTAGTAATTAGATTGTTGTATAAGGAATACCTCAACTGGGATCCATCACATTATTCACTCAATTCAGTCATCTTGCAAGAACTTGCAGGATATTGCAAGACTGTTCTTGCGTGAAGAAGTTTCACTCTTGCAAGGCTCTTGTAAAGAGTCTGCCAGCCGTATGTAAATTTAAGCCATAGTATATTCCCATTAAACTTCATCTTGTTGTCCACACAATTTTATATATTTATGTTACATGTGGTTGTCATTTTAACTATAAGAATTGCAACAGTTATGTGACAAACAGCAGGTCGATATCATGTAAATCCAGAGGATGTTGGAAGTGTGCATGTAAGCCAGATAGGTTTGTTACTGCAGTTGTCTTGTGCAGCTGTGCGAATTTATTGTTATACCACTTTAGCTGCTGCATACTTCATTCGTAGATTAAAAACAAGGTGCCATTAGGCTTCTCTTGATGAGTTTAACAAATGAAGCATGTGGATTATTCTGCAATTGCTTTATTGAAAAGTTATGGTGATATTTGCTGTTTGTCTTGGCCTTCCTCCCTTCTTGATGAACTCTCAGTGTGCAAAAGTGATAGCAATAATTTCTTTTCAACATAGTAGTGTATTATATCTAGTGATACTTCACTGATTCAGAGGAGGAATCAACAAACTCGACTAAACCGGGGACTAGATTTTGAAATCGTAAGATTTCAAGTGAAATTTTAAGATTCCATAATATCTAATATCTAATCCATATTTTACTAGCAATCTACAGGCCAGGCTTCTTGCTCGCTTCTTACTGGTTGCTCAGATTTAGACTAGAAGCTTCTTGGCTCTCTAGCCTTTACAGATCATGTGGTCAATCAGAAACCATGTATATGGTGAATAGAGTGTGAATGCCTAACGGGACTAAGGCATGTAAGGTTCACGTGTTGTCCGAGGTGACATGTTGTCCTGGTTTGTTTTTTAACTGTACATTGCTAATCGAGGTGATAATCGTGGTCCTACTTTAGAAAACAAGACAAAGCAGCAAAGCTGATCCATGTGTACTTGGCATTCAGTACAGATCTGGAGATAGTACATCCATGCATATGTTTATTCCTAGAGGGATTGCACAATAGCGTTTCATTCATTTTTATTTTTGGTTTTTAATCAGCACCCTCGTCATGTGTGTACTTTGGCAGCCCACATTTTTTGCCATTATTAGCTTACTGTTGGCTATCTGATCATAGATAATACACGTAATAAAGGATTGGCAACACGCCTATTAAACCTGTAGTGACGTCACATACAATCCTCGTTATGGTACGTCATCCAGTTAACGCGCCCTCTCACCTGTTACTAAACGCACTAGGCCGCTTCGTTCCTTGTGCCGTAGCAGAGTACTACTCAGTAAAGACGTAAAGCTTAGTTCAAATAAACGTACAACTACTAAGGTGAGTATCTGATGTAATAAAATAGTGAAACACACTGTCATTTTTAACCCAGCGCAAGATAAGGCCCACTGCTTCATGGATTTTCTCAGTTTTGGAGTTTTAACAAGGACACTAAAGTGCTTTTTTCCGAACAATGTATAAAGAATTAATTGTAACTGTTAACAGAGTGGAATGCTTTGTTTTGTGTAGGCGTACCACTTACCAAACTATGGTTTGAAGCTGTTTCATTGTGCTGGGTTTTGGAGTTTTATCGTGGTACCATGTGGAGAAGCATCAAGTTACTATTCAGCACAAGAGAGCTTAATGTTATGGTGGTGGAACGCAAATATGCACAAGCTCAAATTCAGATGTGGCGTTAGCCATCAAAGTATGTGAAAATGGGGTATAAAAGGTGTAGTGGAATGGAGCATATTATCAACATGAAGGAGCTGCTGGTAGTAAAGAGTAGTGTACCATGACTACAAGCTTAGACAGGAATAATGAACGTTTTTGTAAATGTAGCAGCTCACAACAAATACCATCCAGTAGATATCAAGTGACGTCCTTGTGTTTGTCACTAAAATACAGTCCCTTCAAGTGCTAGAAACTGATGTTGTGGACTAACGTCTAGCTAGACTCTGCTATATTATAATAATTGATATAAACAATGGAAACACATATACCAGTTATCTGAACTCCTAGGGACCATCTGCAGCTCAGATACCTGATAAATGAAGTTTTGTACAAAATCTCTAAACACATTTACAAAACATGAAAAAAAATCATTTAACTTCTCTAATAGAACACTCGCTACTCTAATAAAGCATTCAATGAATTCAAATATTCAGATCAGATACAACAGCAGCAAAATCACAACCCTAGGAGTCACAAATGACATGGGACTCTCACACACAATCTCAGAAAGAAAATCTTAAAAATTCTGAACTCTGAAATCACATATAAAATCAGTTATTTTTGTTTCTGTTCTTGATTATAAGAACCATATGTGACGGACACATCCTTTGAGGTTTCCAGGATGGCTTAGAGTTAGCTAGATAATTGACTGATGGATGCTCCATTAATTGATTTGTGCAAAGCACACCTGCATCTCCATTGAGGTTCCTGAGGTCCTGTCGGCTACTCATTTCATGCAATAGTAGCAATGAAATGATCCTAGTAAACACCTAGATAAAGATATATATTATTGAAATTCTAATCAAATGCTTGAAATCCCTAAACATTACACAATTTAGGGATGTTGGTCGAGAGGTATTGATCAAAGTTCAGAAATTTGTCGATTATTTTTTTCGGATACTTTCCACATACCTAAAACAACAGCCATCACAAGATCTACCATGGTTTCTGGAGTAAATATGGCCCCTTGGTATGGTTTCCTACAAACAATTAGCCCCAGGTATAAAAGTAGATTTTCTGAAATATCACCATTGAAACTTGCTGCAATTTTGATAGCCAAATTTCAAGGATTTTCTGAGTGACCGACCCCTGGCATTCCCACACAATACAACACATACCATGGCCTAATGAAACAACAAATCACATGTGAACGTGACGAAAATAGAATAGAGTGTTGAACTCTTGTCCTCCACACACACACACACACACACACACACACACACACACACACACACACACACACACACACACACACACACACACACACACACACACACACACACACACACACACACACACACACACACACACACACACACACACACAGAGCCTAAGCCAGAAGCTGTGTGAAACAATTATTGCCACCCAGCAAACCAACACTGAGATGCCTGTGTACCACTCAGGCACTAGAATCTTGGAATCCTCCTGGTGGGACAGGTCTAGTAATCCACAGGACTGTCCAGTTCTAGATCTCACAGGGAGAAGTCGCAGAACCCAAAGTTACACAATGACCACAAAGTTGAGACAAGGACAGTGAGGCAGCATAGCCAAGTGGCTAGAGCACTGGCCTGGTAATTGAAAGGTTCCAGGTTTGATTCCCAATTATGCCAATCTGGTGATTCCTTGAGCAACAAACTTTACTCGTATTGTTCCAGCTGTATACAGTTGGGGACCTGGTGAGCTGTCACAGCAACATCAGTGAGTACCTGGTGTTTACTGGGGAAACAAATGCCCAATATACACAATATCCATCAGTCCATTAAAAAAAACACATTGCCACTGGATACATAAGGTAGTATTGCTGCTGAAGCCCTATTACGAACAGCCAATCAGCTTAAACCCTGGTTTACATAGCCCATCCTTATTATGACCTACTGTAGCTGGCTACCAGGAGTGTATCGAATCTTTCATAGGATTTGATATTCCTGTGCCACGGTATATAAGACTCCAGCCCCACGACTCACCAAGTTGCTGCCAGCGCCCAAAATCCGCTAGTTGATAGCTCACTACAATCGATACTGGTTACGTGAGTAGTTCCTCTCTACTACTGGATAGCGAAATAAAAGCACTGGGAATGATAAAGCGGAGCATTCATTCATTCTGTGGGGTAGCCGTATTTATGATGATAGACGTGCATAAGTTACATAATAGGTCACGTGACCGTAACGAGGATTGTCTAATAGTTGCTATGCGCGTTGCCAATCCTTTATTACGTGTATTATCTATGATCTGATGAATGTACGTAGAAATGTGAATGAATGAATGTATTTGAAGCTTGTGAAGCAATTGTGGTGTACTGCTTTCATCACACCACAATTGTCCCGTAGGTGAGATTCTTAGGTAGCAGTTTCATAATATAATTGTGAATTTAGTGATACTCTGAGAGTTACCATCAGTGTGTCCATAAAATGGAAAGACTAATACTGACATAATTTTTATTTATTATACTTGTATTATCTTCTTTGTTCTTTAATGCTTCTGAGCAGTGTTGAGAAAGGTGTACAACATACTACAGGGTTGAAACCATCTGGGTTTGACACTTAATAGAATATCCATAATTCGTGAATTAGTTTGATAATATGGAAGTGTATTAACACGTTGTAGACTCCTGCAGCAACCCAGCTTCTTTCATGAACTGCACCCATTTATCAGTAAATGTGTTGCAGTTTGTACATAGGTATGCACAAATCCATGTCTGTTACTGTCTGCAGGTTTAGGTGGAGCCATGTGTACTAATCAACTGTTATTGTATGAGTCATTGTCTAGTCTTGCAGCAGGCCAACTTTTTGTGAACCACGCCCACTTTTTGTGAGCCATGCCCACTTTTCAAGATTATGTGATTCTGTCTGTAGGCAGCCATGCTAATCTAACTCTTGCTATTAGTAAGGTGTAATGTAAGCACAATGCCACACCCACTGATAGGAAATATGTTTTACTGTCTATTGACTTACATGGAACCACAGCCACTAATTAATTATAATACTGTTACTTGTTTACTTAATATGCTAGCAAAGCATCCAAAAAAAAAACGACATAGTGATTGGCTCATGCCTTGGTTTAAATTAACAGATTGCTATCCAGGTTAGTGGATCATCCAGGACATGAGCAGTAGTGACTGTGCTTAACACAGTGTAGAAGTGTTAATTTACACAATTACTGTTTACACATAATTGTGTTGATGTCACATGTCGTATGTCATTTGATGCAATGCACACGTCATATCACAAACTATCACCTTTTCTTTTAGTTGTTTACACTATTAGCTATATCACAGTTACAGCTATTTGTGTATTTTAGTGTAGTCACAATTGTGTAGCGCTGACTTTCCTGTAGTTTGCTGTCTGTAGTTAGCAGGAGTTGATGGCTTATAGCAGTCTGTTCCTTCTTTTCGTTCTTAGTGTTAGTAAGGCAGTAGCTCAAGAATACCCCAATGAGAACTCAAGAGCCAGTGGTATACCGGATCTCCAAGTCTCCACAGTATGGTACTGTATCATTGATGAATGCACCATTGCGATCTATGGACATCATCTACATCACCGATAGTGTTCTTGTGGTCACTCCAACAGGTAACCAAACGGCCATGGTCATTGTTAGGACCAATGAGAATTTTCCTTGTTTAGATGACGCTTTGAAAGCATTTCCGTTTTTTGTACCTACTACAATAAAGTTGGTGCTGAGCATAGTCAGTGATCGTATCATTGTCATGTATCTTGACATGCGCACTTCATTTGGCTTACTGATGGTGCTATATAATGGGGCTATAATCTTTCAATGTCTGTCAGCCATTGCTTTGTTATTCACAAACCTCTATTTGCGCACCGATTCACAGCTAACGTGCTATGCAATCCACTTTGTATTCATGCAAGGGCTAATGGTGCCTGAAGCATTTGCTACAATCATATTGGCTCACATTTCCTACATCATGTACTACAGCAACAAACTACTAGCAGAGCTACCAGTTATGAAAATGTTTAAGCATTACACCATCTTTGTTGCTAGCATCCTAGGTCTGTTCAGCTTCTTCATCATAATGTATGATATGGCTACTGGTAATAGTCGAAATGCCATCATACGTGGGTATTGCATTCCGCTGAATAAAATTTATACTACAACAGATATTGCACGGGTTTGTGTTGCTTTGAACAAGGCTATTCAGGTAATGCTATTTGCTACCTTCCTTGTGTCCCTCTGCCAGCACAAGAAAACTGGTACTACGGAAGTTGTGGCTGTAAATAAATTGCTCAACAAATTGCTTATCAGGGTTGGCATCATCATGGGAGCTGTCATTGGCATAAGCCAGTTTTTTTGGCTTTTGGTTATCATTTTCCATCTGTATTACCTCAACGCTATAGCTGCTAACTTTCTTTTAGTCATCCAGCAGTGCGTAATCTTGGCTGTATCCTACAAAAAGATGGTAAAATTGTGTGCTGCCAAAAAGTAATCAACAAAGACTGTATCTCAATAAGTCTTACAATATCATATTTTTCTCCTTCTCCAGCTCACAAGCAATATTACCTGAGGGCATTGTCTCATGTGATGCAGGCAGTACCCAAACAAGTGCTACTAGGGGAACTCCCATCAGTGAGAAACCACACCAATTGTTATTATACTATCTTTATGTATACTCCCCGACAGCTCCTCCCCCTACTAATAGGATCACTACAATGTCCCAATGAAGGTCTACAAGTGTCTACACTGGATGGGGTATATGCTCTAGTGTTTGATGCCCCGGATGTGATGGGTGTACATGTTCCAACACTTCTACCAAAACTACTGCACCTAGCGCAACACTCATCCGCTATGGTGAGGCACCGGATGTGACTAATAACCGAACCAAATGTATTGTGTGTAATGTACAGAGAGTGAGGATACCTGCCCTACAGTGCTTGGGATCACTAACTACACTACCAGTCCACCAGGTTAGTACTGAGTTCCAGGAATGGCTTAAATATTTAGCATGCCATCAGTAGCTAACCCATCAAATCACCCAGAAGATTGATGTAAACTACAGTTCTGTGGTATCGTTAAAAAAAACCTTTGTTCATTATATTTTAAGATAATACCTCGGTATTACTAAATATGGGTGTCCTGTGAATGGATACTGTAGTGTAAACACAAATAAATGCAAAAGTTTTAAGTGGCAATGCAAATAAAAAACATTTACACTCAATTACTGTAATGTAAATATTACTAGTCACAAAGTATCTTGCTACCAAAAAAAAAAATTTCTGACAAATTGATACAGTTGGATTTAGCAACTTTTACTGTTTGAAAGTCTTGCTGTACAATTCAATTACAAAGCTGAAGAGAAAGTTATAAAATTGGGAATAATGAATAGATTTTGGGAATAATAAAAGCATAATGATAACTTTTTTTTTGGAGAATTTGGAATAGCATTAATTATGAAAATTTTGAACATAATTCCCACAAGCCTATGTAGTTGAGGACACCTAAATAATCCAGACATTAGGATAACTGTTGTGGACTATACTTTGTACAGCTAGAGTCAACATTTTATCCACAAGATGTGTGGTGATCTTCATATTTGCATGCACATATATCAAGGATTTTTTGAACAGCTACAGGCAATTGTGGCTGAAAAAAAATTGGTTGCATCATTACTAGCTAGAGGTTGTTCATGAAACTTGTGACCACAAATATGAAGTGCTGTAGAATTGATTTTTTCGACTTAGAATATTAATTGTGACCCAGTCTGAGAAAACCGGTCTTATTGCCCATGTCAGCAGATTCGATTTTTCACCCAGGACACAAAGCTACATGAATAAACTATCTAATTCCACAATCAAAATCAGCTAGACTTGAGTGGTCTGGTTTTGCTGGCTGCTTTTCCCAAGCCTAGTGGTGATCCGTACGTGCGGTGTGGGGCCTTAATGGAGCTGGGGATGGCTGTATGTGGCTGTACAGCTCTGTGCTGTTGAATAAGTACCTCTGCTGTGAATTTCCTTTCATTTTAGCCAATTTTGAGACCTGAATGGCCCACAACTTGGCCTAATTCATCCCTACGTCTTCCTTTTCAATTTTTGAACAACATCTTGCCCGCCTTCCAGATACCCTGCCTCCCACCCCTTTTGGAGCTCGCCTGATACAGTCAACCTCAGTTTAAAAACTATCTAAAATGGCAGGAAACTTAGTTGTTGGTTACTTGTACAGTAGATGCTCTGGAAGGTAAGGAATTGGTGTAAAACACGTGAAATTTGGTACACATAGCTTCAACCATTGGCAAACTACAACACATTAAATATATAAAACCAGCGTTTCTCGATACTTTATATAGGCAATAAGACTGGGTCACAATTTGGTTCTGCTATATTTAGTGATACAAAAATACAATGCTATAGTGAGATCCAAAATCAAAACCGTGATACCAAAAACATGAATAGTAGTTAGTGGTTATACAAGGAATTAGGATGTTGTGGCATCAAATTAAAATAAACTGTATAAACTATTACACACCGATCGTTCTATTAGAGAAAGCAACTGCTCTATTAGAGTATCTTGATCTTCATTTATGTTTATGCCAATCATGCTCTAAAACTGCATCAGAATACTCAACTCTTTACCCCATCATTATTCCCAAAATTATTCAGGCATAATTCCTGCATCCGTACTCAAGTGTCCACATTAACAAGTTCCATGTTCATTTCATAACATGTTGGTATATATGTTACAGGTGTACCCATACAAGAATGAAGTGATCCAAGGATTGGAGTCATGTTTAGATGATAACAAGAGACTGGTACGAAAGGAGGCAGTAAAGAGCAGATCAAGCTGGTGAGGTAGACATCGTGGGCTAGTTCACTTCACCACTGTTACTGTTGTAGGTTCCTGCTGGGAGCTACATGACCTGGACTACTTACTACTGCCAATATTTGTTGTAATTTTTAAAATTTATCTGAAATCCATAAATATGAAAATTGCAGCTAGTCAAATAGTATGGTAGGCAGCTTTTTTTGCAATTAACACTATGAAAGTTTTACTTGTGAATTGCTGGCTATTTACACCATTTGCATTCAGAGTACTAGTGGTAAATTTTCCCTCAAAAAGAAAAGAACAGCTACAGTACTGTATATAACACCCAATTACTCTAATAGAAAGTATGGGTATGATTACAAACATTTGGTAGAGATAAGTTTGTACATGTTCACATGTATTTGTATTTACAATATTTAATCACATTCTCTTTTTCCTCAAGTCATGCAGCACCTTCTACACAACACACACTGGTGTAACAATAATACTACATGATAGAGGTAAATACCTGTTGGTACAACTTCACGTTCATCCTGTTAACAGCAGCTGCGGCTTTCTTCTTTACCTCATCTTGTTTCTGCTTCACCTCTGGCAGTGTCCTCCATAACCTGCAGCAGTACAGTGACCCCATCCTGATCATAATAGTGTAGTGGTTACCTCTTGCTCTGTTGGTACATCTCCCTGGGGGTCATCTTCGGGTGCTGTGAAGGTGTGGCCTTGCTTGTCACTGACATTGGGGGCAACGTGAACATGGCTACAATGTCAGGGAGAAGGGGTTGATTTATGTATCACACTGAACTATGTGTGTTGTGCACGTGCAGGGATATCAGGTGTAGATATTTCATTGGGTCAAATGCACAAAGGCCCACTGAAAAAGAAAAGGGCTGGCCATGTGAGACTACAAGGAATGCAGGAAAGCTGATTTGCCTTTATACCAAGCAATACATTCGGAAGTTAAATTTGAGAAGGGTGCTCAAAAACACTTGTGACCTCTTCTGGTCCACTCACCAGTATGATGATGATGATGATGATGAGAGGTTGACCTCTTCTGATCCCTTACAGAACCAACTAGTGCAGCCTGGTGTCTATTAACTACCTCATCCTCTTCTCTTTGTCTTCTTGTGTGAAGGATCATCTTCTGCCTCTGCCGACAATTGGAAATAAAGTCACCTTTAAACATATGACACGCCTCCTGTAAACTGAGTGTAGTGAGACTAGCCGGCCGATCAATAAAGTGATCGTGTGATCCTTGATCACTAGTAGATGTGTCAGATGATGGGGGACTTCCCCTGATCACATAAGATGATGCACAAGGACAGTCGTTCAACATAGCACCACTACTCTCCTGTGATAACATGTAATGTGAAGATGGCTTAGTAGAGAGAGTATCTTTTAGTAGTGATGGGCTAGTTTGTACTGCTGTGTTCACTAGTGTACTATTGTCACTGTACGTTGTGTCACCACTACTGTACATATTTGTGTCCACCATGGGTGGTTTAGCTGGTATAGTTGCATGGTGTTTAGTTTTGTGATGTAATTGTTTCAACTCCTCACAGTAGCATGTTGGCTTGCTGCATGGCTCATTGGGATCTGGTGATCCTTTGGGTTCCACCCACTCTGTGTATAATGGGCTAACAAGGAATTGTTTCCACAACAAGTCGAGCTCCATAATCTGCTGTCTGTCCTTCTCTGTTTGTGTCCTCTTGTGTGCCACCTGTGGAATACAGTCTGTCCTTGGATGTGGCTCATTGTCTGTCATCTTTTGTTCAGTTTGTGTCACACTGTCTTTCATCTTGTGTATCATTTGTGTCATGCCATCTGTCCTTTTGTATCCTGGTTGTGTCACACCGTTTGTCATCTTGTGTGTTCTCATGACCAGGGGGTGTGTAGCTATACTACCACAATCACTGGTAACATCAGTAGTGGTATAGCCAACTGAACTGTCAAAGCTACCATTAAGGTACCGTGAGTACTTGTTATGAAGCACAGGATCTACTAATACTGGTACTGTTGTGGGTGATCTAGTGTAATGACCTAGCTCAGCAGCAGTGGCAGCCATCTTGTTATCATCACATGATGAGAGGGTAATATGTTCCATCGAAGTACTGGTCTCTGTTTCACAGGTGACAATCGATAATGAAGGGGCAATGGTTAACGAGGGAGCTGTGGTTCTGTCTGTTGAATGTGTAGTTGTGTCTAGTGGAGATGGGTCATCTTCAAAGGATTCCTCCAAGGGGGTTAGGGGGACGAATTCAAATTGGCTACTCCTGCAACAGAATTAAGGCACACGTGATGACTTAACTAATGCGCATTATATAGACATCAAACCACACACTACATTATGTTAATAACCTACGCACTTACTCAGATAAACTATTACTTGTCATTTTCAGGAATGCTCTAATTAGAGTTCTAAAGCTCAAATAACGCGCGCTTTAAACACTGTTAGTAATTACCATGGTAACAACGATTTCGAACTGCTGTCAAACACGTAGACGCTTCAGGCAATGAACCTCAGTAATCCGCAACAGATAGGCAATCCTGGCAAATCACCAGGTACAAAGTATGGTGTACATTAAATAGAGAATATAGCTATACCCACACAGCACTGCGCTATGAGTTGATGTTGAAGGAAGAAAGCGCCAAATCTGGCAGTAAGGGAATCACAACTGAACGAATTGCATTGTGTTTTGAGATCCTTGGTGAGCCAAGTTTGATGTATGCAATAATGGGTTACATGTTGCATTATTTAGATGATCTGCTGCCACAGCTTGGAGTGTTCCAACGACTGATGAAGATGATTAGAGATGAAATGTTTGCTGCCGTCTATAGTACTGACTATACCGTGGGTCGTCGTGGAGATAGCAGTGGCAGGAAGTCCTCACCACTTCAACACATACCACATTTTGTAGCCACCAGACATCATTTGGAGTTACAGTGAGTGGTATTGTTATGGTGTTGCTAGCTATAGGTGACTTATGTACTGTAGCAACGAGAAGGTGAAACAATTAGAAGCTGTGAATGATTCACTGAGACAAGAGTTAGTTTATTAACACATCTTGTTGTCATGACTACAAGCTGCTACAGGCTATCCACTAGTAATAATGAACTCTCAAAATGCTCGTCTGCTCTGGAGACCTACCGGTCAGTGATATTAGTGATCCTTCACCATTGTGACACTTTCCATATTAGGGAGAAACTCACAGACAAGGAAGATGAATTAGATACTATTAATAGATCACTGCAGCACAAGAACTTAGATATTGACAAGTAACAGATATACCGTATAGAGGGAAACTTTGACGGGGGCAAACTTTGGCGAATCCAAGCTCAATCTATAGCTATAAAGATGCTAATCTCAGGTGCTATGAGTAATTGGCGGATTAAACTTTGGCGAATTTGTAGCAAATTCGCCAAAGTTTTCCCCCGCCAAAATTTCCCTCTATACAGTAATTGGTGCTAGAATCTTAAACATGTGGGTGTGGCAGGTTGTGCAAGACTATCAATCAACAACAACGAGCTCAGGAGAGATTGAAACAAGAAGCAGGCTTTAAGATGTCCTCATTACAGGTATGACATCACTTCCTGTATGACAATGATGTTGCTTCCTGTATGACAATGATGTAACTTCAGAGTTCACTACAAGACCTCAGTCAACAGGCTGCAGAACTAAAGAGATTCAAAGACGTTCATGATGGTCTACAGGCAGGTCAGTATTAACAGTCACCATGACAACATTGTGATGATGGTCAGTGTAGCTTTCAGTAAGAGTAATGACAAGCCGCAGAATGGGAAGCATTCAATTGCTACTCAACGTAATCACCTTAGACACAGTCTACGTTCCTCTAAAATCTTATACAATCAACTGCTGGAAATCCAGAACAAATCCATTGATGGTGTGTTGTGTATATACTCTGTGTGTTTGTAAATTTGCTGTCCCATTGTCAAAATTGTAACTCCTTGCTATAAAAGCATTCATGTCCCTAGTAGTATAACCTTCATATCTGGTGGATCAATGCAATATAAAGGCTGTTTAGATAAATAGGGTAGTAAAGGGTGGCATCTGACTAGAATTGAGCATTCTATTAGAGTATATACTGCAATGTGTAATTGCACTATCCTTGGTGGCCTTAAGTGTATGTTGTGTAGGATATGTACAACCTTGGAGTATAACACATGTATATTTGTGTGTGTGTGTGTGTGTGTGTGTGTGTGTGTGTGTGTGTGTGTGTGTGTGTGTGTGTGTGTGTGTGTGTGTGTGTGTGTGTGTGTGTGTGTGTGTGTGTGTGTGTGTGTGTGTGTGTGTGTGTGTGTGTGTGTGTGTGTGTGATCCATTTCTTTCATCTCATGGTATGACCTGTTACAGAATATGAGCAATATATGAACAGTCACATCGATGAGTTATCTGATATTGATAACCTTGATGCTCATGTGGAGGTGTGTTCATGATAGTATTGCATCACATAACATCATGTGACATCACCAGATCATACGATATCAAGATCAGTTCAAGAAGTCAATTGGAGAAGTTAACGAGGAGGTGTGGTCTTGTTATGTCATGTGACATCAAAGTAGCATAGCCCCACACCCAGATATCCCTCACACAAACTCACATTGACAAGCTGCAACAGAGACTTGATCAGCTGGACAAGTTGCACTCTTCAGGGGAGGGGCTCCAAAGTGCTGTTAGCAACTCTGCCCACCCAGCTAATCCACTAGTACCTCAGGAACAAATACTGAGCAAGTATGCTGCCATGGTAAGTGTAATTAGGAAAGTGATGCCACAAAGTGGTGACTAGTCAGCACCACAAAACAGCATTACTACAGTTACAAGCATCACATGGTCTATCTAGTGTCTATTAATAGATTTCTACATCACCGAATAAGGGCAAGAGTTTCTACCCTCATCGTGATGCCATTACATGTGATAGCTGTGGAGAGAAGGTGGTCATTTGTCCTCATCGATCATTTAATAAGGAGATAATCCTTCCATTACCCTTGCACACCACACACATTATGATCTCACGTCCATACTGCCGGGAATCCCCCAAGTTAGCTAAAACTTTACCTTATTAAGAATCACATGCTCTCACACAGACCTGCTCTACCAGGGACCCTGAAGCAAGCTCTTTCAGTAGCTGCCACTCGTGGTCGGCTAAAGTCCATCCCTTCATACCGTTCTGTGGTATGTTGTTTAGTGGGTGTGTGTGTGTGTTCTGGTGACAAATGTGTGTCATTGTAGGAGCCTGACATGTCCAAGATATGGCAACACTTCAGACAAGAATTTCCTGATACTGTCCGGAAGTTACCACGCCAACTAGCAGAGGTAATAATAAAGCTATGTAGGTTCAACTTTCAACCTGAAGCAGTGCTGAGAATTTTATATACCACAAACTGCGTGTTGTATAATGTATGTTTTAAATGGATGGACACTATCCAGGCAAATTTTAATAGCTAATTTGAAAACTTGAGTACAGAATTGTGAAGAAATACAGAGATTAGAAGTTCAGCTGTGAGAATGTCCCTGTTCCTGTAGGGAGATGTGGTGATGTTGATAGAGCAGCTTTATGGTAGTTTATTGATGGATGATGATCTTGCTGCTGAGGATGATAATCCACAATCACTTATGGTGGGTGTGGCTTAGATGTGATCACACAGCTAGCCCTGCCCATCCCTTCTATGTTTGCAGGACTGTCTCTACTCGTTCATGCAGGATCGCTACTCAGTACCAGATGTAATGCAGTTAGCCACCTTTGACCTGTTGTCTGGTGTTGAGAGGTGTTGCACACACAATAAGGTGATTCCCAATATTGTTAGATCACATGATGCCACATGTTCAATACTAGACTATACAGCTATTTGCCAGTCAACTATGTGGTAAGGTGGATGGGACCTGCTTCAGGTACTCCCTGACAATGGCCACATTTGTCACTAAACTACAACTAGATAGTATTGATGACTTTCGTCAGTTTGTGTCTATTGTATATCCCTTCCTACAGGTATGTTGCCTCCCTGCAGGCATGTTTAGCATTTTCTTCACCTCTCTGTTTTGTATTGTGTCCACCCCTCTCTGTAGGCATGTTTTGTGTTGTGTTCACCCCTCCCTGCAGGTATTTTGTGTTAAGTTGTATTGTGACACGTACTGCATAAAAATAATAGTCAACCATGAGGCTACTTGTCTGCTGGGTGTTCAGGTGGCCTGCCCATTTTAATCAACTGTCAGATATTTAAACAATCCACCATTGTTGTACACTGCCCACGTTGATCACATAAGATACATTGTTTTTAATAGGAAGATGATGTTGACCAGTTGAGCATGGACTTTGTAGCTTACAGTGAGAACAAGTGTTCTCAACAAATGGTACTAGATTATATCATTTATCTTATCCTGAGGGAGAAAGAACCTCGAGTTGTGGAGGTGTGTCATATGTGTGTGTGTGAATCACATGGTCTCATATGATGGTGTACTTTAGATAGAATCACAACTACTGGAGTTTCCTGCCACACGAACTGGCAGCTTTACTTTGTTTGAGTTTATTGAAGCATCGGACAAGCTTGTCTCTCTGTCTTCAGATCAGCTACGTCATCACCTTTACAACCAGTCATTGGCTGGGGAAGGAGTGGACAAGCAGTCACTACCTTCTAGCAAGACTGCACGTATCCTTCTTCACAATAAATTACATAAAATTTGCACATTGTATAACCTGAGGGGGGGGAGGTAATATATTCAAGGTTGAGCAATATTGTAATAAAAATTTTGCAGATATGCATATATAAAGATTAATTTTTTTACTGTTACCTTCCAAAACCTTGAAACCAGCAAAAATTTCCCCTTGAAATATCTACAAGGTAATGGGACACCTTGGAGACCAACCAAGTATCCCATTATCTTAGGTATATCGATCCACACTTTTGAGTAAGTGTGCAGGATTGTGTAGTTTGTGTTGGGCTGGACAAAATATTAAGATGAAGGTATTATGTGATATTTTCAATAATTATTAAAATCATCTAAATAAATGACAATTGATTAATAATAACCTATAACATAGTTAGAGAAAAATTAATGTGAGCCACTATAATACTTTTTCATAATAGAACAAACAGTAATGTATCAGCTCATTTTGGCCAGACCCCTACTGGCCACGCAAGTAGGCACCAGCCTATTATGCTGGAATACCTTTGAGCATAATAGGTGCACTGAAGCATCAAGCATAATGCAAGCATAATAGGTAGATTTTGCCATACTGCATGTAAATTGTTATCATTGAAAAATGTATGCATGTCATGGAAAGGTCTAATGATACAGTAGCTGCTCTATGGTCTTGTGTAGCCATACAACTACATTTGTTCCCTCCCACACAAAAGGAAAAGTAGTGTAGAGTCAGTAGCTCCAATAAAGCAGCCTGGTATATAAATATTTGATGTTAGAGCTATTAGGCTGCAAAATGAATTATTTTTCAATACTTAACAATTGTTTGCAAATTGTTATTAATATACAAAAAATATCCTAGTTAAACTTGGAGGTTATGGCAGCATAATTATAAGAATAATAGGTTAAATTTTAGAGCACTGCAGCATAGCATAATAGGTGAAGTTAAAAGCATAATAAGCTGGTGCACGCAAGACTACATACAGCTCATATTTTACTTCATAATATTTCTAAGCCTGTCCTTAACTGAAGATGGTTAGAGATCATAGCTTACTTGTTGGTACAACAACACTATCAGAGCATCGTTGTTAAACTGGAGAAGTGTTACCTTGGTCAGCAGCAGAAAC
Organism: Dysidea avara; assembly: GCF_963678975.1. NCBI lineage: Eukaryota > Metazoa > Porifera > Demospongiae > Dictyoceratida > Dysideidae > Dysidea > Dysidea avara. The sequence continues at coordinate 26,098,397 of NC_089281.1, read as the reverse complement.
ATGAAGATCATGTGATGCAACACTTTCCGAGCTTCTCCACCCTTGTCACTGTCAAAGGGATGGCATCACGACTAAAGTGAGAAGACCATGTTGCCCATAGCATGTATATATGCTCCAACTTTGACTTTAGAAAGTCCTTATGGCCAAGTGGAATTTTCTGTTTGAGTAGTTGACTGTTCTATTAGAGTATATACCAAGGTTCCACTGTAAATTGACTGTGAGAGGAGCTGACATAAACCAACAAATATTGTTTATGGATAGTAGTAGGCCCTGTATTGTATAATGTTCCCACAAAGGTCAAACTGTTGTCTTTTCCCTCCACTTTGCAGGAATAGTATGACAAAGAAGAGAAGAACTAGTAGTGTATTCAACTTCAAATAGCAGCCAGTAACACTGCACAACTCATATCCAATTCGCCTACCTGTGTGTCATAACAACATATCAGTAATAGTCATATAAGACTAATTTATTTTTGTCAAAATATCATTAAAAATAAATCGAAACATTTTTAAATTTATCGATCATGTACAAAACTCAAGCACAGTTCATGGTCTCTGGGGTCACCCCAGCCACCAAAGCCTCTAGTCCGAGATTGTGAGCCACGAGCTCCTTGGCTCAATGACAGTTCAGCAGGGAAGTAATTATCTTGATTGGCGTTGATGTATCCCTTGACTCGTACCACTCCTTCATTCCAGTTGCAGTTGGCAGCACCATGATTCCTCTGATGTGTACCACTACAGGGTAATGAATAAAACCACATCAAGTAGATCCAAACACAACCAAGGTGTATTTTGTAATCTTATTAACAAGTTACAAATGTGACTTGCTGAGCTAAAACCCAACTAGTTATTATACATAATTCTGTTCTTGAAATTAGGTTTAAAATGTGTGCTGCTACAAACGTAATATGTACATTTCAATTGCTACAGTAAACAGTGAAACATGACTCAACTTATATACCATTGTACTAGCCTGTTAGTACCATAAAAGATGTGGATTATGTGTTTGTTTACATGCAACTTCATCATTGTCATTTCTAGCTTTCTTGCTTGCAAGCGTGTAGGCCAAAAATTATACCTTGATGAATTTCCTAGTTCATGGCGAACACAACGAGACAAGTTGCAACTCCATAAAATATTGCACTCATGAATAATGAATGACCAAATAAGTAACTAGTTTATTTTCAGTATACTGTACAAATCAATTGTTTGGCTCTTCCTGTTGTCTATCACTAGAGCATTCAACAGAAACTTCAACATCCTATTAGTTTTCCCCTCTAGACAAAAAGAAGTCATACCAAGAAACTTGAGAAAAAGCAAACTAGTCTGATAGAGATGAGTGATAGTGGCAAATTATTGTGATAATGAGTAGCAAAAAATTGTGATTATAATAGCATGCAATTATACTATTGTTGATATAAAGATAACCAATTGTTATTATGATTTAAAAATTACTGTCAGTTGTGGTTATGACAGTTGCACTATCACTCAGCTTTATCACAAATAACCTCTTGACTCCCTCTTGATTTTATTGAAATTTTGTGGCATGTACACATACTAGACATACAAGGTTTTGAAAACTTTGTGGTCTTATTCAACACAAGGATATGTACAAATGTCGGCTTTACACAACTAACAAAACTACATGGGGTCTTCTCAATATAATGTGTGTGACTCTAGAATAGTAAAAGCCCTGTAAGTTTAAACTAGAAATCTTTTTTACCACCTTAACACACCCACCCACCATGTTCCCATGTGATACACCCTGGGGGCTTGTAGTAACAAGGCGTTCAGTGTCCGATGGTAACAGTTGGCTCCTAATGACTGTAGTGTCCAATCCCAGTTGTAGTCATCAAATGTGCAAAACTCCTGTTATAATGTCATATACTCAATGCATTGCATTATACACTCTGCAATACCTTGGAACACTTTCTGATGTGGTTCCAAGACTCTCGGCTGATGGCATACGCCAGATTATTTCTCCATGATCCCATATTAACCTACACAAGTAACAATAACAACACTAATACTTATTACAGGGAAGTTTATGAAAAAATTAAACTGCTTAACCACATGAGTAAAATATTCCCAGTGCAAATGTTCAATATGACCAGAGCACTTTCTGCTGTCAATCTTCATTTCTTACCTGATTTGAGGAAGATCTGAAATTCCCAGCCATTTGGTCCAGCCCCAGGCCAAGTAAATCACACTGTGGGCATTGCCTGAAGGAGGGTCCATGGTACAATGCACACGCTACAGGACACACTCACTTATCCTTTAGTGCTATCAACTGATGTGTCACAGACACAATGTCAGGTGCTGCATAGAGGTCTTCTTCAAGGAAGATGATATAACCAGGATAGTTGGTTGTGGCCTTCATACCATCAAACACATGATTGATCTGTAATGACAAAAAAGTGTGTTGTTAGTCAATGGAGTAGTGATTCATCAGTAGCTGTACGGGTTACACACGCAGGCAAACACATACTATGCCACACACCTTCCACCACCAGTGGTGTTTAATAGCAGTCACAGGAGCTTCCCTATAGTGTCCATAACTGTCAGGATGTGCAGCGTTGGCACATTTCTGTTGCATAGCTCTACCAACCATGCCAGTAATAGCGATAGCATGTCACAAAACTTGATTTACCTGCTCTTGCCAATATCTCTTGGACAGTCATCATGAGATTGGCCAGGGAACTCATCTGGGTAGAGCTGGATGGACTTGGGATAGAAAATCTCAACCACCTACAAAATAAAGCCTGAGACTTTTCTTCCCACATGAAAACAAAGAGCTGGCCATGCAAACACAAAACTGACAATCACTACTCGTACCTTACAGAATGTTATTTTCTCCACCACAGCTAACAGTTGTTTATCATAATAGTCAAAACTAAACACTAGTAAAACATTTTCAATACCACGAACATTACTTAATGACTCGATCAACATCTTCAGGTATTCTGTTCGTTTGTGCACTTGTACAATCATTACTAAACCATCGGTACCCAGTGGAGGGTACAAGTCAGCATTAAAAATAGTCTCTTTCTCATTTAAGGTTCCCACTAAGTCTCTCAACTTCAACAAACTTTCATAATTATCAGTCACTCTATCTTGTACCACAGGAGGATCGTTTGGTGGGCCCCTAGTGGCCACTGTTACAACTTGTTCGCTTTTACTAGTCGTACTAGGTGATGAAGAACTACTTGGGGCGGCTTGAATCTCATGGGCCACATCTGCAACGTGTACATTAGGTAATCGATTTCTCGTCTGGAACGTAAGGGAGGCTTGGTCGTTGTGTTGTGGACGATTCTTTTTCACCTTCAGTGTACTGAGGAACGTGCTGTACTCGTAGAGAACAAAGATGGCACACACGACTAGAATTAACCAATGATAAGTTCGACATCTCCACCGCGAGCAATTCATTTCCCCATCAGTGATATAATCGATTGTGGTATACGAGTATCACTAGTATCGATTGTGGGACTGCATTATTGTAATGAAATATAGATACTATGGAAATATCGATATGAAATCACTATCATAGATTTGTATAGCTGCGTCATTATATACAAGAGCCTGTAAAAATGTTAAACACTTGATGTCAATTTAAGTAACTGAACTTCACAAGACTCTGCCAGTTCAGAGAAGGATGGTCTTTCATTAGGATCAACCTCCCAGCACTGTGACATCATTGGGTAACTATGACAACAAGAGTATTTATATATATATATACTTGTTATGGTAGGTACTCACAAAATTGAGCCGTAGATTGCAGGTGGTGTTAAGCGGTTTCCGCTCTTTAAATACTCAATTATTCCTTTGATGGATTTGGTGAAGTTCTCCATCCCATATGGTAGATCAGCTATACAGTTACCATAGTAACAGGACACTATCATATCATCTTACCATAAGTGAGAATCTCCCAGATTACAACCCCATATGACCACCTGTGTGTAAGGATGATGATACAGACTGCATTGCTATGGTAACCATCTTACACATCACTCTGATAAGTGTGTACTCCACTGTCAAGTGACTCAAGTGCCATCCATCGAGCTGGGATCATACCCTAATGACCACACAATGATAATGAGACTGTTCTATTAGAGTGTTTGCTGCATCTAGTCTAACACACTGACCCTTTTAATGCTTATTGGGAAGCTTACAGCAGCTAAGAAGGTTAGCAGACTAACAGAATTTCTAGGGGGCTTACCCTGCCAGTTTTCCTGTAGTAGTCCTTATCGGTAAGGTTTCTTGACAGTCCAAAGTCACCAATCTTGAGGACAAATCCTTCAGCAATGAGCACATTACGAGCAGCCAAGTCACGATGTACCAGCTGTGTATAGTGAGATCATGTGATTACAATATGTTGAGCCACACCCATCAGTGTGATTATAATACAGGGGAAGCCCCTATACAAGATAACTTAAAATAATCAACTTTTAGTAGACATAAAGGAAGCTCTCACCTTCTGGCTGAAAACCATATTTTTAAGAAGCTGCTAATACTCTAATAGAACAATCAAAATATTCTAATAGGTAAAAATGCATCTGTCATCAGACAATATTTACTTCTAAATTTTTACCACTGTGCACTTTTAAATATAGAGACATATACTAAGGTTGAGTTGCTTCCATTATGCCTATAAATTAATTAGTGAATTCAAGGCAGCACGAAAACTATTTTGGCTACAGTTTCTGGGGTGGATGTGTCCCCCCAGATACTCTGCTCCCAGAGATACTATATCCTAGTCAGCACCTCGTAACAACTCCCTTTATCCTGTAGTAGTAGTAGTACTACTACTATAGCCTTAATCCTTTCTTTATAGAGGACAAAGGCCAACAGGCAATATACACTAAGTCATGTTTGCTTACCTTCATTTTGCCAATATGCTCCATACCCCTGGCAATTTGTAACATGAAGAAGTAGATATCTGCTACACTAAGCCGACCAAGCTTGGTGTGGTAATCTTTCTGTAGTTGAGATGTGCTTGTGTTGTAGTAGTCTGAAGTGTTGACCACACTTCGTTGGTACATGTACCAGTCATCATTACCGTTGACATAGTGTGCCACAAGCAGTGATACTTGTTGTGTCACCATTGGTTGTGCCATTGATGAATCATTGTAGTAGCTGGTGTCATTGAGGTAGCCACTGTGGACAGGAGTGTGCTTGGCATCAACAGGTTGTTTGTCAGAGTGTTGTCTGCACAGCTTAAGGAACTCCTTTAAACTGCCGTGGAATGCAAACTCAACAATAAGGCAAAGTGGAACACCTAAGTAGTATGGAACACAGTCACAATGAATGCATTCTCACATGTGTACACACTACACACACATAGGTGAGAGGCTTAAACTTCCTTTGGTTGGCTAAGATCCCATCATGACCAAGAAGAAACCTGACAAATTATAAGATCAATATACTCTAATAGAGCAGTCAAAAGTTGATACTAATGTGTTTGCAAAATTGCCATGAGCTGTGATTGAACTTTTTGCCATAATTAGCTACTTGTATCTACAGCTATGATTAATCACACTGAAGATAGACTAACTACTTTAACCTACTAGAAATGCTACTACTTATATGTCTATAATGTAATTTTTGGTATAATCTGGGGCATCATGACAAAACTAATACAGCTGTTGACCCAGACACCCTGCTCCCCACACCTACAACTTTCTCTTTGTTCTGTGCACACACACACACACACACACACACACTACAAACTTGAGAAATGTGCTTTACAGACACATTACCAGGTTTATTGCAGTAACCCAACAAGTTTAAAATGTTACAATGAGGCTGGATCATCTTCAAAATGAGTAGCTCCTGTTCTAAATCATCAATGTCAGATGGTCGAGCATTACCTGTACCATCACAAGCTACTAATATACTGCCACACATAACAAGTAGCTGCTAACCTTTTAGTGTCTTAACTGCTACAATATTCCTCACATTATCACCAGGAATAATGCCATTTGCTCGAGCCTTGTAAACACAACCAAAATTTCCTTCACCTGTTGACATCATGGTAACAAGCAACCATATTAGGAATGATTATACATACACACAATGTTTTAAAATTTAGGTGTACAATACTCAGGGGTTTTGGAAAATCCTCCTAGGGGCAGTATATAGTATTCTGTAGGAAGCTGTATCATGTCTTACGGGTGAAGGTGTGGCACATATTCCTAGAGCTCACCCACTATGTAACACATGGACAATTGGAATTAGCATCCCTAGGTCCTCATTTAAAAACTGGATAGACTGGAGCAATTAATGCACACAAATTTTTCTTGCTCAAGAACACAACAGCAACTGGACAACCTTAAAATTATATAGGCCCGCCCCTTCACTTTTAGAGTAAGGGTCTGGTGACCATAGTATATGGTACTTGTGCGACAGGAATTCAAATGTGGTTTCAAATTGCGCGTGATGTAATAAATTACCTGTTGTAACTTGGCGAAGAAAGCACAAAACTTCATACTTCTCAATCTATGTCTTTATGGCATGTGTATCTCAGAGTCTCGCTTGGAGAATATCAGCTGCTTTCCAACTATTCCGAATTTGGTCACCATGGTTATTGTGTTATTCATGTACAAACTACACGTTTTACATCACACATATTCAGTGTTGGGAGTAACGCATTACGTAATATTATTACTTTTGTGGTAACAAAGTAATATAACGAAATACGCTATAAAAACAGATAATATAACGCAAGCTACTTTACTTACAAATGTAACGCGTTACCTAAGTAATATAGTTACTGTAACGAGTCTAATATTACGTAATATTATTACTACAAGTAACGAAGTTACTAATCTCGTTAGCTATCCCCTGAGTAACGCCTAGCCACAATGAAGTAACTAGGCCTACTGAATGAAGCTTATTCACCAGCTTCTTACTTATAACTAAAATTTGCATATTGTCCAACAACACAATCATGTCACGTGATAAGGTGGTAGTTTCACACGTGACAGCTTAAGGCTGTGGACACAAAGTAATATAATATGTAATATTATTACAGTTACTTTATTTTATGGGTAATATGTAACTGTAACTAAATAGTTCAGTTGCAAGTAATATGTAATATGTAACTAGTTACTTTTACAAAGTAACTTGCCCAACACTGCACATATTTACTTAAACTGGATACTGTGATTTGATTGGCTCTACCACTATAGTGGTAGTAGCACAAGTACCATATACTACGTCACCAGACCCAAAAGTGAAGAGGCGGGCACTGCCAGACTAACAATTATATGGACAACTTGCACCATAACAGAAAAATAGCAAGTATTACATCAGAGAACTCAATAAAAGAATCCTTACTATGCACCCATCTCATACCTAGTGGGTGAAGCATTTCCAGTTGGTCAAAAGGAAACTCCAGTGGATCACTTTTGAGGTCACTATCTTGAAAGAAACTTGTTTCAATCTGACGAGAACCATGGAGGTACACAGGCAGCCCTGCATTTTGGGACATTAACTGATGATTAGATTGCTTCTTGTTGGAATGTCTGATCCAAAACAACACTACCAGTGTCATAGCTATGGCTACTACCAGGACACTGTTAAGTACTATAAACCCAATTATAAGAGCAACCTCTAACTTGTCCTCTTCTTCACTGTCTTCAACTTTAACTACCACTAACACTTGTATTGGTTTACTGCTGTCGTAAGCTTCACAAGAGTAGTTATCCATCATTGTCGTGGTAATGTTACAAAAATACAGTGTTACAGTAAATGATGAAGCAAGGACAGAGTTGTTGCATGTATTGTTAGGATAATCTGTAGTTCTTACTATACTCGACTCTACTGTATAAAACACATCAGAATTAGGTGTGTTACATGCCAGACCGCTGTTGATGTTGGGGAGCTGACGAATTATACCACTGTTCCTCACCCATCTTATGTTAGCATTGACATCACTTCTACCAGTAACTTCACAAACTATGTCATAGTTTTCCTGCTCCCTCAGAAGTACATTTGAACTTAACACATTTGGTAGTTTTATGTCCTGTCTGACAATGGCTGGGGACACTGTCACATTTGTGTTAACAACATCCACGCCAGCACTCCTGCCTTCATGTCTATTAACAATGAACTGGTGTTTGCCCCCATACTCTGTTGATACCACACCAAACACAAGCAACAATACATACCTGAAATAGTCACCATCTTTAACAGAATTACTTGCAGCCCCACAAGCGGGTCTCTTCAATACATAAGGGTGTGGCAATGTTGTGTTTGTAGCAAGTGATTTTATCACAGATGAGAGACATGTTTGGGCACACCCTAACACGATATTGCAATCGGTGACATATTCTGAAATATCTACAATATCAGGCAGCTTTTGTCCAGATCCCTGGATCATAGGGTCATCATCTACTTCATACAACCAAGAGAATGTCGTGTTGCCTCCACTGAAACCCCCAAAACACAAGAACCTTTCTGTTTCTGATTCATGCCACATCACATGATTGTTTGAAGACACTTTTGATATAACAATCTGTAAAGCACCTACAATATAATTATAATGGTAATTATCATTATATTCGTTATAGATACTTACTGCTTACTGATACATTGGTTTCCTTCATAATATTCTCACTTCTATTGCATGATCTATTACAGCTAAACGTTGTCTGGTCGTACACATTACGTACCACGCCCATCAGTAAGTCGCCATTAGTTTTGACATCTAAATTGAAGTACGGCCTAAAATTATCGCAGTAAATGCAGCCTCGGACGCGGATACAGTTCGGTGGAGCCCCAGTGCCAAAATTGTCTCCTTGAATGCACCACTTAACACCAGTGCTTACATCTGGCTCGGGGCATGGTGGGCACGTCAAGACAATGTTCTTTTCTCCCAGCTCTAAGCATCTCTCGTCTTAGGGAAGACAGCGCTGCTAAACGATTATAGCTATTATATGGCTACTAGTACCTTACCTATTGTTATTGCCGTTGTGCTCGTGGTCAATATCACAATTAGTAATAGCAGCTTCATTGTAACGCCAATTAACTTTCATAGAAGACAGGTTATAATGCAATTCACAATTTACAAACAAGAACACAACGCGGTTGACATCATCGTTCCCGCATCCTGTAAAAAATACTCTAATAGAGCAGTCAGTAGTTCACGTGGGAGTTGTAAACAATCTACGGTGAGCGATTATTAGAGTTATGCGATTGTACGGTTATATATCCTTCTTCTGCTGGGTATTATTAGCTACAGGTTGGTACATAAACTCCTAAAATCACATAATTTACTACAACTATTCCATAGGGTACGGGGTGAACGATTTTATCTACTTTGATATTCTCCGTCCATCTCAGCTAGCCTATCTGTATAAAGTGTTACCAGCTAAAGACTTTGGAGGACTCTTTGTAAGTGTTTACAAATGTATTACAGCACCACATGTCAGTAACGTGTCGTCAGAACATAAAATACAACAATGTGGCTCTGGTATTATCCGAACCCTTGGACTCGTGTAGTCCTCTTGATAAATCTTACGAAGGACAGTTTGTGCTAGCTAGCAGAGGGTATGTAACATGGTAATGCTTTGCTGCAATATATTATGTAATTGTTGGTAGGTCCTGTGCATTCATCAGGAAGGCTCTTCATGCCCAGCAAGCCAGAGCACTAGGACTAATGGTGTACAATCATGACCTAAATCATGCTGATCTCTTCATTAGTATGTTACATGACAAGGAATACGATCATGTGATCACTGACATCACCATACCAACGGCCTTCATGAGGGGGTCAGATGGGTGAGTGAATTCAAGGAGTAGGTAATGACCCAAAAATTTCATAGAAATTAATTCTGGAAGATGAAAAGGTGCTTGAAATTTCGTTGACCATTGGAAAAAATAAATGATACAGAATTTTATGGAAATAATCTAAGATTTACAGATTTGCCTATTTGGAAATACGGAGAAAGATGGACTGAAATGTTTTAAAAAATAAAACATGGGCAGTCATATTTCTATCTTCACAAGTTTGTGTTTGTTACTTACTCATCACCTGATTTACTATATTGCATGACTTAATAAAGTTTTGAGGTTCAGTCACATTTGTGGTTATTGATAGAATTTTTCCAGATTTGTAAAAGTGCTAGTATGCATTCAGGCACAGTTGTGGTTCACTGGTTTCCAGAAACCAGTCAGATTCTGAAAATTTAGAATATCAATATACTCTAATAGAACAGTCAAAGTAATAATTATCAAGAAGCCAATCAGCAAGTTTTCTAAAACTGTCATTGGTTTAAAGATAAATTTTCCAGTGAAACTTTTCAACCCTTGAAACTGTTGCAGCCACAAAATTTCAAACAGTTTTTTTCAACCAATTTATTTAAGATACAGATTTGTCAAGGTGTGATTTGCAGCATTTTGTACCTGGTGATGGGTAGTGTGATGCTCTCATTAGTCGACAAATAATTTGAAGTCTGTTAATCAGGAATTTCAGTATCATTGTTATGAACCTTATCTGCAATTACAAACGGTGACATCAAATTTGAGGATAGTGGGGTATTTTTTCATGCAGTCATCGAATTGAACGTTTTTAGTGGTTTGTTCTACTTTGAATCATTAGATTATGATGAGAGGTAGTAAACGTGTTGTGGCAGTGCCAAAAGGGACTGTCTAAAGAAACCCGATTAATACTAGTGAATGATCTGAAATATATACCTCACTCTTTGCCCTTGTGTGAATATAGTGTTATCATAGCTAAACACCATCTCTCCCAATACCTCTCTGTACAAGGTACCCCCACTATTTCCACCATATTTATATTGTGACGTAATTACGGATAAGGTTCACTGTATTGGTTGATTAATAATATCATAGATCCTTGACCTTTAGTGACCTAATTGGGGAAAAATTAATTGTACATTACCAGATCAGATATCAGTATTCTAATATTACCTGCTTGGCAAATCTCATTAATTTATAATACAAGCTCAAGGTTCTTGCAACTACTTTAAGCACACACACACACACCCAAGAAAATGTATTGTCAGAATTGCCTACTATTCAAACAATCAGTTCTATGGCTATTCTCTAGGTCATTGAGTAGTATATCTGCAGGTATAGACAGTCTCTCTTGATTTTTTCACTACTTTTTTGCTATTCCCTTGTTTCACTACTACTTTTTAAATCCCTTGATCCTATAAATTTCCACTACTTGTTCCATTGTAATGCTTTGTAACATTTAGCTGTGATACTACATATTCTTTCTACAGGCACAGCATTACTGAACTATTACAACAACTAAACCTGGACAGAGTGATGATCACAATACCAGTAAATGTGACCGGCACTGATCGAACATTGTGGAGTAATGCACCATGGAATCTCATATAATACCCACCATACAATATTTTTATAAGCTCTAAGCTTGTTGCTATGAAATTGTTTTATATTGATAAAGAAAAACAAATGCTCTTTATTAAAAAGAGTTTAAAATAACTCTACAATAAATACTCCAACAGCATGCTACTATAATGTACAAACACAATACACAATAATATTAACCCGCGAAATTTGATGTTATAATACTGTGCTAACTCTTATCATCCGACGAGGAGTCACTGCTACTATCGTCCGATATACACAATGTGGAGAGAATTAGTTGCTGTACAAACAGACTACGATCAGCTCTTGCCTTCTCTTGCGTTTCTCTCTCTGACTCGGACAAGTCTGGAGCAATACATCTGTAAGAACAACATCAAGTCTGTGAGCCAGCTTCTTTAAGTTTTAAATAAGGTGTGCTGATTTCAAAGGGTCTAAATGTGTACAAGCTGATACAAATGGGACCATGAACAATTATCAAGATCCTTATTAAAGAGGTTTCCTGACTTTAGGACTCTAAATTTACTGGTGTGCACACTAATACAGTGAAAACTGGCCATGGAAAATGTACCAGAGGTATCATTTATGTACACAGAGACCTGCCTGATGTGGCCAATTGCTTAATAAGGAAATTTTAACCCTAAAGGTGGCCAGAATGGAACGGATTTTCACTGTACAAACCTGATTACTGAGGTGTCCTTAATAAGTAGCAAGGTACCTAGCCTGTTTTCAAGAGTCTAAATGTATGTACATTTGAGGAGCACAAAGGTATCTACATTTCAGGGGGTCTTTATTATGCAGATCTACTATACAACACAGCACAATCAAGTTGTACCAGTAGATAGTAGGGAATAAAAATCAATCACAGACCAATCAGACATGTCACAAAATGCAGCCGACATCTTCAAACAATCTAACCCAACCAAACTATGGGGTCATCACTGTGTTGTCTCCTTGCATGCCAGAGGTTAGCTCTGCAGATACTATGTCTGTTCCCTCACTGTCACAAACAGCAATTGCATTTCACTGTATCAAGAACACAGTTTAGTATTTACATTTTAAGCTATATGGGATAGTTTGGAACAAGCCTGAGACAAACAACAGGAGTGTGGTCATCAACAACACCGTAGTCATCAACATGTTCTATTTGCTTTATTTTATGTCCAACCCCTCTCTGCTTGAGAAAGAAACAATGTCAATGAATTTTTATGATATAAAGATGGCACAAGTGATTAAATTAGCTGTAAAGTGCTACACAAACAGTGCCTGTTAGTAAATTCATTACAGGTAGCACATCAAATCATCTAATAAAAGAGTGTGAATTCAATTACAAGTCACATGTTCTACCACATATATACCGGTGGCAGAAAACTTTGGCATCATAAAACATCGGTGAATTGTCCTTTAATTCACCCATTTCTTCTTTCTGCCAAAGTTTATTTCTGGTTTATTTCTGGCTGTTGTTAGCAAATACCAATGTGTAGTGACACGTGACAAAACAGGGCAATTTACCGAAGTTTTTTCGCCAATCACTATTCACCAAAGTTTCCTACTATATGGTACCACTGCTGTTCACCAAATTACAGTGAAACTTTTTTTACCACTAATTATGAGAATGTCAAAACATAGCTAAGGTGTATTTCATGACTTTATTAATAACACCACTTCATTATAGTGGCCGTATTTTTGGTCCCATTGATAGCCTGAGGTTGTAATGTGTATATTCTTTTTATTACAATGAAACTTAGACACCTCAGTGATCAGGACACTGGTCCAGGTAAGAAATCAAGGATGCTAATAATACACTACAGTCAAAAGGTGTTGAGAATCAATGGCGTTCACTGTAATAGGGTACCACTGCTATATTGTGAGTAATAAAGTACACCAATTGATCACACCCATGCATGCACACACACACACGCACACATGCAACAGAAGCTCACTTTGACAATAAATATGGTGATTGTTCTTGCAATATTGCTGGTATATCAGCTGACAGTGGTGGAAACACAGCACCTTGTGACAGCTGGTCATAAGCGTATACTTCTCGTGGAGGCAGGACCTGAGGCTGCGATGTACCACTTGAATAATTAGCAGCTATCTTGCGATAAAATGGACGTCTGGATGGGGATCCTCTCTCAAACTTCTCCTGTTGACTGATCAACTGTTGTATCTGTGATGGGTGGGAGGCAAATGGCGACGGATCATCACCATGCCGGCTACCAGGCCCAGATAACTGTGATAAAAGCTCAGCGATGGGATCACCACTACTGCTATCTTGTGGTGACTGCTGCTGTGATTGCTGTTGTTGTTGCTGTGATTGTTGTTGACGATCCTGTGGCAAGCCGTAGTAGCTGTAGGGGCTTCCACCATTGCTGGCTCCACCTCCACCACTGATGTAACTTAGCACCTGTCTGCGACCACGCCCCCTGACTGAATGGAGAAGCCTCCGTACATGTCGTGAACTAGGATCACCCTGAAAGTGAGATGTGAACAATCAAGGATTACAGTGGCAATTAGTAAAAGTACCAAATTACATAACTTCAAACAGTAAAATTTTCCATGTACTGTACAGGCAAAAATTTAACAAATCAGAAAACACTTTCAAATTTACTTTTGATAGTTTTGCTAAAAATGGCACTGCTTTGAAAACCAGAAATTTTTTGAAAACCAGAAAAACTTTGACACTATAGAGGGTTTGCACGCGAAAAGTATTGTGGCGCAAATTATAAAAATGCTTAACAACCGTTGCTAGTCTGACATTTGTGAGGTTTACTTTTCAATGGCACGCAATGGGGCGAATGCACTTATTTCGTCACCACGCTTTACCAAATAAGAGAATCTCTGTCAAAAGCTAGGATAAGGTTAGAAACAAACATTCAATACTAGCACTAAGTTGGACAAGCGTAATATCAATTTTTCGTCGATTAGTCACGAACCCTAACTCTTTGTACAATTTTGACGACGGCTATCCTAGTTTATACAAGTGACTAACCTAGCGAACGTGTTCCATTCTACACTGAACCATTGAGATTGGCCGTAGCCCTCACTCGCGTACCTCACAAATGTCTGACAAGCAACGGTTGTTAAGCATTTTATGAAAATACGTCATAACACATCACGCGTGCAATCCCTCTATAATTCTATAACAAAAAAAACTCTGAATATACATACAGTGACAAATTAATGATAAGACAAATTACACAAAATGTTCAGCTAAAAACAACCAGGCAGAGCTGCCCATCTACAAAGTTATTTTAGTAGGCTATTTTAGAAGTTGTGAAATGATGTCATTTTTAACCTTGCAATAAAATACAGGAAAGTGAAGATCCCTTTCATTGTCCCCATTCCCGCCTGATCACACATAATAAACAGCTGCAGGAGTTGAAGACTATGATACATAATAAACAGTTGCAGGAGTTGAAGACTATGATACATAATAAACAGCTGCAGGAGTTGAAGACTATGGTAGAGGGCCTATCTAAGGAGGTGGTCTTACTTAAAGCCACAGTATCTGAAAATCAACCAGTTCAATCTTCTACTTCTCAGCAACAACTTCAGCAAGAAACACAGACAACTTCCAACGATTTTGCTCCTACTTTAGGCAAACAAACCCAGCCATCTACTACCACCAAGATGATGAACAGACCAATGAAGGAGACCATAAGTTCAATGTGGTAATTTACAGCATAGATGAATGTAGCAAGGAAACACCTAGGTGTGAGCGACTTAGATAAAGTTACCACTATAGTCACTGAAACTGAAAGCAGTATAAATCCTTTATCTATAAGAGACATTTTAAGACTGGGTAAATACCATGATCAATCTCAGAAACCTCTTGTCAAATTCAACAGAGCTATTGATACATCACTGTTATTATCTAAAGCCAGTAAGTTTCCCAAGACATAAGGATTAAACCAGACATGTGTCAAGAAGAACAGCATATTGAGTCACTTCTCTTAAAGGAAAGATGGCATTTAATTCAAAAGGGAACACAGCGTAAAACAATCAAAATACACAGCAATAATTCAAAACAAGTTGTACAGAGAAGTTATTAATTCAATCTTTGTCCATTCTCAATCTTCACAAGCTAGAGCTAAGATGGATACCCCATAACAGTTGACTAGCCTCTCAATCGCTAGATTGCACGCACCACAATTAATTAACAGTTAATGATATTTGCACACATAACACACTTTTATGTGTACGTTTACACTCGCTTGTCGAGTTTTGTACATTACATGAGTATATAATAGAAACCAAGAGTGTTGAATGGTGTATTAGCCCGTGATTAATGACTGCGTAAAGTAACACAGATATTTCAGTAACTATTCGTTTACGCAAAATGGTAATTTGAAATGCGTACGTGGCAACGGGTCTTTGTTCGCCAACTTTCCATGTTATTCAACCAAGTATTCAACAGTTATGGTACAAAGGAAGTGTAGTAAGGACCCAAGATAACTCCAGCTTGCTAAAACAGCAGTTGCACAAACAAGCATGGTGTCACGCCTTCAGGGATCCGCTTGGCAGTGCCAGAACTTTAACATTAGCCAATTCCCTTTAACGCTATCATGTTTTCGCTTGATTTAGTGGCCAAATTGGGCTAAACACAGCAACCCATAATGGAAATGAAAATGAACAATTACTGAAATATCTGTATTATTTTATGCAATCATTAATCATGGGGTAATACACCCGTTAGATACTCTTGGTTTCTATTATATACTCTTGATATAGTTAATTAATTAATTAGTCTGGAGGTTTTCTTCATCTTCCTAGTCTAGTGTGATCGATCCCCAACTAGGGCACATCCCACGCCACTCCAGTGTTATAGTGTGAAGTACATTGTATAGGATGACTTCTTGGGTGTTTATTCATACCGTTTTCTCTAGTGGGACTCCTCTCTCTGTCTTTCTAGTTTGTCAACAAAGATACTTACTGCATCTGTTGCCTGGCACAAGATCTCGCATGATTTATATTTAGCCCAAGTTTTAAAACTAACCTATTCAGTGGGTTTTAATGGGCTTATTGTGGCAATGTCATGTACTTGTCATGTTTTATCAATCGAGAGGTATTTCAGCATGTAAGGAGGTCCAGTGTGCTTTTCAATACAAAACCATTGGGCTCACATGCATGCTTCCAATCTCCTCCGCATTATATGGAATATGGATACAAGTACTGTCAGGCAACATTATGCTTGCACATCAATACTCCATATGTAGGTACTGCAGAATGGGACCTGCTGCAGTGATGTTGCCGTCATGAATAGGAATGGGAGATACAGTTCATTTTGAAATTTTGGCAAATTATTGTCAAGTAGGATCATTAGGATACAAACCACTTGTGAAAAACAAACACCACTCACTAACCACCAACATAATAGTCTATATGACCAATGTTCTTGTGTTTAAATTTCTCAGGAAAGCTACTTAACTGGGTGGTGTGCAATATTTAGAAAAATTTCTAATGACTATGACCCTGATATCAGTTTTATTACCTTGTAACATTTAATACCACAAAACTAACACTACATTAGTAAGCTGAAAGTATTATTAATAACAAAAGTTAGATAACGATATATTCACCAAGTACCAAACCCAAATAGAACCATTCAAAACATATATTATGTGACTGGGTTAGACGAAACCTGGCTAACATGCATAAGAATCATTAGTACAGGGATAGAAGCATATTGTACTGTAAGTTCCCAGTGCTTAAAAAATACTTAGGTACAATTTGGTAGTTTACTAGTGTAGCAAACCAGTTATAGCAAAAACACAATTCTGATTTTATGCACATGAAAGCCAGTGATCTGGTAACATTAAACTTTCTTATTAATGCCCCACATTATCAAGTATCGTGTTACACCAGAGGAGGTTGGACACGATATAAACGCTTCTGAAATTTATTACTATTAATTGCATATTTCTAATGTGACGAGGAGTAAGTGATAGAAGAAATGTTTAGCAATATCCACACCACGTTACCTTGTGCTTCTTCAAATTGAACAGCATATTCTTATTGCAAGACTGCTGTGCGAGTTTCTAATTATCTTTTCAATTATCTGTGAGGCCAAGCTAGCAGCGTCCGCTCTTCTTTTTCATTACCCTGGGAGGCTTTGTTAGTATGCACATTGCTTTCTTTGCCAATTATTGTGCTAAAATACACATACATAAGGCGTCCCTATAGTATTTATTACACATGGATTCCACCCAGCAAACACTTACACACGTGATCCCATAGATTTCAAGAGCGATTTACGTGCCTGGAGTAGTGGGGTTGACCGGCTGAATAGACTAAACTTGAAGTGCACTCTCGAATGGTGTTTGTGAAAACTTTCGTGAACGCTTGGTTAAACTTTCAATACAAAATGTATGCACTCACGTGTATGTGTCCAACCTCTTCTGGTGTTACACCGTGGATTATGCTAGCAGTAACTATAGTAACATACCATCCAGTCAAGATCTCGTAGAGCACGATGATCCATGCTTAGGTGAGCCAGGAAATTATCTGTTAAATGATTAGGGTCGCTGCCAGGCTGAGCTGCACACACTGGACAAATCTGATACAACACACAACAGCAATGATGTACAATACAGTGTGCAGTAATTAGACCTCACCACTTCCTGGTGCATGCCTTGTGAGAAGGAGTGGTGTCTGTTAACATGAGCGTGTAACTGTGACTCAGAGAACCCCAGCTTGCCACATAGTGGGCACGTGAAGGATTGCGGGTGCTGTGTTGCATGGCTTTCACCAGTATAATGTAACTCTACATAAAGGCAGGGACAGTTAATGGAGACTAAACCATAGTATATTTTACCTCCATCCACTTTAGTTAGAATACACTGCATAGGATGTGAAGAGTCATGACGACCGTTACTGCTGCCCTCCGCATTGTTATCGTAACACTCCGAACAGAGGTCAAAGTCGTAACAAATCAGACACTTGTAACGCTTGCCAACAAAACTACCCTTACTACACGCGTCACAGCTTACACCTGTCAAAGAAACACTATGTATTCTAATCTATTCACTCAGCTTCAACCCACCAGTATGACGAGACATCTCCGTACGAAATATGTGACTAAATATCGAATATGTCTGCGTAACATTTACAAAGTAGTAACAACATCCATAGTACCCAAACTCAACCTTATTAAATACTAATGATAACCCAAAGACACTTCTCACGGCCACGTATACAATCAAATCCGTTCAGTAAATTTCTCCGATCACACGAGGCAGGCACATTCCCTTACGTCACACCTAAAATTTATTTTGATCCATGGACCGATAAAAATTTGAAAGGGTTGACGCCCAAAAGGGTGGGGCACAATATTTTACTAAAAGGGTTGTAGTGAAGATGAAGGCCCGATACGCATGGGAGAACTATCAACGTGCGATAATCGCATTTCTCAGTATACTGCTTACTTTCCTGGCATTTCTGTGCCTGATAATAGTAGGAGGTGTGCCTGATTGGACGCGCATCAACTTGGAAGATCCAAGCGATGTTGCTGAAAAATCACACATCACGTTTGGGCTGTTCAGAGGAGAATACAGAATTGACTCGGGCTTTTCAGACATCGCAAGAGGAGATGATTTTAATGTCGGTGAGTAAAATCATTGAGAAGAAAAGTGTAAACCAGTGACACTTTTCAGACGACTACTTGGGAAATATTCTGCCAGTGTGGAGGCTGGAGTTGACGTTCGCTCTCGTTGTGGTAGCGTTCGTAGCCTGCATTCCTGCCATGTTCTTCACCTTCCTTAGTACCTATCAAACAGTAACAACTGTATGGAAGGGACCAGTGGTTGCCTACCTCTTCAACCTTCTAGCAGGTATAACTTGATATTTGACTGACCAATGTGATTTATTAACTGTTGACTTTTGCTGCTAGCTTTCTTTGCCTTTTTTGCTGTGGGAGTGTACATTGATTTCTTTGTGTGGGATTTGGGGAATGGTCATTCAGTGTTACGAGCACAAAGGTTTGACCTAACTCAGAGGGTCTTCATAACAGAGACCACTTTGAGATGGTGCTTCATTGTACACTGTGTGGCATGTGGTCTACTCCTTACATCAGTTCTGCTCTGTTGGAGACTCATTGTAATACTGCCAAGTTTTGCTGGTCCAGTAAGTGTGTTTAAGAGCGAGCAATCATTGACAGGACAAGACAACTACCAGAAAACACAGGTGCATCAGATGGAGTTCCAGCAGTCAATCCAGGTTAACACCTTACCAACTTCTGTGAGCTTCCAACAAAGACCATCGGTGACTTCATATGAAGAATCCAGCGTCCTTTACTAAAACTACTTTTGCACAATGTACACTACACACACCTATGTATATTTAGATAATTTTTTTCAAACAATAAATTAAATTTATAAAGAACAACAGTACAGAAATATACACAAGATATTTTCATTGTGGTTTTACAAATTATACTGAAAAGCATTAGACTAGAGCTGTCTACTGGCTGTACATTTGGTTGAATGATCACCTAAAAACGTGTGTCTACGACGTCCCAATGAAGGGCAACGTTTCTTAGTTTCACCACTCCAAGACTTTGAACGTTCGGAGAAATGTCTATACTCTTCTTTGTGGTTGTCGTCTATCATAGTACAATATTCCTCTGGCTCACAGAATTTCTGTCAAGACAAGATATATTATGGTGTATGACAGTACAAATACTCACTGGAAATTGTTCATAAAATGACTTGTATCCACCATGAGCCAGGTAAAGCTCTGGGTAGTACAACTTGGGAAAGTCTGCCAGACCATTTCTTTTACGGTCCATCTCACGCAAGAACTTCAGCATCCCTGGGCCCCTCTTTGAGGAGAATTCACAGTGAAATATATAAACGTTTCTGTATCCTTCACAAGAGTGCTGTAGTCCTGAGTCTGGTAAGAAATATTTTAATAAATCATCTTTATTCCAGATGTTGATAGCCCCCTAAGGGTAACACAATATAAAAACCAATACACCCCAAAATATTGGAATACCTTAATATGACCTCCATTATGTTCATATGGAAATCTACAATCAACAATGGTGTATGAATTGACCAAGTGACTATAGCTACCAGATAAGACATCCGCCACCTAAGTTAGTAGTAGCACCTATAGTAGTCTACTGAACATTATTGATGGCAACCAACTTACTGTCTGTGGTGATATACACTTCAAGTCTGGTGGACTAGCACCTCTCTCTATTGGTAAACAGTAGGGTTTTGACTGATCACCAATTAGTTCATCTTCATCTGTTGGAATGTAACCAGTACCACACACACACACACATGCACACACACACACACACACACACACACATGCACGCACACACACGCAGAGTCTTATTACCTTGTGTTGGGGTATCATGGGGACGTACCACACATGAATAAGACCTTACAAAAGGAACAGCCTGTTGTTGCTGCTGCTACAGCCAGTATAATATAGCATATACCGATATATAGTACTAGTCACCCTAGGTGATATGCTAGTAGAGTTTCCTGGTAGACTCTCAGTAAAAGATGAAGGTGTTTTCTTTGCTGCACTTTCATGATGAGGTGAGAGGATATACCGCTACACAGCTGAGATGTGACCCAGGACAATAGTCAGCATATCTTACCTTTGGTGGTCTTATGACGTGTTGATGGTCATCAACAGAAGACACACTTAACTGCCGATGGAGCTGTTTACCAAACAGACAAGGCTTGGGTCTAACGGGAGTTGGCTTTAATACAGTAGGAGAGTTAACCTACCCAACAACAAATTTAATGGTAGAATGATTGTACTGATATCAGTGCTTACTGCATTGACAAATTGTGTAGTAGGGGACATTAGGAGGGCACCCAAGGACTGTAAAGGAGGGCTTTCCTGTGAAAAAAAATCATATGTCAACAGACAAAAGATTAGCAGTTCACTACCTCATTAGTAGCCTCTGACAACACTTCAGGATCAAATCCATCACTGGGTGGAGATGAGAGAACTAGGTTGTCCTAGAAACCTCAAATGAACAAGACTAAACAATGCACACTTGACTAACAAAAGGAGAATTAATTTGCTTGTAGCTACTGTCCTCCATTGGGGATAGAGGGAAGCTGGGGAGTGATACTGGTCTGTCATGGAATGGTAAGGGTATTGGCATCTTAAAGACTCCATCACTCTTGTGCGTTTCTTGGTTCTCCTTAACAACAAAATGTGTCACAGTAGGAATGTATTAACAGTTAAAAGTGCTAACCTTGTTATCACTTGAAGAAGAACTGCACCTTAGCCTGCTAGCTCTCCTGCATAAATAAACATCAAAAAAGTGTCAATCGGGAAACCCCACACATTACTGTGGCCAATGAAGTCATATGAATGACATACCTAGCTTGCTTTATACATCTCCTCATGGGTCCACCACCAACCATTGATGAGTTGCTTGGCTTACCTCTGTAACACACATAGTAACAGATATGGACACATGGTAACATGCTGTCGTACATGCTACTCCCCAGGAACACAGAATCAAGAGATGACAAACTACCACCATCAACTGTGGGAGATACACCATCCCAACTACAAAACCCTACACCATATGACAGTCATAAGGGACATATAGTGTGGATAAAAACTACTCACCAGATTCATTGTCAGTTACTGGCGGGCTCTTCTCCTGTTTATCTAAAGACAATCTCCTCCTAGGAGTCAAACTGTCGAATTTAACGCGTAAACAAAAATTTACACTGCAGGGATGGTAGTGGGTGCTCTTACCAACTGATGTCTTCTTCATTGGGTGTACCCAACTCCATACCTGGGCTGAAAACAGACGTGACGGGTTTGTTTCGTCCATCCATCTTTGAAGTCGAGTTGAGCAAGTCCCCTTACTAGCCACGTTATCTTATGGCGTCAAAAAGTGGTGTTCACGATTATGGCGCGCGATCCTTGTACAAAAAATGAAGTGAACGAAAGTGATGGCAGCTGTCAATCATCAACTACCATCACCCTCCGTTTTTCAAATTTAGCGTTTTTATTTAGCACGCTTCTGCGCATGCGTGCACAAGGCGCATCTGGGGAAATCCCTTAAGTCATCAGCCGCGGAGATTTACGAAAGCAGCTAGCAGCGGTATCACACATTCAAGCAGTAAACGTATCAGTGAGTATTGTAGTCTGGCTATCTCTATATAGCTGCGTCCTCCACTACTAACTATAGTGGTTTGTGTAGTGGTGGAAGCCGCCATACAGGGTGGGATATTTAATTTTGACAAGCATATACTTATTTACTGGGCAGTCTGGTCAGAGATAATAAACAAAATGCCCAGGAAAAAAAAAAGAAACCGCATACAGCAGAATTAATATACGGTTAATTATTGGTTAGGTATAGTAGGGTCCGCAATCCGAAAAATCAACTTTTACAAATCGAACCCCCTACCATTGTGGGATGTTCATTGTGGTATCCCATTGCTAGATCCACCACGAAACCGGAGGCACGATTGTCGTCTTCACCGAAATATCAATTTTAGTATTTCGTGAGAAGCAAAAATTATTTTTAAAATTTTGTGCTCCACACAAAGAACAGGATAGAACTTACTGCTTAGCTAGATATTATCTAGAGTTAATGTAGTTTAAAAGTTCGCACAGAAATAAGCAAATGATTCACTGGATTCCCGGCACAGGATTGCTTTCTCTCGAAAAGCAGAAAACGAAACACAAATTTTCGAATTCAAACTGCCCTACCAACCAAGACAAGAAAAGCCAACTCTTCCTCATAGTGATGTGATAAGGTTGGATGCATAGTCTGTCTATGCTGTTAGTCTGGAAAGGATCTGAGACTTCTCACCATCTGGGTGAAGAACGTCAAAATTTCGTGCGTCATTTCAAGGGATTCTCTCAATGGTACCAAAGTGCTTTCCAGTACTTCTGATGCCACAATGGTCACTTAATTTTGTTTAGAATGATGATAAATGATGGATCAAAACGTTTGGTAGTAGTAGTTGGTGTTTCTGTGATTTCATATGATGCAGTATACCAGCAGCTCACCAGGAGCTCCACCCAGCTCGAATCAAAAATGAAAGATTTTGTGCTTTTTTCGTTTTTTTTTTATGTTTTGCAGCATAATGGTGATGTAGGGTGATCTAGTGAAGATTTGAAGCTGCTGTGGAGCGTGAGAGGTGAAGTCAAATTTGGGCGATTTTGCTGCCTCCCTTGATACATAGCTTAGAGCGAGGCGTGGAAGCCTTGGATGAAATAATAATTGACAACCGCTGCTACCAAATGTTCAGGGACATCTTTTGCCATAGTTTTAGCTTATAATTGATGATTTTTGTGGCTGCAGAAACGCTGGAAATGACTAGAAAGCGTGACACAATTCTTTGATGCTGCAGAAAATTTTGACGCTCGTCACCCAGATGGTGAGAAGTCTCAGATCTTTTCCAAACTAACAGCATAGACAGACTATGCACCCAACCGTATCGAAACACTATGAGGAAGAGTTGGCTTCTCTTGCCCTGGGTGGTAGGGCAGTTTGAATTCGAAACTTCGTATCTCTTTGTCTGTTTTTTCAAAGAAAGCAACCCTGTGCCGGGCACCCAGCAAATCATTTACTTATTTTTGTGCGTACTTTTCAACTACAACAACTCTGGATACGATTTGGCTAAGTAGCAAGTTTCATCCGGTCCTTTGTGTGGAGCACGAAATTTTAAAAATAAATTTTGCATCTTGTGGGATACTGAAAACAACATTTCTGTGAAGACAACAATCGTGCCTCCGGTTTCATGGTGAATCAAGCAATGGAATACTACAATGAACATCCCACAATGGTAGGGGGATTGATTTGTAGAAGTTGATTTTTCGGATTGCGGACCCTAGGTAGAGTAGCTCACCTAATATCGGACGGGTTCCAATATCGGACGCCATTTCTCCTAAACTACAATGAACATTCAAACATTCTGCACATGTCCAAGTAGGCCAATGTTTCATCAACTTGTGTACCAAGTTTCAGATCTCTCGGGTTCTTGGTCTAGGTACAGCAGTCTTTTGAAGACAAGTCCGAATTATACTTAAAATCGGAAAAAACGCTCAATTCAAGGACAGCCATTGTTTGCAGATCACACTTGCATTAAATCAAAAATTGCATACCTTTAGATTGTAGGGCTACTCATTTACTTTCTAAATATGTATGGTTTATTTCATTTAAAGTATTGTACTGATGAGTTATAGACCAAAGAAAAGAGGCTGTCACTGGAGCAATAATCGCCCTAACTCAAAATTGTAATCAATGCTTTGAAAATATTTTAAAGTGGATAATTGCATACAATTAATCATTTACAAGTTGTCAAGCAACTTTTCCAATAAATTCACTGTCCTCCAGACTTAAAGTATTGCAGGAATACCGAAACCCTCTAATAGAGCAGTCAAATATCCTAATATAACAGTCACCAATTTTTTGCAAAAAGGTGGTGTAAATCAATTCTACATAATGCTGATATGCTTAAAATGTGGTTCTACGTACTTTTTGTTTTAGAGTTTTAGGCTTCAGCTGAAGTGATTGACTTTTTAAAGTTAGGGTGTTTGACAGCTATATTAAAGATTTTGCTATTTCTGCAGTCATGTCTGCAGTATTTTATGTCTTTATAGTGTTGGATTTGCAGGAACTAGTGTTTAACAACTTTCAGTACACAATCGAAAGCAATCATCCACCTTGTATGCATTTTCAAACCATTTTTTCTGATTTTGAGCAAAAATAGCTAGGGCGATTATTGCTCCATTGACAGCCTCTTTTCTTTGGTCTATAACTCATCAGTACAATACTTTAAATGAAATAAACCATACATATTTAGAAAGTAAATGAGTAGCCCTACAATCTGAAGGTATGCAATATTTGATTTAATGCAAGTGTGATCTGCAAACAATGGCTGTCCTTGAATTGAGCGTTTTTTCCGATTTTCCGTATAATTCGGACTTGTCTTCAAAAGGTTGCTGTACCGAGACCAAGAACCCGAGAGATCTGAAACTTGGTACACACGTTTATGACGCATTGGCCTACCTGGAGATGTGCAGAATGTTTGAATATTCATTGTAGTTTAGGAGAAATGGCGTCCGATATTGGAGCCCGTCCGATATTAGGTGAGCTCCTCTATAGTTTGAAAAGGTGTGATTTACAAAGAATCCAAACCTGGATTACCCACAGTAAAATGAGATTTAATGTACAGAAATCCAGTGTCATGTGGTTTTGTCCAAAGAAAACATCAGGTAGTGCTTGTCCTCCAGTTCTAGTTAGTGGTAATCCACTTCAAGAAGTAGAAACACAGAAATACCTGGGAATTATATTCAACAAAGAATTAAAGTGGAGAGCACAGGTGAGAAATGTATGCAAGAAGATATCGTATTACCTGTACATGCTAAGTGTTAACCGGAAGTCACTAACATTTGAAGTCCTGAAGATGCTAACTGAGTCCCTGATTCTTTCCAGAATTGACTATGCTTTGCCTGTGTGGGGGCCACCTCTCAACAAATCACAAGTGGCACATCTACAGCGTCTACAAAACAGAGCGATTCGAATAACCATGTGTTTGAGAAAATATGATCATGTCTCTTTACATCATTGCCAATTAAACTGGCTACCAATCTCGCCCCCAGATTATGTTTAAGTAATCCTGTGCCATGTATCGCCACTACCATCAATGATAAACAGCCTCGACTCCTCAATCCTCCTATTGTGTTCGGAGCCGGGCACAGCATAGTTACAACACATAGTGTAAAGACTGTTTTGCCAACCCACCTAGTTACCATTTATCAACCACTAAAAAATATTTCTGTTCCTCTGCTACAACATGGTGGAATTCTCTTCTAAAATCTATTCCAATTGATTGTAATTACAATTCCTTTGTAATTCTCTGTCAAGGACTTTTATCTCAACACTCAAAGCAATTAATTGTGATTATAGTTAGTTTCTTGTGTCTGTATGTTTTTGTTTTTGTACTCTGTTGTATGTATGTGTGCTCCAGTAGGGAAGAACGGCTCTGCCGACTACTGTGAGGATAAACAATAAATCAATCAGTCGGTGTCATAGTCAGTTGTGTCTAGAATAGATGTGGATAAGTTGTTCCGTTCTTTGATTGTTCTTGAAAAAAAATGCCGGATTGTAGATGTGATGTGGTTGATACAGGTGGGAGAATGAAATGATAAGGGTGATAGTGTCGTGTGTCTCTTTTTACAGGTAGGTAGTAAGTTGGGATTGACAGGGATATATATTTGCAGATGAAAAATCTTGTGGAATAGTTGTAATCTTGAGATGTTTCGTTGAATTTGTAAGGTAGGCCAAGATAACTGATGTAACATTAATGATACTGAACTAGTTCTACTATAATCACTTGAAGTCCACCTAGCTGCTCTTCGCTGAATTGATTCTAATTTATCTCTATCACTGTTATAATATGGATCCCAAATAACAGAAGCGTACTCCATCTGAGGTCAAACCATTGTTCGATAAGCTGATGCCTTAACATTTGTTGAACAGTCACTTAAGTTACGTTTTAAAATATTTGATGCTTTTTTAACTGTTAAATGTTTGATATATGTTGCAACCATGATAATGTCTTGTCTAGCATGACTCCAAGATATGAGTGACTGTCAGTTTGTTTAAAGTGAAATGATGATGAATCGGTGAATGAGATGTAATACATCAAATTAGTACACATTTGGTGATATTCAGTCTCCAAATGTGTACTAACTACAAACAATTAACCAGACATAGCTAAATTATGTGTTAAATTATTAAACTTTTGCAGTGTTGTAATTATGTTGTCTGGTTAATTGTGTCTGGAATATTTGATCTTGTAAATGGTTATATGAGTTGCCTCTGGTAGGCCGGTAAGTTATTTCTGATTAGTGAGTTCCCTATTTCAACTTCAACAAGATTGTTAACAGTTTTGTAAATCATTGTGAGTCTTAAGTTGTTTGTAGATAGCATCTTTCCCTTACACTTATAAATAATGGATACGGGACAGGGGATTTGGGGACAAGGACACATTGATGGACCATGTACCTATTGAAATATTCTAATAGAGCAATCACTCTAATGAAACAATCAGAGAATGCATGAGCTTAGTTATGTTACTCATAATTATGATTTTTGGAAATTACCCTCATTACATAAGTTTAGATCTGCCCCTGGTTACAAATTTAGCTTCCTTCAACTGTTGTTATATGGAATTCCTATACATTTGCTAGCTTTTTAAAAAAAATCAGTAATGTAATTTCTTTTATTGCTTACTAGATAACAAGCATCTGCTCTCTGTCCCTTGCCTTTCCTTTAATCTTCTGGTCTTCTTCTGCTATATATGGAAATCCCACAGCTATTTTTTGAATTACTGCTTATACTGGATAGCTATACAAGTTGTAAGTCATGATTTGTACATGGCAAGTACTTGACTGCTCTATTAGAGTGTTTTGTTCTTTTGTGAACAGGTAAACCTGGTGGTGGGATGAGCTGGTCTAACACTAGACACATTCCCCTTGGCTGTTTATCAAAACTAATGTTACACATGTGTTAGCAAATTCTGCAATTAATATTGCAGTGTGTATAGCATATTGCCGTTAGATGAATTTCAACTGTTACGTTCTCATCTTCTTGTTTTGCTTTTATTATCATTTTACCCCCAGTGTCACCATCCTAGGTTGTCCTGTCATGCTTTTATCCCATCCTAGGTTGTCCTGTCATGCTTTTATCCCATACTAACTAAAAGTCTTACCAGTCTGGTACACTGTAAGAGTAGTCTCCTACCCAGACCGCTTTTTTCCCTTTTGTATTTGGGTGGGGGTAAAAAGGGTCTGGTGTAACTCCAATACTGAATCCACAGATTCTGGGGATTGTTTGAAGTGTGACAAACAAGTCACGAACAAGATGTTTTCTTGTTCCATTGCCTGTTGCAGCTACTGATGGATTTCTGCGACAAGTGCATGAAATACAAAAACATTAGTTTAACTTTGTTCGCAGCTTGTTTGCAGCTCTTCAAACAATCCACAGAATCTGGGGACTCAGAATGAAATGGCTATTGGAGTTACACCAGACCCTTTTCCCCCACCCAAATACAAAAGGGAAAAAATAGTCTGGGTACGAAAATACTGTCAGAGCAGGTTATACATTGCAAGGTATAGATAATAAATTGTAGACATTTTTGCTTCATTTGAATTAATAAACTGGGCAAATTTGTCAATACTGCAGTGGCTACAGGGGGTAGTTGTATAGTCACAGTACAGTGGCTATATTGGAATCACTAATAGCCCACTAGTACTACAAAGCTAAGGGCCACATAAACTTAATTATTAGTTTCTCATCCTCCTGTACTCAAAATAGCAGTGCGTTTTTTAGTTTTTACTGACTAGACAGCTGAATTAGCTAGCTAAAATTCAATTTTCTTAAACTGTACTAGCAACTATAAAAGGTGCTAATTGGCCTCCCTTAGCCACCAGTGGTGCAAAAAATCTAGTAGCTGTATTGATTTGTTCTGGCATATATGACTGCTTTAGGCCACATAAACTTAATTATTAGTTTCTCATCCCCGTCACATCGCTGTTTTTCCTAACTCCTTTCTATCAATGGCATGCAATTCCACCTTCGAACAATTGAATAGGCCTTGGACAGTTCAGATGGGGTTTGCCTCAAACAGGACCAGCAGCAGTATGCATATATCCAGTCAATGTACCCAATGACAACAACCTTATCCCAAGCAAGCATTCAGTATGATGATATTGACTCAGAAATTAAAGGGTTTGGAGTGGACTGAATCTTCCTCGGCCACCGATGTGCTTGCCATTCTGTGAAGGATGATCAAGTGTGTGGGCAGCTAGAGACATAGCTATTGATATGAAGGGTGCACATATTCCATGCAAGATGAGGTATAGTTAAATAGGAGATTAGGAAGTCACTTAGTACTAGGTTGGAAACAGTGGACCCTAAGACTGGGGACCCCTGCTTTCTCTAGCATTTTATTCATTACCTGAGGTCACCAATTTTCTTTTTCAGCTTATATACTGATTAAGAATTATCACTGCAGCTATAGCTTAGCATTTGCTATATATACAACGGTTTGGTATGATTGACTCAAGGGTTGACTGGGTTAACATTAGGGACCCGCCGATTATGCTGGTATAATTATGAGCATAATAGGTACCTGAAAACATTGAGCATAATGCTAGCATAATAGGTAGAATATTTTGTAACAGTATGAATTCTTGCTTATAAAAATAAGTATCACAGAAAGATCGATATACTCTAATAGAACAGTCAGTAACTCTAATAGAGCAATCACATAGCTGACTGTTCTATTAGAGTATATCAATCTTTTCTGTGATATGCATTTTGACAAGTAAGTTTGTGCTTCAGGTACTTATTATTTATCCATAAACTGGAAATTATTAGCAGAGCATGAGAACTGAGACATAAATAGTTGGGCATAATTTGAGCATAATAGGTAAGTATTGAGCATAAATGTAAGCATAATAGGTAAATTTTTGAGCAGTGCAGCATAGCATAATAGGTAAAATTATGAGCATAATCGGTGGGTCCCTAGTTAACATATAGACCTCTCCTATACCCGCATGTCAATAAATACTCAAACAAGTCTTTGTCCACTCTGTTCTAGGTATTTGATGCATGATCTTCTCTGGCTCCTCACCATAATTTTGTGTCCTGGAATTCTAGAGAAAAGTGGTCTACCCCCTGCAGAGTTAGGTAAAGAATTAATGTATAAATCCTATAATTACAAAAATATGAAAAGTTGCAGGTCAAATTGATCCCCACAAACATTCTGTTTCATGCACATTAAAGACGAAAAAAGTGTCAACAAGAAATATAGCTAAACTCTTGACAAGGAATGCTATTTTTTTTTTCAACTATGCAGCTCTTGTAAAAACATAAGATTGTGGTTCCTATATTCATAGAGGTAAACGATTTTCTGTTCCAAAACATCAGGACATTTAAATTCTCTACGTTCATATCCACGTAGCATATAGTTCTAGCACAAAAAGCAATATTATCAAATTAGTCACAAAAGGTGATAACCTTCTGAGTATCACAGATCCTACCAACATACTACATGTGCATGAGCTGAAACTGAGGTCATCAAGTTATTATAGGCCATTAAGAGTATCAGTGGCTAGCAAATCGATGTGTCATGCATGGTTGTAGATCATGGTTACAAGCTGTTTTTGAGTGACAGTGGGTGATCATATAATTTCTATCACATATAAATTATAATGCTATAAATCACAATGACATGACTCTTTCATTATATGTATATATATTTGATATTTGCATATTTTTATCACTGTGAACTAAATCCCTCCAATCAGATTCTGATGCTTAGAGCTACCCTGTCTATCACCTTATATAGTACAGTAGTACTATGCAATAATCAATATATCTAAGGTAATGGACAGCTAGTTACCGCTATATGCATGCAGAGGGGCCCCATTTTGCAATTTTACTTATACATATTCTTTGGGTATATAGCCAATTACCAGCAAATCACCCTAGGACTGTGGCATAATGTGACTGCAGCAAAGTTAGCAAGTTACATAAAATTGTAAATGAGTTGGCTATATATTAATATAACCTTTAAGGTAATGTTTCATGTGGGGGCATGTACATGATCAATAGATCAATTTAATTATTTAATGGACAAACCTAAACTGTCATCTCCTACACATGATTACATACAACAGAGGAATTTGTAGTATGTGTATGCATGGGTGTTACTCGGCATGTTTTAACCACTGGCATGTACTGGGATCACAAAATATGGCGCACAAGCTATCATGCTACTCATATTAGGCCATTTATTATTAATTTTATGTTTTAGATCCTCCACCCACATTGCAATACCTCACCATTACATTTGGTCATTATTATGAGTTTTCATTATTTCATCATCTCAATGTTTTATGATTGCATAGCTATAAGGAGTTATAAACAAACCTGCATACAGAAAGAGGCATAGAGAAAGGAAGGCTATAGTTGGGCTGGCTGAAGACCATGCAACCCTAATGTCAGTAGAAGGGACTTTAATAATAAGTTACTCTCCCTAGTGATTTTTTTCACAAATTAATAAAAATCAAATCAATCAATACAAGTTCAGATAATGATATTAAAGATTTTAATAGAGCATTCAGTTAACTCTAATAAAACATTCAGGCACATGTACAAAATTGTAATGAATGATGAGCCGCATGCTCACATTGGTTTAGACTAAGTTTCTGACCTGAAACATACAATTAACAATAAGTGGCCCACTTGCACACTGTATACAAGCTAGATGATAACACTGTCAGCTCTTGTATAAGAAAATTAAGGTAGCAATTGAAAATAGTGCATGCATTTATAACTATAGCGATGTATCTATGTGACTCACAAAACTATACCACACAAAGTAATGTGTTATATGAGAGTATTTGTGTGATAGATCTTACAATGAGGTGATGGATCTTATCTATCACCATAATTGTGATAGATCTTACAATTATGGTGATGTTGAGGGTACCTCTGTCTACTGAAACATTGAACTAGACTCTGCTATGTACAATTAGCTGGTGGACTGAAAACAAGCACATACCAGTTGACTTTGCATGATTTCTTAACTAAACAACTGCAACATGCACCCACAAAAGAATAGCTATATGATGGTAGATAGTATACTGTATAGGGATTAGCAGCTATAGGTTTGCACTATAAAGCCCCAAAAAATCCAGTCTCTGCGACTGCATGGCAGTATTGGTTATAGCTATATTGTAAATCAAGCCCAAACATGCATGCATGCATGATGCTCTTAAAACACAAGTTTCTATGGATTCAAAAAAGAGAGAGTAGCTACCCAACTGATGCCTTTATAGCCATACAGTTAACACTGTGGTCTTGCTGACACCACTTGGTTCCAAGACTGCATGACCACAGGTCATGAATCCATGCACCACTATACCAGCTGTGTATAACAACCACATGCACATGTTATGTAATAACTGTATAAGGAACTTATATAGTAAAATATTGCATGTCTGAGTGGATACAAGGCCATGGTGTACATGGTAGGTGGCTACAGCCACCCCATCCGCCCGTATAGCTCGGATTGCAAGTAGCAAAACCAAAATTAATTTTAATCAAATACTGGACTATATACAAAAGAGATAGTTTTCAAGAATAACTTTCTCAAGATTCAATCTTCAGGTACTTTTTAGTCAAAAAGTAGCTTAAAAGTAGACCTTTTGAGATGCACACATATAGCACTTTGTATTTTTCTTGGTAGCTACAGATTGCTATCTTCAGTACTTTTACAACTATATCACTATTCATTTACAACTAGCTATAGCTTTAATTCGCTTCAACTAGCTTTTGGCCACAACTACTAGCTCCTTTTTAGCTGGTGGTATTAGCTACATGTGCAGCTACTTGTGAGGCTATACTTGTTTTCAACTTTTGATTTAAATATACAAATACATATAGACTATAATATAACATCATGCACTGTCATCTCATGGTATAGTTAACCATAAACACGCCTACAGTTCCACATGCCTTTGCTAAAATTGCTGATTGTGATGCAGCTACTGCCAACACCGTTTTCGTTTGCACTGCCTACATAAATGCCTCAGGTGCGAGCGAGCAGGTGGTCGTTGAGAATTGACAACACCTTTAGCTGTGATGGTCCTTATTTCCCTGACATCCTTGCCTTGGTTATGAAATTCATTACAGCGGTGAACGACAGTTTCAATGATAAATGCGAAGTTCTTCTCTTTAAATTTTGGTTCTATCCACATTTTCTCGCTAACTTTACACTCTCGAGCCCCTCCCTTGCACGCATCGCATTTCTTTAAGTGTTGATAGTAACAATACCGACATTTCTGTTCTCCTCTCATCGATACAGTCTTCTTACAGAGATCAACTTCAATAGTCGTGTGGTGAGAACTCCACACACATGCTGATTTTTTCAACTTGCTTTTCCTTTTGCCAGTGGCGCTTTCCACCAGTCTTTGCGCGCAATCTTCGCACTTGAATATACCGTAAACTTTCACTTCGATCGGTCGAACTGGAACACTAGCAGGAGGTATCTTCAGCTTACGCAGATTATCAGCGATTATTTTGTCTTCTTTTTCTTTGCAATCAATGATAGGGTTGTGGTGCTGGTATGATTGTGGCATCTTCAGCCGCCTCGTCACGTCTTAATCAATCTCAATCGGTAGTAAATTTTATTTTAATGTAAACTGTAGCTATACTAGGGGCCAGGAGGCTATAGTACATCTGATTGCATGGATGACGTGGCTGCAGGTAGCTACTATTTTTGGAGATTACGTATTAGGGAATGATGCAGGGTATAATATCCCTAGTCCCTATGAGACCTATAGCCTATAAAAACTTGCACATTTCAGTACGCAAGCACATGACATGTACAGCTATTTCATTGCAGTAGTATTTATAGCTTGAGAATGGCGGCTTTTGATATAATAGATGAAGACATTGAGTGTGAGATCATTGGGGACATCATGATGGAGAATGACATTGAAGTGGATGATGATGATCCTAAATATTTGAAATATTTCACTGTCAAGGGTGAAGCATTGTTTGAGTGTGATGAATGTGACTCACGATGGTCCTCACACAACACAACTGTCAAAGTGGACCTAGCCAGGCAGCAGGTTTCAAGGAAATACATGCAAAAGTGTAAAAGTTGTGATTTCTGGGCCACTCCACTCTTTACAAGGGACCGTTTTGAATGCATTATGAATAAAGTTATAGAAAAGTATGAAAAGAGGGTAGATAATGATGGGCAGCTGTTTACTGCTGATGATCGTGATGGGTTTGCTGGGCACACACAGGCACCTCACATGGAGGAGTATTGTGAGAGGTGTAAGGAACTTGGAGGACCTTGTTGGAACACAGTACAACAAGACTATATTATTTAGCCTATATCTCCGAGGGCAGATGTGTCATGTATATACGTAGCTAGCTAGCAATATACATGTAGTAGTTGTAGCCAGTTTTGTACGGGTTTGATGATTGTACTCACTAGCATTAGACCACATAGAATATATGACTTATTGTAACCACATCCGCACATCCACATGTAACATGAGTCATGAGCGTGTATATATTTCATTGTATACCCCTAGTAATTTTCTATGAAGATTTAGTAATAACTATAACTGTATATGCATGCATGCAGGATCAACTATCGCAGTATGTTTAAATTTTGCACTTAATTGTAATTGTATCTGTGTGTTTATACTCCCTGTGAGGTTCTACACAGTAATAATAATAATAATAATAAATGTAGGTGCACATAAATGCTATAAGGTGGCAATGGGTTCCTGCTGTGTGCTACTATAGCTAGTGGACCAATGCTAACACATGAACTTCATAGTGCTACAAAAATATGTGCATTTTTACTGCATACTACTCTTAACCAATTGAATATAAAGTTACAGTGCAGACTATACAGATGGAAAACTGCACTTTTTACACAGCTACCATCTAGGTTTGCTATCCTGCATGCATGCCAGCATTTCATCACCATGTATTTACCACTGCATGTATCTTGAATGGGTAAATTCCCACAAGTCTGATTGCGGTTTATATAAATAAACAAGTGGGTATAAATTTTCCTGTGTACGGAACTTCATGCAACCACAAATGTGATCACGAGACTGTTATGTGCAATGCATGTGAAGCACTGTCTCAGTAGAAACTGAAATTTCTACTTCAGTGCTTCATGCACCAACCAGTATAGTACATACATGAACAATCAATGCATATTTATTGTAGTAAAAATGAATGTACATACTGTGATAATTTTTCAATTATCTGGTCCTTCATCAAGCTCGTTGTGTCACAGTTATAGTTCTATCCTTGCATGGTTTTAGTGACACACAATAGCGTTCATTTACTCCACACATGCACACACACTATACACAAACACTAGACATGCATACATATGTGTGCACACACAAACAATGTATAAAGCAAAGATTTTGGCTACCATGCTAACACAGTCATGCCTACTCAGTGATCCAGCACTGGGACACTTGTTCACTACTCAGGTGCTGTGAGTCAGCGTAGACAAACCTCTTCTGGAACAAGACTGGTAATCTGCACCCCTAAGGAGGCTGTACCATGTCTCACAGATAAGGTATGAGCACCCGAATTAAGTCCACCTGAACTTTAACCCGTTGCATGAGACATGGACACTTGGCATCTTTATCCCCAGATAATTAAATACCAGGTATCTATGGATGACACAGCTGGGTGGGCTGCTTCCTTCAGGTCCTTAACAGCTGAGTGGATTGGAGCAATGTGAATAAAGTTCTAATAACATACCAAGAATTGAACCTGAAAATTTTTGATCCCACTTGCAATTGGCTGTGATATCACAGAGATACACCGCACACAAGCATGCGTACAAACACACACACACAAAGCTTTAGAGCAAAGCCTTCGGCTACCATGTTAGCACAGTCACACCTATCCAGTGAACCAGTGCACTACTCAGGTGTATCAGCATTGGCAAATCTTCCTGGGGCAGAGCTAGTAACCCACAGGAGGCACCTGCATGGACCTTCACCCATTGTGTGAGACATGGTTCCTTGGTACCCATTGATGTTACAGCTGAGTTGAGAGGGTTGCTTCCTCAGTTGACACCTGGTCACCATGCAGACACACACATAAACAAATGCACACACATATAACCTACTGTTATGTTGATAACAAGTAGATTTTGTATAATCTCACACAATTGTACAATCACGTACAAAAGAACTAAAAGGCCTACTACAACACATTTCTGGTACAACCGGAATACAGTTACAACTCTATTACGCATGCGTGCAACTACAGGAAATTACTATATGTCAATACACCACACCTACATCCTCATACATACACTACTCAAGCTACACACGCTAAAGAATGATGTAAGCCCTGTTGTTAGCTTGCAAAGTCAGCATGAGGGAACCGTGACTCTGCTTAGTCTCCACCCCACACAGTCGAGGATACTGCCAGTTCTGCACTGGTTACCACATGTCATACACATGCACATGTTACACATATACATACCATGTTCTATACTCTACAGGTGTTATTTCATATTAATTTTGTGTAGTATCATATTAAGCAGACACACAACTTGCATATGCTGCACAGTCATGCTACTTTTGCACACGCGTGCGGACACACTTACACCACACTACACATGCACACACACACACACACATGCACACACACACACACACACACACACACACACACACACACACACACACATGCACACACACACACACAAAAGCCTTCAGCTATACTGTGCAGGCACCCCAGTGAACCAGCACTGGGACACCTGTACGCCACTCAGGTCGACACAGGCAAATCCTACTGGGGCAGGACTAGTAACTTGCAGGAGGCTGTACCATGTCTCACAAGTGAAGGTGTGGGCACCCGTAGTCCCACCTGGACCTTCACCCACCATTATGTGAGACATGGACGCACACACACACATGTACATTATGCACATGCATACGGTGCAGCACACATGAAGCATGTCTATTGCTATACACAACACATGCAGCACACCACCATGTATGGATAACAAACTAGGCTTATTATGTAGTACTCAGTGACATGTACCAAACAGCCAATAACAATTTGTGCCATGCTGATTATATACAGTGGACTATAATCGTATAGTACCATGGCAGCTAACTCAGCTGCTCCTCTTAATCTTAATATAAGCTAGCTACATTCACCTTGTCAACATTACTAATCAAAACCATGTAGTGGATTTAATTCCAATGGGAATTCCCATTACATCATTCACACATGATTATTATCATGTATATAAACACTCAATCAGTCACAACACGTTTAGAAGAAGCTCACTGGAACAACACCCTGGATGAAGATGAAGAGTGTGAGATCATTGAAGAAATGATGTAGCAAAAAGGCCAGAAGTATACCGTGATGATGAGAAGAACCTGAAGTACTTCACAGTGAAGGGAGAAGGGTTATTTGAGTGTGAACAATGTGACTCTCGGTGGACGTCCACAAGACAACCATTAAAGTCAACCTCTTTCTGCAACATGTCTCAAAGAAGTATCAGCAAAGATGTAAGGAGTGCGATTACTGGATGAAACCTGTCTTTACCAGTGATCAGTTTGAAGACATCATTGATAAAGTCTCAGACAAGTTTATGAGCAGCTAGTAGATTCTGATGAGGAATACTCTGGTAACCCACAAGCACCTCACATGAGGGAGAATTGTGAGATGGAAGTACCTTGTTGGATTTGAGAGCAGTTCATTAAGACTTCATTTAAAACTAACAAACATTATACAACTATCATTCTAGCTATACCACAAACACTATAGCTCTGCAGCTATGCATGACAACCAGCCAGATTTGCTATCTTAATTTGCATAAGCCTTCATGTACTCATGGCAGTCCGAAGTTTGCTTTTGCATGTAAGGCAAAGTGTGTACTTTTTGCCTATATATGATAAACACATCTTTGTATGAAGGCAGTTGATATAATGGCAGTGTAAGGTTGTTGTATAACTTTTGAGCTGAACGTACATAGCTACAAAGCTAGCTATGTGGTCTGGCTGCATTGGCAAATCAGGTTCAGACAACTGAAGTACTCAGGCTGCGCACCAGAGAAACTCTACCCTCCACTCCATTAGCAAGTTCTCTTGTCAATGGCACAAAACTCTGATGACAGTTTGTGCATGTTCTGTATATGACTCAAATGCACCAGAGTCATAGTCATGCCCAGTGTTTAATGGTCAATAATTACTAGAGTCATGTACTCAACATGTAGTCTCAAGTGTACAGCATGCACTTCAGTTATCATATGTGCACACTAAATAAAGAGTAGATGCTGGTATTACGAGACAGGGGGTAATATGGGTTGCATAGTGCTGCAGATTTAGGAGTAAAAGGATAATATTATTCAAATCATCATAGATAGTGATCATAATATAGTAGATGAAGATATTGAGTGTGAGATCATCAGGGACACCATGATGGACTGGGAAATAAGGACCATCACCTTTCAGCCAGCCCAAATGGTGTGTTGGGGTCCTGCTGTACACTCATAAGTCTAAATTTTACAAGGGGGATTCCTGAACCCCTTGGAATCCCCCTCCCTATGCCTCTAATGGAGTTGAAGTGGATGATGATGGTCCTAAATGTTTGAAACACTGTCAAGGGTGAAGCATTGTTTGAGTGTGATGTATGTGACTCACGATGGTCCTCACACAACACAACTGTCAAAGTGGACCTAGTCAGGTAGCAGGTTTCGAATAAGTACACGCAAAACTGTAAGAGTTGTGCTTTCTGGGCCACTCCACTGACCGTTTTGAATGCATTATGAATAAAGTTATAGAAAAGTATGAAAAAAAGGTGGATAATGATGGGCAGTTGTTTACTGCTGATGATCATGATGGGTTTGCTGGACACACACAGGCACCTCACATGGAGGAGTATTGTGAGAGGTGTAAGGAACTTGGAGGACCCACAGTGCAACAAGACTTTTTCATTTAGCCAATCTCTTTATGTATAATATAGTTAGCAATATACTTGTTGTACTCAGTAGGCTGTTTGTATGGTTAATCGTATATATACAGGTTTTTGTTGCTATTTTTTTTGTATAATTAATAATATAAATCAATAATAAATGCTCAAACAGTGGGCAGAGAGGCAAATTCTTCCCCAAAAAATATATATATATAAATATATATATATATATATATATACAGGTTTATATTTTAGAATGTGGTTTGGTGTAATAGATAGATATTTAGGGAAGTACTTTCCCTGAATACATGCACTGTACACATATGCACCATATGCCGACAATAACAAATTGTTGGATTACCGTCATGTCCACACTGGCGATATGAAGGTTTAGTAGTAACTAGCTATATACATTGCTGATCAGGTTAGCTACTGCATTACATCCAGCCAGTGGTTATGAAGTTGCATGATGGCATGTAATTTTCCATAGTTTATATAGCTGATGGAATGGGGTTTTTTGTATGTATGACAGATTATCTACCATAAAAGTCATGTATATGTATAGCTATAGGGGATTAATACTAGTTGACTCAATATAGATTATAGAAGGGCAACTGCAGGGATATACAGCTAGTCACCTTGCATGGGCTGGTTGGTTAATATTTAATGGTGATGGGCCTAGTAGTCACACAGAGAAGCTAGATACTCATAAACAGTTGCCATGTGGGAATAGTTTTGCTGTGTTTGAATAGGTAGTTTCCCACAATTTTGACTGAGGTTTTGTGTTTTAATAAACAAGCATGTGATGAATGCCAGGTGGGCAGATTTCCTGTCTCTAGAAACTTCCAGAATGCATTCTCATGTGTTGCAAATGTGCAACTACAAATGTGATCCTAATTATTTAGAGGATTTTATTAAAAATTTTCAGTGCCCCACTGCCAGTACATTCTGATCTATGCATACAGAGAATTTATGGCGCTTGGTATGTAGCAGTAAATTTTTCACTTGGGTATGCAAGTTTTTGCATAATCTGATTCTGCTATCAAGTGATTCATATAGTTGATACTTTCTGTGCTTCTGTACATGTATTACCAGTCTATAAATCTACAATTACTCTGCACGTGAGTGCGCACACACACACGCACACCACAAAAGTAAAGCAAAGTCATTGGCTGTTGTATAAACAGTCATGGCTACCCAGTTGACTGTGCAGGTTCCTAAGAGTCAGTGCTGGCAAATCCTCCTCAGTGTTTTTATTATACAGATTATAATGCACAGATGTGTTACATTGTATGTATATATATACGTAGTAATCCATAAATTATTACAAAAGTGCAAGATCAAGAGATGGGGAGTACCCCATGCACAAGCAAAAGCTGTACCATGCCTCACAGCTGAGAGTATGGGAATCCAAAGTCCCACCTGAACCTCACCTGTTACATGATACATGAACAGTTGGCATTCACTTTCTCAGTTAACACCAGATCTCTGGCATTAATATATGCAGTTGAGTGCACTGCTTCCCCAGTTAACACCAGGTCCTTATTAAAACAACTGGGTAGACTAGAGAAATGTGAATAAAGTCTCTTGCTCAAGGAACTAAAACCAATAGCAACTGGACATCTCTGAGCATCAAATCTGGATATTTTGGCCAATACTTTAACCATGCTGCCTCACACACCACACACGCATGCACACACACATGCGCACACACACACATACGCAGACAGACTGACACATGCACATACAAACCTTACACCTTCACTACATTCATACACTTGTATAATAGATTTGCTGTGTGATAATTGTCCTAATCCTATCCCTCCATGAATGCTGACTGTCCAGTGTCCACTTGGCCAGGGAAAACTACGTATCCAATTAGAACTAGCTTTGAAATTTAGAGAAAACTTAAGGAGGTTGGATAAATCCTCAATAGCTAAGATCTGATGTGTCTGGTCAGCCCAAATCCTAGTTCTGAAGTGTGTGCATGCATGGGGTAAGGAACAAGCCTGCTGTGATGGGGCGGGTTGCTAAAAGGTGCAGTCATAGTGGTAGCTTGCATACTCGTGCCATGAACCACTATAATAGTATTAACATATTAATATCATAGCAGTGTCTCTTCAGCAGCTACCTCAGCTCCAATTATTATTGTTTACCTTGTCAGCACTATTATCATAACCATGTGGTGGATTCAATCCCAAATATGGCATTGGGATGTAGTATAAACATTACATCATTAATGTTGCAGCTGAAGTACTTCACAGTGAATGGAGAAGGGTTATTTGAGTGTGAACAATGTGACTCTCGGTGGACATCTCACAAGACAACCATTAAAGTTAACCTCTTAATGCAACATGTCTCAAAGAAGTATCAGCAAAGATGTAAGGAGTGCAATTACTGG
This sequence comes from Dysidea avara, assembly GCF_963678975.1. Classification (NCBI taxonomy): domain Eukaryota; kingdom Metazoa; phylum Porifera; class Demospongiae; order Dictyoceratida; family Dysideidae; genus Dysidea; species Dysidea avara. Next base: position 26,057,119 of record NC_089281.1, on the reverse strand, counting down.
GTGACCCCTCACTTTACCAGTGATCGGTTCGAAGACATCATTGATAAAGTCTTAGACAAGTTTGAGGAAAGGTTGGAAGAAAATGAGCAGCTAGTAGATTCTGATGAGGAATACACTGGTAACTCACAAGCACCTCACATGAGAGAGTATTGTGAGAGGTGTCTGGAGTTGGGAGTACCTTGCTGGATGTGAAGACAACAATGATCACTATAGCAACTGTTACAACTATTATTTGAACTAATATAGCTTAGCTTTAATGTGCGTGACTTGTTATTGGTTTGGGTTGACACTGAGCAGTACTTTGTACACATACATATAGTGACATCAACATGCACATAATAAGCACATGTTGACATGCATACAATGAAATTGAAAGATCTTTGAATTACAAATCATGTTTGAGCATTACTATAAGAATGCATCAATTATCCTTTTGAAAGTCCCCTATTTTTGAGAATTTTCTTTTAGCTAGCATTCAAATTGATATTCCAAGAATAAGATCTGACCAGACTTGTTATGAAATTTAGGGTAGTTGGAAAGGGCGGATACGGTCGGACGCGGACATTTTCAAAAAGCACTTTTACATTTATTTAACAGTTATTTTTCATACCTAATGCTGTTTTTACAGCAGTCTTCGCTTCGAGACCCAGGCGTCGATCCTTTCATAGCGCTTATCCATTTATAAGCGCACGTGCGAAGGACTAGACCAGCACTCCACAGCATGCCAAAGACCACAATGGTGTTGTACACATGTTCTAAAGTCTAATACGGAGTTATATAGTTGTAGAGATTAGCTTGTATGCCCCATGCAACTTAGCTTAGCAGGCCAAATCCACAATCTTACGCCTTTTAGTATAAGGCGCAGGCGCTTATACCGAGTGTTGAGGATTTCAAGGACCTGGCCTACGAGATTAAGTTGGGACATGCTAGATTAATCTCTGTGACTCTTAATTAGATTTCTAGAGCACGTATACAACACTATAATGGTCTTTAGAGTGCTAGTCTATCCTTCGCACGTGCGCTTATAAATGGATAAGCGCTATGAAAAGATCGACGCCTGGGTCTGGAGGCGAAGACTGCTGTAAAAACAGCGTTAGGTATGAATGTAAAAGTCCTTTTTGAAAATGTCCGCGTCCGTGTCCGACCGTACCCGCCTTTTCCAACTACCCAACAACTTAATTTTTCTGCAACAAACTCTAAAAAAAACAAACACCAGTAGCTGCAGACACTTCCTCCCCTCGAGATACGTCTACTTCTGCAAGTTGATTAGCTAGTATATGGTAGCTAGCTAAGTACTGATGTGTGCCCTTTTTATTTGTATCTCTTGTTGTGCACCACTCTGTGCCTGTTGCTGTGCCACATTTTTTGTATTTACTTTGTGGACTGATCACCACCCTATACCCTGCTCACACATGCCACTATTGAATGAACACTATACACTGACAGTGTGACATACAGCATAAAATGCAAGCCAGATATTGCCAGATATTTACACTGGCACGTACCTTGACATTATCCCTTCTTGGAAACATTTTCTCACTGTGCAGGGAGCTTTGCATGCTCAATTAACTGGCTCAAAGTTTCCTTTAACTGGCTCAAAGTTTCCTTTAAAAGTGATCTTCCTTTGTCTCGAGCTCATGGCTGCCTGACCCAGACACCAAGGGGAACAGCAATACAGCAGACTATCATCAGAGATAATAAACATACTTGCCCCCTCTATTATTATTTTTTTTATTATTATTTGTTAATTGGTACAAGGAAGACAAAGTCTTATAAAAACCAATCTCAAATACATCTAAATAAAATCAAACCGGCGGTCATATAAAAATACATCTACTTTAGTCTTAAAGATCAGTACATTAGGTGCAGATACAATTTCGTGGGGTAAGGTGTTCCAATCATTGACGATTCTCTGTATTATCTCTGCTATCATCATTAATATAAACATGTTGATCGTGGCCACTCAAAAATGAGATCACTTCTACACTATACATGCATATTCAGATAAACTGTTCAGAGCTCTGTTCGGTTGTTCTAATAGAACATAATGCTTTCTAACAAAGTTGTGCTTGTTTAAAGGCCAGTGCATTGTCTTCTTATTATTAGTATATGCAAGTAGCGCCAGTGGCCAAATTCAAAGGGATTATTCTCTAAATGCCACAAAAGGTAACCACTGCATGATCATTTATGATCACTTCATTCTCATTTGCTGCAGACCAAAACTTGTGCAGTGATTCAAACCTAAGTATGTCACCATGGCAACTTGACTGCAGAAGCCTAGTCTTATGTAGAGGACAAACATTATGAACATATGAATATCATGCAGTTATGAATTCTTGTTTTGAGTAATTTGTGTAACTATATGTGTAGAAAATTGAATACTATACCCTTGCAGTGCATGGGGAATGAAACTGGGATAGTTTATACAGGTAATGTCTGAGCAAAACAGTTTCATCAAGTAAGCACCTGATAATTACTGACTGTTCTATTAGAGTAAACCCATGCTGTGTGATCATTGCACATTTGTTTATAATGTAATATATGGCAAGTGGCTGAATGTGTACAGCAACCACTGCAAAACTTTTCAGACAACATGTTTCTACATGTGTTATAAAAATTTGGAGTAAAAATAAAAACAAGCAGCACAGCTATAGTCTACCTACTACTGGTGCATAATACTGTTAAACACCGAAAAGTTGTCCTGCAATAATTCAACAAGTGATTGCTCAGTACTTTTGGTCACGTTTTGGTGTTTGCTTCTTCTTTTCAGCCTCCATACTGAACTTCACAGAGAAATTCATTAATTGTTGTGCCAGCCAAACTTCCCCTTGGAAGAGCACTGGCCCTTACCAACTGGCTTCTGAGTTGGTACAATATTTCAATTCTTCAAGATTCTCCTGAGCCTGTAACAGTCTCTGCTTTAGCTCAATATAACTTGTTTATCTTGACCACACCTTGTATACACAACAAACAGTATACATCATGACACAATCCCACTATTACTTGAAGCCACTTATTGACAGATGGCATGCAGGTAACTGTTAGTACACAGCATATAGCTATCCCTCAAGTTCTCAAATATGCTCTGGTTATCCTCAGTCTCTGCCAATACCAATGAGTTCTTGCCTTGTGGCAGGATAATGGTATGTGAGACTACCAAACTTCTTCTAGCAACACCATGTCTCTCTAAGCCACTAGCTATACCTCATAGCTCTGCAGCTGCATGTGCTTGCATAAACCTTCAGGTTTGCTTTTGCATGTATGTAAGGCAATTAAAGTATATACTTCTGAACTGCCATGTATAGCCTGGCCGCATGCATTGGAAAACCAAGTTCAACAGCTGAAATGTTGCACATGAAGTATTTGGCAGCTATCTACCCCCCACTCCATTAGCAAGTTTTCTTGTCAAAATTCCATGGCAGTTCTTGCATGCATGCATGCATGGTGCATGAAAGAGTATGCATACCATTATATGCTCCATATGGTATATGCAGGAATAGTGCCCCTCAGTGTCACCGTGCATGACTCCAGTGTTGAAGGATTTTATCACTGGAGTCATGCACTCAACATTCATGCAGTCTCTGGGTCTAGTATGAGGCTAAATAGTGCACTGCATATTGTACAGCAGCCATAGCTATAGCCATATAGACTACATGTACAGTTATCAGACCTGCACACCAATCAGCTATTGACTGACTTATTTTATTATTGCTTTACAGATCCACTCATAATAGCTATATCACTTTTTATGGTGTCATAATCAGGATACACAGGCTTTGCCTTTACATTCTTATACCCCAGGGTTATAAGTGTACTATTATGTCATAATGACGTCAGTTTGCATATGCTATAAAGGGACTCGCTATAAAGGAAGGTGGTGTATAACGTCTTAGTGTTATAAAGCCGGTGTTTTGTTACAAATAGCGTACCATACACCCGCAAAAAAGGAAGCAAAGCTTTGAAGAGTAGTACAAGGAGAAGTATGAGCTTGACATTCGGCGCGGAGTCGTCCTCTGGATCATCAACACCTTTATCATCATCATCATCGGTATGAGATAGCTCAGATAGCTAGTCTACTTTTCCGGCGTACCGACTAAACTGAAGTGTCACAGTTAGTCGACTAAAAGCGTTACTGGCAAGGTCACTGGGCCATGATTGGACTCGGTTAGGGCTAACCAGAAACTTTTGCGGCCTCTCTAATGAAAAAAAAAGACCTGTTGCCATTGTAACACTCGTTGTAACATTTGGAAGGTTATTCTTGAATAGCTAGCTATGCCAGTGTAACCATAGATAGCATGGTGTAGGCTCTAATATCAGTGGTCATGCCTAATCTGGCTTCTACGTAGCCTATGATAGCTAGGTTCGTATTACAGTTATAGCACTGTTTACTGCATTCATCTAGCTAGTAGCTACACTGTAAATTCTAAATATAGTCCCAGCAAAAGCTATAATATATTGAAGCCTGTATGACATGATCTAATTACTAACTCTTATTGCTTGTCTTGTTATTATAGGCATCAGATCTATTAGCCGATTATTTGGACGGTCTGAATCTTAATGGTACCTATAAGATAAAGTAAGTAAACGTAGCTGTTCACATACTGTACAATAAATATAATTTATATTTGGCAATACAAGTATTTTGTTTCCTTGCATGTATGTTTCTAATTTGACATAGCTATAATAGATTCCATCACCCTTAGCATATGTAAATATGTCCATGCATAAGTCATCTGCCATTTGATGGCTACTTTATAGGGGCTATGACTATCAAGTATTGGGACCAATAAAGGAAGCCACAGTTTGCGAAGACAACATCCCCACAATAAGATATAGAGCACCAGAAGTCATGACATTGGGTGAAGCCCTCCTCTACTGCAAGAAGTGCAAAAACCTGTGGTCTTCACACAACACGGTGATCAAAGTTAATCTTACTGATCAAGTCATCACAAAGAAGTACAAGCAAAAGTGCAAGAGCTGCCTAATATGGGCTACACCGCTCTTCACTGAAGATCGTTTTGCTGTCATATTAGAGAAAGCTGTTAAGAAAGGTGAAAAAGGAGATACAACAAGACCTTTATGTAATGGTGGCGACCACATGAGTCATCTCTGTGAATGGTGCAAAAGATCAGGTTGATTTTTATAGTTGAATCTTTTTTCACATTTTACGGATACTGTTATGGATACTTTTTTATTAAGATTACTAGCTATTGTATGTATACTTCTGTAGTATAAGTTGAGTTGTACATGCATGTGTTATTACAACAGTGTAATAAAAAAAAGTTTAAGACGTCATCAGCATGAATGTGCAATTTTTAACCACATGTCAGGAAGTTCTGGAATAATCTCAACCTCAAGAAAGGTCCCACAACCACAACACTGACCACAGTCATTTTGATAGTGCATATTTGAAGCTGCTGGAAAATTTTTGCTGATAACGTTTCTCGTTGATCCTGTCCATAGCCTCTGCCACTCTCTTTAGAGACTTCCTGTGATTAAAGACCAGTATAAAGTATGGTGTATAATAAATGGCTTACTTGTTGAGGATCTTCTTCTCTAGTCTTGAACGAGCAGAGTTCTTCTTTGCTTTAATGTTAGTCAGTCCTTCCATGGACTCCTCAGCTAATGGGAGTTTGGGTCAGACTATTATTGAGTAGTTTAGTAAGCTGTACCTTTCCTCTTTTTACCCTTCTTCTTTGACTTCCATTGTAGTTGGCCTGGTATTATAGTAGTGGAGAAGAATAAATTGACACACACACACACACACACACACACACACACACACACACACACACACACACACACACACACACACACACACACACACACACACACACACACACACACACACAGAGCCTATGGCAGCCATGTGAGACACAGCTATTGCCACTCGTTGAACCAGCACTGAGATACCTGTGCATCACTCAGGCACTCGAGTCTTGTGTCAGGACTACAGGAGGACTGTCCAGGCCTCACGGACGGAGGCCACAGAACCCAAAGTTTCACAATGACCCAAACATTGCTAAGCATTGCTCAAGGAAATAATGACATTATAGCAACTTGGCATAACCGGGCATCAAACCTGGAAACTTTTCAATTGGCCTAGCCACGCCTAGCCACGCCTAACAGCACACATGCATCATGCACGCACCCCACCCATATACGCACACACACATTTATGCACATTACACACACACATGTACCAGTAGCTGCAGACACTTCCTCTTCAATGTCTTCCCATGATAAAGCACTTTCTGCTGGTTGATTGGCTACATACAATGAAGTAGTACAGTAGTTGTTGTGTTGATGTGTGTCCTCACATTGTGTCTCTTGTTGTGTCTCACTCTGCATCTCTTGCTGTGCCACATTTTGTGTCTCACTTTGTGGACTGCCCACCACCCTACCCTGCTCATCACGTGCCACTATAGGCCCATGGAATGGACACTACACAGTGTAACATACTGCATGAAATACAAGACAGATGTATACACTAGTACATACCTTGACACGATCCCTTCTTGGACACAATTTTCCACTGGGTAATGGAGCTCTACATGCCCACTTTACAGGCTCAAATTTTCCTTCGAAAGTAATCTTCCTGTGTCTCATGGCCGCCTGACGCTCCTGTGTGGACACAAGGAAGAACGATAGACTATAATTAAAGCAACTTGTTAATAATAAACATTGCAAGGTGCAATCTTGCGGTGTTCATAGATACCACTATTATAGCTCAGACAATTTACTTGTATATTCTGATAAATTAAAGTCTACTCAGTTACTCTAATAGAACATACCCTTGCTAACAAAGTACTGTGTAGAGTCTGGTTATTAAACATATATGCTTAATTTTTTTACTATTAACATGTTAAGCATGTGTGCCTAATAAAAACATCTCATGTGATTTGCAGTCACCATGTGCAACAATATTTGTCTATGCAAATCCTTCATTTCCCTTGCTAAAAATAGTTGGCCATGCATCACGTGAAATTTCAAGCCTAGCATTTTCTGCTACACCTCGTATTGGAACTTCATGTTCGCATGCGCTTATCAACAATGAGAAAAAGTGTGTGCTTAACAATCAGACTCTATGATATGTGATTGTTTTAGAACATTAAGGGTCAGCATATTGTCTTCTCTATTCTATTAGCAAAATTTCAAAGGAGCTAGCTATTCTCTAAATGCCATAAAGGGTAATCCCCACCTCATTTATGATCACTTCATTCTCATTTGCTCCAGACCAAAACTTGTGTAGTGATTCAAACCTAAGTGTGTCACCATGGTAACTTGGTTGCACAAGTGTGTGTGTGGCTTACTGCAGCACACTTGGAGTACAGTCGGGATATCCCCACTCATACAGGTCAGTATCAAATCGTACAACCGGTGCCTGGGAAAGAAGAGCTGCCTTGTGACTACATGGATCACCTGAAGAATCTTTGGTCTGAGCATGTTCTATACCAGTTCCAGTCTCCATCAATCTAGTATGTAGAAAGTAATAACCTCCCCCCACACATTACTAATAACAAGAGTTCATATTTTACATTTGTATAATATTTGTCACCATACAAATATTACAAACTCATAGTGTTATCACTTGACAGCTGCTGCAATATATACAGCTGGATAAATGGATAGTTCACACAGACCCTTCTATTGTCTGCATGCAACATCAAGCAAGCAGAATCTGATAATTACTGACTGTTGTATTCTACACATTTGCTTTTTCAATGGAATAAATGTGAACAGCAACTACTGCAGGCATACATGTGTGATGAACATACAAGCATCATAGCTATTCTATGTTCTGCACAATAAATTGTCAAATATTAAATGTTGTGCTGGTCTATTCTACTTAGTTTTCAACACATGATTGTTCTATTAGAATACTTTTGATCACAGTAAGCATTGCGCAGTGGTGTAGCTAAGGTGGGTACTGGTAGGGCACAGGCCCAACCAATCAGTTTAAGTGCCCTACCAACTCAACTGGTCACACTAGATCGAAATACCCTAATAGAGCAGTCACCCTAATAGAGCAATCATCCTAATACAACAGTCAAACATGTATTAGTATAATACTAGAATGATAAACTGCTTAAATTGCTCTCGTCTTCAACTTCAGAGAATCTAACTTCAATTTTTTTTCCCGGGGGGCATGCCCCCAGACCTCCTAGCACATCGTGATTACTGCAGCTTGTCAAGGGTGCCCAACCAATCCTTCAGGGCTAGCTATGCCACTGGCATTGTGCAACCCCAATTTGGTGCTTCACCTCAAACTTTTTAAAACACCAGGCAGTCCCCAGGTGTTCAGGCAGCAGATGTGTTACAACTGATTACAGTAAATACTCCACACTTCATCAGATGCTCACTTTTGCTTTTGCTTCAGAGCCAGTAGCTGTGCCTCCATCGAGGTGGGATCTACTGATACCTTAGAGGATTCCCCTTGCTTCTTCCCTTCAGTCTCCATACTGAACTTCACAGGGGCATTCCTTGTTGTCCCAGACTTCCCCTTGGGGGAGCACTGGCCCTTATCATTTAGCTTCTGGGTTGGAACAATGTTCAATTCTTCATATTTTTCCTGAACCTGTAACAGTCTTTGCTTTAGTTCAATAACTTGTTTTAGCTCATCATCTCGGCCACACCTTGTCAACAACTACACAACAAACAGTACACTATCACACAATCACACAATCTCTAACTAGTACCTGAAGCCACTTATTGACAGATGGCAGGTAACTGTTACTACACAGCATATAGCTACCCCTCAAGTTCTCAAATATGCTCTGGTTGTCCTCAGTCTCTGCCAATAGCAATGAGTTCTTGCCTTGTGACAGAGTAATGGTGAGACTAAATTCCCTTCCAGCAACTCCATGTCCCTCTAAACCACTGGATGATGATGACGGTCCTGCTACCTCAATCCATTCCTCTTCTTCTTCGTCACTGCTGTTGTCATGACTACAAGTGGTATTAGGAGCACTCTCCATAGGGAAGAAGTCACTATCCCAAGTGTCCATGCGCGGTAGTAGCAAGTTGAAGCATGTGTCAATCTCACTCAAACAGTGGTGGATATCCGGTGTGATGTCTAGTAGAAATGGTGGGCAATATAAGCTAAAGGAACCATTCATAAAGTGTCTTTGGAATGAAACACTACTCACACAACCTAGTACACTTTTCACTTTTCATCAGCTGCATTTGAGCAACTTACTTCTGTGTACAGTACAGTGGGTGTCTGTTATAGTTAACTGACAGGGTGTTGGTATAATCTAATATTAAACACTGTTCCTATACAGGCCACTCCAATCACAGAGAAGCATAATTTATAGTACTGAATCACTACCACAAACCAAAATGCTCTAATTGAGCAGTCATTTCAGCATTCAGATAAACTACATTTTGACTATCCACTGAAGTGCTTTTGTACAATAACAACCATTTTATTCGAATAATGCTGTCATCTTGAGCAACACAGGAGGCTGTATTCAGCGTTTTTATTGCTATACTACTATCAAGAGTTCATGATTTAAAAAAAGGGAAATAAACTCTTGCTATTATTGTACAAAGAGATGATACGAACAACACAAATCATGTTCCAATATATATTCTTTTTTAAAAATCATGTTTCATAATATTCTCTAGACTAAAATATGAATGTTTTCACCACCCAGGGGCATCAGAGTAGGTCCAGCAGACACAGCACTTAAATTGCCATAATATACTCTAGTAGAGCAGTCAGACACTCTAATATAACAGTCAGTTGTTCTAGTACAGTATAAAATCCATCATATAGTCAACAAAAGTAACTGATAATTATTTTAAGGTGAAAACTATTGACACCAACCAGCAAAAATTAGACAAAACTTTAATAAAAAACTGTTAACTAAAACGAATCCTCAACCATTTATTCAATCAAATCCAGGATCCTTAACATTCAAACACCGATCCCAGCTACCCACTCTTCCTTCTTTTCTACCTTATAAATGCGAGCTAAGACAGATGCTCTATTAAGAAGAAGAAGGAACCATGCCCAGTGAAGAAGAAAACTCAACCCTAAACCAACCCTAAGACTTGCCTGTAAAGCATAACTTTATTTGATGTCTTACGAAGGTAAGGCCACTTCAACTAAATCTTTTGTTTCTCGGACTGAAACTAGTTGAAAAGTGGGTAGGTATAAATAATAATACTGTAGGTGGTAATAATTTTATTTTTTAAACTGAAGCTATGGCAACACGTGTAACTACGGCGTTCGATAACAAACTATTAGTTATGGTTAGTACATCTAAATGACCAAACGTCCATCCATAGTCTGCTTTTAAAACTCTTCTTGTAATAACCAAGCTCGTCCCATGCATAGCAGATATGGATGGCCAACAAAACATCGACACCACAAACTCACATGATTAAACACGTGATTTTTAAAAATCAACAAAAAACAGTTCATTTACAAATTTTATGGGTCGGTCAAGTCCAAGAAACAAGAAATTTTAGTGAAGTGGCCTAAGTTGTTGGTGAGTTTGAGGCGACTAGGGTTGTAGGTCACAAGGAAACCATGCCAGCAAAGCCAGCCAACTTTAGTAGCTCTTACCAAAAATTACCTTCATACAACTTGATAATTCAGTTGTTCTGGCCAGTGCCTTTGGTGGCACTTATTGACACCAACAGTTGGTGTCAATAGTCACTGCATTAATCAAACAGTACAGTAGTATTGTTTAAGTAGCAATCCCCCCAAAAAATGACGTGCGCTGCCTATATTAATGCTGCCTTTTAAAACCATCTTAGAAACATCTTACGTGATGAAAATCACCTTTACAGAATAATATTAGTCCAGATAACATCAAATACAGCATTAAAAACAAGAGAACACTCACAGGTGGCTGGATATAGAAGTTTAAAAAGATCACCAAAACTCAAATTTTCATCTGCCAGCACTGCCTGCCAGCCCACCTGACCACAGCTGCAAGTAACTTCGACATAGGTTCAATATCACTCGTTTTAACACAACAATCTATTTACTTGATCACAATGACACACCCTCTTATTATTTGTCCAGCTGTAAAGCACATGTGTGACTTGTTCTATTAGGATGACTGCTGTATTAGAGTATCTCCCTTTCATCTACCAGGGTGTGTGTCACTATTCATATTTTCATTGCACATGTATAGCTGTATAGCTGTATGCTATAACAAAAAACCAAACAAACTAATATATTAAAATAAAAATGAGGTACAGTAGGGATCCAAGTGATAAAAAGTAGTGAAACAAGCAATGAATGATGGTATTACAGCATAGTTCAGTGAGAAAATCCCTACTTTAGCATTGAACAAATCACTGTTGTAACATGCCAATGTGGGGATTTTCCTATGCTATAACAATACCATCATTCATCACTTATTTCACTACTCTTTATTGCTTGGATCCCAAATTAATAATTTTAATATACTAGTTTATAAGACAAGCAAAGGATGTGCCACCCCGCTGCAATCTGTTTGAAAGTTTTAGTTACCTGATCAATCCAAGATTGCTTCCTACTCCCCTGCCACCCCTTCTGAAAGCATTTGACAAGGTATCATGTTTTGCACTAAAAGTTGCATGTTTGTTAGCAATATCAAGGATGTAGCCACAGAAGATGAGACACACTTGACTGCTCTATTAGAGTAGCTGAATCTGTTACAATTCTTTATACTACTCCACTAAGGTGATTGCATGGGCTAGATGCTTAGAAAACTTTGACATCAGAGCTACACACAAGTTGAGTATTGCCTTGGTTACATTATTGAATATCATGCACAAAATTTGTAGATGAATACCTTTCATTTCTTTCTGTACAGTTGCCAGTCGCTGCTCTATCAATAATCTCGTCCTCCGTTCCTCTTCTTCCTGTCTCCTTTGCTCTCCTTCTGACCATGCCACCAAGCTATCAAAGTCAACCTGACAATGACAAACAAGTGAACCACCCACACCCCACATAGTGACATACGTACTTTCTTGTTATACTTGAGAAATTCATACCCCAACTTCAGTTTGGGATAGGATGAACCAAACTTATCATGCCATTGTCTTATTGCTAGTAGTGTTTGTTGTTTCAGCTGGCTGGCTGCAGGATAAGGTGGAGGGAGGGGCTGGTCTGCATCAGTTTCTATAGTAACCTCAAGCAGCTGCTGAAATCTTGATATTAGGAGCTCTCGAAAGAGGTGAGATCGTAGGAATAACTCGTTTGAAATTTGAAATGCTGAAAGTCGAATTTCAGAGTGCGGTTTTGTGAGTTGGGTCATCAACAGGTCAAATGCTCTCTCCACATATGCATCACATGATCTGCAATAACAAATAACAATAACATCATTACAGATTAATTTAAAAAATAAAACAACTGAAACCCCAGACATGAAAGACAATCTACTGATACTTCGACTATACTAGTGTAGCGTTCTCATACTATAATTGTACTGGTGTAACACGCTTACTACCAAATATTAGTAAGCGTATTACTAACTTGCATATTTGTTTAATTCTTTTCAAGTGTCCCTGGTGAAGGGAGGGAGCACCAGTACGAGTCATAGTCTCTATCAGTTGCTTTAGTTCATTGTAGACGTTCAGGTCCATTGTGGGCGTAGTGAAACGTCGACCTCAGAAACAACGACTAGTCGATTACGGGTCGATTAAGCAGTAAAAATTATGATCGACTACCCGAATATTTATAATCGATTAACATTGACACGTTGAGGTCTCATGGAACTGTCACGTCGTGGCGTATTCACTGCTCTAGTCTTAACAGTGATATTGTCTGTATCAGCCGAAGTGCTCAACTTATCTGAAGAATTAGAAGAAGATGGATATTTTAGGAAGGAACATTCGTTAACAAAACCGTATACAGGTAAACCACCGAGTGATCTAACAATGACCAGGAATCAGTCATGGCGACTGTTGCAGGTGCAGGGATGGACATACCCAACTGGGACTTTGTTGGTAGTACAATGGTAGCAAGTAGTTATATCAGATTGACTCCTGATAGGCAGAGCAAACAGGGAGCACTCTGGAATAAGATAGTATGACATGTGTAACGTGTGTGTGTCTAGTGTGTGAGTGACTGTGGTGTAGTGTGTTCTTATGCGATACATCATTAAAATTTAACATGTGAATTGGTTTTTTTGGTAAGATGAAATTCTCCACTTATTTTCATGTAATTTTAAGATGTGAAATAAGATAATCAGCAACATTATTATGACTTTTAACTGGTGAAATAGTTTCCTAGAAGAATCCACACAGTGTACAACAGTTATTATATGGTACACTAATGTTCACCACAACACTATACATGACTTGCATTAGATTATTTTCCCTCTACTTTGTGACTCAAGTAGTGTAACATACAGTGTTACTAGTAGCTAGCCAGTTTTGTCATGTCGGGGTGGTTTCAAACTTGTTGACAGGTGGAACATTATTTTGTGATATTTTCTCCTGGTAGAAATTACATGCAACAGTTGTTCTATCCCAAGCAGTGTCTCATTATACTGTTTTAGTGGGCACTACCATATGTTTGACAGTGCAAGTAAGCACTGGCAATGGTTAGCAGTTTTTCCGTGCCAATACAATTTAGTTTTTTTCCATGTCCATGCAGCATAAAACCCCTGAGCACTGCCCATGAACTGTGTTATGAGCAACTTAAGGGGTATACAAGCTTCAACAAATAAATATCATGGCTGTGTGCATATTCAGTATCAGGGTCTTTAGAACAGTCATAACTTGTCAGACTTATGTGCCTTTTAAGAAAGACATATAAATCAGTGGTAGTCGTGGAATATGCAATGCAGTGAAACCCTTGTATTGAGGACGCTTTGGGATCAACCGTAAGAGTCTGGTCAGTTCACATGCTAAGGGATTACTTTTACTATTTGAAATCATTACCAAATACTCATGTGCCCCTGATTAACAGGTTTCGCTGTACTGAAATACCTGTCCACTGCTGTTAAACATGTAAAAGCCATGAGGTCTTCTCCATGTGTGTGTTTGTGTGTGTGTGTGTGTGTGTGTGTGTGTGTGTGTGTGTGTGTGTGTGTGTGTGTGTGTGTGTTGTGAACAGTGTTATCAAGAGTTTACACTCTCGATAATATGGCTCTCCATGGTGTTAGCTCTTGATGTTTACTCCGATACTCCACATAGCCAGTACATATGCACAACTGGGAGATACTAGTACAATTCTCAGTCAGTGGATCAGGCAGACAACTATTTGGTGATGGGTTTGCATTCTGGTACACTAAGGAACATGCAGAGCTAGGTAAGCGGATCACATGATCCCACAATGATTCCTTTTGACATCATTACATCAGGTCCGGTACTTGGCAACAGAGACTTCTTCACTGGTCTTGGAGTATTCTTTGACACGTACAGTAATCACAATGGTGTACATACTGTGAGTGTGGTGTAGTGGGTGTATATTGATAGTGTAGGATCTTCCCTCCCTCTAGCACGAGCACCCTTACATATCAGCCATTGTCAGTGATGGCGGTGTACATTATGACCATGATAAGGATGGCACACATAGTCAAGTGGCTGGTTGTACTGTAAGAGTGTGTTAAATGATGCTGAGTGATTGACTGACTGTTTGGTGTAGGCTAAGTTCCGTAACAAGGAGCATGACACATTCTTTGCTATCTCCTACGTGGACAGGGAGTTGTCAGTAAGTGTGTTTATGTTACTATGTATTTCACAGTACGTGTTGTAGTTTGTGTCATGTATTCTGCTACTGCAACTGGTGTCACAGCATCTGCAATATATTTCTTAAACCCATCTTAATTTTGGCAACAGTGTGAGAATGCATACTAGCCTTCTCCTGCCATGTTGTGGAGCCTATTTAAATATATTATTTTGTGTTTGTCATTGTGTGTATACCTGTTGTACACAGGTGTTCCATAATATTGAGGGTGACGATAATTGGGCTGAGTGTTTCAATGCCCCCAACATCGACTTACCAACTGGGTACTACTTTGGCTTCTCTGCTGCCACTGGTGATCTTGCAGGTTTGTCTGTTTGTCTGTGTGTACATCTACTAGAATATTTTGGTGACCGTCAGACAATCACGACATCATATCAGTGAAGGTGTATGACGTTGACAGTGAAGGTGATGAGAATGATGATGGGAAAGAAGTAAGTGTATTGTGTGTACCAGAAGAAGTTAGTCAGGTTAAATATTTTGTGACATCAAAGAAAGTGCACAAAATTACAAAGCATGACCTCATCCATTACTTGTTTCATTGCCTTCTCTCCACTTTATAAGGAAATTGACTGGTCCACTATCACTCCTAAAGCTGCTAATTCTGAGCCTAAAAGACGTGAGTTAAATGTACTGGTGTACAGCAACACTTATGTGTGTGTGATGGTGTATTGTGTTGGCAGACAAATTACCAACTTTATTCCATCTCTTCTCATTTATGTACCTGAGGTATAAAATTTGTGTTAGAAAATGGAACGCTTATAAAATCCTTTGATCTTTGGGAGATAATGAGGTCTTTAAAATCACTAATAGACCTCTGGAGAGGTTCTCTAAAATGATTAGAGACCTATATAGCAGATAGGTTCCAGTAGAGGGATTCACCACACAGCACACCTCACTACTGATCACTGATGTGCTAAGTAGCATTGCAGATTTCATAGTTGATCACTGATCTGCCTCCTCAGGAGGCAGAGCAGGTCAGCGAGGTTTCTTTTATAGATAGCAATACAAGGAAAAATTAAGTTCGATTAGGAATCATAGAAAACAAGTTGATGCTGTGCTACTCCTAAAAACCAGGCGCCCAGTAAACACTATTTGTTTCTTGCCTTATTTTGTAACAATACATGCAGTTCATTAAAATTAAACGTATTTTGTAATTCACCAATTATTTCATAATTCCAGCAATTACATTGCTAAGCATCGCTATGGAAGCATAACTCAAGCAAACCACTTTAAACCACAAATTACACACAGAAGTATCTTCTTAACATGTTTTCATATGCAAATTCTCTACACAAAGCTTTTGTTTGCAGATACACCCCCCTTTCAACTCGAGAAGATATGCCATTCCTGGTAGCTTACAAGGCCTGTTGCGCTGTTTTTCAGTCACTATATGCTTGTTATTGCACGTAGGCTAACCCCTACTGAACTGTTTCACCTGGTTTCAGTTACCTGGCACACCCCTTCAAGTAAACACGGCAAAAACCGGAAAGTGGAGCTTTAATACAATACAAAAACAGGCTTTATTCATTGAATGAAGGTCTATTTTCTATAGCTCATGTGTGTGTGTTGGATAGACAGACATGCAGACACACGGTTTTAGCCAAACCGATTTCAGTAAACCAGGTATGTGCCTACAGCCGGCTGAAGTTTGGTTTTAAAAAAGTTGGGAAACGAGGGAGGTTGCCTACACCTGCAGATATACTAGTGAACATTTAATTCCTAATTCAGTCATTTTATATCTGCAGGTGTAGGTGACCTTATGACATGATGTTTACTCAACCCACAATCAATCAATCAATCTGAGTATAAATACACCCACACCATTTTCTAAGTCAGTTAGAGACCACCCACTCAGACCTTCATGGCTTTGCCTCAGGTTTTTAAAATCACAAAGATCCTTGTGGTAAGTCTCTAACTATTACTCAGTACATTCATGGTGTAGCATGTACATAGGTAGGTAGATTAGGGCAGTTTTTGTTGTGTTACTGGTTTTTAGTAAGCGGTCAACTTTTTTCCTTTAGTCTATGCTCAAAAGGATTTATAAATTTTAATTTTCAAGTGGTTATTTGGGCTGAAACAAGTATCAAATCAAGACTCCCAATGTATTAGTTTGTGCCCATAACCTAGGCTGAAACTTGAAAGGAATATGTTTTAGCTGTTATTATTGTTCTGTATGTTCACTTCTTTACAGCACATGTTGACAACAGTATTGGCGTTACCGAGACACGAGGTTTCCGTTATGTAACAGCTGGAATTATCTTCCTTGTCGTGGTGACTGCCATTGCCCTCACCATCTTCTACATCAGGAAAGCACAAGAGGAGAAGTCAAAAAAAAGATTTTTCTAACACTCTCATCGACATAGGCACCCCATGCTCTAGCTGCTAATGCAGTTTATAATAATAATTATACAATTTAATTTTGTTGTGAATGTTACATTAGAAAACAAGACAAACAAAAAGGGGTCACAAACAGGACACAAGATCACAAAACACAGGGAGGGTGGGTACACACATGATCACGAAATTGAAATGGGTTATTAATAAATCTGATTTAAATTTGCTTGTCACTTATTGTCATTGGATCACAGTTTTGTAGTGTTGAAAGACTCGGTTTGGCCAGCAATAGGGTTCATGGAGTCCATACTAGTTTTAGCATTATTGCGGGGTCCCAATAATGATACAGACTCGTGTATTTCTTCGTCTGACAACAGCAAGGTACTTTCGTCTGGTGAAACTGATCTACTGCCACGATGACGCTTCTTCTTGGTATGTGCTTTCTTTGGACTAGTGGTGATTTCAACAATTCCATTCTGAGCTCGCATCCATTCTTGCTTGAATGAATCAGTGATAGTAGTTTCACGGTCAGAAGAACTTGTTGTCATCTTAGCATCCCTCTCAAACTGTGTGGCCCGATAAGCAGCCCTGTACTGCATCTGTGTCACCACCAGTAGTTGACAATCTGACTTTATCTCCACCGTAAAGTCAGGTGTGTACTCTAGTGGGCCTCCCTCAATCACCTGCATCAGTGCTCGAACCCCAAAATGGCTGAAAGACCGTGAAGAGAATTGTATCTTGTCCTTGCCTACCTCTACCTGCACATTACCCTCAATAACCAACACAAACATGTTAGCAGCTCTGCCATTAGCAAAGAGAAGGCGTGGAGTGTCTTCATCATATGTCATGTTCTTTACCACATTTTGTTGTAACAGCTTCTTCAAGATGGTTGGGGAAACAAACTCTTCGTCAAATGGTTCCACGCCTGTGTAGTGCCATTATAATCATAGTGTTACTGTGACAACTAACCTGTTGATAAGAATTGGAAGATGGCTAATGATTGGTGAGGGGACAGCTTTGGTCCAGTTGTGTTGCTGACTAACCCTCCTAGGTCTGCCTGCTTCAGGTTCCTTGGCTTTAAAGTAACATTATCAACTGAAATAGCAGCAAAATGTGCAGTCAATTTTGACAGTAGCCAACATAACATCTGACTGTAACACTTACCATAACGATCTGTCTCATCACAAATCTCAGTCTGTAAGATCTCCTCAACAATGTCCTCAAGTGTTACCACACCTTACAACACAACACAGGCCAGTTATATCATGCCAAGAGTGTTAAGTGCATTCCTACACTAATCAACTTACCCACTACTTTATAAAAAGGGTCACAGTCTGTTTTGTCACTGATCACTTCAATAACAATGGCCAAATGACATTTACCAGCAGCAAAGTCCTCTAGAGTATGGTCGAGATGTTGATCAGTGTACACAGAATAAACCTCTCTCTTGTGGAAGTTTAGTACACTAGTCAGCGACACTCCATCTTCAGGATCGATGAATGCTAGATCTCTCAGAAACAGCACACCTACCATAGCATTTTTGTTTCCTTCATACACAGGAATACGACTAAATCCACTTTCATAAATTTGCCTGATGGTCTTAAAGTCAAGGAATGTATTCACCTCTAAACAAAACACATCACTGATTTTAGTCATCACATGGGCCACTGTTTTCTTCTTGAACTCCAAAGCTCCAGTCATGATATTTACCTCATCCACTTCAAGGTCTGTTTTGTCCCCAGTGACCTTCAGCAAGTGAAGTAGTTGATCACGATTGTAGATGGCTCCCAATTCTTCACCTAGTATAAAGTCTAGTATCTTACTCATTGGGAATGACACAGGAAAGGTTACTACCATGAACAAGTAAGTCAACCAAATTGTCTTTGCACCAACCCATAGTCCGTAACGAGAGCAGATTGCCTGTGGAATAATCTCACCAAAGATGACAATGGCAAAGGTTGAGCCAATGACAGCAATCAAACCATTAGTGAGGTCTCCCAGTAAAATAGAAAACGTACTGTTTACCATAACATTCCCCAGCAGAAGGGTACACAGAAGATAGTTGCCATGTTTTCTCACAGGATAAATTATCTTGGCGTTCTTTCTTTGACTCTCCGTACCACTCTCAAGAATTATCTTCAGTGAGTTGATGTCCAGTGCCATTAAACCGAGGTTGAGTCCAGAAAACATACCAGATAGAACCATCAGAATTAAAATGAACACAATACGGACGGGTAGGGGGATAGGGTTGGAATAATGTTTCACAACTCGTAAAGTTTTCCAAAATTCAGTGCCTTGATGTTCTGAAATAGCCTGATCAGCTGAAAAGCAGAAAAAGTACAAGGTACCATGTTTGGCAGTATCTGGCACATGTAATACTATCACTGAAGTATTCTCTGAGTCGTTGTCATCTAGAGTCATATTTCCAAGGGTGTGTTGAGTGTGCTGTTCATTTGGGGAGCAACTATTATCTGAGTTTACTATGGACACGCTTGTGTCACTGGAGAAATCAATTCCAAATAAACGCAGTCGCGTATACGCCTCAACAACGAATTCGAATATTCCATCTTCGTTCATCCTCACAGCATCGCTGTATGGGAAGTCAATTTCCTTATCATCAGTGAGAGGCCTGTAACCAAACAGCGTGGGCTGACACAACGAACACCTACTCGTTACCCATGTCACTAGCAATAACGTCCATGCGAAACGGTAAAATGGTTTCATTCACTGCTATTAACTCCAAAGAAATTCCCTTTATTTTCTTCTGCACAATTTTTCGAGAATGCATCACATGACAATAATTACGTCACACAAAAGTTTTATTACAGCAAGCGCGTCCTACAGAAAACGGTATAAGCGCCACTAAAAAGCTGTTAGAAGATGTCTAAGTTAAACGTGAAGGAATACAAAGTGAAGCTTGCAAAGTAGGTGATTGTATTAATGCAGGTATACAATTTTATGTCTGGTTGACAGGCAAGATAAAGGCAATACCAAGAAGTATCATTTGATGAGATTCAGGCCACCCCATCAAGTTGACCTGACAAATTTAGTGTCTGTGAGGAAGTCATTTAGGAGTGAGTACTACTATGTCATTATGTTCCATATGTAGCCCACCCTGGACAGACAACGTGAAGCAGAGAAACTTGAAGAGACACCATCACATGGTGAGGGTAGTGAATTTGGGAAGAAGAGGAGAGAAGAAGCTCGCAAGAGAAGATATGGAGTAGCTAGCAAGAAAGCTTCCCCAGATGACCAACCTTGGGAGCTGAAAGAGCATAAGAAAGGAGGAAAACAGTAAGAATTAGTAACTTATATAATACCGGCAATATTTGACTATTGTAGTTTCATTGGTCGGAAGGAAGGAGGTGTTAACTCTAACTCAGCATATTTCATGCTTACTCATTGTCAAGATGGTACATTTGAGGCTCTACCCATCGAAGGATGGTACGACTTTGTCCCAACTATTAAATACAACTACTTGGATGCTGATGAAGCTGAAAAGAAGTGAGATCTAAAGGGACATGGTGATTGTTTATAAATATTTGTTTATTTGTGTCAGGTTTGAACAGAGGCATAAGACACTGAATTATTTCTCTGTCATGTTGAGTAAAAAAGTTCAGAACAAGGAAGATGATGAAACCAAACCTTCAGAACTGGTAAACTCATTATAAGAAATTCTGTGTACATATATGTCAAGCTATACATGGGTACAGTGAAGCCAGCCCCATACATCCAGATTGTCAAGTATGTGTAGGTAGTTGTTTAGCCTTTAACTTGTGCTTTAATGTTCCTGAACTTTTGACAGACATGCCGTATAGCTGGTAATTTTCGAAAGGTTTTTATTTTCGGATATTTCGAAGAGGCTCTTCTATTTGAAAATAAATTCCCACATCCAGTTGTTCTTCGGAAATAAATTCCCACAAGTGAAAGCAACGATCTGGTGATTTGCTTGTGTATGCCTCAAGTTTTAGCTCAGTATTACTGATAATAATGGGTAAACTGTATCATTACTGTGCCAATAACCAGAAAACAGGTGATCCAGAATGGAAATTGATGCCGTCTGCTCTAAAATCTATGGTAGATAGCTACAGTCGAGCCAGTAAATTTGCTCCACTTGAGACTCCCCCAGTCTTCTCTCCAGGGATGGGGTTATTCTTTCAGTAAGTCAGTTTTGGCAAACATTCATGTATCTTCATAATTGTGATGCAAATTTATGTTTATTTGAAATACACCCGGACTTCGAAATATACACTCTTCGAAATTAAAATCCTTCGAAATTCAGATTTATCTTGCTTCGAAAATAACCCACTATATGGTAGCATGTGGACATACAAGGTTTTACATTGACTTCCCGTTGTAATTATGTCAATGGCTTGTTGAAATATCCCACCTGTTATGCTTGATATGTGTTTAAAAGTGTAGGATTGGAGACATGTATTGTTCTGGTATGTACTGCTTACAAGGTTTCCTTACCTGCTATTATAAGGATTATGGACAAGGCAAATATTTTGCGGAATCCACACATTAAAGACAGTTTTCTCCTTGGAAGTGTGGTGTCTTATTAGGGATAAAAGTTTCAATTATCACAGGTTGTACTAATCTGTTTGTAGCTGATATCTGACATTGCCCGAGGACGTGCCACCGCTGCCTCATCTGACAGTGATAGTAATGGTGAGTGACATGTATGGGATGGAATCATGTGATCCCCATCAATCAATAACCAGATGACAATAAGGCGGCAGTACCCAAGTCAAGAAAGAAGAGCCAGTCATCAATGAAGAAGAGAAAGAAGACAACAGGTGAAGAAGATGATGACAGTGATGACGGGACCACTGATGAAGGAGAATTAGAATCCCGTGAAGTGGATTACATCACGGATGATTCGTCTGGACCTTCATCAGACGAACAACGCAATGACAAGGAAGCTCAACATAAAGAACAGCAGAAGAAACAAGTAGGAGAGGCATTGGTTAGTGATAGTAGTTCAGAGTCATCCGAGGAAGAATTAGATGAAGCAGGAAAGGCTATTCAGGCTCTGATGAAGAAACATGATGATAGGAGCTCTGATTCAGATGAGGCGGAGGAGATTGATGCAATGGACCAATCTCAGTTTCTACCACTGAAAACTTCAAAGGATGATTCCAGCAGTAAGGCTGCTACCAGCAACACAAAACCTAGTGTAAAAAGGGACACTAAACAATTGGATACTACAGCTGGTAGTAGCGAGGAACCAGCAGCCAAGAAAGTAAAATTATCTACCAGCACAACTACCATTACTGTTGAAGAAGTGAAATATTACTTGATGAGGAAGCCTATTACAGCAACTGACCTTGCTAAGAAGTTCCGTAGCAAAAAGACAGACATGGACAAGATGAAGGTTATTGAACGATTAGGAGAAATCATTCAAAAGAAACTAAACGTTGAAAGAAAAACAATCCAAGGAAAAACATACCTCTCAATGAAAGAAACATAAAAATATGAATATACTTTAGTAATTCAATATACACATCTATATTACAGTTTAACCAATAGCAGTAAATGATATTTCTAACATCACTTCTCCTTGTTGTTTTTCTTCATGATGTCGGTGGGTTATGGCGTACCACTGACACAGCACAACCGTTGGTTGTTGATTAAATATTGATAGGTTGACGTTAGCTATACCCATGTGGTCATCAGATGAAAACTGGTCCTTATCAAAGAACTCGAGTTTCAGCTTGTCATGACCATCCCAGGAAAATGAGAAATTTTCGTCATATTTGGGGTTGAGGGTGGCATACTTGATACTGCTCTTGTGAGACTGCAGCCCCAGTTGTAGTACACAATATGGGTCACTTGAGAAGACATCTTTGATGATCATACCTTTACAGGCAACTAGCTTAACATTAACAATTCCGATAAACTCCACCATTCCAACACTTTCTACTGAAGTCTTGGGGCTAGCTATGGCCACCCGGCGAGCAGGCATCTTGTGCTTGCCTTCCTTTTTAATGAACAATTCCTCCACATATTTAGCTTTGATAAACTCTTCACGAACTGTTCTGTCCGTTTCTTTGCCAAACGGTGCCTGTATCCTACTAGGCACGGAGAACTCCAGGCTCTTGTTAACCAGTTCATTTCCCAGTCGCTCCATGTTGTCCACCTGCTCGTGTTCCCAGTCATCAAGACTACAGCTGAGAACGAAAGACACGTCCACTCCTAGTGACCGGTGCACACCAGCGCATTGAGTACAAATGAAAATTCCACGATTCACGCTGGCCCAGGTGGGGTTTGGTTCTAAGCAATCCGCGCAAGTTCTGTTTCCTTCCAGCTGCGCGAGAAGTTTCAGCCGTTCTTGAGGAGACATCTCATGATTGTAAGATGACGCATCGTTGTTTACACAAGTACGCGCTTCGTTGGCCATGATCAGTAGAACACACCCTTCAACTCTAAGCTACATAAACACACGTGTGTAACTAAGCGCCTCTTAGCGGCCCTCTCAATAATTTATTCTAATTAGAACGCACCACGACATGGCAGTTACAAACAAAGTGACGAAGAACGAACAAGCGTTACTAGAAGATGATGACGACTTTGAAGAGTTTCCCACTGAAGGTAAAACAGTCGGAAATACAATGACATTAGTGTATGTAGCCCACATGAAGTCTATTACAAGAATCCTCTATATTTGTGTAGACTGGACCACAGCTGATGAAGATGCTGAGGACACTCAAATGTGGGAGGACAACTGGGATGATGATAATGTAGAAGATGACTTCTCCATGCAACTGAGGTATGTGATTTGAACATGTGAGACACCCAATAAAACACCTAATATTTATGTTGTTGACAGTATTTCAGTACTATAATATTAATTACAATAGTTATGGGTGTGTAACATCATAGTGACCATATCATGCTGTATTTTGAGGTTTTTGAAGAAATTTCAAATATTTGGTGATAATTCTCACAGACCTATAGTCTCAGATGTCACAGTTTAATGCAAACAGTATAGTGAATAGTAGGTAAACTTTTAAACTAGTAAGATCTATTAACACAATGGCTATCTCAGAAGTGTAGGCTTGTATTCCAGATCATGTTGTTCTTCCACAACAGTATGTGTCACCATTTTGAACTAATTAACACACATCTGCATGTGATGTCACAAACATCATGATAATTTATAATACTTATCTCAATGTTCAGAGACAATCGCGTCCCATTATCATATGTTAAAATCCCAGGATTTGGCAGACTCGGGAATTCAGTGATGGCACAGTTCTGT
The DNA here is from genome assembly GCF_963678975.1 of Dysidea avara. NCBI lineage: Eukaryota > Metazoa > Porifera > Demospongiae > Dictyoceratida > Dysideidae > Dysidea > Dysidea avara. The sequence goes on along the minus strand of NC_089281.1, from coordinate 26,032,820 downwards.
CTAAAATTGTTGTTCTAATTTTCTGCTTGTATATCCCCAAATCCTGTGACCGGATCTGTGAAAACAGGACATAATCGCACAAGCCTAAATTTACAATTGAATATATTGGGTGAAATACTTGCATATTATTGAAAAACACTCCGTAAATTTTTTGAACACCTCTTTCTTAGTGAAGGAAGGGTCTAACAATAAAAACCTGGATATCATCTTATTCGCCTGTTCAAGAGTAGTTGGAAAATCTTTATTTCGTTGCAGTAGACCCTAGGATACGTAAGTTATGAGCGTTTGTTTAAAGTGATCGTACGCAATTGATTTTTCATCACGAATTTTGCCTTGTATGCAGTGAGGAAGGGTGAGTAAAGGAAAAACCTACCCAATAATTGATTCCTCTATTCATGGCGGACACGATGGTGAAAATTTTAGCTCCGTGCCTCAATCCGTTGGTAAGTTACAACCGTTTTTGTAAGCGCCTGTAATTTATTTTCCCTATACTTGATGTACAAATCAATTTTTCTGTTGTTGCTACTATGTAGGGCTGTAACTCCCACAGTTATTGGCATATGAAGCGGAAACTTTGCCAGTGAGTACACTTGGCTAAGTAGATTATAAATATTTAATAAACAGGAATTCGAAAAATATGTGGTTATGTCCTGTTTTCGCAGATCTGGTCACAATTTGTCACTGGTTCAATTTAAGAAGGTCTGTCCTATGTTAGGACTGGGAGGTTATATTGATTCTGGGATTAATCGTGATTGTCTCTGAACATCATGATGTTGTTGAGATGTGTATTGTGATGTGTGCAAATGTACATTCAAAATGGTGGTACATACTGTTGTGGAAGAACATGTTCCAGAAAACAAGCCTACACTACACTTCTAAGATAGATTGATCATTGTGCAAATATATCTTACTACATAGCTCAAAAGCTTATCTCATAAACCGTTGAATTTCTTCTAAGGATATATACTATTATTCATTATACTGTTTGTATTAAACTGTAACTGCACCTATGACCCCTTAATTGTGTTCAACAGTTGTACACAATTTCACCTTGTATTGTTAAAATAAATAAGTTGTGCATACATAATGCTATTGATGCATGTGAGTTTTAACATCGTGATAGTTATTAATGTTGCATCCTACAATCGTGAAAGTAGCAATATGTCACAGTTGCTCAGCCAATCCTATTAGTATGTTTCTATCTGTTGTACACACCTACTGTGGTATTCAGGAAGTTGGATGCCATTTGGAAGTTACATAGTTCTGGATATTTGTGAAATTAACTACTTTGTCTTGCAAATTGAAGTACGCTCAGGAGATACTCCACAAACACATGCAAAATATACTCTAATAGAACAGTCATCTGTAAATCTGTGAGCCGTACATAATTACTCAAGACTCTTGAATCTAGAACATTGTTGGAGGAAATATTCTACAGGCCTATAGTATCTGAACAAGGTACCTTAAAATTTGGCGGCTGGCTAATTTTTGTTGAATTTAAATCCACCAAGTAGCTGTCTAGCTAATATTGCTTGATGTTATGTCAGGAGTGATGTTTGCTTTCTAGCACGTGTTTTCATCAGCTGAATGCATGGCTCTATTTAAGTCCTTAAAGAAGACAGAGTAGTCACAGGTTGCCATCCTAATTTCAGGCTAATGAACACTGAACTGCTGATGGTGTAGAATTTGAATCAGTAGAATTTAGCTTGAGATTGAACATGTGAACTTTCAGCTTTATTTTGTTTGTTTGTTTGTTCCAGAGGAATCTTGACTACTCCTACTGATGCAGCCCATTGTACGTTTGTGCTCGTGCTAACCTTGGTCTTGGATGCAGCTATAATACTAGAAAGCTATCACTCATGCTCCTATGACTATTGCCTGATGCCATCATTGAAATTCTCGGTTTACTACTATACCTATGCTTTGAATACGGTGTGTGCCTAATTAGTGCGGGCCCCTGTGAGCAAGAAGAACTGTTAAATTTAAACATCATCAAATCTATTTGCCGAATATTTTCCCCGGTGAATTTTCTGATCCAGGTAAGGTCAAAATACTCTAATAGAACATTCACACAGTCATGTTGAAAATTTAAGGAATTCAAAGTGTAGTAGTTTAGTAGTTATACTGGCTATCACCTGCTACCTTGTGTGAATTTGTGATGTAGTAATACCGTATAAGGACACATTTTGATGCAACAAATATTTTACATTTTTAACTATGCATTGGCAAGATCTTATAAATGCACTAATCAAACCTTGAGCTAGCCTCACTAGTGTGGTAGTGCTGGACAATTTTTGATGGAGAATGGCAATCACAAATCCTCATGTTAAGGCCCATCAGTAACTGTTACTGAGCAGTTAATTGTCAGACAATAGCTGTTGGCAATTTTATTCAATTTGAAGATCATTGGCAGGCCCTCGGTAACACTTGCTATATATAGATACTCCATTTTAGCTACCTTACCCATATCGAGTAATACATATTGACATATTGGTTTTCCAGCTATATTACAATAGATTGTATCATTGTCAGTGTGTGAATATTTTGATTACATGTACATAAAAGTATTAATAGTTTTGTCTACTTCAACAATGCTGCTGGCTTGTTTCATAAGCTGGTTATGTAACAATACAATGGTATAATAGCTGGTAGCAGGAATACATTGTGTTCTATGGACAAGGGACTGAAGGGGTTATGTAACTCTGTATGCTACTAATGTTACAGACGAAATTCAAACATGGCATTTCATGTTAATGAAGTATATCATTGGTTACAACCAGGTCACGTGTCATCAAACATCTCATGATCTCAAGAAAATGAAGTTCCAAACCCGACACCTCAGTATTGATGTAAAGTATTTGACAGACTACGGCTACCAGAGCCCAACTTTCAACCAGCCAACACTTTGTGTACGTGGCTTTCCTAGCTAACTACATTATGCATATACTTCTCGTGAATGTGACAAAAGGACTTCATAATAACGATGCTAATTTCAAGTGCCATGTTTGGTACAGTCACATGTAGCATTACATCATATGACTATGATATGTGAACAACCTCCTCTGGGTTACACCATTCTTATGCTCAACAGGATTCACAACATGGGTCATGACTTCATCAAAGGCTGACAAAGGATTAACTTACAGTAGTTGACTGGAGAGTAAACGGATATGTATGAACAGTTCTTCATTAAAGCCAGACAAAGTGATATATAGTTTCTCATCACCTACCCACATCACCACCCTGCTGTCTCTAAATTCATTACTGTTATGATTGATCATGTGCACTAACATTTCAATGTTTAGAGAAACTAGACATCATTTTCAGCGAAGGAAATCGTTTCTTCCTGCTTAAGAAAGGTGGTAAAGTATAAAAATAAGCTTTAAGCAGGCTTTTGATAATCCTTGTAGTGACCGACAACCAGCTGATGCTGTGTTTTTGGGTGCTTCCTTCAATAATTAATAATGAAAAATGACTGCCAAAGTTGAGGAAGTGGCCGATGAGAAACTAGCAATCTATTTTGCTTGGCCTAATAGCTGCTAGCTATGCACCCAACATATAAGATGAAGGTCCACAATTAAATTGAAGATATACCGTAAAAGGGGAAAGTTGTGTTTTTCGTGGTTTTAAAGCAAATCGCGCCCGCCAAATCAATAATTTACAGTGTACTATGTAGCTATGATTAAACGTTGCGCGAAACTTTCACCGCGAATAGTCTCAGGAAGCCTTAACCGCGAAACTTTCCCTCTAGTTTCCGCCGTTTACAGTATAGCAGTATCATTAGTGCACATTAAAAGTGCAATAATAGTTGCCTGAGGAATTAAGCACCAGGGATAGAACATAAGAGCATCATTGAAGATCAGTATAGGGGAGCAAGCAGTTGCTGTACCAAAGAACAGAACCAGTGTAACAGAGCAACATAACTGTCATATTTCTGACTTGCAAATATACTGTACAATAACAAGCAGAAACACATCCACTAGCAAGGATATCAGCAGTGCAAATTGAGCTATTTTAGCTAAAATGAGAGTCAACACCATATCTGTTGTTTTGGGGGACCAACCATGGCTACTGGGAATTGTCTGCAGGACCACAAGAGATAAATGGCCTGGGGTTAGGATCACTTCAGTATAACATTCAGGGAGACTATATTATATTAATAGACTAACCCTTAAGGCATTTTATACAACTTGCATAACTATCTAATAGAACGCACAATGTGATTTGAACATTCCAAATTTCCAATACAGTAATGTATATTTTGTCAGTGATGAGCTATTTGTTAGCAGCTCAATGGAATATATGACATTACCTTTTTGGTAACATACACATGGTTGCTTGTGTATGGTTAAATAGATGATAGACTGTTTAGACGTAAACATGAATACTACAGTTAGTACTTATGAGTACTTTAATGTTAAAATATTCAGATATTCATTGTCATTTCAACTTCTATCCCTAAAACATCAGTGCGTATAGTAACTGCAACTCCACAGCTTATGACTGGAGTTAAGTAATGGTGTGATGTCACTATAAGATACAGTTGTACTGCCAAATTGTGTTGTGGTAGTCTATGGCATTGTTGGCATACACCATCATCCCACGATTGTCACATGTTGTCTATCATTACATCTCATCCTTGTGGGACTAGCTATACATGTCTAGTGTGAATGTTTGTATGGTTACTAGTGGTCCACTGTATAGGACGTGGTTAGTCCCAACAACATTTCATTATTGAGTGTTTGTAAACAAACAAGGACCCACATGTAGTAGTGGTATTGCTGATGTTACACTAACAATTATCATACAGTGTATTAGTACTGTATATTTGGAATTACGAAGATTTTGTACTTTCCCACGAAATCATATCAACAACCAACCTCACGATTCCTGCAGTATTGGTCAGGAGCTTATGAGCCACCGAAGGCGGCGAAACTTGCACTGACTGCCAGGTGCCATCACAATCCAAATCAATTGCCAATTAGTTTCTATATAAGGAAAGTAAAATCTTGTTATTTGAAGCCATGTATGAAATTGTGCGTGACCAGTGCCACATGAATTGGCTGAGTCTTCCTCAAGGTCTTTCTCTTTGATGGTGGAGAACTTGTCTCTACTTCGTGCAGCTGGAGTGCCATTTACACCTGATGTTAAGCAAACACAGTGACGTAATTTGGATTGTCATGGAACTCAGTTTCATGTTCCTTCGCCGCCTTCGGTGACTCACTAGCTCCTGGTATAATCAAGCCTGTAAGAACCTTCAGTGCAACCTCACGAAATTTTAGTTCAATGGAATTTTCTGCTTACTGACCAACTGCCTGATGCCTTCAGACAAGCATAACTCAATAATAGCAAATGCTACATGCTTGAAATGCCTTTTGGCATACTTTAGTACATACAATGTGTGGACGTACTTTGTGTCTGGCAGCACAAGGTGTTGATTTGCAGTTGTCCAAAATGGCTTCCCCATAGCTGAAAGTCACATTCTGTATTTTCTGTAGCGACTGGATTGACTGCAGAGGCACTTCTTATTTGTCACAATCCCACTAGGAAGGCTACTGAAAGCCTGTGTAGTAGAGGGTCAGGATTTTGATAAGTATGTATACTCTGAGTCAAACCATAGATAATATACGTAATAAAGGATTGGCAACGCACCTATTAAACCTGTAGTGACGTCACGTACAATCCTCGTTACGGTTCGTCATCCAGTTAACGCGCCCTCTCACCCGTTGCTAAACGCACTAGGCTACTTCATTCCTTGTACCGTAGCAGGGTACTACTGAGTAAAGACGTAAAGCTTAGTTCAAACGAACGTACAACTACTAAGGTGAGTATCTGATGTAATAAAATAGTGGAACACACTGTCAGTTTTAACCCAGCGCAAGATAAGGCCCACTGCTTCATGGCTTTTCACAGTTTTGGAGTTTTAACAAGGACACTGAAGTGCTTTTTTCCGAACAATATATAAAGAACTAATCGTAACCATTAGTAGAGTGTCATGCTTTGTTTTGTGTAGGCGTACCACTTACCCAAACTATGGTTTGAAGCTGTTTCATTGTGCTGGGTTTTGGAGTTTTGTCGTGGTACCATGAGGAGAAGCATCAAGTTACTATTCAGCACAAGAGAGCTTAATGTTATGGTGGTGTTATGCAAATATGCATGAGCTCAAATTCAGATGTGGCATTAACCATCAAAGTATGTGAAAATGGGATATAAAAAGTGTAGTGGAACAGAGCATGTTATCAACATGAAGGAGCTGTTGGTGGTAAAGAGTAGTGTATCGTGACTTCAAGCTTAGACAGGGAATGATGAGCTTATCTATAAATGTAGCAGCTCACAGCAAATACCATCCACTGGATATCAAGTGACGTCCTTGTGTTTTGCCACAAAAATAGACATTCCCTTCAAGTGCTGGAAACTAATGTGGACTAAGTCTAGCTAGTTCACTTTGTTATAATAACTGATATAAACAATGGACACATATTATACTAGTTATCTGAACTCCTAGGCACCACCTGCAGCTCAGATACCTGATAACTGAAGTTTGTACAAAATCTCTTTACACAATGTTAGTCAATTGCAAAGTATGAAAAATAACTTCTCTAATAGAACACTCGCTACTCTAATAGAGTATTCAATTTTGACATACAGGTTTGGATAACTGAGATTCCACTGTACACCTGTAGAGCATTTGCCAGTAGGTCCCACATCCCAGTGTATAGCAGTCAAGGTAATCATGACTGTGTTACATTCAATGAACTCAAGCACTAGTAGTAGTATTCATATCAGATAAAACACCAGCAACATCACAACCCTCAGAGTCACAAATGACATGGGACTCTCACACACAATCTCATAAAGAAATCTTAAATTCTGAACTCTGGAATCACACAAAATCAGTGAGGCTTCCAGGTCCAGGATGGCTTGGAGTTAGCTAGATAAATGACTGATGGATGTTCCATTGATTGATCAATGCAAAGCATACCTGCATCTCCATTGAGGCTGTCGGCTACTCCATTTTGTGCTATAATAGAAGTGTGAAATCCAAGTAAAACCTAGATAAAGATTTATATTATTGAAATTCTAACAAACACTAGAAATCCCTAAACATAACACAATTTAGAGATGTTGGTTGAGAGGTCTGTCACTCAGTGAAATTTTGTTGATCAAAGTTCAGAAATTTGTCAAACGATTACTTTTTTCAGATACTTTCACATACCTAAAACAACAGCCATTGCGAGATCTTTCATGTAAATATGGCCCCTTGGTATGGTTTCCTACAAACAATTAGCCCCAGACAGTGTTGGGAAAGTTACTTTGAAAAGGTAACTAGTTACATATTACTTACAACTGAACTATTTAGTTACAGTTACATATTACCCATAAACTATAATAATATTACATATTATATTACTTTGTGTCCACAGCTTTAAGTTGTCACGTGTGAAACTACCACTTTATCACATGACATGATTGCGTTGTTGGACAATGTGCAGATCTTGGTTATAAGTAAGAAGCTGGTGAATAAGCTTCATTCAGTAGGCTTCGTTACTTCGTTGTGGCTAGGCGTTACTCAGAGGATAACTAACGAGATTAGCAATTTTGTTACTTGTAGTAATAATATTACATAATATTAGACTCGTTACAGTAACTATATTACTTAGGTAACACGTTACATTTGTAAGTAAAGTAATTTGAGTTATATTACCCGTTTTTATAGCGTATTTCATTATTACTTAGTTACCACAAAAGTAATAATATTACGTAACGCGTTACTCCCAACACTGGCCCCAGATATAAAAGGAAATCTCATCATTGAAATTTGCTTACTGCACTATTTAGTTGTTCACTTTACATGGTCATAGCACACAGTAACAGTTGTCAACAGCACATGCACTATAAAGATAGCTGAATTTCGAGGATTTTCTGAGTGACTGACCCCTGGCATTGGTGACCCTAGTCACCCACGCAATACGACACACATGTGAACAACACAACAAAAACAGAATGGAGTGTTCAGTGAACTCTTGTCCTCCACCACACACATACACACAGCCTAAGCCGGCAGCTGTACCTATTGTCACCCAAAAAAAACCAACACTGGGATGCCTGTGCACCACTCAGGCACTATAGTCTTGTGCAGAATCCTCCTGGGACTATATAGATCTCACAGGGAGAGGTCGCAGAACCCAAAGTTCCACAACAACCACTAAGTTGAGACAAGGACAGTGAGGCAGCATAGCCAAGTGGCTAGAGCACTAGCCTGGTAATTGAAAGGTTCCAGGTTTTTTGAAATTTAGTGTTTCCTTGAGCAAGAAACTTTGTTCACACTGCTCCAGCTGTATACAGTTGGGGACCTGGTGAGCTGTCACAGCAACATCAATGGGTACCTGGCGTTTACTGGGGAAGCAAATTCCCAATATCCATCTCGAGCTCTCCATTAAAAAAAACATTGCCACTGGATATATAAGGTATTTGCTGCTGAAGCCCTAAACGAGCATACAATCCACATAAATCCTGGTTTACATAGTCCATCCTTATTATGACCTACTGTAGCTGGCTACCAGGAGCGCATCGAATCCTTGATAGAATTCGATGCTCATGTGAAACGGTAAGACTCCACGACTCACCAAGTTGCTGCCGCGCCCAAAATCCGTTGGTTGATAGCTCGCTACGATCGATACTGGTTACATGAGTAGTTCCTCTCTGTTACTGGATAGCGAAATAACAGCACTGGGAACGATAAAGCGGAGCATTCATGTCGGGTAGCCGTATCTATGACAATAGACGCGCATAAGTTACATAATAAGTCACGCGACCGTAACGAGGATTGTCTAATAGTTGCTATGCGCGTTGCCAATCCTTTATTACGTATATTATCTATGGTCAAACTGGCCCAACTCAGACATCTACTGCTCCATTCGTAGTTTACCACTGGGCCAGTCACTTAAAGTTTGAAGTGTATTAGCCACAAAGCTGAACTAGTGCTGAGAAAACCTGGGCACAGACGCTATGGAGTGTGTGGGTCATTATGTGGGCCAATGAAGTGCCACATTGTTAACCCTGCAGAGAAAAAGCTCTTCTTGTAGTATGCTATTAGCTAATAAGAGGTGGTTACTATACTGTAGCCACAGGCTCTTTGCTTCAGCTAGCCTATTTTACCATTATGCCCATGTTTCAATTAAATACCTCACAGTTTAACCCCAATACTTGGCTATAATATGTACGTATGTATGTATGCTAGGGTAATGCTTAACGCTTTCCATTTTCTTGTACGAGGAGTATTTCACTAGAGTTTACCTTACCAGCACATGTACATCACATGCACCACTTCCTGTGCATGTGTGTTTCATGCAACTTATATTGGCTATTCTGTGCATGTTGTGTACATGTGACACAAGTTCATACTGGTGCTTCCATTAGTGTGACATATGCTGTTGTAAAAAAACATGTAGCACACAAGTACATGAAATTACTTTTTGTGGCTCAGATAGCAAATTATGTATGGCCTTGTCGTTATGGCAAACATCAGTACAAGGGTGGATGGCTTTGTACAGCTAGCCAAACCGTTTACTTCCTAAAATTTAGAACTACTTATAATTTTAAACCACCAAGGAGTGCTTACAATCTCATTTCCAGTCTTCAAGTCATTATTTCCCCTCAATTATGGTAGCTACATTGTGATTATTTTTAAATCTGAAATAGAAATTTATGGTCAATACTTTAAAATTGACCCCATTTATGGTAAGACATATTTCTTTCATGATTATTGGCTGGTGTAGATACAAGCTTACTACAGAAGTGTTGAAGTACACTATTTAAATAGTAACTTCACTGAAGGTTATACTGTCCATGTTAATGTATGAATGACATACACATATCCAACCTGATCTTCATTGTAATTTCTGTGCATACACTGCATAGTACAGTAGTGAACTGGTGGCAATAACATGTATGTCACATGCACTAGGCATGTTTCCTGTTATGCAGGCATGATTGTTTTGGTGCTATAGGTTAAGAGAATGTTGGTGGTGTTTTCATTCTATAAAATTTTCTGTGATCTGTTTACCTAATCTGAAAAAAACTTTTAAAGTACATTCACCAGTTAACCCTGTACAATAACACTTCAGAATGACCAAAGTTAGCTAGGGAATTGCTGTAGTGTTAATTTGTTAATTTAATTTTTATGTAAAGTAGTGAAACCTTATTAATTAGAACCTCCTATGGGAACAAAAAAAAAACAACAACTAATAAATGAGATCACAAAATATACCTTAGCTATATTTGGGACCTCCTTGACATGGTCTCTATAATGAGGTGGTCTTATTAATGAGGTCATGAAGTACAGCTTAGCTATGTTTGGGATCTACTTGACATGGTCACTATAATGGAGTGGTGTGTTGTGCAATAATTTTAATTTAGTCGCTAGTGATTACATGACGTTCTCTTATTACACAGGGCAGAACTGGAGAAGCTGGGTCACAAGGTGTTACAGCCTGAGGCTATGAAGACATGAACTATTATATAACTGAATATATGCTCATGTGATACACCATGACAATCATGTGATCTGCTACATGTTACTCTTTGTTTCCCATCTCTCCTTAGCATCAAATCTGTCCGATTAAAAATTAATCAAATTGTTGGTATGACATTATTCAACATTACCTCCAGTGGAGTTTCTGCTGTTTAGATCTTTTACTTTTGTCATCCACCTGAAATAAAAAAAAATGAAATTGTGGTACAGTATTGCCAGGATCCCATTGCAAGGCAGCTAGGCTCTGTGGACACTGCCACATAATCCATCAATGATGTTAAAAGAGCTATGATATTCTTTTCAGGTAGGCTCTACCCATGAATTAGAAAAAATTGCATGAAAAATGTCCTGTCTATGAATTAACATCATGTACATAAAAAATCTATGAACACTACAAGGACTCCTGTATAAAATAGCAACATGTTTAATGGACCGATAGTCTAGGTATATTTACTTGGTATCAATGTTTATATACTTCACTAATGGTGTCAATTGATTTTATTGTTACCCACTGAACAGCTATGAATAACGTAATAGATTTACACTTTCGCTTCAAATGATCAATGGTTCAAGAAATGCTGACCTTTCCATAGGTGAAATATTGAACTTAACATCAGCAGCATATGACATCAAACTTTACAACATTTGTGAACTGCACAATACCATATACACCATGATACAATCTACATATACCACACAATATATTTGGTAAACACCAGAGGAGATTGGTGATGCGCCATAGCCCTACAACATATTGCTGCTATACATGCGATTACACAAGAGCTTGAAATTGGCATCGTTATTATGAAATCCTTTCACCTTCGTCACAATCACATTTGTTTCTTACTAGGAAAGCTTCATAAAGTGTTGGGTACTTGAAAGTAGGGCTCCCATTATCAATATTAATTTGTGTATTAGAATACTTTATATTAATACTGAGGTATCGAGCTGAACATTTCTTTATTTGAGATCATGGGATGTTTGATAACACATGACCAGTATATGAACTATAGTGGACAATTTTGTACCAGAGATTAAATTAGAGGTTTCATGCAGACTTCTGCCATACAATGCCTCACCTTGGTCTTATCAAGGTATTGCTTGCAATCAAATGCTGTTGCTACTTGTGTCACAAACTGGGAAGGTAAGGTGACAATGACAAACAGTAAACAAAAGGTCTTACCTTCCTGTCTGCTAGCTTGTCACTTAGCTCAGTTGCTGCATCGAGTCTACCATCAACGATCGCATCTTCTAGCCTCTCCTCCAATCCACTCTATAAACGATGATGATGACACATAGCACACCACTGACACACGTCATAACACTTCATGTATCAGCATCCAGTGAGACCTGTTAAAGAGGACACCTGCACGACCAGATACTTGGCAATAGTCCCAAATCATGACACCTTGATTATCAGGACAGTTCTAAGGTGTCTGTAAACACAGGGACCAGTACCATGATTCAAATATGCCTACTTGGTTTACTTAGTAAAAATTTTAACAATTATCCAAACTAATGTGGGGGAAGAGTGTTCATATAACTGAAAAGTGAACAGCCATTCATTAACAGAGCACACACCTGTTGACAAAATGTTCTTAATTGGACAGTTATTTTGACGTTTGGGATCTATAAATTAGTAAGTTGTTGCTTAAAAATACATACATGGGGTCATAGCCTTATATGAGTCTATGTACTTTTTCAATGATCGACAGTAGGACAATTGAGCATGCACATTGGAGATAGTGTATTTACTTGGTACCATAGTTGCTGCATTGATTTTATAACTAAGATAATAAATGCCATGGCATTTAGCCAAGTAAATCCAGTACACCTCTCTAATAGCTCTCGCTAATACGGACATGGTATCATGATCACGGTTAGTCTCGTGGCATCCAACCCTAAAAAGAGGGTCTGGTGAAACTGTACAAAAAAATTGAGCTCTGGAATGTTTATTGGATGTGACGTTTATGTGCTACGTAAGTGTTATGTTTACGTCACAACAACAGCAATTTAACCAGATCCGCATATAGAATCACCAACCTGATGGCACTGCTTTATTTGTACAACATTAAAGTGAACCAAACAGAAATGGTTAGTTTGTATGCCCGTTTTCGCTATGATTTTAAGTGATAAAGTCACCAGATGTAATCACCATGAGCCACGAGTCTTTTGAAATAATATGCATTACATAATCAATTTGAAATGGAGCAATCTGATTGGAGCCGGCAGCGCCAAGCTTTTTGTATGCAGTTTCACCAGACCCTCTTTTTAGGGTCGGGCGCCGCGAGACTAGATCAAGGTATATATCAAGCTCCTTTTTCAGATAAGCTTTTGGCAATCAAAATCTTGATATTTGTCATAAATGAACTATTGGTAGTGACTACTACTACTACTCTTTGAGCCACTTATTACTGACAGGTTTGTAGGAGTCCAGTTTTTTTATTCAATTTTGTCCCAGCCAGAAAGGTTCTATGGTAGTAATTACATCTAGCTAGGTGCCATTTTCCAGCCAACACACCTTTGGTTGAGTGTCTCCTTGAGGAACACCCTTCAGTTGAGGATTAGGGTCAAGAAATTGTTTCAATTGTTGCCACTCTGTCTCTTTAGAGTCATCATTAGTAGTTGAATGTTCTGAGCTTGGTTCAGAGTGAGGTCGTTTCCTTTTTCGTCTCCTACTTCGTCCTGCACCATGTCCTACGTCTTGCAAGACCTCAGGTCCATAGAACTCCGACAATACTAACACAAAATATACTACAATACATCCACCAGTAACTCTGTTACCTGCATTTGTAGCTTGTTGTCGTACATCGTTAATTCTTTTACTCGTTGTTTTACTACATATTTGTTGCCTACGTTGTTTCAACTCTTCAAATTTCTGTTAGTGGTCTAGCCCACTCATTATTCGCCTACTTAAAACGTCTCACCTTCCATTTATCTTCTGGGATGGTTGATAAAAGTGGCGGCTTAACGTCCCATTGCGTCGTGACGTCGGATTTGCTTTCCATTTTCAGTTACCACTTTCGATTATATAAATATTTTCTAATAAAACGTACAATAATTAATGATGATTCATTGTTAGAAAAAGTTGATAAATTAACTAAACAGTTGTTGAATTATTGGACTTCTCAGGCGGCTCAGGGTCTGGAACAAATCGAGCATACATGAGGGTAGCAATTATTACTAATGTTGATCCAATAAGAAATAACCTGTAGAACAAAATGTGGACACGAATATCCTCATGTCTCAACAACAAAATTATTTTCTTACGGTGATGGTTGAAAACCCAATAGAAAATAAGAAACTGTAGAAGACAAAACTATTGATATTGCAGCTCCAAATCCCTTCAGAATGTTACCAGCATACTTGATCACTGCTGCCACTATTAAACCTCCAACTGCCTGTAACATGTACATACACACCTATTATACAAATACCCCTACACACTACACCACACACACACACACACACACACACACGCACATAATAATAATAACTGTACCAGAAAAAATTAAAATAACAGAATGTGGGTACATTTAACTAAGTGAATGTCTTAACTATGTGATTGGGTAAACTATTCCAGTCATTGATAGCTCTTACAGTTTAAGCTGTTGATCTAATTCTTGACATGATGTTTAAATAACTTAAACATGACCCCTAGTTGTAGACAAAGTAGTAGCAGTAGCAGTGAACCAGTGATTTATTAGTTATGCAACAGTTGGAAAAACTTCAACATGAGTCTACGGTATTTTAAATTTAATGATCATTATATTTGCAGTTTCAAAGATTACACTTGTCCATTATTTGTCCATTATATCAGCTTCTGAGTTGGACATTTTCTACTGTAGTTTAGGAAATAAGTTGGTAAGCAATAGTGTATATTACGTATGTGACTTGGTAGTGTGTAAATGTGTGCTGACATTCAGTGGGGAAAAAAACTGTTCCTGCACAGTGGAAAGACTGATACACAGCTCACTAGTAATTATAGTAAAGAATACTCAGCCACTGGAGACAACAACTGGAGTAATGTGAATAAAGTTTTTTGCACAACAACAGCTGAAAGAAATCATGATTAGCAGGCCAGTACTCTAATTACTTGGCCGAGTTGACTCGACAGACAGACACTATTACACACACACACAACACAACACACACACACACACACACAAACACCTCACCTGTAATAAAATAACTATTGCTACAATGAAGGAGTAACCCTGGAAGAAGCCATCAGCCCTAACAGCTGCCCAATCATTTACAACCACTCCAATTCCACTGAACAACATACTAAACAATCCTATTAGGAGTGTTAGCCATTTGACATCAACAGTGGTAGCCACTTACCTAACTGAATATTCCTAATCCACAGAGAGGTTTTAGAGCCCTTCAATATCTTCTCAAAGTATACACCAGAAAAGCCACTAGTTAGGCAGGCTACAACTACTGCTAATAGTCCAATTGACTGGTCCATATTCAATGAGGGAGACTGGAACATTGTACTAAGGCTGCTATCAGCAGGTAACTGGTGTAGGAGCCATGAAATACACATGAATTACTGAACTACATCATATGCACTAAGGGAAATGTGCAACCATGTAAACCTATCAGGTGTAAGCTTACAATGGAAACTCCAATAAGGGGGTTCAACACATTTTAACACTAATTCATTGAACATTGAGGTCGTCTAGGTGCTGGTTTGAGTCAACTTTGATTATCAATTGCTTGATGGGAACACAAATTATAAACATAAAGTGTCTATGATGTGAAGACACCTTACACAGAATACTGAAGCTCACTATATCGCATTTCTTACCTGTACTAAAGCAACTGCCACAGCTAGGATACACAGAGCCACCCATTGTAATGGAGATACTTTTTTGTTCAACATAAGTACTGAACATAACGCTGTTGTTAGTAGTTTCAACTGATATGTGACCTATGTGTAACATACGATTATTAAACCACTTCTATTGAACTAGCATTACTGACCTGAAAGGTAGCAGCATCTAATTTAGTAAGGGCTATATACAATAAGTTGTTTTGTACTGTGTACAATAAGGCAGGCACAGCAACCCGCAGAGTTTCTAAATATCTAACAAAAATTTCATGTATAGCTTCGGTGGTCTTCCTTGATTCACAGTCCACTTCAAAATGCAATAGGACAACACTACTAATTATCTTGATAATTTCTGTCAAAAATACAGCAGTCGACGTCAGGTATGGCTGTCCACTAACAGTCCGTGAGTATCTCATTAACAATACTAGTGACGTGTTTTGTATCACCAGAATTAATAGACTAATGTATTTCATGTCCAACTTCTCCATATTGTACCTATACCTAATTGGGTAGTATTTGTGCACCATATGTATGTGTGAATTCAAAATTCTTTACAAGAAATCTTGAATATTCAGAATCCCTACAAGAAGAGATAACATGTAAATTAAATGGTAACCAGGTGGGTGTAACCACCCCAGAATACGATTGAAACACTCGATTTAGAGGCACTACAGCACATCAAAACAATGACAACATCTCACAGATCAACTGTACAAAGTACAAACACAAGTGAAAAGTTAACAGATAGAGTGAACAGATAGGGTTACAGTTAACAATCTGAACATGTCATAGACTACAATAATTCCTCACAGTTTGACGCTTATAAATAATATAAATTTTGGTAGTAGTAACCAGAAGAGTCTGCACGTTCCGAGGAATGACAGGCGTTATCTAGAATAAACTATGTTTTAAAAGTGTTGCCTATATTTTTCAAATTACGGAGGTAGCTTCCGTTAGTATGCGGATATTCGTATAATCACGTTGCCATCATAAGGCAAGATCGTGTGCAGAGATTATTAATCAGGTGCACTAGTCGTGTGCGAGTGTTGGTAGTTTTGTGAAGTGCAGATATTTAAGGCTGGAGCGCTACACTGTTAGCTTAGAGTTAGCTTAGTGTTATAGTAGAAAGAACTGTTAACGTTGCTCGCTTTGCTGCGTTCATGGCATTAGCAGAACTGTGGATATCTGAAGCACATGTCTATCCGTATCATATGCATACAGTGAGTGCTCGCTCAATAGTGACCGATGTAACAGACTATGAAATCATGGTATTACCGACTGAAAAAAGTAAAGCGACATCCTCGGAGGGCAATAACTTTATTTCATTCAACGGTGCACACACTCACAAGAACTTGTTGCCAACCAGAAGAAACGGACAAAATGACAGCTCTAGCAAGCGCACGGAAAGGCAGCACCAGTTTCAGAGGACCAAGAGCAAATCGTTTCCTTCCACGGAGAAGAAATTAAAGTCTTGCTGTAAAAGTAAGACTTCTTCGCCGTACAGAAAGCAAGTTCACTTCGCTGATATGTTTGGATATCCCTTGGTAAAGGAATTTTCGTATTTGCTAGATCAAGAGATTGAAACATTCTCAAAGATCGAAGTTCAATCGTTTGAGTGGAGCCAACCGGAAGGGCTTAGACTGAGAAACAAGCGACCCGACACTGCAACAGAGGCGCCAAAAAGAACACAGCCTGAGGTACAGTTCATGTTCAGCCAGCCATCCTCTGAAGTAGATTTCTTCTCTAAAGTGGAACACAACAATGTTTGCTTGGAGAACATGAAGCGAGAAGGCCCGTGTATCCAGGGGTACATTAGAGTTACTAACATTGCTTATCACAAGAAGGTACAGGTGCGATGGACTAGTGATGCTTGGCACAGCCACCACAATATTGAGTGTGTCTACTCGCACACCATCCAAGATTCTAACACTGACTGTTTTAGCTTCAAACTGCCCATCTCTGGGGAACAAATGGAACTAGCAATACAATACAGTGTTGATGGACAATTGTACTGGGATAACAATGGAGGAAGGAATTACAAGATCACCATCAAGCGATAAAATTTTAAATGTCAAGAAATAAATCAACTAGTATTTTCAATGTCAGCTCACCTGTTCGAAACAGGACACCTCCCCAGCACATAGTATTGTTAGTGGACTGTTTTTTAGTCTAATTGTATGTATAAAGTTGTAAATGTTTTGTATGTAAATTGTCTACTACAATGACAATGGTAACATGGTCTGAAATAAATGAGGTGTGAGTTTTGGACTTAATCTATGTTCACTTTGCCAGGATGTGATATCCACTTGGCTAAAGCATTTCTGCATCATAATGGCAGACAATAGTTTTTATAATCTAAACTTTGTACCAGCATTACATTCCAAACATACCATATCACACTTGACCCAGTTAATAGAGGTCACAGTTTAATCACGTACCACACCTGCTATTTTTTGCCAGTGTTTTGTTCACTATTTTGTTACCCTTAGGATCTCCTACACTGAAGCACAACAGACAACAGATCCGGTACTGTATGAATGAACAGCATATCACCTAACTATGTACTCTAAATAAGTTAGGAAAAAAGATATGAATATGTTTATGTGGTATACAGTCATGATTATAGTTAGTTAAAAATTATATTAGTTGTAGGGCTCCTGACTGTACCAGTGTTGACAATGGATGGTAAGGTGCGATGACTTGCATGCCAGGTGACATGCTCACCTGTGTGTCCCTATATGCGACACACAGTGACAAGGGTACAGGGGTATTAGTGACACACTCACTCATTGATAGCAATATCGTCAACATTTTCCACAGCTCTTGCAAAGACAAAGGAGTCCAAAGAGGGTGCGGTTGCTATTGAAAAACAAACCATGAACTTCCTTGAACCCTGGACTGTAATTACACACTAATATTTATTTATACTTTTGGTCTGGTATTCCTAAAATGGTCACATTAAGGGGCCACAGTTCAACCTAACTATGCACCTGCTTTTTTGTGGTCAAGTGTCTGGAAACTAGAGGGCATGTGCCGCAGGACTAGGGTCTCCATATGCACCTTCATGTTGTCAGCAAACCTGTCACATGACTGGGGATGATTTCATCATCATTCTACACACCCTGGTACTCACTCTTTAGCATACACCAGCTCCTCTGGTGACAGTTTTGAACCTGCAGAGGATTCCTTGTTTGCCTCTTCTTCCAAAACAAATATCACATTGACTTCAATCTATAAACACAGACTGATACATAATATTCTACTAGTACAAAGTACATAGTACACTAGCTATCATGTGTCTTCATACAAAGTACACTATACTAAAGTTTAACAATCAGATGTGTACAAAAGCATCTCTCTCACAATCACTACTTCAACTTTGATGATTCAAATGGCTTTTTTCAGGAATGAGCTGTATACATCAAGAAATGTAAAAGAAAATTTCAGGCTTGCATGTTTTTATTAAAACTAACAACTTTGGTATGTGTAGCAACACACAATGGAAATATCCAATAACCTTTTTTAGTCTTGTCCTTAGGTAGCTGCAGAGAACATATTTAATCCTCTCCAACTAACAGAGTAACACTACTAATACAGTATTACTACATTGGTTAACACTATACCTCCAGCTTGTGAATACCAGCTACAAAACTATCACCTCTAACACGAGAAAGATTTTCCTCCTGTATATGTAAAAGCTAACAAGTTTATGGTCATAGGCTAGGAAGAATCTTACCATTGCTCTTACTTGTTCCATGACAACTTCAACTATTTCAGTCTTGTGGTCAAGCAGCTCTGGAGCAAGCAGCTCATTACACCAAGCCTGAAATGTTATCAAGATTATACAGCTGTAATGATATGTGGCTGCACTGTACACTAATATTACAAATGTATAGCAATAAACATCTCACCCGGGACTACTGTAGTGCTGTTTAATGTAGAAACTAATAATTGAGGACACCTGCATAATCCAGATATAATACTAGGTAGTTTTTTACTATTCGAATAGTTGTGAACAAAACAACCGAATATTTGATTATTACTTAAGCCATTGAATAAGTACTAAAAGCCTTTGCTAGGAATAATGGCTGAGAGCTATTTTATTCCTTCCTTTTATAGCATAAATATGTCACTGTTCACAATCTCAAAGTTTCGAGACTGACTTTATCCATCTAATCACAGTGTACAAAGTGCTAACGAATATTTGAATGGTGCGTTAACGAATCAAATAGTGTCATGCTGACCAAATAGTCAAATAATCATCGTTTCAGCACTAATACTAGGCACTTTAGCACGACTTGTAATAACAGAACAAGGAATTAGTCCTTAGTGTTACAGCAAACAGTAGCAAGATGTATATATGGTATACACATACAAGTTATAAATCAGTTTATTAGTGCATATATGCTAACTTCTTCCAGTTTTTTCAACACATCTGCTGGGCTGAGGCTCTCATACTCACTGGATGCATTACTTGGAGTTGCAGGGACGTCATTGTCACTTAGCAACAAGGGAGGAGAGTCTGGTGATGCCATTATTGTCCTCCTAAGTGTTGTGCATTATTTAGAAGAAAAATATTAAAAATTCATCACTATTTTTAAAAGTGACTATAAGATCTAACTCACTCTAATCCCTTTGCAGCAGTAACAACCTTTGTTAAATACGCCGATACATCAGTGTCAACGTAGAAAACGCACGTAGCCTAATGCATGTGCACGTTCTGTGTGTAGCGCCATGTGCAGCAAAATGGCAGCACCTAAGGAACAGACAGACCAAATAACTAAGTCACCTCTGGACACGCGAGACTACAGGTACCTATTGTTGCAAAATGACATGAAGGTTCTACTGGTATCCGATAACGAGACGGATAAGGCTGCCGCTGCCTTGTCAGTACATGTCGGTGAGTGGCCAGTGACTTAGTCACGTGTTTGCAGGTTTATCCCCGCCATGTGTTGCAGGGTACATGAGTGACCCGGAAACTATCCCTGGACTAGCCCACCTGTGTGAACACATGTTGTTCCTTGGTACTAAAAAGGTGTGCACTAGCTAGACCTGTCACAATATGTCTGTCTGTCTTGAGTGGCTGTCTGTCCGTCTGTTGTATTCCACAACAATGTGAAGGGCTCCTCCTGTTGTGCCTTTGTAACAACCTGACCTGGCAATCTAGCTTGACAATATGCATTAATTTATTTTTATAAAAAATAATTATGGTTAATATGTGATACTGCATTTTTACACATCCCCAGGGACCTCAACTTGTAAAAGTGCACTTGGAGTGAGACCTGATGAGATTTGCTTACTTATGAGTGAGGGTCTCCTCTTAGTACAAAAAAATTTGCTGTAACAATTGCAAAAATTGCCGCTTTCTGTGGCCATGTTCAGTTATACCTTTCTATTTTTAGCCATTAGAACACTGTTTAGTGCTTTGCTGAGAGGAAATTAAATTACATGAGAGCCTTATTTTCCAGGAATTGAGATGGAAAACCATGCATGAGATAACAATCTGATGTGTGTCTTGTGTGTGTCTTATGTGTAATGCGTGAAAGTTGAGGTGTCTGACATCCCACAGAAGACATGTTGGTTTCCTATCACATTTTTACTGATGTGTACTGTACTTTTTTCTGCTGTATGGAATGGTATAAGGAATAGCTATGCCATTACACATTTCATCACAGTGTTACATGTAGACAATATACTTGGTATGGAAGACTGATGCTCCTGAGAAGGTTGGACATGCTTTATGCACTGCTTAGACCAATAATGCAAAAATTCTGTTTTTATCAGAAGAAAGTATTGTTTGGTATAAAGTATACATGGCACCCCGCTCCACTGCTGAAAAGATAGTGTGTGGCTAGTCTGATGGAAGTTACACGAGATTTGTTAACAAACTGAAGGGTTTTTAATAGAAGTATATTGCCTTGAAGCTGACATGAAGTGCAATTTAAATATTTGAGGCTCACGTCAAACACCAAATGAAAACTACATTAAGCTTACAGCAGTGTTTATAGGTTTTGCTTGAAAGTACATTTATTACCCAGTGACACTGAATAGCTACCACCTCATGTTAGTGTATAGATCATAGGATATTTAGATCTTTTGTAACATGTTAACCTGACTTTTAATCAGTTCAACATGTACTTGAAAATGCATGACAGTGGCTTGCTGGCTTGTTGTACAGGTGAATGGAAGGAATAGATTTAAAAAAAGTTGAATACCTAATGAATCCTGTGAAAAGCCAGTTTGTAAAGGTACAAAGAGGCCACTATGCAACTTTTACAACATGACATTCAATGGCATACAGTAGTGTTGTTTACATGCTCACTTAAGACTCTTTAATTATGTTATACCACAAAGGTCATGTTCATTGGTTAACTTACACTAATGTTTTTTTAATAGAGGTTAATGTATATCTCAGATTTTATTTGTAAATAATTTGGTTAGAGTGTTTTCTACTAGTGCAGTAATGAGATGCCAAGTTAAATACTACCTTATTAATGTTTGGGATGGCCACTATAGTGCAGTGGTTTTAGAACTTTTGAATCTAGAAGTTCCATACGTGTTGAACATGAATAGCACAGAACTAGACATATTGTATCAGTGTTGCTAATAATTATGTGACCTCATAACCAGCTGTAGTGTTGGACCTTGAAACATACCACAATGATTGGTCAGTGGTGGTGTTGATAAGTGTTTATGAAGATTTCAAAAGGAACGAGTGTGCAGAGTTTATATACACATATCAACACCATCCTGAGAAGCCACATAACCATAATGAGGTTAAAGGTGATGAGGTGATTAAATAATATTTCAACTTGTGGTTTAGAGTTGACAAGTTTGGTGATGTTTATGCAACATAAACCATCTTAGTGGCATGTTCAGGCCACATGTATGAAATAGTGTGATGTAAGAACATGTTGGTCACATTATGAAGGTTATGTACATCATGCCATCCTCGTGCTGGGCTTGAGCTATCTCTTTTGTGTAGATATTAATTTTGTTTTGCTCAGAAACTGTTGGTATGTAGTTTGTACAATATGATGCAATCTCTGTGCATGCCACCTGCTGCTATGTGGTTGATATACATTGACACAACAGAGATATACATGTTCATAGCATTGTGATTATGAATTAGTGAATCTGAAATATCAGCTAACATTAGGCTTTTATTCCCCATCTTAAATCTTTCCATGTCAACAGCATTAAAATCTCTGGATCCCCTAAGTACATGTCGTTCACAATATGTGTTGGCTAAGAGCTATTTTGGATGGATACACTTAACCCCACCACAGCGTATATGTTATGCCAATTGTAGCTACTAACTTGGTGGCTGATGCTGTTTTTTTGACAGTATATGTAAATGTTATGTACGTCATGTATCATGGATGCATGTGTAGTGTGTGGTGTATGTGTCTGTTTGTATGTAGTGTTTGTGTTACACACACTTGGTAACATACTGTGTTTATCCTCATGCAGTATCCTGTTGAGAATGAGTATCGTGAGGTAAGGTAGTTGACATGTGTATAGAATAATGACAGATCACTCTATTTTCTCTCTCAGTTCATCATATCCCACGGAGGCTTTGCTAATGCCTACACATGTGCTGACAGTACCAATTACCACTTTGATGTGGCACACGATCACCTAAAAGGAGCACTGGACAGGTATGGTGCTGAGTTAGCTGTAAGGTGAAACTGTGGCTTGACAGCTGAGCCACCACAGAATTTACTAACATAACTTTGTGGGTTTTATAGATTTGCACAATTTTTCCTTTGTCCATTGTTTAACGCTGACATGACTGACCGAGAGGTTAAGGCGGTGGATTCTGGTGAGCTTTATTCAGAGAATTGTCTGTGTGTTATGTATTGTGCCTGGACTAACAAGAAAATGAGAAGAACATTCAAAACGATCACTGGAGGTTGGACCAGATTAAAAAATCTACCTCCAAGCCGGGTCATCCTTATAACAAGTTTAGCACAGGTATCCCCACCCCCCTATGCTAGGGAACAACTTGATAGCAGTGCGTATCTTATCGAGGTAACAAGCAGACCTTGGAGATTAATCCACGCCAGAATGGAATCGATGTTCGTGAGGAGTTGCTGAAATTTCATTCCACTCACTACTCTGCTAACCTAATGTGTCTGACAGTGTTGGGAAGAGGTCAGTCTGTCCTATTTATACTATGTCTGTCCAATCAGCACCTATATACCTGTATATCTGTTTGTTGTCAGTCCTATGTCTCTCAGCTTGTTGGTGTAGTGTTTGTGTACATTTCATTTACATACTCAATGTCAACACATGATGTGTATAATAAGGACTTCCTGAGCACTCAGGGTTATGTCACTTGTGTCACTTCCCTTCCTCCTCAGAGTCATTAGATGAGTTAGCTATAGTTGTAGTGGAGCTGTTCAATGGTGTGATTAACAAGACTGTCCCACCACCATTTTATCCCGACCATCCCTATGGCAAGGATGAGCTAAAGGTCTGTACTGTTTCACTGTATTACTGCTCAGTGTTGCAATACCTGATGATGTTATTGTATAATCAACTTGTGAAGCCTTATAAAGACTTGTTCATTAAAAAAAATTTTTTAGTGCATGTAAACAATGTGATTAGGTTGTGGTCTGGTGATTTCCTGTAGTTGAGTATCCAGTACTGTCCAGTGAAGGATCTGAGGCAGATTGTCATCAGCTTCCCTCTTCCTGACCTAACTGAGCATTATAAGTCTAAGGTGATCAGTGTAGTAGTAGTAGTAATAGTAGTAGTAGTAGTAGTAGTAGTAGTAGTAGTGTGTGTGTGTTGTGTTTGTATGCATCATGTCACCCTTTAACTGTAGCCATCTCACTATTGTGCTCACCTCATTGGTCATGAGGCTCCAGGTAGCATCCTCTCGCTACTCAAGGCCAAAGGTTCAGCCATGTTGTTCCTATCACACTTCACACATTTCTTCCCTGACAGGCTGGTCTACTGCATTAGGTGCTGGGCCATCAATTGGAGCCAAAGGTTTCTGGTTCTTCATGATCAACCTCACTCTGACTGAAGAGGGACAAGGTGGATGACCAGTAGTGATGTGTTGTGTATGTATGGTTTCTCATTGGTTAGATCATGTTGATGACATTGTCACGATTGTGTTTCAATATATTGCAATGTTGAGATCTTGTGGTGTACAGAAGTGGATATTTTCTGAATGTGCTGTGAGTGGACTGACTATATGGCTTTGCTGCATTCTCTGTGTGTGTTGTGTGTAGGACCTGGCAGAAATGGAATTCAGATTCAAGGATAAGTCAGAACCACGTTCCTATGTCACATCTCTGTCCAAGAATCTCCATGTGAGTTGAGTTTGGTGACCATAACCAATAACAGTTACTGCACTGTTCTAATAGAGCTACCCCATTGAGGACATTTTGTCATTCCAATATGCCATGACAGAATTTAACGAGCAGCTTTATAAGACTTATCTTGATTGGCTGCAGCCATGCTACATGAGGTGGGTGTGACTATGGTGTGTGGCTAAGCTTATTGCAGCATTTAATTACAGGCTGACGGTGGTTAACAAGAATTTTGAAGGGAAGACGGACCAGATAGAGCCATGGTACGGTAGCAACTACAGTATGGCTAAACTAGACCCAGCACTAGTGAAGAGATGGGAAGACGTTGCTTTTTGTGATGCTCTCCATTTACCAGCAAGAAATGATTTTATACCAACGAACTTCAATCTTCACCCATTACCTGAGAACCCTCCAAAGAAGCCACAGAAGATAAAGGTTAATATACGAATAACAAATATACTCATCAACTTATGCTGTAGGACACTGACATGTCAAGAGTCTGGTTTAAGCAAGATGACACCTTCCTTACTCCCAAAGCTCATGTATACATAGCCCTTGAGAAGTGAGTTAAACATCAGATATTTTCAGTAACAGGTGTGATATACAATTTATATATAGTCCAGCCACTTTCAGGGACCCAACCAGTGTCGTGATGACCAAGCTGTTGGTAATGTTACTGGATGATGAACTGAATGAGTTCACATACAATGCCACAATTGCTGGAATCAGTTACTCCTTGGAGTCAACCACGAGGGGAATGGCGGTTTGTGTCTCACCTTGTTGTGTGTTCACCTCTCTCTGTGTCTGTCCAGGTGAAGATCAAAGGTTTCAACGAGAAGCAGCCAGTGTTATTAGCCGCAATTGTCACCAGGCTGGTTGGCTTCCTTGTGAATGATAAGAAATTTGATGTCTACAAAGAATTGGTGGGGCTGCTGCTTGTATATAGGGTAACCTCAACATACTTTTTGTGATTTCCAGCTAACCAGAAGTTTGAAGAACTTCCAATTGGAAGAGCCCTACAAGCAGGCACTGTTCTACACTGGCTTGCTGTGTGCTGAGAAGGGATGGACCAAAGAACAACTAGGAGAAGCACTACAGTGTTAGCATTGTGGTTCATGACAAATGATATTCCCTCATTTTTGTAGTGGTAACTCCTGCTATGCTACAGTCATTTAAAGAGCTCTTCTTGTCTCAGTTACACCTGGAGTCACTTCTCCATGGTAACATGACCCCGGATTCAGCCCTAAAATTGGTGGCCGATGTAGAAGCTTTATTTGTGCACACCAAGCCACTCCTTCCTTCACAGCAGCTACTACTGAGAGAAGTGAAACTTCCTGCTGGTAAGTCCATCCATCTGTCTGTTAGTTTATCTATGTATTTACCCATGTATAGTTAATGGTGTTATACGTAACTTACACTCTCCTGGGAGGTTATAGTGTGGCTGAAATATTTATAACTAATTACAGCAGTAATTAACAGACTAATCATGCCACAATAGTAATCAATTGTGGTCAATGATAGTTTATGTAACTTGTAAAAGGTCAGTTTTTGAGTCTTGCACGAATGATCCACTCATCATTTTAGTTTGTCAACTTGTGCAGTATGTCATGTCCTTGAGCGTGTACCATTGGTTAGATTTTATTTGTGTGGGTAGGCTGGGTGTGTAATGAGAAGGCTCAGGTGAGCACAAACAAGCTATGTCATAGATATACAGACTAGTACATGGGATTGGAATCATTTCACATGAGCCCATTGACTCCAATGCAAATGCATTTGCTGGATCATTGTTACCCCTTCAAAAAAGGCGGGATAGTACAATACGCCACTCAGAATGAATTTCTGTAGAATGTAATATGTGAGAGTGTTTATTTTAGTTGTTGGTAAGCCTTCCTTGTGAAAATGGGTGGTTCTTCCTTGTGAAAATGGGTGGTTCTTCCTTGTGAAAATGGGTGGTTATTTACAGGTTGGGGCTGTATAGTAGGTGTGTCTCTTGGTGCAAGTGGTTGAAGCATGGGCACTATTAATGGAGAAACCAAACTTATAGCGTACAGCAACACAATGGGTAACGTTTTAGAAAGTAGTCACAAGAGTGAACTAGTCTTCTGTGATAAATTGTTAATTCTGGTAATAATGATCCTACACAAAAAACCAGATGATTCCCATCCCGGGTACTAGTCTGTATATATATGCTGCATATAGTTTGCAATTTTTCTAACAGCTGAAAAAGACTTAAAAGGTTTGAATAAGCCTGTCCATCTGTTTGTCCCTCAGTTATTTTTTTATCCATCTATCTGATTGTCAATGAGTGTACGTATGACCTCTGAGGCTTGTTTTTATAATCTGTTGTTGATATCATATTTGACACCGGGCCCACCGCACCAATCCCCACACAATATTTGTGGTTAATGGAAGTGTTTTCATGCACATCACGCTGACATCACCATGGTGATGCACCCAGTGATCATGACAAAGTTCACAGTTTATATAAAGTTACTTCTCGGTATGTATGTGTATTCGCATGTGTCAGGTCAGTGTGTGGTACACTCCTTAAAAGGCTTCCTGCAAATGAGTATGTCAGTCAGTCTGTCTGTTTGTCCATCAGTTAAACATGTACCACCAGCGCGTTCATTTCTGGTCATTGTTGAGGCAAGATGTAAGGAGCAACAGTCTAATAAATTTGACACATTGTCAACCATGCAACGTTCACCACTTTCCACTAAATATGGTACCTGGACTGGTCCAGTTAATATGCCCTCAAGTTCTCGGGAGGCTTGTTTTGTAGTGACGCCGGTTTTACCATGCTAATGACCATACTCCATGTCTCATATTTCAAGTCACTTTAAATTCAGTTAGAAGCTAAATTTATAAGAATCAACAGTGAAGTGGGATAGATTTAATATAAAATAAATAATTATATAATTGTTTTTAGTGGTTCACTAAGCATAATTGGGGAGACATCAATGATGTCTATCCCACACATTCCACATTTTAAAACACAAAGTTACAAATACATTCTTACTACTTCTATAGTATGTTCACATTGAGCTGAATCCTGAAAAACAGCTAAAAATTAAAAGTGGATTTTTTCTCAATAGGGTTAACATTTCTGCCAACCAGATGATTATTGGTAACAGCAAAGGTGTCAACAACAGACACGTATGGTTTGGCTCCATTACAAGTTCGGGAAAGGGCTGTAATGGACACTGTACTTATATGGCTTCTCCATAGGAAATGTATTGTGAAAATTTGATTGGCTGTAAATATTATGTCAAATATACAACAAGATTTTGAAATATTTTTAGCAGGTCAAGCAGTACTTCAAATGAGCCAAATTTCAAGATTGTGTGTAATTGCATCCATGAGTTATTAAGCTCAACGTGAACTTACTATACAGACTGAAAATATTCATAGTTACAGTCTTTGACTTGTAACTGATACCACAGCTTGTTGTGAATATGTTCTTAACAAAATCATGAGGTGGTTTATTATGAGGTCATGAAATGCACCCTTGGAGCCTGGCCACTATAATGAAGTGGTCTGTTTAAAGAGGTGGCCACTAAGTGAGGTGCCATTATGTCAGAGTCAACACTTTGTTATGTTAAGAGAGTAAATGGTTTAACAGGTCTGAAGTGTTTATAACACCATAGATAGTATATTCTACTTATACTATCTATGATAACACAAACTATGGTAAAGTGATTCTCTTTATTTGGTCTGTAGTGGGAAACCCTACCAGTGCAGTTAATTATCATGGACTCTTGTATGGCTACAGTTATATGGCTTACATTAGTGGTTAGTCAGTGCCTGACTGAATAATTTGATTTCATTGCTGTATTGTGAATGTTTTGGAAGCCATAGTTGAATTTGATAATCAACCTTTTGGCTTCTGTTGTTTTAATTATAGAAGTGCTCCTTTGGGTGTTTATTAAATAGAGATGACTGTATTCTAATGATTTAATAAGTTCCCTGTCTCCCACAGGCAGTTGTTATAGTTACACATCCACCAATGGCGTCCACAGCAGTTGTTGTGTGGGAGCTTATTACCAGGTGTGACATCACATTAGGGTGTAGCAATGCATCACATGATCCACTGTAGATCGGAATGCAGTCACATCGGGACAACGCCATCCTAGAGTTGTTCAACCAGATCATGAAGGAGCCATGTTTCAACGTGTTGCGTACTAAAGAACAGCTAGGTATTGTCCAGTGAGTTATTAGTTGTAGCTAACACAGTAATGTTCCCACAGGATATATTGTAGCTTCAATAGTGGTGTACTCAAGAGGTACCAAGGTAAGAGAGTGTTGTGAGTTTAACCTCAAGGGTTGTTTAGCCTCAAGTGTTCTCTGAAAATTATAAGCTCCACTAAACTAACCAGCTGCAAGACAGTAGCTAACACTTTTCTCAAGGTGTCCTTAATACACAGGTTTCACTGTAATTTATAAGCTGTTCTGATGGACTTTATCCATAATAACGTCAAGAGCACAAGATGGCCGCTTTATTTGGGGGACTAGTGTACAGGTGACTGTGGAGAAATTGTTTTGATTAGTCATATTTCATCCAGGGAAGCAGATATCAAGCTCTAAGCAACATGTACAGTTACAAAACAATACAATAAACGGTTTGTATTGCGTGCTGGGTAATTTTCAACATAACGTTTGTTTGCAATGGTTTTTGTTACTTTATGCCTACCTGTTGGCTATTGGTCGGTATCTTGCTTCATGAGTGAAATATAATCGATACTTTTCCATAGGCAGCTGTACATTAGTCCCCCAGCCATCTTGTGCTCGTGACGTCATGGTGGATAAAGTCCGTTGATAAATGTCACTGTTGGATTCCAGGTTCCTACCCAACCTTCACATGTTGTTCTTATAACTGTAGGGACTGCTTGTTCTAATTCAATCAGAGAAAAGTGTTCACTTTGTTGATGGGAGAATAGATCACTTCTTGGACAGTGTTAATGTCAGTGGTCACTATGGCTACTGCTCCACTTAATGACCATACCCTACAGGCAATATTAACATCACTCACTGAGGATAGTTTACTACAACATGTGAAGGCTCTTGAAGTCAGGAAACTAGAGAAACCAAAGAAATTATCAGCTGAAAATTCAAAATATTTATCAGAAATTGAATCCCGTCAATTTGACTTTGATAGAGGTTGGCAGCCATGTTGACTGTTGTTACCATGGTGATATTTTTATAATATAGATGAAGTTGAAGTGGGACATCTAAAGACACTCACTAAAAATGATGTGATTGACTTCTATCATGTGAGCTGAATATTATGTTACTAGGACTACAGTATTCTTGTTGCTATAGAAACAATTAGCTGGTGGTGCCCCAGAGAAGAGCAAATTGTCCATTCACATCATACCAGCATCTAGTACAGGTGGTTACCATAGTTACTATTTGAGTTATGTTTTTCTCTCTATCCCTCTTAAAACTGCTGTATAGGGGGGAATGTTTTGATTGGCAAAATTTTTGTGGTAGAAGGCAGTAAACTAAACTTTCAGGGTAGGCGAATTGTGGTGGTGCCTGGTGAAAGTGCTTAACCTTTTATATAAACAGGAACGTACCTTATAAGTGGGCGTGTAATAGCTCCACGTAAGCATACACAGCAATGGACATGGTTTCGTGCATATACCTTCAGACTACTGCAACACACTAGTATATCAGTGCAACTCCACATATGACTACAGATGGTGACACACACAATCCTGATAAGTGGGCGTGGCTCACCACCTTCAGGACTTTCTATGTTATAAAACAAATTAGTTTATTTCACATGTCAACCATCTCAGGTCAGACCCAACAGATACTCATTGCATATGACGACTAGTAACAGGAACTTTATTTACAAATTCACAAAGAAAATTTTACCGATTGAAACTTTCCTCTATACGGTAGTACAATGGTCCTCTGAATAGCCTGCTAACTTATTTTATAGCTGTTAATTTTTTTGTAATCTTATTATGGTACCATATACGTGCATTTTTTTGAGAGATGTAGTTTTGTAGATTTCATGGTTGCTTTACATGCTCATCTGTCCATAAAATTCATCCTTGAATGGTTCTAGTAGTCAACCTGAGTGAAAAGCGAGTACCGGTAATGTGCTTGTTTATCCACCAAAATTGCATACCTCAAACATATGCAGTATGTCATATTTTTAAACTTGATTAGCTATAGGGAAGGGACTATCTGTGTAAAAATTTTGACGAGTAATGGTGCATCACTGGCTGTGTTTAAAGAAACTAAAACGTATGTTAGTGTGTATATATATGATCTATGTGAAGTCAGAAATGTAGCATAGACAACAATAAATGAAGACTGACAAGTAGTAGTAACTTGTGAAGTGGTTTCTATTACTGCAAGACAGTGTAACTCATCCATACACATGTCATGTCTATGGCTGTCTGATTAAATTTCTCATGTAGAGTAATTCTCCCACAATAAAACAAGGGTCTATACGATGTATCAAGACACATGGTAGTTTGTCGTGCGGCCCAAGAAGCTGGCACGCAACACCCATGGGTATATTGACAGGAAAAAAGAAAATGTGATTTTCACACATGTAGCTCTGTGATCTCTTATCCACGTGTAACCAAATTTGCTACAGAAGTGCCCACCAGGTAGGGGGAGTCTACATATAAAATTTGAAGAAAATCACCCCAGCCATTTCCAAGATACGAGTGGCCAAAGTTTTGGGTGGGATTTTTCTGTTTTTTTTATTTATTCTACTTTTCGCACACTTTGTAAAATCTGCCATAACATACAAATGTGTACTCCAATCAAGCTGAAATTTAGCACACTTAAATGGCTCATTGAAACGAATCTCAGTACCAAGTTTGTTAGGAATCCGATGAATGTTCACGGAGTTATGACCGATTATTTGCATAAAATAAGATCAAACTTCTGTCACGCCCACAGGATAAACCCCTTGAAGGAATGAACTGAAAATTGCTGTGTAGATGTAGTAATCATCATAGGAGTACCTTTTTGTGGTTTGAAAGGAATCAAGATAAAGACCATGGAGATATGACACAAAACCCAACCTGTGTCACAATTACGTGATCAAGTTTCATGAACAAAAAAAACTATTAGTTTTCACGCCTACTAGGCAAACCGCTAAGAAGAGTGAGCTGAAAACTGGTATGTAGATGCAATAATCGTCCTAGAAAGTCCTTGCAGTAGAATAGAAGAATCAGAGTAAAGCTACTGAGTTATAAAACAAAATCCAACTACATGTAGCAAGTACGTAATCAAGATACTCTAATAGTACAGTCACCCTATTAGAGCATTCAGCATCGTTAGTGAGTTACTCTATTAAAGCTTTCAGCTACGCAACAAGTCACCCAGTAGAGAATTCAGCTAAAACAAACATCCTATGGAGTATTCAGCTACAACAAGCCACCCTGTAGATAGATCAGTTACAAGCAAATCACCCTGTGGAGAGTTCAGCTAAAACAAACATCCTATGGAGTATTCAGCTACAAAAAGCCACCCTGTAGATAGATCAGCTACAAGCAAATCACCCTGTGGAGAGTTCAGCTACAAAAAGCCACCCTACAGAGAGATCGGCTAGAAACAAGTAACTTTTTGAGAGTTCAGTTACAAACCCAGTAGAGAGTTTAGCTGCAAAAAATTATCCTGTGGAGAAGTCAGCTACAAGTAAGTCACCCAGTAGAGAGTTCAGCTACAAACGAATGACCCTCCTGTAAAAAGTTCAGCTATAAGCTAGTCACCCGGTAGAGAATTCAGCTACAAACAAGTAACCCAGTAGAGAATTCAACTACTTTTGTAACTAAGTTGTGTAGTAGTTTAAAGTAACTACAATAATATCAAGAGTATAAAATGGGGAGGGAGAGTGTCAAACTACGCTATATGCTGTGAAAAATGAGCCCGTAAAGTCCTATGGCATCATTCAAATGACTCGGTGATTTGTGTTGATTGGTGACTAATTATAAGCACAGTGGGCGCACTTTGTGTACGTGACTACTGAGTGAAAGAATAGTGTACTAGAGAAAAGTATGGTACATTATGCAGAGGAACTCGCTGTACAAAGAGAAAGACACAAGCAGCTAACCTAGAAAACAAACATCGAGGTTTCATCATGGTAGTGATTTCATCATGATCGCCATCCCATGCCTCGCCTCGACAGTTCTACTAGTTAAAGTGACAGGTCTAGATGGAATTTCAGCTATTGCAATTCCATACGGACCACCCGTTAAAACATTTAAGGTGTTAAATCTGATCAATCAACAGCGGTCAGGTTTATGAGAAGAAACAAAAGTATGCACTTTACAGGCTCATTTTTCACAGCCTATAGTGCAGTTCAACACTCTCCCTCCCCATTATATACTCTTGATAATATTAGTTACATAGTAATTTGTAACAAGGGTTAATTGACTGTCCAAAATTGTAACAAGCTTATAAACTGTTGGCCTGATAAGAAAAGTTCATTATATAAAATTTGTACAACTATAAAATATGTATGTTTAAAATCAATCCTTTGCATCTCATTTCTCCTTCCTGTAGTAAAGAAAAAGACAGGTAAAAAGAGGCCCCAAAGCTGGCCTATGGCCTGCTTTGGAGTACACAAATTTGGTATTAAAAAGTGATATCTAATCCAAAACTAGCCAAGCTGTAAAAAAGGGTGCAGCCCTGACTCAATAAACTCAAAGTAAAATCTCAATGCTAGCTAGCATCAATAGTTTACCACTTTTTTTCTTTATCTGCTTTGCTCAGGAAAAATTTTTAAATAACACCCAACAAGGTTTTATACTACAGTGCTTCCTTGATTATCCAACCCCCTTTAGACCAAGACATTTTCAGATAGTCAAAAAGTTCAAATAATTAAATCCCATTTCAGAACCCTGTTCAAATACTCTAATAGAACACACACATGTTAGACAAATACTCTAATATAGCAGTCATTTCTATGTAATATATAGTTAGACTTCAGACCACAGAGATCTAAGTAATTTAGTAACCCGATGACCCTGTGTCGTGGCACCTACAAGGTCTGAGGGTTACTAAATTACTTAGACCCCTGTGGTCTCAAGTCTAACTAATTTAGACCCTTTATGTAGTTTGTTGTACCCAGTGTTGGGAATAACGCGTTACTAAAGTCATAATAGTTATTATATTTTGTGATTTCAAGTATTATAATGCGTTACTATTCATAGTCTAGTAATATAACTTAAGTTACTTTCAAGGAACCCACAGTCCGTTATATTAGTAACGAAAGTTATTATGTAACGCATTACTATTACAGTTCATTAGCGATGTGTAACGATGTTCATAACTCATTACCACGTCCATTACTAACCAATTAGTGTTACTCAATAGCTTAATGGCTGCAATAATCTACTGTCCTGATCCCCTATAATAAAATTATCCATATTAGTTCACACCTCAGACAACTGGTCACGTGATTTGCCAGCAATGTTTAGGTATGGCTGAAGAGAGCATCTCTACATAGGTGCAAGAATCCAGTAGCTATATTTACAGGAGTGTTTACTATATGCTAGCTCAGTAACTAACATGCAAGGTGTATGGTCAGAGCAAAAGTAACTTAATGTAATATATTAAGTTACTTTTCATTTGGAGTAATATGTAACTGTAATTTATTATGTTGCCCAAAAGTAAAGAGTAATATGTAATACATTACATTGACAAAGTAACTTTCCCATCACTGTTGTACCTTAACGCTGTTGAGAGCTGCTTGTATGGTTAATTTGCCATCACTCCACCTGTAACAACAGTTGCTGGTTTAAAATTAATTTTCAAGTGGTAATGTGTTGCCAACACTACCAGTGCAGGTGTGCGTAATAAACATGAAAAGGGTCTAAGCAACTTAGACATTCGAAAATCTACCAAATCCACCACAAAAGGGTCTAGTGTTCGGATAATTGAACTTAGAGACCCAAGGATATTGATGTGACGAGGCACACCACAACTTTAATTACTGAAGCTACAAGCACTCAACTATTAGTTAGTACCCACTTCTTAACTTAGAGACCACCTCATTATAGTGACCACATCAAGAAGATCCCAAACACAATAATGTGGCTCGGCCAGTATCTTTCAATATTATATTCACTATTTAAATTATCAAGATTGATAGACCTGTGTCTCTAATATAGCAATCAAGTAAAAATATTAATATTATCAGGGCTGGAGCCCATGGTCCAACCTGTCCAGCATTGGCCAGACCACTTTTCAGCCAGATGAATTTGTAAAGATCAAGATACTCTAATAGAACAGTCATCACAATACTCTAAAATGAGCATTCGTTATAGGAATATAGCCACTGTTCTCATTACACTGCTTGGTCTAAGCCATTACATTTATGTTAATTTTCTTCAAATTAATTTTTAAAAGTTCCAATGAGTCTCATACATGGCATTACATTGATCTAATTAATTGATCGTGCATGTTAAGTACTAGCAATTGCTATAAACTCCAGATGCCATTTAATTTAACCCTTTCAATACTGCAAATGCACCAGTACGTTTTATAGCATATATCGCATAATCCCACTGATGCACTAGTGCGCTTTTGTTGACTTCCGTTAGTCTTTTGGGCCTACAGATCCACCCAACAACAGTATATGAACACACAACTACCACTGTTTAACTCCATAAACAATGGAGAATAAAATGACACTAGAAGCACAGCCCTAGCAATTAATCTGTCTTGTAAAGCAACACTGAAACTATTGTACAGCACTGGAAAATCACAGGAAAAGTTGCACACCTTTCGTAAACACTTCATAAGTCATTTTTTGTAGGTCCAATGGTAAATTTCAATAGACTCAGCATTAAATTCTTCATCTGGTGATGTATTATATCACATGATATGGTTGCACAATCAAACTTGGTGGTCAAAGATATTCCAATAAAGCGATTGTGTGAATGAAACACTGTAAGTTTGAAACAGAAAATAAGACAGGAATGAAAACCTGCTAAGATATGATATATGATTCTTCTTAGGCATGTCCTACGGGCAGTCAGTAGTAAGTGAGTTTTTCAAGGTGAAAGAATGAATGCACATTTCAATATGGTTCTTCAGTGTACGGTAGTAGAAAAACATACGATATTGAAAGGGATAATTATTAATTAAAGCAAAAAAATTTCCCAGCCTGGGGAAGCATGCCCCCAGACCCCACTAGCTTGAGTATCACATGATCTCTGACTTATCACATCAAATCAAAAGGTAGTGTCCATAACAATGGTTGCTCCCTCAGTAATATAACCACCTCATTATAGTGACCAGTAAATCTCGTATCAGGTGCAATAATAGTAAAACATGTGTAACCACATTAGCTACACAATTACTAGTTATTACAATGACTACTGTACTGATGGTGTTGCTATTATTAGGTAATGATGTCACCGATGCTGCTAAGGAAGGAGTGGCTGTTGCAGACCAGCCACATCCAATTCATGACATTGCCACCTTCAGGAGTGAGCTGGGTCTTTATCCACTACCAGTACCTAATAATTAATAATTTTATTTTATTAGAAATACTTTGTAATTTATTAGTGTGCAATAATTTATTTCATAGTGAAGATGGTATTACAGTGAAAATGATATTAAAGTGTTCATTTTAACACAGCTGCCATTGAAACTGTTGTGCAGTGAAACTACTCCTTAAGGACCCTCTCTGAACTGTGTCTACATGTTAATCACAGCAGTTGGTGGTTGTGCTTGTTTTTGTGACTTTGCTTTTTGCTTCTCTTGACTACTCTACTCTTACTCCTTGATATCTTGACTACTCTACCCTTACTCCTTGATATCTTGAACTACTCTACTCTTACTCCTTGATATCTTGAATATCACATGATAAGATGTCCAACTGAATACATACTAGTTATAAGGCTATGAAGTTTCTAAATTCCTGCCTAGTCACTTTGTGGAGAGGTTGTGCAATTGCTTAAACACTTCAATTTTTTTTACTCTAACTTCAAACATCAAGTTAGATTTTTCATTGAAGGTTCCTCAGGAGGCTAGAGTTTTCACCAAAAAATGGCTATAAAAAGTCACCCAGGTAAATCTGCAATGACATTGTAAGAACACTAAACTATGTTGTTCTGCCATAATTATATTATTGAGGCTTGAACAATCTGTTGTTATGGTGGCATAAGCTTGCCCACAAATTTTCTTACTGTATGAGTACTTCCCCTGACCAGAGAATGCATGAGAGAAGTTGACAGCCATGCAACATGTACACGTTACCCATCTGTGAATTCACATGGATATCAACTAAGATTCTGGTTTGGTGTGTGTGTTGTTACCTCTAAACTGGGCCAAAACTCCAAAACTAGGCCAAAAACCGTGGTACACTATATGTTTATTGTATTGCTATAATGAATTAACATCAAAGGTATATAGCGTGGATGCATGTTTGTACACATGTAAACCAGCATGGAGGTACTTTCCTGCATGAATATTTTTTACAAAATTACCTGCTAGAACAAGCACAGTAAACTATACTTTTATAATAGAGCATAACAACAATACTAGCAAGTCATGAAAAGTTTAATGATTCATGAGAATGAATTGCCAGTTTATTTTGTTTACCTCAAATTTCAGTGAGATCAATTTTGTTAAAATTTACCCCTTGAAAATAAGCCACCATACGACAACAGTTTCATCAGAACCTCTGTAGTGACTTAAAGGTTATGCCAGCATTGTCTGGGATCTTGTTCAAGTATCAGTCAATGTTCCTACTCTTGCCCACCCAGATTGCTATGTCTGAGTTTGGTTGCTATTATGACATGCAAGTTTTCACCATAAGTTTAATGATTGTATTGAAAATTTAGCAGAATTGAAGTACTCTAATAGAACTCTAAGACTGTCAAAATAATTGTAAGCAGATCTGTGTTGGTCTCGCTAGCCAGCCTGTATTTTTTTCTGTTGACATTTTGTCACTTAAATGAGTCCCTGATCCTATAATTCTTTTTTCCTGACCAAACAACAACTGAAAAGAATAAAAACAGGCTGGCTGGCGAGTGCATAACCAAATTACTAAACTCTTCTCATCCACATCACTATTTTCCTTACTGCATCAACAGTTTGTACCATTAGTGGCTAAATGCAGCTAGTAACTATTTAGAAGAACTTACAGCCATACAAGCTATCTGATTTACGCCTTATACTAGTTGTTATGAGTATTAGTGGATGAGAAACTAATTAACCTAACTTGAATGTAATTTTGTTATCTGTCTCTGATTAACAGCTCAGATAAATAGATAATACCTGTGATCATGTGTAATTACAATTGCATGAATTGTGTATGGCACATCACGAGTGTGTTCGTGTGATGCGGTGTGGTCCAGGGTGAAATTCACTCAACACTTGCAGTGGGGAGGCTAGGAATGGCTTCTTGTCCACTGTAGAGGTGCTGTTCTGTGTGGACATAGTCCTCACAAGTTGTTTCTTCTTGGGAGTGTCCATTCTCCACTGCATCACTGATGACTAAGG
Organism: Dysidea avara; assembly: GCF_963678975.1. Taxonomy (NCBI): domain Eukaryota; kingdom Metazoa; phylum Porifera; class Demospongiae; order Dictyoceratida; family Dysideidae; genus Dysidea; species Dysidea avara. The sequence continues at coordinate 25,994,635 of NC_089281.1, read as the reverse complement.
AGGATATGACTTAATTAATATATAACATCATTATTATGTCACATACCGGTACTGATCCTCCTACCCTGGTGATCTAGTTAAAGTATGTTATATGAGAGTGTTTTGTTAGTAATACAACTTACAGCACAACAAGCTACATAGGCAGCCTTCACGGTTAAGGCAACTGCTTGCATCAAATTCTTTGCTGATGCTATAAGTGCACTAGCACTCTCCACCTGTTAGTTGTAATGGTAGAGCGATGCATCACTAGCTGTTGCTCACCGTCTCACGGACAGAAGATGACAGATCAGCCTTGACAGCACTAGTGATCTTGAGCTGGTGGGCACACAGCTTGACACGCTGGAGGTAAGCCTGTAGATCCTTACGACAACCCTCATGTGGACACTATGATAACATGGATCATGTGAGCGGACAGTGATGTAATATGATGTCACACCTGTAGAGCAATTTCCCTGGTCATCTCATCCAACTGATTACCAGCCCGGGCTATCTCCTGTGTGAGGAGAATCAGAGTAGTAGCAGATAGTAGCAGATAATGTTAGTAATGTGCGTATTTCATGCATGCCACCAGTACCACAAAAGATTAGCCAACCTCTTGAGTGCTAAGCACAATCTCTCCTATAGCACTGTGATGGGATGGGTGATACAGGTTGCAGAGCATTTAGGGTTTGTGTTTACATTATTTAAATCACAAAATTAGGTTTTTTTTGATTGCAATTCAGCAAAAAAAAAATTCATTTAAAGGTAAACGTATTGACTATGCCCACTGCAGGCTATTAGCCTGTAATATGCTTGGGAGAGCATAGCAAATCAATGATCAAAAGTGAGATTTGCAATGTTGAGGTCTTCTCTGTTTTCAACCATCTCAAGACTTAGTGGATTTTAAAGACCCTGAAGATCAAAGCATTTTATGCATATCATTTTCTAAGGGCATATATGTAAGAACCCTAGAAACTATCCTTCATAGAGAGGTTAATTGTATAATGCTCTTTCTTTATGTGAAGGGTCCTGTAAGAGAAGTCCCACAGTATAAATTAAGAACATCTAACTCATTTTTGACCACTTAGTATACACAGATGTTCCATAACAGTGTGTTACCTGGGCAGCCCAGATGACATCCATTGTACTCTTCAGTGGTCCTTGACCCCTAGGGGGTACATAATACACCATCACTATAGCAACACCATGGTTACCAGTAATTACCTAGTAAAGTCAGACATATCCATCATCATTAAACACATCTCCTTGGCGATGACAATGGCATCATTCTGATAACTACTGTCCTCCCACTTGTTCATCTCATTCTCAAGTAGTGACTGCTCCATGCTGAGGTCAGCTGACTCCTTAGCAAGCTGGGCCAGTTGCTCGGCAGGAAGTTGTGCCATCCTCTCCTGTGCCCCATCATGAGTACCGGGATTACTGATACTCGGCTTGAGTGTACGAGTGAACAACGATGATGTTGATGGTGCTATAACAATAATACACTATTATAGTTGCTATGATAACACAATAACCATACTTACAAAAGTTCTCATCATAGTCCAAAGGACTGGCAGGTCTCGGCGGCTTCAACAATTCCTCCAGTTCTTCATCTCCTTCAATCTCCTCTGGTGGCTAAAGGGAACACCAGTTGTAACTAAGACTGTAAACTTCTTTTAAACACTAATATCATTAAGAACAATTTTTTGGTTTCATGAATCCAAGCAAATTTCTATCCTCAATGGTTTGTGTACTGAATCTTATCTCGAGAATATTTACATACTTCTATCCCTCACAAAAGTAACAATACAACTCTGACTACACTAATACTGTAATTGCAGCTACTATTGACATTAGCCATAAAATTTATTAGTTGCAGCAGGAGCTTATAAGTTTCCAAACTTTCAAAACCGTTTCTGTGCTTTACAGTATTGCATAAATGACCACTTACCACATTCTTGGCTACAGTTCTTCTCAAATCATAAATAGAGTCTCTCATCTAAACAGTGATATGTTGAGATAGCAATATAATCCATAAAACTTACATTCAATACAGCTGCCTCTACTGTTGCCATGTCCTCCTCTGTGGGATCATGTGATCTCATCAGTCTGTTGTATACCTTGTCTGTGGTCATGGAGAAGCTTGACAATGCTGTAGAGTGATAAGTGGTAACATTGTTGTGATTTTGTGTGCATGTTACCAGGAGCTTATAAACGCCGAAGGCATGTATAAACTCATGATGTTACATATACACACATTCGCCCATTGGCTCAGCTCATTCACTGACGCACAACACACACTACACTACACACATACACACTACATTACACACACACACACACATACACTACACTACATTACACACACACACACACGCACACGCACACACTACATTACATACACGTATACATACAAACTCACTATATACACACACAAAAATTCACTACACACACATGCATACACACATAAAGACAGACACACCTTTATTTCTCACGTCCACTACAACCTGGTTCACACACTCCAACTGGTCTCCACTACACTGATCAGTCCGCTCTGCCATACCACACTGTACTGCATGTAGCATCCGCATGCACCGCCCACGCACTAGATTAGCTTGTTGATCCAGCATCTGGTGATCCCGTGCCCTAACTGCCTCCAGGCAACCCTTCATGTCTTCCTGTATGTGTAGCTCTGTGGGTGGAAAGAGGGAATGACATGGAACATGATGGAAGTGGTAGTGTAGCTGAGAATATGTACTGTAGCTGAAGTCATAAAGCATTAGAAATAGCTAGAAATTGGTTGGGTGGTTTATGGAAATTGCTACAGGTTACAAGTACACAAAAAATTGGAAATTTCAACTAGAGTAGGGACCATAGCACATCAATAAAAAGTACTGAAGCAAGCTGGAGTATATCCCTACTGTGCATAAGATACCATAATGGAAATGCACAGTAGGGATATTGTTGTTTTACTATTGTGCATTACTCCAGCTTGTTTCAGTACTTTTTATTGATGCTATGGTCATTACTCTAGTTGAAAATTCCAATTTTTTGTGTACTTATTTGTTAACTTTTTTTCATAAAGTAAAATTATTATGACTGTTGAATCCACACATACCACATCAAAAGAAAGAAGTGGAGCCGCATGCCCCAGCTACCAATTATCAGTGAAGTATCCATTACGCTTTGTTGTCAACCGTACACAGCATTGTGAATCAAGAACCTTCTGAAATCAAAGTAGTTACTATGAAAAATACAGACTATTAGGGAAGCCATCATGTGCTACCACTAAATTGACACCTTTCACTGTCAGTAAAGATGAATGGGACACAAAGGAGGACACTGGTAAGTCCATGAAGAACGCATTGTACGTATTGCGGTATGCCAAAATGTATGTGTCCGGCTGAAGCAACGTCGAACAGTGAAAAAATCAAGCCCGTAGTCTTAGCTGTTATCAAGTTTCGCTTGTCTGAAGGCATCAGTCAGTCAGTTACTCAGTCAGTCAGTCAGTTACTCAGTCAGAAAATTCTGTTTAATCATTTTAAAAAATAATTCTGCAGCAACTTGTTGAAAGTGTTTCGGGTCGATCTGAAAGCTTGTTTGGGTTTAGTTTAACCTACCCAATACTGCGTCATTGTCGTCAGGGAAAAGTGAGGCTGGTTTTTGGGTTATGTTTTTTCATGGGCCACGCCCAGACCTTTGTGGTCTCCTACTATACAATACTATCGTACTGTATGATTAATTGCTCCCCATTGAAAATATTTTAGTCCCACAATTGTTATTACTAAATGATTACAATGGACACATTCATTGTGCAACTACTCTAATAGAACAGTCAAAGCATTCACACCAAGTCACTGACTGCTTTATATGTACTGGTACAAATTTGACAATTGATTGTTCTCTCAAGTGTTGGTACAAGCACACATGGCATTGTAGCAACACTTAACTTTCTTTTAAAAGTAGACACAGGATAATATTGCCCCAGGATTCTCACAACACTCTCTGATAATGATATTGTTTGATAACTAGGGCATTTCTCCAACAATAAATGCCTCACTAAAATGGACACAACTCCATATAAAGGACACCTTTGAGATGGTCCCAAAAATGACCAGCATAAACAGGCTTCTGTATTTAATGTTATACATGTAATCTCTCACCAGACACAGCTAGGAAGTCATGCATCACAGTTGCATTGTCAACAGCATCAGTCAACAGTGAAGCCATTTCCTGCCAAACATCCCTGAACATTAACAGGTTATTGTGAGCGGCACTGGTAGCTGTGGTCTTGTTGCTTCGTGGAGAAGTTGTGGTTACTGCCGTCTTGGCTGCATTCACCAGCTAGCCAGATCACATGACATCATGTGAGCACAGCAAATGTGAATAATGACATCACAAACTTATCCAATAGCTGGGGAACTTAAAAAAAAAAGGACAGGCAAAATTTTTGACTGATTGAGAATGGATACACACAGACCATGGATCTCTACCTAACAAATAAAAACATCAAAGTTTGTGACTTATCCATATTTTGTCTTTATTGTCTGTTCATCGGAATTAAATAATACCAAGAGTATATAACCTGGGAGCCTCTCCATTATAATATAATACCGGTCAAACTTTTGCTTGTACAGTCTCTCACTAATGGTGGCCATTTGATGTTAGTGATGTTGTTATGGATAGAGGTCACTGAATATACACTAACCTGTGGAGTAAGTGCATTAAATTGTTTGGATACAGTGTTAAGCAATTTGTTGGCTTCCTCATTGGTACACATTGAACTGCACAAATCAGCCACCTGATGATTAGTTACTATGACAACAATAGTATCACCACGGTAACAGCACCTTTGACATTTGTTCAGCATGGCTGGTAAAGAAGTCAACAGACTGTTCAAATGGAGTAGCATCCCTTTGCTGTGCACCTTCCACCAGCATGGTGGACGGACTGGTTACATCAAGGAATATGTCAGACACATGATCCGACACAGCTCTACACATCTGTAATAACCACAATCATTACATGATAACACACTCAAATGTCTGTAACAAGAACATGTAGCAATCCAAGTATGCTGTTTGATGATACGAGTTAATAATATTTTTGTGAATCCAGCTTCTTTATACTGTAGTTATGTCAGAAACATGCACATGAGGTATTCAATAATCTACCATACACTTACAAAGTAGATAGAAAAATTGGTATACTTCAGTATACTTGGTCTTAGGTTTACCTCTCTCCTCAACAGGTCTAATCCTCTTTGAATCAGATGAGCCTTCTCCATTGCAGCCTCTGAGGAGTGTTGTCCAGCAGTACACAACTGATTATGGGATACATGTTATGTGTACTAGGGACTATCCCCAGGGATAGCATATACCTGTAGTAACTTATGAAACTGCACACGGACTGCATTACACTCAGTTGTGATCTGGTCTTGATGAAGATCCCTCGTGTACTCAGAGGTAGCCATGTTTGCAGCGGCGCTCACAATCACCTCCATACGCTGCCTGGCTGTCAACTGTAACTGTTGTGTGCTCAACGGTTGGTCTAACATTACCTGCAAACATAGATCAAATGTTGCACAACACCAGCCACGCCTCCTTCCTTACTATAAATGAGGTGACATCACTAACAAGTTGTCCACAGTGAGAGACAGGATCCTTAGGATCTTGTCCATCTGCTACCTGAGATATTATTGATACAGCTTCACACATTTGCTCAAGTACAAAGCTTCTGTTAATCTGAGCAGTTTGCAAGTTGCGATGTTCCAGGTAGACCTACAGGATGACAAAATGACATCTTTAAATTTAATGTCTTGTTAAAAGCAAAACAGAAATATCAAAATTTTCAAATAATATGATGAGGTCCAAACAATATGATGAGGTCCAAACAATATGATGAGGTAAAAGGGCAAAACAGAAAGAGTTGGAAGGTAGTAAAACCTTAACAAAGTGTGGATATCCAGTCAAACACTATAAGCATGGTCAGATCCTTGTTTACTGTCTACAGTACCTTTGTAGAAGTCATCAACATTTTACTGGTTCTTGTGAGGGTGGCCCTGGCAGAGGCAAGTGCTTCTCGACAAGTGTAGCTCTTCAAGTCCTACAGGAGTGTACATAGGATAGTGATGAGAGAGATGGGGCTTGCCTTTTGTCTCCTCTCTGCTAAGTGTAGCAGATTGGCAATGTCTGGACCAAGCAGCTTCAGTTTCTCTACCAGTTCATTCATGCTGTCCACATTACTGAGTCCTTGTAGCCTAGACTCCACCTGTGCATGTGCATGTGTGTGTGAAGGGGGGAGGCACAGTAATTAAACTGATACATACACAATATGCACTCTATACAGACTACACTATACTCAACACTAGTGCACTAAACATACACATACTTACCCTACTGGATACATTAATCAATTTGCTGACATCAGCCACATCAGCAACAATCAATAACCTTGTCACAACAAGGAGCAAGTTCCGAGAGGCTTGCACCATGGCAGCACGATGTTCCATTGACTGAGGTTCAGTAGCAAATGCTGAAGAAGCTTCATGCATCACCTGACCTACAATCATATTAAATGTGCCATGTGCTCTGTGTGTGTGCGTGCGTGCGTGCGTGCGTGCGTGCGTGTGTGTGTGTGTGTGTACCTGGTGTTTACTGGGGAAGCAAATGCTCAACTGTCCTTGTCTTGCTTAGCAGTGTTTGGGTCATTGTGGAACTTCAGGTTCCATGAACCCTCTCTCTGTGAGACTAGGACAGTCCCCCAGAAGTATTTGCCAGCACAAGGCTCAAGTGCGGCTGGTTTGCTGGGTGACAATAGTTGTTTCACATGGCTGCCGTAGGCTTTGCCTTTGTGTGTGTGTGTGTGTGTGTGTGTGTGTGTGTGTGTGTGTGTGTGTGTGTGTGTGTGTATTTGTCAGACAAAATCCAAGTCATACCTCTCTGTGGTGCCTGACGGGCAGTAACTCTATTACTGGCTAACATGACTGGTACACTTTGGAAGTTATTCGTGTGGTTTGCTGGTTTCTGTTCTGACTTTGTGAGTAGCCATTTGAACTCTGCACTGTAGTGGTGTCGTAAGCCTTCAGTGCTTAGCCTAAATGGAAGTGGAGAATTGTCACTTTATTACACAACCAGGTTGCACTCTTCAATGCTTTAAGTTTTATTTGCATGTAAGATGTTGAACCAAGACATGACCCTAAGAAACAATGGAGAGATCTGGCAGTGATGGATGTAAGGACACTTGGGGTTGAGGAAGATTGGTTCAAGGTGGCTCAAGACAGACAGCCATGGTCAACAATTTGCGAACAGATCTGTTTTTCTGTTGATGTTGGGGAGGCCTGCGCTGCTAACAGACCCTCTCTAACTCCATTTACTTGTACATGTGGACGTACCTTTAAGCATTCTGGACACCTGACAAGACATCAACGCTTTTGTGGCAGACATCATCTAGATCATGGAAGCCTGGGACCCTCCTCTTTTCACTGTCCCTATGGAAGGATCGTTCGTAGAAGGAGCCAGGCATTCACGTTTTTTGCAAGGCAACATAACCCTGACCCACTAGTCATTTTATCCAGGGGTTTCCCCAAGGACACTGCAATCATCTACGGATGGGCAGCTACAGGCTACAGGTGTGTGTGTGTGCGTGTGTGTGTGTGTGTTTGTCAGACAAAATCCAAGTCATACCTCCCTGTGGTGCCTGACAGGCAGTAACTCTATTACTGGCTAACATGACTGGTACTCTTTGGAAGTTATTTGTGTAGTTTCTGTTCTGACTTTGTGAGTAGCCATTTGAACTCTGCACTATAGTGGTGTTGTAAACCTTCAGTGCTTAGTATAAATTTGCAATGGAGGAGGAGAATTGTAGACAACCAGGTTTGCACTCTTCACTGCTTAAAGTTTTATTTGCGTGTGAGATGTTGGAATGTTTGTAGTCTTGTTGAGGCAGATGGTGGGATGAAGATCGAACTGGGAAACATCTAGTAGCAGTAGATAGGAAGATTAAATTTTTAGTGAATAAACTGAAATGTTCTTGGGTGTATTAGTGGTTTGGCAGTGATGTGTATGAGGTGGATGGTTTTACAATGCTACACTTATTGGGCCAGAGTTGCAATAGTACTTGATCCTGTTACAACTCAGGCTTGGCGTGATGCAGGAAAGTCATAGTTGACAGTTAATGGACGATGTCTGTCTGTTTACGACTTAATGACAAATATCCATCAGGTAGTCAACAGTTTGTGTCCATTATTAGTGTGTATGCACCCACCATAGGGCTGCAACTGAAGTTTTATGACAAGTGTGTAACTACCCATCCTTGTTGTGGCCACTGGTGAGATTGTTCAAGATAAGCATCGTTCAATGGATGGCTTCCTTCCAAGTGTGTGTATGTGTGTGTGTGTGTTTGTGTATCTATGTATCTAGTGACATATCAAATTACTACTCAACCATATCACAGTATCACAAATGAAATATTCATAGCTGATTCAATGATATTCATAGTGGCTTTACTGACACAAGAAATAACACAGGTGAGTAGTTTGCACAGCCAGCCCACACAGCACAACACTTAATTAATAAACAAATACACTCTACTCAACACACACATACCTGCTGTCGATACATTACGACAAGCCTTTAATATGTCTGCCTGTATCTTTGGATTTTCCTGTGCAATTTTCTCGCCTTCTTCAACAAACTTATCAACAGCTTTGTCAACAGCTTGTGCCAGCCTAGTCACTTTATGGGTACCACGTTCCCTTCTCCCGCCATGATGCACCAATGTGGTCACCTACACATCACCATAGTTACCATTGTAAACATGTTAAATTGTACTGGGCGGGGCATGTCTAGGATCTTGCAGCAAAACAGATTAATATGCAATAGTTTCATGTTCGGGGTGGGGATTAGATGTCTATAGACGGGTTGCCTTTTTAAGGCGTGGTCGTTTTGCCGTAAATTTTCCACATACTTTCCGAGTTCGCTAAGTCAAAAATGTATTACGGCTATTGGAGAAAATGAACGTTTCGGTTAACTTTAGCAAGCAAGAGTTAGCCAGCCTTCAGAACAGAAAGTATGTTATAGAGAAAAGTTCGAGCTATAACATATCCAGCGTGTAAGGTGAAGGCTGAGCGAGAAGATGATTTTCTCTCAATCTCGGGTTTTTGGAAAGCGATAAAACTCGCCGAAAACATTCTTTGTAAGACTTTGCTACTACTTAGAACGATAGACTGGATGATTTTAACTCACCTTGTACCTATGAAGAATCAAAAACGTTTGTCAAACTATTTTAAAAAATGGGTTTTTTGTTGACTTCTTGACCAACATTGTAATCATGCGTAAAACGGAAAGTCGCGTTTTCTTGCGTTACACAAGGGACACGCCCTAAATAGGCAACCCGTCTATACCTGCATGATGAGTGGCGCTAGGGTGTCCTCGACAGATTTTGTCCTGATAAGACCTCTGATGTTTTTCTCGCGCCATTCCTCTTCGTCTCCATTTTGGTCCACGTAGTCTACCACATGTTTGGCCGCCATCAGTTACTCGCGTTTGGATTCACACCAGCAAAACAATAAACTTAATTATTTTTATCAGCGCTGCTTATTGATTTTAGGCACGTCAATAAAATGGAAGTTCGGGCGCAAGAAGCACCTCATGATGATCCACTCGTAAAGAGAAGGATGTCATTTAAAGACAAAGCGTTTCAAAATCCTCTGGTTCCGTTAGGTTAGTGAAATCTAACAAGTCGTAAGCAAGTGTTAGTCACGAGTTTGTTTTGATGAAATAACTTCCTGTGTACCCTGTGACGTTGCCATTTGTACCAGGAAATGAGTGGGTGTTAGTAAATCAATTTTTATCAACCGTGCCACTGGGTATAAAAGGGGCTGCGAAATTTCGCAGTATATATTTAAATTTGCATGTAATATGTCGGCGTTCAGCGAGAGTGTAGAAAGTGGAGGACCCCGCAAGGTATCTTCAGTGTTCAAACAAAACCCGCTCATCCCTGTCGGTTAGTTATTTTTGTGGTGTAATAATTTCGCTTATGTGGTTTTAAATGTTATATTTGTGGGGAATGGACAATTGTGTGTGTGTGTGTGTGTGTGTAATTTTCAGGGTAGCATGTGTGTGTGACTCCAGTTGTATCATAGATCCCTTACACCCCCTATGGTTGTATGTAGACTAGAGAGTATGGTAGTGACGAATCTGATGTTCTTGTATGTGACTTTAGTGTCACCTCTTTTGAAGTGTGTGTGTGACATGTATGAAGTAGTAGCACTATACACTTGCAGTAGTGTGGTAGATGTGTGCATGTGTACATTGATGACATCAAGTTAATGTACTACTTATTAGCAGCTAGCTAGTCTTCACAGACACACAGACCTCTACGCATATGGTCACAGAGATAAAGATAAGTGTATGATGTTAACAGCTGGTTTTCTTATAGTGCGTGTCAGTAGACTGTAGTAGAATGTCGAGTACTGTATAACAAGAAACTTTGGCAAATTTGGTGCAATAGAATTTTGGCAAGAAAAGGTTTAAAGGTTTAGGGAATTAGTAGCTAATACAGATTTGTATTGGGTGAACGATTTTCCTTTATTGAAGGTGGTGATGTAATTACACTGAGTGCTAACAAGCCAGTTTGCTTTTGTGTTTAGATTCTATGCTGGCTTGTTTGCTTACTATAATTATTCATTTTCACATGGTTTCAGCAAGCATAAAATTAATGGGTATATCCATTCACTGGACTGGAATACTGGACTGGTATATTTTTGGATTTTACACATTTTGTGGTTAAAATTTATTGACTCTCGCAAGTCAAGGGTCCTGAGGGAACCTGCAGCCCACTACTAAATGCTGAATATGAGCAGTAGAATATGCAATAATTGTCTTTTAGTATTTTTGCTGTGATTTATTATGTCCTACAACACTTATTCCTTACCCTGGTGTACAGTAATGCTGTAGGGAATGTATATCAACAATAATTAACCAGTGATCGACTTGCCAGTTGACAATATCCTTCAAGATATCCTTAGTGTGAGCTCAGGAATTGAGCTAGCATGGACGGACTTGTTTTCAGTGTCGCAGGATGCAATGATTATAATTAAGCACACGCTGAAAAAATTTCTAATCGGTAAGCCTTTTCTCCAGAAGTAAAGGTCTTGCCACGCAAGACTACTATATATAGCTTGCTCCTTGAGCTCACACTAAGGATATCTTGTCAACTGGTGAGTTGATCACTGGTTAACTGGCGAGTTGATCCCTGGTTAACTGGCGAGTTGATCGCTGGTTAACTGGCGAGTTGATCGTTGGTTAACTGGCGAGTTGATCGCTGGTTAACTGGCGAGTTGATCGCTGGTTAACTATTGCTGATATACATTCCCTACAGCATCACTATACACCAGGGTAAGGAATAAGTGTTGTAGGACATAATAAATCATGGCGAAATTAAGACAGTTATCACATACTCCACTGCCCATATTCAGCATTTAGTAGCGGGCTGTAGGTTCCCTCAGGACCCTTGGCTTGCGAGACTCAATAAATTTTAACCACAGAATGTGCAAAAACCAAAAATATGCCAGTCCAGTATTCCAGTCCAGTGAATGGATACACCCACAAAATCACTACACATTTGTTCTTCACTTAAAACACCTATTCTGACCTTCAGGTTGTCTGGCTACAGTCACTGTACTAGGCTTTGGTTTGTTCTCACTACTGAAGGGAGACACTAAGATGTCACAGAGGATGATGAGATATCGTGTAGCAGCACAGGGAGCCACTGTCATGGCAGTAGTGGCAGGATCACTCTACCAGTCATTTAAACCTGATGACAATAGTAGTAACAGATGAGAGAGAAAAAACTGTGTTATATAATTATTTTTATTTATGTCACAATACAAAACTGAAATTAGTGCATTTACATGATCAATATTATTGCTTACTATGAATACAATTTAGTACAATAATATAAAAGTTATAAACAAGTACTACACAATGTCATTATGACTGTGAACGAGGGGTGATCAAGTTGTCGTAATCAAGAAATGATTCGCGGAATCTTGGTGGTGCTTCAGGCAAATTGACAAGCAGGGGTGTTCGGCTGTCAGAGTACCTGATTATGTCGCGATGATAGCTATCCTCATTGATGCTATCTGGTAGCATAGTATCCTGCATCCCGCAGCATAGCCGTAACCTCCAATACATCTTATTGATCATGATAAGGAACTTCTCCATGCAAGTCACCAATATGATGTGGTACGACACTATCACAATCATTTCTAACACAGCGACTGTTAGAAAGAAATAGACGGTCACTGAGAAGTATGCATATGGCAATGTGAACCCATTTTCCTTCTTAACAATCAGTAAGAGAACACAGGCTGACATCTGGAGGTTGATCAGGAACAGCGTGTCAAGAAAATTGATCCATTTACTCTTGTATGGTTGAAAGTATAGTTGGACAGCTGTGAGGATGACAAGGAATAGCAAAATGATGAGCATTAGTTCCCTGCGATCAATCTCTGGTATCATGGAGAAGATGTAGAACAATATCAACAGCAGCAGGTGAACTCCAAGCCAGAATCCCCATCTGTCCTTGTAGGGTGCAGTGTAAGAATCGATGATGGGTTTGAAGTGTACCACATACCTGTAGCCAAGAAAATAATTGGGAAAGGTGAGGATAATAGTAAATGGGAGGAACAAGATAAGAAATATCAACAGTGAGACTATTACAAGTATAAGATGTAAGAAGTTGTCATATCTGATGTTAGCGTCATAGTACCAGCCTGCATAAGTAGTGACATCATTATTTCCACTCCGGATCACTGACACTGTAACAGGAGTCACTATAAAGCTAATTGCTTGTAACAACTTTGAGTAAGACAGGTAAACCAGTGTAGCCAGCAACTGTGATGGTGAGTGAAAGACACGTGACACACTTGGAAATTTTTTAATAAGCAAAACAAGAGCACCAGTGAGTAGCCACAGATACAAGGGAAACAGAAACTCAAGTACATTTTTAACAAGTGTTGTCATTCCTTTATAAAGACACGTGCCGACAGGAGGGTCCAAGTTAAGCATGTTGATTATTTGTGGAGGACCATAGATCTCTTCAGCATAAAACAAATTGCGATTGATGTAAATAATGTTGGCATAAAATATAACTCCATTAATGGTACCTTTGTCCACAGTGAACTTCAGCAAAGACAACGAGATAACAAGGAATATTCCAACAACCAGGTATCCTATAATTGTGACTAATGAATAGTTGTGGCAGTGAAGACAGTCATTTGATCCCAGCACAGCACTGAAATTAGCTTTGCATTGTCCACAGAGGATCCCGTGGCGATGCCGTTTACATCTGTTGTCTTTTCCTTCGATAAAAGATACATTTTGTCTGTTTAGACAGTATGCAATGTCACAAAATGGGCTGAAATACAACGAACGATTTTTATTAAATATGTTCATCCATCCACCTTGAGGAATAATCAGCGTATTGGTACTGTTGCTACAAAATCTTTTCTTTGCTAAGTGTTTATTACAACTGCAAGTATTTGATCCCTTCTTTTGTACCAAACCAATCGGGCAATCAGTAAAGTTCACCATCAAACCAACTCCCTTGGTGTAAACAGGCACAGTTGGCCTAACTGTAAAATTAGCTGTCTGTTTGACAGTGCCATAAAATGTGACATTAACTTCAGTACAACCGACGTTTATAGACAATCGATCAGGATTTACTGTACTGTTACTGTCAGGTGATATTAGATGAATACTTGAATGCACTGAAGCCATCTTACTATCAACTACTGTAAACTTTAATGTCATTTTCACTCCAGGCTGAACAGTAAGATTAGTACCATGACAATATACGCTACTACTATCATCGCAAAAGCACACTGTATTGGCAGTAGATACTATTTCTTGTTTTGTGTAGTTGGGGTGAAAAGTAAATACCTTTCTATATAGCTTTAACACATCAATGTCATTTCCAGTACGTACTCCGAACTGAGGGAACCAGCCACAAGGATAGAAATGACTAGCAAATATTGAGTTGCCTCCTTGAGGAGCTGAGTTGTTCAAAAATGTAACATTTAAAGAATAATTTGATAATAATTTAAACTGTATAGGACAAGTAGCAGATAACTGAGCTAGTCCCTCTTTAGACTGAGAGCAAATGGCCCCACCTTGTTTGCCAGCAACATTGTACTGAAATAGAAGAGACGAGTTACTAGCAATGACCATAGTAGAACCAGCAGTCAAATATACTGCTCCACCATACGTAGGTGCTGTGTTATTTATGAAGAAAAAGTTTCCATCAAAGTTGATATCTGTGTTCGATAATCCTATAGCACCTGGGGTATTGTAGCTGAATATATTAGAGTCACCATAAAATTTTACATTTTGTATGGAAAAGAATACGATTAAGCCATTTGTAGTTGATATTGGTTTAGAGCCTTCACCTGTTGCATTAACAAGAGTGTTATTAGTGGCTCTGATATTTGTTAGGTTAAAGAATATTGAACTTTGCTTCTGATACAATATATGGTCTTCAGCATACATTGCCGTAGCAACATCTCCCTTGTTACTATCAAATGTGACATTATCGAGTGTCACAGCTGAATGCAATCCGTTTACAAACAAGTACAAATAAATACAAGTACCGACAACTGCTGAATTGTTTATAAACCTTGTATTAGATATATGTAAAAAATTATAATGCTGATCTGAATGATTATGATGATGTGTCCTCTCGTAAAAGAAACTAGCGGCTAGGAGACCAGCGCCATTACTTGCCTGGATGTATTCCTTATCAATGACATTCCCTTCAAATAGACAATTGTCAATTGTTAACTTACAATAGTTGATGGGATTAGCGAAGGCAACGAACATACCTCCACCAAGCCGGCCATGATTATTAGTGAAGTTTGTATGAGAGATGGAGACAGTAGCACTATAGGTACCATTCTGTAGGAATCCTATTGACAAGCCGGCTGCTACCACTGGTATATTTACAGTCTTGGTAATTCGCAATGGAACAATGTAGTTGTTTAGACCGAACAAAGTACTGTCAGGCAACCAATTGTTGTTGTCGTGGAAATAGCAGTTTTTGAAGAACAAGAAGAATGAATCATTCAATACATTAGGGCTGATACGGAATTCAAACAAAGCAGCTGATGAAGTCAAATTCTCGTTGGTATTAGAAACAATATTGTCAATAACAACCCCATCCATAGTAGAGTTGCCAAAAACATTTATTCCAACAAGATTGAGTCCAGGATTGTGTGTCATGTGGAGGTTACTTATAGTCACATTGGAACAGTTGATCAGGAGCAGGGCTATCTTGTGCTTCATAAGGGCATGTGGAAGAGGAAAATTGGATGTGAAACTGCGGTTGCTGCCAAGAGTTCCACAATTAGTAATTGTGAGATTAGACACAGTAAATTTATTTGCATTCCTAAAAGTTATCGACCCTTCACCTGTACAGTTGATGATAGTATTGTTGCTACCTTCACCGGACAAGACAACATTATCGATACTATCGAAAATACAAGTATTAGTCAACATGTATTTACCGGCACTCAACGTGCTGATGTTACTGTTGCACATAAATGGCTGACTATTATCATCCATCGGCGTCTCGGATCCGCCGGTCACGTGAAAGTGGTAGAGGAGAACGGTCAGTAAAGTAAACTTCAACATTGCATCTATACGAGAATACAACGAGCTAGTACACTGTATAACAAACATAGGCTGTGTTTACACTTACCACTTATTGTAGCAAGCAATATCAACAAACTAACCTATAAACAATCGTGCGAACAATCGATTATGGTTTACAACTGAAAATGGGCGGGGCTAAAGCAATGTTTCAACATTTGTTTCTCTGTGTTACGATCGGTAGCTCCCTGGCGATCTATCCTTTTCAGAACGCTTCACTTCCGTTCAATGACAGGGTCTCTGATTTAGTTCAACGACTCAACTTGCAGGAGAAAGTGGCTCAAATGTCACATGGAGGAGCAAACAATAATGGTCCAGCTCCCGCTATAAAAGAGCTAGGAATAAAGCCTTACCAATGGGGTACTGAGTGTCTACGAGGAATTGTTGGTGCAGGTACTGCCACATCATTCCCACAAGCTTTAGGATTGGCTGCCACATTTAATCCAGACATGATATATGAAGTAGCTAAAGCAACTTCCATTGAAGTGAGAGCATACAACAATTATTATGTGAAGAACTCAGATTACCAGTTTCATCATGGTCTATCTTGTTGGTCTCCGGTGATCAATATAGTGAGGGACCCACGATGGGGACGTAACCAGGAAACATATGGAGAAGACCCATACATGAGTGGGGTAATGGCCGCTGAGTATGTGAGGGGACTACAAGGAGACAATGATAGATATTTCCGAGCAATTGCTGGTTGTAAACACTTTGATGCTTATGCTGGTCCAGAAAATGTGCCTGTACTTCGGGTTGGATTTAATGCAATTGTGAGCGAGAGAGATCTTCAGTACACATTCTATCCTGCCTTTGAGGCATGTGTGAGTGCAGGCACTTTTAGTATCATGTGTTCTTATAATGCTGTGAATGGAGTACCATCATGTTGTAACAAGGAACTACTAACTACTCAACTGAGGGACACATGGAAGTTTGATGGTTATGTTGTTAGTGATCAAGGAGCCCTGGAGTACATTTCCGACTTTCATCACTATACTAAGGATTGGATACACTCTGCTGTAAATGCTGCCACTGCGGGATGTGACCTGGAAGATGGAAACTTTGAAAATAATGTATTTGCTGCTTTGCAAGAGGCAGTAAATCAAAGTTTGGTAGATGAGAGTGTTCTCAATGCAGCTGTGTCTCGACTGTTCATGGCTAGGATGAGGTTGGGGGAATTTGACCCTGATGAGATGAATCCATACAAGAGTCTCAGCATGGACAATGTGTGTAGTGATGAACACAAACAGTTAGCAATCAATGCTGCCATTCAGACATTTGTATTACTGAAGAATGCAAACAATCTTTTACCACTGAGGAAAAATACAAATGTCGCAATTGTAGGACCATTCGGAAAAGACATTAATCTACTGTCAGGAGATTACTCAGTGAAGGCATGTGACTCTACAGCAAAATCACCCTATCAGGGAATCAAGGAGATGTCAACAGGAACTGTGACTAATGAGTTTGGATGTGACACACCATATTGTTATTTCATTAACAATGGCAATGCCATTAACAAGAATGTTCAAGCTGCTGAAGTGGTCATTATCTGCTTGGGCCTCTCATCCTTGCTTGAAAGAGAAGGACACGATAGAAGGAATATCACCCTACCCAATGGTCAACTGCAGTTACTGAAGATGGTTGCTTCACTCAACAAACCAGTTGTTTTGGTAGTGTTCACAGCTGGTCCACTAGACTTGTCATGGGCTAAAGACAATGTTGCTGCCATATTACAAGTCTTCTATCCAGCAGCACCAACTGGAGATGCTCTAGCAAGAGTGGTATATGGAGCTGCTAGTCCAGCTGGTAGACTACCAGTAACTTGGCCAGCATCTCTAAACAATTATCCTAATATGACTGACTACTCCATGAATGGTCGAACCTATCGTTATCCCAGCAGTAACATCCCAACCTTGTTTCCATTTGGTTATGGACTATCCTACACAAGATTTGATTATGACTCACTAGTTCTTGCTAAATCCTCCATCTCTCCATGTATGAGTGTAACAGGAAGAGTGACAGTGAAAAATGTTGGCAACATGACTGGTGATGAGGTGGTACAGGTGTACCTCAACCAAACACAGATGCCTGATGAACCAGTACCTCGATTACAACTGGTCAACTTCACTCGTGTGGCATCTATTGATGTTTCCCAATCAGTCCAAGTTGAGTTTAGTATTACAGCCCAACAGATGGCAATGTACAAAGAGAAAGGATACAGTCCTGCAACATGGGTGATCATGCCTGGCCAGTACAATGTATTTGTGGGTGGTCAACAACCAAACCAGGAGACCTCTGCTCCATCTAATGTCCTACACACCACATTCTCCATTGATGGTAACCCTACCAAACTGGATGACTGCTCTGAAGCTTAAGTTGTGCAAATATTTCAGTTTAGCAATAAAATTGTTATCATCAGTACTGCATGTATGTTTGCTTTGTACTGTGACACATATGTACGTAACATGTTATATTCAATTCTGATTGCATGTAGTTAAGTACTGTAGATGCAGTTATTGCGTATGCATACCCAGGCTGTGGGCAGCTTGCATGCCCACAAACTGTCAACACAGACCGTCAATGCAGACTTGCCGCATTAAAAAATAAATAAACAATGAAATTTCAATTAATATACATATCCCTCTACTGAGGTCACTAAAATGACATTCTTACAGAAGTACCATACATATGTCACTATTTTGCTGTAGTGCCTTTCAAGTCCAACTGCAAGAAGTATAAGTGCACAGATACCAGACTATGAAAATTGGCCATAAAGAAAATTTTGGTGTGCGTACATAAATTTGCTAACCAAATTCTGTAAACCATGAAATGCATACATGTGTTACAGAGGTCATACAAATTATGTTGATGTTGGCATTGTGGAAATAGCTACATAGCAGCTATTAGGAGATTATATCTGCTGAAATGGGCAAACTTAGATTGGAAGTTTAAGATATAATGGCTTTCTCCAACAGTAATTCTGACTGCATAGATGGTGCAGTTATTAATGACTTGAAAATCTAGTGTAGTGTAGCTATCGTGAAGGTAACTAATATTCTTGGGCAGTTCCAATAGGAGTTTTATCAACTCCAATCTGTGATGCCATGGCCTAGCTACTTCAGTACATAGTATTACCTTTATAATGTATAATGAATACATACACCTGTACCTAGCTAGGTAAGTGGCACATGGGTCAAGGAGCATGCTCTCATGCAAGGTTGTAGTTCCTCTGAAGTTGAATCTGAGAGTAATTTCAGCAGTTGTCAAACACTATTACTGGTATATTAATGCTTGACTGCTGTATTTGGGTGACTGCTCTATTAGCAAGGTTATTTTGATCTTGCTTGATTAGTTCTGGAAAAAACCCTACCAGAGCTTCCTTTGAAGACAGCTTCCTTGGTCTAATTAGACAGCTTCCTTGGTTGTTGATGTGCTGGCTATATCTCTTTTATTTGAAAGTAGCTAACAACTATAATGATACCTAAAAATTCTAAATAATTTTACTAAAATATCGTGATTATGTATAAAGTCTCAAAAGCTTTTCATGATAATCCTCAGTTTAGCTATAATATATAGTTAGTTGACATATTGGGTAAACATATCCTACCAAGAATATGGAACTCTTGGTCCTGCAAACAGATTTCTTTTAAACTACAACTTATGAGGTAGTTTGGTACCGGCATCCATTTGAAGGATGTCTGTGACTCTAGACCTGTGCACAACAAAATTCATGGATTTTCCATCTATGGACCCTCTCTTAATACTTTAGATTAGTTATACCTTAAACTGTCATTCCTGTCAACATAAAATATTACTTCATGATTTGGAAATTTTAAATGTCTTGCACTATATACTACATTATAGCATGCACTATTTAGGGGGTCTAGGAGCATACCCCACAGGAAAAGTTACTTCTGAAATATTATCAGTAGTGTTTAGAAAAGGGGGTACAGCACTTTGAGCTGGGGGGTGCAGATAATTTTAACTGTTAGTTAAGTGATAATTTACAGCATGACCCTAAAGTTATATAACTATGACAAAGCTGGGACAACCGTGTGCATTACTCCGTATAAAAAACTAGCACTCACAGCACCATACATTTGGCCTCCTAGATACTTTTTTGTAAATGGGAAACAATTGCATGTGATGACTGTTCTATAAGTATATGACTGTTTTATTAGAGTATTGAGATATATAATATTGTTTTTTTGTGTGGGTGGGAAGTGGACACATTCCCTTCCCTCCTCTCTCTCCCCATTTTGGAGTCCATGCCATTACTGAATTGTTGTGGTTAAACATCATTTAAACTAATAATTTAAACCAACATTGGTCCTGCAGCCATTCAATTTACTCTTGTAACATTGACAGGACTACAGCATCTAGGGGGGCACACCCCCAGACCCCTGCTGTCAAAATTTGTATACTTCACCGACCCAAGCCCCATGAACACACCTACCTGTGTATATATTGAATTTGAATGGGAGCCTACCAAAGCTCAGTCATGGTTTGTTTTTTCTCCTTTCTGCAACTTTTTAAAATAGCCAATGTCTCATACAGGCTGTAGGTACCAGGTGTCTTACAGAGCTTCAGTACTTGTGCATGTAAAGCCTTAATAAATTTTCAAAAATTGCAATTAAAGTTTTAAAGAGACCCAATCATTCAATTTGTAGTAATGGTCTTCCAAAAACACTAATAAAGAAAATTGATTGTTTATACTATAAACTTGAACTCTAGGTTTAAGCAAGTGGTATGGCAGGATGTTTGCCACAATGGTAATAACAATGCGCATGTTGAGAAGAGGTTTAATTTCAGCATGCACACATTTCCCTCACAGTTTCTAATGAAATCATTTTGGATGTTCTATTAGAGTAGTTTACTGAGTATTTCAATTTTATGGTTCCAATTTAATCCTTAGCTACTCCTAAAAACTAATTTTGACCACCTGTCATTAACACTAAGGAGAGATTATTCCATTCTTCTTGCTCTCTTTGTCTTTTCATTTTGAAATGGTTAAAATGCTATTACACCTGTATAGCTACTACTAGCTTCCAAGCACATAGTAAAAAAATTATAAAGCATAAGGCCCCCCTGCCTTTGTATAGGTGTCTGTATTTAATACTATAAAATAAAGTATGTTTCAACATCCTAAACAACTACCCAACTTAAGAGCAGTTATCCAGTTTGGTAGGGTTACCATCAATAAAGAATGTGGTGTGTAGGACATTAGATGGAGCAGAGGTCTCCTGGTTTGGTTGTTGACCACCCACAAATTGTTATTATTATTATTAACACTTTACAGTGACCAGCACTGAAGGTCTGACAGCAACATGTGCTGCAGCCTTAGGATTACCTAACCTAATTTCAAGGACTTAGACTTAGTGACTTACACTGAGCTGAAAAGGTGTAACAGAAAAGGGGCCAAAGTAAATACATTATACAGGACAGGCATGATCACCCATGTTGCTGGATTGTATCCTTTCTCTTTGTACATTGCCATCTGTTGGGCTGTGATAATAAACTCAACTTGGACTGATTGGGAAACACCAATGGATGCCACACGATACGAGTGAAGTTGACCAGTTGTAATCAAGGTACTGGTTCATCAGGCATCTGTGTTTGGTTGAGGTACACCTGTACCACCTCATCACCAGTCATGTTGCCAACATGTTTCACTGTCACTCTTCCTGTTACACTCATACACGGAGAGATGGAGGATTTAACAAGAGCTAGTGAGTCATAATCAAATCTTGTATAGGATAGTCCGTAAGGAAATGGAAACAAAGTTGGGATGTTACTGCTGGGATAACGGTAGGTTCTTATTAATGTTCTCACATGATGGCGTTTCACATCCTTGATCACACTGAGGCTACAGTTCCTGCTAACATTTCTTTGATCCCCATCATGTTGTGACTTGGCTGTAGAGTTACAAGGTATTGCTGCATAATCTCCTGTCAGAAAATGACTGTTATTCCCGAATGGTCCTACAAGTGCAATTTTAGTATCCTTTTTGATTGGGAGAAGGTTGTATTCATTCCTCAGTAATACAAATGTTTGAATGGCAGCATTGATTGTTAATCATTTGTGTTCATCACTACACACATTGTCCATGCTAAGACTCTTGTATGGATTTATCTCATCAGGGTCAAATTCCCCCAACCTCATCCTAGCCATGAACTTTCATCTATCAAGTGTTGGTTAACTGCCTCTGGTAGAGTAGCAAACGCATTGTCCTCCTGAGCACCATCTTCTAGGTCACATTCTGCAGTTCCAGCAGCCACAGCACCATGTAACCAATCTTTAGTGTAATGATGAGCATCAGAAATATGTTCTATGGCATTATGATCACTAACAACCCATAACCTTCAAATTTCCATGTGTCCCTCAGTTGAGTAGTTAGTAGTTCCTTGTTACAACATGATGGTACTCCATTCACAGCATTGAAGAGCACATGATACTAAAAGTGCCTGCCTTTATGCAAGCTTCAAAGGCAGGATAGAATGTGTACTGAAGATCTCTCTCACTCACTAGTGATGTGCAATATACCAAAAAATTATCGACATTTGCAATATATTTTTCAATACTGATGTCGTATCGAATCTCAATATTTTTATAACTGATATCAATATTTATTGTATACTCAATATTTTGCTAAAATTTTCAATATATTGAGTAACATATTGGTAATTTACAACTTTTGGTGCGTGATTGTGTAATCACAGTAGAAATGAAGCTCAGTTCTGTACAGTTTAGCCATTTTAAAAAGCGTCTACCATTTTCCAAGGCTGGTTATTACCTTCATCACAAATTCTATAAAGCATAGCTGCTAATTATAAACATTTGCCCCACACAATTAATCAAAAGAAAAAATATTGAAAAAGTATCGAAATTTCAATATTTTACCAATTTCGTATTGATATCATACCGAAACCAAAATCCTAATATCGCACATCGCTATCACTCACTACAGCATTGAAACTGAATCATAAAGTAGGAATATACTCTGGGCCAGCGTATGCGTCAAAGAGTTTACAACCAGCAATTGCTCGGAAATATCTATCATTGTCTCCTTGTAGTCCCTCACAAATTCACTGGCCATTACTCCACTCATGTATGGGTCTTCTCCATACGTCTCCTGGTTACGTCCCCATCGTGGGTCCCTCACTATATTGATCACCGGAGACCAACAGGATAGACCATGATGATACTGGTAGTCTGAGTTTTTCACATAATAATTGTTGTATGATCTCACTTCAATGGAAGTTGCTTTAGCTACTTCATATATCATGTCTGGATTAAATGTGGCAGCCAATCCTAAAGTTTGTGGGAATGATGTGGGAGTACCTGTACCAACAATTCCTCGTAGACACTCAGTACCCCATTGGTAAGGCTTTATTCCTAGCTCTTTTATAGCAGGGGCTGGGCCGTGTCCCTCCATGTGCCATCTGTGTCACTTTCTCCAGCAAGCCAGTTGAGTAGGTGCACTAAATCTTAGTGATACCCCGGGGCTGTCAGTGAAGGGTAGGGAAATGTTCTGGAAAGAATATATCGTTAAAGAGCCACTGATCTTGATGCACAAAGCCAAAGTGGTAAGCATTTAAACATCATATTTCTTGCCAACTCAACAATCCACCAGACATCACCACACTCACCACTTTATTCAACCCAGTACACGGTCCAGTTATTATCAACATTCAAGAACAATCAAAGATTGGAACAGCTTGCCAGTATCTGTCATAGAATCAGAAAACATAGATACATTTACTAATTACTTATTGTCTATCTAATTGTTTGCTGTATATCTTATGTATATGTGTGATTTCTTTGGGGTGTTGATCGCCCCCTGGGCACATCGGCAATTGCCGTCTGCCCAGTAACAATAAATAATAATAATAATAATCATCTTGATGTTAATTAAAGTTATGTGATATATATGAGTTCTACCCCGTTGTACACCGCATGCATCACATAATGCATGCGGTCTGTAATATTATTATTATTTGTGCTGCTCGGGGTATTGCTAACCAGCTGATTCATGAGGTTTTCATCACCAACCACCTCTTGTGTAACACTCAAGGGCGGATTTAGGGGTTGAAGCACCCCCTCCAAAATTTTACTATGAGTGCTAGACTAGCTAGAAAAATTGCTGAACATCAAAATACTCCAATAGAACAGTCAGCTACTGTAATAGAACATCAATCATTAGAATTCTTTCAACTACAGTATAAGGCAAATTTCACTTGGTAAAGTGGCTCATAATGGTTCACTCGAAATTACTGCCAAAGTCAATCTCAGAATGCTAAAACTGCAAAAGGTTCCTGTGAGGGCATGTCCCCAGACTCCCTAGAAAAATAATAGTCTGCATGCTGAGTGTACTTTGCACACTGTACTACTACTACTAACTGTATCAACCAGTTGCCACACTTTTAGCCCCAACTATAGATGCCCCTAGCTTAGCGCCCTCTTGGAAAATCCTAGATCTGCTCCTGACCTTTGTGGTGCTCATTTGTGTTGTAAGTTAAGTCATGCTGTTTAATTATTAAATTTAATCAACTTATTACACAACCCACAACTGACAGAGTGATGAATACATAGAGCAACCACAGCATCACTTCTTAGTGACTACCTGATTACATCAGTATTATCTGCTTGTTATACGTATACCACAGAAATTCTTTTCATAAATCAAGAACAGTGAGCATTGTGCAATAAGTTGTAGTGGCTAGCATGAAATTCACACTGATTAAGGGGTGGATTCATGCACACCGGATAAAAATATGGCACAAGAAAGTAAATAGCTATCTAGGCAGCCAAAATATTCTAATAGAACAGCCACATAAGAAACTTATGTTAAAAGACTATAAGAAACTACATAGTGATTGCTTTTTACACTGCAAAAATTTGCTTTTGCTTGGCATTATCAGTAACTCAACAATGCCAAAATTGCTTGCTATGAACTTATAAACTGTATTTGTATTGTGTGTTTTGTATGTTCTACAAAAGAGCAGCTTTACATGTAGTCAGAGTGAATTCAGATCAATCACATGCGTGCCCATTACAAACAGCATACTTAATTTTCAGGAAAAATACATATATGTGTTGGAATCAGTCATTACACTAGAATTTTAAAGCATTTTTGCAAATCTTTGTGTAATGTTGTTATTTGTACACTGATTTTTGTTGAAAATGTAAACAAAGCTAAAGCATTAATATAATGCAAATGGTTGAATATGACACTTGCAAAATGGTGGTAGCATAATTTTGGGAATAATGGTATGATATGTTTTTGATAGCACAAGTGATTTTTGTGCACTGTTCAAAAATACACTGCTTTATGAGCATAATAATCTTATAACAGCTGCTGAAGAAACTTGCTGTACCTTGCAGCCATTAAATTGTTGCATAACCTCGTAGCTAGGCATATGGTTGCTATAGTGATCCAGTCACATTTAGACCCAGCTATACAATGTAAAAATTGCTTTCTGGTTTACCTATGTATGGTATGTACAAGTTGAGCTGGATCCTGAAAAACAGCTAAAAATGAAAATTGGGTTTTTTATCAAGAGAATTAACATTTCAGCTAACCAGATGATTAGCAGTGGCAATAAAGTGTCAACAACGGACATGTGTGTTTTGGCTCCATTGCAAGTTTGGGAAAGGGTGTAACGGATACTGTATTTTTATGGCTTCTTCGTAGGAAATGTATGGTGGAAATTTTGATTAACCATGAATATTGTGTCGAGCATTTGAACAAAAAGATCTTGAAACATTTTTAGTAGGTCAAGCTGTACTACAAATGCGTCAAATTTCAAGATCATGTGTAATTGCATCCATGAGTTACTAAATGTTTTTGAGGATCCAGCTCAACGCGTACATACTATAGTACGCACTATACAGAGAATAGTGACCAGCATATTACAACATTGTAAGTATAGCTAACTATGTACAAGTGTATCAGATGCAGGTCCTGAATTAAGGTCTGCCTTATTAGCTCTATGTGCACACTTAGTTTTGTATTGTAGATCCACCTTATTGTTTATCAATGCATAACTCCCTCAAGTTCAGAAAGAAATATTATTGACAAAAGCAACATGAAGTAATCACATAATTTAAGTGAGGTGAATCCTCAGACATACACTACTAGAGCTGGTAGGGCAGCATTACCACACAAGTGGATGTGGCAAGTTTACAAATATAAAAATACAGTGTAATCTCAGTTATCCGGACCCCACTTATCCGGATTCTCGGTTAACCGAACTACGGAAATGACTGCTCTATTAGAGTAGTGACTGTTCTATTAGGGTAGTTGAAAACATTGATATTTAAAAAAATTTTCTTTATGCTATTTTAAGGTTATTTATACACTAATAGTGGTCAAATATATTCAATTCATTGCCCAAACTCATATATAATCCCTCAATATTCCATTCTTCCTGTTTGCCATCCGTAGCACTGAGCCTTTAGATGATGAACTGAGTCCAAGGGGGCAATTGCACATTCCGAGGTAAGGCAGCATACAAGAGGATTACACATGATCCAGCAAAATACTTCAGCAGTTCAGTGGCCTAAACACCCAGTTCCTGGAGATGTTGATCAGAAGTGGCATTTACACAGGATAAGAGGCTCAATGTTTGTGGTCTAGATGTTAGTTGTAATGCAGTGTATAGTTTCATATAGAGCTTCAATAACTAGCTTAAAATTGCAGATGTTGTATTACAATGTACATGCATCAGAGGCAGATCTAGAAGAAAGCACATACCTCCCCCCCCCCCCAAAAAAAAAGGAAGAAAAAAGTTCTATACAAAGGTACTCTAATATAGAGCAGTCAGTCAAATGCTCTAATAGAACAGTCACCAGATGTAATGTTTAGGAATCATCGCTGAGTATGAATATATAGATTGTAAGGATTTAAATGCACTTGTTCCCCTGTATGTCATTCTTACTTTAGGCTCATAACTGCAGCTCCAGATCACTTAAGTATTAATTACTCTACATCAAAAATTTAGTCCTATATAAAACATTTAAACACCTTTAGTTTCTGGGGAGTACCCCTGCTTTCTATAGTCAGTTATACCTGCTACCCTGGTCATGGCATACCCTTCTTGCCAAACCCTGGACCTGCTCCTGTGCATTATTTGCTTTGTAATAGATGTAATGGTGAAGAATGAGAATCAAACACCTTACTATCTACCGTACAGTTCCATGCAGTAAATGCTTTGAGGTATATGGCTTTACCATGAAATAACCTGCTGACAGCTGGCTCATCTGGGGTGTAATGCTTTCATGTTCATACTTATACAGCTAAAGTAGATGTCCTCAACTTTTTCATCATTTACTACTGTAGATGGGAGATCTGATACCAGATATTCCCTTACTAAACATTTTTACCCTACTGGCATACCTTAGAAGCCCATGTCTTGACTAGCATTTGCTGTAAAACACATATTATGTATTATATCTTCTCACAACTTGACAGACACAATGTTTTTGATAACCTCTGTTCAAAGCAGTCATGTGAAACTCAGTTATTTCATGGGGATGGTTATTGATTATGCTACTGAAATCAGTATGTAGATATCCCTTATGATCATATCCTTCATAAAGTCCCAAGCACCACCCGTAGTAGTAGCAGGAAATACCTACATTTACCCTTAAGAATTGATTCCTACATGCAATCATTCTTCCCTAGAGCAATTAGACTATGGAATCACCTACCTGATCACCTCGTGGAAACTGATAATGTTGATACTTTTAAATCTTTACTATTATAGTTACATGTAATTAAGTTTATTAACATTTAGTTTGTTAACTAATCATGTACATTATACTCGTGATTGAGGTTTGTACATTATACAATAATAATAATAATAATAATTCTGGCACCTGGATCAGATTGACTATAAGTATCTCCAACAGTTTAGTTATTAATAGTAATAACATGCAGTGAACCCTTTATCAATGACATCATCCAAGTGAACTCTATGCAGATGATACTTATTCTATTTTACCATCTATACTACATTTTTCTCCAACATGGGCTGAGAAATGGACATCCAGATGTATGAATCTTGTGATCTCTAATTACATACTCTAATCACTTAATACCTTTTGATGAACACAGAACACTACACCTGGAAAAGTCATATTATCTGTACCAAGGCCATGCAATGTCTGTTACAAAACCTATTCTCTAATAGCATCTCCAATATGGGCATCTCACTTTTGAAGTACCATAGAATAGGTACAATGCACTGCAGCATGATATGCAATAAATGTCTACTTTTGTAGAAGCAGTGTTACTGCTTTGCTTAACTAACTTAATTGGCCATCACGTTGCACATACTTATGTTTTACAAGATAATCTTAATCTCTAATTGTTATCCCATCCTTATCACTATACAACTCCAATATCAAAATCTACTAGGGATCACTCCCAGCATTTTAGAACACCATTTTTGCCAAAATTAACTCTCACCTTTACTCCTTCTTGCCTTCAACAATATTATTAGATTATGTCCACCTTTAATTGCATTATTGTTAACTGCTTAAGATTTTAGTGTCTGTATGGGTGGGTGCAGGGTAGTAGCATAAATGGGTAGTAGGTAGCTATACCAAGCAGGGTGTCTGAGGGAACAGAAGCTAAAGGTATATAGTCATAATAATGTTTTCTAAGTGGTCAGCATTGATTAGCTATAGAATACTGCAGATGCAATGGTTGTGGAGGATTCTTAATCATTGTGTGTGATACAGGTAAATGCGATGGTGACTGTTCTATAGAGTATTTGACTGTGCTCTATCAGAGCATCTCGATCTTTTGTACACTTTCTTTGGGGCGGAGGGGGCACATTCTCCCTATGCCCCCCTATGGATTTGCCACTGAAACAAGTATCCATTAGTTAGTGCATAATGAGGCATAGGTAATTACCCCTAAGTAACATTTGCTCTAATAGGATGGCCATGTATGCCTCAACTATCGTTTTTGCTTGTATTAATTACTATGCCAAGAACCAACATAACTTAATACAAATGTAACACATTGCACAACAATGTAACACTGTAGACCTACACATATATGCATGTATCAGTATGACATAAAGCCACAACTACTCAACTTATGAGCAATCATCCAGTTTGGTAGGGTTACCATCAATGGTGAATGGGGTATGTAGGATAATAGATGGAGCAGAAGTCTCCTGGTTTGGTTGTTGACCACCCACAAGAACACTATACTGCCCAGGCATGATCACCCAAGTTGCTGGTTTGTACCCTTTCTCTTTGTACATTACCATCTGTCGAGCTGTGATACTAAACTCAACTTGGACTGATTGTGAAACACCAATGGATGCAACACGAGTGAAGTTGACCAGTTGTAATCGAGGTACTGGTTCATCAGGCATCTGTGTTTGGTTGAGGTACACCTGTACCACCTCATCACTAGTCATGTTGCCAACATTTTTCACTGTCACTCTTCCTGTTACACTCATACATGGAGAGATGGAGGATTTAGCAAGAACTAGTGAGTCATAATCAAATCTTGTGTAGGATAGTCCATAACCAAATGGAAACAAGGTTGGGATGTTACTGCTGGGATAACGATAGGTTCGACCATTCATGGAGTAGTCAGTCATATTAGGGTAATTGTTTAGAGATGCTGGCCAAGTTACTGGTAGTCTACCAGCTGGACTAGCAGTTCCATATATCACTCTTGCTAGAGCATCTCCAGTTGGTGCTGCTGGGTAGAAGACTTGTAATATGGCAGCAACATTGTCTTTAGCCCATGACAGGTCTAGTGGACCAGCTGTAAACACCACCAACAAAACTGGTTTGTTGAGTGAAGCCACCATCTTCAGTAACTGCAGCTGACCATTGGGTAGGTAGATGTCATTTCTGTCGTGTCCTTCACTCTCCAGTTCAGATGAGAGACCAACACACACAATAGCTACATCAGCAGCTTGAACATTTTTCTTAATCTGATTACTATTATTAATGTACTTGCATGATGGCTTCTCACATCCTTGATCACATGTTACAGTTCCTGCTGACATCTCTTTGATCCCTTCATATGGTGACTTGGCTGTGGAGTTACAAGGTACTACTGCATAATCTCCTGTCAACAGATCAATATTATTTCCAAATGGTCCAACAATTGCAATGTTAGTTTCTTTCTTCATTGGCAGAAGGCTGTGTCCATTCTTCAGTAATACAAATGTCTGAATGGCAGCATTGATTGCTAACTGTTTGTGTTCATCACTGCACACATTGTCCATGCTGAGACTCTTGTATGGATTCATCTCATCAGGGTCAAATTCCCCCAACCTCATCCTAGCCATGAACAGTCGAGACACAGCTGTGTTGATAACACTCTCGTCAATTAAGTGTTGGTTAACTGCTTGTTGTAAAGTAGCAAATGTATTGTTCTCTTGGGGGCCATCTTCTAGGTCACATCCTGCAGTTGCAGCAGCCACAGCACCATGTAGCCAATCTTTAGTGTAATTGTGAGCATCAGAGATACGCTCTAGAGCACTTTGATCACTGACAACGTAACCTTCAAACTTCCATGTGTCCCTCAGTTGAGTAGTTAGTAGTTCCTTGTTACAACATGATGGTACTCCATTCACAGCATTATAAGAACACATGATACTAAAAGTACCTGCACTCACACATGCTTTGAAAGCAGGATAAAATGTGTACTGAAGATCTCTTACATCCACAACTGCATTGAAACTGAATCGTGAAGTAGGGATATTCTCTGGGCCAGCGTAAGCATCAAAGTGCTTACAACCAGCAATTGCTCGGAAGTATCTATCATTGTTTCCTTGTAGTCCCCTCACATACTCAGCAGCCATTACTCCACTCATGTATGGGTCCTCTCCATATGTCTCCTGGTTACGTCCCCATCGTGGGTCCCTCACTATATTGATCACCGGAGACCAACAAGATAGACCATGATGAAACTGGTAATCTGAATTCTCCACATAATGATTGTTGTATGCTCTCACTTCAATGGAAGTTGCTTTAGCTACTTCATATATCATGTCTGGATTAAATGTGGCAGCCAATCCTAAAGCTTGTGGGAATGATGTGGCAGTACCTGCCTTAACAATTCCTCGCAGACACTCAGTACCCCATTGGTAAGGCTTTATTCCTAGCTCTGGTATGGCTGGAGCTGGTCCATTATTTTTAGCTCCTCCATGTGACATTTGAGCCACTTTCTCCTGCAAGTTGAGTCGTTGTACTAAATCAGACACCCTGTCACTGAATGGCAGTGAAGTGTTTTGGAAGGGATAGATTGACAAGCAACCATCGATTGTGACGAATAGGATTAAAAGCGGTAAGAGTTGTAGCATCATCTTGTACTGATGATTGATCACATGATTTGAGCCCCTCCTCTTCGAGTAGATTGCGCGACTTGCACGTGATGTGTTAGGTATTAATGTAAATAACTTTTGCACGAGTACAAATAAACTACAAACCAGACTCTAACAATGCTTAGTCAGTTGTTCTATGTTTCAAACTTTATTTTAGCTACTCCGTGTTGTTAAAGCCGTTGCACTCCCTTCCCCCTACTCTTTGGTCTGCTCCACAGCCCTGATACTGCAACCATTCCAACCAGCACAGTCAGCTGCAAGTAGGTCAAAGGCAGATAATTCCCACGTGTGGGTAGGCAATTTTACGAACCAACTGATGCACACGAGGATAGAAATAGGATGCACATGAACAAACCACGTGTGAATATGCGAGACCTCTCGCGTGATTTA
The DNA here is from genome assembly GCF_963678975.1 of Dysidea avara. Classification (NCBI taxonomy): domain Eukaryota; kingdom Metazoa; phylum Porifera; class Demospongiae; order Dictyoceratida; family Dysideidae; genus Dysidea; species Dysidea avara. The sequence continues at coordinate 25,963,188 of NC_089281.1, read as the reverse complement.
CTGACATGTGACGTGATAGGCTAGGAGGAGTTCTGATCATGTGACAAATAGCTATATAAGAACAGCTATGAGAGGTTCAGCTGATAAGCGTAAAGGTCAGGAAGATGATGAGGACAATACTATCATGTTTGATTGTGTGCGTCACGATCACTGGCTCCCTGGCTATCTATCCTTTCCAGAATAGTTCACTTCCGTTCAGTGACAGGGTATCTGACATAGTACAACGGCTAAACTTGCAGGAGAAAGTGGCTCAAATGTCACATGGAGGAGCAAACAATAATGGTCCAGCTCCCGCTATAAAAGAGCTAGGAATAAAGCCTTACCAATGGGGTACTGAGTGTCTACGAGGAATTGTTGGTGCAGGTACTGCCACATCATTCCCACAAGCTTTAGGATTGGCTGCCACATTTAATCCAGACATGATATATGAAGTAGCTAAAGCAACTTCCATTGAAGTGAGAGCATACAACAATCATTATGTGAAGAACTCAGACTACCAGTTTCATCATGGTCTATCTTGTTGGTCTCCGGTGATCAATATAGTGAGGGACCCACGATGGGGACGTAACCAGGAAACATATGGAGAAGACCCATACATGAGTGGGGTAATGGCCGCTGAGTACGTGAAGGGACTACAAGGAGACAATGATAGATACTTCCGAGCAATTGCTGGTTGTAAACACTTCGATGCTTATGCTGGCCCAGAGAATATTCCTACTTCACGATTCAGCTTCAATGCAATTGTGAGTGAGAGAGATCTTCAATACACATTCTATCCTGCCTTTGAGGCATGTGTGAGTGCAGGCACTTTTAGTATCATGTGCTCTTACAATGCTGTGAATGGAGTACCATCATGTTGTAACAAAGAATTACTAACTACTCAACTGAGGGACACGTGGAAGTTTGAAGGTTATGTCATCAGTGATCAAGGAGCCATGGAATGTATTTCAGACTGTCACCATTATGCTAAAGACTGGGTACATGGTGCCGTGGCTGCAGCAACTGCAGGATGTGACCTGGAAGATGGCAACATGGAGAAGAATACGTTTGCCACACTACAACAGGCAGTTAACCAACACTTAATAGATGAAAGTGTTCTCAACACAGCTGTGTCTCGACTGTTCATGGCTAGGATGAGGTTGGGGGAATTTGACCCTGATGAGATGAATCCATACAAGAGTCTCAGCATGGACAATGTGTGTAGTGACGAACACAAACAGTTAGCAATCAATGCTGCCATTCAGACATTTGTATTACTGAAGAATGCAAACAACCTTTTACCACTGAGGAAAAATGCTAACATCGCAATCGTAGGACCATTTGGAAAGAATGTTGATTTACTAACAGGGGATTACCCAGTGAAGGCCTGTGACTCCACAGCCAAGTCACCATATGATGGGATTAAAGAGATGTCAGCAGGAACCGTGACTTGTGATGCTGGATGTGAGAAGCCATCATGTGATAATATTAATAATGGTGATCAGATTAAGAGAAATGTTCAAGCTGCTGATGTAGCCATTGTGTGTGTTGGTCTCTCATCTGAACTGGAGAGTGAAGGACATGATAGAAGTGACATCTCCCTTCCACCAAACCAACTATCAATCATACAAATGGTCACTTCACTCAACAAACCAGTTGTTTTGGTAGTATTCACAGCTGGTCCACTAGACCTATCATGGGCTAAAGACAATGTTGCTGCCATATTACAAGTCTTCTACCCATCAGCACCAACTGGAGATGCTCTAGCAAGAGTGGTATATGGAACTGCTAGTCCAGCTGGTAGACTACCAGTAACTTGGCCAGCATCTCTAAACAATTATCCTAGTATGACTGACTACTCCATGAATGGTCGAACTTATCGTTATCCCAGCAGTAACATCCCAACCTTGTTTCCATTTGGTTATGGACTATCCTACACAAGATTTGATTATGACTCACTAGTTCTTGCTAAATCCTCCATCTCTCCATGTATGAGTGTAACAGGAAGAGTGACAGTGAAAAATGTTGGCAACATGACTGGTGATGAGGTGGTACAGGTGTACCTCAACCAAACACAGATGCCTGATGAACCAGTACCTCGATTACAACTGGTCAACTTCACTCGTGTGGCATCTATTGGTGTTTCACAATCAGTCCAAGTTGAGTTTAGTATCACAGCCCGACAGATGGCAACGTACAAAGAGAAAGAATTTAACCCAGCAACATGGGTGATCATGCCTGGCCAGTATAATGTATTTGTGGGTGGTCAACAACCAAACCAGGAGATCTCTGCTCCATCTAATGTCCTACATACCACATTCACCATCCGTGGTAAACCCACAAAACTGGATGACTGCTCTTAAGTGTACACGTATCCAAGTATTGTACATATTCTACTGCTATACATATTTAAGTGATTCTATTGTTGTACATTGTGTGGCATTCATTTTTTGTATTTATTAAGTGATGTGTTGCACCTGTGCAGTTTATGATAAATTATTTGCATGATTCATGCGTAACGTATTGAGGAGGAAACTAGCCCTCGTGATGTCGGAAAGCCATCATCTGGTTTAGATTTAGCAGTAACTGTTTTAAATTCTCGATCAGATTTCATCTTCTGCAACCTACGAAAAAACCACAAAATAACATTTACAAACATACAGCAAGATTTATTTACTTTTGCTTTTTTCGTTTTGCTTTTGGTCTATTTTCATCAGTGAATAAGAAGAAATCATTAGAACTAATGGTACAGGGATTAAGAGGTGTAGTTACATTGGAAAGGGATTCACTTACGACACTTGTATTGTGATTTCTTCCTCATCTTTGAAGGCATCATCTAGCACAGCTTGCCAGCCTGCTGATGATGGCTCATAATCTCGTGTTGTTCTGTTTGGCATGTCCAGTTCCACTTGCAAGACATTGCCATACTATACCAGTGCATGGTTATGACGTGTTAATAGTGGTATCAGTGACATACCATGTGTCTCAGACTACTGCTACCACTCCTGGAGGAAGATCCTCCTGGCCCTGACACTGGTCTGGTCAACCATGACTGTGACCTACATGAATAAACAACAGATTAATTTTGTCCAGTGAGCAAAATAGGATACATCAATAAGAGACATTCATCAGAGTAGGATAGCAACTGAAGGTGAGCAGTTTACCAGGATTAAGTGCTAATTTGACATTCTCTTTTTAGCTAATTATCATTTGCTATAAAGTAAAATGTCACTAGTCGCAGTAGTCGCTATAAGTAGCATGTCAAACTCACTCACTTTCAGTCAAGGAACAACCCCTATATAAATACTGCTTGTGCTGCTAATAGTCACTAACAACTACACACATGTCAACTATTAAGTCACACACATATTGTGAACAGTGAAGCTACAAATTCAATAGAGTTTTGGCAATCATTTAACTCATTGCTCTAGCAGGACCCTAGAAGGCTATATAGTTATGACAATGACAAATTGTCATTGTGGGGTCTACTTTCCAGAGACAGATTCAAAGATGACTATTGATAAACACATTTCTTACCCTAAACAGAGTAAATCACAGTGGTGCATGCTGCTTACCTGTCTTTTAGTTGTGAGGTAGGGATGAGGGACCATCTCTCTGTCTCCTCATCATACTCTGCTCTACTTGATATCATCTCCACTTCCTCCGGTGGAATGAAGTTATCAACAATCACTGACCTGAAGAAGAGTAGTGGTATTGTTATTAACAGGTTGGGAATGTGTAAGAAGTGTGTGTGTGTGTGTGTGTGTGTGTGTGTGTGTGTGTGTGTGTGTGTGTGTGTGTTGTATGTTACAGTGTATGTAGTGTAGTGCAGAGTGTGCAGGCTGTGTCTGTAGTGTACACAATGTTGGACAAGTTACTTAGTGATATTTATTACTCAAAATGAAAAGAAACTACACTATCTTTGTTATACTGGTAGTCAACCAGTTAGCTGCAGTATGGGTTTCCTACAAGTGTCACGGGACTGCTGGTATTAACACCTGGGCTGCTTTCTTATAGTACTGTTGTCATACATGTACATGACTATAAACACCTAGCTATGATTACTATACTAACTTAAAGAGTGTCATGCCTACGTAATATAAGGTATTATTATTCATAGTGTGGTAATATAACTTTGAAGAAGCCATAATTTGTTACTAGTAATGAGAATACTTTCAGTGTTCTCCATGTTGTCAGGGTCCAGAGGTATCTAGCTGGTCATATTAGGTTTGTAACAACTGCTGCCACAATAATGGTAAGCTTGCTTTATCAGGTGACTGATAGTGTGATAAAGTCACCTGTCCTACTTGAGGTTCTCAAGTGACCCATTTTGTGTGTATACATTAACTAGCCAGTAATCTTATGAGGTCACAAAATTATGGCAACAAATTAAGATGTTGCAAAGTATTCAAAAGACGTTAATGGAGTTACAATGCTTGGTGTGATGCTTTACCTTAGCTTTAGATCTCTCTGAAGCTCCTCCAGTGAAATAGCCAGCTCTTCTCTCACTTTGGCTTGCTCACTTTTCATATCAACTATCTCAGCTTTGGTGACCTTTAGCCTTGACTTCAACTTTAGTGAGGGAAGTCAGAATGTGGTAACAATGTTAAAATATAAAAAAGTGTCGTGACAATGTAATGATCATGGATGTATATCATATATACTTCTATGCAGGTTCTACACAATAAAATAATTATCTTTTACGTATATCAAGGACAGTCCCAACTATAACTATTTAGTCTGAAATTTTAGCATGCACAACAATAACATGTAATTTTCTGTGCCAGTATTCAATTCTGTACCATGTAAAAGAGTGTTATAGACGGTTTGTATGTAGATCTCCTGACATTGCATTATGAAATTCTATGTTAAATATTTTGCAGCTATTATGATATTTCTAGGAATGCAGATTCTTAGCTATTGTTTTACCTTGTTGAGTTTCTTTGTCTTCACTTCAACTTCCTCTTGAAGTGATGAGTAGTTTTCCTTCGCTTCCAGAGTGCTCTCTTCTTTTAACAGCAACTGTTGCTGAATAGTCCTCTCTCGTTTCTGTATCCCACAATCACAAATAACTCCACATGTACTGGGATATTTGTACCTTTTGTTCTATCATCTCCTGTTTCTGCTGCTCTAGTGCTATTTGTTGCTGATCAGTTTTATCCACGATACTCTTAGTGCCAGCCAGTAGCTTGCTCTCCATAGCCTGAGAGTGATCATCACATCATCGTGATGTAATAGTGACATCATAACTACACCTTGATCTTGGAAGCCAGAACTTCTTGTTTCTTCTGCTCCTTCTTCAACTGGTTGGCACGCTCTTGTACGCCACTAACTAACTTCTCTCGCTCCTGCGGCCATTATAATACTCACCTACTTCTACACATGGTAATGTTCTATACCTCCTCCAGCAACTCCTTGTTCTGAAGGATGGACTGTCTCTCAGCCTCCAACCTCTCCTGCTCCACCTTGAGGTTTCCCTCTGTATTCTCCTCCCCTTCATCACTCTCTCCCTCACTGTCTCCTTCTTGCTGCGTCTTATGACGTTTCTTGGAACCCTTCTTCTTCCGCTTCTCTAGAGCACTCTTCAATCTGTGACAGCTTACAATCATCTACTCAAAATGGCTACTCATATATACCTCAGCAGCTCCTCCTGAAATTCTCTTAGTAGTGCATCCTTTGGGTCTTCATTGATTATTGGCTTGTTCTTAATGTTCTTAGCTCTATTGGCATATCTGGTAAAGGAGTAACAGGGAGTAGATGGTGATAATGGTACTCCCTACTGTGTTTATTACTATATAGCAAAACCTTATCAATAGGATCACCCGAGGCCAAAATATGGTTTGTGGAAGCATTATTGGCTATGAAGTATACTATCATCACACTTGGGATGGACGCTAAGGTCAGACAAACTTGATTATTTGTTTCTCATCCACAAAACTTTCCTGTAAGTGGGAGGTCAATTTTCATTATTCGTTATTGAATAAAATGCAGATATCTGTTACTATAAAAGATAATAGCTATCTTTTCAGAAAAATTTTTCTATACTGTGGACTGACAACCAATTTTCGTATAATTATGTGGTTAATAGCAGCAACAATGAAATTTGAGGCGTTGGAATGAAAAGTGACATAAGCAGAGATAAAAAAACAATTAAGGAAAGTTCTAGAAAATACTACAGCCTTAGACAGGTTTCACTATACAGTGCACATGCCACTTAGATATGTCTCATCACATACAAAAAAAAAGAACTCATAGGTGGGTGTGTGGTGGATTTTTGACTCTCATCTTATGAATATTCAGATAATTGCTTGAGCCCTACAATGTCACTTATGAGGCAATTGCAGCTGAGCTGAACAGGTCATCTTGTGTACAAAGGACACATTTTGAAATTTTCTGGCCAATTGGCTTAGACTGTACAAGTAGACAATGGTTAGAACCTTTTATTGTAGACGAGTCCAAGGAAACTACAGCTAGAGTCAATTTCATTGGACTTCAGAATACCTAGAGGGCTATAATGTACTTAGCTTCTCTATTAAGTTTCCGGAATGGCACTCTATCTAAGCTCTACTGTGTATCGGTGGAAAAGTCGGCAGACACATGTGATTTAGCTTGTTTAAGTTTCAGAAAGGCGACACCATGTTGTGCACTTTAATGGCTTTCCTCATGCCAAAAACTTTGATGGCTTGCAAATAAAATTCAGACATTTAAATGAAAAGATTTTGAATTCTATTTTGCAGGTCAAAAAAAGTTGTGCTACCAAATCTCTAGGTCTTGGGTAATTCCATGAGCACAATAAGTCATAGACTAGTGTATACTGTAGACAGGATAAGTTGTGTGTGGGAATAGTTTTGTGAATTCTGTAGACAATTGGTATACTGGTACCTAAATACCTTACTGGTATAATTATACACTAAGACATGATCAGCACCATGAAACTTCTCCACCAGTATACACAAAAGAGCTTGGACAGGGTGCCATTCGAAAGTTTTCCAACACAACACTTTTACTGTCAACAGTATCAAAAGCAAAATCTAACCAGTGGTGGCAGTGCTGCAACTCGACTGTCAGTAGGCATGTATTACTTGTTATTGAGGTGCTCTGTATAACATTTTTGTGCTTCCTTGTGTCACACAAAACTAGTAGTGGTAATTTCCCTGTGATCATGTGGATATGGGCACAGATTTAGAGTAGAGCAAACCCTCACACTTAATGACCAATATGAAGACCATTTCATTGTTGCGACCATGTCACATTAACAAGACCACCCACACTGCAGTGACCACATTAAATAGGTCTCAAACATAGCCAAAATGCACTGCACAATCTCATTAATGGGATTACTTTATTATTGCTTTTGGTTTAATTGTTGTACCCCTCCCTCTCCTCTCCCCCCTAAAAAAGAGTCATTTGTGTTACTTTGTCTGCCTGCCTAATGCAGTCACCTAGCATAATAAGGCTAGGAGATTTTAGACCAAAATTGACAGTTTTCATTTGCTGTAATGAGGTCTCACTGTACTCCAAACAAGTTGGACTTACTACACACCTTATTGTAGTGAGGGTCTCATCGTAGTTGTAACTAGCAGGTCCCTAAAGGGATCATGTGATTACTTGCTTGGTTGTTTACGCTACTTACCACATTAGCAACCATACAAGTCTTGGAATTACCTCCCAGAGAGTCTGAAATATAATGTCAAATAATTATAAAGAATACTAAATACAGAAATACCTTGTAATAGTCTTGTTAGCTTGGAGTCACGATAAGGTATATGTGAAGATTTTCCATCAACCTGTTACAAGTACAGTGTGTGACATAATGGGTGAGGGTCACAGTGACGCAAACAGAAGTGGTCACAGTGACACAACAGGTTACAAACAGAAGTGGTCACAGTGGCACAACAGGTTACAAACAGAAGTGGTCACAGTGACATAACAGGTTACAAACAAAAGTGGTCACAGTGACACAACAGGTTACAAACAAAAGTGGTCACAGTGACACAACAGGCTACAAATAGAAGTGGTCACAGTGACACAGCAGCTACCAACAGGAGTGGTCATAGTGACATAACAAACTACAAACAGGTGACACAACATACCAGAGCAGAGATCACATTTCCTAGTGCTGAAAGTGACAAATTAATTTTAGTGGCTTCTTTAAAACGTTCTCCCTATCATGTACTAATCATGACATCACAAATGGGTCACATTATCTCACTGTAGTTCCAGTCTTTGACTGTCGTTCACTGCCAGCCAGATCTACAAGGTTAAGTTTACCGACTCTGATGTGATCCTTGCCATCCACTCCTATCTATAAGGCAATACCATGGGAACCCTACCCACCATAAGCACACCTTGCAGCACTCAACAGTCACAATGAAAATGGCATGAGACCTTGAGGAGTGTTCGTTCATGTCAGTACGCCTAAAACAGGTATTTCCCTCATATCAATAACAATGACATCATAAATTATTACCCCACTGATCTATTTTGGTTACCAACACTCATCACTCTCTCAATTTCCTTTACGTTTTTAGCAACAAATGAGGATAGGTCCTGTTAACAAGTTTGTGTTACTACACATCTAGGTTACTTAATAATTGCTGACCTCCACATAAACACCACTATCAGGTCTTTCTCGTAATTCCAATCTCTTCTGTTGATCCTTTGATAACAAGTCCCTGATGGCTTCCTAGCAGAGGACAAGAGCATTGTAAAGCAATGCCAACATAAATGACACAAATTTTTTAGTTGAATATAAAGGAAAGATGTAAGAGGCCAGGACTTCATTATGTATGGAGGCTTAGTACAGACTTAAACTGGAGAGTGCTGAAACAAATTCAAATGTAAAATAGATCCAATATTTTGACATGGAGGTACAAATTTAGGGAGCATAGCCAGATCCATGGTTGCAATTGATGTCATCTGCAGCTAGAGATACAAGACGGCAGAGCATCTGATGATGATGATAATTTGCAATATCATTTACATAAGGGAAGGAATTATGTCAGAAAAAAATTGGTTTTAGGCATGTATTACCACACTTACTGAACACAAATTTTCGAAATCTTCCAAGATTTTTTCTGCTTTTTAAACACAAAAACCCATTATACATATTATGGTGTTGCCGCTAATGTTGCAGCCAATTAGTCGACTCTTGGTATAATTCTTCCATGGACAAAAAACCATTAAACTAGGGACCAACATTAACCCTTTTAAAAGTTTTCAAAGTAAATCTTGTTAATAGGGCCACCCAGGGGATTAAAACTGGCCTTGATAATGAGGTGGTCTTATTAATGAGGTAATGAAGTACACCTTGGCTATGTTTGGGACCTACTTGACACTGACACTATAATGAAGTGGTTTTACTAAAGAGAAGAAGCAAAAAAGTGACGTTTCACTACACTAACCCATAAACAAAACACCAACAAGGAACAACTAGACAGTCATTATTACCTGGTATATTTCCAAGTAGGAGGCTCTCACTAGAAATTGCTCATTCTCAGTTCGTTGTATATGAATGAAGATGTGGTCAAAGGCATTCGGAATGACCCCCTTTAGCTCAGCGTCAGATCTTATCCCTGTAGCAAGTCATCGTAAAATATGTTACCATAGTGATAATCCCTGACCTTCCATTGTGTATGTCTTCCCTGTACCAGTTTGACCATAGGCAAATATTGTACCTGTGGTAGAGCATTTATGTGTATATGCATGTGTGTAGTAGTATGTAAGTATGTATGTATGACTGTATGCATGTATGTACGTATGTACGTAGGTATGTATGTATGTATGTATGTATGTATGTATGTATGTATGTATGTATGTATGTATGTATGTATGTATGTATGTATGTATGTATGTATGTATGTATGTATGTATGTATGTATGTATGTATGTATGTATGTATGTATGTCAGGTATAGTCAAATTCCAAAATCGGATGCTTTTTGACCTCACATTTTCATCCAAATATGGATGATGCTTCACTAAATCATCCATTTTGGATGATTATTACTCATCTCTCTTATAGTTACATAAGCAAACATCATCCAAAAGTGGATGATTATTGCTTGATTCTCTATATAGTGAGTGCTTATGTAAGCAAATATCATCCAAAAGTGGATGATATTTGCTTGATTCACTATATAGTGAGAGATGTATGCAAGAAGCATCCAAAATCGGATGTTTCTAACCATCCAATATTGGAATGTAAACTTAGCCTTCCAAAATCGGATGTTTCTAACCATCCAATATTGGAATGTAAACTTTGCCTTCCAAAATCGGATGTTTCTTGCCATCCAATATTGGAATGTAATTTCTGTCGTCCAAAATTGGATGTTTCTTGCCATCCAATATTGGAATGTAACTTCTGCCTTCCAAAATTGGATGTTTCTTGCCATCCAATATTGGAATGCAATTTCTGTCGTCCAAAATCGGATGTTTCTTGCCATCCTATATTGGAATGTAATTTCTGTCGTCCAAAATTGGATGTTTCTTGCCATCCTATATTGGAATGTAATTTCTGCCTTCCAAAATTGGATGTTTCTTGCCATCCAATATTGGAATGTAATTTCTGTCGTCCAAAATTGGATGTTTCTTGCAATCCAATATTGGAATGTAACTTCCGCCTTCCAAAATCGCATGGTTTTTGCCATCCAATATTGAAATATAAGTTTTGCTTTCCAAAAATGGATGTTTCTTACTATCCATTATTGGAATGTAAGTTTTGCTTTCCAAAATTAGATGGTTCTTGCCATCCAATATAGACTATTTCCGAAATGACGTCTTGCAAACTCTATTTAGGGGACTCTTACGTTTTCGAGTACAGCTTCCCACGAAGAATACTTCTAAGGACCTATCATGCGACTTCTAGAGATAATTTCGAAATGAAATCACCAGGTATTGTTAAAGAAATGCTAATTTACCTCTACTCGGAAAAACAGGCGAAAAATTTAAACCCGAGTAAAAAAAATTGTGTTATTGCCTTATAGCTGTACCTGTTAGTTTTAGCTCGATATCTTCTTCCTGTAGTACACTAACAAGTCGACCTCCATTTACGGCCCATAGAAACAGTACTCAAAAACATTGGAGTCCCCCAAATAGAGGTTATTGAAACCTCAATTATTTTAAGTGAGATTGGTAGCATACAGCTGCAGATGATCAGTTTCTGTGGAATTTTCAGTATGTGTAGGGATCACAATAATAAAAGCACTGAAACAAGAAGATAGCAACACAGTGCCACTGAGTGCATTCTACTTCAAAATGGCCCAAAAAGCATCCTATGAGTTTCTCCAACTTTTTGGATTAGAAATTTTTCACCATGAGTAGGGATCACAATAATGAAACAAGAAGATACTGGTAGTAGCACAATGCCACTGAGTGCATACATTTTAGTTCCCATTATAGCCACACACACATGTACACAAAATATGGGCGGAATCGTGCTTAACTTTAGTCATACAATGCTGCTGAATCTATTTATTTTAATGCTTTACAGCACTTAACAAGTGCTGAAGGTCTGTAAGACACCTGGCTCCACAGCCTGGTTAAAGATGTTTTGAAAAAGTACAGAAAGGTGAAAAAGTCCATGATTAGGCCTAGACAGGCAATCAAGATGTCTTTCTCCCTGCTAATTTCATGTATTTACATTCAGAAGAGTGACTTACTATCTTTTAGAACTACATAATGGAATGACGCAATGAGTTTGCAAGTCTGTTTTTGATGCGTATTTTTGGCAAGAATCATGAACCTTGACAATCACTGCCATGAACCTACCGCACTTAATAAACCTACATGAAAAAAGACAATTTTGTGTTTCATATCAAGCTGTTTCTTGCATTAACAAACAATAGAAAGCAACGAAAACAGCAAAATTACTATCCATGACCCTACCACACTTAATGATATTGCTTCTTATTCTACTAGTAGAATATAAACACTTGAGAAATGGTTTTGTGGTGACAAAAACTAAAACGCTCCTCTAAGGAAGGTGTCGATACAGAAAATTAGTGCATGAATATGGTTTCCTTGCTTGAAGAAGACAACCATGTGATTGAAGAGGAGAAGAGAAGCAAAGTGCAGAAGGTGGATATTCTTTGTAACCAGAAAAGGCACATGCCACCGGTGAGCTAACTGTTGTGAAATAAAATGGTGACCATAAGCTGCTTTGTTTTGGTCTCTAGCCTTGCGACTGGTGAGGCAGACCAAATTTAAGAATTAGCAACTTCTTAAATTTAAATATTCCACCGAATACAATTGTTGTCTTGCGTTTAATGCTAATTTTTGCTGTGCATAATATTTCTAGGTGATTTTTGATGGCGATGACTTTTTTTAGCTATTATAGGGGTAAAAATTACTTAAACAGTACTACCACAAACCTAGTGAAAAAGTCCATTCTTTTTCAATCACAACATACAATACATGTTATACAATGCATGTAAATGATCATACTGTGCATAAAGAAGGACAAAGTGAGTCCATGATGCACTCATTGCATGATGCATCTCTGGAAGAAGCAACATTGAATAGTGAAGAAATCAAACCTGTAGTTGAGCTACACCCTGTACTGTATGCTAGGCTGAAAGCAGTCAGTCAGTTAGCGGAAATTCTGTTAAACACAACTTCTTATACAGTAATAAATCATAGAAACTTATTGGAAGGGTTTAGAGAATGGGTCTGAAAATATTTTTGAGCTTGGGTGTGTCTACCCAATGCTGCCAAGCTGTTGTTGCTGCCTGCTTGCCTTGCAGCTGTGGCCAGGAGGCAGGCAAGAATGCAGGCAGACTAAAAATTTGAGTTTTGGCAAAGGTTTTAAATTCAATATTTGGCCTCGTATAAGGATTTTTGTGCTTAACAATTGATTGCATTGCGGCTATTCCGTAAAAGTGATTTTTCTCCAGTGTAGTTGCCTTTGACAGCAGTATTCTTGTGGGCATGTGTCAGTTCGGTGGAATCCCACTAAATCGCACTATACCTGACTGTTTGACAGTTGACCTCTTGTATACTTTGTCGCCTTTTATTTTCGCCATCTGTTCTCATACGAAATCATTCATAACTTCTTAAAATTGCATCAAGTAATTTTAATGTTTTACGATACACAATTTAAAATCAAAGAAACTTTTAATGTGAATGGCAACAAATGTATTCCAATATTGGATGGCAAGAAACATCCGAAAATGGATGGCAAGAAATGTATTCCAATATTTGATGGCAAGAAACATCCAAATTTGGATGGCAACAAATGTATTCCAATATTTGATGGCAAGAAACATCCAAATTTGGATGGCAAGGAATGTATTCCATTATTGGATGGCAAGAAACATCCAAATTTGGATGGCAAGGAATGTATTCCAATATTGGATGGCAAGAAACATCCAAATTTGGATGGCAACAAATGTATTCCAATATTGGATGGCAAGAAACATCCAAATTCGGATGACCAGAAATGTATTCCAATATTGGATGGCAAGAAACATCCAAATTTGGATGACCAGAAATGTATTCCAATATTGGATGGCTAGAAACATCCAAATTTGGATGGCGACAAATGTATTCCAATATTGGATGGCAAGAAACATCCAAATTTGGATAGCGACAAATGTATTCCAATATTGGATGGCAAGAAACATCCAAATTTGGATGATTGTTGCATAAATCTCTCACTATATAGAGATATGAGCAATAATCATCCACTTTTGGATGATTTTGTTCCTTTGCAATAATCATCCAATTGTGGATGAAAATGTGAGGTCAATAAACATCCAAAAATGGAAACGAACCATACCTCATGTATGTATGTATGTATGTGTACATGCTATGCAATGCACACAAGTGGATATCTAACTGTACTGTAACACATACAAGTGTAGTGTGCACAGTATAACAAACTACCATTGTATCCTTCCAATACTGACTCTACAATTGGTCTAAATGTTTCATCATAAAGATCCTTCTGTTTTGAGCTGCAACATTACAAGGTTCAGGAGGACATCTGTACAATGGGCACTTACTTCCAATCATACACAGCATCAAACGTGAAGTCTCGCAGATTGCTGTCAGTACTATTTGGATTCTTTATGATCACCATACCTCTAGCTACGTCCATGTCTACCACCCTATATGGCGGTGACACAGAAACACTCTAATAGAACGCACAGTAATTCGCTGTGGCACCAAGTTACCTTTCGTAGTTGGAGGCAATTTCTTGCTCGCTCATTGGCCGACATCTTACAACTACTTTGACGGACTCCGATTTCTTAGCCTGCCAAGGATTCAAATGAACACACTACGTGAAATATCCGCTTATGATTAGCGACAAACTAACCATTCCTTATACGATATCCCTAGTACTGTTTCTCTACGTCATGGCAGAAATGTTACATCTTACTCGCCTCTTTAGCTTCCTTACCACCGAAATAAACAATATCTTTATTTAATACGCACCACTGATGGATAGATACCCTATTTTTAGCGCGGGCGCCAATATCATATGTATGACATCATTATGTTAATTAGCAACACAACAAACGTAGCTAATTTACTCCTTAGCTATTAATATACAAGTGTATACTACAATCCCATGGCGGATCTCTGTCTTAAGGAACGTTTTCGAGGAGCACTACTGGGGGTGCTGATGGGTAACTGTTTACGGTCTTACTGGGAAGACTTGACACCTGGAAGAAAGACCCTGGATATAGATGATGTAAAACGGAAGAAAGACCCTGGATATAGATGATGTAAAACGGAAGATAGACTTGGAGGTAGACCGCTCTGTGAGGGACGAGAAGCACCACATCTTTCATGATAGCGACTCTGTAATGACTTTCAGCGTGGCTAGTTCCCTACTTTCTTGCAAAGCCGGGATATGATGCTAATGATATGGCTAACAGGTGAGTTACAGTTTAGCAAATTAACCAACTCATGCAGCTACTAGTCTAGGACATCTAGTCTAATAGCTCATACATGGTATCATGACACTTGCCTTTGGTTGTTCACCACCTAGATACCTATAGAGATCAGAGTCTAGTTTCAGCTCGAGTTTCAGTAGTTTTGGGTGGCACCCATAGCTACTGTTCTTCTTAAGGGCACTTGAACACATGACATGTATGCATAGTAGCTACTTTGAGAAGAATGCCCATGTGTACCATCAAGAGTATATAATGTGGGAGGGCCCTCTTGGTACCATTAGCCAGTTGTACAGTGAGCACCGGCCGCATGGAACTCATGCGATTAATGTTGTAATAGAGTATGTTATATGGTTCCTACCACCATACTCAATTTCATGGCAGTGGCTGTTTTAGCTTTTCACAGCAACTACAAACTCTAGATAAGTGAAATAATGTCATAGCCGACTCCATTGCTGGATAAGTACAACCATCCCTCTAGCAATATATTGCAACACACACTGTTGTGCCGTACCGTCATGTTGTTAATTTATTACTAAGAACCCTTGGTACAGCATAGAAATCATGTAATTTTTCTATAGTCAACTTGTCCACTACAAAAATGCTATCAGTTTCAATGTGAGATGAATCTTTCACAGCAACAAACACTTGTTTCCTTGACAAGTGGTAGAAAGACACAGCACAGGAAGAGTTTTGTTGACCTACAAAAACAGTCTACATAAAGATTGAGCTACATTAGCAAATGCAACACTAACATTGTACAATGTACAGTGGAACCTGTCCTGTATAGACAGGTCACCTCTCTGAAATTGGCCAACTTTAATTCCTTTAGTGAGGCAGCTATACACTAACCCAATTGTATAAAGCAAACATCAAGAAATGCTGGCCTGAAGGTGACCGGCTTAGGACAGGTTCCACTGTACATCAAACACATTGATGTCATGCCATTCACAATGCAACAGTCAAAAGAGAGGGAAATCACAGTAATCATATACTGCACTGTGCTAAGCAGAGATGCCGTGTACATTTATCACTACTACTCTTGCCACTGCTATGGTTTAAGGGCAGGTAATTCTGGACACTTAGCTTGTCCTCAGCAATGGAAGAATCCCACCATGGTTAATTGTATTACAACATAAAATTGTACAGGAAATGCACCATAAGATAGGCCTTGCAACCATAGCTACAGTTACTGTTAACTCGTCAATGGAACATGCTGCAGTTGTTTTAGGACTGGTACCCATACCGTTAGGCCAGACCACTTTTTTCTCTTTGTCACTGGGTAGGGAGAGAAAGGGTCTGGTCTATTTCAAATCCCCAAATTGTCTTGACATGTCATGAGGTTACATCACAAGCATGCAGTATTAGTGACCCCATGTGCTTAAATTACATTATACAATAACCAGAAGACTTCAATCATTGGTAGATTCCAAATTCCAATACAACTTTAGATACCAACTGGATGGTTCAACTATTTCATTACAATGGAAAGATCCACCAGGCTATACCATCAATGTCATTGTTTCTTTCTCCCAAACTCATCTACCTACAGCAAAGTTTCTACTCTAAGGGCTACTTCCCATCTAGAAATGCACTCTAATTTTGTAATTTCATAAAATTTAATTTGTTATGTGATTTCCTTAGCCATATCACCTGTGCTGTCTGCTCTGTAACAATAATGTACGTACCATTGTGTCTGAGCAATTCAATCTTGAATTTAATGAACCGGTGACCTTGCCGCTGACCGCCCATTCCTGTCTAGTTCACCTGGTCAGCTAACTCCAAATAATTCCTTCATTTAGTAAACCTACGAAATGTTGAGTTAAGTAGTCTTATATCTCTATTAGCTGGCTATGAACTCACAAGAAAATGAGAAGAATCAACCACTCGTCTGGCTAGGCGCTTCGCTGTCATAAGAGTGTGCTCCAACGTGGATAGTTTGGATAAAAACCGGCATTTCCAATAGATGAATTTTATAATAAGGAATTTTAAACCGTTGCCCCTAGCAACCTGAATTTTACATTATTTTGTAGGTGGCAATGTCAAAAGTAATGTCTCCAATTTTTAAAAGGATAGCATATATACATCATGAGATCATAGTATGACATTTTAAAGTTTGCCATTTTTGGGCAATCACATAGATAATGTATGGGAAAACCACAAATTTCAAAATGTCATATCTCATGATCTATGTACTCTATCATTTTAAAATTTGGAGAGGTTAATTGTGAGATTCACACACTAGCTACATAGCTATAATGTTAAATTGAGAAATGACATAAATTAAATTTGTTGTTTTCCCACACATTATTTATGTGATTGCCCAGAATGTATGGAAAAATGACAAACTTTAAAGTGTTATATCTCATGACCTATAGCTATATGCTATCCTTTTAAAATTTTGAAATGTTACTATAAACATTTACCCCTACAAATATCGTAAAAATTCAGGTTGCTAGGGGCAACTTTAGTTATTATGAAATTCATCCATCCCGGGTACGTAGTATATATAATCTATGACTGGCCTAATGGTACTCCCCGGCTACCACCTGACATGTCTCTATGGAAGTACAAATTATAGAAAATAAGGGTAGCCTAAAATTCGCTAGTGTACATGTGCTACTATACTTGAAGGACCTTTGTGATAGTTTCTTGGATAGTTTGTGATGCTGAAAATTGATAAAACTCTAATAGAACACACACCACATGCAATGCCGATAGGCGCCCATTAATTGCATTTAAGCGCAGTTTCATGAACTCCTACTACTTCGCTTTGTCACATTGCTAGTGATCGAGATGTCTCTCCTCAAACCACATTTTCGAGGAGCGATGTTGGGTGTAGTAGTGGGTGACTGTATGGGCTCGTTCTGGGAGGCCACATCGTGGAGGAAGACGTTAAACATGGATGACGTGCAGAGGAAGATAGACGAGCAAGTAGAGCAGTCGCTGAGACGCGAATTTCGCATCTCCTACACTGACGACTCCACAATGAGCTTCAGTTTGGCAGAGTCGCTGCTCTCCAGTAAGGAATACAACGCTGTGGATGTGGCCAAGAGGTTGTCCCTGCTGTGTTCCCAGTGATATCACTATATCACTGAATCCTCTGTGTTGTTGGTGCAGGTTTAGTGCTGACTACTTCAGGGATCCTAGGAGAGGGTACGGACAGAGCATATCTACGGTGTTCACAAAGTTGAGATTTGGTATTGATGATGTGTATCAACCAGCAGCAGAACAGTTCAATGGGAAAGGATCATTTGGTAATGGTAGTGCTATGAGGGTAGCACCAGTGGCATTGTTTGCTTACCAGAAGAAGGATACGCTGATAGAGGTATGTATGTCTGTAGACAGTATAGTAGAACCTTTAATGGCAGTACAAATTTGTAAATTAGAGAATATAAGGTTGACCAGTTTAAAGAAGTGGTCTTTCTATACAGGTGGTCGACATGACTAAGACCAGATTACTATTATATTTCCCATACCTGAATAGTGTTGAAAGTGTATTAGGCCTCTTTCAATTAGTTTTCTCTTTCCCATCCACCTTTAACTGATTATAATACCAAGCCAAATAAACTGTATTAGCATAAGGAACCGTAAGTCCGTAAGTCGCATCACTACTAATGACAGTGCTATATGACTAGTGATGTCATTTACACTTGGCATGTATCATTATTGATATTATAATCCGAGGGAAAGAATTGTACTAGAGTATGGCCATGACTGCTGTATTAGAGTATCTTGATCTTTTGAAGGGGAGGTTTCTCCATGCATTAAGAAATCATGTAATGAATAACAAAAAAAAATTGGTATAACTTTGAAATATTATGCAGGCAGTGATGATAAACTGCCTGGCCTTAGAGTAGCACAAATATTTTGCTGGAGACCATCAAATCTCGCACATAATTAAGCCACTATACAGTAGATTCTGCCCACAAGTAGAAGTCATCTCAAGTTATGGACATAGATTCCATCTATGATTCTACAACAAGGAAATGGCAGCTGATCGAGTCATGGAAGTAACACAGACTGTGGTAATGGTCCTAAAGTATCCTTTAGTACATAAACTGACCTTGATAATCAGGCCACTTTTGGTCAGTCCCAAGGTGTCCTTAATACACAGGTTTCACTGTAGAATTAGTAGTTGTAGTGGAATAGTGGTTATAGATTAATTGAATGGTAGTTAATACCTAACACAATACCTTATTGTGGTAGTTTAGAAGCATAATGTTTTAGTAAACAAGAAAATTGAAAAATGACTTCATTCTCAAAGAACTTTGATGATAGACTGTGAATGATTTTTGCCTGGCCTAAAATTTGCAAGACACTAATGATTTTATCCATGATAAAGACTAATAATTGTGTGTCATGTGGCCAAGTAGTCCTGCATGCCACACCAGTGTGTTGTTAGCAAAAATGGGGGTCTCTACTCCATTCTCAAAATGGGACTATATTTATGTATATTGGAAATTCTTGACCTTCAGTGGTCTATATTAGTGTTGTGTTAGTAAGGACTTTTAGTTTTAGTTATAGTTTTAGTTAACCAAAACATATTTGTCTTACTAAAAGTACTTTTAGTTTTAGTTATAGTTAACTAAAACAACACTAGTCTATATACAGTACCAAATTTTAACAAACAAACCATTCCTGGCATTCCCAAGATACAAACCCTTTGTCATTTCAGACACTTAACAAAATTCTCTTAAGACACAAGTGCAAATACAGTGTTGCAGATATAAGAATGCAAATTGAGTGTTATATTAGAGTGCAAAATAACTGCTAGAGTGACTGTTTTATTAGAGTGCAAAAACCCAAGTCCATCTTCTGCAGAAGGTATGGTCTAGGTAGCAACTTAGTGTGGACTTTCTCCTGAACACCAATACCCACCAAACATATGCTTTGTTCCATATCATTATGGTTTCTGGCTGTGGTTAGAAGAAACCACCTGTTTGGAGTGTATACCCATTGTTATGATTTGGTTGTTCAATGGAAAAGTACCTATGAAATATAATTTTGTCATTGTATAAACTGATGGGGAAAATTTATGGGATTTTAGTGGGGTTTTTACTGGATTTGTGAAGGCTTGATCTAGTCAGTCACAAACTTATTTTCACATATAGGTAGCAAGGAACAGTGCAAGAATAACACATGCTCACCCAAGTGCAATAATTGGAGCAATCCTACAAGCAATTGCAGTACACACAGCACTAGAACTGAGGGGGAGTGACCTAGATCCTGTGTCCTTTGTGGAGTCTTTGTTAAGTGTTGTGGTACCATTGGAGGAAGCTGTGGAGGAGCCAACATCTAGTGGAGCTACTGATGAGTCAACACCAAGTGGTGATGACCCTTCTTCTTCTCCTCCTCCGGATAAAAAGTGAGGAACTAAGAGTCTTAGTTTATTAATCTAGTGGTATACAGTGGAACAAACTTCCCTAATTAAGGACACAATAGAAAAAAACCTCTATAATAAGGACAAAAATTTTGGTCCCAACAGGTTTGGTTAATACATTTTTTACCTCTGAAAGAGGAAAACCTCTATAGTAGAGCAAAAAGTGGTGGGTCCCAAAATGTTCATAATAGAGAAGTTCCACTGTATCATAATGTAGTGACTTTGCCTGTTTGTAACGTCAGTAGTGGTTTATCCGTCTTTTTATCAGACCCTAGTCTACATATTTAGCTACAAATTTCTAAATGGTTTAAGAGGTGAACTATTATAGACATTATGCCTGGTACATACTTCCTATTATTACTTAAAGTGGCTCATCACATGTTTACAGTATACACTGTGTCATGTACAGTGTTCATGTAGTGTTGTATGCATAAGTATACATGTAGTTCATTCCACTACAAACCTGTAATAAATTTGTCACAATATTTTAGATACTTGGTGCTTTTAGAAGAAATTTTGTATTGCTATTTCATTACAATTTTTCATGAAACCATAATAGTGTTATAGAAAATAGGGTGGCTACTACATGAATGTATCATAGACCCTTTTATTGTACCACTATTAGGTCATTAGTGTTACCAAGTTATCAGTCAAAACTATTGCAGATCAAAGAGTTTATAAGGCAGCCCCACCCACCAAGTGCAGACGAGATCATGGAGACACTCGGTAATGGTATCAAAGCTTGTGAAGCAGTTCCTTGTGCTATATATGCTTTCCTCCACTGCCACAAACTCTCCTTCAAGTATCTCATTCCTTATACCATCTCACTGGGTGGTGACACAGACACAATAGCCTCTATGGCTGGAGCCATTGGTGGTGCATACTGGGGAGAAAGTTGTATTCCCATGGAATGGATAAACTCTGTGGAGGGATCTAACCAAGCTATTAAGTTAGCCGATGGACTATTTGAGTTTTACAGTAATGCATAGTGTCATATATACATGTATACAAGCAGTAGTAATTTTGTAGCTATATGATATGATCATGTTGCTTTATCAAAGGTACTCAGAAACAGTTCACCATCACCACTCACACTCAGCCTGTCTCCATCATATCTCAGCACAATATTCCGATCTCCACACCATCTAATGGAGTACCGGCTACTCTCCGTAGTGCTATTGTCTGTAGTAAAGCACCATTCGTACTTGCTGATGGGCTGTGATTTCACTTCACTGAAGTACAACACGTATCCTTCTACAGTATCAGGCTCTACTGTTAATGCATAGGGCGTTAAATTTTGCGAGAGCAGTCCACGAGAGCAGATGATGTATCGTCCACCTTGGCTGCCTTTCTTCAGTTCGAACAAGTCTAGTAAAAAGTTATGTAGCTAGTTATACAAAACACAAGCAACTCACTAGGCGTATAGTGCATAGAAGGGAACTCGTCGTTCATGACTTGCAGCTCGCCATTTCGATTCACTGTCACATACGAACTGTTGCTACTGCGTTCTTTCCACCAAAATACAAATACCTATTGTTCGGTATCGTCAGTGAAAGACAATTAAGACTACTCAGTACTCGTGAACATACCCCGGTGTAAAGTTTGGTATCTCCAAGCACCGAAGGCGGTGCTCGCTTTGCCCATTTTGTAGGCGGTAGCTCCTGCACGTTCGTGATATTTCTTGATCGTTTGTGATTCATGCGTGCCGGTTCAATTTGCGGAATGTGATCGTTCATGTTACCAATTTTATTTATAGTGTCTAGTCTGAGGATCTGATGCAATTAAAACTAATAATTTTGTAATCTCTAGATCCACTTTTATTTATAAATACGTGCGAAAATCAGCTATTTTATACAGCATGTTTGCATGATCACGATGTTTTATAGTAATGATATATTAGAGACTGCAAACACTTATTCAGCCAGTAATTGTCGCATACCTTACAATGGTAAATTAGGGTGTAAATTAGCTTACATGTCGGAATTCTATATGCGTACATGCAGTATAGGATCCATACTATGTCAGAGACTGACATCCAACAACTAGAAAAGGTACAACGCAGAACTGCAAGATGCATGAGTATACTCAATAATTATTAAGCTACATCTGATTCGAGCACTTAGGTTGGGACATATAGTCTTCAAA
The DNA here is from genome assembly GCF_963678975.1 of Dysidea avara. NCBI lineage: Eukaryota > Metazoa > Porifera > Demospongiae > Dictyoceratida > Dysideidae > Dysidea > Dysidea avara. The sequence goes on along the minus strand of NC_089281.1, from coordinate 25,940,785 downwards.
AGGACATGCATATTGCTAGCTATACACCATATTAAGTCTATATAGGCACTATTCAAAATCCTGCATCATGACTATACACACTTGACATCCCGGATTACCATATCACCCCTCAACAAGAAATACATGTACCATGCATATCAGACAGTAGCTATACCATCATGCCATCCTAGCTATGTACCATGCATGTGCTTTGTCTACTTCTGCATATCAACAGAACTTTTATTCAAACACTATAGGTATATTAACAAAAGCTATTGTTTCAATATGCATGACATTTATTTAAGGGCCATTGAGGCCATGCAAATATACAGAAACCATACATGACTATATAGACTGATACACCAAATAATATAACATGTATAGTCTAAGCTCTGTTCTTAATCATTTCTGACCATAATATACAGTACTATACACATTACACAATACTGTATATGCTGCATGTAGATTCACCAACACAGCATGCATGAGTGATAAACCGTGATCACTGTTAAATACTGGAAAGCCAGCTGTCTCTCTTACATGCATGCATCCCATGGCTATATACTACAGCGAGTTCATATAATGTTTGCATGGGTGTATAAAATTAAAGATGAAAAGGACCATGGATGCATGCAGCTACACCCTATATAATCAGATAACCATGCAGTATAGTATATAGTACAGTTAAGTTATAGTTGCAACATTTACTGACAGATCCATGGAAACGCAACAGAGGCAGTGTATATATAGCTAGATAACTACAGGTCACTTTTCTAAGTGGAATTTCTTTTGTGAATGACTCATCTGACTCCATGCAATGTATAACCTATATACAAAATTAACAGAAGGCTATATAGTCATATATACAGAGTGTTGTTTTCATGAGAAACCATGCAGGGGAAGTACAAGTTTCATGTGTGTTTGACATATAGCTATATATACCTCTGCAGTAATCCATGGCCAATCTAAATGCATTTGTTTTCTGCATGTCCTTATATAATACACGCCCACTGTTGGTTTCAAGTTATACTTTTGGTGGATGCTCGCAGCAAAATGGTGCTGTTAGATTGTGAAGGATATCTTGGTATGTTCTTTCTTTTTGCCTGGTACATACTAGGGCTGAAATGATCATGGTTTTTTAGTATTCAAGTACTCTCTAGATTTAACAATCGAGTATTACTACTTGTAGTCATATACCCATGTGACATGTTTTTAGTTACACTGACTTTAAACAGCTAGTTTATAGTCTTTCGAGTAACAACAATGATATACACACACTGTATTACAGTATCATGTTATAGTGTACCTGACAAGAAATTATGCCAATCAAACTGTACAACCTTCATTGTGCCACTTCCTGATGGCAAATGCACCAAATGCATCATGTGAGCTGGGTCATGTAATCTTAACAAGTACTCTTTTACAGTTTTACTATCCAAATACCCAAATCCTAACAAGTATAGTTGAGTATTAAGGTAATGAGTGAGAAGATTACAAGTAGAAACACACGTACATACTGAAAACTACACCATAATTATTACCTAACTATATACTTATTATTAGCTACGTACTTAACTTAACCAATGTCAAAGTCAGGAAATTCGTCCTCAGCAGTAAGCAAATACTGGCGGAGTATCATTTTCGCATTGTACCTCCACAAAGTCACAGACAGTTGCTGGAGAAGTTGGTGCCTAGCAAACTTTCGAGGTAAACCGTTTCAGCCCTAGTAGTTGAGTATTTGCAGTATTTGTTTCAGCCCTAGTGATATATACAAATGAGCCATGCAAATTTCAAGTTCTTATGTGATTTCATCCTCATGAGTTATTGAATTTTTTGAGATATCAGCTCAAAATGTAGGTAACTCCTAGCTCTATTTCCGGTGTTGTGTGTATACTGCAATATGTTTTATTGGGATTACTCCTATAGCTATATATGCAAAATTATTTAAAAATCTATTGTCTGCACTTTATTTATGACCAATCAAAGTTTTCTAAGTCCACAGTCTGTGGTGGCCTTTCCAAACTTGTAAGAATCAAAGCATGCATGCATGTCTGATTTTCACACCTATATCACTAATCATGCATCTAAGTTGTCTGAAATGTTAAGAAAAACCACTTTTCTTTATTGATCTGCATGTTTCTCAGGTATTAGCTCAATGTATCCCTGCACTGTAAAAACTGAAGTGTCCACAGGACACCAAAATGTCCCAATACAGACACCACTGGTTATATAATACAATTGCAGGTGGAAAAGATCACAATTTTGTGCATATAGGGCTTTAGCAAAAATTATGACACACTTTTGGTTATGAATGGCTTATCCATTCTGACAAACCCTCGTGTCAGCGAGGCATCCACCATACATTGCAGACTATATAGGCCACCTCAACTAAATCTTTTGTTTCTCAGGTGTGACCAACCCTATATATTTTTGATTGTGAAATATTCATGTTGTTTGTGCACACTTGCAAGTATAGAGATAACATCATGAAGAGGTTGCAAGTTACCTCATCACAAAGTATAAGGAACCCACTCAGTATTTCACCATGCATGCCTTCTGCATGATGACAAGTGGCACAACAATCATACCTTATAGCTATATACTGTAGTGTCACAAAATCAATCTTCAGCTATAGCAAAAATAATTTTACTGACCTACTGACTTGACCTGTGTTTGGCCCGAGAAACAAGATTTAGTTAAAGTGGCCATATTCACATGCATACCTGATAACCTGCATGCATGGTATATATGCAAGGCTTAACTATATAGCTCTTTTAAAGTATCTCATTTATTATGCTATCTCACTATGGATGGTAATATGGACATGTTCAATAGTTTATAGACTATAGCTGGTGGAGGGACCTAACTCATGCAGGGGCGGATCCAGACTATTAAAAAGGGGGGTTCCGTTGGAATTGCAACTTCAGCCTATACCAACTATATTTCCTTATTTATATTTAGATACATAACTTGCTACACTGCTCCTCAAAATACTACTGTGACTGCTCTATTAGAGTATATCGAGTAAGAGAGGCTCTTTCAAAAGGGGGGTTCCATGGAACCCTTGGAACCCCCCCCCCTGTAACTGACCGGGCAAGCATGCATGCATGGGAAATTAACTGTATGAATGTGGATCGCTTTTTAATAGTGAATAAAAAATTTATGTACAATTTCATCATACATATGAATAATATAGATTATGATTTCTAATGTTCTACAGCTACATGGTCGGCATAGCTAGCTATAAATATTATTTTTACAATCAATTGCTACCGTAATTTACGTACTATAGTACAACATGCATATCTAGCTACAACGTACATAGAATTGTCCATAATATCAGTACATTTCTTTCACTTATCAGCTGCCTGCCCAGTATCATAAATAAATATTTCTACTTTTCAGCTATCACGTTGCTCTATCAAATGTGCTCAAAAATATTTCTCCGTTTCCGTTCACGTTCAGATTTTCTCCGCCAAATCTAAGCACAAAGTTAGTGTTACAGCCGTCACCACACCATTGAATAGAGTATTTTCCTTCGTGGTCTGCTTGAAACATCCACTCGTATTGGCTGATACTGGATGACGAGGCATCAGCAAAATACAAAGAGTGTACTTTCGACGATCCGCCTACGGCTAGCACACGCGGCGCCATGTTGGGCTGTGAGATCATCCCGAGCGAGTAAATTATGTATCGTCCACCCTGGCTGCCTTTTTCTAGTTTAAACAAGTCTATAGCAAAGTTTAGGTAAACCAGGTTCTAAAATTAGATCAGCTATACTTACTTGGAGTGAAAATCATGGACGGAAATTCGCCATCATTCACAACCTCCAACTGGCCATTTCGTTTGATAGTTAAAAATGATACGTTGTTGTTACTCTGGTCTCTCCACCAAAACATCGGTACCTGCAAGTGGTGAAGAAAACACGGGTCAATTTGCTGCATGCACGAACAAGCATGCTGTATAAAGGACATACCCCGGTTTGTAGCTCTCCAAGTGCGTAAGGGGGATGGGCTGCACTTCTTGCAACTTTATTTGCAGACTGTAAATCTTGGACGTATAGTGGCCTCTTCATGTTCTTTCGTAATATTTGATTGGCGTTCATTTTAGATGTACGTAGACTAGTTAACTTAAAGCTTAGTAATTGCAGCGCCTTAAGATCTTTTGTAGTAGCAAATACGCAAATCAACTCTTTATATAGCTATTAGTCCTATAAATAGTTGGGAATTAATTTGTTTACCAAATGTAAACTCCCCATCACCTCCCCTCTATGTTTACTAAGCAAACTGTTGTGATAACTACACCACAGCTGTTGTACACACACTACACTGTATACCCATTCCACACACTATCACAGTACAATACTCTGCAGTGGTCCTGTGAATAAAAACATATGATAGCAATGAACACCACATAGATAGTGTACCTGATCAACTCCAGGGTGGAAACATCAGCAACATGTATCAGACAACTACTCTGTAATGCTATCCTCTGGTGTAGGTGCCATATGTTCATTCGTTGATCAGTGGACACGGTGACAAAACAGCCATCACCTAGCCACCGGATTCCTGTAATATATGAATAGGCAGTGGTTACTGAACCAAAAGTCGGTTTAATAAGGTGTACTGGCTATTGAGCCAACAGTAAAACTTTGACAAAAGGATTACTAAAATGAAAAAAAATGGGAACCCTGGACCATCGGTGTGATAGATCTGTCATGATACTACCAGCTGTGCTACTGCTGTTATAGCTCCCCAATTCCCTTACTTTTCTATCTTATAAATGAAGTAAGCTGTATATAGTAAGAAAAAGGGGAAGAAACCAAAGCTGAACCTGACTCTAACCCTAACACTAATATTTGTCATGTGCCCTAAAGTTGAATACTCGGAGCAACTACTAGGTATGTGGCCTAAAGTCAAATACTGGGGGCATACCAACCCTAACATACAACTAGTATGCTCGATACTTGAGTAGACGGATGCATGGCTTTCAGTTAATTTGTGTTATTCGCCAAAAAAACCTTTTGGTTCAGTAACCACTTCCATATGAATAATAATTGAGGGAGTGACAGTGTGAGATTGGTGATTTTCACCCTTAACCAAAAAATACGACAAAGACCACTTTTAAGTACTGAAATAATAATGACACACAGACAGGACTTTCGTGCAGGCTATAGAGGTATCCAATAACATGTAATCATGATAATACTCTCAAGAGACTCTGGATAAATGATTTTTTTCTCAGTAATGGTTGTTGGAGGCTGTTTGTGTTATCCGTCCATTGTTCATTGTGGCTATTTACATGATGTAAGAACACTGCAACCATATCTACAAGTAAATGCTGACATACTGCAAGTACTTGCACTTCAAAATGTTGGCTTGCACTTGGCTTGCACTCAAGTACAAGCCAAGTCTGAAGTTATTGACCACTAACAGGAGGACTGACTGAGAGTAATGTATACCTGGAAGAAAGCATTGCCAACTAATAAGGGACTCAAATGTGGAGGGCTCCTGTGTGCTAAGAAGTTAGAAGTTGGCTATATGTTGCCTGGAAATGAAGGTTACTAACTAGCTATAATCTTCACTTCCAGGTTAGTATTACCAGGAAGCTCCTGGTATTACAATATGTTATAGTTTCTATAAGCTGCATAAACAGCAGTGTGTAGGTTTTAGCTAGTTGTGTAGATGTACAAACAGAGCACCTTTTAATGTTACTGCCCAAAGGCATATTTTGTGTACACATCGTTTTTGTCAAACATGGTTCAGGGGAAGAGCCCAGGCCTTCACCCAATGACATTCCTTGCACTTCAAATCTGAACCTCCTTCCAGAAGATCTTGGCTACACCCTTGTTCTTTCAATCTTGAAAACCTTAATTGTCTTAAAATAATTCTTGTACTACTTACTATTGCAAACATGGTATTTTATTGGACTATAATTTCACCGATAAAAAAAATTACCATAAAAGCAAAAAATTTGATGGGAAATCATTTCCTGTCCAATTTTCTGCTTATACAGTATGTAGTGCTAGCTTTCCCACACTATACAAACCTGTACAGCAGGAGGAGTGGGCAATGGCTTCTCTGTACACCTCTTGTTGTTGCACATGTAGTGAGGTAGACGTGGCTGGTGAGGTGGATGTGATTACTATTCTGGTGACTGCTACTGATCCGTCATCACCACAACATGCTACTTCATAGACTCCATCCCCTAAGAATATGTTACAAATACTGGTATCAAGCATGTGTACAGACTCTAAGAGTTAAATTGGCAAACATTTTTCATGAACAGGTCTGGGAAAACTGGTGTTACTATCTGTGATGACATATTTGATTTTTCACTGTGGACACAAAGCTACATTATCAATTTTACAGGATTAAGTGGTCTGTGCAAATGGTCTAAGGTCACTGTGGAGCTGGATAAAGACTTGTACTTTAACATTTCTCTGAACCTTTACAAGCCCATAACTTGGCCTAATTGACCAACCAACATCACAATCTTTATTTGAAAAAAAAAAAAAAAAAATCTTTATCCATTCTGCTTACCTACAATGTTCAAACTCACTAAAATAATGGAAATTTTGCTGGTAACTGCTTGTACTCAAGTTTTTTTGCAGTTTAAACATTCTTATGGGTGGATTTATGAATTATTCCTGTCCAGTGGAGCTAACAACGTACAGGAAAGGTTTGAACAAGTTGGTACAACGGTTATTACAAAGGTAAACATTTTTAAAAAAAATTGCACATGGGAAGTACATGCAATAACTTTCAGCTACAAGAATCTAAAAAAAGAGAAGAATTTGTATAATTGCTGACAGTTACTGTATGGAGGCCTTATGGTGTACATTGCTGGATGGAAATAATATCACAAGGTCACGTCCAGAAAGCACAAACATTTTATCACCTGTGATGCTGGGTCTGATGTCTATATCATTGACTCCAGACTGGTGACATGACAAGATGCACAGAGGTACAACAGGACACACTGTGTCAGTGCCAACACCACACTCCACTACAGGGTCAAGCCATGACTGTAACAACATGGTGACATCCCATAATATCACTTGTCCATCGGTCGCAGCTGAACAAATCACAATGTGACTAGCAAGTTTGAGATGGGTAGGGTGAGTGATAGGGTGGGTGAAGTGCTTAACAGAGAGGACACATCGATGGTGCACCTTCACTTCATCAACCAACACTATTCCTCTATCATTACAGTAGGTGTACACCCTGTATGTTGTTTACTAAGGAAAGGTAGAAGATACACCTCACACAATACCTTATGACAGAGTCTGAACATCCTGCTATGATGCAGAAGGTACTTGATGGAGCAACTAAGTTGTTAGCAAAAAGCAGGGGAAAGGTGGTTAATGACATTACTCTACACTCAGGTGGTGTGGGGACTAATGGAGACTTCTTTTGTAACTTTCTCTTCTGCTTCTCAGTCATCTCATGTAGATACTGTTCTGTTAACAAGCTCAGAACAGGACCAGCTACAAAAAATCATCACTATAACAATCCACAAACTGGTATAACTGGTTGTACCTGTTCCAGGTGATGTAACCTTCCACACTTTAATAGAGGCCCTTCCACCTCCAGAAAACAGCAGTGTGTCCCCACACACTTCATGAGTGCAGCAAGAGAGAGCCCTGACAGTTGATATGTGAGCACATGCAGTGTGCAAGCATTTCAATGAATTACCATCAACTAGCAGCAGTTAAGCTCAACAGTGAACAGTAAAACTGCTATAGCAAACTATCCACACGATGGAACACAGACCTCATTGGTAGTTCAGATCAATAATTTTACCTCAAGGGTAAAAAATTAAATAAAAATCACAAGGGGTTTAAGTTTAACCTCTGTTTCCTTAGTGTTGCTTTTTTCACACATTTATTTCATCATACCATTTTCTTTTTTTGCTACAGGCAGTATACATTGCCTGTACTACAATGCAGCATGCAAGCCCCACACATGCAACATAAAGGATACACTCCATTACATTAATAGCAGTGTCTTCACTACCAGTAGCGAAATATGTAGACCCTGTCACAACCAAAAAAGCATCAATGATACCAACTGAAGGGTTAGTTTACCATTGTGGTGGCCAAGACTAGTGACACAGGTGATTTCCCTACCATGACTGCCTTCCTATTAAGGGTAAATACACTTTTGATTATGTAACACATTAAAATATAGTGGACATACCCACCAATAATACATGAGAGTTATAGCTCAGTGTTAGGTGTCTGAAGTGTACATACTTCTCCTTGATGAAGCCAAAAGTGGATACCTCTCCAGAGAAGACCTGTTAGGACAAAAAGGTCAATATCATACAAATAACAAAACTGAGAATTGTCGATTACAGAAAATCGTCTAACATCTTGCCACTACTCACATTTGGTGGACAGTAGAGGTCCCAAGATCGGTGGCCTCCCCCACAATGGCACTTATATAATGTCTTGTTCTTGGTAATGCTGAATATCACAAAATCTGCCTAACAAGGAGGAAGCTTATTGGCTATTTCACAGAACACAGCCACACCCACTGAGTGAAATCCAACCACCAGCTGGTGCTGATCAACAAATAACAACCTCTCAATCCAGTCAAATCCTTTAAACACCTAAACCAGAAAGCAAGCAACGTAGAATATCAGTGACAAATATTATTGGAGACAATTGACCTTAGTTGTTTTGCCATTGCAAATTAAAGTTGCGATATAGTTGTTTGTACTTGGATACATGACTTACATGTTAACATACAACAAAAAATACTAGCCTAAACTATTCATAAACCTGGCAATTAATTTCCCATAACTTTTGTCATGCTTACAACTAATCATCCGGACTACCCATAACAATTGTGTGATACACACTTAGCTTATCATACCGTAATAAGATAATCTGTTGGTCAACTATTTTAATAAGCAGGTTGGCTATGTGACTAGGGCTGAAAGATATCTCAGGCAAGCACACGTATGGCTAATTTCTTCATACAAAGTGTATGCATGGATACCGTAGTAACTGTAGTAACAGTACCTATAAACAGGAGCTCAAAAGCACTGAAAACTTTTTGGCTGCAATGAGATCCTGTTATAAACTGCAGTTGGCAGGTGACCTTACTAAACATTAGCTTATTAAAGCAGATTTTATGCATTATTCCTCCTCACTTTATACTTTGCTAGTTCAGTTAGTTTCCCTGACTGGTCAATAGTGTATCGTCGATAGAAGCCATCCCTCCCAGTGGAGTAGACATGTCCACCATTATAACACAGGTGGGTCACTCCATTTGGACCATGTATGCCTTTTAGGGTAAAGCTTGGCTCCACCTGGCCACCATCTTGAGCATGGTCCCTGTCATCAGTTAGTAGCTGGTAGGTGTGTATTGATCCCTTCTTGTCCCCAACAACAAGATGATGGGATTTTTCTTCTTCTGTGATGGCAGATAACCAACGATGTTTACTCCATGGCAACAACATGTCAGCCATTTTGATCAAATTCCTGTCATCAGATAGCCTCCAACAACACTAAAGTGGTGTGGTCTACGTCATTAGCACTACCATAAACAGTGGGGTATTCCCCTCACCATGTGGCCATCAGGCCCACAGCTGACCAACAGGTTAGTCATGGTCCAGTTCAGTGAGAACACCTTCCCCTTGTGAGCAGTAGTGGTGCAGCTAGCTCCTGCAGTGGGAGTGGGACAACTGAAGATAGATAGCAAGGGGCAGAACACAAAATTGTATAGCGTTTATATTATTCATAAAATTGTAAATCAGCTGGAAATCCTTGTCTTCATTTAGCAGAGGATATTTATTAGAGACATACCGTATAGTTTAAGTATTTCAAGGGACAGTATTTTCAAGGTTGAGCAATGTAGCTAAAAAGATTTTTTGCAGATTTGCAAATAATCCCAAAATGTATTAGACATTATGGAGGTCTAACTATTTCAAATTTTCATTGCTAAACCTCAAAATCTTCTCCTTTAAAATATTTAGGCTATATGGAATATGAGACTGGTTCTAAGTTAGATAATTTGGTGTTACTTGAGCAAAGAAAATACAATATGTATACTACAGCTGTATGAATAGGTATGTGTAAAATGTATACAAGCCCAAAACCACAAGGCATTTCCTCCTAGCCCATACTAACCAGTCATCCTGTTTACATTAATAAGAGGGGATGTTCTATACACCAGAAACATTCCCATCTACTATCACACTGACCACACTCAATTGTGACGTTAACTACCTATATTGTCCCATTTGTATTTATAGAGAGAGTGGGGGTTGGTGATGTCATGGAAAGTCACAATGGGGCAATAGGCATGTCCTATATATAGCACTCAAAATTGTACCTAGCAAGACCAAGCTAGAGTTCCTTACTTGCACTCATGTTAGCAGTTGCTACACTACACACAAACACACATACCTGTGGCACAAGACCAACACCCACTACTAGTTACCTACCATTGTAAGGCAGGGGCAACAGCTTCACACATCCCTGCAAACTACCCATGACAAGATTATTCCCAGAGGGTGACAGTGACATGATGGAGTATACTGCAAACATAGGGTCTGCCTCAAACAGCTCACATGAGCTGGATGGTAATGACATATCAAATTTCACTTGGTATAAGCATCTACAATTAGAACAGTGATCACATGATCATATCTAAAAACAGAACACTAACCCGTTAGTGGTCAACACTAGAGCAGTACTGTTATCAACAAGCACTTGTGATTGTGGGCTGGACTGTTTGCTAGTTCCAGGCAGCCACACCTCCCAGCTAGGTGCAGCAGTAGCCACATCCACTCCCTTGTTAACATCCAATGCAACAAGGTGATTGGTTCTAATGCTACCATCAGCTCCACCAGTTACCTGTACATCACCATGGAACTAAATGGTTACCTGTCACCTGTGTGATTACCACTGTAGTGTTGCTCTTATTAATGCCCATGCTCCAAATGCCACGCCCCTTGTGCCCTTCTATCACTCCCACACATTCTCCAGTCATCCGCCACACTCGACAAGTAGCATCCTAACAGAAAGACATATATGTAGTGCTAGAAAAAACAGGTGGTCATTGCCTAAAATATTAAAATTGGGATAGCCAAAATCCCTTTTGGTACTTCACTCAATGGATACAAAAAGGTTATGTCTTCTAACAATGGCTGACCAATCTCTGATCCTCATGAGTACATGCACTCACACGTAAACAACTAGGGGTTGTGCTTAGTGATGACACAATAAGAGTACACAGTCTACTGACCTCTCCTACGCTGACAATGCCATTAGGTAAGATGATGGCATCCCACACTCTAGCAGTGTGTCCATACAATACCACTGATGCCTGTGTGATCTCCAGACTAGAAGAGGAGTTTCATAATGATAAAAATGCATGAGACAAACTTATAGTAGGAAATTTGACTCTTAATAAAATCTGTCAGATATATTTTGTCTGCAAGGTGCACTTATTTATACAATGTGAGTTAATTTTAGAGCTTACAATTAAAATCTTTTCATGAACACATTCAAGACCAGCCATTTAGTGTTAAGATGTATATACTGTATACCATTCAACTAGGACTACCACAAAACAGACATTATAGAGTGTCCTCCAAACAAGTATGCTATACTACTATAGTCTCGTGTAGCCAGACACTTTTCTTTCTTTTGTGTGGGGGCGGGAAAAGAAAAGGGTCTGGTGAACATAGTATAGCATCATCGTTGGGCTATCCCGAGATTGTGGGGATTCTACTGCGCAGCTTCCGGATTGTTTGTGGGTGCAAATGACGTGATCTGCTGCATTTGCATCCTGTTGCCATAGATATTTCAGTAGTAGCAAGAGTTTATAATGGGAAGTTATAAACTCTTGGTAGTAGCTATAGTAACAGAATGCAAATGACGCAAATATTGGCAAATTTGTCATTCGTGCCAATCAACAATCCGGAAGCTGCGCAGTAGAATCCCCACAATCTTGGGATAGTCCAACGACAATACCATACTATGTTCACCAGACCCTTTTCTTTCTCGCCCCCACACAAAGAAAGAAAAGGGTCTGGCTACACAAGACTAATACTACTACAAATCAGAAGAATATGACACTGTTCCAACTCACCCAGTCTGGTCGCTATAGTGATCGGGTAGTTGCCATAGGCGTACACTCCTGTCATCAGACACTGAACATATATGGTCGCCATGGTTACTGAATCTTACTGAGAATATCACTCCCTATAAAGACCCACATCACGTGATCCTTGTACATGTAGTGTGTACCTCATGACCTTTCAGTGTCACGGCAACCATTACCCTATTATCTTGTGATGTTCCTGATGCTGCCCACACCAGCACCTCATTAAACACAGTTCCCACAGCAACACATAAGTCATGACGTGTGCTACCAAAGCACCTAGCAGAATATCTAATCACATTATGGAATGAAGGAGTATAGCTATGTTCCAAGCAGTTAGCTGCATTTAAGCAACAAAAAAATAGTAGCAAATCCTCATAATTATTTACCAAATTATCTCCTAATTTTCTTTGGTCTGTGCACTAATTATGGGAAGTGTATGGGTGTCATGACAGGAAATTTTAATGGAAGGAAAAATTGATGAATACACAGTTCATAAACTTTGAATGTTGATCAAAGATCTGAACATCCACTGTTAGACGATATTGACAAATTAAAATTTAACTTAGTCAACACCTTATTCTTTCATCAACATTTCTTGCAGTATAGTAAGGTTCCACTGCATTAAGTATTACCAAGAGTGAATGATAAGGATTATTTTTTACTCTTGGTATAACATATGTACTGTACAGGTAAGGAACTAAGGATACAGTATACAGTTCACTTCACTATTGATCACTTCATTACACTTGTCCTCTGACCAGTTCCATATTAATATGGAGTTGTGTGCTGTGACTACAGCTAGCTCATGTGATGCTTGGTGGGCATGGCATGTCAGCTCATGTGATACCTGGTGGGTATCACATGTTAGTACAACACACTAATAAAGGACACACCCACAACATTATTGCCTGTACTCGGCCAGTACACATCAAGGATCCAATCTGACAATTCTGTGACTGGCTTGACACAGTTGATACTGAAAGAAATGAATTTGCTAATGTACTGTACATACAGTGTATGTAGAGCTAGAAGACTAAACAATAAACTTTACACACACACACATACACACACACAGTATCTTTTTGCTAACAAATGTATGTTCTATTAGGGTAAGCTCTGTTAGAGTGATTGAACAGAGCTATGTACAGCGTTTGTCAAAATGGCAGCAAAAGGCATAGCCTGTATTTGGGTGCTTCCCTTAACACGTTACATAATAATTATTACTTTTGTGGTAATGAAGTAATGTAACGAAATAAGCTATAAAAGTTGGTAATATAACTCAAGTTATTTTACTTGCAAATGTAACGCGTTACCTAAGTAATGAAGTTACTGTAACAAATCTAATATTATGTAATATTATTACTTTAAGTAATGAAGTTACTAATCTCGTTAGTAATCCACTGAGTAACGTCTAGCCACTATGAAGTAACGAAGCCTACTAAATGAAGCTTATTCACCAGCTTCTTGCATATAACCAAGATATGCACATTGTCCAACAACGCAATCATGTCACGTGATAAAGTTGTAGTGTCACACGTGACAACTTAAGGCTGTGGACACAAAGTAATATAATATGTAATATTATTATAGTTACTTTATTATATGGGTAATATGTAACTGTAACTAAATAGTTCAGTTGTATATGTGACCAGGCCTGCAAAAATAGGGCATGTGGGCACAAAAAAATTGCCTACTTTTCCAAACTTTAATTTATCATAACTTCGCATTCCATTATTGCTTGGCCATGCAATTTTCAGCATGTATTAAAACATTAGTTGGCTTTAACATACAAACTACAGAATAAAAGTATTCCATCCCAGCACTGAGATATGAGATGCTGTGTGTCGAGGTGTAGTTGTGCCCACATGCCCTATTTTTGCAGGCTCGGTCACAAATAATATGTAATATGTAACAAGTTACATTTAAAAAGTAACTGTCCCAACACTGCACATGTAGTACACAATACAGCACAAGGACAAGAAACGCACACAATACAGATAGAGCACAATCAAAGTCAAAAAAACCTGGTGGAAATAAAAAATAGAAACTGATTTATTACCTTGCAGGCCACAAGGCCAAAAGGGGCATAATTGCTTGCAGTATAAGCAACAATACGTAATAATAGAGTAGTGTCTAACTTCAGTAAATTTGCCAAACTCACTGCACTCAAACTACACAATCAACTATAGCCACCAAAGGTTACCCATTCCCTTCCTTTTTTTGTATTACTCCAAAAAGGAGTGTGCCGATTGTTGTATCAACTGCTCTTAGTATAAGCACCTAGGGTCTGGGGAGTCTGGACCACCTTCCATGAACTTGGCTGGAATATAGGTACAACATTTGCTCCGAGTCATAAAATGTGCGGGTAGGCCACCTTTATGATTAGAATAATGCTATAATTATAATCTATACATTCACAAGGTTTTGGTCCAGATATTCTTCTGCGGGTACTTATATAAAGTGATAATGCCCTATGCAGAAAAGGATCCAGTTTGCTAGACTACAGATTTGTCACCTGAAGATGTCCCCATGGTAGGCACATTTGCACAGGTAATTCACAAGCATTGAAAGTATAAATGCATGGTTTATAAGAGGTGGGGATTTGCTGTTCCCAGGGATAATGAATGTCAAATAAAACTCGCACTTCTCAACCTGGGGTAGGTGGGGTATAACATCAATACACTGACCTAAATGTCTTGTGGTCAATAGTTACTATAGCAACAGCTTTCTGACCAAACACAGCCACACGGCTTAAGGCACCATCACATCGAATACCATGGATACTGTGATGTATTAACACGTCACTGTGTGACCTACACGATCCGTCTTCTGTCAGTAACAGCAATCGTGGACCAATACCTAATTGTGTAATTACAGAAATAAGTAAATACTTCACGAAATCCCATCTATGCATTTAGTAAGTAGTCTAATTCACCTGCATAAATAAGTTGGGCACCATTAATATCCACGAACTCTAACGCGGTGACTGGTAAAATAAACTGACAGCTTTTGACAAAAGATGAAGACATGTATCACGTGCCTTATCGGTGTACTTAGACGCCTCTAGTAATTATTTTGTTGGTTGGTTGGTTGGCGCCTAACCGGACGAGATGGATAAACCAGGTTCGGAGGCGATCGCTGATAAACCTGACTTGTTCGAGGCGTGTAAAGAGGGTAACATAGAGGTGGTGAGGAAACTGGTTAACCAGAGTACCGTAAACTCGCGGGATACGGGAGGCCGGAAATCAACACCCCTTCATTTCGCTGCTGGTACGTCGCCCATGTGGTTGTATAGTTTATACAGAATATCTCTTCTTAATAATCATTAACTATATGTGCGTGTTGTCAAGCTTGTTTATGGTGTCTATTGACTCAAAACATTTACAAATTGACAAATTCTATATTAATTCCCCAATGCTGTATTCATAGAATTATGTAATTCCAGGATTTGGGCGCCAAGAGGTTGTGGAATATCTACTCGACAATGGATCCAAGGTGGATGCTAAGGATGACGGAGGATTGATGCCACTACACAATGCCTGCTCCTTTGGACACACTGAGGTAGTCCAGTTGCTGTTGAAACATGGTGCAGATCCTAATGCCCGAGATAACTGGAATTATACCCCATTACATGAAGCTAGCTCTAAAGGGAAGATTGATGTGTGTATTGGTAAGTATGTGTGTGGGGTGGGTAGGTATACATCATGTCCTCTAGTTAACATGTGTGTTTTAAGGGTGTTATGTTATGCTTGAGGCCAGGTAAAGGTGGTGGGTGACATCAGTGTAGTGGTGAGACTCAGATATGTTGGTGTATTGTATTGTGGCAAAGCACCTCGTAGAACACAAAATAGTTAATGTTCTTTCTAGTCTATGTTCATAAGCATGACCAACTTGATAGGGCCTGACATGTCCTAGCTAGCCGGATTGTAAATACCATCCCTCATTAATACAACTATACCTTCAACAGTTATGACTTCAATAATGTGCTAGTCTTATTATTGAAGTCATGAAGTACACCTTTGCTATGTTTGGGATCTGACATGGTGGTGGTTGTGTTCACTTCATGTATGTACTGTGTGATGTGATGTTGACAGTACATGTATGTTGTGTATATAGTCACTGATGCACCTAACGATAACGATAACGTTGTTATCCAAAAGATTTGTAGTGTAAACATTTGTATTGGTTGCTGATGGGACAATCAAATGATTGATACGGTACATGGAGTAACAGATTGACATATGCTATAAATAGCTTATCTTGCTCGTGTCATATTATTCCCTTACTAATGACACACATTAACACACACATACTATGCAGACACAACAAATTTGTACTGTGAAGCTGCAATGAAAGTGTAACTACACGTAGTAAATCTGTTTGATAACTATCAAGTTAGTTTAGTAGGCTACTTAGCCATTCTAACAAGTAAAGGTGCTTACTTTGTTAGTAAAGGATGACATCTGTGATCGT
Source organism: Dysidea avara (assembly GCF_963678975.1). Classification (NCBI taxonomy): domain Eukaryota; kingdom Metazoa; phylum Porifera; class Demospongiae; order Dictyoceratida; family Dysideidae; genus Dysidea; species Dysidea avara. The sequence goes on along the minus strand of NC_089281.1, from coordinate 25,924,208 downwards.
CTCTGCAATAACCCACTTTTTGAGAGAAACTAAATATTTTTAATGGTGAAATTATGCTTGCTACATAGAAAAGATATGCAAGTTTCAGTCAAGTCGTAACTCAGGGAAGAAAATCTCAAGTAATTTAAACCTAAAATATATATATGCCATCTTATTTGCCTGCTCATGGAGCGTTCAAACATTTTGTTGTTTTTTCTGTATTCCAGTGATATGCGTTTCATGTGTATTTGTTTATGATGCGGTAAACATAAATAAGACTGTCATCATTTCTTATTTAAAACACCCTACAGGTGTGTACAAGTGACTACAGGACTAAAACTTTGCCAAGTAATGGTGAACATTTTAAGCCAAATCCCAACTCTGTAGACCAATACAAACAGACGTTATGGTTGCAAATTCAAGTTCCTGTCATTTATTTTCAGCATATATAGTCCCTGTACATATGGGCTCTTCCTACTGTCTTGTGCTACAATTCCAAAACAATAAGGTGAAACTATGGTAACCCATTCCTTGGACTCTATAGATAATGCTGAGAAAATAAATAGAAATTCAAAGTAGGTGGTTTTGCTGAGATGGCTACATTTGGTTTATGGTGTAGAAAGGTTTGCCCCAAATAATGGCAAGCGAAGTAGTAGCCATTTTGCTTAGCTATGTTGTTACGCTTTCTTCATATGGAGGACATGTGCCTTTGTTAAATCGACTGTAGCAGACATGCAAAAATTATAGAGGAGGACAACACAAAGTAGCATGGCACCAGGAGCCGTATGGTGCTTTTGTGGCACACTTGCTAAAACCACTGACACACTACCCATGCTACAAGCGACACATGTAAGTCCATGATTGAGGCAATAAAGATCTTAACATAGCAGTCAGTTATACTCTAATATAACAGTCAGGTGCAACTGTATGTTTTTATTTTGACCTGCTGCGTCACTACTGGAGGGTAAAAGTCCATGAAACATATGATTAATTTGGTATGGCCTAACTGCCATGGGCTATCACATAATCAAGACCTCATAATGAAAGGATCACTCATGCCTTAGAAGCAATCTAAAATGCTTCTGATGAGAAATCTTATGCTTTTATTGACCACTGTACTTGATTCCTTCACTCAATAATGGCTAATGCTAAGGGCTTGACCTGTTACATTCATTGTTAACTCTACACATCCTTTTTGGTGTACTGTAGGAGGCACAATGCATGCTAAAGTTAAAGTGAAGAAACTCCATTTTTCTCCACAATATTTAGGAGTCAACAACCATATTAGCACTCTTTAAAAGATCACTTTTTAAAAAATTTTGGGTTTGTCAAAACACTGGTCTGCTGTGTCTGTGAGATCTAAGGTTAATGTGTCCTTAACACAACACATTATTTACATGTTTCCGTCTGTCCATCCCATGTAGTGCTGCTGCAGAGCTTTGCTGATCCCATTATACGCAATACTGAGGGGAAAACCCCTCAAGATCTGGCAGACCCTCAGGCTAAATTGGTGCTATCAGGTGAAGGAAGTGTGGCTACACTGAAACACAAGCTCACATGATCTCTTTGCAGGTAACTATCGAAAAGACGACCTACTTGAGGCAGCTCGTGTAGGTCACACCGAGGAGCTGATGATGTTATTGACTCCATTAAATGTTAACTGTCACGCTGCTGATGGAAGAAAGGTGGTGTGAAATATGGCAAGAGTTTGTAGTGTTAGAGTTTCAAGTGTTAGTAACATTTCTCAGAATAAAGGCTTGCCCCTGTCAGGTGTTCTCTGACACCAATAGATGAGTTGAACATATTCAACTTAACACAATGTTTATATTGGTACTTAGATACTCTGCCTTCTCCTAAATATTAAACCATGTTGTTTACACTGTTGTCATGGTTACAGTCAACACCACTACACCTAGCATGTGGATACAACAGGGTGTCAGTGGTCAAGCTGTTACTGAAACAAGGTGCTGATGTGCATGCCAAGGATAAAGGGTAGGTACTATAGCAACTGTTTGAATTCAACCAATCACTTATCTCATAATAGTGGACTTGTACCACTACACAATGCTTGTTCCTATGGACACTATGAAGTGGCTGAACTGTTACTAGAGGTAGTGTGTGTGTGCATGCGTGCGTGCGTGCGTGCTAGCCATTTCCCCCCACCCTATAGCACGGTGCAAGTGTCAATGCTGTTGACTTATGGCAGTACACACCTCTACATGAAGCTGCATCTAAGTCACGGTGAGTTGTACCTAGTTGTTTGCAAAACTGTAAATATAGTGTTATGTGACTACTGCCTTTTAAACTTGTTTTTGCTCTCTCTTATAGAAATTTTTGTTTTGTTTTATTTTCTAATTTAATTTGTCCAGGTTCTGTACAATTCAAAATTTTCACGGTGGAAAACCTTTGTGGTCTTCTGTGGCTTTGCCTTCAACTGTAAAAATAATTACAATTGTAACACAGTATTTGCTAACGTGTATCCCTGAAAACTTTTCTGCAAATTTTAATATTGTTGGTAAACTACAGACCTTCTGTCTTGATATCTATGGGAGTGAACATAATCTTGCAGTATCCTGTTAAGGATACTATACCTGCAAAGTGACCTGTCTAATGCAGCCACCTGTTTAAGAAGGCCAAAAACTTGGTCCTAAAGTAGTGACTTGATTTACCCTTCAATACTTGGGATATAAACTAGTGTTAAAAAGTTTTCCAGAGAGCTCCACTGGTAACATCTCAATAGCTGTGGTCAGGAACTGATATGTGATCCATAGGTCGGAGGTGTGCACGTTGCTACTGTGTCACGGTGCTGATCCAACTCTGACCAACTGCCATAACAAGTCTGCACTTGATCTAGCAGCAACTAATGATCTTCATTCCAAGATTGACTGTAAGATGATCTGATTGGCTACTTCATTCTCTTAACATGTTGTTGTTCACAGACGAGTTCAAAGGTCACACATTACTGTCAGCCTCAGCAAGTGGGGACATTCCCAAAATCAAGAGAATTGTAACAGCAAAGCTAATCACTTTCAAGCACCCTTTAACACAAAACACTGCATTGGTTAGTCTGTCCAATCAGTGCAAGCCCCCTTCTAGCATCTCCCCCTTTTCAGCACATAGCTATCACATCAGACTGCTCCAAGCGGAAAGGTGTGGTTGAACTATTGATCAAGAAAGGAGCTGAAGTGAATGCTACAAACAAACAGTGAGTGGATCACATGATCATACAGTCAGGATATCTTTGTGTCACTATTAGGATGTTCACACCATTACATTGTGCAGCTGATAAGATGGCTATGGACTGTCTTGAGATATTAGTGAAGCACGGCTGTATGGTATGTCCCTCCCACCCCATCCTGTGCTTTGGTTACACATCTACTCCACACAGATCAATGCCAGGGACCAGTCAGGACAGACAGCATTACACCGCTCCGCTCAACAAGGGCTGGTGAATGTCTGCCAATTTCTGTTGCAACATGGGGCAGACCCCTTGCTTGTGACACGAGAGGGACACACCGTGGCGGACATGGCTAACGTGTCAGTGTTGAAACTACTTCAAGGTTAGTATCTAATGACAAGTGCTGTTGTTTACCTGTTTCCATAGAGGAGCCAACCAAAGCCATCAGTGTGGAGGCTAGACTGCTGGAGGCTACAAAGAGCAGCAACATTGAATTGATTAAGGTAAAGTGATTGTGGGTTCCGATGTGTAGGTGGCCCTTTCCTATGCTGCTAATGCTTTGATGAAAGACCTAGACATTTTCTGTCCATGTATTCATGATTTCTAGAACAACAGAAATCTATTGGCGGGCCCATACTCTTGATTATCTGATTTGTTACTTAATTTCTCTTCTCCCTCACAGAAACTGCTCACCCCACAGATTGTCAATTGCCGGGACACTGATGGTCGTAACTCGACACCTCTCCATTTTGCTGCTGGCTACAACCGTGTCGAGATTGTGGAGTACTTATTGCAGAATGGAGCAAATGTGCACGCCAAGGACAAGGGGTATATAGGACAAAGATATCATTGTCAAACAACATGTTAACATCATTTCTTACAGTGGATTGGTCCCCTTACACAATGCTTGTTCCTATGGTCACTACGAAGTGACGGAATTGTTATTGAAGGTACTCACCTAAAATGTGATCCCACAATCAATTCTGCTCACTACAGCATGGAGCAAATGTCAATGCTACGGACATGTGGAAATTCACCCCTCTGCATGAGGCTGCTGCAAAGGGCAAATATGAGATGTGCAAGCTACTGTTGAAGGTGTGTCAGCTTAAATGGTGATATGTTATGTGACACACATGAACACACAGCACGGTGCAGACCCTACTAAACAGAACAGGGACAAGAAGACACCACTGGATTTAGTCACTGACAAAGAGGGTGACCTTGCTGACCTTTTGAAAGGAAACGTGGCTCTACTTGAGGCAGCCAAAAAGGGCAACTTGACGAAAGTCAAGAAGCTGTGTAATGATGGCAACATCAATTGCACTGATGACCAGGGCAGGAACTCAACACCTTTACACTTGGCAGGTTAGCACATTTGGTTGTGGGACTGAGTTATCACCATTATCCATTGTTAGCCGGTTACAACCACCATGAGGTGGCTGAGTATCTACTACAGCATGGAGCTGAGGTGAATGCCACGGACAAAGGTGGACTAATTCCTTTACACAATGCCTCCTCGTATGGGGTATGTATCTGTCACTACTGTAGTGTGTCACTGTTACCATCTCCCTTGTGGTGATGACACACTCTAGCACATGGACATAGCACAGCTCCTGATCAAACATGGCAGCAAGATTAATGTAATGGATCGATGGAAGTTCACACCACTTCATGAGGCAGCACAGAAGGGTCGGACACAGTTGTGCTCCCTACTGGTGGGTAGCAACAGTTAATAGGTAGCCATCTTGTCACCACACTTCTTACATGCAGATATCTCATGGAGCAGATGTGAACTTGAAGAATCAGGAGAACCAGACATCTTATGACTTGGCCACGGTACAGAGTTAACATAAGTTATAAGAAGTTGCCTGTAATGAGCACTTACCATCATCCTTTTTGTTCCATTTTGTGCTATGAGACCTGTGTTGCTGTCTGTATAACATAGTCAATTGTTTAAGTAAATAATTTTTTAAAATGTCTGAATTCTATGTGATGTTCCCTGTGAAAGGTGACCAGGTTTTGTTGTTTTGTTTATGTTCGCTATCTTGTTATATTGTTGCTAGGCAGAGGATGTCAAGGCATTGCTATTGGCTGCAATGGAGGCCGCACCTCCTCAGAGTGGCAAGTTACCAACAGCAGCCAAACAATCCAGCACAGTCAACTCTGGACTAACCCCAGCTGCTGCCTCTCTGCTATCTACTACTGACCCTAGAATAGAGGCAGTGGGCGTGGCTGCTCCAGTCCTATTAGACACTTCTCTATCAGGTGCGTGCGTGCGTGTGTGTGTGTGTGTGTGTGTGTGTGTGTAGAAACCTGGTTCATCAGTCTATTCACATTTATCTATGCTCTCCTCTGGAAACATGTTTCATAAAAGCATGCTTGTTGCAGTACAAACCCATTGGGAGAGAACACACATCCACGTATTTGCAAGGCTAAGGTGAACGCAAAAAGTCTACAAGAATGATGAGGCTGAGGTGAACGCATGCTACTTCCTATTGTTCCAGTGTGGAAGAGCGGCTAGTGCAAGGTGCAAGCACTGGAGTTTACACTAATAATCAATAGGAATTAAGATTTTCAGTACTTTAAGGTTAAATACCACCAGACTCCTGACTTTTTTAAGAGTGTAAAATAAATCCATCCTAGTGGTAGTCACAAACAGCTCTATTGGGTATGACTGAGTGGTCTGGTTTCATCTTGAGTGGTTTCTATGCTTATTTAGTTGAAATAAATGCATTGATAAAATGTACTGCTCATAGGTTGAGTGTACTGTTTCTCACATTACAGCTCAAGGGTTGTCAAGCTTGTCGGTGAGAGATTTCCTCAAGAGCATCCAACTGGAGAACTTGGCGGAACTGTTTGAGAGGGAACAAGTTGGGATTGTGTCATAGTTGTGATGTCATAAGGTGATCATGTGATCCACAGGTTACCATGGATGTACTGGTAGATATGGGTCGTGAGGAGCTGAAGGAAATTGGGGTGAACACTTATGGTGCTCGTCACAAGATTGTGAAGAAGATAAGGGAGTTGACCACCAGAGGAGCAGTAGGTGAGCATCATTTTGTCCGACCTGCTTCATGTCAGAGTTGTGTGGTGTGTTATTTATTGTCTAAGTGATACCAGTTTGATGGGTTTGATGGTGTACATTTTAATTTTATACTTATGAGCTTTAGGAAAAAGCCTTCCTTTGGGTGTCTTGATTCTACACATAAACTTCTCATCCACGTGGAACCCCTATCATCCAAACTAAGGGAGAAGGGTTGAAAAATACATAAAATCAAACATCCATTCATTTCTGTTGACAAAATACTCTAATTGAGCAGTCATTTTGGCATTCAGATAAATCGAATGTTCAGTTAATAGGTGTTTGGATAATCAAGGTTCCACTGTACTCTTCTAAATAGCAGTGAGGGTGGGAAGATTTTTACTGTATTTTTTAATTAACTGTAGATAGATCACATGACTGATCACATGACTCAGAATGCAACTTTCTTAGTCTGTTCTAGGCCTCTAGCTACTGTCGTTGCTAACTTTGAAAGGGTTGCTTTAAGCCACTAAAAGTACAAGAATCATTGATGTGGTTAGGAAAATAACAACAGAGAAACTATAATTTACATTTATGTAGCCTTACAACTGATACAGGTTGCTTTTGATAAATTTTAAGTCAATGACTGGTGTAAATGGCACATGACATACTTGGGAGTATATTAAGGGTGGCTGACTAGTTTTTACGTATTACTCGATGATCTGATCTAAGTGACTTGTTTACTAGGACCAGCCCCAGCACCAACAGACACGATGGTGGAGACGCAACTGGTGGAGTTGTCTCGTGATGATAAGGATTTCATCTCGGTTACTGAGGAGGTGAGTGCATGATTGTGTGGATCACATGACACTGGTGGGTGACAGATGCAGCGTACCATCCGGGAACACAAAGACAAAGGTGTTGCTGGGGGTGTGTTCAAATCTTATGAGATAGTAAAGGTGAGCCTGCAATGAGGTATAATAAATTTTTTGTTGCCTTGCATTTTCACAACTTATAATTTTAAATCCTTTGCAAATAAGTTTGAATGTCATACATAAACCCATATACAATGATCACAAGATGCACATGTTAGCTCACATGACCTCATCACCCACAGGTGGAGAGGGTGATCAATACTAAGATGTGGGAGAAGTACATCTACCGTAGACAAGAGGTGTGGTTATCATGTGATCTGCCTATCAGTTATTATCAGTCATGTTACAGATAGCCCAGAGCAATGGAGGTGCAGCCAATGAAAGGATGTTGTTCCATGGTAATATGTGTGCTTGTTTGTGGGCGTGATTTTAATCTGTGCTGTGGGGTAAAACTAGTTGTATGTAGACCTTGGGTAGCTCTAGAGCACTTCCTTCACATTTAGCATTTTAGAGTGCATACATTTTGCCCTAAAAATGGCATCTAGTTGAGCCCACATGATCTTATAGAGTGCCACACCCTAGATTGCACATGGTCTATTTGTAAGCTAGCTGAACATGTATTTGTCAGTAAAGATCTGCGGCAAACTTGATTCTATACCAAAGATATGATTATAGATGGAGTTTGAGCCCTGCTGAAAATTAACATTTTTATGCCTGAATTGTTTATATTAAATGTGTGGGATATACTTAAATGTTAACCTCATAACTCATGCTCATATCAAAGCATTTCAGTTTGACCATTTAAATGGCTTCGTGGTGCTGCAAAGTGTTTGGGTAGCTGCCTATGTAGCAGTTTTTAATGAACAACAAGGGACCAGGTGAATACAAACCGACTGTGCATAAAGGAATGCCTAGCTCAAGTTTCAGCTAGCTACAGCGCTATCGGTAGATCCTTAGCTATCAGGAGCTCTGTTATTTGATGATTAAAAATTACTGTTTTGATTTGAACATTCTGTCAGTAGTGTGAATTTGCTCTATTAGAATGGTGTATGTTCTATTAGAGTAATTGAATATCGTACAGTTTGGGTTTACACCATTGAATTCTCCAAATCCATTACTGGGTAAGGTTAATATAAGGTAGCGACAACAGTGGTATACAGTAAATCCGACCATTGTTTCTCTGTACCCTTGTTATCTGAAATTGGAGATGACTGTTCTATTAAAGATTTTACCAGAGTTCTGTATACAAATGTATTGGCTTAACAATTCACTTATTTGAACTAGGGCTGTGCGATAATGGAAAAACCTATAACTCGATAAGTTTCGATAACAAAATCCATTTTATCACAATAAACGATATTATCTCGATAATGAAATATTGCCATAGAGTACTTTTACAAGCACAGTTGTGCCTAATAATAAAAATTGTTTAAGGCTAGTATCTCTTGCAAAAATTGCCCTTTTCAGAATTACCACAGCTGGTTGTGACCTTACTCACAAGAGTACCATCTGCCTGCTTTTAATATACAATAGTCTACAGAGATTTACTATTTAAGTTATCAATAATAGAAAATTCATTATCTTTATCCCGATAATCACATAGATATCATGATAATCATGTTATCGCCATTATCGCACAGCCCTAATTTGAACACTTTTACCATTGCCTGAAATACATTTGGGTTCCAATTAGCCAAGGATCCACTGTAGTGTGATTCCAAGCAGCATACACAACCACTCATATATCACTTAACTTTAGAACAAAGCAACGTTTTCATTTTCGTGATGGTACTGAGGTTTTAGCCTTCCTTGTTGTATATAAACACATGATTAAAACACCAGTAGGAATACACACGTTTATAAGGGTCGATCTAGTCAGTTTTATATTGTAGCTGTGGAGTTTCATTGTTAGACATATTACATACAATTGTGGTATTATTTGGTTACAGGTTCAGCATTTGTCATGTCAATCATCAAGAGTGGATTTGATGAGAGGCATGCTTACATTGGAGGAATGTTTGGAGCAGGTAATTTCAAAACGACATCCTGCAATGGGCCATTTCAATGATTTGAACTCCAGTATAATAGCTTGTTACCCATAGTTTGATGAGATGAATTCATAGAAATATCATTAACCTAATGCTTGCCAATATTTTCCTCAGCATGAGAATTTTTTTCAGTTTTCACACAAGTTAAAACTATTAATTGTAGTCCTTGTATCCTGCTGAAACCCACTCGTGTACTACACAATTACAGTCACTCACTCCATGTTATTGTTTGAAGGCATCTACTTTGCGGAGAACTCGTCCAAGAGTAACCAATATGTTTATGGTATTGGAGGAGGTACTGGCTGTCCGGATCACTCTGACAAGTCCTGTTATCAGTGTCCACGGTAATGTGACTGTGTGTCAGTCCACATTACATCACATATTCTACAGGAAGCTGTTATTGTGTCGGGTGACACTGGGGAAGCCACATGAATCATTGTCAGCATTCCGTATGGCACACGCCCCTCCTGGACACCATTCTGTGGTGGGAAAACCAAGTCCAGGAGGACTATCTTTCTCCGAGTTTGTCATCTACCGAGGAGAACAGGTATGTGATCATGTGATGCTAGTCGTAATGTAATGAACTCCCTTAACAGGCTTATCCTGAATATCTGGTCACATACAAGATTGTCAAGCCATCTTGATAGTTACTGAACATTTTGTAATATTTTTGTATTCATCACTTTGCAGGCATGCGTAATGTACGGTAAATTATAATTATAGTACGATAAAATGTTATAATGAGAAGATAATTGGATCCATTGTTGGTAAAATATATACTCTTGTAGCCAGGTATTTGAGTAGGTTATAATTATATTTTACATCAACGAAGACTCATTTACTATCTTGTGATCTCCAGAAAAATCAACTCCAACACCAGTATCTATGCATATTCAATTTTGTATATTGTAGTTTTCCTCAAACTGTTTAACCACCTATTTATAATGCAACACTTGCATGAGTGGGCATAAATTAATGTAGAAAAGCCGTGTTTGGACATGTTTCAAAGGTACACCTCAAAAAGAAGTTATTCAGTGTTGTTACGTGCAACTTTGTAGTTTTATTAAGTACATTAATAAAATGGAAAAACAAAAGTCATTGCTACAATAGGAGCAAAGGTAAGCACACAGCTGGAATCCATATTCTATTAAACCAGCTGCAATCCCAATTTGCAGGCTGCATGGGCTAGTGTAGCTACATCTTCCTCATCTTTCTTGAAGTTATAATAGTTAACTTTGGCAGGAGTACGGCTGTAAAACCAATACATGTGAACACTATTACTAGAATATACTATAGTATACCTCAGATGAGCTTGTCTGATCTCATCTAGCAAGTAGTCCTATTATAACTGATTATGGATAACTAAAAGAAGAGTCTGCAACTTACCAATTGTTAAGCCTGAGTCAAATATGCTCAAATTTTGCCCCAACTGTTTTCAGGCAAAATTTTCACCTATTATGCTCTTCAGTGCTCCCATTATGCTTGCATTATGCCTCTAGGTTAACAAAATTTAATTTCTTACAATTATCTTGGAACATTTTAATTAGTGAATGCTCTATTAGAGTATTTCACTGTGAAGTGACTGTTCTAATAGAGAGTATCAATCTAAGAAACTACCCATTTGAGTGGCTCATGCAGTTTTCAGTTTCCACTGACTGCTCTATTAGGGAGTATTGATCTATTTTAGTGGAGTTTTAAATATCCACCTAATATGGTATAAATGGTAGCATAGTATAGTCTCACGTGGCCACTGAGATATCTCTTTTCCGTGTATTGAGTGGGGAAAATGGGTCTAGTCATAGATGGTCTGGTGCAACTCCAATAGCTGTTTACTTCTGAGCCATCCCCATTTAGATACCTGTAACTTGTACCCATTAATGACAATCTTGGTTAATTGTTATTATTAGTATAAATAATAACTCTTATTATTTGGTTATGGAATTATTGGGGGCACGGATAAGAAGGCAAAAGCCTGATCTAAACACAATATCATATTAGTGATCATATAATAAAATCTATCTATGTGTGTCTTAAACAAATCAATTGAATTAAATCACCTGGAAATCTATATCATTTGCAACTCTTACTGAAAAAAATGATGGCATGGCAAACAGGTAGCATGTGATTTTGTGATCGCATGTCACAGAAGCAGATTGAAGGATAATCAATGTCCAACATACAGTCTATATATCATGTTGATTAAATCCCTTCTGCAACATTGACATTTGAGGGATGGTAAGTTTAGGTGGTGTGTAATCTGTCAATAAGTCTTTAATTTTATTCACTAACTTTGGGTAGCTCTTCTCTGCAACTGATTGCTGAGTATGAACTATGGACTCACCATCTACTATTCCCATATTCTAAATTTCTAATATGGGACAAACAAGAGATTTATACAGTTGGAGTAATATGTTGGTGTTCAAGAACTCAAGGGATTCAGCAATCACAAATTAGCTCTTGCAGTTACTGTATAGCGGTATAACAATAAAGCATATAGGCACACCTCTTATTACTTGAACACAATAACCACACACCCATATTGGTTTAGCTGTATGTACAATACCACAGTGAAATTAAGGAATAGTGACCACACCCCAAGAGGGCTGACTTGTTAAATACACTAATACAGAAGTTATCCTAATAAAACAGTCACACATGTAATAACTCTCGGCTGCATGCTATGACAAAAAAAAATTAAGGGATCTAGCTGCAGGTGATAAAAGGTAGTAAAATGAGATTAATGATGGTATTACGGCATAGCAAAGTGGGTAAATCTCTACTTTGGCATTCAACCTTGTTGTAATATGCTAATGTAGGGATTGTAATACCATCATTTGTTTCACTACTTTTTATCATCTGGATTCCTACTTCATTATTAAGTTGATAATTTCAAGCCAAGTTTTATTCCTGAAGTCATGGCTTACAAAACAGTCAAAACCATCACTAGTTGTTAACTAAACAAACAGCTATATACATGTTGCTAATATTATAGTGTAGTCACTATTAATAATTCCATAGAAATGGTACAAGTCCTATGCCATGTTCCCATAGCTCACATGATAGACTATTTGGACGGTTATTCTGATACATCATGTAGTGTCCGGCTGTAAATAATTTTCTGTTCCAAAACATTTTCTCCAGTTTGTCACTAAAACTCTCAATACTCTCATCCACATGATGTATATGTTTTCGCAGCACTACCGGTAACACACAAATGTAATTTTATCAGTTTGGGAGAGTTCTGCACAAGAGATGTTACACCTTTGAATGTCAAATGTTCTACTATCATCACAACATGTACCAGTCCACCATGAGCTGAAACTGAAGTCATAAAGTGATCAGGAACATCAGTGTGTGTTGAGTCAATGTATAATTGTTGTAGATTGTGATTATGAGCTGAATTCAGTGGTACATTGCCGCCATAAATTGTAACACATGTTAGTTTCTTACAGTTTTTAATCACATCCCGTACAATAGTTAGTGCTCCCTTAAAGTATATATAGGAAAATATGAAAAAGCTGTGTTGACAGAAATGAGCACATTATACCATCTATGAGTATCTCAGACATTATGAGCAAGTACTCAGCTGAATGGAGCTTACAAACATCAGACTCTTTGTCTTGTAAATGAAAAGAAAAATAAATTCTTTGATTAGAGAGATGATATAGCCAGGCTGTGCATCAGAGTACTGGAGATGCTGACACAATGACTGTTCATTGTGCATGAAACATGAAACTGAAGTTGCTGTTGACACTGATATACTCGGGTACTACTGGAAGCTGCATGAGCATGGCAATTATTTATTTCATTCAGAAACTAAAAACTTGATAATTAGTGATCTACGTAATTGGGTAAACAGGTCCTATTGTAACATCGTATTTTTTCTACTCAAAACATTTTCAGGATAAAGTTGGCCTAATGAGGAAACTAATAGGATTTGCAAACAATTGCAGAGTCGATGATGGATCACAATGCAACAGTCAAACAGGTTGGATGGGGTTGGGTTTGGTTATTTGTTATAGTAACAGACTAATTCATTAAACACTCTGAAATTTGTTAGAAAACGGTGCAGAATTGATTCTCCAGAACTGAACTTCCTCCAACTGGAAGACTAGCACACTATATAGCACAGCTTGTGTTTGCATGAATCTGCAAGTAATTCTTTGGAAGGTACTATACTTACTCTTGATCCACTATGTTAGGGCTGGAAGCTGGATAACCAAATATGACAAGTTTGGAGGCAAAACCAAATTTTGTTTGATGCAAATACAAAACCATGTGGTAGCAATATATGCTCTTCCATTACAGCATGTGGTAATTGCAAGGGACAGAAACAAAAGATAAGCCATTTTCAATTTCTATATCCATCTTTTTTTCTCACACAACTACTTTTGCAATACATTTCTTAGGGGAAGCACCTCTGCAATCAATTCCAGTGTTGCCAGACGATTGCTCCAAATGATCATGTGAAAAAAATTTTTTTTCATAAAAAGTTCATAAATCCGGTCCAATGGTCACCCTCCAAAAACCAGCATGTACCAAGCCCACACATTATAAATAGGTAGATCTCTGGATTAGTAGGGCACTGAAGAACAAAGAAAAGGTCACAGCCTAAGATTCCTAAAAGTTCATAGATTATTTCAGGTTCATAAACAAGACAAAAAGTTCATAAATCTATGAACTTTATTTACAACATGGCAACACTGATCAATTCAGACACCTGGAATTTTTTAATGAAAAATATGCACGATCCTCATTTACAAACACAGGGAAGCCACCATCGAGCTACTGCGAATTGACACCTTGAGGCTGTCAGCAAAAAGAAATGGGACACAAAAGTAAGTCCATGATGCACATCCAAAAGGCACCTGTTAGGCTGAACAATGAAAAAAATCACTGAAACCCGTAGCCTTAGCCGTTGGAGTTACACTTGTCTGAAAGCATTAGGCCGGCTGGCCGGCAGGCAGGCAGGCAGGCAGGCAGGCAGGCAGGCAGGCAGGCAGGCAGGCAGGCAGGCAGGCAGGCAGGCAGGCAGGCAGGCAGGCAGGCAGGCAGGCAGGCAGGCAGGCAGGCAGGCAGGCAGGCAGGCAGGCAGGCAGGCAGGCAGGCAGGCAGGCAGGCAGGCAGGCAGGCAGGCAGGCAGGCAGGCAGGCAGGCAGGCAGGCAGGCAGGCAGGCAGGCAGGCAGGCAGGCAGGCAGGCAGGCAGGCAGGCAGGCAGGCAGGCAGGCAGGCAGGCAGGCAGGCAGGCAGGCAGGCAGGCAGGCAGGCAGGCAGGCAGGCAGGCAGGCAGGCAGGCAGGCAGGCAGGCAGGCAGGCAGGCAGGCAGTCAGTCAGTCAGTCAGCAGAAAATTCCACTGAACATTTTTGTTTAAAAATTCTGTAGCAATCTACATTTAGCTTGGATCCTTTTCTCCTTAACCAATACTGCCAAGGCACCATGAAGCTATTGTGAGACTGATTTCTTGTCAATATTTTTTTGAAAAGGTGCTAACCTCCATGGTCCCTAATGTACAGTATACTGTGCTGTATGATGTTTGACAATATTAGTACTTTTCCTTGCCATGTTTGTACTGTGCCTTTTGTAGTCATATGCGTGTGTCCAAGGTATTGTAATTGTGTGTTTTAATATACATCCCATGCAATGATGGTTCTTCTCTCTCTTAAGAGCAGTATCCCTTCTTCTAAAGTGACATGCTTTATCAGCTATGGCTGTTACTGTATATATATTTATATCAATGATGCCAGTAGTTACCGTCTATTCTTGCAGTGCAAGTTTCTACCATTTGTAAGGCTTAACACCACCTTTGTCTATGCACACTTACTATATGAAGCCATAGCTGAAGGGAATTTCTGATCGAACCTGTTATGTCATTCCAGGTGTTGCATGTATGTTGTGCCCCTTCAACATCAACAGAGCCGGATTGTCTGAGGAGATGACTTAATGTATTGGGCTGTGCAGAGTATTGCTGATTGATTACCACAATTGCAAGGTGATTATTTCTTCATTGCTTAAAGCACTGCTGACACGTGTATGGTAAACACAGCATGAGAGAGGCATGTTCCTTAGTGCTGTATTTTTGTACACACACTAAGCATAGGCAGCATTTGAAGGATTTTAAATGGCTATGCTGTCCACACACACACGACTCAGTTTTAGAACTATTCACTAGATTATCTGTTATGGCAAGTTCAACAAATTTTTGGCCGGTTAGATTTTCAGTGGCTCAATAATAGCACCATCAACTTTGCTGCATTATTGGCTTACTCATGAACAGCAGTTATAGATAGCTGTGCACACTGTCCATTATTCAAACTTATATACATGCTTTCTTCAGTCATTCTCCTCTTGTATAGCACAGCGGATTCTGGATCTCAAGTTATCTGATAACTCCCTATTGAGTATTGATCAACTTATGATCCAAGTGACTACACAAAAGTAAAGGGGATAAAAATATATTGCCAATTAGCAATAAAAAAGTTAGTTATTACATTATAAATGATGTAATGTTTATGTGACTAGACTAAACCCTATAAATGCTATTAAATTACCTTAGCAGCTTGCAGTGACAATAAGACTATCTTAACCACTAAGGGAAGAGCCCAAAACTACTATATACTGTGTTTTGCATATAAAGTGTACTACAAACATGTTCAGATAATGTTAAGACATGACATATAGCTTTTTCATGAACAAAATTATATTAGGCTTTTTACACTCATATATAACAGATGAACCTTAAAGTGTAATGCGTGTACACAATTATATTAGGCCTGTTACATACTGTACAAGTGTGTTATACACCTGACTATGCATGTATATAGCCATAGACAAACTGGCAACGCATCTCCTTCACTTTAAATTTACACAAAGCACTTTGTCTGGCTTTAATGCAGCAGCTTTCTTAGTAACCATTAGAGTGTATCACTGTTGGTATTAAAATTTGTGATGAATCCAACAAGTATGGTTATACAAATGTCTTGTTCTATAAAGTTCCAAACAGATGGAATTACAAAAGCAAATGAAGAAACTATATCTAAACTACATGTATGCTAATATATGTGGTATGTGCTAGCTGTGCATGTGAGTATATCAACTAGCTATGTTTGAGTCAGAGAATTAGCTCTATTTACAGCATCTTCAATCTCTATCTGTATATCCACTATTATGTATTTAAAGTTATACACTTCACCACGATCATCTTCAGAGTAGATGTCAAAGTAGAGTCCATTATTTGCCTGTAACTCAGCAGAGTAGTGACCTGAGGTAGTGTAGCTACCTTCATAGGCAGTAGCAATTATACAGCTGCCCCATTTTTGCTTTGTGCTAAAGAAGAATTCAAACTCTTGTGGGACTGGATTGTTGGCATTAACCCACCTTGGTCCATTATTGTGATAGTTAAAATTTGTTAGTGAGTTACCAGGTGTACCCTCTACATGAAAACAAGGTTCATGATAATAAGGGTACCCATAGTTGCTGTGGTCAGGGATAAGGAACCCTGTGGCATGCTCTCCATTTGAGAGTAAAGCAAGAAAATCACTGTCATGTGTATTGGCATAGGCTGGCCCAACTTGACATTCGCAATCACATGGTAACCAGCTATGGTATAATTTTCAGGAAACACCTGAACACTGAGAAGTCACTGGAAGGCACTTTGGAGGTGACACTGAATTGATTTATTGGACAGCAGGGCACAGTTGGATGCAAGATTTCCATGTGAGCTCAAATATTCAGCAGAGAAATACCTCCTCTACAACAACAAAAGTTTATGCATTGCTTAAATACTATTCGAGTTACATTGATAGGGAGATTGAAGATGCTATAAATAGAGCTAATTCTTGACTCTAACATAGCTAGTTGATATACTCACATGTGCAGCTAGCACATACCACATATATTAGCATACATGTAGTTTAGATATAGTTTCTTCATTTGCTTTTGTAGAGTAAATTATATCTATTCTCGGACACCATGTATACTCGGACACTCGTTCTCGTAAACTGCTGGATGGAATCCTACAAAAATTGGTGTGAAGATACCTTGCATATAGTCTATAACTATACCTCCAAGTTTGAGCCAAAACTCTTGTTTGATTGTTGTGCTAGACCACATCAAGTCGTTGCTCGAAATCATATAATCTTGGACAAAATTCAAGTATTGTCGGACACCAGTTAGTAATCCTACAACAAATACTTTAAAGACTAACCACCAACACCATCTGTTAGGGCTGTTCATTAGCTATCAGCAGAACCATAGTTTATTTCTTTCCATCACCTTTATGGATAGTTATGATCGGAAATATGCGAGTATGTAATTACCTCTATTCTCGGACACATTGTTTCTGTGCTGTCTCAGTCTGATTGAATCTTGGCTCCAGCTATTTCTGGTGGTACAAAAAGGTAGTTCATTGCTTACATGCTATTTAAAGTGGTTTAAGTCAATGAAAAGTAAAAAAAATTCACCAGAAATAGCTGAGCCAAGATTCAATCAGACAGCACAGAAACAATGTGTCAGAGAATAGAGGTAATTACATACTCGCATATTTCCGATCATAACTATCCATGAAGGTGATGGAAAGAAATAAACTATGGCTCTACTGATAGCCAATGAACAGCTCTATCAGATGGTGGTAGTAGGAAGTGGCTAAATTATTTGGTGTAGGAATTAAGGATTGGTTATTATCCGAGAAAAATGAGAATACTAATTTTCTTGTGGAAACTTTAATCCACTCTAGTTAGCTAACCATAAAAGCTTTTTAGTTCAAACTTGGAGGTTCAGATAGGCTATGTGTAAAGTATGTCCACAATAATTTTTGTACGATTTGGTATAACCGTGTGCAAGAACCAGCTGATAGCTCGTGTCCGAAAATACTGGTGGTAACATGCTCGTACATTTCCAATCACAGCTATACCTGCAAATGAGATAGAAAGAAACAAACTATGGCTCTGTTGATAGCTAATGAATAGCCCTAACAGATGGTGTTGGTGGTAAGTCTTTAAAGTATTTGATGTAGGATTACTGACCGGTGTCCGACTATACTTGAATTTTGTCCAAGAATACATGATTTCGAGCAACGACTTTGATGTGGTCAATCTCAACAAGAGTTTTGGCTCAAACTTGGAGGTATATACAGTTAGGTTATATGCAAGGTATACCCACACCAATTTTCGTATGATTCCGTCCAGCAGTTTACGAGAACGAGCGTCCAAGTATACATGGTGTCCGAGAATAGATAATTTACTCTAATTCCATGCATCTGTTGGTGAACTTTATAGAACAAAACATTTGTATAACCATACTTGTTGGATTCATCACAAATTTTAATACCAACAGTGATACACTCTGATTGTTACTAAGAAAGCTGCTGCATTAAAGCCAGACAAAGTGTTTTGTGCGGTAAATTTAAGGTGAAGGAGATGCGTTGCCAGTTTGTCTTATTGCATTCCTAGCTATGCATGGTGTATAAGAGTTGTATATAATTCCTAACAGGCCTAATATAATTGTGTACACGCATTACACTTTAAGGTCCATCTGTTATATATGAGTGTAAAAAGCCTAATATAATTTTGTTCATGAAAAAGCTATATGTCATGTCTTAACATTATCTGAACATGTTTGCAGTACACTTTATATGCAAAACACAGTATATAGTAGTTTTGGGCTCTTCCCTTAGTGGTTAGGATAGTCTTATTGTCACTGCAAGCTGCTAAGATAATTTAATAGCATTTATAAGGTTTAGTCTAGTCACATTAATCATTCATAATGTAATAACTAACTTTTTTATTCTGATATTGCTAATTGGCAATATATTTTTATCCCCTTCACTTTTGTGTAGTCACTTGGATCATAAGTTGATCAATACTCAATAGGGAGTTATCAGATAACTTGAGATCTAGAATCCGCTGTGCTACAGGAGGAGAATGACTGAGGAAAGCATGTAAGTTTGAATAATGGACAGTGTGCACAGCTATCTAACTGCTGTTCATGAGTAAGCCAATAATGCAGCAAGGTTGATGGTGCTATTATTGAGCCACTGAAAATCTAACCGGCCAAAAATTTGTTGAACTTGCCATAACAGACAATCTAGTTAACGGTTTTAAAACTGAGTCATGTGTGTGGACAGCATGGCCATTTATTTGTTGTTAAAATCCTTCAAATGCTGCCTATGCTTGTGTGTACAAAAATGCAGCACTAAGGGACATGCCTCTCTCGTGCCACCTTACACATGCACAGCAATGCTTTAAGCAATGAAGAAATAATCACCTTGCAATTGTGGTAATCAATCAGCAATACTCTGCATGACCCAATACATTGAGTCATCTCCTCAGACGATGTTGAAGGGGGCACAACACACATGCAACACCTGGAATGACATAACAGGTTCGATCAGAAATTCCCTTCAGCTATATATGGCTTCATAGTAAGTGTACATAGATAAGGTGGTGTTAAGCCTTACAAATGGTAGAAACTTGCATTGCAAGAACAGACCGTAACTACTGGCATCATTGATATAAATATATATACAGTAACAGCCATAGCTGATAAAGCATGTCACTTTAGAAGAAGGGATACTGCTCCTAAGAGAGGGAAGAACCATCATTGCATGGGATGTATATTAAAACACACAATTACAATACCTTGGACACACGCATGTGACTACAAAAGGCACAGTACAAACACGGCAAGGAAAAGTACTAATATTGTCAAACATCATACAGCACAGTATACTGTACATTAGGGACCATGGAGGTTAGCACCTTTTCAAAAAAAATATTGACCAGAAATCAGTCTCACAATAGCTTCATGGCGCCTTGGCAGTATTGGTTAAGGAGAAAAAGAATCAAGCTAAATGCTACGGAATTTAAAAAAAAGATTATTCAGTGGAATTTTCTGCTGACTGACTGACTGACTGCCTGACTAATTCCTTCAGACAAGTGTAACTCCAACAGCTAAGGCTACAGGTTTCAGTGATTTTTTTCATTCTTCAGCCCAACAGGTGCTTTTTGGATGTGCATCATGGACTTACCTTTGTCCTCCTTTGTGTCCCATTTCTTTTTGCTGACAGTTCAAGGTGTCCATTCGCAGTAGCTCAATGGTGGCTTCCCTGTGTTTGTAAATGGGGATTGTCCGTATTTTCCATAAAAAATTTCCAGGTGTCTGAATTGACCAGTGTTGCCATGTTGTGAATAAAGTTCATAGATTTATGAACTTTTTGTCTTGTTTATGAACCTGAAATAATCTATGAATTTTTTATGAACTTTTAGGAATCTTAGGCTGTGACTTTTTTTTTTGCTCTTCAGTGCCCTACTAATCCAGAGATCCACCTATTTATAATGTGTGGGCTTGGCACATGCTGGTTTTTGGAGGGTGACCATTGGACCAGATTTATGAACTTTTTATGAAAAAAATTATTTTAAATTTTTTCACATGATCATTTGGAGCAATCATCTGGCAACAATGGAATTGATTGCAGAGGCGCTTCCCCTAAGAAATGTATTGCAGAAGTAGTTGTGTGAGAAAAAAAAAGATGGATATAGGAATTGAAAATGGCTTATCTTTTGTTTCTGTCCCTTGCAATTGCCACATGCTGTAATGGAAGAACATATATTGCTACCACATGGTTTTGTATTTGCATCAAACAAAATTTGGTTTTGCCTCCAAACCTGTCATATTTGGCTATCCAGCTTCCAGCCCTAATAGTGGATCAAGAGTAAGTATAGTACCTTCCAAAGAATTACTTGCAGATTCATGCAAACACAAGCTGTGCTATATAGTGTGCTGGCCTTCCAGTTGGAGGAAGTTATAGTTTTGGAGAATCAATTCTGCACCATTTTCTAACAAATTTCAGAGTGTTTAATGAATTAGTCTGTTACTATAACAAATAACCAAACCCAACCCCATCCAACCTGTTCGACTGTTGCATTGGTATCTATCATTGACTCTGCAATTGCTTGCAAATCCTATTAGTTTCCTCATTTAGGCCAACCTTATCCTGTAAAAATGTTGAAAATGTGTTCTGTAGAAAAAAATATACAAAGTTACAATGGGACCTGTGTTTGCCCAACTACGTAGATCACCAATTATCAAGTTTTTAGTTTCTGAATGAAATACATAATTGCCATACTCTTATGTATAGCTTCCAGTAGTACCCGAGGATATCAGTGTCAACAGCAACTTCAATTTCATGTTTCAGGCACAATGGACAGTCATTGTGTCAGCATTTCCAGTACTCTGATGCACAGCCTGGCTATGTCATCTCTATAATCAAAGAATTAATGTTTCTTTTCATTTACAAGACAAAAAGTCTGATGTTTGTAAGCTCCATTCAGCTGAGTAGCTACTTGTTCATAAAGTCCGAGATGCTCATGGATGGTATAATGTGCTCATTTCTGTCAACACAGATTTTTCATATTTTCGGTACATTGGATATGCACATGCAGCTTGGTATAATAAGGCTCAAACTCCCATCAATAACGTACGTCACTCACTTCCCGTGTTCAAGAATAGCTGATCGTGTTTTCTGGACTTTATGAGTAAAAAAATATTGATGTTAGGAATGCTGTCCATTTGTGATTAAAGTATCAATGTACAAAGTATGTGTTCATCTCCTCTTCCCTCTGCACTATAGTAATAAGCCTTAAAAACAAGGCTTAATGTTCAGCTTTTGCCAGTCAAATGTCCTTTTAATTAATGCCTCTGCTGCATTGAATCCACCAAGTGGCATTTGAATTATAAACCTGGCTAACCTCCTCTGCTTTAATAACATCACCCTCATTGTAGCCAACCCTAATGACACAGATTGCACTGATATACATGTAATAACTTTCAAATGGCTCGTGTTGATTGAGTCATTTAATTTGTGAATATATACTTACTTATGTAGATCCTGGAAGTGAATTTAGCTTACATCTTGATCCTCCAAGTTTATCATGCTATCTGTTCACTTGCCTTGGTCTTCACGTATGTCATGCATCATCATCATTGCTTTGTAAACTACAGCACATTAATATAAATTGTGCATTTTCATGATCCGCTGTAGATTTATACCCTCTTGTTATGACTCCTCTGGGTATAGTTCCCTATGCATATACTGCTTGTTGACCATAAATTCTGGCCCAATACCTACTGCTTCTGTGGACTGCATGAATTAATATGGGAGCCCTCCCCATATAATTATTAACTCTTAATGAACTCCTTGACAAATGAATGTGCATCTTGTGTATTCAAAGAAAATTGGCAGTTTCTGTATCGATTAAAAGTAAGGATAAGCATTCAACCCACTTATAATTGATATTAGCTATAAAACTTTACTTTGGCAGCTACAACAGCTAGTTTTTTCACCTATCAGGTGAGTGTGCCTAGAGTGATATATAACAATTATACCACAACTGTATCAGGTTTTGCTGATAAGTACACCCTTAGTCCTGTGGCCCTCATGCTTCAGGTGTATATATCAGCAAAATCCCTCTCAGCCTTGATGTAACTATTAAATAAAGATAGTAACATCACACATGCAGTAAATTTCATCAATTACTACGTAGCTATACCATAATGTTTATCTGTCAATCACTGGTTTTGCAACCAGAGGGTACAAAGCATTGGTTACATTAAGGTGTCATGTCACAACAAAAGAAGTAAGCATCATTAATTTCAAATTGGAAACAAGCATCTTACTTTTCGATTGCAAGTATACACAAATTTGTTCATGCACTACATGTTACACACTATTACTATTCCCTGCATAAATTATCGATCATAACAATAAGCCACTAGCTTTTTTCACAATTCACACTACAATAAAGTTTAGATCACTATGATATAATATTTCAGTGCAATCAAGTACAAACACAGATTGGCATATGTTATGAGGGACAACGTATAAATTTAATTGTATAGCATGATATTACAAACTACATAGCAGTATGGTGGCTACACAATAAGTTAAGCAGTCAGTTCCAAAGTGGCAAAAGATCTGTGCCTTCTTGTGTAAAAACTTCTTGTGATAATGAGTGAGCTGTGTAGTGCCCAGCTGAATCAATGAATAGCTTTCTATGGCAAAATATTTTCTTTATGGTGTCATTGAAGTGCTCTACATCATCATATCCAAGTACCTTTCTGTCTACATCACATGTACGTATAGCATACAGCGTTATCAGTCTGGGAGAGTTCCTCACAAGAGATGTTATACCTTCAACTGTTACAGAAGCTACCCTCATAACTACATGTACCAGTCCACCATGAGCTGAAACTGAGGTCATAAAATTATCTGGAACATCAGTATTTGGTGATCCAATGTACAACTGTTGTAGATTGCAGTTATGGGCTAACTTATCCAATACTGGATTGAGAAAGTAACAATTGAACCTAACACATTCAAGTTCCTTACAACTATTGATTGCATCCTGTACAACAGTAGGCAATTCCAAGAAAACAGATAAATTACAATATTTAAGTGATAGAAAATTAGATAACAACAGCATATCCTCAATAGTGAAATTCCAACAAGAACAATACCAAGAACACTGAATTCCTCTTTTAGTCCAACATTTCTGATACAAACATATCAACTTTTTCTTGTTTGCAGCTCCTGATTTGAAAAGACAATACTCCACTGCTAAGTGGGTCAGCTTCATATCGCCGCATATTTCCCAGAATAAGATATGATCCTCCACTTTTGAAACATGTATACCAAGTAAGTTTAGTCCTTGTAGGTTTGGACAGTGACTAGCAATAGCCTGCAGACCTCGTAGACTTTGCAAACAAACACTGCCCTCTACATTGAGTCTCTGAAGATTAGGATAAGCAACAGCTAGTTGTTCCAAGTGACCAGAATGAAATGATTGGGAATCTGCATGGGATTTCAAAATGAGTGGTACACACAAGGTTATTAAATTTGGTAATACATGCTAACGTATTAAGCTTTGTTATGATCACTATTACACTGTACCATATACACTGTCCTTCCACCACAATGACAATCAGTCATCACTGCATGCTAAATCATCATTCAATCCCAATATACCAAAGTCACTGAGTTTAACACATGGAATGGTCACTTGATCAGATCTTTCAAACTGTAGTTGGAAATATGGAAGTGTAGAGGAAAAGTTTAAGGGTACTTTACCAGATCCATCATAGAGTCTAAAGTTAGCAATGGTACCAGTAGGAATAGCGGTCAATGAAGATGAGCAATTAACATAGTCAACCACACAGCAACGACTAGAAAAGAATGGCACCACAACATTAAGCCTCGGAGGCTTAAATCCTGCTTCTTTCCAAAACTGGAAACTTACAAGGTGTTGATCAGATTTTACATGGACAGACAGTTCTCTCAAGTGTGAAGTAATGTAAAGTAATTGTTTAATGTAGCTATCAGTATCCACTGTAAGTTCTAGTGCTTGGAGACACCCCATATGATGCATTGCCATTCTTAGTTGTCCAAAATCTAATTTGGTTGATGGTAAACTAAGATGCTGAATGTTACTCAATATCTTCACCAGTACTGATGACACTCTACAGTTAGGACAGGATAGTATTTTGATGTGTTGTCCACACACCGTCAACACTTCCTTCACACAACATTCCTCACGACTGTCATAACAAGGCCACACAAACTCCTTCCACAGTGATGGTGTTCCTTCAATTGTACACCTCAACAAGTTTGAAACATATCTCAATTTTACTCTGTCACGTAGTGAAGATAAAAATGAGATGATATAAACTAACAACTTCGTAAGAAGTGTTAACAGGTTGACAAAAGATAACTCTTCATGACCTTGATCCATCAATTTGATGGTCTGAGTTTATAGAGGCTGCAGAAAGGTCACCAATGTCATATAATCTATTCACTACATATTTAAGCTATCATATTGTCAGGCTAAAACTAACTTACTGACCTGGGATATGCATGTATAAGGAAAAATTAGGGATCAAAGAAATGAATCAATGAATGTTTCCTAGTGGACATTTAATCCCTATATCCATGGATTAGGGATTAAATGTTTATAGTATATCTTCAGGTGCAGGTGACTTCCTTTGTTCACAACTTCTTATTTCTTTGATCCCTAATCAAACAAATTCCTTGTACTTGTTTTACTTTTCCATGAATGCATTCTGCATTAGAAGAAAAAAATGGAGCCAGGTTTATTGTTTCACCTGAATGTGTTCCCCAACTATCAATTACTGAAAACAGCTAATATGCTTTGTTTTCAGCCCATTACACAACATTACAAATGGAGAACACCACAAGAAGGACCTCTACAACAGAAAACTCAGATAATTCCTATATACTACAAATATAGGGAAGCCATCACACAGCATTACTGCCAATTGACGCTTTGCACTGTCAAATAAATGGGGGAAAAGGAGGACGCATGCATTGCACGTACCCATAGCCTTAGCCATTATTGAAGGCATCAGTCAGGCAGTCAGTAGAAAATTCCACTGAATAATTTTAAAAAAATTTTATAGCAACCTACTGGTAACCAATACTGCCCATGAAAGGTATTATGAGGCTGGTTTCTAGTCAATATTTTTTTGTGAAAAAGTGCAAACTTCAATAATCCATGATATAGAGTACCATATGATATAACTCCTACTGTAGCTGTAGATACAAATAAGAAGACCAATCAGGAACAAAAAGCACACATCATGCTGGCCTACATGTGCACAATTGAACGATGTGGATGTAACATAAGAAAAATCCATATCTACAAGATCAAAAGGTAATTGTAAATTATTTTTCAGATGGAAGTACTGATGAGCCTGTACATCCAAAATGGTAACCAATAGACTACAGATAAGCTTCTTTCATATGAAATTTTCGAACTCACTTGCATGCATTAATGATAAACAAGAAGTCGATGTTTAAGTAGTTGAATCCAGGCTGTGTGGCTTCTCCACTTGGTCTGGAATTTTGTTCTGCATTCAGCATAAAGTTTTCAACTGCTTCTCACATGCAGGCTTTCTGTAACCTCTTTACAGGTCTATAGAGGGAGAAGTTATGATGCATAGGTAGTGGTTGAATGCAGAGGAAATCCTGGATCCCAGCCTAGATCACAAGCTGTCAGTGCAATACTACCTGCTAGTCTGGGATTCAGACCTTATAATTATATAGTTTTAGTTTAGAGTTACTGACTGCTTTCTGCAATCTTACAGGTCCCTATATAGTTACTAATAAATAATGGTCATCAATAAGTGGGTGTGGCTCCACATATACTACAAACAAGCACAAACATTTCTTACTATTCAAGGGATCACACACAATTCAAATCTGGTTCAAACAGTCTTGTTCTTCACTTATCCTGGAATGCACTTGTACGATTAGGGGACATTTAACATTTTATCACATAATTCCATATAAAAGTGGATGGGACCCACTTGACCCCCAGACAAAATGTGATCAGATATAAACCTCTATAGTCTGGTGCTGGCTCCCCTTCCCCCTTTTGCATAGAGAGTAACCACTTGCCTATGGGTATACACCATATTTGTGATAAATATGCATCAGGTGACTCCCTTGCATGGTGATAAAGTGATTACAACTTCTTCAGTGCTTTTGGTAAGAAACCGTGGAACCCTTCCACTGATCTACACATACTGCATAGAGGGAAACTTTGGCGGCAGAAAACTTTGACAATTTGCTACAAGTTTAACCTGCCAATTACTTGTTGCACCTCAGATTAGATAGCTAAACATTGAGCTTGAATTCACCAAAGTTTATTTTGTCAAATGTAATTTAGCTTGCTATTTGCCAAAGTTTACCCCGCCAAAGTTTCCCTGTATACGGAATATTATACTTACAGCTTGTGCTAATTAACTCAACAAAAATAACAGTGATACAACCGCATTATAGCTAGCTAGCCAAAAAAACATCTGAAAAAAACATTTTAAAACAATATAGCTCAGGAGAACATGTACACAGCAATTAGAATCACTTAAGTATATAGCGGTGATTAGTTCCAAAGTGGCATAAGGTCCGTGTCTTGTTTTGTCAACACATTCTCTATTTCTGTATTCTGTGCACGTATCATTGAATAGCAACCAATTCTAAACAATTTTCTATGCCAAAACATTCTCTTTAAAGTGGCATTAATTTCCAGTGTATCTAACATATCAGGGCTACTATCTTTAACATCATAGAGGCTTAGAATTACAAACAATGTTATCAATTTGGGAGAGTTCCTCACAAGAGATATCATACCTTCAAATGTCAAAGATCGTACACTCACAACTACATGTACCAGTCCACCATGAGCTGAAACTGAAGTCATAAAGTCATCAGGAACATCAGTGGCTGGTGAATAAATGTATAACTGCTGTAGATTGTGATTATGCACTAATCCCAGTGAAACTTTAATAAAATCTAAATCAAATGAGACACTTTTGAGTTCCTTGCAGTCATTAATCACATCCTGCACAATAGTGGGCACAATGCAAGGTTCATTGGCACGTAATTTGCAATAGTCCAATGATGGAAAACATGGTACTGTATGTTCATTAGCCACACAAGAATCACAACTATTATGGACATAGTGAAACTCAATTCCTCTGACAGTCAAACACTTCTTATAAAAACAAACCAACTTTTCTTTGTTTGCAGTTTGTGATCTCAAAATGCAAAACTGTACTGCTAAGTGGGTCAACTTCATATCACTCAATATTTCCCACAATAGGATATGATTTTCCACTTGTGAAACATGTATACCAAGTAAGTTTATTCCTTGTAGGTTGTGACAGTGACTGGCAATAGCCTGCAGACCTTGTAGGCTTTCCAAACAATGATGACAGTTTCGCAAATTGAGTCTCTGAAGATAAGGGCAAGTAAGAGCTAGTTGCTTCAGATTATCAGAATGAAATGAATGCCGCTCAGCAATATCAAAATGAGTAACACAACCAAAATTGTTTAATCTGATATGATTGGAAGTCTTCCACTTGCTCGCAATATTTTCATATTCATGACGTACCAAACACATTGTCCGTCCACCATACTGACAATCGGTCATCACTGCTAAATCATCGCTTGATCCCAATATACTAAACTCACTGAGTTCTACACATGAAATGGTCTTTTGATCAGATCCTTCAAACTGTAGTTGAAAATATGGAAAAGTAGGAGAAAAATTAAGGGGTATTTTACGAGATCTTCTGTGTATATAGACTCTGAACTTAGCAGCCATGCCAGTAGGAATAGGAGTGGACCATTGAAGCTGGACAGCATTGTTAACAACTATATTACTACAGTCAACAATAAATGATTCAATCACATCAAGATTTCGTGGCCTTAAGTCTGCTTCTGCCCAATATTGTAAGATTTTTATAACGTGCTGACTGATTTTCACATGTATTGAAAGTTGGCTTAAGTTCCAAGCAGTCAAAAACAATTCTTTTATGTCACTATCACAATCAACTTCAACTTCTAGTGTTTGCAGACATCCCATATGTATTGTGTTTCTTAGTTGTTCACGATCTAACTTAGTTGATGGTAGACTAAGATGTTGTACATTACTACAATACTGCAGCATCTCTACCAGTGTTGATGGTACTCTACAGTTAGGGAAGGACAATATTTTGATATGTTGTCCACACACCTTCAACACCTCCTTCACACTGCATTCCTCACGACTGTCATAATAAGACCACACAAACTCCTTCCACAGTGATGGTGTTCCTTCAATTACACACCTCAACCATCTTGAAACATATCTCAGTTTTACCCTGTCACGTAAAGATAAAAATGAAACAATATAAACTAACAATTCTGTAGGAAGTTTAAACAGGTTGACGAGAGATTCCTTGTGAGAATTGTCTTGATCTTGATCCATCAATTATTTGTTGATCTCAACTAAAAGTTGTGAACGATTTGCTCCTGAACAATGTCAAGCCAAATTTATAGCTATAAATTTAACAAGTTGGTATGAAAAATAGTCGTGGTTTAATATTAATATTTAAAATGCATTGAAAGATTTCTTTTTCACCTCAGTGGTAGTCAAAAGTAGATTTCTGAAATTGTAATATGTTACACTTATAACATCGAATGTATTAAGGAATAAATATGAGGGGGTCTAAGATCCTCTGCTATCAGGGATTATATTTATTAGTATATTAAAAAATGAAGAAGAAATCTAAAGCAATGAACAAGATTATATGAATGATGGTATTGCAACATAGCTCTGTGGGAAAATCCCTAAATTGGAATGTCATAACAATTACTTTGTTCAATGTCAAAGTAGGGACTTTCCCACAGAGCTGCTGTAATACCATCATTGCTTCACTAGTTTCTATCGCTTAGATTCTTACTTCATTTTTTATCAATTAATATTTTTATTTTTTGCTATAGCTAGCTGCAATAGTATGATATGCACATGTGACTATAAGAACATTTGTAACAACCCGGGCGGACGCTAACACAGTGGCTGTCAAGAGCTGCTTTTGGTCACTACGCAACAGGCGGCAACATCATCACGTGATTCAAAACAATGCATACAGTTCTAAATAGAAAGCATAGTTCTAATTAAGGTGCTCCTTTGTCCTAAGATACAATAAATAAAATATGAGTCAATGCAATTAAGGTGAGTTATTTGGGGCACATTATGCTGAATTAGAGTGACTGCTTTATTAGAGTATCTCACAAGTGGGCCCCAGCCAACTGGACATTTAAGAGTTGTAGCATGCCTCCATGCTACCAATAAGAGGTATGTATTTAATGATCAATCACTATAAATACAATAGATCATTAAGGGGCATGTCACTCAATCATTATTGGTCCACCTAGATCATAAAAGATCCTATCATGCAGGCACAGTGTCTACCAACTGTCTAGTGGTAATACTGTAGAGAAATGCTGCTTAATTATAGTTGTAATTTAATTGTGTATGTGTGCATGTGATATCATGTGATCATGCCATGTACCATAGTTTGGTTGTTTGTAACGAGATTGGTCGAGTTGCTGTAGTCAAATTAAAACATCTGGCACCCAACGTGGGGCCAGACAACAATCCTAAGGTTGAGGAAGATGATATTCGACAAGTATAGGCAAGAAGATGCACAAATCAAGAACTCCTTGGTGCTGGGTGATAATAAGCACCACCGAAGGTAATAACATATGATGAGTCTGCTAAGTCAGATGCCGATGCCAAACTATATTCCCAAGCTTTTTGATGTATTGTCAAGGTTTCATTGTCACGAAATTGTTCTTGTAGGTGATATAGAGAAAGCTTTACTCGTGACTGAGGATGACAGAGAGACTTTGATTCTTGTGGTTGCAAAACCCATTTGAGGTTAATTCTGAAATTGACAAGTTGGTTTTTGGTCTACAACCTTTACCTGCAATTCTCGGTGCTGTAATTTCGAATCATTTGTTGAAGTATATAAGTCTGATGATCCCAACATGGTGAAGATTTTCTATATGTAAATGACTTGGTGTGGTGAGACTAGCATTGAAGGAGCTTTCAAGGTTTATTGTACATCAAAGAGAATGATGTCAGAAGATGGTTTTAACCTTAAGAAGTGGGTTTCCAACTCTCCAGAGCTGTCACGAGGAATCAGAATTGCTGAGTCTGTATTGGATGGTGATCCAATAGTTGCAGAGTCCCAATCTCAAGTAGCCAAAAAGGAAGAATCTTTGCCAAGACAACAATGGGTTCTTTTCTAGATCAAGTTATATGAAGGTACTTGGTATCAATTGGGACAATCGATCTGACAACTTCCTGTTTGACTTTACTAAATTAACTGAGTATGCTTGACAGTAAAGGTCTGTATTGAAATTCACTGTGAAAATGTATGATTCCTTGGGACTACTGAGTGATTTGCTTGAAATTCTTATTCCAGGTGTTGCGTTCAAACCAGCAAAAGCGGGATGAACCTTTACAGGGAAAGATCCTCAATGTTTGGAACAATGCAGCTTCTGAGTTCACCTCCATTATGTCTGTGAAGATTCCCAGGTGTAATCTTTTGATGAATTCTAGTCTGATTGATGTTCAGGTACATGGATTTTGTGACGCGTCCCTTTAAACATACACTGTGCTAGTTTATGTTTGATCAGTTTATCAAAATGGTCATGCTTAAGTTAGAAATGTTGCTTCGAAAACTAGAGTTTCCCCCAATGAAAAAATCCACAACCATTCCTAATTCTCAAACTCCATACTCCACCACTGTGATGTATTGGATTAGGCATACAAAACGCTAGAAGCAGTACATTAGCCATTGTATACAAGAAATTCATCAGTTGACAAACAAGGATTCATGGAGATACTGCCCAGGATTATTGAATCCAGCCAATATACCTTCTCAGGGGGCTGAGTGGAGTAGGTCTTGCTGAGAGTAGTGGATCAGGTCCCAAGTTTTTGAAATTAAATGAGAAGGAATGGCCACTGTCTGCTGATTGTGAATTAAATGATGACATCAAGTCAGAACTAATGAAGCAGTCTACTGAAACATCACATGTCATACTTGAGAGGGTACGTCAGATACAGAATGTATACAAGATACTTGATTGTACACAGTTCAGCAGTTTTAATTCATCATTGTGAACAACGGCTTATGTTTTATGATTTATTAAGGCTTGTAGGAAGGGTACAACCAATGACAGTACAATTAACTTAAGTGCAAAACTTAATCATGCAGAAACATGTTGGATTGGGTGGGACAAACAATTCATCACTGCCACTAAGTAGTAAGCAGCTCATCCTACTCCCTCACAATCACCCATTTGTTACCCTCCTTGTTTGTCACTTTTATGAAGCTGTGAAACATGGTGGAGTGAATGACACTTTCTTTAACTGTCCTGAGATGAATTATATGAGGTAGAAAGACTGTGAAATGTATAATACGTCAATGTGTGATTTGTTAGAAGTTTGAAGGTTTTCCTTACTCATATAAAGCCTCACCTGATTTGCCTTGTTCTATTATTTTTATTATTAACACTTTACAGTGACCAGCACTGAAGGTCTGACAGCAACATGTGCTGCAGCCTTAGGATTACCTAACCTAATTTCAAGGATTTGAACTTCACGACTTATAGCTGAAAAGGTGTAACAGAAAAGGGGCCAAAGTAAGGAAAAAAAAATCCTCCAACCCAGGATTTGAACTGCAGGTCACCCAATGCCAATGTCTAGTCGGGGCCACACTCAGTCTTCCTCCAGGAGGGATGGATTTTCTTCCTTAAACCTACAGTATTTATTATTGTTAACACTTTACAGTGACCAGCACTGAAGGTCTGACAGCAGAGCAACATGTGCTGCAGCCTTAGGCTTACCTTCAAGGACTTCGACTTAACGACTATTAACTGAAAAGATGTGACTGCGTGTCTAATGATCCACCATTTGCACACACAGGCATTGATTTTGCTGGACCTCTATATGTACGAATTCAAGGACGTTAAGAAAGTGAACATAAGGCTTACATATGCCTTTTCACATGCGCCTCTACAATGGCTGTTCATCTTGAACTTGTGCGATCTTTGAATGTTGATCAGTTCTTGTTAGCTTTTCATCGTTACTTTTGTACAGCATGGCAATTTTTGCATGTATTTCACTTCTTTTTGTATTTTAAATACACCAATAATTTGGCCTTGAGGTTTATTTTTGCACAATCATTGACTGCACATACTGACATGAAGTCAACCAAAAAGGGTTTACAAATGCATGGGCAAATTGAATGGTATAATGCTAGACAGTTGGCACAGCAATAGATTCAATTTATACAGCAGCAATACAGCAAAAAATTACAGGTGCTTAATTAATCAACCTTAACTCACAACCAAAACAAGCTATGACTTGGCTCAATCTGTTCACCATAAACTGGTAAATACACATAAAGGTACAGTGATTAGCCTGTACTGTTCTGAAGAAGGAGGTCATTCCAACAAAGAAATGACAGTATTGACAACAGTAAATTTGACCCATACAAAAACAGCATATCCATTGTAAATTGTTATGTAGCACATGCATTTTATTTCCATACATTAGCAAAGAATTTTGCAAAAACAAACAGTTTTCATTCAGCCGGTTACAAGTATCATATCTACAGAGCAATCAGGATTTGTTATAAAAAGAACAAGATTTTATGGTTAGTAAGTGGTTAAAGTAAAACCCAAACATTACTGCCATGATCAAGCATGCAAGATGGGATGACACTTAGCTTTTATAATAAGCGTGCCTGAGTAGACGAGACTAGGCATATCAGCTGTGCTGTCTGTCCACTATTAAAAACAATAACCAATAATGATAATCAAACCCAGGGCCTAATCTATGTCTGGTCATAGTAGTCTGGTGACTCTAGCATACAAAACTTGTGCAGCTGGAATTTCACTGTCTTGTAGATAATTATATTCAGAGTTAAGGTCGAACCCTAGAATCCTCAATAATGCCCACAACATCCATCTTGGAATATCCTGAGAAATGCCTGTTACAGCCTGAATGCCAGAGTCCCTACTAACTACATGCAGAGTGACAGTGGATGGATAAGACCTGGTTTCTGGGTGGTTTCCAGAAACTGGTGAAATAGTCTCGCGTAGCCAGACCCTATTTCTCCACATGGCGCTTATCGATTGGAAATTATAAGTGCCTGCTCCGAAAGGATCTGGGGACTCTACAATAGAAAAGTTCTGCAGGCAAATCACCTCTGGGTAGATGAGCGTTGATTGGCCTTAAACCACTTTCAGAAGAGGTGTGGATGACCACAGTTGGCTTCATCCTCAGTTATAGGCAAGGCTTCCGAAGGCTTCAGCTTGTTCAAACTCCAAAACCAAGGTAAGAAAGCTATAAAATCTGCTTTAAATGAGTGTAATTATGTCTGAGGTTTGAGCTGATCAGTCCAGCTCGCCTCCAACAGCTCGCAGAGAAAACGGAAGATGTAGCTGGTGTAAGACAATGTGAAAGTATGCCACGAGTCCACTAGCTATCTGGAGCATTGATTGGCCTTAAACCACTTTCAGAAGAGGTGTGGATGACCACAGTTGGCTTCATCTTCAGCTATAGGCAAGGCTTCAGACTGTTCAAACTCTACAACCAAGGTAAAAGTTATTAAGTTTGCTTGCAATGAGCAGAACTTTTCTACTGTAGAGTCCCCAGACCCTTTCGGAGCAGGCGCTTATAATTTCCAATCGATAAGCGCCATGCGAAGAAATAGGGCCTGGCTACGCAAAACTACTGGTGAAACAGATCGAGTTACCCTAATAGAACAGTCACTCTAATAGAGCAGTCACCTTAATGCAAAATGATAATAGGGGGTCTAATTTTAATGCTTCCCAAGGATCATTCCCCAGGACCCTGTAGATTTTAACTCACTGAATACATCATCCCTTGCATTCTAAGGCATGCCTTCCTTCTACATAATCATGGCTGTGTATTTAGGCCCTGGAATTACATAAGCCTGGATTGAAAACCATGTTATCAAAAGATGTTTTGCTACTTATAAATGTAAATTATGTGTAAACAAGGCTGAAAGATCCAAACACTACTGGAAAAGTATTATCCATGAAATCCCAATGAAAAAAGTACCTGC
This sequence comes from Dysidea avara, assembly GCF_963678975.1. Lineage (NCBI taxonomy): Eukaryota > Metazoa > Porifera > Demospongiae > Dictyoceratida > Dysideidae > Dysidea > Dysidea avara. The sequence continues at coordinate 25,889,604 of NC_089281.1, read as the reverse complement.
TCTACTTTGAAAAGTCAGGCCCAATGGTCTGGGGAATGATCCTTGGGAAGCATTAAAATTAGACTCATTATCATTTTGCATTAGGGTTAGGGTGACTGCTCTATTAAGGTGACTGCTCTATTAGAGTGACTGTTCTATTAAGGTATCTTATTTTGTTTTACCAGTTTCTGGAAACCACTCAGAAACCATCCTTAAGCAGGCCTTATCCATCCACTGTCACCCTGCATGTAGTAGGTCCTGACTGTAGCCCTTCATTTCCCTGTCCCTAGCATCCACTTTCACTGTTTCCGTCCCCTGTTCCCGTCCGGGTTTTACCCCTCTTGGTCCCCATGGTTTTACCCCATTCCTATGATTTTTAGCCGAGTTGCAAAGCACTCTAATACAGCAGTCACTGCTACTTCGGCCATCAAGGTTGTGAGAAAATCTGTGCTCTGCAATTACAAATGAAGACTGTTCTGCAGCAAAGGAATTCCATTTCCACCCATTTCTCCATTTCTTGTTTCCTGTTTCTCCGTTCCTGGTTTTACCACGGCTAGGTCATAGATGGTCTTGCATAGCCAGACCACTTTTTTTTTCTTTTGTATGGATGTCAAGTTTTTTCCCCAACGCTCACACAAAAAAGAAAACGGTCTGGCTACGTCGAAGAGGGAGTAGTCTCGTGCCCAGACCCTTTTCCTCGGGGGGTGGCGCTTATAGATTAGCGCTTATAATCTCTAATCGATAAGCGCCACCCCCGAGGGAAGTCTAGGCACGAAACTACAATTGTAATTACAGACACCTCAACTCTCACGCATTACGTGTGAGACACACTCATTTGATTGTTGTCTCACGCATGGTTCTCCATCTCACACATTGCAATTCCTGGAAAATTAAGCTCTTATGTAAGTTAATTTCACTTCACACCTCTTGGAAAAGTACTAAACAGTGCTCTAATGGCTAAAAATGGAGAAGTATAACTGAAAATAGCCAAAGAAAGTTGCGAATTTTGCAATTTTTACAGGAATTCTTCTACTAAGACGAGACCTCACGCATAAGTAAGCAAATCTCACTCATTTTAACCTCAGGTCTCACTCCTAGTGCACTTTACAGGTTGAGGTCTCTGTAATTGTAATTTTTTAACAGGGGATCCACTCAGTAATTTTCAGTGGAGCCCAGTAAAGATTATACAATAAATACAAAACACAAACACTAAGCAATTGCGACAATAAATACACAAACACAATGTATGTACATGCTGTATTGTTCCTGGTAAGCTGGCTTACTTTGTACTTCTTGGGCGCCTTTCTGTTCTGCCTTTCCCCCAACGTTTCCTCGATTCCAAGCAAGCTTGATTCCAACACGCAACCCGACCGCAAATAAAAAATCTAACCACAAATTATAATCCCACAATTGATTATTGCTCGCCAGTTTCGACTAATATACATAGTACATGGTTGTCATGACGTGACCACATCAGGGGCGTAGGGAGGGGGGATTTCAGGGGGTTCAAGAACCCCCCCTGTAAAATTTTGACTTCTGCAAGCAGGATCCTAACACACCATTTAGTGTGGCAGGACAAAATGAGTGAGTAATATAGTGTAATGGCAATTGATAAAGCTTGCATTCATCTCTCAAGGAAGGATTTACAGAGGTAACATGAGCCTTAGGCCTCTTCAAAACTTGTTAAAAAGATCGATATACTCTAATAAAGCAGTCAGGTATATACTCTAATAGAGCAGTCAGGTTTATATTCTAATAGAGCAGTCAGGTATACTCTAATAGAACATGTATGTATAAATATATCCATGTCCATATGAAGTTTTTCAGACATTCTAACATTAAATGCAAAACTTAGCATGACCTTATACTGCTATAGCTTTGGTGTGCAGTGTTTAAAGATATAGAGCTCCAGTAATTTATCACTTGTGTTATGCAAAATGAATTCATGCTATGCATATTTGTATAGTTATATTGCTTTGATTGTACATTTGTATCAATGGATTCATGGCTCTTATACCACAGTGAGATAACTATCACTTGCAGATTACTATGTGTCTCTATGTGTTATGCTGTCTGTTTCCACTAGGTGGCTTTATCTAGTACTACCTTCATCGCGGGGCACTTATATGGATCACAATTAATGTACTTTTTGCATACAATATAGCAATTTGCTGAGTTTTGATTCATTAAAATATTGAAAGTCTCTCAGCGGCTGGGGGCTGCGCCCCCAGACCCCTGCTTCTGGTAACTCAATGCTGGTGCTGGAACCCCCCTTCAAAAAATCCTGGCTACGCCTCTGCACATGATGTGGCTGTGCGATCAGACCATTAATTTAGTGCAAGCCTTGCCTGTATGAAATGGTCACCTTTTGATTTGTATGCTGCACTGTAGCAATTCGGACTTGAGCACAGTAGAGACTGACATCCTTGCAATCTGATTTGGATGCTGTGGCTTGTTGGCCGTGGAGTTCTCATTTGTGTTTAAATGTTGTCAAATCCAGTTCAATGCTCATAGGAAGTTGACAGAAAATTGCAAATAAATCACTCACTGTTTCAGTTGGAGGTATCTTACTTTCTCAAGTAGATTCTGTTCGATACCTAGGAATTACAATTGACCCTGGACCTTACATATATCTAATATGGTCTCTAGAGTAAGATCTCGAATTGCCTCCATTCTTCACTATGGGTCACTACCACTAGCTGTACTCTGTGTAGCTACTTTATACTGCTTTTGTGATGTCTTTGCTTGATTATTGTGATGTTGTTTGTTTGGTGTCCTACTACTGCTAAATTGACCAGTATAACTGAAAGAGTGCATCCCAAGTTCATTAAGAAAATTCCAACATCTATTACCTCCAGATTATCCTTTACTTTAACTGACAGAGTGTTGACATTATCATATGTGCTATTCACAAGTTTTAAGTCCATATAGCCGGCTACACAATCATATTTGCAAGATATTGTTTGATGCTCTAAAGATGTAACTGGTCATGTTGGCTGTAATACCAATCGTCTCTTTATTCCCAATTTTGGGAAAAGGTCCTTTTTATTATTGTGGGTGTGTTCTATGGAACAATCTATACAATCAACTGTTATGGAGGCTACTTCTCTTTCTTCTTTCAAACAATTTTATTCAGTGGCATCAATACTAGCTAAGTATTATTTCTTTGTATTGGATTTGTGTGTGTGGCATGTATAATTATTTTTGGTGTTGTATCTATAGTTGCATTTGTGTTTTGTACTCTTCTTTTGCTCACAGGGCTCCACTGAAAATCAGTATTTGGTTACTGAATGGACCTTCTGTTTAAAAATTACAATTACAATGGTTTTGCGTAGTCTCACATGACCAGACCCTATTTCCTCTGGGGAAGTTTATAATTGAAAACTGATAAGTGCCACTCTGGGTCTGGCCAACACACAGTGTTGGGCAAGTTACTTTGTAAAAGTAACTAGTTACATATTACATATTACTTGCAACTGAACTATTTAGTTACAGTTACATATTACCCATAAAATAAAGTAACTGTAATAATATTACATATTATATTACTTTGTGTCCACAGCCTTAAGCTGTCACGTGTGAAACTACCACCTTATCACGTGACATGATTGCGCTGTTGGACAATATGCAAATTTTGCCGGTTATAAGTAAGAAGCTGGTGAATAAGCTTCATTCAGTAGGCCTCGTTACTTCGCTGTGGCTAGGCATTACTCAGAGGATAACTAACGAGATTAGTAACTTCGTTACTTGTAGTAATAATATTACGTAATATTAGACTCGTTACAATAACTATATTACTTAGGTAACGCGTTACATTTGTAAGTAAAGTAGCTTGCGTTATATTACCTGTTTTTATAGCGTATTTCGTTATATTACTTTGTTACCACAAAAGTAATAATATTACGTAACGCGTTACATAAGTAGCGCGTTACTCCCAACACTGCCAACACATGAGGCTAGGTTTTGTGGCCTTAGGTCTTCAAAATGGCTGGGGTGATTATCTTCAAATTTGGTATGCAGAACCCCCTACACAGCAAATACAGTTTTCTAGTTAAGTATCTTTTTCTCTTATATTTAGTGTAAATTGAGGTTCACTGGGCCTAGGGTGAGAATGACGAGCCCTATAATTTTAAGTGTGGTATTTAGAATAAATTTTCTTAAAATTTAGAAGTAATTTTCTTAAATTAAAAGGCAATCGTAAAAATTAATTAGAGTGCACAAGAAGCATTTTTGTCACTCTAAATTTAAGCCTACACCTTCTTAGATTAAACAACTTGTAGAAATTAGTACAGCACTCTTAAACTATAGGAATCTGAAGAATTCAATTAACCATACACATAATTATCATCATTATATTAATGTAATTGCTTTAGACCATCAAACACTTAAGTTATAACCAACTAACCTGTTATAGTTCTTCACTGTGACAGTGTTAGCAAAATGTATTGGTTTAAAACCTGATCAACAAGTGTAACAATACATTGTGGGATCAGTTCCACTCAAATTTATAAATAGATGCAAGTTGTTAATAGTTAACTTAAAATACTAAGAAATATATGTAAGATTAAAGTTACTTGTAATAAGAAGTATGTACATACTAGTAATTATGTAAATAAGTGCTTAAATGTACGTTGCTATTAGAAGTGAGCTTTACATTTTACTGAAATAAATTCTAATTTCTTAGAAAACAGTTTTTGCTGTGTACCTAGTGGGCACTTCTGTAACAAATTTGGTTCCAATCGGTTAAGGGATCATGCAGCTACATATGTGTGAAAATTACGTTTTCTTTATTCTTCCTGCCAATATACCCATTGTGTGGTGCACCGGCTTCTTGGGCTGCACGACACTATACCGTGTGTCTTCATATAGTTTCTCACCAGTCCCCATGCACTATTATTTTCCTGTCACACTGATGACTGAAATTTTGGCACTGGCCAGTGGTGACTGAATGCTACCAAAGAAAACTTAGTGGCTACATATAGTTAGTGATAGTATAGTAAGCTGCATTTTAAGTCATATGTGCCTAACAAAGAAAATCAAAAGTGCTTGTTTACAGTCCACTGCTGTTTTTGAAGTTTGGTGAATGCAACCCACGGCACTAATAGGTCACACAGCCTAATTAGCCACCAGTTGATTTATGTACCTTATAGCCTAAATATTTTTTTGAGGGGTAAGTATTTCAAGGTTGAGCAATGTTGCTAAAAATAAAATTTTCACGGATTTGCAAACACTCTCAGAATGTATTAGACTATATATGGAGGTCCAAATATTTTGAGGCTTAATTTTTCCCCCTCGACTATACGGTAAGTGTCTACATAGCTACATATCTCAAAGAGGGCCAATTTACAGAATGGTTATAGTTGCCATTGCTCTTTTAGAAGATTGCAAGACATGCCACCACTCATCCTCACTGATGAGTAACCACGTCCTCTGGACAGCACCATCTCAGGATGGCTGGCTTTAAGTTCAAGTGTCTGTGTGTGTAGTGCATGCATGCATGTGCTTTCGTGCATGAGAGGATGTCATCATGTCAATAAAGGTTTAAGTTGGATAGTGAACGGGGGTTCAGTCAAGATCACTAAATTTGTGCCAAATCAAGTGTCAAGGATGCCAGAACTTGAATCTAAACAATGAATAATCTTAAGCACACAGTCAGTGCAACGAGTATTAGTGACAATAAACAATAAGCAGGGGCAGATCCAGGACCTGGCAAGAGGAGGGGCACAAACAGGTAAGTTGTAGGTGGTTAAGAGCGAGGTTAGGAGAGCCAGTTCCTGTTGTTAGTTGTTGCATTTTTGAAGCAGCAAATACTATACGCATCTCGCTGTTGATTTTTACTATTTTGGACTTTGCAGATAGTTGTGAAATCTTTAAAGCTGTCTAAAAGGCTCTGAATGTCTTAAACAACAGCAACACGATGATTATGTTTAGAGGCGCTTAGTATGCACGAAGATGCTGGGTGACAATTTCACAGTTAGTTGACTTTGGTTTGCTTTAGTTTCAGATGAATTGGTAATAAATGCTAGTAAAATGTGCATATTTTCGTGAGTTTTATAGGCTGATCTCAAGTTGGCCTGGCATAAAGTGGCTCCTCCACAAGGTGAGGGGGGGGGGGGGGGGGGGGGGAAATTTGCCCCAAATGCCCCATCCTAGATCCGCCATTGATAAGTCTGAATGAAAACAGCTATTTAAGTGTTTTATTGTTGAATACTGTACAGTCAATTTTGCCACCTCATTCTCCAGGCTGAGATCAGTAGATCACCTCAGATTGGTTCATGAGCAGCTCTACACTATCAGCATCTGATATGGTCGGTAGCAGTATTTGTATGTCTCCCATTGTGATCACTTTTCCAGGGTCACAAGTTGTTTTGTCACTGCCTTGAATTATTTTAACTACGTATGTTTTGAAGTTTGAAACTAATATAAATATTATGAGATTGATCATCAGGCTTTTTACATTTAAGATATACTAATGACACAATCTGGTAATAGCTTAGAGTGAAATCTCACTACATGACTGTGGTAGGTGACTTAGTATTACACAACCTTTGTACTCCAATTATGATTATAACAATATGCTATTAAATTGTACTACAAGTAATGTAAAGACTGGTCACCTAATTTAATAACAACTTTATGGTGAAAACACCAATGATCTGTTGGCAGTATGCGCCAACAACCCAAAAGTACATTACAAACTTAAGTACATACATTTGTTACAAGAGATATACAGGATTACAGTTCTCAGGACTTAATTCCATATATGCGTACATAAAATTATGTTAGTTACACTTAAGAGATGTTAGAGGTGGGTGCATGGCTTGGACTGGTGGCACCTCAAGTAGTCGAGAACAAAGGTATGTAGTGAACAGTTCAAATTTATCATGTGTTGTCAAAATTTTGCTAAGAAATGGTTCCATGGATATTGTTTAAAAAGCATACAGTGCATTGGTGCCTTGATATAACATTGTTAGGGATCTAGCTGCTTGACATCACGTGATAAGTATAGCATTTTATATAATACCAGTATGATGCAAACAATGTAGTGTTGTTTCAGTTAACTGTAACTAAAACTAAAAGTACTTTTAGTAAGGTGAATGTATTTAAGTTAACTAAAACTATAACTAAAAATAAATGTATGTAATCACTGAATCTATAACTATAACTAAAATCAAATCTATATTATTACTAAAACTAAAACTGCTTACAATATAGCAAGTTGATCTTATTACTAAAACTGTAACTGCTTGCTAAATGTACTTCTAAAACTATATGCAACTAAAATATCTATATCGTATAGTTACGTACATACTATTAAATCTATAACTAATAAAAACTGTTTGACCAAAATTCACGAACTCAGTAATGTAGGTACTAGGTAGTATAGTGATGTAGGTAGTAGGTAGTAGTAGTATTTTCTACAAGTGGGGAATCGACATCTGGCAAACGCAACAGACTTACTGATAGTAACTTGGAAAGGGAAGTTCTACTAAGAAAGAATAAGAAATACCTGTGACAGAGATTGCGTCAAATGCACTGTATTAAGTGTTGTATTAATCTATATTATAAAAAAATTGACAGGTCTTGTAATACAAAAATTTTGTATTACTAAGCTGGAAAAATGGTACTGAAATTATAACAAGAGTTTCATTCACATAAAATATATAGTCACTTGGTGCTTACTATTAAAGCTAAACAAGGTTTTCTTATGCACAACTAAAACTATAACTAAAAGGTTTTCAGATACATAACTAAAACTGTGTCTAAAACTAAAAGGTTTTCAAGTTTTTAACTATATAACTAGAACTAGAATTAAAACATTTTCATGTACATAACTAAAACTGTAACTAAAACTAAAAGGTTTTATGTTTTTAACTGTAGCTAACTATAACTAAAACTAAAACAACAAAGAGTGAATAACCATAACTAAATCAATAACTAAAAGAATTAAGAAAGATTACTATAACTAAACTAAAACTAAAATTATTGATGAAACTATAGCTACAACTATAACTAAAACTAAAACTCCATACTAAAACAATACTAAAACAATGATAGAGTACATTAATACAGTTCACCCGAAGCAGTAGGGAAAGGGAAGAGTGCGGCAGGGAGGGATGTGGTGGGGATAGTCGTGCTTGAATTTTGACACATCAATGCATTGCTAGAATGAGGGAAAGATGGCATCCAAATCGACTCTGCTTGCTGCTGAAGGTATAGTTAGGAAGATAGCTAGCATGCAGTGTTGGGTAGGAAAGGGCTGAAAAAAGCCAGAGGGATTGATGGAGAAAAGTTAGGACGTGGTCTCAAATGAGCTAGTTGATTGGACCGGTGCTGGTGATGGGCTCTTGGTGCTTGACTGCTCTATTAGAGTAGCGCAGCACGTCATCACGAAATCACATGATGAGAAAATGGAGTCCCCCACCCATGCCCCTTGTTGAAAGGCGTTGTCTTCACTGATAATCTACACCTTCATTGAAGAGATAGTGATAATCTATACACGATGACCACTGTGATTAACAGGTAACTATGTAGGCCGCTATTTTTCTTTTGTGTGGTGTTTTCCTCCGCCCCCACACAAAAGATTAAAAAGCAATTTAGCACGAGACTATGCACCTATCAATGTCACGCCCCACCTTGGCACCTACCTGGAGTTCTATAGGATTTGTAGGGGATTGGTCACCCTAACTCGTCCCCCGGGGTAGGGGCATTTACAACGCGAATAAACTATGTTGTTAGCATGTGCATACTGCATAGATCCTTTACACACCCGGGATTGGAATCTTCTGTTTTTAACACTTCCATCCGCACCTCCATCGACACCTTTCTACAAAGAGATCTATGAATTTATGCATCAGTAACTCGACTTTAGCGTATTAATTCTCTGTTTAGTGGACAGTACGGGCAATGGGTTTACTTCAGTTCGACTAACAAAGGATGGATAAGTACACAAAACAAATTGTAAGTTAAGAAGACGTTGTTTCAGCCAAAATTTGTCGCCGCCATTGAAGCAACAAGATTTGAACACGGAGATATGGACTAATGACTTTGCTGGTTCGATTCCTTATCCCAAGTTATACGGCTTACGGACTGAATTTGACGCTCATAGAGTGAACAATTCTAGAGTTACAGCTAGCCAAAGTTTTAATCGCTTGGGTCTGTCAGCGAGTTTTGTCACTGTTTTTGCGTCCACAATCACCTTTCCGCCTTATTCGAAGTAAAGAACAAGATTACTGTATCAAACAACACGAAATTCACTACAGAACAATGGATCAGAGTTTTCTCCTTCCAGTCAACACCAATTAATTAACGGTGCGGATAGTCCAGCCCGTAATGCACCTATCAATGTATTGCCCCACTACCCCCCCTCGGGCATATATGGGGCTATAGTGGGGATTTAACACAGCCGAATGTCAAATGCCCCATAGTAGGGCAAACCTATCATGTCAAATCCCCACTGTTGGCCCCAGTTGCAACGCGGGATTTACTCGGGATTTGACATAGCGAAGCAAGTTACAACAAAAAATATTTGGGTGCTTACTGAACGATCGTCAAATGCCCCATAGTGGGGCAGCAGTTTCGTGTCAATTCCCCCTGTAAAGCCCCACTTACGCCCAGGGGGGGGGTGGTGGGGCAATACATTGATAGGTGCATAAGTACAGCAAGTATGCGGAGATTCCTATCCCGGGATGTAAAGGATCTATGGCATGTGTTAGTGATGGGGATTTGAAACCCGAAGTTGTCCCCAGGGATGGGAAATTTGTCGTCTGGCTTTTTGCAAATTCCCCCACATTTGCCCAACTTGGGGCATGACATTGATAGGTGCGTGCATAGCTTCACTATGATATTTTTCCTTTAGGGGGAATGTATCAGTTGCAATCAGTTTAATTATCATTGCTAGCAAACTTTGGGTTTGCACTTCAAATGACACTTCCATGCTGGATGAAGAATTGAGTAACATTTCTTCTCATTCAGTTATACACTTAAACCAGTCAGTGTTACACTACGTGACGAAAGTTCGTCACATTGCAAATTTGACTAACGTCACTTTTAATGGACCAGCAGAAATCACGTGTGCCGAAGGGGTGGGGCTAGTGTTTGTCAACATCACGGGTCTCACTCTAAATAACATCACCATCCGGGAGTGTGGAGTGACTGGTGATGAGTTAGCTAACATCAATGATATTGTTCAAAATACAATCTTTACTTCATATCAGTTTCGAGCAAGAATAAGAGTTGGATTATTTGTGATAGGATCTACCAACCTCACTCTTCAAAATGTTACAATCACAGAAACACAAGGGATTGGTATGGTATGTGTAAATGTTCTTGGTCTGGTGACACTTAGTAATGTAACATTCCATAGTAACAGACCTGCTAGTATAGAAGAATGTAGCAAGTGTCTTGTCCCAGTTGTGTTAAGTGAGGAAGCCTGTGTGTTTAACCCATCCTCTGTTAGTGGATCACTGCTGCTTTTGTATGCTGACAATCGTCATGACAATTCTGTACCCAACACACAAGTTAATATTGTTGGGAACAAGTTTATTGATAATTTATCTTGTTCTTTGGCTAACATAGCTAACAGTCAAGTAGCATCTAGTCCATCATTGTCTCGGGGATATCAAAATGCCACCTCAACTGCAGGGATTACAATTATCTTTTCACAGTATCAAGATATCTATTCAGTAGATATTCAAGTAGTTTCTTCCTTGTTTAAGAATAATTCAGGCTATCTTGGATCTGCAGTCAGTATTGAAACATACAGAGGTGCACCTGGAAACAATGTGTCAATTGAAAATAGTGAGTTTTTACAAAATGGCAAGGGACTAGCATTCATTCCAAATATTGAGACATATGGAGGAGCCATTAGTGCATTGAGTAATATACCACGGCTTGAGCCCTCCTTCAATACCAGTGAGACACAATCAAATTCTTTCCTTACTGTACTGAATTGCAGTTTTATGGGTAACAGTGCTAGTGTTGGCGGAGTCTTTGTACTGATAGATTATCTCTTTTCAAATTTTCATACCAATATTTCTGAGTGCTCCTTTAAGAAAAATTTTGGTCCAGTTGGTAGCTGTATGTATGTGAGAGGTGAGATAAGGGAAACTGTAGCTATAACAATATCAAATAGCTCTATTATTGGTAATTCTGCCAAGACAGAAAGCAATATTTTTGGAGAAAGTCAAGATACTGTCATTTTCCTTCAAAAAATCAATGCTAAATTTAGTGATGTAACAATTAGTCATAACATTGGCTCAGCCATTAGTCTTACAGCCTCAAATTTATTTCTGAGTGGTATAGTTTTGTTTGCACGAAACAGGGCATTCAATGGAGCTGCCCTTCACTTACAATCTGCTTCTAAAATTATATTAAACAATAATACAAATGCTACCTTTTTAAACAACCAAGCTTTTGGTACAGGAGGAGCTATTATGTTTGAACTAGAATACTCAGTTCCATGTTTTTTATACTTTGGTACCTTTGATCTGTATTGTTTGCTGACGAATACTTGTTTCTCTGAAGACATGAATATATCAATTTCATTCATTAATAACACAGCTCGTATAGGCACTTCCATATTTGGTTATGGTTTAGATTGCCCATGGTTATATCAGATGGGATTTAATATGTCTACCAGCATTCTTGATTATATTGATAAGAATTTTCATGATGTGCTAAGGTTCATTCCAAATCTTACCTTTCCCTTGGTTGTATCCACTGATGCTACAAAAATAAACGTGAACACTTCCAATTTAACTGTTACACCAGGCCAGATAGTTTCATTACAAGTAACTGCAACTGATTTCTTTGAGAGAAGTGTTGGTAGTGTGGTTACTGCTAGTACAGTATCACAAACTGGTGTGCAAGATAGAAACTTTTCAGCTACTATACAACAATATGGAATTCAGCTGGTTAGATCAACATTAAACCAAACAGACATTCAATTTAATGGCACACAATCTGACAATACCACAGTTAGGGTATTCTCCTTGTTGTCTAGTGCAGAGGGATTCTTTTCAGTTCAGTTTACAAACTGTTCATCATTTGGTTATGTATACAATGACACATATCATGCTTGTGTGTGTGATCCAGACTTATTGAGCAATGATGTCACCTGTGACTATACTAATGGTAACCTTATCAGACCAACTGACAAGTGGATAGGAGAACTGAATGGTGACACTTTGGTACTATCGTGTTTGGAAGGCTTCTGTTCAGATCACATATCAATTGATCCAATGAACTTAAATAGACAATGTGCAGAGAATCGTGCTGGAGTGCTGTGTGGAGAATGTAAGGAAAGTTGCAGTGCTAATACTGGCCTGTCTGGATGTAGCTGTGGAGATGATTGTTCAGGAGTGAGAAATTTGATACTTTGGATATTTCTTGTTGCTTTTTCAGGTGTGTGGGTTTCAATTACTACAGCATATTTTCATTTTTATGTGTCAGACGGCTTCCTGTATGGACTGATATTCTACTCCAATACATTATATGTGTTTCGAGAAGCATTCTTTCATGCGTCTCCAAATCTAATGAGATTGGTGGCTTACAATAACTTTGTTTTCTTAAGTGATCAATGCTTATTTGAAGGAATGACATTTTTGGTTGCAAGTACGCTCCAATTCATCTTACCAATATACATATTTGTCTTAATGGGAATAGTAACGTGGATGGCTCAAAAGTTGGACTGCTTTAACAGACGGTTTACGTTTTCTATTCCGAAAACTTTTGCTACCCTTCTTTATATCACCTATAATTGGCTCCTGAATGCTAGTTTTACTGTATTGGTATTTAAACCAATCACCACTTCCTATGGTGTTGAGTATCGTTGGAGGACTAATTCCAACATTGAATACTTTCATGGTTGGCATGCTGCTTTGGGAGTAGTGTCCATCTTAACTTTATTGTTACTAGCAGTTGTAGCAATAACTCTTCTGTGTCCTGCACTAGCTTACCGATTTAGAATAGTGCAAAAATTAAAACCATTGATGGATGCCTTTCAAGCTCCATTCAAACTGAAGTATTCCTTTTGGATTGGTTTGGAGCTCACAATTCGAGTTGTCTTTTTTATATTGGTCATTTTTGTCCCCGAAGAATACCAGCTTTACTGCTTGGGAATAATCATTGTAATATTACTTTACGTTCAAACAGCTACTTCACCTTATAAAGAATTTTGGCATTTTCTGGTGGACAATCTTTTATTAAACTTTCTGATACTTCACATTATAGAGGTTCAGTTTTTTCCAAAGCTGCTCATTGTGTCATGGATTTGCTATTCTGTTTCAGTCATCATGTACTTTGGCTTTGTATCTTATTATTTCATTAACCGATTCCCCAGGCTGATGTTCCTGCTGAAAAGGAAGTATAAATTCATTAACAATACCGCAAGGCAACCAGTGTTGACTACCAACAGTGCACAATTTCATGATGATGAGAGTTTAAGGTGCACAGAATTGAGAGAATCTCTGTTGGAAATAGACAATTAGTGTATTTGTGTGTGATCCACACATTCGTAAACAATAAGTAAACATTCGTAAACAATATTGCTGTAGCTGTGCTTGTACTGTATTGTATATGTGTTCATAAAGTTCTTCAAATCAGTACACATGCACTGTCTCCCAATTGGAGCATGCATTTAGCAGAACTCATGTACCAATACAGACTTATATATATATACTGACTCCATCATTGTAACGCTATCAGGGCCAATGGTCTAAATTCTGATCAAAACCGAAGTCCCAATGCTAGTAACACTACCTATAGTATTGGGACCAGTGGCCCTTTACCTTCTCAGTTTATAGGCAATATTTATCCTGGTACTGTTGCTGATCCATATTTGTGCATGTGTTTTGCTGGGCATTGTAGTATATGTCTGCAATATCTATAGCTACAAAATGCAAGACTTAAATAGTCCCATTGCAAGTGCATAGTGCAACTCACAAATTTGTGCCCATGTTATATATGCATATGTACCAATGCATTACATCATAATCATCTGCATGCCTAAACACAATTAGGACACATATAATAATAGAGTAGTCATAGTGACAAAATATTAGTGGAATGTTGCATGTAATTAAATGAGTACTTTATTATGTAAGTTTGCCTTCTGGCACGCTTCTTTTGTACCAAAAACTTTTGTAGTTTATGAAAGTGGTATACCCAATTTAGGAGTTTCCAAGGGTTTTAGGAATTTACTCCTGAAGTCCCTATAATTTTACAAAGTTAGTCCCAGATAGCTTCAAGCACAGTATTTGGCTGGCTACAGCTGCTGATATTTGGAATGGACTTCCAGCTGACATAATTTTACAAGGAAAAGCTTCAGGCTGGCGCAATGTTTTAAAAGACATACAGTTTTTTTAATATGTACTTGACATTCTCCTTTATATATATATGTGAGGGGGCATAGGAAAAGGGACCTATAGTGGTTAACATGGAATTTGAGTTGTGCTAATCAAAGAATTCTACAACTCACCAGCTATTCATATTTCAAATTTCAAGTCAATACTCAATTGTTTCACATAGTTATGAAGGATTTAAATACAAGTGTGATATCCCAATGTATGCAATTTACTATAATTACCTAACAATAAACGGAAATATACTGACTTTTACTCAAAAGTCGAAAAGTCTCTATAGGTCCCTTTTCCTATGCCCCTTCACATATATATAAATGTACAAATAATCTGTACAACAAAGTAATTCAGACTTCAGGTTGCAGTGTCCATTATAACATAGGATGTATACTTATAGTTAATCTATAGAGTTGTTTACCAAACAATGCATGGTTTCTCACCATGATGGCTACTGGTTGGAGAACAATGCTATGGGTAGAAAATGATGAAGCTATAGAGAGAATAAACCAGACAAGCAGTATTGAATAGAGCAGTCACTCACAACTGTGCTGTATATATATATACTTAGTGGTTGTATTACATCACTATTTGTGGTGCTTATATACTCGTGTGCACTAATTCAACACTAAGTATATAAACTATTATGTAATTATCGTACTATATAGCTATGTACCTTTGATTTTACACATTGCCATACACATCAGTGCAGAGTACATAGAAAGTATTGTTAGACAAAAGAACAAAACCCTGCAATTTCCAATGCTATTACAAGGGTCATCTGATATATATATATGTTTATTTTTTTACTAGTGCTGATAGTACACACACAAAGCTACACGAATTCAGGTGTAGACAAACAGATGTATAAAATATAACAATATGTGCTAAAGGTCTGTAGCCTTGTGCCTATAGTTATTGCAAAAGGCTATAGTTGTATGGAGTAAAGAAAGGCAACATTGTCAGAATTTTTCACTATATTTTGTGTGCATGTAGTTCACAGAAAACAATTATCTATGTATATATGGTTCACAGAGAAAGTGTTTAGTTACACACTCAACTACATGGATAAAGGTAATGCAGTTTTGAGGGTACAAATGGTTAATTACTAAAGCTTTTTAAAGTTGATTTGCTCAAGATATATATATATATATACAAAGTAAAGAAGCTAAAATTTAATATGCAGCTTGATATGCATGATTGCATTAGGGGAATACCTTTCTCACATAAATTTAAGTAATAGTTATACCACGGGCACAAGTGCTTTGCCTGATATATACGCACAAGCACAAGGGCTGCAGGCCCGAGTGTAAGTGCATATATACAGGCAAAGCACGAGTTAACATGGTATAACTAATATGTTCTACTCTAGCATGTAGACCCACCTAATTGGCAAAATCTTTAGTTGCTATATCCTTCTCTTATACAGGGAACCATGTAAGCTATGATTGTGGGATTGAATTTTGCCAAACAAACTGTGATTGTGGGATTCAATTTTAATACATCAAACAGTAGTTTGATTCTATTTTAAGAGACTAGTGTTAATTATGTTACTTTAATTGCCACATTTACAAAAGTAAGAAACAAACTACTGTTGATGTATTAAATTTGAATCCCACAATCACAGCTTGCTTGAATCCCTATATAAGAGAAGAGGATAACAGTATAACATCAAAGAAATCTGATGATTTCTGGATATAGTGTGCACTCCTATATATAGGTATGCAATGTCTCAAGTTAACGAGATATACGCACTGCCTTAATGTCGGAGATATACGCACTGGTAGCAGTGCGTATATCTCGTTAACATTTTGAGTCAGTACGAAATGTGATATATATGCACTGGCTTTCCTTTGATCTGAGGTGTGAAAGTGGTACATGTGTTGTATATAGTTTCTCCCAGCCACTTTATTTTCTTACCACACTAATGATTTTTTAGCACCCATAGTGCTATTACTGTAAAATAACAGTTAGTGGCTACATAGATTATAGTTAAGTTGCTTTGTTGCATTGTATAGCTAGCTATCATGACATTGTAACAATTGGTACATCACTGTTTGGATTTTGGTGGTTGCAACGCTAAAAATAAAGTCATGTGGCCTATAACTAATTAGCTACCAGTTTCTTCCGGTGAGAATATATCTTATACTATCAGTAGCCACTGAATGTTCAGCAGCCCACCCAGCTGTAACATCAATGGTACCTGGCATAAACTGGGGAAGCAAATGGTCAACTGTTTATGTCTCATAGAGCAGTTGAAGGTCCAGGTGAGACTTCAGGTGCCCACACCTTTACCCAGTGTTTATTCTAGGGCTTTTAGGGAGGGACCATTCCCCCTAAAACCTCAGACTCACTCCCTAAAAATTGTAAGTGACTACTACACTATACTTAAAATAGCACACAAAACTATCAAAAGTGCCTTCAGATTTCAATCTCAGAGTGCCTATATGTAAATTTTCCACCCAGGTTAGAAATTCCTTACAATGCATGCTCTCAGGTTTAAATCTCCAAAGGAACATATACAACTTCCTACATAAAGTGATGGCTATTCCATATCTGAGAGCCTAGTGTATCCAGCTTCTTAGTTGTTTTCTATAAATAGCATGTTTAGCTCTCAAAATTGTTAAAAATTTCTAAGTCAGTTTACGTGGCATGTTTACAGCCAGCAAAATACCCCCAGATTTAATTTCAGAAAGCCTGATTTTAAAAACAATTCCTTGTTTTACTACAGAATCATGGTATCATACAAATATGGCAATACAATGTCTCGTACAAATTGTGATTAAACATACACATTACACTACTAACATTAATAATTCACATGAGGTGCACATGGTTGTCCTAGATATTGCACCATTACCAGGGGCGGCTGCAGGGGG
The DNA here is from genome assembly GCF_963678975.1 of Dysidea avara. Lineage (NCBI taxonomy): Eukaryota > Metazoa > Porifera > Demospongiae > Dictyoceratida > Dysideidae > Dysidea > Dysidea avara. The sequence goes on along the minus strand of NC_089281.1, from coordinate 25,872,389 downwards.
GTTTCTGGAAACTGGTCACGTTCAGATCGAGATACTCTAATAGAGCAGTCAATCACTCTAATAGAGCAGTCAATCACTCTAATAAAGCAGTCACAGTATTCAGAACAGCAGTGTAGCAAGCTATGTAGCCATAAATAAGGATTTATATGTACTTATCAGTGATATTAATATAGTTAGTGGAGGGCAGTTATTCTCAGCAGGCAGCAACCTTTTTGTCTTCACCAAATATCTAGCTATGCATGCTCTTCATCAGAAACCAGTCACCAAAAATCCTGGAGCCGCCTATGATTAGATAATTATTTCTACACTCATGTATCAAGCCCTACCAACCATAGGATCTGAATCAGAAAAATCAACACTCGTGATACAGCTAAGTAGTTTGGAACTATTCAACTGTTTTACATAGTTGTGAGCTTGTTACAAACCATAGATGTTCACCTGGTCACCCCCCTCACCCCCAAAGGAGAAATCCTAGAATAAACACTGCCTTCACCTCAGTGTGAGACATGGTGCAGATTATATTTGTCCTGCCCCGGGGGGGCATGCCTGTGCTGATTCAAGCACAGGTGCATGCCCTAGTGCTGGCCACTGTACAGCATGACTATGTAGCAGCAGCTGAAGGCTTTATTCTTCATTGCTTTACAGATACACATGTGGAAATTACAAGGATAGTGAGGCTTTGCTTTTTTGTGTGCCATGTGTGTGTGTGTATGTGCGTGTGTATGTGCGTGCGTGCGGGCGGGCGGGGGTGTGTGCGTGCGTGCGTGCGAGCGAGCGAGCGAGAGTGGGTATCGCTCTTTTCACCCTATTTCATAACCCTACAGAACTTAGAAAAATAACGGTGAACCAAAAAGGCGAAAAAAAAAGTGCAGTATTGAAGAGGGATCGAACCCAGGATCCCAGTGTGATGGTCCAGTGTGCTACCGATTATGCTACCGCTGCTAGCTCCTTTGATTCCCTCCTTTTGTATCTTATAAATGTGACTAACGAAATAAGCTGTATATAGTAAGAAGAACCTAACCCTATAAAGGTGAAGAAGAAACCAAAGCTGAATTCTAACCCTAACCCTAACGCTAACACTACTAGACGCTTCCCCTAAAGTCTACTACTCGTGGCAACTACTGGACGCTTCCCCTAAAGTCGACTACTCGCGGCAACTACTGGACGCATCCCCTAAAGTCGACTACTCGCGGCAACTACTAGATGCGTGCCCTAAAGTCGAAGAGAGAGAGCAACAACTACAGTAGGAAGTCTGGATGCTTTTGAGCTTAATATTACGTAAGGGTTATGAAAGGTGGTGAAAAGAGTAAAACCCTGTGTGGGTGGGTGTGTACGCACTGCACTGCACTGCATGTGCTTTGTGATTGTGTGCAGCTTGCAGCGGCGGAGGAAGTAGTTGATATGAGGGGGGCTGGGCTGACCCAGACTTATTTCTATAGTTTGGTAAGGTGAGACCAAAAAAAAAAAAAAAAGGTCACAACCAACTGACAAGAGCTTTACACTTCACCAGCTACCATTTCTAGCTGATAAACTACATAAAAATCCTTACATAGCTCGCTACACACTGACTACTTTATTATAGTGACTGCTCTATTAGAGTATCTCGATCTTTATCACGGTTTTCAGCCCCACTCCAAGAAAGATAATTTCGGTGTGATATCATTCTGAGGGGGGCCTCAGCAGGCCGAGGGGGGGACTTTAGCCCCCTAGCTCCCCCCCCCCCCTTTCCGCCGCCTATGGCAGCTTGTGTCTACATCACATGCGGTTAAGTTACTTGTCTTGCTGGCTACTCAGTTTGTGTTCCTATACATTGACCAAACTGACTCCTCTTTGTCTCTATGTGTGTCAAGATTTATTAAATTTGTATCAGTTAGCTATCCAAAAAATTGACAGCGCAGCACGTTTATGACGCAATCACGTGACGCCCGGGGCGGAGTTGGAATCCCCCACGCATTGCTAGAACTTTGAGACATTGTCTTGGGTTACCTTCATTGAAAACGATGACCTTTGTGATCAACAGGTAACTATATGGGTTAATACACCTATATTATATCGAGTTCAATCCTTTAGGAGGGATATAGCCGGGGATATAGCGTTTGCAATCGGTGTAATAATCGTTGCCAGCAACTTTTGCACTGCAAATGACACTTCCATACTGGACAAAGAATTGAGTAACATTTCTTCTCATTCAGTTATACACTTAAACCAGTCAGTGTTACACTACGTGACGAAAGTTCGTCACATTGCAAATTTGATTAACGTCACTTTTAATGGACCAGCAGAAATCACGTGTGCCGAAGGGGTGGGGCTAGTGTTTGTCAACATCACGGGTCTCACTCTAAATAACATCACCATCCGGAAGTGTGGAGTGACTGGTGATGAGTTAGCTAACATCAATGATATTGTTCAAAATATAATCATTACTTCATATCAGTTTCGAGCAAGAATAAGAGTTGGATTATTTGTGATAGGATCTACCAACCTCACTCTTCAAAATGTTACAATCACAGAAACACAAGGGATTGGTATGGTATGTGTAAATGTTCTTGGTCTAGTGACACTTAGTGATGTAACATTCCATAGTAACAGACCTGCTAGTATAGAAGAATGTAGTAAGTGTCTTGTCCCATTTGTCTCAAGTGAGGAAGCCTGTGTGTTTAACCCATCCTCTGTTAGTGGATCACTACTACTTTTGTATGCTGACAATCGTCATGACTATTCTGCACCCAACACACAAGTTAATATTGTTGGGAACAAGTTTATTGACAATTTATCTTGTTCTTTGACTAACATAGCTAACAGTCAAGGAGCATCTAGTCCATCATTGTCTCGGGGATATCAAAATGCCACCTCAACTGCAGGAATCATGATCGTATTTTCTCAAAGGAAGGGTACGTATAATGTTATTGCTGAGATTATCTCATCATTGTTTAGAAATAATTCAGGCTTTTTTGGGTCTGCCATTAGTGTTGAAACATACAGAGGTGCATCAACCAGCAATGTGTCTATTGAAAATTGCAGATTTTTACAAAATGGCATGGGATTTATAATCCCAGATACTATTACTCAAGGGGGAGCTATTGGTGTGTTGAGCAATCTACAATCTTTTAAATCCAACTTTATTAATGAAACACTACCATCAGATCATTTTCTTTCTATTCACAATTGTAGTTTTCTTAATAACAGTGCATCTATTGGTGGAGCTGTATTATTGGTAGATCAACTTTCGTCAAGTTTTTATGTTCATATTTCTGAGTGTCACTTTGAGGGTAATGAAGGATTGATTGGTATTGGTTTAGCTATAACAGGCAAACAGAGAGAATCTGTAAGTGTTACTCTTTCAAACAGCTCTTTAGTCAGTAATTCTGTACCACGCAATTATTTTAACAGAAATTTGCGGACTTCTGTAATTTTTCTAGAAATAATTGATGCCATCTTTATTGATGTATCATTAACCCATAATATTGGCACGGCAGTCCATCTTTCAGGATCAGATTTATTTCTACACGGTACAGTTTTATTTGAAGAGAATGATGCATTTTTGGGAGGTGCTCTTTATTTACAATCTTTTTCTAAAATTGTGGTGAAAGATAATACCAATGTCTCTTTTCTAAGTAATCAAGCTTTTGCGAATGGAGGAGCAGTTTTCCTACTCAATGAATACATATTTCCATGTTTCTTGTACTTTGGTTCATTTGACCTATACTGTTTGCTAACTGGTACGTGTTTCTCTGAAAGTGCAAATATTTCAGTCTCATTTATAAATAACACTGCTATATCAGGTTCTGCCATTCATGGTAATGGCCTAGATTGCCCATGGCTATATCAGATGGGATTCAATAAGTCAGACCATGTTTTTAATTTTATTGAAGAAAATTTCTGCGATGTACTGAAGTTCTCTCCTAGCATTACCGAGCCAATGGTGGTTGCCAGTTATAGTGAAAAAATTAATATAAGTCATTCCAATGTAACTATTATGCCTGGTCAGTTAGTTTCTGTGCAAGCTACTGCAATTGACAGTTTTGGAAGAAATGTAATTAGTGTGATCAGTGCACAAGCTAGTTCAATCAGTGAAGACTTTTCAGCAGCTGTAATACAGGACCACGGAATTGGTCTACTGGAACCAGATTCAAATCAAACAAGTAACATTCAAATTAATGGTACACAGAGTGACAGCACTATTGTTAGAATTTACTCAGTGTATACTGGAGCAGAAGGGAACATATCAGTTCAGTTTACAAACTGTTCATCATTTGGTTATGTATATAATGACACATATCACGCTTGTGTGTGTGCACCAGACATATTGAGTAGTGATGTCACCTGTGACTATACTAATGGTAAACTTATCAGACCAACTGACAAGTGGATAGGAGAGTTGAATGGTGACATCTTGGTATTATCATGTTTAAATCACTACTGTTCTGAGCATCGGTCAGTTGATTCAATGGATTTGGATGGACAATGTGCAGACAATCGTGCTGGGCTGTTGTGTGGAGGATGTCGAGATAGTTGTAGTGCTACTATTGACTTCACTGGCTGTAGCTGTAATGGTTGTTCAGAAATTCAAACTTTAGTAGTTTGGCTTGTGGTTAATAGTGCTCTTTGCTTTTGGTTTGTAGGCTCAACGGTGTGTTTTCATTATTATGTATCTGATGGCTTTCTGTATGGACAAATTTTCTATATGAGTACAATATACGTATTTAGAGAAGTTTTGTTCTACAGATCCTCCTCTTTAACGGACATTATTACTTCAAGTTTGGTTGTTCGTGGTGGTTGCCTGTATGAAGGAATGACCACTCTAATGTCAAGTGCATTAATATTTGCTCTACCGACATATGTATTCCTAGTAATGGGAATAATTACATTACTGGCTAAGAAATGTGATTGCTTTAATAAAAGAATTTCATTCTCTATTCCCAAGTCATTTGCTACTCTAATTTACTTTACATATAACTGGTTACTAAATGGTAGTTTTACTATATTGGTGATGAAACCAATTACCACCTCATCAGGTATTGAGTATCGTTGGAGGATAGATCCTAATGTTAAATATTTTCATGGTTGGCATGCTGTCTTGGGAGTAGCATCTATCATAATATTACTGTTGCTATCAAGTCTAGCAGTAATTCTATTGTTCCCTAAGATAGCTTATCAGTTTAGAGTAGTGCAGAGGCTGAAACCACTAATGGACGCATTTCAAGCTCCATTCAAATTAAAGTATTCATTTTGGATTGGGTTACAACTAATAATTCGACTTCTTTTCTACATATTGGTAATTTTTGTTCCAGAAGATTACCAGCTCTACTGTTTGTGTCTGATCATTATCTCATTGCTATATGCTCTGACAGCATTTTTACCTTATAAAAATCATCGACATTATTTGTTAGACAACATGTTCTTAATATTTCTGATAATACTCATTGTAGAGGTCAATGTTTTACCAAAGATTCTTGTGGTATCACTGATATGTTATTTTGCAGCTTACATCATGTATCTTGGTGGTGCGTTTTACTGTCTCATTAACCGATTTCCTGGACTGAAACTTGCAGTGAAGAGGAGATTGAAATGTTTTCATAGTAGTCACAAACAGCAGACAGAAATTCACCAAGATGTGATTACTTATAGTACAAAGATTCATAGTTATGACAGTGCAAAGTGCATAGAATTGAGAGAGTCTCTATTAGTAATTGAAAATTAGTGTACACCAATTTGTGTGTTATAATCACAACCTTTATTATTTTATTGTTGTATACAATTGGCACGCCAGTTTAGTAATTGTGAATGGAATTGTGTGTACTTTGAATCTGAACTTTTTGTTCTAAGAAATTGCAGGTTTATTTAGTTAAGCACAATGTAAATTCCTTCACAATTGTTGGCTAGTTTGTACAGTATCTACATTACTTATATACAGTGTTGGGAGTAACGCGTTATGAGAGAGAACCATCACTAATAATTGATGAGAAAACATGCATGATTACAAACAAATTATATATTATGTGTTATGTGTCCTCGGACAACATGCGACCACATGTCTGACCAACAGTGGACAGCAGTGGGCATGGCAAGGAAAAAAAAAATTATATTTAAGTACAAAACTAAAGTTACAGCTTAAATTATATACAGATTAAAAACAGTCCGGGTTGATTGTCCATTCTTTAGAGTTCCTACCATAAAATATTCTCTGTGAAGCAGAAATTGAGGCACTGGCCATCTTGAACAAAAGATTTCTAGCACTTCCCTTGGAAAATATAATATTATTACTTTTGTGGTAACTAAGTAATATAACGAAATACGCTATAAAAACAGGTAATATAACTCAAGTTATTTTACTTACAAATGTAACGCGTTACCTAAGTAATATAGTTACTGTAACGAGTCTAATATTACGTAATATTATTACTATAAGTAAGGTAAATGCGGGTATTTCCGGACAGCGCACAATTCCGGACACTTTGGCACCTTTACCAAGCTAGCCCAGGAACGAAACAACGGATTGCCTTGAAATTTCTGGTGTGAATAGCTATTCTTATAGGGATTATAAAAATCGAAAAGTGTGTTGTAGTTGATTCATTCTTGGGTGCTATACACGAAGTGTCCGGAATTGTGCGCTGTCCGGAAATATCCGCATTTACCTTAACAAAGTTACTAATCTCGTTAGTGATCCACCGAGTAATGCCTAGCCACAACGAAGTAATGAAGCCTACTGAATGAAGCTTATTTACCAGCTTCTTACTTATAACCAAGATTTGTGCATTGTCCAACAACGCAATCATGTCACGTGATAAGGTGGTAGTTTCACACGTGACAGCTTAAGGCTGTGGTCACAAAGTAATATAATATGTAATATTATTATAGTTACTTTATTTTATGGGTAATATGTAACTGTAACTAAATAGTTCAGTTGCAAGTAATATGTAATATGTAACTAGTTACTTTTAAAAAGTAACTTGCCCAACACTGCTTATATATAGCTTAATGAGTGAGTGAGTGAACCTCTGCACTGAGCTTAACAATGAAGATCAATACACAATGTTACAACTGTGGAATATGCTTTTAAACTTCTCAACTATTCTTCCCAGTGATTCTTTTATTATTTTCCTGAAGTGATTCCTGAAATACAGCTAAATACATAAATATTTCTTTTGCAACTGTAGTTACTAGCCAAACACAAATTGTAGCATTGAAATACTCTAATAGAGCAGTCGCTTTACATTGGGTGACTGCAGTATAGGTAAATGCTTTATTGGAGTATCTCAATCTGTTATTCAAGGCTAGCAGTGTTTTAGAAAGTGGGAACAAATCACCCCAGAATTAATAATTTTTTACCATGCACCTATTAAATTTTTTCCTGAAATATATTCTGTAAGTCCCTAAACAACTGTGTATGTTGCATCAAATTAATTTTTCCAATAAATAAATAAATCCACAGATTTGTTTGGATTAGCCTACCCAGTACTCACTACTAATTGATAACAGAACCCTGCTAAATTACTGTGTAAAAGTTAAATATTTTTTAAAATCACTTCAATTAGATCTAATATAGTTGATGTTAAAATACTCTAATTGAACCTTTGCATTGGGATTATCGATACTAATGTTCACTTTCTGATTAGAGCTATACTTATCATTAGAGCCATCACATTATACATCACTAAGCTACAGGGTGGATGCACACTTGCTCAATTAACAGTAGAGGTTCATTACATGATCTCCAGCTGCATGTATGTAGCCATGTAATAGAGCTTCCTCAGAAATAAGCTTGTGTTATAAATCCTTCATTTCATAATCATGAGTAGCAAATCATATTGCATACATATATTACCAGGACATCAATATAACCCCTACAGTGGCAATATTACGGTTTCCGCTCAGAATTGGATGATGCTTATTTTGTTGTATTATTGAATTGTTTGTAGCATTTGATATCAGCATAAATATCTAAAAAGTGGTCACATGACCTAAAAATCCCAGAATTTAAATTAGCACTTGTTTGTTTAATCAGTCTGTGTAAAAAGAGGCATCTCCTATTGAGTGAAAACTCTAGCCTATTATGGGATTTTGGTCACATGACCACTTTTAGACTATTAATTTTACACATGTTAAATTACATAAATACTACAGTCTACAAACAATCCAACAATAAATTAGCACTTGTTTAGCTCATCTTAAAGGTCAGTCTATGTGATAATCACCTGAAACACCTTGTTGTTGGAAATCCTATAGCTACAGCCAACAGTCATACACTGTGGTTGTTAATTTGCTAGAACATTAGAAAAATCAAATTAGGAAGTTGCCAACTTCATTATTTGGAGGATCTATCATGAAACAAAGATCATAGTATCTTCCATATTGGTCAAAGCCATGTGATTAAGTGACTCTTTTCCTAAGTAATATATATGCTCTTTTGCAGGCTACTTAATTACTGCTATCTTATTCCACAGCTAACCCAGTATATATACCAATAATTATAGCATTCACTATAGACCTGAGTGAAATATGCTCAAAATGCTAGCAACATTTGTTACAATTATCTTGGAACATTTTAATAATTGAATGCTCTATTAAAGTTTTTCACTATAAAGTGATTGTTCTATTAGAGAGTATCAATATAAGGAGTTATTTGAGTGTTTTACTGCGGTTTCCACTATCTGCTCTATTCAGGAGTATCAATCTGTTTTCATGGAATTAAGCTCCATGGTTAGCACTCTAGTCCACTTATTATGCTGGCATATTTGACACAGACTTAGTCACTCAGTACAAACCTTGTGTGAGGTACTGATGGCGGTTCTGCTGTGGTACAAGTTTACTAAATCTGTAATTTTATAATCTTGTATAAATGTTCAGACCACCTACAGACAACCATGTATCAACAAGATTTCAACCTAACAGTAATAATTTCCTTATAGTAAATTAGATTACATCACAATCACAAATACAAGACAAAAATAATATAATAATATGATGTGGTTATAAGTTTGGCAAGTATTACTGCTCATCCATGGACTCGTCACTACTATCACCACCAGGTAACACATTGATGGTGAAGGAATACTCCTGGTCACAGCCCATGTACACGTCACACATGAAGTAGAGGACATATTTGCAGCTGCCCTCTTCAGAAGCAGTGAAGTCAAGGTTAACAACTGTTTGCTTCTTAGCTTGTAGTGACAATCTCTTGATGCACATTAGCCTACACAGGAACAAAACCGAGTGAATGTGTGTACAATATGTAACTAGGCTTACGTGTTACTGCTTGTATCGCCAATGACAAGCCACCATCCTTCCTTGCGTTTCTATAATATACAGAAACAATAAATCAAGTCACATCTTACAGCAACTAATATACTTTATTCCACAAGTTTTTATGTAGGACAGATTGTTTCTAACTTACCAGAGGAAAGAAAGGAGCAACAACTTCTGGTAGTAAGTCATCATCTTCTCTCTCCAATTGTACTCTGACAGTTACTTGTGACCCCCTACAACAATAGTAACACAATACTATTGTCATCATACAGCACAGTAGTACTGTATAGTAGGGATCATTCCTGGTTATGGAGGTTTGGGCTTTGTTGCCCACAAATCACTTTTCCCCATTTAAATGCCTTCAGAGCAACTCCAACCTTGTAAACTTTTATTGAAATAAATTTTCTACTGACTGCCTAACATCATGATGCCTGCAGTCAATAGCTTGACGATATGAGCTTGATTTCTTCACTGTTTGTCGTTCCGAGACTTGCCTCTTTGCCAACTGCAGCAACTACAATGCACACACCATGGACTTGCCTTTTCCCTCCCTACCACATAGATGTTGATTTGACAATAACACACCATGGCTTCAGTGCTTTAATCTCTTGTGCGTGACTGGATTGATAGCAGAGGCACTCTTTGTACTGTTTTTCATTTGTAACACACGGGTGGAACATGCTGAAACTGAAGTGAAACAGCCACTTTGTGCTTCAATATAATTGGGATGTGCTTTCAGTCATTGTATCTTCTGTAGTGACTAGATTGAATGCAGAGGAGCTACTTGTACTATAATAACAGATGGAATATAGCTGAAAACAAAGCAGAACAACCACTTAGTATTTCAGTAATTGATTGATGGGGTACATGTTCAGTTGCACAGTTGTCTGGTATTATTCTTTCCTTTGATGTAGTACGCAATGGTTCACCAGTATTGAATTATGTTATTACAAAAAAATAAAATTAAACAAAACAAGTGTAGGTAAAAATGTGAAATTTTAGGATCATAGAAATGAAAAAGGGACGTCATCTATACCAGCAGCTATACTAGTGGACATTTAATTCCTACTTCAGTCATGGTAGTAGGAATTAAATGTCCACTAGTATAGCTACAGGTGTAGATGACCTCTCTTGTTTCATTGCTTGATATTTCTATGACATCCATTCAAATGTAAAATTTCTAATTTTCCCGCCATTTGTAACAAAGAAACACTGTACCTTCGGATATCATCCTGGTCAACAATCTCATAGTTGAGGTCAATGTTGGGATAGCTGTTACAGAACCTAATGACATCCTACAGCCAAACACACACAGACAGTAGCGGTGAGCACTACAAAGAATGTTCAAGCAATGTACCTTCATTTGTGAATCAGTGAGTTGCAGTAAGCTGTTCCTTTTATCATCATCCATATCCATTATGTCAAACACTGATTCAATCTCCTATACATTACCATACAATGACTAGTATTAATGACAATCATTCTCGTCTTACCTTTTCAGTGCAGCGTTTGATGATATCTGAGGTGAAGTGTGGTAGTTGTTTGAGGAAGGAATCCTTATGCCACATTGCTTGTGTAACCTTCATGGGTATACCAGTGACAATATGACATACAATATCACTTCACATTGCACTATTCAAGACACATGTCATGAACAGAATAACATACTCAAGTCAATTGACGATAACACACTATTAGTTTACAGGCTACATGTGCACTCAAATAAAAAAAAAACAGATGTACAACATTCACGACTGATTTATTATATTATTTGATTGCTATATAGGGTAATTCCTGGTTGGACTCTGTTTGAAACCCTAGCCTGTTCACTTGTACATAGCACTATCTGTAACTATACACACAGTACACACACAGTACACACACAGTACACACACAGTACACACAGAGTACACACACAGTACACACACAGTACACACACAGTACACACGCAGTACACACACAGTACACACGCAGTACACACACAGTACACACACAGTACACACACAGTACACACACAGTACACACACAGTACACACACAGTACACACACACAGTACACACACAGTATACACATACCATCTGGGATAGTTCCATAGCAGTGAGAGCAGGGAACAGCCACCTGTTGCTACTTAACACATCCACACAAGCTTGTAGTAGCCTGATAGCCTAAATCACAATACAAAACAAACTTAAATACCACCTCAATATTATTACATACATACAAAACATCTACTAGATCACACTACCTGCTTTAACACTTCTTCAGTGTCTGACTGTAGTTCTGCTGACAATTGTAGTCGTGACAAGTGAGCTTGTAGCAACAAGTTGGTCTTGGTGTGAACGTTGTTGAATTTCTGATTGGGTACCTTCCACGGAACACGTGTTGCAAGCTACAACAAAAACCAAACTACTTTAACACCAAAATAACATGGCAACTATCAACATTACACATGCTACAAAGTTGTAAGCACATTGTCTTACCTGTTTAAGGACAACTTCTTCTTTGTGTCTGATTTGGAGATTCTCATACTCTGAAGCTTCAGCCAAAATCTCGATCAGTCCTCTCATTTTAGTTTTGCTATTCAGTGACATGCTGAACAACTCTAAAACCCACAATCAGTTATTATCAATCATAACATGTGACACACTACACTAACCAATAGTGGTGTAGTTGATGTAGTAATAAGATGCTATCATACCCAAATTCATTGGAATTGTATCAATATCTTCCTCAATAGAGATACACTACACAAGGAATGATATTAGCTACAAGATATTAAAAGTAAACAGAACACACCTTTGACTGCTCCAGATCACCCAGCGTGTTCTCCACCAACTCGGACAAGTGGTCTGACAAATGTCGATGGGTTACACCTGTGCAATAAAACCCCAAGCTAAAAACCATAAACTAAGGTATGCATGAATGTAGTGCTGAGCAATATGACAATATTTTAGTTAAACCGCAATATCTGTTTTTGATACCGTCCAATTCTTTAACTACCGCAAATACCATGAATTCTAAAAGACAAGTCTCTTAGTAGCTAAAATAACATATCCTGTGTGAAGAAGTCTACTTACAGCACATATGAATGGATATGTACTGCAGTAAATATATTGCAATTGGCTTTCAACACAATTCTGTTGTTAACTGAAATTTTTAGGGTTATTTCTGTGTCTAAATCTAGTGCTGTAGGTCTAAAATAGCATCAAACTAAAGTACGCAAATAATTTAGTGATGCCGCAATATCAAGTTGACAATACCGTACCGTCTATGAAATATCAAAACCGCTCAGCACTACATGAATGTTTGCATGTATGTAAGCCATTCAAACCTTGCAGGTTATAATAGTTAGGATTTTGTGTCATGCGTCGGTAGAGGAAGGTCCATGTCAGGTAATCCACAGCATCTTGTTTGTTCTCAATTGTCTTTGTGACAATTTCAGCACCAAAATGATCATGTATGAAATGATCCAAGTGTGACTACAAGAATTAAATCAAACGGTAATGACATAAATATGGAACACAAGAGAAACGCGCACCTCTACTGGCAGTGGCTCGTACAAAAATTTCTTGTAGAATTCCTTCTTTGTGTTCTGACACATCAGCACACAGACAGCTAATGAACACATTCCAATAAGAGCACATCATAGTGTACACATCATGTCACTTACCATTAGTGTCCAACACTGGCCGGTTTGCTTGCCCCACCATCTGAAGAATATCTGTCACAGCATAGTCCACGTACCTGTGGAGAACAAGCATTAATACATCAAATACATCCTTAGGAGCACAAGTAGTTGTAATGAGCCCTGTTTTAGTAGTTCTCAAGAAGGTTCCTTACGGCATGGGTGATAATTAAAATCCAACATGCAAAAACTTTACCTGTGTCCTCGTCCATCATAATATTGTGTATCCATCACGACCACTAGGTGAGCCTTAGCAACAATGGCCCAACAGAGGCTACGTGACACGACCATAACTTGAATGGCACCCAGCATGAACAGCTGCTCCACAATCTGTCGCTCCTTGTCTGACAGGCCCTCGTGAAGGTAGGCAATGCCATTGCTAATGGCTTCCACAAGTGTCTACAGACAAGGTAGAAAACATAAGTCACCACAACTGTAGCATTTAACAAAGTATAAAACATCTAAGAAATATATCACGAACTGAACAGTCTCTACAGAGACTCCTTGTTTTTGAGTAGTGTTTAGTTAGTATCAACCCTTTTGTGTACTACACATTAAACTATTTAGGACAAAAATGACAGATTCTCTAAAGCACTGTAGAAATTGTGTATACATTTAGTTTTGAAAAGTTAACTAACTAACTATGGCTACTCTATATTAGAACTTCAGGTACATTTTCTGTGACCAAAATTTTAAAAATTTATATCACATACTAATCAAATCTACTGGATTTATAACACATATACTACAATGGATGCAAAAGCACAAGAATGTAAAAGAATGTATACAATGTAGTGATGGTACCTTGTCTTTGATGTACTTCACGTGATTGGCTAGATCATCCTCTGCACAATGTAGGAATTGCTGGGGCTGAAGATCAGCAGCACAAAATGTCAACAAGTCAACGGCTGTCAAGCGTGTCTGCTTGCGTGATGGTACATAGACAATGACTGGCTTCTTTGGTGAGTACTTGCAAATGGCTGAGTAGACAGGTTTGGTCATGGCAATGAGACGTGATGGAGCATAGGACACCGTGTAACCCTACAAGACGACAAGTGTTCAGAGTAAACCCTGCTCTATTATGGATACTGCAAAAGGCAACCACAAGACAATTACAAGTTATATTACTTGAATACAAAATGACCTCTCCTTACGTAAGTGTGATGACCAAAAGATTTATTGTATTACTTAAAAGCACTACATATAGAAACTTCAGCCATTAGTTACTATTCACAAATACAACAAAAAGTGTATATTCTAATTAGAGTAGTTCTCAACAATACCTGAATGTGCAGCTCCAGTGGAACTGGACGGACGTTGGGATGGAAGTTGAAGAGACTGTGAATGGAAACGCCCAACCACTGTGCCAGGTCCTAGAGAAATACATAACACAGCTAAACATGAGCATCTGATGACAAAAACACATTTATACTACCACTACACAAGATAATGAAACACGTACAACTACTATACAAGCAGCTGTGATAACAGCACCTTGGCATTGGCTACTGAATGGCCCAGTGCAATGATCCGAATATTCCGCTCAATCTGAGAAGAGATGTACCTCATCCGAGAGCAAATCACCTCCATCACAGGCTGTGCAAATAAACAAGTGAGTATGTTAATACACAACACAAGTTGTGGGTAGGCATGGTCCATAAACAACTGTAAGCCCCTCAGACCCAGAAATATGAGTAGGGGAACCCCCACCCACTTTTCCAGGTCCCTAAGTTGTCTGCACACTGCAGCCACACCCAGTGGATGTGGCTGGTAGTACTCGGTGCGCAAGGATGATATCATCATCGGGGCATTATACAGCGTGACTTTGTCACCTAGCATGTATGCAATATGAGCATTCATTACCAATGAGGTCATGAACGCATAAAAATATTGTAGCAACAACAGTGGCATTACTTACCCCAATATCCTGGCCAATCAGATGAAGCTCATCAATGATAAATAATGACACATCTTGAACGTCCTTCCGTTGCTTCCATCTCCTTGACAACATGTCCCAGTGTTCCGGTGTGGAGATGATTACATTACCCTACAAGGAATGTAATCAATACATGGGTATTACCCCTAAAGGATTACATACCGTTCTCAGCATGGGTAGATCACTGCTGGTCTCTCCGGTCAACAAGACAACCTGCTTGCCAAGATGCTTACCAAACTTGTTCTCCCAGTCTGAATGCATCTGAACAAAAACAGAACAGTCAACTTGACAAGGCTTTACAACAAACACAGTATGTTGTTATTGTTAGAATATCTTCTCTAACTTGCTAAGTGCACGCTAAGGATATACATAGTTAGTGATTCACAAGATTAAATATTAAATCACAAAATCCTTCGATACATAAATGGGAGGACCCTTGATACAAGCGTAGTTTGTACTGAACCACTATGGAACTAGTAACAACAGAACACCAAAATCCCTGTATGCATAAAACTTGTACATATAGTGCTGTATACAAGACAAGATGCTAACCTGTTTGGCCAGTGTAGGGTAGGGGGTGATGTACACAGCTTTGGCATTCTTAGGAACATCCGCAAACAATTTGAGAATAGCAAACTCAGCACAGATGGTCTTGCCACTTCCGGTAGGAGATGCCACCAGAACATTATCTTGAGTGCTGTACAGTGCATTGAACACTGTTGAAAATGAAATAGAGAAAATAATAACATGAATAGACTGTCATTGGGACCAAAGACTGGACACCTGGAAACCCCAAAGGGACCAAAGACTGTCATTTAGAGGCATATAGCAGGTTGGCATACATACAGTGTGTGTTTCAAAATATAATACATTATTGTTGGAAGCTTCAAGAGGTGTTGGGATGCTCGAATATTTAGGAATCTCGTAAAGACTTTATTTTAAGTAAAGTTTTACAACAAGGAGAACTTTAGGCCCCAAAAGTTGTAAAGCACATAAATGGCAGCTTTTGGTCACATGGTGTCTGTATATACAAGGTTCTACCATATGAACATTCAGTACCTTGGGTTTGTATGGGGTTGAAGTATGGGAACTTGTCACTGTATAAAGCCTCGTAGGCAGGATTACGCAGGGCAGAAACTGGCAGTGGCTGAAGATCAAGCAGCTCAGTGGGTGGTGGAAACTTCTCCGGCAATATCAAATGACGAAATGACACTGGCAGCTGTGTCTCAGAACCTGTAATACAATCAGACCTTACAATAACTACAAGTGAAGTAGTACATACAGTGAAGCCTCAGTTATAGGACCTTTTTGGGATGGAACAATAAAATACGTAATGGGGTAACTGCCTATTTTAATGAAGTTGCTTAGTTCACCTTCGATCACGTCATTTGAGACCTACTAGAAGCGGCCACTATAAAACGTGGTCTTAGCCACAAAGTGATATTTCACTGTACATTTATAGCAAAATACAAAAATTCCAAAAGCTAAGTGTACTTAATGTATTTGCACTAAATACTAGTCACACTCACCGATCCACTGATCAGAGACTATCTTGATAAAGTAGTGAGGGGGGAGGGGCTCAAACACTGGCACAAAGAAGTTGATCACATGCTCATCACCAGCATATTTGCTGTAATGAACAACACAAGTAACATTGTTACAAAACTCAATCCCACAATGTAACCTTTTGAGTAGGTAGTACTCATGATGTAGGATGATGTCCCCATCAACATCCTCCACAAATATCCAGAATGCCTCAGAGTTACTATGTATCTTCTCATCCCACTGGAAGTCTGGAGTAATGGTGAGCTCCACTTGTAGGGTGGACCTAAAGAATAGAACGGCAACAACTTTTAAAATAAATTTTTTTTCTTATTATAACGATTTACATTCACATGGTTGTATTAACTAGTAGTAGTCACTTCCATGAAAAACCACACACAGTTAATATGCATGGTCATTCCATTACTAAGCAAGCAATTCTGGATAGTCCCTTCTGGGCACTATAAAAAGGCAGTATCATTCTAAACACCACAATCAGAATGGGAGAAGTCATCAGTAGTATATTTACAGAAAACACTGATGGTGTCAAGAAAGTGAAATGGGATGAAAAGAAGTTTGAAGAAGGAAGGTTCCGTTATGCTATTATGGGAACATGGATTCAACCAGCATCAAAGTGTGGTGAAAAATGTGTTATAAAACATCTTAAGGAATCCTACACATGGAAACCTACTGACTGGGACACTACTGTGCAGATATACAAAGAGGCAAGTAAACTTGCAGAAGAATTTAACAAATTCCACAAAACAAACCGAGTTGTTTCCTTTGTAGAAATAGATAAGTTCAAATGTGTTGAGCATCCTATTAACACAATCGGTGGACCACAACTTCACGAATTCTTTGCTGTAGAACCTTACATTCCCGGCACATATACAAAATGGTGTGCTAATAGTGGATACTGGGAAACAACAGATCAATATGTAGGACTGATGCAAGCCTTCATGCACTGGAGTTGGTGTTACACGATTGGTGAGAAGATGATATCTGATCTGCAAGGTGTAGCTGATAACAGAAACTATACTCTGACAGATCCAGCAATTTTGTCTTTGACTGATAAATATGGTGTAACTGACACAGGAGTAGAAGGGATGGTGAAATCATTTTTTAAACACACTTGCAATCAATATGTAGGCATCTAAGAAAACCCACAGTGCAAGATATGAATGAATGTATTCCAGAATCAGAGTTACCAGCCTTCATGGCCGCTTTAAATACTTTTAATAACTCCACAACATACAAGCACGAACTAGTGCTATCTGCACCTACAAGAAGAAGACTTGCTCAAAAAATGCGACAAATTGCAGCTGAACAGCAAGGCACTAACCCTAACAATAGTGATATCAGGATAGAGAAGAAAGTAACTTGGAATGAAGAGAGTTTTGCAGAAGGAGAGTTCCGTTATGCTATCATGGGAACATGGAAGCTACCTGTAGTAAAGCGTGGTGAGAAATGTGTTATAAAACATTTTAGAAAGAAAACAGTATTTCAGCCTACTGGCTGGGCTACCACAATGAGAATGTATGAGGAGGCAAGTGAACTTGCTAAAGAATTTAATAAATTCCATAAAACACACAGAGTTGTCACCTTTGTAGAAGTAGACAAGTTTCAGTGCACTGAGCATCATATCAAAAACATACGTGGACCTAAACTAAATGAATACTTCGTTGTTGAACCTTACCTTTCTGGCAACTTCACAAAATGGTGCAATAATAACGGATACTGGAATATAACTGATCAATACGTACCACTAATGCAAGCTTTCATGCACTGGAGTTGGTGGTACACAAATAGTGAGACAATGATATCTGACCTGCAGGGCACAGCAGATGACACTGGATATACCCTCACAGATCCAGCACTTTTGTCCATACACGGTGATAAGTATGGCGCAACTGATGTGGGAGTAGAAGGGATGACCAGGTTATTTCTTAATCACACTTGCAACTCGATATGTCAGCACCTTAAAAAACCTACACCTAATGAATTAAAGTCATGCATTCCAGCTTCAGAATTACAAAACTTCAGGCAAGTTTTTAATGCTGCCAATACTTCTTACCAATACGAATGCAAGTTGACAGAACTCACAAGGAGAAACCTAGAATACAAACTAAAGGATATCGCAAATAGAAGCTGAAACAGTTCTCTCTTTTTTGTTAAAATGATAATATTATTTATTATTCATAATTGTACTTTTCGCGAACTACACGAGTGATGGTAGTTCTGCAAAAATATAATCATTGTTTGTTTCCGGGATTTGTGGTTAAAATGCAAAATCTAACATTTCTGCAAATAATTTATCCTTCAATGGCTATATGGTATATAGTAATATCATGGGAATGTGGTTTGCTCATGGCTCAACCAGTTCCATGAGCAAATCAGCTTTTGATGCTCAACCAGTTCAAAGATTCAATACGTTTCGACTTGTTATATTGAGCATAAGGATGGTATTGTGAAGCTGGTTTTTGGGTGATATTTTTGGCCATAATAACCCTAACCCCTGTGATCCCTACTATACAGTACTACCTTATTGTATGATACCTACCTTGGAGCAGGTGTAATTATTGTTCGTAAATAGGAAGCTGCATAGTGCTACAAAGGATTGGCATGATGATTGATTCGACAGAGCAAACAACACACAATAGATAGTTAAACAGAAGTTGAAACAGACCACTTAATGATTACTACTGTGGTCAGCACTACACAGGAGATGATACCACCTAAGTACATCATAAACATTTACCTGGGGGATTAACCAGGGAATTATTTTAATTCATCTACATAAAATATTAATGTGATAAAACAGTTCCAGGAATAACCACTGTAACTATGAAACATATAAAACACACTACCATTCTCAGAATAACCAGTTTAATATATAGTATGGGCCAGTTTAGTTCTACAGAGAGCAGTAGTGATACTGACAGTGGTACAAAGCAAGTAGCATGGAACAAGGAGAAGTTTGCAGAAGGAAGGTTCCGCTATGCCATCATGGGCACCTGGAATACACCAGTATCTAAATCTGGTGAGAAATGTATTATAAAACATCTCAAGGACTCCTGCACATGGAAGCCTACTGACTGGGACACCACAATGAGAATTCACAGGGAAACTAAGCAGTTAGCAGAGAGTTTCAACAAATTCCATAGTACAAGTGGAATAGTATGCTTTGCAGATGTAAACGTGTTCCACTGTGTTTACCATCCCAATAATAAAATTGGTGGTCCCAAGCTCAACGAGTACCACATTGTAGAGACCTACATTTCCAACAAATACACAAAATGGTGTAACAACTATGGCTACTGGAACAACACAGAAGAACATGTAGCAATGATGCAAGCATTTTCTCACTGGAGTTGGTACTACACTGGAGGCCAAAGAATGATTGCTGATCTTCAAGGGACAGCAAACAATGGTGAGTATATCCTAACAGATCCAGCAATTCTGTCATTAAATGGCAGAGAATACGGAGCAACTGATACAGGGGTAGAAGGAATGGCCATAATGTTACTCAAACACACTTGTAACTATATTTGTAAGCATCTACCAAAACCTACGGTGGCTGATTTATATACATGTATCCCATTGTCTGAACTACAGGACTGTATGAAGTTACTCTATACTGTGAATGACTCTACAGCTTACAATTGGGAACAGAAGTTATCTGTATCCACAAGAAACAAATTAGTGGATAAACTGAAGAATATTGCTATCAGCAAGAAGCTGAAATAACAACTACAACATTTCGTTTTTGTATAATTGTACCATACACGTACATGCCAAATGATCCGACTATCACTGCAAGCTATAATATGATTTTAACTGTACTGACGAAACATATCCTACCCTACTTATTGTGACTGAAAAACACATCCATGTCTTTGTCAGTTATGTGCACTAATACACAAAGCATAAAGCACCTCTCTTCTGCTTTAAGACAAGTCAGCTTTCCAGTTGCTTGTATTACAACACCCACACACAATCATACCAAGAATGCATAATACATATCATGAACTCTTGATCATATCTACAGTAATTTATATTCTAACATCATACCTGGTTACTGGTTGGATGTGCGTGGACAGCTCCAGTTTGGGGAACTGGTGGACAAACTTGTGAATGGTCTTCCCCATCTTGGGCATGCGAATCAGCTCAGCAATCTCATTGTGGCCGAGATCATACAACCTCTCCCAGGCAAAGTCTTTCTTCTCAATCTTACGGACTACATCTTCAGGGAGCTTCTTGAACTGTCTCAGAGGAGTCATTGACTGCCACCTATATATGGCGATATATATATGAGAGTAATACACTTTACTGGCAGTGACAGACTAGCACACACAAAGCAAAGTCTTAGCAGAGGTGTGAAATACAGCTACTGGAGATATACAGAACTCACATTCTTCTGTTAATCATTTTACTGACGGTAAGCGTCTTGTCCACCATACTGGCCCATCCTCTACACAACACTATCTCGTAAATAGCTCTCAGCAGTCGACCAGCAGACTAAGAATAAAGAAGCGCACAAATAACAACAATAACGAAAAAGTATGAATAACCAACTCTATAGTAACATACACACACGCACACATACAAACTGGGACAAACTGGGTATAGTCTTCAGTCACTTGAAACACTCAGTATTAACACATACATGATTTCCGCTATACTTACATTATTCTTAATTCCACAAAGCCAAATCTTGCATGCAGTACATTCATTATTCTTTTACCACACAAGTGTGTTCTACTAGATAGTGTGACGTATACACATACCTGGGTGACAAACACCATGTCTGAGGCTAGAGCAAATCCTTCCAGCTTGAGCTGTGAGATGTAGGCTTGTAATAGGACATTAATCTATATCAAATAAAAGTCACTTGTAGGTATATATATATATAGTACTCTCCACTGCCTTACTTTAGCACTTGGCTCTTCAATACTTTCTTTAACTGGTATGGGAACACGATCCACTAACTTGTTTAGTTCTAGTTTCTCTTCCTAGAGGACAATTAACTAAACAAAGAGTGGATTCATGCAAGAAGTCGTACCTCTCTGACAGTAATATTCTTGAACTCCGATGAAAAAGAAAACACCCTGAATAGTTCTATTTCACTGAGAGTCGGCTTCAGGTTGCTGTTGTATGTTGCCATGGTTTCGTGTGTGCAATAATAGTGACTGGCGATCCTCCCCAAGTCAGTGACCTAACAAAGTGGATAAACTAAATTGCACACGAGAATACAAGGATTTAACACTATATTACACATGTACCTTACATGCCACACATGCACACTATTCATTGGTGTGCATTACCTGGAATGCTCCACTCTTCCTATCATATTTGACAAGACTGTTCTTGTCCAACAATGAAGCAGCTGTGTGGATCAGGTCTGCCCTACGTTGCTCCAGTAATGGGTCAGCTGCTGCCTCATCCACAGTGACACCATATAACTGAGGATTCCTCAACATGCGGATGTACAAGTAAGTGTAACCTGATGAAGATAAGAAGATGGAGTCATAAAATTGTGAAATCAGTACACATGCAAATGCTGGCACATGCAAATAAATGCTGGCACATGCAAATACTGGTTTTTAATCAACACATGCAAACATACAAAACTTAATATTCTTCTATCAGTTAGCTTACAGCAAATATGCAGTGATACATATACACATACCTAGCCATGTAACAGCATCTTTGGCATTCTGGATAGTCCCAAGAACTATTTCAGCATTCAAATTATCAGATAGTTTAGAGATGAACTGGCTCTCAATGGGAAGCTGTAACAACATCATAACACGACACACATTATGCTAACACACGGTCATACCTGTTGATTCATAAGGGACAGGTAGTACTGTAGTTCAGTGTGACTTGTGATCAGTATACCCTCACCTTTCTTGTCGTACTGAGGACGACCAGCACGACCTAACATCTGTGGAAGAAAATACATAATGAGACTCCAACTGCTTGAACTTCTGGTGTTTAAAACTACTCAGACCCTACCAATGAATTGATAGTGTGTGAGGCTAATAAAACACACACACACACACACACACACACACACACACACACACACACACACACACACACACACACACACACAAAGATAGTCTCTAATATGATAGGCACAACTGACTACTCTAAATGTCTCATTTTGACCATGAGAGCAGCCAACTACAGTACTCCAACAATGAGGGATATTTGATAATTAAAATTTGACAAACAATTGAAGATTCACTATGATGAAACAAGCAGATTAAAAAGGCAATTCAATTTTCCATGATTGTGTTTAGCAAAATAATGTAATATTGTTAAATGATGGAAAGTATTCTAGTCACTGAACACACACAAACCTGCATGACATCTAGTGCTCCAAGCTCCGTCCACCGTCCTTTCTCAGGACTATATACTTGAGTGCCTTTGATGATCACAGTGTGAGCAGGTAAGTTGACCCCCCAGGCTAGTGTTGCTGTAGAAACGAGCACCTAAAAGAAAAAATCAAAACATCTGACAACCACAACAACACATAATCCATATAGGGTACTCAAACTAGCATGTTACAATGACTGGGTACAAGGTCCCTTTTTTACCTGTATGTGACGATCAGCAAACAATTCTTCAACTAATGTTCGGCCCAACCTTGACATTCCAGCGTGATGGATAGCAAAACCATAAGGAAGAAGATCTTTAAGGTCATTGTTCTACAAAATTAAAGAAATATCTAAAACACACACAAATAGCAATGACCAGAAGTCAATAATTTCTACCAGTTGTTAAAAAGCAGCTGGGAAATTATACCTTTGTTTGTTCAGCTTCAGTTCTCAATACTTCTGTGCTGGCAGAATCTTCACGTAGAAATTGTCCAATAGTTTCCTTCTCTAGACAAGTGTCTCGAAGAGTTTTGGCTGTCTTGGCTGTCTCTTTACGTGAATGTACAAATATCAACACCTGGTTCTTTCCAGCATGTTCCAAAACCTTGTCGTACACTATGTCGTTCATCAACTAGAAACACAGAGTAAATAGTAATTCATCAATTAAATTTTTTAGCCAAAATATACATACATCTCCCCAAAAAGACAAAGTATTAATAACAGTCTCTTCTATACCTGAAATCTTTTCATGGCTTTCTTTTCAGTGATTCCAACATAGGTTTGTTCAAGTGATACCGGTCTGAAACTATTGTCAAAATAAAACAGTCCTTTTGCGAGGTCAACTCTTAGAAAAGCAGCGACATCTTCGTAGTTGGGAAGTGTGGCAGAAAGTCCGACCAATCGAATCGTCTCCTGGGTGGATTCTACTTGACGTATGGTACGGGCTACAATTGACTCCAAAACTGGACCTCGGCTATCATGCAGTAAATGGATCTCATCCTATGGTAGAACAAAACATATTATATACAAGACATTAGTACAACACAACTGCATTATTAGAGTGTTGTAATAGAAACTAAATATAGTTTTCATGACTACTGACATGTATGGTGGGCATTAGTTAGGGGCGTATATCTTCACACATACACACATTATTAGTGTATGTCATTTGAACTATATTATCATCATGTGCCCACACTGCTGTCAGTAGTAACCACTGGTAAGGAGTACAGTGTGATAATGTGCAGACACCAGGTCAATTACACCAGGTGTCAAGCTATAATTGAAGTCGTCCATAAATACTGTTAGCCTTGGGCTAGGAGGGAGGCCAGACATGATGTTATTGACATGTAATTCTATTATGTGTTTTTGGTTTGTACTGACCACAACGGCATGCCCAAGTTAACCTCTGAGGTTAACAGTGTACTATGTTGTGCCAGCCTACACCTGCACTGCAGTAGTACAATGTATTTATAACCTGATTGCCAGTAGTACTTTTACTTGTGGTGTTCATGATCACCTGTACGACCAGTTTTTAAGCTAGCATGAACAAGGCATCAGTGCATTAGGGATAGAGCCACTATATATTCTAAGCCATGGCAGCATAAGCAACAGTTTGACCATATAGCTATATCATTCCAAGGCAAGTAGAAGGCCTTGACTGAAGTCCTTATGACTCCTTTCCTACAAAGACCCAATAATTGATTCCATAGAAGCCCATTCATGTGGTCAGTAGCTATCCTTTAAAATGCTGTACTATAAGTATCAGTGAGTGGTTGATAAGTAATCAGCTCTACAGTACATTGGTGGCCCCGATGTGAAACAAACATCCAAGTGGTAGAAACACAGGAAAGGAGAAACAATAAAAGTTAAAATGTCTGGTCAAATCGCTTGATGTCCACTCAAGTTTCACAATGCCCTCACAGTACGACAGGACATGTCTGAAAAGTTATTTCGCACACTGGAGTGTGGCTTACAAACAGACGTACTACTACACACATGGTATACTTACAATGATGACCAGACCAACATATTGTGTGTACATCCTTTCTCCACTCTTACGTGTGATGATGTCCCATTTCTCTGGAGTACATACAATCACCTGCAGAGGAAAACAAATGTCCCTTTATTAATGTTGGGGTCATATACACATATCATCCCAACATAATCACAGGAGACGAGACTCTAGTATGGCTACAGCCAACTACACCAAACCTACAATCATACCTGAGTGGCCTCAATCTGTTCCCTGTTCATCTGATGGTCTCCAGTTAGTTCCCCCACTGTAATCCCATAAGGGGCTAACCTCTGTTGACGTATAATGAACTGTTAGTATAACACAACGGATTACCCACCTTGGTGAAATTGGCTACCATTTCTTGTACCAGTGACTTCATAGGAGCAATGTAGATAACTTTGAACTCATCAACGTTGACAGAATTATCGGGGTTCAGATGTTTCCCAACCTCTCTCAGCATACACAGTAAAGCAACGTTTGTCTTACCAGCTCCCTGTGTGGAAATGTATGACACTTAATAAGTTATTAAATTAGTTTCCATGGCTACTGAAATGTATGGTGGGCATCAGTTAGGGGCGTATATCTTCACACATACACACATTATGAGTGTATGTCATTTGAACTATATTATCATTATGTGCCCACACTATTTGCAGTATATAGGATTCTGTCCACTTGCTGGCAATTAATGGTTATTAATACAGTGGGACCTTCCATTACCACTTGTGTACAGTAGGACCTCCATTATCAAATACCTGTGTGCCTGTTCAATCATAAAAATGTCCAGATAAGTGAATTTATTCTGTAAATGAAGCCCTTTCATTTATAGGCAGACTTCTGTTTAACTACTCTAATAGAACATACACTTACTCTAAAAATATTAATGACAAAAATAGACCAGCCACTTGCACTGTTCAAGGGTTCGAACAATCAAGGTCCTACTGTACCAGTTAACCACAGAGTGTTCAGATAAGAGAATTTGTTTGGATTTATAATTATTATACAGATCACTGTAACTACTCTAATAGAGTGTACATACACACAAGGTATTATACCAAATACTCTAATAGAACAGTCCTTTCCAATCATGGATTCAAAAGTTTACTGCAATGTTGAACTTTCCTTGACTCCAGCTACTAATTTTCTTCTTTTAGTTTATTGACTGACGTTATTTACACTGTACATACAGACCTTGAAGCGACTGTTCTATTAGAGTAATTAAATGTATGAGAGACACTTGGGAACCAACTGGTTTTACTGTAGGATTACTATTTTTCGGAGGTAAAATTGTATTGGTAGAGGTCTGTAGGGACCTCAGAAAAAGTTCTATACACTTCTCAAAGTTTTTTTTACAAGCAAAACAGCCTTACATGGTTATACCTTCCATTTGCCATACAAGACAGAACTTATAGTACACATCACACTGCCACAGTATGTATGTACCGTTGGAGCACACAGTAGGAGGTTTTGATCACTCTTCAACGCTGCTTCATGAAGTCTACTTTGAATACGGTTGAGATTCTTGTAACCAGAAAAGGCACTTTGTGCCCAGGTGGGTAGCTGAGTAACCGGCAGTAACACTTCTCCTTCCTGAAATGGTTTCTGCTTCAAAGCTGGTACATGAACCTCCTCATAACCTACCAACAAAACAGTTACTGAATAAATGATAATTTTAAAATGCCCCTTTGTCTCTATCATATTTATAGCATGTGACATGGTGAGCATCAGATGAGGTCAAATGTGTTCACTACACACCAACTCATCACTACTGGACAAATAGTCCATGCGGTCTTAGTGGATGCTTTATTTAAATTTACAATAAATATTTACTGGTCCTTCAAAGATTTAAAGTTTCGTGAAATCTTCATGGACAATTTATCCCAACAGTGAAAGGTGGTATATTCATTGTCAATTTTTCATCGTCTGCTCACAACACACTCGAGCATGTGCGATTAAAAATAGAATACACACACACACACACACACACACACACACACACACACACACACACACACACACACACACACACACACACACACACACACACACACACACACACACAATGAAGAGGGTCTAAGAGCTATGCCCTCAGAGCCATTATAGGTTTTATCATGCCTCAAAGTTCTTAAAGATTGATGTATGCATAATTTGAAGCTTATAAGTTATAGGAAAGTTTAACCAACCAAGGGACCGTCCCCCTCTTTCTGTTGCCTACGCTACTGAAACTTAGCACACATGCTAGAAACTAAGAAGTACAATTTACCACACAGCAGCTACTGTACATCATAAATTATGACTGACTTTGACAAAACCTGGCTTTGACAACAAAGCTTCATTAGCAGATATGGTACTGTTAGTAATCACTGCATAAGTTTTTCCATAATGACTAGACTCAGTTTAAAAAATGGCAATCTCTATTCTAGTAATGTACACAAATTTTTTGAAATTTTCAACTAGAGTAGGGACCATAGCACATCTATAAAAAGTACTGAAGCAAGCTGGAGTCTTAAATCACAGTAAAACAATAAGAAGTGCTATATTCCTACTGCACTCAAGATACCAAAAATCACAGTAAAACAATGAGAGGTGTTATCGATGTGCTATGGTCCCTACTCTAGTTGAAAATTCCAATTTTTTGTGAACTTGTTTGTTTAACTTTTTTTTGTAAATTTATAATTATTATGACTGAATTCTGAAATGGCACCGCATGCCCCAACTATATCAATTATCATCTGAAAAGTGAAGTATCCATTATACTTTGTTGTCAGCTATTTTCAACCCGTTACACAGCATTTTGAATCAAGAACTATTCGAAAAGCACCTCTGCAATCCACGCATACTGAAAGAAAGAAATGGTGTTGCACGCCCCAACTATATCAATTATCGTTCGAAAAGTGAAGCATCCATTACTCTTCGTTTTCGGCTATGTTCAACCCATTACACAGCAATCAAAAACAGCCACTAACCGGGCCATTTCTTCTTGCCAAAATGCCATTGTGTATGAGAAGCCATACAAGACCATGCTCAGAGTTAGGCTTTTGGTGTGTGCTGCTTGTGGCTAATAGAATCTGTCTTTATTAAACTCAGTATAGGCCAGGAAGCTTAATTTGTGCTGAAGGCTTTGTTGCAAGGTGGTTTTTTCACTCCATAATTATTGTACGTGGGCGGGTTATCCAGATTAAATACTCTAATAGAGCAGTCACACAAATACTTTCCTATTTTGAATCGTTTCAAAATGACAGCAGAGAATGTATCTAAAGATTTATGACAAAGAGTCAAAATTGAGATTTGTGGCTTACATTACCACCCCAGCGATCCCTTCTTGTATCGTGGCTTCTTCAGCATTCCCTATTCCCATTTTAAAATTTCCAATTTTTCATTCCTCTAGTGATAAATGAAGATTCATTATCGTGTACTCCAGAAAGAAAACATCACAGTAAAACCAACAGGTATGAGCTAGTACAACACAATGAATGGAATTCGTTTATATCAGTTACATTTTTTTCTGGCTAAGTAGAGGAGAAATGTTTCTCTATTATTGACCTACGTAGTAACTGTACCAGGTCATTGTACCTTAGTACGTCTTTATTAATTTTGTACTTCCACAGCTCATGCCAGTTCTGAAGATAGAGTGGAATACGATAGTATATTAAGCCAGCAATCCATTGCTGGTAAAAAAGTGAGTTTGATTTTGTGAGCACAGAATTCAAATCTGGTCACAATTATACATCATACATAACTCACCTTTCATGTTCTGCCTGTAGGATCGATCAGGTAACTGGCATCTCTTGTTTGCCATGAAGTGACTGCCGTGGGTAAAGCTGAGGTCATCAAGGTCAAGTACCTTCCTAGAGCCAAGCTAGAGAGAGAAGCAATACACATGAAAATGTGAGCATAGTATTCATATGGTGATACACCTGGGATTTCGTTAAATTTTGGTGTATAGAGTAGGTCCTGCTAATGTTAATACTTAAAAAAAGAGAACTTCAGATGCTGGCCATTGTCCCAAACAGCAGTATTTATGATATCAAATAAATAGGTTCCATTGTAACAAATGGTATACATATGATATCATGCACGCACGTACTCCTTTTTTCTCTTGTTGGCTTGCATCCTCAGCATCAAGATCAGCGTCCACCCGAGACTTACGAGCAGCTGCTTTACGTACCAACTCCTCCTGTACTAAGTCTTCATCCTCTATCTTGGACAGTGTCTTCAAGATGCGATGGGTATCTTGATCCTTCTTCATCTCCTCTTCAATAGCTTGTCTCTCATCGTCATCATTAGTACGAGCCAGCAATGTACAGTACAGAACTAAAATATCAAAATATAACAAGGATAACGAGTGCACATGGCAACAACTGATGATGTACATTGTCATCACTTGTATAATAATAAGGCAGTGGTCTTATTAAGAAAAAGTGCACCTTGGCTATGTTTGGAATTATTTTGACATAGCCAACCGAGGTGACCGACTACTAAGTGAAGTCTCCTGGAATGTACACGTACAACACTGCACCATACAATCTGTACCTGTTTTTCGGTTCTTCAGAAGGATTTTGATGAAAGAAAATCGATCATGTCCCAGCAGGAGTACAAGTTTGTTTTCACATTCTATGTCATTAACCGAGTGTTTCAGGATCTCCAATACTTCATCAGCCTCCTTCTGTGATTTCATCTCATCAACATATTTGTTTTGTGACGTTTCATCATCAGTCTTCTTTAATTCTCGCTGCAGCCAATAGGCATCCACCAGATGAGGCTCTAAGATCTTCGTAGCTCCAGTACCAGCCCCACTGGTAGAGAACTGCAAAAAAGATGATGAAAGAGGAATAAAACTAATGTATGAAATAGTTTAATATTTACTTTAAGTGTATATACATGATCAACCAAGCAAAGTTAAAATCTTACAACACATTAGTTAGTATACCATAACACTACAAGCTTCTGAGTATCACACCAACCACATATGCACATACACACATGTTCATGAAAACAAGCGCACACCATCATTACACCGCACAAGTGGTCAGGCTAGTTCATACACAAGTACACACACGCACAATGTGCACACAAGCACATACACACGCAACTCACATCAGCACGGTGTAGTACACCATCATAGTCAGCCTCAACTCCTTCTCTCTCCTCCTCCATCTCATCATCATCTTTAATAACTGATGTCTGATTACATTGATCCTGTAATGCACGCACTGGTGAAGGGCAGGCACTATTCCCCCCGGCAAAATAAAGTAGAGCAGGAAACTGTTAATTTGCTACCAACATCAAAACAACTTTGTTTATTACATACAATCATATACCGCATCAAAACAACATAAAGCAAAGTGCATTGCCTTTAAAGAAGACCCTGTATCTTATGGAGGGAATTACACAACTTGGGTATGTAGATATACATATGTACAGTATGAAGGGAGGATATTGTGTAGGTTAAGCTCTCCTGTATACTTGGGAGAGCACTGCATGTGTACCTCGATATGATATAACATTCTAACATAGTGTACCATATAAGCAGAAATTTTGACAGGGAATTAAATTTACTGGGGGAAGATATTTATTGAAATTGTCCAAGCCAGCTAACTAATATCATTCAATTTAAGGTTTAACTCTTTGGCCCTGAATGCTACTAGGTTCTTTAAAAACAAAAATTATTTTACACATTTTGACACACAATGTTTGGACTCCTGTTAAAACTTGATTGCTGATGATATTGAAGCAGCAAACCTGAGAAGCTAGATTTATATCAAAAATGTGGAGAGATCCACAGGGAAGCCTAACCAGCCTATTCTGACAAAGATCAAGCTAACATTGGAACATGGAAGATATGCTCTGAGCATGCATGGTCCTACAGCTGCAGCCAGACATTTCCATGAAAATTGTTGGTTTGTTTTCTCCCAGCAAAGTGCTTAACTACTTCTCCCTATTGATGCATCCCAGGTAGCTGTTATATGTATGTATGTACTAGTAGTAACCTAGTCTTGTGCCCACACCATCGTTCCTTCCCACCCAGAAAAAGAAAAGCAATCTGGGAATGAGACTAGCCTTGTATCGTTTGAATTGCCATGACAATCATTTGAACACTCATGTGACACCATCACTGAAACTCTCGGCCTATATACACACTGAATGCAATGCATGTGTAATTAGTGCAAGCCTCTGTGAACAAGAGTATAACTGTCAAATTTGAACTTGTCAAATAAGCGTATTGCTCAAATATTTCCCCCATCAAATTTTCTGCTTTTACAGTATATATATATTTATATATACCCCAACACCAACTGACCTCTTCTTCATCGTCTTGAAATACCACTGCTACTCCGTACTTATCATCTATCGTCTCCTCTTCTACAAAGAAATAACACCACCAGTAACACTGTCTCTGAATGAAAAGTTCCACCATTGGAACCTTCAGTGAATCTTACATACCAACTTAAGACAACAGAAAATACTGTATCACACTTAGCAAAACTGAGGATAAGAATTAATAGAAAGCAGGAATACACCGATAAACACAGTTGAAGAGTCCAAATGAGTTCATAGCATATACAAGTCACTTTAATTTTACTAACTTTCTCTTCTATGATTTTCCTGCTGTGTGGCACTTTATATCATGCAGAAAGGAAGGAAATAAGGAAAAGAATTTGCCCAATATCTTCTATGAATATTTGACACTTAACCACTATATTATGCAACCAATGGTAGATCTTAATAACTACAAGTGTGTGATGTGGTTGGCAACACATGGCTGGTCAAGTTGGTAATTATATTTCCAGTTCATCTTATGGATGTAATCTAGGCCTTGTTACTGTAGTAACTAGTGATGTGCGATAGTAAGTTTGCAATTATATCAATTAATCACGATAATTGCATCACGATATCATAGTTATCACGATAGTAAATCCAAATGATAAGATGCACAATGTAGCACTAATTTTACCTATTTTCTATGAACACAGGTAAAGGCACATCCTGTATACCCGAATGCATATATGTCATGTTAAAATACAACAAAGTTCAATCTCAGAAAACAATTAGAATACATAATTGAATAAACAAATGCTTTAATTGTTCAAGTAATTCCGGCGAGGTAAGAATGTCTAATATGGGTGCTCACGATAATCACAAGCTATTATCATATCACGATAATGAACCACTGCGATACAATTATCACACTATTAATATTATTGCACATCACTAATAGTAACCATGTTGCAAATTTAGTTAGTTACAATGCTCATGAATACAATAGGCTAGAAAAACAAGTGTACACTCAAACTTCAGGAATAAGACAATAACTAGTATGGCATACTCTTTGGGTGTTATTCTGTGGTGTGGTACGTATGTGAAAATATGTTGATTTTCCTATAAGTTTGCATACAAAAGTCGGAAACAGATTTATCGCAGTCATGCAACTCTGCTCAAATCACAACAACAATTTACAATAAGTACACACACAAAATATAATACTCCTTTCAACTCTAAACTGAATGCAATTTTACCATAACATAACACTTGTATAGCCGATACACATGCCCTTACCTTCGGCTACTGAAGCTTTCTTCTCACTGCCATAATCCGTTATCTTTTTTCCCAGACTGACTAAGACATGAAAGCACTCATCACTCATCTTCCCTATCAAAGCTGTAATCTCCCTTCTCTTCTCTTTCTCCTAATAACAAGAACACACTATAGTATCTGTTAACCAAAAGCTTGACAGAGAAGACCATCCTCTTTAATACAAACCCTTAATAAATTTTAATATGAATTTACACAATTTTTCTAGTTGGAGGGTTCTTATATTTTTTGATTATTGTTACCAATGGCGATTAAGATTTGTATGGTGACTAACAAGATGTCACAGCAAACCTACCAGGCTTGGTTATACAATAATGCAACAATACTAACCTTGGGACCAACAAAAAAAAGTGTCCTGAGATTTTAGGTCAGTTTGTGTGCTAAGGGATAATTTGGGACCACTACCGACCAAGTGACCAGATTATACAGGTGTTCTTGTTTTCAAGTGTATACATCTCCTGATTAACAGGTTCCATTGTGGTTCACTCAACTTGGAAAACCAGCTAAAAATTCTAACCCAACATTAGAGAATAATTTCTATACCCTGTTGATTTTAGTCAACTGATTCTTACTAAGCCCTAGAGCTCATGCTTAGAGTCCCCAAAACGGATTGTGACGTCTTTTGGGATGAGGCTTATTGTACATGTACAAGAAAGGAAGTGTTGAAAATTGGATAAAAGTCACAAAAAGAAGAGCCAGAGACACTAATTTGGGATTATGCATGTTGAACAACACAGCTTTACTCTTCAATTAATGCTCACCTTCATTTGAGTATCTTCAAGTGTTGCTAACACCTCATCAGCTGCTCCACAGAGGATTTCTCTCGGCTAAAAGTGGAATAAACATTATCTAGATGTCAGTCTAAATGGTATACACCCTCACGATAGGGTCACAATACACAGAATATGTAATATCCATAATGCACGTACACACGCACGCACGCACACACACACAGGTGCAGTTATACATGCGCTTATACACATGTATGCATGTGCATACATGCATGCAGTACGCACTACACACATACCTGGTCTCCAATGCAGTTCAATATAAAAGTAAGCAATACTTCATAAGACTGGCGAGTCTCCCTTGTCTTGGGTTGGTACTGTATCCCACCTATTTCCTCAGCATGTGTAGATGGGGCCATTCTCTTGCTTTGTTGCTCTTCTTCCTCTAACTGTGACTCATTACGAGAACGTCTGTAACATCCAATAAATACCAGTTATCATGTACACCCACCATCTGATAAATGGTTGAGTAGTAGGTATACAAAGTGACCAGCACTTACAAATTCTGGGAAATAAATAAATATATAGAGCTGAGCGATAGTCGCGATTAATTGATTATCATGATAGCTAGTAACAATCATGATCTTGATAATATACTGTTGTGCTATCGCGATTACTTATCCATATTTGTGCGTGGTCAAAAATATGGATAACAAAAGCAAAGATGATAATGTTGAAGTTCAGAAAACTGTAAAACACCAGTATCTTGAGCATGGACAACAAAGATAACAACTGTAATACTGACACATAAAAATTTTCAGTGGAATGCTAGAAAAGCAAATGTGTGGTGTGTAAATAATTGGAGTATTCCTGTGTTTGTATACATAAGTTTGAGTGTCTTTAATAACTGCTAGTAACTATCTTGATACTATTGTTATTGTGATATAAAAGTTACTATCAAATCGTGATTATGATAGTTTTACTATCACTCAGCTCTATAAATAGTGTGTCTAGCATGCTTTCTGATGCAAATTCTTTAGAGAAAGCCTTGAGAATGTACTTCATTTTCATTCATGTAAGAACAGGGCACACCCTTTCACCTCAAAGGAATTTGTTATCCCTGGTAACTAGCTATAAGGCTAGATACACCATTTTCTGGTTGTTTTATAACTATGTAAACCATTGTGAAAGGCATTCACAATGTCTTCAAGAACTCATTTCACCAGTATTTCTGAGTAAACACAAAAGCTCACCACCTGGAAGGTTAGCACTGGCTCTGTACAGCCTTCATTATGCTCATGCAGGTGTGGAAAGACAGATCAAGACACACGATAGTGTGTCATGCGGCCAAGTACAGCTAGTGAGGGCATGTGACAGACAAGCGTGTATTTTACAGGAACCAAGAAAATGCCATTTTCACGCATCCGTAGCTTGATAATGGCACGACAGAAATTAACCATTTTTGTTGTGGAAACTCCCTTGGGATAGGGCATCTCCCATTCCAAATTTGAGGTGAATCTGCCCGCCCGCCCATCCATCACTGAGATACACACCTTCAAAGTTCATCTTATTTTCTTCGTATTTTTCTTCTTCGTCTCACACACTTTAGAAAAATTGTAATGACTCACGTGTGCTTTGGTTGATTTACTCAAAAATTGGTAAAGGATATAATTATGCTAATTAGACTTCTACTCCTATATGTATAGGAGTAATTTTGCATAACCCTACGCAAAATTACTCCTGGGTCATTCCATGTCAAATCAACAAGGAATTTAGGGTCACCTCTCAGATTTTGACAAAACTTGGTGTGTTGTACCTGTGGTGCTTATCACTCATGCAAATTTTTAGCTCCATACATTTCATAGTTTCTGATTTATGACCACAAATATTTTGAATATTTCATGAAAATTTGGTCTATCTCTAGTTATAAAATTGACTGCAACTTTGCACTGTGTAAATATTTTTAAACACAATTTTTACTGATGGAAGACTGTTGATTGACCTTTCCAGTGATCCCTAAATTATGGGATATCTACTTAATTATGGTTCAAAACTACTTCATTGAAAACTTTAATCCTTTCTATTTTGAAAAATGCTGATTGAAATTTTTCAAATTCTTTTGTGAATAATGATTGGGCCATAGTCTATGTTTGATGAAATTTTTGTGGTGGGACCACAATGGGCTCAAGAGATATAATGAATTACGTTGTGGTATGCGGTGTCTATTATTGCTGTATTGGAGTGTACACCTCTAATAACTACTCACAACAAGGCTATGCCAAGTTTGTCTTACAGAGTGAAGGTGTCTAGGTACATTACAACCTGTATTAATGACCACCTGTATTGAAAGGCCATCTATGTGCTGCAGTTAAGTTATACTTCTTTAATGTATAGCACCAAAATATCAACCCTTTCTAGCAAATCCAAAAATGGTCCTTATTAGACAGATTGACTATAAATTACAGATCTGACCACCATGTGTCCATAAACATCATGTAAATGTTGTACCATCTCTTCACAAGTACCTTCTTTATTAAGTTGAATCCTACTGTAGTGGACTTAGCCATATTTAAGTTCCATATGTGGCTGCATAGGTACATACAACAGAACTCCTCAGAAGGGATACCTGGATACCTTGATAACCAGGACACCTGTTTATACACTGTGCTCCCACTGTAGCGGTGCACGTACATTTAGACCAAGATACTTCTGTGGCTTCTGTAATATGAGCACTTTATTATGGTCCTAGCAATGGAGGGGTTTTACCATATACATGCATTAATTGTACCTCAATGTGTGAAATTAATTACTGCATTACTTTACATTCACGACCACTTTGAAGATCAAGTCATAAATTCATACACATACTCACGTAGGAAGTAAACATGGTGACCACATATTTACCATTTACCTGTACTGATCTTCAAAACGTGAACACAAAATACTTTGAAAAACAATTAATTTTAGTAATTATAGTACTATAAATCATGCATTGAGGTACAAGCAAGTGTTAATAATATAAAAAAATCTTGGTACAAGTAATGCATCCACTGTATATAGTGTAACTCTTCTATTCCCTGGACCATTGATGAAGTGTTCATTTTTGAGAAACCACAGACTTGTCTTGGGTCCAAAATGTACGTACAATTATAAAGTGAGATCATGAGGCTATCAAGGTACCCAGATATCCTTTTTGAGGAGGTCTGTTGTACCTATGCAGCCATGTACGTAACTTGAATAGTATAGAGTGGGGATATGTATGTAAGTGCACTACGGCAAGATTTTACTTAATAAATAAGGTATAACTGAAGAGATGGTACAACATTAATGTGTATGATGATCTCATTTATAGTCAACCTGTCTAATAAGGACCATTTTTGGACTTGCTAGAAAGGGTTGATGCTTTGGTGCTATACATTAATGAAGTATAACTTAACTGCAGCTTATAGATGGTCTTTCAATACAGGTGGTCACTAATACAGGTTGCAATGTACCTAGACACCTTCACTCTGTAAGACAAACTTGGCATGACCTTGTTGCGAGTGGTTATTTGAGGTGTACACTCCAATACAGCAATAATAGACTGCAAATTCCACCGCATACCACAACATAATTCATTATATCTCTTGAGTCCATTGTGGTCCCACCACAAAAATCTTATCAAACATAGACTATGACCCAATCATTATTCACAAAAGAAATTGAACAGCATTTTTCAAAACAGAAAGGATTAAAGTTTTCAATGAAGTAGTTTGAACCATAATTAAGTAGATATCCCATAATTTAGGGATCACTGGAAAGGTCAATCAACAGTCTTCCATCAGTGAAAATTGCGTTTAAAAGTATTTACAAAGTACAAAGTTGCAGTTGATTTTGTAACTAGAGATGGACCAATTTTTCATGAAATATTCAAAATATTGGTGGTCATAAATCAGAAACTATGGAATGTATGGAGCTAAAAATTTGCATGAGTGATAAGCACCACAGGTACTACAACCACACCAAGTTTCGTCAAAATCCGAGAGGTGACCCTAAATTCCTTGTTGATCTGACATGGAATGACCCTCCTATAAAACAGTACAGTAGTACTGTTTAAGTAGGGTTGCATCAAAAGTGACACGCGCCGCCAAAAATACCACCCTTAAAAACCAGCTTAGAAACTCTTTACGTGACAAAAATCACCTTTACGGAATAATATTAGTCCATCTAACATCAAGTGTAGCATTAAAAACAAGAAAACACTTACTATAACGGCCGGATATAGAATTTAAAAAAACTGTCAAAACTCGAAATTTCGTCTCACTCACTCACTCACTCACTCACTCACTCACTCACTCACTCACTCACTCACTCACTCACTCACTCACTCACTCACTCACTCACTCACTCACTCACTCACTCACTCACTCACTCACTCACTCACTCACTCACTCACTCACTCACTCACTCACCACAGTCGCAAGCCTAGAGCCCAAATGAAGCAGCGCACGGTCACCATTTTACGCCACAACAACAAACTCACCGGTGGGATGTGCCTTTTGGGGTTCCAACGAGTGTATGCCCTGTGCGCCTTGTCTTTTCTTTTATCTTCAATCAGACTGCTTGTCTTCTTTATCCAACGAAACCATACCGAGGCATTAATTTTCCATATCAACACTTTCTTTAAGCAGCATAATAGACGCCACAAAATTATTTAAGGTGCTTAGACTACGCTACTGTATGGCCCCTGACTGTACGGATGTACCAGTACTCCACGATAGGTCACGCACATTCTTTATTCTATGTATTATTGATCTATTGATCGAGACCACGATGACCATGCCCCTTTTACGCTAGCTGTATGTGTGACCACATACCTTCAAGTTGGTAGGCTGATTTGAGATACTCTAGTCTAATAATCAATTGAAACCGTGATGACCACACCTCTTTTTGGGGCAAACACACATCTTCGCAGGCTGACTCTAATACAGCAGTCACCCTAATAAAACAGTCACATGTTTATAGCTAGCTGTATGCTTTAACAAAAAAACTAAACAAACTAGTATATTAAAAATTATAAATTAAAAATGAAGTAGGGTTTCAAGCTATAAAAAGTAGTGAAACAAGATATGAACATTGGTAGCTATTACAGCATAGCTCAGTGTTAAATCCCTACTTTGGCATGGTATAACAATTATTTTGTGTTCAATGCCAAAGTAGGATTTCCCACTGAGCTATGCTGTAATAGCTACCATTGTTCATATCTTGTTTCACTACTTTTTATAGCTTGAAACCCTACTTCATTTTTAAATTTATAATTTTTAATATACTAGTATATTTAGGCAGAAGCACTGTAAAATAGCGTACTCCTACGTACAATGCTAGTCCTATATATATGAGAAATTTTGTGTGGGGGTACGCAAAATTGTTCCTTATGGGAGAAATTTTGCATGGGAGTACACAAAATTGTTCCTATATATATAGGAAAAATATTGCGTGGGGGTACGCAAAATTTGATTATGCATGTAATGATTATACACAAAGGAGTTTGGTGAGCTTTAAATAAGATGTAAGTAGATTATACTTGATGTAATATTATGCTGTAAGGTGATTATCATAGCATAAGATGTTTCTAGCAGGGCCAGAGGAGAGTTGATTGGGCCATTGTATATGTTGAAATTGCTATATACATGGTGCTGCCAATGAGAGGAGTTGCTGCACAGTGGGTGAAACACACAACAAAGTACGAAGCACAAGCATTCTAGGGAAGTCTGGGGGCATGCCCCCACAGGAAACGTTTGAAAAATTAGACACTCAGATATGCAACTTTAGTGATATTTCACTGCTAGGTAGCTAAATATGCTCACACCTATCTGTTGCTCCTCAGACTATTTATACTATGTATAATAGGTAGGTAATTGTAGACCTGACATACAGGGGATACAGCATGAAACTTGCTATATGGCTCAGTGTACAGTTAGTTATAGCAATTAGAAGTTCAAG
The DNA here is from genome assembly GCF_963678975.1 of Dysidea avara. NCBI lineage: Eukaryota > Metazoa > Porifera > Demospongiae > Dictyoceratida > Dysideidae > Dysidea > Dysidea avara. The sequence continues at coordinate 25,833,274 of NC_089281.1, read as the reverse complement.
GGGGTCTAGAGGTGCAACCTCCAGGAGCTGCAGAATTTGTAATTTAAAGGCTTGAAAATGCCTTAAAATTGATGCTAAATTAACTACAGGTAGCTAGCAACTTGCAACTTTTCTTCCAAATTTCACAGGGAACCCATGTAGCATGACCCCCTCATAGAATAGCGTATAATTAATTTATTATTTGCAACTAGGCAGCTAGCTGTATACAGTGAATTCACACAGCTACAATAAAAAGGCTACACAGTTACAAAAATGCAGTATACTACTATACTGGTTTGTATGCAATGAAGTAAACGGATCATCATGTAAATATACTGGTGGACAGTCACGAGACCAATCACTATTTGATAATGTCACGATGTGGGGTAAGACTGAGAGTTTGCTCAGTATCTCGACAGGACGAGTGGGTAGCTGAAGAGGAGAGTGATTTCTACTCAAAATTTCATCCAGATGACTGCCATGTAATTTATGGGTGTACAGCTTCCTGGAGTGGGATGAGGCACCTAGTTTGTCACAGCCAGCCCTTTTCCCAGTAAAAGAAGCCAAGAGTGACAAGCCATAAAGTGCTAATGATTATTGTATGAAGATTGGATTGTGATATAAGTGTGCCAAAGAAGGCACCTGCCGTACACATGATAAATGCCAACTGTCAACATACGTGATACGTAGAACCCACAATCATTTCTGTACAAAATGATGCGAATGCTATGCTGTACTGTAAGGTAATTGGAAGTACTGTACGTGTAGTTTTGTGCTTTAGTTAGGCTGAGAAACTATAGGTAACTACTCGTACCATGCATTTTCAATAAAATGCACGTATAGATATGATCGTCCAGAGATTGCATGAGAGTAATATAGATCAAGCTGGTCAGCTAATTGGTCCACCTCCAGATTATCGGTCTGGCTCAGGCCTGATCAACTGGGACTGTCTCCTCCGGCCTTGTCTAGGATGACTTTAAAGGCAGCTTTTTGGGCAGCACCTGTCATTTTAGGGAACATTCTACTTAACAGTCATCAATTCAATTCTTTGGATCTGTTTAGAAGAAGCTTTCTTGGTGCCACCACTGACATATGGGCGTCTACTCCTTTAGACATCAGACTGAGAGGTGCTGAAGAGGGGTGGTCTACTGTTTTGAAACTGTTGCAGAGACGTTTTTGTGTTTAATTATATGTGAGTTGTATGCTCTTTAGATGTTAATGTAAACAATATGGAAGGCATTAGACAGTTAGAAGAAAACTCAGTTAAACAAACATTATAATTAGCACTGATCATAGACGTTTCTACTTTATTATGCCTAACCAATACTGTGCAAGGTCACGATGTAAAAAGGAAAGTTTTTCAAATGGCAAAAAGCACAAATCTTCCTCATCTCAACTATACAGTATGGATCACCCCAAATGGCACACACTACCAAGAAAACTGTTTTTAAAAATCATCCTACAGACATCTTGCGTGAAGAAAATCACCTTTACGGAATAACATTAGTCAAAATAATTGTTATAACATGTCAATGTAGGGATTTTCTCACCAAGCTATATATACATGCCATTATTTATCACTTGTTCTACTTCTTTTAATCAAAAAAAATTAACAATTTTTAAAGTAAATAATATAACGCCAGTTGTTTTGCTATCTGTGAATTCAGTCAACTGCCTATACAAGTGCATTTCTTGAGTTTGAATATGTGACATCTTTGAACAGGTGACTGTCAGCACATCTCATGCAAAATCTTTTAGTATGATAAACAATTTAGTCCAAGGATGCAAAAAATTTCTTACAATTTTGCATACCCCATGCAAAATTTCTCCTATACATATAGGAACAATTTTGCGTATCCCCACATAAAATTTCTCCTATATATATAGGACTAGCATTGTACATAGGGGTACGCTATTTTACGGTGCTTCCGCCTATATATAGTATATTAAAAATTATGAATTTAAAAATGAAGTAGGGATCCAAGCGATAAAAAGTAGTGAAACAAGAGATGAACAATGGTAGTTATTTAATAGTTATACTGCGGCCCTTGGGCTTGGGCATATATATCAGGCAAATCCCCAGTGACCATGGTATTAAGTAATATATACCACTCTGGTATGTTCACCTAATAGGTGAAGGAAGACAAACCTGCATTCACCACATTACTTTTATACAGAGGTTTGCAAAAATCGATTGTGGGTTTAAATTGTGGGCACAAAAAAGAAATGATTGTGGGTTTCACTGGTTGTAGTGATACCATTTTAAACCAAATAACCACTTTGTGGATGAATAAAGTTACCTAAGGTGCTAAAATAAACACTTAGACATATAGTTTGTGAATGTTTGAGGCATCTTTCATGCAGTTGAAATGTACTTTGTAGAAAAACAATCCCCACATTGCAAAAATGATTATTTAGTGATGCTTAGTAACTGAACTATGCAATGCTGACTCACTCAGTTCTTTTTACTTCACAACAATGCCCCTAACTAAATCAACATGTTTAACTCAAACCCACAATGCAAAACTTTAAGCAGCTCTAATTCAAACCCACAATGCAAAACTTTAAGCATCTCTATATAAATAATCAAAGGGAACTGGTGTTTTGTAGCTGCCTCAGCATCAAAGGCAGTTGTGGTCAGGGCTATATCATGATATTGCCATATCGCCCTAACCACTGGGCGATATCTAGATATCGCCCTGTTGTCAGGGCAATGTGATATATAACCCTGTGGTTTCTTTTGATCTGAGGTGTCAAAGTGGTATATTACAGCATAGCTCTGTGGGAAATCCCTACTTTGGCAATGAACACAAAATAATTGTTATACCATGCCAAAGTAGGGATTTCCCACTGAGCTATGCTGTAATAACTACCATTGCTCAACTCTTGTTTCACTACTTTTTATCGCTTGGATCCCTACTTCATTTTTAAATTCATAATTTTTAATATACTAGTTTGTTTAGTTTTTTTTGTTATAGCATACAGCTAGCTATAGACGGGTAGCCTTTTTAAGGCGTGGTCGTTTTACCGTAAATTTTCCACATACTTTCCGAGTTCGCTAAGTCAAAAATGTATTACGGCGGCTATTGAAGAAAATGAACATTTCGGTTAACTTTAGCAAGCAAGAGTTAGCCAGCCTTCAGAACAGAAAGTATGTTATAGAGAAAGGTTCGAGCTATAACATATCCAGCGTGTAAGGTGAGAAGGTGATTTTCTCTCAATCTCGGGTTTTTGGAAAGCGATAAAACTCGTTGAAAACATTCTTTGTAAGACTTTGCTACTACTTAGAATGATAGACTGGATGATTTTAACTCATCTTGTACCTTTGAAGAACCAAAAACGTTTGTCAAACTATTTTAAAAAATGAGTTTTTTGTTGACTTCTTGACCAACATTGTAATCATGCGTAAAACGGAAAGTCACGTTTTCTTGCATTACACAAGGGACACGCCCTAAATAGGCAACCCGTCTATAAACATGTGACTGTTCTATTAGGGTGACTGCTGTATTAGAGTATCTCAAGTCAGCTTGCAAAAGATGTGTGCTTGCCCAAAAAGGGCTTGAAAAAGGGTGTGTTCATCGTGGTTTCGATCAATTATTAAACTAGAGTATCTTGAATCAGCCTACTAACTTGAAGGTGTGTGGTCACAAATACAGCTAACATAAAAGGGGCGTGGTCTCGATCCATAGATTGATATACGTAGAATAAAGAATGGGCATGATCTTGTGACCTATCGTGGAGTACCGGTACCTCCGTAGCTACAGTAGCGTACTCTAAGCACCTTAAATAATTTTGTGGCATCTATTATGCTGCTTAAAGAAAGTGTTGATATGGAAAATTAACGCCTTGATATGGTTTCGTTTGATGAAGAAGACAAGCAGCCTGATTGAAGATAAAAGAAAAGACAAGGCGCACAGGGCGTACACTCGTCAGAATCCCAAAAGACACATCCAACTGGTGAGCTTGTTGTTGTAGCGTAAAATGGTGACTGTGCGCTACTTCGTTTGGGCTCTAGGCTTGCGACTGTGGTCAGTGAGTGAGGCAGTGAGGCAGTTGTACTAAATTTGGAGATTTTGGCGATTTAAAAAAAATATATATCCGGCCACCTGTAAGTGTTTTGTTGTATTTAATGCTGTTTTATGTATTATATGGACTAGCACTATTCCGTAAAGGTGGTTTTCGCCGCATACAATGTTTGTAGGATGATTTTTAAAGGTGGAATTTTGGGCAGCGCGCGAAACATTCACCACGATCCCTACTTAAACGGTACGACCGTATCGTTTGATAGGAGTAATTTGCATAGGGTTATGCAAAATTACTCCTATACATATAGGAGTAGCACTCCAATTAGTGTAAAACTGTACATTACCCTTAAAATTCAAGGGCAGTACGAATGTAATACTGCACATTTATACTGCACATTTACAGTCCAATTTTGGTACAAATCAGACAAAGAACAAGGGAGTTATGCACAATTTTTCAAAAATCCAAGGTGATTTGTTGTCACGCCTCCAGGGTGAACTGCTTGACAGAATTACTTGAAAATTGGTCTGTATATAGAGTAACTATCATAGTGCAAACCTTTTGTGGTTTGAAAGAAATCGCATTAACAGTCATGGAGTCATAACAAAAATGCCAACTATGTGTAAAAAGTGCACAATCGAGTTTTGTTAATAAAAAAGTATTACTTGTCATGCCTACCAGGCAAACTAGTTTATGAAATCAGCCGCAAATATGTATGGACATAGATTAATTGTTTTAGAACAAGCTTTCAGTGGTTTATAAGGAATCAGATAAAAAACCACTGAGTTACATTACGAAAGTCAACTAGGTGTTAACAAGTACGTGATTGAGATATACTCTAATAGTGCAGTCACCCTAACAGAACATTCAGCTTCATAATAAATCTTTCTATTAGAACGTTCAGCTACAGTCAAGTCACCATGTAGAGAGTTCAGCTAACAACAAGTTACCCAAAAGAAAGTTCAAGTCAACCTGTAGAGAGTTCAACTACAAAAAAATCACCCTGTAGAGAGTTAGTTTAGTTACAAATACACAGAAAAAATTGGAATTTTCAACTAGAGTAAGGAGCACAGTAGGGATATAACTGTTTTATTGTGATTTAATATCGTGCACTACTCCAGCTTGTCTCAGTACTTTTTATCAATGTGCTATGGTCCTTACTCTAGTTGAAAATTCTGAAGGCATCAGTCAGGCAGTCAGTCAATCAGTTAGTAGAAAATTCCGTTAAATAGATTATTTTTAAAATTTCGTAGCAACTTGTTAAAAGTATTTTGGGTCGATCTGAAAGCTTGTTGGGCTTAGTTTTACCTAACCAATACTGCCTCATTGTCGTCACGGAAAATTGACTGTTTTTTTTTTTTTTTGGGTGATGTTATTTGTGGGCCACGCCTACTCCTTTGTGGTCCCTACTATACAGTACTATCATACTGCGTGAAAATTTACAGAAATTTGATCAAAGGCAATGTAATTATTTTAATGGTGATCCATGCATACCTGTCATCAGTGCTACATCACTTAAACAAGACACCATTGATAAGGTAGCTTTGATTTATCGTGTAATAATAAATGATGGGCCAACTCATCATCACGTACATCCTCAGATCAGAGGAGGGCGGAAGCACTTTAGACGCCACTTGAAAAATATTACCTTAATTGCATAGTTCTGTTCAAAATCTCACGTGAACCTCAATAGTCTCAATACAAAACCAGCAAATGGTGGGGTTCAGTGGGGTTAACTAGATTTTTAGATTATGCTTTGTGTAAGGATTAAGGTGATGTATTTAGTTTTGTAAAAGCGCTTAGTTTTCTAGGCAAAATTGATGAAACACTATTTCACGTATAGCGAGTTTAGCATTAACTATGTATGTTTATTGTAAGTAAAATAATGATGCCATGCTGTTACATCGTCCACACATTTAACTGATGCTGAAAAACAAGGGTTCACATAATTCATTTTAACGGTACTTAAGGCGCTTCCACCCTCAGATATCAGTATTAAAGCATTTCTGTGAACAGAGTCAATCATTAGGTGATTGATTGACTGCAGTTATTTTTATGTTATAGCATTTATGGGGGATTAAATCTTACCTCAATATTTATATTCTAAGAAAATAAATTTTCAGTCCCAGCCACAGTAGGGACCACAAAGGAGTAGGCGTGGCCCACAAAATAACATCACCCACAATTTTCCTGACGACGATGAGGCAGTATTGGTGAGGTAAAACTAAGCCCAAACAAGCTTTCAGATCGACCCGAAACACTTTCAACAAGGTGCTACAAAATTTTTTTCTAAAACAATTATAATGGAATTTTCTACCTGACTGACTGTCTAATGGCTTCAGACAAGTGTAACTTGATAATGGCTAAGGCTACGGACTTGATTTTTCACTGTTCAACGTCACTTCGGCCCGAAAGGTGTCTTTTGGCATACCGGAGTACGTACAATGCATTCTTCATGGAGTTACCAGTGTCCTCTTTTGTGTCCCATTCACCTTTGCTAACAGAGAAAAGTGTTGATTTGGTGGTAGCACGTGATGGCTTCCCTTCGTAATGGAAATCGTCTGCTTTTTATAGCGGCTATTTTGATTGCAGAGATGCTTTTTGAACAGTTCTTGATTTGTACTGCTGTACGAGTTGAACATTGCTGAAAACGAAGCGTAATGGATACTTCACTTTTCAGATAATATAACTGGGGCACACAGCACTATTTCCTTCTTTCGGCATGCGTGGATTGCAGAGGTGCTTTTCAAACAGTTCCTGATTCGAAATGCTGTGTAGCAGGTTGAACATAGCTGACAACAAAGCGTAATGGATACTTCACTTTTCAGACAATATAACTGGGGCACACAGCACTATTTCTTTCTTTCGGCATGCATGGATTGCAGAGGTGGTTTTTGAACAGTTCTTGATTCGAAATGCTGTGTAGCAGGTTGAACATAGCTGACAACAAAGCGTAATGGATACTTCACTTTTCAGACAATATAACTGGGGCACACAGCACTATTTCTTTCTTTCGGCATGCATGGATTGCAGAGGTGCTTTTCAAACAGTTCCTGATTCGAAATGCTGTGTAGCAGGTTGAACATAGCTGACAATAAAGCATAATGGATACTTCACTTTTCAGACAATAATTGATATAGCTGGGGTGCGCGGCACCATTTCAGATGCTGTAAGTTTATGCGTGGGTTCACCAGTCATAATAATTTACAAAAAAGTTAACAAACAAGTACACAAAACAATTTGGAATTTTCAACTAGAGTAGGGACCATAGAAATTCTTAAGCACAACAGGGATATAACACTTCCTATTGTATTACTGTGATTTAATATCGTACATTACTCCAGCTTGTTTCAATTTTTTTTCCCGATGTGCTATGGTCCCTACTCCAGTTGAAAATTCCAATTATTTTTGTGTACTTCTTATAAAAGCAACTATATACAAAATTCACAACTACCAGGAGCAACACTGACTTTCAACACTTGTGGGGTCTTGCTGACCATCTCAAGATCTTTCAACTTCTGATTTACAACCATGCAAGCTTTTAAGCAGTTATCTTCTGCATTGACTTAGTTTTTCAAGTAGTGACTGATTATGCTAAAGAAGTGTAACATCATAGAGGAAGTCACAAAGTATTTCCATAAATACCTGTATTATTCTGTAAACCATGTCGGCATTGCATGTCACAAACTCACAGCTACAGAACAGTGATTCTATTCATTTGGGAAAATAGCACATATACACAATATTCACAAGCAGTACAATAATACACTGTGAATGATGATGACATCATAAGATTTCATATAGAATAAGCCACCAATGTTCGACCACCATCGGTTCGGACACGATTTTTCTTTAAACCAGCAAAGAAAATTTCTGCTCTTGCTATGCCTTTGGAGAGGTCTAGGCCATAAACTCTTGCATGCAAAATTTCAGACCAGCAGATTTCTTCGTCTGACTGCAGGAGCTGCAAGAGTGACCTGTCCGAATGTTCTTAATTCTTGGACAAACAAACATATGTATTATCGGTCGAGTGGCACTGCTCGTAATGCTTGAAGCTGATCAAGTCTTTCTATACTTGATATGAAAGAGTAACTCTTATACTCTCCAAATATATGCAGTAGTCCTTATTGGCTGTGAATTACAAAGCTCCAAATCACCTCAGTCTTGCAATCTTAAATTCAGCCAATATGAAGCTCGTGCAAATCAAATAGTTACCTATATCCAATTCAAAGCTATTTTTATGAAAATTGAGAGCATCAGCTACCGTTCAATAGTAAATAGATGCATGCACAATGACCGCACCTTGATTTTTACCTGAATAGCTACATTTGGCTTCTCTGACAGTAGCAGCCTAGCTACTATACCCAGCACACACATACACAATCCAAATCGACTTAACTGGGGTTCTGACTAACCCCTGTCTTAAACATTTCTCTTCAAAATGTCCAGGACATTAGCCAGATTGAAACACTCTAATAGAACAGTCACCTACTAAACAATTAGAGCAGTCAGAAAATCTGAGAGCCACAGTCAGGCATATTCACTTCAGTAAGACTATTTATATGTGAATTTTGTTGATTACAACGCTTAAATACTGATTACATGTGATAATGCATTTACTGATAGCAAGAGTTCATAATATATATATTTAGTAAATATATATATTATGTACTCTTGCTGATAGTTATATTAGAGTAATTGACTGCTCTATTAGAGTATTTCGATCTGGCTATTGTCCTGGACATTTTGAAGAGAAACTTGGACATTTTTAAGACAGGGGATAGTAAAAACCCCATTTAAGTCGATTTGGATTGTGCATGTGTGCGCTGGGTGCAGTAGCTAGGCTGCTACTGTCAGAGAAGCCTAAATGCAATGTAGCTATTCAGGCAAAAATCAAGGTGCAGTCATTGTGCATGCATCTATTTACTATTGAATGGTAGCTGATGCTCTCAATTTTCATAAAAATAACTTTAAATTGGATATAGGTAACTATTTGATTTGCATGAGCTTCACATGTGGCTGAATTTAAGACTGCAGAACTGAGGTGACTTTGGAGCTTTGTAATTCACAGCCAATAGGACTAAGCCAAATATCTGCATATATTTGGAGAGTATAAGAGTTGCTCTTTCATATCAAGCACAGAAAAATTTGATCAGCTTCAAGCATTACAAGCAGTGCCATTCGACCGATAATACATATTTTTGTCCGAGAGTTGAGAAAATTTGGACAGGTCACTTTTGCAGCTCCCCTGCAGCCAGACAAAGAAGGCTGCAGGTCTGAAATTTTGCATGCAAGAGTTTATGACCTAGACCTATCCAAAGGCATAGCAAGAGCAGAAATTTTCTTTGTGGCTTTAAAGAAAAATCGTGTCCGAACCGATGGTGGTCGAACATTGGTGGCTTACTCTACAAATTACAATTCATATGCTGCCAATTCACTTGACATGCAGTCATATGAACAAGATGGAATCAGTCACAAAAAAAAATGACATTCAACTCTTACTTCTTTTTGGTTTGCTCAGAGTTTGCCGGTTTAGTTCTCTCGTACTTGTCTCCCATCTTAGTACCCAGATGTCCCACCAGTGACTGGACCTCCCCTGTCGCCTCATCCTTGCTCCTCCGGTCAATATACGTACGGTCAGCCGGGAGTACAAGATTTGATGTCTATAGAACGAGAAAACCAGGTGAGATAGATCTGAAGAGCAGCCGCCATAGATACTAGAATGTATTCTAGTATCTATGCAGCCACGAAGCTAGAACAACCTCACGTGATAAAATACACTTAACAGATGCGCCATGTCAAAAAGCTAAATAAGATATGCTTACCTGCTTGTATTCGTACTGCTGAGACCTGCCGTGGTCCTGCGCCATTGTCGACCTTCCAATCAACGCTCAAAATTACACACGATATATCACTTCGGGCGCACTCACCTAATAGCTAGGTGAAGGAACGACCGAAAATTTTTTTTATACAGTAGCATCTGAAGATCGATCGTAGTTTTTACAGTGTGCCACCAAAACGTTATCCATACGTCAAAACGTTATCCATACGTCAAAACGTCATTAATACGTTAATTTACTCCAACACACAATGTTTGAAATTTTGCGATTGTGGGATGGAGTTTGTATTGTTATACTCTCCCGCGTGGGGTATAACCAGTGTGGTCAGTGCTACCACAACGTCACAAGCTAATCCAATCAGTGAAGACTCTTCAGCAGCTGTAATACAGGACCATGAGATTGGTCTACTGGAACCAGATTCAAATCAAACAAGTAACATTCAAATTAATGGTACACAGAGTAACAGCACTATTGTTAGAATTTACTCAGTGTATACTGGAGCAGAAGGGAACATATCAGTTCAGTTTACAAATTGTTCGTCATTTGGTTATGTGTACAATGACCTTGACAATGACACATATCGTGCTTGTGTATGTGCACCAGCCATATTGAGTAGTGATGTCACCTGTGACTATACTAATGGTAACCTTATCAGACCAACTGACAAGTGGATAGGAGAATTGAATGGCAACATCTTGGTATTATCGTGTTTAAATCACTACTGTTCTGAGCATCAATCAGTAGATCCGATGGATTTAGTGTGCAAACAATCGTGCTGGACTGTTGTGTGGAGGATGTCGAGATAACTGCAGTGCTACTATTGACTTCACTGGTTGTAGTTGTAATGGTTGTTCAGAAATTCAAACTTTAGCAGTTCTGCTTGTGCTCTTTGCTTTTGGTTTGTAGGCTCAACGGTGTGTTTTCATTATTATGTATCTGATGGTTTCTGTATGGACAAATTTTCTATATAAATGCAATATATGTATTTAGAGAAGCTTTGTTCCATAGTTCCTCCTCTTTAACGGACATTATTACTTCATGTTTGGTTGTTTGTGGTGGTTGCCTGTATGAAGGAATTACCACTCTGATGTCAAGTGCATTAAAATTTGCTCTACCTACATATGTTTCCTAGTGATGGGAATAATTACATTACTAGCTAAGAATTGTGATTGCTTCAATAAAAGAATTTCATTCTCAATTCCCAAGTCATTTGCTACTCTAATTTACTTTACATATAACTGGCTACTAAATGGTAGTTTTACTATATTGGTGATGAAACCAATTACCACTTCATCAGGTATTGAGTAGCATTGGAAGATAGATCCTAATGTTAAATGTTTTCATGGTTGGCATGCTTTCTTCGGAGTAGTATCTATTATAATATTACTGTTGCTATCAGGTCTAGCAATAATTCTATTGCTCCCTAAGATAGCTTATCGGTTTAGAGTAGTGCAGAGGCTGAAACCACTAATGGACGCATTTCAAGCTCCATTCAAATTGAAGAATTCATTTTGGATTGGGTTACAACTAATGATTCGACTTCTTTTCTACATATTGGTTATTTTTGTTCCAGAAGATTACCAGCTCTACTGTTTGTGTCTGATCATTCTCTCATTGCTATATGCTCAGACAGCACTTTTATCTTATAAAAATCATCGACATTATTTGTTAGACAACATGTTCTGAATATTTCTGATAATACTCGTTGTAGAGGCAATGTTTTACCAAAGATTCTTGTGGTATCACTGATATGTTATTTTGCAGCTTACATCACGTATCTTGGTGGTACGTTTTACTGTCTTGTTAACCGATTTCCTGGACTGAAACTTGCAGTGAAGAGGAGATTGAAATGTTTTCGTAGTAGTAAACAGCAGACAGAACCTCACCAAGAAATGATTACTTATAGTACAAAGATTCATAGTTATGACAGTGCAAATTGCATAGAATTGAGAGAGTCTCTATTAGTATTCAGTGGCGTAGCTACCATTGAGGCAACCGAGGCAGCTGCCTCGGTAAAAAATGCTCAACTGAACAGGCTGAGCAAGCCTGAGTTTTGGCATCCCGAGTTTTCTACTCAAACGTTATTAGACAGCATTACTGTTCCACACACAATAGTATCTATGGCTATAGTACTAAGCAGGGCCAGAACCCATGGTGACACAGTCCGGCATTGGATGGATCACTTCAGCTCATTGAATTTGTAAAAAGGTTGAGATACTCTAATAGAGCAGTCATCGTAATATACTCTAATAGAACATTCAGTAGATTATAGCTACTATTCTCATTACACTGCTTGGTCTAAATCATTTACATTTATGTTAACCAATTGATCATGTAAAAAATTATGTATTAGCAGTTACAATAAAAAATAGTTTCCACGTGCCATTTCAAAGCATATATTTTCAAAAATTTCCTTAAGGGAGCATGCCCCTAGACTCACTAGCTTGACATGATTAGCACATGCAGTTGAACATCACATCAAAGAGATAATCTCTGACTTAAAACATCACATCAGATCAATGCTGAAAAAGTAGTGTGCATGACTATGACCTCCATTGCAGTCCACGATGGCCTGATCACTCAAAATATCTCTGGAGTAGTCTAATTCAGTTTTTGTGTTGAGTGTAATTAAACTAGTCTAATAATTGAAGCATGGTATACTGTAGCATTAACTAAGCTGGAACATTACTTATGACATGTAGAAAATGCTCAGAGTTTTCTTAAACAATTTCTTCCATCCAAACAGAGAATCAATCTGCAAACGCTGTACCACCCAAACTTGAAAGTGTGTGTGAATCAGTTGAGTCAGAAGATGACCCTCTCAATTATTTCAATGTATAAACTTTGCCTTGTTAAAAAAATTTTCCTGGCTATGCCACTGGTATTTGAAAATTAGTGTACGCCAACTTGTGTGTTACAATCACAACCTTTATCATTTTATTACTGTACAATTGGCACGTTTAGCAATTGTGAATGGAATTGTATGTACTTTGGATCTGAATTTTTCTCCTTCCAAGAAATAACAGGTTTGTTTAGTTAAGCACAATGTAAATTCCTCCACAATTGTTGTACAGTAGTGTATCTTCATTAGTTGTATATAGCTTAATGAGTGAGTGAACCTCTGCAGCTTAACAATGAAGATCAATGTTACAACTGTTAAGGACCAGTGGAATATACTTATAAATTTCCCTACTATTCTTTCCAGCAATTCTTGAATTTCCTGAAGTGATTCCTTAAAAACATTTTCTTCTACAACTGTAGAGGCAATTACTAGCCAAACACATATTCTAAATACTCTAATAGAGCAGTTGCTTTACATTGAGTGACTGCTTTTATAGGTATGTGAATGCTTTATTGGAGTATCTCAATCTGTTATTCAAGGCCAGCAGTGTGTTTAGAAAGTGGAAAAAATCACCCCAGAGTTAATTTTTTACCATGCACCTATTAATATTATTCCTGAAATGTATTCTGCAAGTCCCTAAACAATGTTGCATCAAATTAATTTTTCCAAAAAAAAAAAAACAAACCACAGAATTGTTTGGATTAGCCTAACTGATAACAGAACCCTGCTAAATTACTGTGTAAAAGTTTAATCTTTTTTCAATGAGATCTAATATAGTTGATGCTAAAATACTCTAATTGAACAGTCACCTTTGCATATATCAATAATAATGTTCACTTTCTGATCACAGCTATACTTATTATTAAAGCCATCATATTATACACCACTAAACTACAGGGTGGATGCATGCTTGTTTTTAAATTACTGAATATTAACAGTAGAGGTTCATTACATGATCTCCAGCTGCATGTACATAGCTATGTAATAGAGCTTCCTCAGAAATAAACTTGTGTTACAAATCCTTCATTTCATAATCATAATATTTGCATTCTGAGTATGTAAATCACATCATATACATAAATATATCAATACAGAGACAATATTACGGTTTCCACTCAAAATTGGAAGGTGCTTATTTTTGTTGTAGTGCTAATTATTATTGAATTGTTTGTAGCATTTGAAGCATAAATATCTAAAAAGTGGTCATGTGACCAAAAATCCCAGAATTTGAAATTAGCATTTGTTTGTTTAGTTTTAAAGGTCAGTCTGTGTAAAAAGAGACATCTTCCTATTGAGTGAAAACCCTAGTCTGTTATGGGATTTTGGTCACATGACCACTTTTAGACTATTTTACACATGTTAAATCACATAAATGCTACAAATAATCCAATAATAAATTAGCACTTGTTTAGCTCATCTTTAAAGGTCGGTCTATGAAATAATCACCTGAAACAACAAAGAAGCACCTTCTTGTTGGAAATCCTACGGCTACAGCCAACAGTCATGGTTAACATCCATAGTGCACACTCAACATGTTTTTACAACTGAATTCACTAAAACATTAAAAAAAATCAAATTAGGCAGTTGCCAATTTCATTATTACTTTTGGAAGATCTATCATCTAAACAAAGATCCATGGTATCTTCCATATTTGCCAATGCCATGTGATTAAGTGACTTTTTTCACATTATATCTATGCTCTTTTGCAGGCTGCTTAATTACTGCTCTATTAGACTATCTTATTCCATACCAGTAATTAAATATGCTCAAACTTTGGCCCAAAATGCTTTCAGAATTTTCACAAAATTTTCACCAATCATGTTCCTTCAGTATTCCTATTATGCTTTTAAGTTAACAAAATTTTGATACAATTATCTTGGAACATTTTAACAATTGAATGCTCTATCAGTTTTTCATGTTCTATTAGAGAGTATCGATCTAAGGAGCACTTTATTGCAGTCTCCTCTAACTGCTCTATTAGGGAGTATCAATCTATTTTCATGGAATTAAGCTCCATGGTTAGCACTCCAGTCTACATATTATGTTGGCACATGTCACAGGCCTACTCACTAAGTACAAACCTTGCGTGAGGTACTGATGGTGGTTCTGTTGTGGTACAAGTTAACTAAACCTGTAATTTATAACCTGGTATAAATGCCTACAGACAACCAATAGCAACAAGATTTCAACTTAACAATAATAATTTCCTTAGTAAATTACAAATACAAGACAAAAATAATATAATAATATGATGTGGTTATAAGTTTGGCAAGTGTTACTGCTCATCCATGGACTCATCACTACTATCACCACCAGGTAACACATTGATGGTGAAGGAATACTCCTGGTCACAGCCCATGTACACGTCACACATGAAGTAGAGGACATATTTGCAGCTGCCCTCTTCGGAAGCAGTGAAATCAAGGTTAACAACTGTCTGCTTCTTAGCTTGTAGTGACAATCTCTTGATGCACATTAGCCTACACAGGAACAAAACTGAGTGAATGTGTGTACAATATGTAACTAGGCTTACGTGTTACTGCTTGTATCACCAATGACAAGCCACCATCCTTCCTTGCGTTTCTATAATATACAGAAACAATAAATCAAGTCACATCTTAAAGCAACTAATATACTTTATTCCACAAGTTTTCATGTAGGACAGATTGTTTCTAACTTACCAGAGGAAAGAAGGGAGCAACAACTTCTGGTAGTAAGTCATCATCTTCTCTCTCCAATTGTACTCTGACAGTTACTTGTGACCCCCTACAACAATAGTAACACAATACTATTGTCATCATACAGCACAGTAGTATTGTATAGTAGGGATCATTCCTGGTTGCCCACAAATCCTTTTTCCTCATTTAAATGCCTTCAGAGCAACTCCAACCTTGTATAATTTTATTGAAATGACCTTCCTTTGTGTCTGGTTTCTTTCTCCCCTACCGCATAGATGTTGATTTGACAATAACGCATGATGGCTTCAGTGCTTCAATCTCTCTGAGTGACTGGATTGATTGCAGAGGCATTCTCTGTACTGTTTTTCATTTGTAAAACACGGGTGGAACATGCTGAAACTGAAGTGAAACTGAAGTGAAACAGCCACTTCGTGCTTCAATATAATTGGGATGTGCTTTCAGTCATTGTAACTTTTGTAGTGACTAGATTGAATGCAGAGGAGCTACTTGTACTATAATAACAGGTGGAATATAGCTGAAAACAAAGCAGAACAACCACTTAGTATTTCAGTATTAATTGATTGATGGGGTGCATGTTCAGTTGCACAGTTGTCTGGTATTATTCTTTCCTTTGATGTAGTACGCAATATGGTTCACCAGTATTGAATTGTTATTACAAAAAAAAAATTAAACAAAACAAGTGTAGGTAAAAATGTGAAATTTTACATTTGAGTAGGATCATAGAAATAAAAAAGGACATCATCTACCAACTATACCAGCAGCTATACCAGTGGACATTTAATTCCTACTTCAGTCATGGTAGTAGGAATTAAATGTCCACTAGTATAGCTACAAGGTGTAGATGACCTCTCTTGTTTCATTGCTTGATATTTCTATGACATCCATTCAAACGTAAAATTTCTTATTTTCCCATCATTTGTAACATAAAGAAACACTGTACCTTCGGATATCATCCTGGTCAACAATCTCATAGTTGAGGTCAATGTTGGGATAGCTGTTACAGAACCTAATGACATCCTACAGCCAAACACACACACACAATAGCAGTGAGCACTATAAAGAATGTTCAAGCAATATACTTTCATTTGTGAATCAGTAAGTTGCAGTAGGCTGTTCCTTTTATCATCATCCATATCCATTATGTCAAACACTGATTCAATCTCCTATACATTACCATACAATGACTAGTATTATTGACAATTATGCTCGTCTTACCTTTTCAGTGCAGCGTTTGATGATGTCTGAGGTGAAGTGTGGTAGTTGTTTGAGGAAGGAGTCCTTATGCCACATCGCTTGTGTAACCTTCATGGGTACACCAGTGACAATATAACATACAATATCACTTCACATTGCACTATTCAAGACACATGTCATGAACAGAATAACACACTCAAGTCAATTGACAATAACACACTATTACTTTACAGGCTACATGTGCACTCAAATAAAAAAAAAGCAGATGTGCAACATTCACACAAAATTCATGACTGATTTATTAGATTATTTCATTACTATATAGGGTAATTCCTGGTTGGACTCTGTTTGAAACCCTAGCCTGTTCACTTGTACACAGCACTATCTGTATCTATACACACAGTACACACACAGTACACACACAGTACACACACACAGTACACACACAGTACACACATACCATCTGGGATAGTTCCATAGCAGTGAGAGCAGGGAACAGCCACCTGTTGCTACTTAACACATCCACACAAGCTTGTAGTAGCCTGATGGCCTAAATCACAATACAAAACAAACTTAAATACCACCTCAATATTATTACATACATACAAACATCTACTAGATCACACTACCTGCTTTAGTACTTCTTCAGTGTCTGACTGTAGTTCTGCTGACAATTGTAGTCGTGACAAGTGAGCTTGTAGCAACAAGTTGGTCTTGGTGTGAACGTTGTTGAATTTCTGATTGGGTACCTTCCACGGAACACGTGTTGCAAGCTACAACAAAAACCAAACTACTTTAACACCAAAATAACATGGCAACTATCAACATTACACATGCTACAAAGTTGTAAGCACATTGTCTTACCTGTTTAAGGACAACTTCTTCTTTGTGTCTGATTTGGAGATTCTCATACTCAGAAGCTTCAGCCAAAATCTCGATCAGTCCTCTCATTTTAGTTTTGCTATTCAGTGACATGCTGAACAACTCTAAAACCCACAATCAGTTATTATCAATCATAACATGTGACGCACTTCACTAACCAATAGTGGTGTAGTTGATGTAGTAATAAGATGCTATCATACCCAAATTCATTGGAATTGTATCAATATCTTCCTCAATAGAGATACACTACACAAGGAATGATATTAGCTACAAATATTAAAAGTAAACAGAACACACCTTTGACTGCTCCAGATCACCCAGAGTGTTCTCCACCAACTCGGACAAGTGGTCTGACAAATGTCGATGGGTTACACCTGTGCAATAAAACCCCAAGCTAAAAACCATAAACTAAGGTATGCATGAATGTGTGCATGTATGTAAGCCATTCAAACCTTGCAGGTTATAATAGTTAGGATTTTGTGTCATGCGTCGGTAGAGGAAGGTCCATGTCAGGTAATCCACAGCATCTTGTTTGTTCTCAATTGTCTTTGTGACAATTTCAGCACCAAAATGATCATGTATGAAATGATCCAAGTGTGACTACAAAAATTAAATCAAACGGTAATGACATAAATATGGAATACAAGAGAAAAGTGCACCTCTACTGGCAGTGGCTCGTACAAAAATTTCTTGTAGAATTCCTTCTTTGTGTTCTGACACATCAGCACACAGACAGCTAATGAACACATTCCAATAAGAGCACATCATAGTGTACACATAATGTCACTTACCATTAGTGTCCAACACTGGTCGGTTTGCTTGCCCCACCATCTGAAGAATATCTGTCACAGCATAGTCCACATACCTGTGGAGAACAAGCATTAATACATCAAATACATCCTTAGGAGCACAAATAGTTGTAATGAGCCCTGTTTTAGTAGTTCTCAAGAAGGTTCCTTACAGCATGGGTGATAATTAAAATCCAACATGCAAAAACTTTACCTGTGTCCTCGTCCATCATAATATTGTGTATCCATCACGACCACTAGGTGAGCCTTAGCAACAATGGCCC
Source organism: Dysidea avara (assembly GCF_963678975.1). Classification (NCBI taxonomy): domain Eukaryota; kingdom Metazoa; phylum Porifera; class Demospongiae; order Dictyoceratida; family Dysideidae; genus Dysidea; species Dysidea avara. The sequence goes on along the minus strand of NC_089281.1, from coordinate 25,814,743 downwards.
AACAGAGGCTACGTGACACGACCATAACTTGAATGGCACCCAGCATGAACAGCTGCTCCACAATCTGTCGCTCCTTGTCTGACAGGCCCTCATGAAGGTAGGCAATGCCATTGCTAATGGCTTCCACAAGTGTCTACAGACAAGGTAGAAAACATAAGTCACCACAACTGTAGCATTTAACAAAGTATAAAACATCTAAGAAATACATCACGAACTGAACAGTCTCTACAGAGACTCCTTGTTTTTGAGTAGTGTTTAGTTAGTGTCAACCCTTTTATGTACTACACATTAAACCATTTAGGACAAAAATGACAGATTCTCTAAAGCACTGTAGAAATTGTGTATACATTTAGTTTTGAAAAGTTAACTAACTAACTGTGGCTACTCTATATTAGAACTTCAGGTACATTTTGTGACCAAAATTTTAAAAATTTATATCACATACTAATCAAAACTACTGGATTTATAACACATATATTACAATGGATGCAAAAGCACCAGAATGTATACAATGTAGTGATGGTACCTTGTCTTTGATGTACTTCACGTGATTGGCTAGATCATCCTCTGCACAATGTAGGAATTGCTGGGGCTGAAGATCAGCAGCACAAAATGTCAACAAGTCAACGGCTGTCAAGCGTGTCTGCTTGCGTGATGGTACATAGACAATGACTGGCTTCTTTGGTGAGTACTTGCAAATGGCTGAGTAGACAGGTTTGGTCATGGCAATGAGACGCGATGGAGCATAGGACACCGTGTAACCCTACAAGACAACAAGTGTTCAGAGTAAACCTTGCTCTATTATGGATACTGCAAAAGGCAACCACAAGTTATATTACTTGAATATAAAATGACCTCTCCAATACAGCTACCGAAGTGAATCTTACATAAGTGTGATGACCAAAAGATTTATTGTATTACTTAAAATAGAAACTTCAGGCATTAGTTACTATTCACAAATGCAACAAAAAGTGTATATTCTAATTAGAGTAGTTCTCAACAATACCTGAATGTGCAGCTCCAGTGGAACTGGACGGACATTGGGATGGAAGTTGAAGAGACTGTGAATGGAAACGCCCAACCACTGTGCCAGGTCCTGGAGAAATACATAACACAGCTAAACATGAGCACCTGATGACAAAAACACATTTATACTACCACTACATAAGATAATGAAACACGTACAACTACTATACAAGCAGCTGTGATAACAGCACCTTGGCATTGGCTACTGAATGGCCCAGTGCAATGATCCGAATATTCCGCTCAATCTGAGAAGAGATGTACCTCATCCGAGAGCAGATCACCTCCATCACAGGCTGTGCAAATAAACAAGTGAGTATGTTAATACACAACACAAGTTGTGGGTAGGCATGGTCCATAAACAACTGTAAGCCCCTCAGACCCAGAAATATGAGTAGGGGAACCCCCACCCACTTTTCCAGGTCCCTAAGTTGTCTGCACACTGCAGCCACACCCAGTGGATGTGGCTGGTAGTACTCGGTGCGCAAGGATGATATCATCATCGGGGCATTATACAGCGTGACTTTGTCACCTAGCATGTATGCAATATGAGCATTCATTACCAATGAGGTCATGAACGCATAAAAATATTGTAGCAACAACAATGGCATTACTTACCCCAATATCCTGGCCAATCAGATGAAGCTCATCAATGATAAATAATGACACATCTTGAACGTCCTTCCGTTGCTTCCATCTCCTTGACAACATGTCCCAGTGTTCCGGTGTGGAGATGATTACATTACCCTACAAGGAATGTAATCAATACATGGGTATTACCCCTAAAGGATTACATACCGTTCTCAGCATGGGTAGATCACTGCTGGTCTCTCCGGTCAACAAGACAACCTGCTTGCCAAGACGCTTACCAAACTTGTTCTCCCAGTCTGAATGCATCTGAACAAAAACAGAACAGTCAACTTGACAAGGCTTTACAACAAACACAGTATGTTGTTATTGTTAGAATATCTTCTCTAACTTGCTAAGTGCACGCTAAGGATATACATAGTTAGTGTTCACAAGATTAAATATTAAATCACAAAATCCTTCGGTACGTAAATGGGAGCACAAGTGCGCTGTGCTTAAGGACCCTTGATACAAGCATAGTTTGTACTGACCCACTGTGGAACTAGTAATAACAGAACACCAAAATCCCTGTATGCATAAAACTTGTACATATAGTGTTGTATACGAGACAAGATGCTAACCTGTTTGGCCAGTGTAGGGTAGGGGGTGATGTACACAGCTTTGGCATTCTTAGGAACATCCGCAAACAATTTGAGGATAGCAAACTCAGCACAGATGGTCTTGCCACTTCCGGTAGGAGATGCCACCAGAACATTATCCTGAGTGCTGTACAGTGCATTGAACACTGTTGAAAATGAAATAGAGAAAATAATAATGTGAATGGTGAAAGGCATTATAACATGGTCATTAGTAAGTGTAGCTAGCATGTGAAGCCTGTTCATAATACAGTAGATCCTCTTTCTCAGACACCTTGGGACCAAAGACTGTCATTCAGAGGCATATAGCATGTTGGCATACATACAGTATGTGTTTCAAAACATAATACATCATTGTTGGAAGCTTCAAGAGGTGTTGGGGTGCTCAAATATTTAGGAATCTCGTAAAGAGTTACAGGCCCCAAAAGTTGTAAAGCACATAAATGGCAGTTTTTGGTCTTCGTTTTATACAAGATTCCACCGTATACACATTCAGTACCTTGGGTCTGTATGGGGTTGAAGTATGGGAACTTGTCACTGTATAAAGCCTCATAGGCAGGATTACGCAGAGCAGAGACTGGCAGTGGCTGAAGATCAAGCAGCTCAGTGGGTGGTGGAAACTTCTCCGGCAAAATCAAATGACGAAATGACACCGGCAGCTGTGTCTCAGAACCTGTAACACAACACCAAGAATGAGACCTTACTATAACTACAAGTAACACAGTGAAACCTACCACCTTTGGGATGATACATTACAACCTAAAAACTAAAGGAACTAATAAAATCAAGTTTACCTTTGCTATATCATTTGAGACCTAGCCACAAATGAGAGTGGTCTTAGCCACTAAGTGAGGTTTCACTGTATATTTTAAGCTTTTTGATAGCAAAACACAAAAATTCCAAAAGCTGGTACACAGGTACTTAATGTAGCTGCACTAAATACACCAGTCCTAGTCACACCCACCAATCCACTGATCAGAGACTATCTTGATGAAGTAGTGAGGGGGGAGGGGCTCAAACACCGGCACAAAGAAGTTGATCACATGCTCATCACCAGCATATTTGCTATAGTGAACAACACAAGTAACATTGTTACAAAACTCAATTCCACAATGTAACCTTTTGAGTAGGTAGTACTCATGATGTAGGATGATGTCCCCATCAACATCCTCCACAAATATCCAGAATGCCTCAGAGTTACTATGTATCTTCTCATCCCACTGGAAGTCTGGAGTAATGGTGAGCTCCACTTGTAGGGTGGACCTAAATAATAGAACGGTAACAACTTTAAAGATAATTTTTTCTTCTTTGATAACGATTTACGCATATAAGGTCACATGGTTGCATTAACTAGTAGTAGTCACTTTCATGAAAAACCACACACAGTTATTATGCATAGCTATTCCATTATTAAGCAAGCAATTCTGGATAGTCCCTCCCTGGTCACTATAAAAAGGCAGGATCATTCTGAATGCCACAATCAGAATGGGAGAAGTCATCAGTAGTATATTTACAGGAAGTACTGATGGTGTCAAGAAAGTGAAAAGGGAAGAAGAGAAGTTTGCAGAAGGAAGGTTCCGTAATGCTATTATAGGAACATGGATTCAACCAGCATCAAAGTGTGGTGAAAAATGTGTTATAAAACATTTTAAGGAATCTTACACATGGGAACCTACTGACTGGGACACTACTGTGCAGATTTACAAAGAGGCAAGTGAACTTGCAGAAGAATTTAACAAATTCCACAAAACAAACCGAGTTGTTTCCTTGTAGAAATAGATAAGTTCAAATGTGTTGAGCATCCTATTAACACAATCGGTGGACCACAACTTCACGAATTCTTTGCTGTAGAACCCTACATTCCTGGCTCATACACAAAATGGTGCACTAATAATGGATACTGGGAAACAATTAATCGATATGTAGGACTGATGCAAACTTTCATGCAATGGAGCTGGTGTTACACGATTGGTGAGAAAATGATATCTGATCTGCAAGGTGTAGCTGATAACAGAAACTACACTCTGACAGATCCAGCAATTTTGTCTTTGACTGATAAGTATGGTGTAACTGACACAGGAGTAGAAGGGATGGTGAAATCATTTTTTAAACACACTTGAAATCAATATGTAGGCATCTAAGAAAACCCACAGTGCAAGAAATGAAGGAATGTATTCCAGAATCAGAGTTACCAGCCTTCATGGATGCTTTAAATGCTCTTAACAACTCCACAACATACAAGCATGAACTAGTGCTATCTGTACCTACAAGAAGAAGACTTACTCAAAAACTGCGGCAAATTGCAGCTGGACAGCAGTGAGCATAATTTATGAGAATATTGAGATGATTTTACAGAAGCAGCAAATACGAATATAATATATATATTTTCAACAAATTAAAAGTTACAAATCTAATCATTTGGAAATCAAAATATACCAGGGTATTTCTTCAACAGTTTAGTGACTTGTTCACAGCCAGCCATCCTAGAGTGATCTATCTTGGCTAAACTTCCTTTTCTACACTTTGTGAATCCAATTTGAAAGCTTTTTGAACATACATTTTGAAGGAAATTGTCATTTCTGGGTGTTACAGTGTGACTACCTAATTCAGCTGAGTACATACAGGCCAACTGCGAGAATCAGGACTTAGTTTTGTACATACTGTAAAGAAGTTTAGTGAAGAAGTATCACTTTAGTGAGGATGGACAATATTGTTAAACGAGTCACCTAACTGTTGTTTATCCATCCCAATCACATATATACTCTGCACAGTGTATATGACTGTACAATTACAATAAAACATGCATAGAACAAGTTTCACTATTTCACTTTTCCATTCCTTATATGGCATTTCATAAATTTGGTATAACGTGGACCACTTCGTACCAGTTGGTACTATGTTACTTCATACCTACTTTGCGCCAGACACCACAGAGAGACAAATGAGACTAAACATTAGGGCTATACAATAGCAACAAACCTTTACAGCATAGTGGTATTTATCCAAGGGGAAATATTGCCAGCATAAAAAAAAACATCCAAAAAAATTTAGGGAGTGGGAGGGATTTTTGCTTCTTCACGACACATAATATTTAACAATGCCATTTTGATCACGCTGCAAATTTCGAGGGGGGAAATTTTCACAGATAGCAAGCAACCAATTCACAAAAAAATTCTTCCTCGGAGAAAACCTGCTATAGGGTATTTCTGTAAGTGAAAACCATTTATCTCATTATCTTAATAAGAAGTTATGTCTTATGGCACTGTTTTGGAAGAAATTTTTGACTTGAAGTCATGTGCTATGCTAGTCTAATACACAAGCTTACTGACGATATTCTGGCTGTGGTAGATTAAAATCAATTGTGGGAGTCAGTTTCTTTTGTGGTCACTTCATTGAAATACCACAACATACAAATAAGGCTAATGTACACAATCCCAGGAAGAGTCTTCAGGTGACTATAAGAAGGCTGCCTCATTTTGAGGGCCAATATTTAGAAATGGGAGGCTATATTAGTTATTTTTTAGGAGGTACTAACCCTAACAATAGTGACAGCAGGATAGAAAAGAAGGTAACTTGGAATAAAGAGAGTTTTGAAAAAGGAAGATTCCGTTATGCTATCATGGGAACATGGCAGTTACCTGTAGAAAAGCGTGGTCAGAAATGTGTTATAAAACATTTTATAGAGAAACCTGTGTTTCGACCTACTGGCTGGGCTACCACAATGAGAATGTATGAGGAGGCAAATGAGCTTGCTACAGAATTTAATAAATTCCATAAAACACACAGAGTTGTCTCCTTTGTAAAAGTAGACAAGCTTCAGTGCACTGAGCATGATAATAACAATATAGGTGGACCTCAGCTAAATGAATACTTCGTTGTTGAACCTTACCTCTCTGGCAAATTCACAAAGTGGTGCAATAATAACGGATACTGGAATACAACTGATCAATACGTACCACTGATGCAAGCTTTCATGCACTGGAGTTGGCATTACACGAATGGTGAGAAGATGATATCTGACCTGCAGGGCACAGCAGATGGTACTTGGTATACCCTCACAGATCCAGCATTTCTGTCCTTACATGGTAATAAGTATGGTGCAACTGACATGGGATCAGAAGGAATAGCCAAGTTATTTCTTAAACACACTTGCAACTCGATATGTCAGCACCTTAAAAAACCCAAACCTGCTGAATTACAGTCATGCGTTCCAGAGACAGAATTAAAGGAGTTCTTGAAAACTTTAGATTCTGACTATACTTCTTACCAATATGAATTCACATTAACAGAACCCACAAGAAGAAAGTTAGCACATAAACTAAAGGAAACTATACAAAGAGACTAAAACTGCATAATAATATTTTACTTTATTTATTCATAATTGAGATAAACTTTTAGGTGTTATTAAGAGTCAGTATTATATCTCAAACTGATTGGCACAATTACTAAACTACCAGCTGCTCGACTGCTAGAGACCCTGCTTGATGGGAAGGTCAAAGTATTGCAAATTGAAATAGTGTGCTACCTTCTAATAAGCCTTTTTGTTCACATGCTTTAAATCTCTGCTAAGTGTCTCATGTTTCATGGTGATATCACACACATTAGATTATAGCGAAGGGTTCCTAGTGTAGTCATAACTATTCACAAATAGTCTACTCAGTGTGGATACAAAACAGACTGGCTATGGGTACCACCCAGTGTACCAAGTTAATGAGCCATATATGGGCTAACAGAAAATTTAATTCGCAAGTTGGTAGGAGCAACTACCATTGAGTTATGGATCATTTTATAGAGGTATGTAAGGGTTTGTTTCCTTACCAAACTTTTAGTTATTTTTTTAGCTTCAGTTTTCTGGACTATGCAGGTTTAAGGGTTAAACCTGTCACTATGGTATGTACCATACATAAACACCTCTAGTATGTATATCACTTTTCTTTTTCACACACCAAAGTTATGAGTGCTTAACAATTTATTGAATTCAGATATGTTCAAGGTTGACATAACTTATCTCTTCGACAGCCAACAAAATGGACATACATGTAAACAATTGGACTACTTGTATAAACTCCCATACCTTTACAATCTGCCTTGTGCGGCTGTGCAAATTTGTTGTTACCGCTTTAACTGCTGTGTAATTCATTTATAAGTTAAAAACAAGGTGCCATTAGGCTTCTCTTGAGTTTAACAAACGAAACATATAGATTGTTCCGCAAGCACTTCATTCAAAAGTTATGGAATACTTGCTGTCTGTCATGGCCTTCCAGATTCTTTTCAACCATAGTACCTAGTGATACTCCACTGATACAGACGACGGATCAACAAACTCGACAAAACCAGGGACAAGATTTCAAGTGAGATTTCAAGATTTCCATAAATTCATTGCTGCTTGTTTGTGCAAACTGGAGCCAAAGCTACTTCAAGTTGTTCATTGGGTACAAATTCAATTTTTATACCTGGTTAGTGAGGTGATAATCGTGGCCCTGCTATAGAAAATGGGACAAAGCAGCAAAGCCGATCCATGTGTTGTCACCTGGCACTACAGATCTGGAGATACTACATCCAGATGTTTATTTAATTTCCCAGAGGGTTTTGCACAATAGTGCTCCATTAACATTTGAAAGAATTCGCTAAAATCACGTTACTCACCATGAATTTCCTGATAACATGGTTGCATTGTTTAAAGGATCTACATGTGCCAAGCCACCAAAAGAAAGAAGCTATTACATAATCATCCTCCATTATTTTACACACAGTAGTTTGATTGGTTATATCTCCACTGTGCCCCGTCTCATGATGCTACAGTACATGATGCCGATTTTATTGAGATCACGCGACTACAATATGGATTCTTGCTAAGCAAAAAATAGCCAATGAAGTAAAGTGAAAAAGACGTCACCCATTAATTGCCAAGTACTCTTTTTCTGTAAATAACAGTGTAGAGGTGATACCACCTAACTACATTAAATATATTTACCTGGGGATTAACCAGGGAAATATTTTAATTCACCAACACCAATTATTAATGTGATAAAACAGTTCCAGGAATAACCACTGTAACTGTGAAACATATAAAACACACTACCATTCTCAGAATAACCAGTTTGGTATATAGTATGGGTCAGTTTAGTTCTACGGAGAGTAGTAGTGACACTGACAGTGGTACAAAGCAAGTGGCATGGAACAAGGAGAAGTTTGCAGAGGGCAGGTTCCGCTATGCCATCATGGGCACCTGGAATACACCAGTGTCTAAATCTGGTGAGAAATGTATTATAAAACACCTCAAAGACTCTTACACATGGAAGCCTACTGAATGGAACACCACAATGAGAATGCACAGGGAAACTAAGCAGTTAGCAGAGAGTTTCAACAAATTCCATAGTACAGGTGGAGTAGTACGTTTTGCAGATGTAAATGTGTTCCACTGTGTTTACCATCCCAACAATGAAATTGGTGGTCCCAAGCTCAACGAGTACCACATTGTAGAGACCTACATTTCTGGCAAATACACAAAATGGTGTAACAATTATGGCTACTGGAACAACACAGAAGAACATGTAGCAATGATGCAAGCATTTTCTCACTGGAGTTGGTACCAAACTAGAGGCCAAAGAATGATTGCTGATCTTCAAGGGGCAACAAACAATGGTGAGTATATCCTAACAGATCCAGCTATTCTGTCATTAAATGGCAGAGAATACGGAGCAACTGATACAGGGGTAGAAGGAATGGCCATAATGTTACTCAAACACACTTGTAACTTGATTTGTGAGCACCTACCAAAACCTACGGTGGCTGATTTATATACATGTATCCCATTGTCTGAACTACAGGACTGCATAAAGCTACTCTATACTGTGAATGACTCTACAGCTTACAATTGGGAACAGAAGTTATCTGTATCCACAAGAAACAAATTAGTTGATAAACTAAAGAATATTGCTATCAGCAAGAAGCTGAAATAACAACTACAACATTTCGTTTTTGTATAATTGTACCGTACACGTACATGCCAAATGATCCGACTATCACTGCAAGCTATAATATGATTTTAACTGTACTGACGAAACATATCCTACCCTACTTATTGTGACTGAAAAACACATCCACGTCTTTGTCAGTTATGTGCACTAATACACAAAGCATAAAGCACCTCTCTTCTGCTTTAAGACAAGTCAGCTTTCCAGTTGCTTGTATTACAACACCCACACACAATCATACCAAGAATGCATAATACATATCATGAACTCTTGATCATATCTACAGTAATTTATATTCTAACATCATACCTGGTTACTGGTTGGATGTGCGTGGACAGCTCAAGTTTGGGGAACTGGTGGACAAACTTGTGAATGGTCTTCCCCATCTTGGGCATGCGAATCAGCTCAGCAATCTCATTGTGGCCGAGATCATACAACCTCTCCCAGGCAAAGTCTTTCTTCTCAATCTTACGGACTACATCTTCAGGGAGCTTCTTGAACTGTCTCAGAGGAGTCATTGACTGCCACCTATATATGGCGATATATATATGAGAGTAATACACTTTACTGGCAGTGACAGACTAGCACACACAAAGCAAAGTCTTAGCAGAGGTGTGAAATACAGCTACTGGAGATATACAGAACTCACATTCTTCTGTTAATCATTTTACTGACGGTAAGCGTCTTGTCCACCATACTGGCCCATCCTCTACACAACACTATCTCGTAAATAGCTCTCAGCAGTCGACCAGCAGACTAAGAATAAAGAAGCGCACAAATAACAACAATAACGGAAAAGTATGAATAACCAACTCTATAGTAACATACACACACGCACACATACAAACTGGGACAAACTGGGTATAGTCTTCAGTCACTTGAAACACTCAGTATTAACACATACATGATTTCTGCTATACTTACATTATTCTTAATTCCACAAAGCCAAATCTTGCATGCAGTACATTCATTATTCTTTTACCGCACAAGTGTGTTCTACTAGATAGTGTGACGTATACACATACCTGGGTGACAAACACCATGTCTGAGGCTAGAGCAAATCCTTCCAGCTTGAGCTGTGAGATGTAGGCTTGTAATAGGACATTAATCTATATCAAATAAAAGTCACTTGTAGGTATATATATATATAGTACTCTCCACTGCCTTACTTTAGCACTTGGCTCTTCAATACTTTCTTTAACTGGTATGGGAACACGATCCACTAACTTGTTTAGTTCTAGTTTCTCTTCCTAGAGGACAATTAACTAAACAAAGAGTGGATTCATGCAAGAAGTCGTACCTCTCTGACAGTAATATTCTTGAACTCCGATGAAAAAGAAAACACCCTGAATAGTTCTATTTCACTGAGAGTCGGCTTCAGGTTGCTGTTGTATGTTGCCATGGTTTCGTGTGTGCAATAATAGTGACTGGCGATCCTCCCCAAGTCAGTGACCTAACAAAGTGGATAAACTAAATTGCACACGAGAATACAAGGATTTAACACTATATTACACATGTACCTTACATGCCACACATGCACACTATTCATTGGTGTGCATTACCTGGAATGCTCCACTCTTCCTATCATATTTGACAAGACTGTTCTTGTCCAACAACGAAGCAGCTGTGTGGATCAGGTCTGCCCTACGTTGCTCCAGTAATGGGTCAGCTGCTGCCTCATCCACAGTGACACCATATAACTGAGGATTCCTCAACATGCGGATGTACAAGTAAGTGTAACCTGATGAAGATAAGAAGATGGAGTCATAAAATTGTGAAATCAGTACACATGCAAATGCTGGCACATGCAAATACTGGTTTGTAACAATTTTAATCAACACATGCAAACATACAAAACTTAATTATCTTCTATCAGTTAGCTTACAGCAAATATGCAGTGATACATATACACATACCTAGCCATGTAACAGCATCTTTGGCATTCTGGATAGTCCCAAGAACTATTTCAGCATTCAAATTATCAGATAGTTTAGAGATGAACTGGCTCTCAATGGGAAGCTGTAACAACATCATAACACGACACACATTATGCTAACACACGGTCATACCTGTTGATTCATAAGGGACAGGTAGTACTGTAGTTCAGTGTGACTTGTGATCAGTATACCCTCACCTTTCTTGTCGTACTGAGGACGACCAGCACGACCTAACATCTGTGGAAGAAAATACATAATGAGACTCCAACTGCTTGAACTTCTGGTGTTTAAAACTACTCAGACCCTACCAATGAATTGATAGTGTGTGAGGCTAATAAAACACACACACACACACACACACACACACACACACACACACACACACACACACACACACACACACACACACACACACACACACACACACACACACACACACACACAAGATAGTCTCTAATATGATAGGCACAACTGACTACTCTAAATGTCTCATTTTGACCATGAGAGCAGCCAACTACAGTACTCCAACAATGAGGGATATTTGATAATTAAAATTTGACAAACAATTGAAGATTCACTATGATGAAACAAGCAGATTAAAAAGGCAATTCAATTTTCCATGATTATGTTTAGCAAAATAATGTAATATTGTTAAATGATGGAAAGTATTCTAGTCACTGAACACACACAAACCTGCATGACATCTAGTGCTCCAAGCTCCGTCCACCGTCCTTTCTCAGGACTATATACTTGAGTGCCTTTGATGATCACAGTGTGAGCAGGTAAGTTGACCCCCCAGGCTAGTGTTGCTGTAGAAACGAGCACCTAAAAGAAAAAATCAAAACATCTGACAACCACAACAACACATAATGCATATAGGGTACTCAAACTAGCATGTTACAATGACTGGGTACAAGGTCCCTTTTTACCTGTATGTGACGATCAGCAAACAATTCTTCAACTAATGTTCGGTCCAACCTTGACATTCCAGCGTGATGGATAGCAAAACCATAAGGAAGAAGATCTTTAAGATCATTGTTCTACAAAATTAAAGAAATATCTAAAACACACACAAATAGCAATGACCAGAAGTCAATAATTTCTACCAGTTGTTAAAAAGCAGCTGGGAAATTATACCTTTGTTTGTTCAGCTTCAGTTCTCAATACTTCTGTGCTGGCAGAATCTTCACGTAGAAATTGTCCAATAGTTTCCTTCTCTAGACAAGTGTCTCGAAGAGTTTTGGCTGTCTTGGCTGTCTCTTTACGTGAATGTACAAATATCAACACCTGGTTCTTTCCAGCATGTTCCAAAACCTTGTCGTACACTATGTCGTTCATCAACTAGAAACACAGAGTAAATAGTAATTCATCAATTAAATTTTTTAGCCAAAATATACATACATCTCCCCAAAAAGACAAAGTATTAATAACAGTCTCTTCTATACCTGAAATCTTTTCATGGCTTTCTTTTCAGTGATTCCAACATAGGTTTGTTCAAGTGATACCGGTCTGAAACTATTGTCAAAATAAAACAGTCCTTTTGCGAGGTCAACTCTTAGAAAAGCAGCGACATCTTCGTAGTTGGGAAGTGTGGCAGAAAGTCCGACCAATCGAATCGTCTCCTGGGTGGATTCTACTTGACGTATGGTACGGGCTACAATTGACTCCAAAACTGGACCTCGGCTATCATGCAGTAAATGGATCTCATCCTATGGTAGAACAAAACATATTATATACAAGACATTAGTACAAAACAACTGCATTATTAGAGTGTTGCAATAGAAACTAAACATAGTTTTCATGACTACTGACATGTATGGTGGGCATCAGTTAGGGGCGTATATCTTCACACATACACACATTAGTGTATGTCATTTGAACTATATTATCATCATGTGCCCACATTGCTGTCAGTAGTAACCACTTGTAAGGAGTACAGTGTGATAATGTGCAGACACCAGGTGTCAAGCTATAATTGAATTTGTCCATAAATACTGTTAGCCTTGGGCTAGGAGGGAGGCCAGACATGATGTTATTGACATGCAATTCTATTATGTGTTTTAGGTTTGTACTGACCACAACGGCATGCCCAAGTTAACCTCTGAGGTTAACAGTTTACTATGTTGTGCCAGCCTACACATATACTGCAGTAGTACAATGTATTTATAACCTGATTGCCAGTAGTACTTTTACTTGTGGTGTTCATGATCACCTGTACAACCAGTTTTTAAGCTATCATGAACAAGGCATCAGTGCATTAGGGATAGAGCCACTATATATTCTAAGCCATGGCAGCATAAGCAACAGTTTGACCATATAGCTATATCATTCCAAGGCAAGTAGAAGGCCTTGACTGAAGTCCTTATGACTCCTTTCCTACCCAGGCCCAATAATTGATTCCATAGAAGCCCATTCATGTGGTCAGTAGCTATCCTTTAAAATGCTGTACTATAAGTATCAGTGAGTGGTTGATAAGTAATCAGCTCTACAGTACATTGGTGGCCCCGATGTGAAACAAACATCCAAGTGGTAGAAACACAGGAAAGGAGAAACAATAAGTTAAAATGTCTGGTCAAATCGCTTGATGTCCACTCAAGTTTCACAATGCCCTGACAGTACGACTGGACATGTCTGAAAAGTTATTTCGCACACTGGAGTGTGGCTTACAAACAGACGTACTACTACACACATGGTATACTTACAATGATGACCAGACCAACATATTGTGTGTACGTCCTTTCTCCACTTTTACGTGTGATGATGTCCCATTTCTCTGGAGTACATACAATCACCTGCAGAGGAAAACAAATGTCCCTTTATTAATGTTGGAGTCATATACATGTATCATCCCAACATAATCACAGGAGACGAGACTCTAGTATGGCTACAGCCAACTACACCAAACCTACAATCATACCTGAGTGGCCTCAATTTGTTCCCTGTTCATCTGATGGTCTCCAGTTAGTTCCCCCACTGTAATCCCATAAGGGGCTAACCTCTGTTGACGTATAATGAACTGTTAGTATAACACAATGGATTACCCACCTTGGTGAAATTGGCTACCATTTCTTGTACCAGTGACTTCATAGGAGCAATGTAGATAATTTTGAACTCATCAACGTTGACAGAATTATCAGGGTTCAGATGTTTCCCAACCTCTCTCAGCATACACAGTAAAGCAACGTTTGTCTTACCAGCTCCCTGTGTGGAAATGTATGACACTTAATAAGTTAATTAAATCAGTTTCCATTGCTACTGACATGTATGGTGGGCATCAGTTAGGGGCGTATATCTTCACACATACACACATTATGAGTGTATGTCATTTGAACTATATTATCATCATGTGCCCACACTATTTGCAGTATATAGGATTCTGTCCACTTGCTGGCAATTAATGGTTATTAATACAGTGGGACCTTCCATTACCACTTGTGTACAGTAGGACCTCCATTATCAAATACCTGTGTGCCTGTTCAATCATAAAAATGTCCAGATAAGTGAATTTATTCTGTAAATGAAGCCCTTTCATTTATAGGCAGACTTCTGTTTAACTACTCTAATAGAACATACACTTACTCTAAAAATATTAATGACAAAAATAGACCAGCCACTTGCGGTTCGAACAATCAAGGTCCTACTGTACCAGTTAACCACAGAGTGTTCAGATAAGAGAATTTGTTTGGATTTATAATTATTATACAGATCAATGTAACTACTCTAATAGAGTGTACATACACACAAGGTATTATACCAAATACTCTAATAGAACAGTCCTTTCCAATCATGGATTCAAAAGTTTACTGCAATGTTGAACTTTCCTTGACTCCAGCTACTAATTTTCTTCTTTTAGTTTATTGACTGAAGCTGTTTACACTGTACATACAGACCTTGAAGCGACTGTTCTATTAGAGTAATTAAATGTATGAGAGACACTTGGGAACCAACTGGTTTTACTGTAGGATTACTATTTTTCGGAGGTAAAATTGTATTGGTAGAGGTCTGTAGGGACCTCAGAAAAGTTCTATACACTTCTCAAAGTTTTTTTTACAAGCAAAACAGCCTTACATGGTTATACCTTCCATTTGCCATACAAGACAGAACTTATAGTACACATCACACTGCCACAGTATGTATGTACCGTTGGAGCACACAGTAGGAGGTTTTGATCACTCTTCAACGCTGCTTCATGAAGTCTACTTTGAATACGGTTGAGATTCTTGTAACCAGAAAAGGCACTTTGTGCCCAGGTGGGTAGCTGAGTAACCGGCAGTAACACTTCTCCTTCCTGAAATGGTTTCTGCTTTAAAGCTGGTACATGAACCTCCTCATAACCTACCAACAAAACAGTTACTGAATAAATGATAATTTTAAAATGCCCCTTTGTCTCTATCACATTTATAGCATGTGACATGGTGAGCATCAGATGAGGTCAAATGTGTTCACTACACACCAACTCATCACTACTGGACAAATAGTCCATGCGGTCTTAGTGGATGCTTTATTTAAATTTTACAATAAATATTTACTGGTCCTTGAAAGATTTAAAGTTTCGTGGAATCTTCATGGACGATTTATCCCAACAGTGAATGGTGGTATATTCATTGTCAATTTTTCATCGTCTGCTCACAACACACTCGAGCATGTGCGATTAAAAATAGAATACACACACACACACACACACACACACACACACACACAAACACACACACACACACACTATGAAGAGGGTCTAAGAGCTATGCCCTCAGAGCCATTATAGGTTTCATCATGCCTCAAAGTTCTTAAAGATGTATGCATAATTTGAAGCTTATAAGCCATAGGAAAGTTTAACCAACCAAGGGACCGTCCCCCTCTTTCTGTTGCCTACGCTACTGAAACTTAGCACACATGCTAGAAACTAAGAAGTACAATTTACCACACAGCAGCTACTGTACATCATAAATTATGACTGACTTTGACAAAACCTGGCTTTGACAACAAAGCTTCATTAGCAGATATGGTACTGTAAGTAATCACTGCATAAGTTTTTCCATAATGACTAGACACAGTTTAAAAAATGGCAATCTCTATTCCAGTAATGTACACAAATTTTTTGAAATTTTCAACTAGAGTAGGGACCATAGCACATCTATAAAAAGTACTGAAGCAAGCTGGAGTCTTAAATCACAGTAAAACAATAAGAAGTGCTATATTCCTACTGCACTCAAGATACCAAAAATCACAGTAAAACAATGAGAGGTGTTATCGATGTGCTATGGTCCCTACTCTAGTTGAAAATTCCAATTTTTTGTGAACTTGTTTGTTTAACTTTTTTTTGTAAATTTATAATTATTATGACTGAATGGTGAACCCACATCTGAAATGGCACCACACGCCCCAACTATATCAATTATCATCTGAAAAGTGAAGTATCTATTATACTTTGTTGTCAGCTATTTTCAACCCGTTACACAGCATTTTGAATCAAGAACTGTTCGAAAAGCACCTCTGCAATCCACGCATACTGAAAGAAAGAAATGGTGTTGCACGCCCCAACTATCTCAATTATCGTTCGAAAAGTGAAGCATCCATTACTCTTCGTTTTCGGCTATGTTCAACCCATTACACAGCAATCAAAAATAGCCACTAACCGGACCATCTCTTCTTGCCAAAATGCCATTGTGCATGAGAAGCCATACAAGACCATGCTCAGAGTTAGGCTTTTTGGTGTGTGCTGCTTGTGGCTAATAGAATCTGTCTTTATTAAACTCAGTATAGGCCAGGAAGCTTAATCTGTGCTGAAGGCTTTGTTGCAAAGTGGTTTTTTCGCTCCATGATTATTGTACATGGGCAGGTTATCCAGATTAAATACTCTAATAGAGCAGTCACACAAATACTTTCCTATTTTGAATCGTTTCAAAATGACAGCAGAGAATGTATCTAAAGATTTATGACAAAGAGTCAAAATAGAGATTTGTGGCTTACATTACCACCCCAGCGATCCCTTCTTGTATCGTGGCTTCTTCAGCGATCCCTATTCCCATTTTAAAATTTCCAATTTTTCATTCCTCTAGTGATAAATGAAGATTGATTATCGTGTACTCCAGAAAGAAAACATCACAACAGGTATGAGCTAGTACAACACAATGAATGGAATTCGTTTATATCAGTTACATTTTTTTCTGGCTAAGTAGAGGAGAAATGTTTCTCTATTATTGACCTACGTAGTAACTGTACCAGGTCATTGTACCTTAGTACGTCTTTATTAATTTTGTACTTCCACAGCTCATGCCAGTTCTGAAGATAGAGTGGAATACGATAGTATATTAGGCCAGCAATCCATTGCTGGTAAAAAAGTGAGTTTGATTTTGTGAGCACAGAATTCAAATCTGGTCACAATTATACATCATACATAACTCACCTTTCATGTTCTGCCTGTAGGATCGATCAGGTAACTGGCATCTCTTGTTTGCCATGAAGTGACTGCCGTGGGTAAAGCTGAGGTCATCAAGGTCAAGTACCTTCCTAGAGCCAAGCTAGAGAGAGAAGCAATACACATGAAAATGTGAGCATAGTATTCATATGGTGATACACCTGGGATTTCGTTAAATTTTGGTGTATAGAGTAGGTCCTGCTAATGTTAATACTTAAAAAAAGAGAACTTCAGATGCTGGCCATTGTCCCAAACAGCAGTATTTATGATATCAAATAAATAGGTTCCATTGTAATAAATGGAATAAATATGATATCATGCACGCACATACTCCTTTTTTCTCTTGTTGGCTGGCATCCTCAGCATCAAGATCAGCGTCCACCCGAGATTTGCGAGCAGCTGCTTTACGTGCCAACTCCTCCTGTACTAAGTCTTCATCCTCTATCTTGGACAGTGTCTTTAAGATGCGATGGGTATCTTGATCCTTCTTCATCTCCTCTTCAATAGCTTGTCTCTCATCGTCATCATTAGTACGAGCCAGCAATGTACAGTACAGAACTAAAATATCAAAATATAACAAGGATAACGAGTGCACATGGCAACAACTGATGATGTACATTGTCATCACTTGTATAATAATAAGGCAGTGGTCTTATTAAGAAAAAGTGCATCTTGGCTATGTTTGGAATTATTTTGACATAGCCAACCGAGGTGACCGACTACTAAGTGAAGTCTCCTGGAATGTACACGTACAACACTGCACCGTACAATCTGTACCTGTTTTTCGGTTCTTCAGAAGGATTTTGATGAAAGAAAATCGATCATATCCCAGCAGGAGTACAAGTTTGTTTTCACATTCTATGTCATTAACCGAGTGTTTCAGGATCTCCAATACTTCATCAGCCTCCTTCTGTGATTTCATCTCATCAACATATTTATTTTGTGACGTTTCATCATCAGTCTTCTTTAATTCTCGCTGCAGCCAATAGGCATCCACCAGACGAGGCTCCAAGATCTTCGTAGCTCCAGTACCAGCCCCACTGGTAGAGAACTGCAAAAAAGATGATGAAAGAGGAATAAAACTAATGTATGAAATAGTTTAATATTTACTTTAAGTGTATATACATGATCAACCAAGCAAAGTTAAAATCTTACAACACATTAGTTAGTATACCATAACACTACAAGCTTCTGAGTATCATACCAACCACATATGCACATACACACATGTTCATGAAAACAAACGCACGCCATCAAAATAAACAGGCTACACTTACACTGCACAAGTGGTCAGGCTAGTTCATACACAAGTACACACATGCACAATGTGCACACAAGCACACACACACGCACACGCAACTCACATCAGCATGGTGTAGTACACCATCATAGTCAGCCTCAACTCCTTCTCTCTCCTCCTCTATCTCATCATCATCTTTAATAACTGATGTCTGATTACCTTGATCCTGTGACGCACACACTGGTGAAGGGCAGGCACTACAACACAGTTCCCCCAGCAAAATAAAGTAGAGCAGTAAAACTGTTAATTAGCTACCAACATCAAAACCATTTTGTTCATTACATACAATCATTTACCATGTCAAAACAATATAAAGCACTTTGAAGACCCTGCATCTTATGGAGGGAATTACACAACTTGTGTATGTAGATATACATACAGTATGTATATGGGGAGGATATTGTGTAGGTTAATCTCTCCTGTATACTTGGGAGAGCACTGTGTACCTCTATATGATATAACAATTCCTAACACAGAGTACCATATAAGCAGAAAATTTGACAGGGAATTAAATTTAATGGTAGAAGATATTTTTATTGAAAATTGTCCAAGCCAGCTAACTAACATCATTCAATTTAAGGCTTAACCCTTTGGCCCTGAACGCTACTAGAGGGCTTTGGTTCTTTAAAAAACAAAACTTATTTTACGTAAAATATGCATTTTGACTCATAATGCTTGGGCTCCTGTTAAAACTTGATTGCTGATGATATTGAAACAGCCAACCTGAGGAGAATTTAGATTTATATCAAAAATGTGGAGAAATCCACAGGGAAGCCTACCCAGCCTATTCTGACAAAGATTGAGCTAACATTGGAACAATCAACATGGAAGATATGCTCTGAGCATGGTCCCACAGCTACAGCCAGACATTTCCATGAAATTGTTGATCTGTTTTGTCCCAGCAAAGTACTTAACTACTTCTCCTTATTGATGCATCCCAGATAGCTGCTATATGTATGTTTGTACTAGTGGTAACCTAGTCTTGTGCACACACCATCTTTTCTTCCCACCCAGAAAAAGAAAAGCAGTCTGGGAATGAGACTAGCCTTGTATCGTTTGAACTGCCATGACAATCATTTGAACACTCATGTGACACCATCACTAAAACTCTCGGCCTATATACACACTGAATACGATGCATGTGTAATTAGTGCAAGCCACTGTGAACAAGTCAATTTGAACTTGTCAAATAGACGTATTGCTCAATCCGCCAAATATTTTTCCCATCAAATTTTCTGCTTTTATGGTATACCCCAACCTCTTCTTCATCGTCTTGAAACACCACTGCCACTCCGTACTTATCATCTATCGTCTCCTCTTCTACAAAGAAATAACACCACCAGTAACGCTGTCTCTGAAAAGTTCCACCATTGGAACCTTCAGTGAATCTTACATACCAACTTAAGACAAAACAGAAAATACTGTATCACACTTAGCAAAACTGAGGATATACATAGCTGAAGAGTCCAAATGATTTCATAGCATATACAAGTCACTTTAATTTTATATAAATTTACTAACTTTCCCTTCTATGATTTTCCTGCTGTGTGGCACTTTATATCATGCAGAAAGGAAGGAAACAAGGAAAAGAAGTTTGCCCAATATCTTCTATGAATATTTGACAGCAATCAACCCTTAACCACTATATTATGAAACCAATGGTAGATCCTAATAACTACAAGTGTGATGTGGTTGGCAACACATGGCTAGTCAAGTTGGTAATTATTTTTCCACAAGTTGGTCTCATGGATGTAATCTAGGCCTTGTTACTATAGTAACCATGTTGCAAATTTAGTTAGTTATAAAGCTCATGAATACAATAGGCTAGAAAAACAAGTGTACACTCAAACTTCAGGAATAAGACAATAACTAGTATGGCATACCATTTGGGTGTTATTCTGTGGTGTGGTATGTGAAAGTATTTCGATTTTCCTATAAGTTTGCATACAAAAGTCGGAAACAGATTTATCGCAGTCATGCAACTCTGCTCAAATCACAACAACAAATTACAAACACAAAATATAATACTCCTTTCAACTCTAAACTGTATGCAATTTTACCATAACATAACACTTGTATGGCTGATACACATGCTCAGGTTATGTCCTTACCTTCAGCCACCGAAGCTTTCTTCTCACTGCCATAATCCGTTATCTTTTTTCCCAGACTGGCTAAGACATGAAAGCGCTCATCACTCATCTTCCCTATCAGAGCTGTAATCTCCCTTCTCTTCTCTTTCTCCTAATAACAAGAGTATTTGTTAACTAAAATACACATAAGCTTTGACAAAGAAGACCATCCTCTTTAATACAAAACCTTAATAAATTTTAATATGAATTTATGCAAATTTTATAGTGGGGGGTTCTTATATTTTGATTATTGTTATTAAGATTTGTATGGTGACTAACAAGATGTCACAGCAAACCTACCAGGCTTGGTTATACAATAATGCAACAATACTAACCTTGGGACCAACAAAAAAAAGTGTCCTGATTTTCTAGGTCAGTTTGTGTGCTAAGGGATAATTTGGGACCACTACCGACCAAGTGACCACATTATACAGGTGTTCTTGTTTTCAAGTGTATACATCTCCTGATTAACAGGTTCCATTGTGTTTCACTCAACTTGGAAAACCAGCTGAAAATTCTAACCCAACATTAGAGAATAATTTCTATACCCTGTACATGTACAAGTAAGGAAGTGTTAAAAATTGGATAAAAGTCACAAAAAGGAGAGCCAGAGATGCTAATTTGGGATTATGCATGCTGAACACCAAAGCTTTACTCTTCAATTAATGCTCACCTTCATTTGAGTATCTTTAAGTGTTGCTAACACCTCATCAGCTGCTCCACAGAGGATTTCCCTTGGCTAAAAGTGGAATAAACATTATCTAGATGTCAGTCTAAATAGTATACACCCTCAAGATAGGGTCACAATACACAGAATATATAATATCCGTAACACACACACACACAGGTGCAGTTATGCATGTGCTTATACACATGTATGCATGTGCATACATGCATGCAGTACGCACTACACACATACCTGGTCTCCAATGCAGTTCAATATAAAAGTAAGCAATACTTCATAAGACTGGCGAGTCTCCCTTGTCTTGGGTTGGTACTGTATTCCACCTATTTCCTCAGCATGTGTAGATGGGGCCATTCTCTTGCTGTGCTGCTCTTCTTCCTCTAACTGTGACTCATTACGAGAACGTCTGTAACATCCAATAAATATCACAGTTATCATGTACACCTACCATCTGATAAATGGTTGAGTA
This sequence comes from Dysidea avara, assembly GCF_963678975.1. NCBI lineage: Eukaryota > Metazoa > Porifera > Demospongiae > Dictyoceratida > Dysideidae > Dysidea > Dysidea avara. The sequence continues at coordinate 25,792,585 of NC_089281.1, read as the reverse complement.
GTAGGTATACAAAGTGACTAGCACTTACAAATTCTGGGAATTAAATAAATATAGTGTGTCTAGCATACTTTCTGATGCAAATACTTTAGAGAAAGCCTTGAAAATGCACTTCATTTTTCATTCACGTAAGAACAGGGCACACCCTTCCACCTCAAAGGAATTTGTTTTTCCTGGTAACTAGGTAAAACGAGTTCTTGAATACATTGTATGCCTTTCACAATGGTTTATATTTTATAGCTATAACACGCTTACGAGGGATATGACTAAAATATACGCACGATTCACGAGAGTGCGCAGTGCTCGAGTGAGAGTGCGTATATTTAGTCATATCCCAAGTAATTGTGTTATAACTGTTATATTCTACACCCTAGTAGATGAAAACGATTATAGATAGTAAGTTATAGTGAAACAGCACCTCCTGGAGACGGAAATCAATAGAAATTCTTGATGGATCAGACGTTTTACACTTTTAACGGTGCCACACCCACATATAGTTGCGATTAGTGAATTATCCACGAAGGAGACAAGAGTTCATCGAAACTTGTTCCAGTTCCTGAGGTGAATAATTGTTGGTTGATTTAGGCGCTTGTTATTAGAGACTTGTTTACCGTTTAGATAAGGATTTCGCGGAATGTGTGAAGTTACACCATATATGGTAAGCGTAGCCACAAAGCGTGGTATATCAGTTATATACCACAGTTTGCCGTGGTATATCAGTTATATACCACAGTTTGCCGTGGTATATCAGTTATATACCACAGTTTGCCGTGGTATATCAGTTATATACCACAGCGCCACTATCTAAACAGTAAACAAGTCTCCAATTATGCTATCTAAATGGTAAACAAGTCTCTAATAACAAGCGCCTAAATCAACCAACAATTATTCACCTCAGGAACTGGAACAAGTTTCGATGAACTCTTGTCTCCTTCGTGGATAACTCACTAATCGCGACTATGTGGGCGTGGCACCGTTAAAAGTGTAAAACGTCTGATCCATCAAGAATTTCTATTGATTTCCATCTCCAGGAGGTGCTGTTTCACTATAACTTACAATCTATAATCGTTTTCATCTACTGGGGTGTAGAAGTTATAGTTATATCCCAGTACGAGGGTGATATCATCCGAGTATACGGGATATAACTATTTTATATCCCAGTGCGTGGGAGTGCGCAGAAGTTTACGGATAGTAAATTAAGTTCCAGTTTGACTTTCTGTCACTGTGCTCAAGATTTCATCCGAATTGTACGGAGATTCTACTTCGTAGCTACAAGAGAGACCTTACATACTGCCTACAAACTGTAGCGAAGGGCGGTGTTATGAAGCAGCGGTTCCAGGTACGATTCGCCTTTGTCAGAAGTTGGTATGGTGGTGTCGCGTGGTGTGCAAGAGAAAAATAAAGACCAACAAGTGGCTACCATAGTCCGAGATAGAACGATGAAGCTAGAGGAAGTTAGTTCTTCACCATAGTGACCGTTGGGAGTGATTGCTGGAGCGAAAATCGTCACGGACTATTCTTGACATTTGTTAAACTATCATATTGGTAACTTGTAGGGTTATTGTGTAAAGGATTAACAGTTTTCTTGTAAGATTTAGCTAGTTTTAAGTGCTGTATTGGTGTGTTTTGTATCAATATTTCCTTATTTGGCTCTTTGTTCCATTGGTAAACAATGCCAGTCGCGGTTATTATGATGTCACGAAAGAGACTGAGTGGCTCCGCAACAGGGTGATAAGTTATATCGTACAGTAGCAGCGCCGCTCTGTCTAGCTTTATGGTAGTTATAACCCAGCGCGGCGCTTTGATACTCCCACGCACTGGGATGTAATATAACAGTTATAACACGATTACTAGGGATATGACTAAATATACACTCTCGTGAATCATGCGTATATTTTAGTCATATCCCTCGTAAGCGTGCTAAAATAACAACCGGAAAATGGTGTATCTAACCTTATAGCTAGTATTTCTGAGTAAACACAAAAGCCCACCTACCTGAAAGGTTAGCACTGACTCTATACAGCCTTCATTATGCTCATGTAGGTGCAGAAAGACAGATAAATAATATCAACACGCGTTTTCTGGAAAACAATTTCAGGAAAACAGGCAAGCACCCACAGCCTAGCCTGCTGTGAAGGTTTAACAAAAAAGATCGGTGCAGTCTAATGAAAACCAGACCGTCCCCTACAAATATACTACACTGTAGTGGTGATGGGTAACACAAATTAACCACATTTTTCCCTCAGTCTCCTCCATCACTGGTGGAAACAGTTACTTAGGCCAACACCTCATGGTAGAAAATACATATCAGTGACAAATTGGAATAGTGTGCGATAAAAAAGTCTTTTAAGTAACTAAGCTTGCAAATCATAAACTTTGTCAAATTATGTCAATTCACAGCAGCACCAGTCCATAACATTAACATACAAAGTCATTTCCTATCCTATTAAACCTTCACTAGATTAACTCCAAATTTATAGAAATTTGATCAAAGGTAATGCAATTATTTTAATGGTGATCCATGCATACCTGTCATCAGTGCTACATCAATTAAAGGTTGTTTTGATTTATCATGTAATAAATGATGGGCTAAATCTCATCACATTCATCCTCAGACATCACTATTACATATGTCTGTAAGCATTTCTGTGAACTGAATCAACCATTAGGTGATTGACTGCAGTTATTTTTAGTTGTTTTTTTTTTTTATGGTGGATTAAATCTTACCTCAACATTTATATTTCTAAGAAAACAGTTTTTCAGTGCTGGCCACAGTAGGGACCACAAAGGAGTAGGCATGCCCACAAATAACATCACCCAAAAACCAGCCTCAAGTTTCCCTGATGACGATGAGGCAGTATTGGTTAGGCCCAAACAAGCTTTCAGACCAACCTGAAATGCTTTCAACAAGTTGCTATGGAATATTTTTTTTAAATTTTATTTAACGGAGTTTTCTACTGACTGACTGATGCCTTCAGACAAGTGTAGCTCGATAACAGCTAAGGCTATGGGCTTGATTTTTTTCACTGTTTGATGTCGCTTTGGCCCAAGAGGTGTCTTTTGGTATACCGCAGTACGTACAATGCATTCTTCATGGACTTACCAGTGTTCTCTTTTGTGTCCCATTCATCTTTGCTAACAGCAAAAAGTGTCGATTTGGTGGTAGCACGTGATGGCTTTCCTTCGTAACAGAAATCGTCCGTTTTTTCATAGAGGCTATTTTGATTGCAGAGGTGCTTTTTGAACAGTTCTTGATTCGTATTGCTGTGTAATGGGTTGAACATAGCCAAAAACAAAGCGTAATGGATACTTCACTTTTCGGACAATAATTGATATAACTGGGGCACGCGGCACCATATCAGATGTTGTATACGTGGGTTCACCAGTCATAATAATTATTTACCAAAACGTTAACAAACAAGTACACAAAAAAATTGGAATTTTCAACTAGAGTAGGGACCACAGAAATACTTGAACACAGTAGGGATATAACACTTCTTAGTGTTTTACTGTGATTTAATATTGTGCACTACTCCAGCTTGTTTCAGTACTTTTTATCAATGTGCTATGGTCCCTACTCTAGTTGAAAATTCTGTATACCTGTTATAAAAGCAACTATATTCAAAATTCACAACTACCAGGAGAAACACTGTGACTTTCAACACTTGTGGGGTCTTGCTGACCATCTCAAAATCTTTCAACGTCTAAAATGCAACGCTCCAGATATTCAAAATGGCTGCCTAGCTCGCTTGAATTGCACTCCAAACCCAATTGACAGTAGTATGCAGAGGTGGGACAACACAGACTTATGCAAATGTGTATCTTTCATGCGATACTTGATAGTAAAACTAAAAAGCTGTGGGCCGGCCAGATTTACAACCATGCAAGCTTTTATGCGATTGTCTTCTAGTTTTTCACATAAAGTAAGTAGCGACTGATTATGCTAAAGAGTGTTACATCGTAGATGAAGTCACAAAGTATTTGCATAAATACCTGTATTTATTGTGTAAAGCATGTCGGCATTGCATGTCACAAACTCACAGCTACAGAACAGTGATTCTATTCATTTGGGAAACTAGTGGTTAACATCACATATACACAATATTCACAAGCAGTGCAATAATACACTGTGAATGATGACATCATATGCATAAGATTCATTTACAAATTACAATTTATATCAAGGGGTAGTCACCTCCATGCCACCAATTGATGTACTTGTGACCGGGATCAAGATTTAATCAAGTGATCAAGGGGTATTTTTGCAGTGAATCAAGCAATCAAGGCATCTACAAAAGTGGCGATCAAGCACCTTTGAAAGCTAACTTTGGGTAACAGGAGAATTTACTAAGCTTTTACGGTTGACGATCAAGAATCAAGGCTCTTGGAAAGATGTAATCAAGTGATCAAGGCAATGTTTTGACGATCAAACTTCTTGATCCTGGTTGCAAGCACAATTGGCGGTATGGAAGTGACCACCCCTTGCATATGCTGCCAATTTACTTGACAGTCATATGTTCCTTCACACACAAAAAAAATTGACATTCAACTCTTACTTCTTTTTAGTTTGCTCAGGGTTTGCTGGTTTAGTTCTCTCGTACTTGTCTCCCATCTTAGTGCCCAGAAGATGTCCCACCAGTGACTGGACCTCCCCTGTCGCCTCATCCTTGCTCCTTCGGTCAATCAACGTACGGTCAGCTTGGAGAACAAGATTTGATGTCTGTAGAAGGAGAAAACTGGGTGAGATAGATCTGAGGAGCAGCCACGAGGCTAGAACAACCTCACGTGATAAAATACATTTAACAGATGCGCCAAGTCAAAAAGCTAAATTAGATATGCTTACCTGCTTGTATTCGTACTGCTGAGACCTGGCGTGGTCCTCCGCCATGTCGACCTTCCAATCAACGTTTACTCAACGCAGTGAATGAAAGGCCAAAACCACAATCGAAATTACCTCACAATTACGCACGACTGTCGATCATATTTATCACCTCATACCGACTATCAATTGAATAATTGGAGACAGGATTATTTATTATGTCACACCCTCCTGGATTACGTTAGTTAACCCCGCGGAAATTGCTGATCATTTTAATGGGATCGTTGTTGTAGAGAGTGGTGCATTAGCAGTATGGCATCGTTTTCAGGTCTACCTTATCTTTACAAGGAGGGCACGTTAACAAAGAGGCAACGAGCTCAGCATCACAAAAATAATGCCAAGTTAAAATTTCAGGAGCGGTACTTTCAACTTAAGGGCGAGAATTTGGACTATTATGACCCGAAGAAAAAGGTGAACTTCGCACAACTTGTTCGTTAGTTTGCTTGTCATAAAGAACATTTTTATGATAGTTGTCAGCGCCTGCAAAGGGCTCCTTTCACATGAGCAGGGCACTGATCGTGGAGCCGATCCCGTACGGGATATTTAAGAAGTCTAATATGTTTCAGGTAAGCTGCTAGCCGTTGCAGAGTCTCAGATTTAGACTTTTATTGTGCTATTTCATATGCACAGTACTGTGTTAAAGCTAAGACCTCGCTAAGACTGTTTGTACATATATTCAGGTTGGGGACAATGTTGAAGTATTGTACATGGTTGCAACGTCTGAATTTGAGAGAGAGTCATGGATAAAAGCACTGAGGCAATGTAAGTCTGGTGGCTTTAATGTGGTCACCTATTGTCTGTAGCTATCTGTTCTGTGGTGTGCCAGTTACTGTATTAGTTGATGGTTACTAAGGATGTGTTGACATCATGTTAAAATGTGATGAGGTTGCATTACCTAATTCACTTTAATCCAATAGTCCTGTTTACCAATATTTTCCAATTTGTTTTTGTGGGGACATGCATTGGGATGTGATCTTATTATTTGTTTATACTCTTCACGATTTTTAATAGAGTGTTTCAACTATTCAATGAAGGGAAGTAAGGTGTACTGTTACATAGCAGCAATTATTTCTGTGTAGCTATACAGCTATGAAATAATGAAAATATAGAATTGTATTTGACGTCCAACAAAGCCATGTTTGTGATGTTGAAACTAAAGCACATCATTTATGCATATGCATAGTACTTCCAAAGATGGCACATGTGGCTGTCCTGCCCCCTTGTTTTGTGTAGGGGTGGTTACACATATAGTGGATTTGCAATTCTTCTTGGGTGGCCGTTAAAAGTGGTTATGTAGCATAAATGATGATTGGTTTGATTTGGTTGTCTAATAGATAAGGTATTAAATGTATGCGGTATACTGTTAAGGATTTTTTTCTTCCCATTTCTTCAGGTTGTAGTGATTGTGGTAATAAAATGCTGTTTAAATTCCATCCTGGAGCATTTGGTTTAACAGCAAAGAACCACTGGAGTTGTTGTGGAGGTGCCAGAGATGCAACTGGATGTTCGATGTGTTCCAAAGTTCCAGAACAGGATCAACCAGAACCTCAACCAGAACCTCAACCACCTGACAAGCCATCCATAAAGTTGCCAGAAAAGCAACCTGAAAAGCAGCGAAAAGAAATAGTTACACTTACCTCATCCAGCAGCACAAGAGAAGATCCTAAGCCTGAACCTCATGTTATGTATCTTAATCCTTTAACAGAACCACCAACCACAGAAACAAAGGTAAATGCCAAACCACAACAGTACATTATGTCAACTGATTTAGAAAACACAAGATGATATACTGACCATATTGCATATCCTGTCTCCAGAAACCTGCCTTTGTTTGTTATTGTGTTTTTCTTCTTTTTAGTCAAATGATGTTGTAACGAAGAAGAGACATTCAGCCACTAGTCTTGGTGAGTCCTTTCAAGTGTCAATTGATCTATTGAGCCTGTAAATGTTTCTGCTTATCCATGATATCATGACCTACAGTGTTGTATTCTGCATGCTATGAGAATGTCTAGATTATTTGATTGTATTTTCTTGCTAACAGCTGCTTGGATGTACAGCCTTTTTAACACTTTCAATTCTTGTGTTGTTTCACTTGTGAGAGTGTGTATATGTCCAGTATCCATGTCTAGGAATGTCCGAGTATTTGGATCAAGTTGCTCTTTTAATTTCATTTTGTTTTTACTTTGTTTGAGGAATAAGAAATCTCCTGTCTATTTATGAAGTGTTTCCACTTATGAGACTGCACGTCTGGGAATGTTTTTGGACCTGCATTGAGTTACATTTTTAATGTTATTTAATTGTGTACCTGTCTGTCAATAGTTGCTTCTGTGAAAGAGCCTTAACTAATTCATTGATTTGTTAATGTTAAACCAATTCATGGTCACTTCCATATGATCTAGCATATGGTATAATTGTTGACTTGGCTTCCTTTCCTTGTTGACATATTTGGTGAATGGCTTGGTCTTATTATTCCCTCCATTTTTGGTGGTAACCTACACATTTGAAATAATGGCCTGGTATAATCTCCATGTTGTTATGGTGATACTCCATTTCTGTGTTTGGTATTTGGTTAAACTGAACTCACACCTTTTGCTATTTAAGGTCTCCCTCTATATTTTTTTTATCTGGTCTTTTACCTTTCACAGACAGTGGTAATGGCACAGGAAGTACTAGTAGCTCTAGACCACAATCTCAAATCATTCCTGATCCACATGGAACCCCCAACAGTGATTCACCAGCTCTGCTTCAAAAGCCACAAGAAAAACCAAAAGAAACTGTTGAGATTTTACCAGAGAAACTGAATTCAGTCCCAGAAGTAAATGACATTAAAATGAATGATGTAAATCCTGTCAGCGACAAAGAAGAGTCGTCTGAAATTGAAGTGTCTCATGGTAGTGATGACAAGCCTGTTGACATAAAAACTGTTACCAATGACACGGCTGAGGCCATACCAGCTGACACAGGTAGTAACACTATTGAGGCCAAAGCTAGTGACAAAGAAACGTCTCAAGATGTCACAGATGGTGGCATAGCTACAGACACTATTGGTGATATAGTTGAAGACAAAGTCACTGAAAAAGAAGCTTGGCAAGACATTGATAGAACTAACACTCCTCCTATTGTTGTTACACCAGAGCTACCACAAAAGAAAAGTACAGAAAAAATAGATTTCAAAAGTGACTTTGATGACATCGATAACAATGATGACGTGTTTACAGAACTTCCCGACCTAAGAAGGCCTTCTCAAATTATAAACCCTAGCTCAAGTCCTAGACCGTCTGCCTTACTAAACTCACCGGTAGGCATGAGCTCTCCAGTTAATTTATCACCTCGTCCAGGCCGAAGATCATCTTTTGTAAGTACCCAACTATTATTCATGCATATATTTGTATATATATATGTACAATTTAACCCAATTCAGAATAACATTGTTCTGTAAACATCCTGGGGTGTGTACCAACATTGGACTGGCCCAGTAGCTACTGTACACATTGTGTATTTGTACCACATTAGGGAATTGTTGTCATATGTGTATAGGCCTGAATTACTTTGTGTATAGAGCAAGTAGATCCCAAGGCTTTGATCACCATCTCCAGTCAAAACTGTGTTAGATAAAGCTTGTCCTCTGAGATTAATGTGAAGTGATTATTAAATCAGCTGCTAAGTTTAATGGTGGCAGAATATTTTGCTGTGTCCCTGTTGTGTACACATAGTACGTAGATGAATTTAACGGAGAGGCTTGACCCCCTTTTTATTTCATTGCATACAGATAGTAGTCTTTTGTGTGGTAAAAAAGACCTGTATTGATCCATAAGATGATGTCCTTCTGCCTCACAGTAGACTTAGTTGATAAATCATCACAGCTTTCTGGTAGTAGAGCACTTTGTGTGCGTTATGCTGCACTTGGTGCACACACAGAGAATTTATGTACACAAACACATGTACACCTGCTTCATATCCTTCATATGGCATACATGTTACATTCATGTGTATATTAACACCACCCATTCACAGAGCGTTAATAAGGTGATCAGAGGCAAATTCTCAACTTCAACTAGCAACCCACTGACTACGAACAAAGATGGCTTCGCCCAACTACACCTGGCATGCAAGGTACAGTGGTTATGTTAGTGCATGAGCAGTGTAGCTTGATTCTTTATGTACACCTGTATGTGTGAATGTGGGCTTAGTCTGCAGATATACTTATATCCATGAATTATGTACTGCATGTTAAAACATGACAAGTCCTGTCACCATATTCACCAAACATCCCACAACTCAAGCATTTATGATAATAACATAAAAATATATTCAATGTAAAAGCCAAAAACAGTTCGTGTGTAACTTGAGTACAGGCACACTTCAGTTGTCATTGTAAAACTACACCAACTTGACAAACAACAAGCAAACACCTTTTAATCTTATTCAAGCCCTAAAACCACCTCTGATGTTTTGACGATGATAATTTACATTCAGCTTGTTTACTGTGTACAGATGTGTTGTATACACGTTTCAGCAAGAGTTCATGATATAGTAGTGGGGGCCCCATTACTATATTATGAACTCTTGGTTTCAGTAGTTTTGCTAAAGAAATAATCCCTGTTGTTTCACCGACAGAATGGTGATACAGCTGCTATTCAGAGTGAGATTGATATGGGAGCAGACATTGAGATGGCCACGTCAGGAACAACACCTCACAAACCAATCTTTCTAGCTTTCCTTCATGACCACTACCAGGTTAGGATAAGCCAGTGTACCTGTAGATAATTCTATGAATACATTTTAACTTGTACTTGCTGTAAAGCTTATAGGGTTGTGTTGTCATCAATTAATGTATTGTACATTTTGAATTTCCTGTTTCTTATCCATCTAGGCTCTAGAATATCTATTACTCCATTGCGGTGCTAACCCTGATTCTACTGAGTCAAGCAACGGAGGTACCTTGTTACACTGGGCATGTGAGAGAGGCAATTTTACTGTCATGCAACTTCTCATCAGCAGTGAAGCAGAAATAAACAAAACAGTTAGTCAGCAATAAAATAAATTTACATCTTTTTAAAATGTTTAATAGGATTGGAAGGGAAATACTCCACTCCATGAGGCATGTAAACATGGGCATCTAGAAATTAGCAGTTTTCTAATTGAGCAGTAAGTTTTTTGTTAATTTATAATACCCATACATTTACCTGTAATTCTTACAATAGTGGAGCCGAGGTTAACTCAACAGGTTGTAGTAAGCGGACACCACTACACGAAGCCGCACAGCACGGTCACTATGAAATAACCAAACTATTATTAGATAAAAATGCAAAGACAGATATCAGAGAAACGATCGAAAACCATACACCTGCTGAGTTGGCTTATCTTAATAAGCATCATGAGGTAAGAGATTTTGTTACAGTCATGTAGTGAAGATATTACAGTGCCCACAATCATGGTTAAAACATTTGATTTATTTTGAAGGTATACAACTTATTGGCTCCTTCACCTGAAGAAGATGGAGTTCCGTATGAAAGTCTGCACACCATAGCAACAGGTTACCCTGAGGGAATTGCTAGCATGTGTTTCTCTGATGGCAACATGCTTGTAACTGGCTCAAAAGATCACCAGGTAATGCCATACATATCTACTGTATGTGTTTTACTGAGTCCAAGTGGATAAATTCCTTGACATTTCTTTTCACTACCAAAACCTTTAGTGCATGTGTCTGTTGGTTACTGTGTAAACCAGCCCACTCTTTTTGGAATAACAATTTGTCATTGATAATAAATGCAATTACCAGAAGAAGTAATATAAATGCTCTAAGTTGATTGGATGGTGGACATTGTGTCTGCATATTATGTGATGCATGCAATTGCTGATGAAGTAAAATCTGTGTAGGTCGGATTCTGGGATATAGTTGGAGCAGAGTGCAAGAGAACTGTACAGCTTGACAATACCATCTTAAGTATCGCGGCTCAAGGAACTTTTGTGGCTGTTGGTTCCACCACCATTCAGTTGTTATCTTCAAGTATGGAGGCATGGAGAAGAAGTGTCCTTGATACTGATGAAGACTATGAAGCTATTGTAGAAGTGTGTTGCTTTCACATCATATTTGTGGAACATTATCTTTCCTATTCCTTAACTGTAGGACTTGGCATTACACGTGGTTGGGTTCACACCTAATGGACACTTAGTCACAGCTGATGTTGAAGACGAGGAAGCATCGGTAAGAATTGTATATGATGTGTACCTTTCAGCATAAGTTTAGTCTTGTATTATGTTGTGTATAGTTCACTGTTGGGCATAAGTAAGTAGTCTATATAGAGTGAAATCTTTCTTAGCAACTGTCCATTCACATTAAAGACCATCTCATCAAGTGTGTCCCAAATAAAGTTAAGGTGTACCTATGATTTCAATTAATAAGGAACTGTCTTGTTACTGAAGCCTTACTCTTTTGTCCCATATTACTAATGTGGCTTCACTGTGCACTGTTTGATATTCTATCTAATTCTATTAGATCAAGTTGTGGCCAGTTTTGAGTGAGAATTTGTACCTGCGCACATGTCAAAAGTTCTTCAGTGCTGCGGTGGTAAGTGTTACTGCTACAAATAGTGTATTAATGATCACTTTGTTAATTTCTAGGATGGAAAATCAACCACATACGCGTAAGTAGTACATATTTGTGTTAGTGTATGTCATTGTGGTATCTTCACTTGTTACAGGATGGTAGTTAGTCAGGTTCCTGATTCTCATCTATTGGCTACTGTGATCCAGCCGGGGTCACTGTTCCATCCTAAAGGGAACAAGTTGATACGTATATTTGACTGGATGACGTGCAAGTGTATTCAAACCATTGATACAGGTAAGTTATGGGTGTATGATATTTGTATACTATCAGTACTAGAAACAAGGGTCAAAATGATTGGTGGGCTGTTTTGTTTATTTTTTAGAAGATAGAAAATGTAGGTTATTATTGGTTTTCCCAATTGAAAAGTACACAATAATATATCCAACCAATATTGAAAGAAATTGGTGGGAAAATGGTCAGCATTTATACATCACATTGCTTTGGACACATTGTCAAATGTCACCTTTGAGTGTATGTTGTATACGTATGTGTGTTGTGTGTGTGTGTAGGAGTAACATATATTTGTGATGAAGTGTCTTTAACTCTGTATATATATATTATACTAGGACATGGTGGATTTGATGTTGAAGTTATTATACAGTTCTCCACTGTTACAGCAGAGTAAGTAGTTTGTGTTTTTGTTGTGTGTCACTATTGTATCTCTTAATGTTTCAGGGAACTGGCAGTGGCTTGCCAAGGCACAATTAAAGTCTACAATAGCAAAACTGCTGAAGTTATAGCTAGTTTTTCTTCAACTAAAGGTAACTTTTGTAGTTTGTTTACACTCCCAGTTTATCACCACCCTTTGCAGGTGCTAGCGTCACTAGTCTAGCATACTCTACTAATGGGAGGCAGTTGTGTGCTGGGCTGGAGTCTGGCACTGTCCAAGTATTCAATTTGACATCAAGAGCTCAACAATTTGTCTTGGAAACACAGACGGTAAATTGCATGCTAATGTCTTCACATATGAAGTGATCATCTCTTAAAGTCTGTATAACATTCATATATGTGAAAATGGAATCTGTTTTTTCTAGTTCCTTACAACTTTGTAATCACAGCTGTTGTTTACTAAGTTTTGCATAAACACACCTTAGCTACAGGTGTATCAACAAACTTTCAAATGATGTATTTCTTGTGTATACTAGCTGTTTACTTTAATGACACATTCAAAAGGTTTTTCTCTCTTGATGTGTAAATGTTTTGGCTGTATGCTTCTCAACTAATGTGAGTGTTCACAAATTGATGCACCATCTAATAATATTTGCATGTCATACAGTACGATAGTAACTGTATAGTAGGGACCACAAAGGAGTAGGCGTGGCCCACGAACTAGCATCACCCAGAAACCAGCCTCAATTTTTCCTGACGACGTTAAGGCAGTATTGGTTAGGTAAATCTAAGCCCTTAAAAGCCTTCAGAATGCTTTCAACAAGTCGCTACGGAATTTTCTACTGACTGACTGACTGACTGACTGATGTTTTCAGACAAGCGTACCTCGATAACAGCTGCAGCTAGGGGCTTGATTTTTTCACTGTTCTGCATCGCTTCAGTCCGAGATGTGCCTTTTGGCATGCCACAGTGCGTACCATGCATTCTTCATGGACTTACCAGTGTCCTCCTTTGTGTCCCATTCATCTTTGCTGACAGCAAAAAGTGTCGATTTGGTGATAGCACGTGATGGCTTCCCTTCGTAACGGAAATCATCCGTATTTGTCATAGTGGCTATTTTGATAGCAGAGATGCTTTTCAAGCAGTTCTTGATTCGTATTACTGTGTAACGGGTTGAACATAGCCGACAACGGATACTTCACTTTTCAGACGATAATTGATATAACCGGGGGGCGCGGCACCATTTCTTTCGGTATGCGTGGATTGCAGAGGTGCTTTTCAAACAGTTCTTGATTTGAAATGCTGCGTAACTGGTTGAACAAAGCTGACAAAGAAGCGTAATGGATGCTTCACTTTTCAGACGATGATTGGGGCGCGCGGTACCATTTCAGGTGCGATATATGTGGGTTCACCAGCCATAATAATTATTTAGAAAAAAAGTTAACAAACAAATACACAGAAAAATTTGGAATTTTCAACTAAAGTTGGGACCATAGCACATTGATAAAAAGTATTGAAACAAGTTGGAGTAGTGCCTGATAATCACAGTAAAACAATAAGAAGTGTTATATCCCTACTGTTTCAGTACTAATGGTCCCTATTCTAGCTGAAAATTCCAAATTTTTCTGCGTACTTGTAATTACGTCGCCACTGAAAATGCACATTTAAACTTTATATTCAGCCATAATGAATTTGTGGTCAGTTTAGTGCTGAAGTTGGTCAGAGAATGACCAATGTCCAATTGTTAATTCTAGCACTGAACATGCTGCATGTTAAGATTGATGTGTTTGTTTATGTAAAGAGAAGTACTGTATTTCCTCATGCTACATGGTTCTCTTTGTGTGTAGACATCAATTTCTTGTATGGAATACTCACCTGATGGAAACTTTCTTGCCATGGGTGCAGCCAATGGAGATCTCCAAATTTGGCAAAGTAAGTTATTGTTACTGATGCACATTTTATATGTTTCAGCTTTGGTTCTCTCTTCCTTATAGCAAAGCCGAATGTATCAAAAGCTTAAATACACTTGTATTGTATATTCAATGAAAATTTAAGTTTCATTTTTTTAATTTTCCCCATCTATGTATTTTGTGAGAAGACAGTTGTATAGTACATTTTATATATGTGCACTTTTTATGTGATTGAAACATAATCTACGAATCTAAAAATATGTTTAATATGCATGTACAGCATATGTGGTAAAAGACTGCAATTTAATAGGGCCAGCTAGTCGCATCTGGTAGGAGCTTATTGGCGCTTAGCTCCTGGTGCTAGATAGATCAGCTAGGGTGGTTTCGCCTGGCCCTCATGCTGTCTACAGTACCTTAGAAGGGGTACAGGTATATCCACTGTCTTGCAGTAAATAAATACTCGATAAACATGGTGTAGCAACCCAAAGGGGGCTGGAGCTCCCTAATAATTTTCTGCTTTTAGTTTGCAAAAAATTGAAATACTCTAATAGAACAGTCAGTTGCTCTAACAGCAGTCAGTGTGTAAAATTGACCTGAGAAGGCTAAATCCTCAAAAAATTTCCTGTGGGAGCATGCCTCCAGAACCCCCTAGAGAAATCATGCTGACTGGTTTACAACCACCTGGAACAGATCTAGAGCCCTCTGTTTAAAAATATTTTATGATAAATAGCTAATAGTACAGTCGGTGTAATGCCATGTGTTTCCTTCAGTTTGGTAGAGTGAAAGAGGCTTCCTACATTGTGACTTTGAGATTGACTGATTAATGAAATTCATGGTGTTAAACAGTACTGTCAATAATGATGGCAAATAGTGGCACAGAACACTAAGCTCAATGATGTCATAATGTGAGGGGATTCCTAAACGATCTATAGTATGTTCACGTTGAGCTGAACCCTCAAAAACATTTAATAACTCATGGATGCAATTGCACATGATCTTGAAATTTGGCTCATTTGTAGTACTGCTTAACCTGCTAAAAATATTTCAAAATCTTTTTGTTCAAATGTTTGACATAATATTTATGGCAAATCAAAATTCTCACAATACATTTCCTATGGGGAAGCCATATAAGTACATTGTCCATTACAGCCCTTTCCAGTACTTGTACTGGAGCCAAACCATACGTGTCTGTTGTTGACACCTTTTGCTGTTACCAATAATCATCTGGTTGGCTGAAATGTTCACTCTGTTGAGAAAAAATCCACTTTTAATTTTTAGCCGTTTTTCAGGATTCAGCTCAACGTGAACATACTATAATTTGGACAAGACTTGGAGATTTACTAGCTCTCAAAACTTCTCATACTTGGTAAGTCTGCATAAACACACATGGCACTAAAACTCCCGAAGCCAAACCTGATTGTGTTGATATGTGAAGCATTCTTGAGACAAGGCAACAGGACAGCCACCTAAGATAAGAGCTGTATTTGGTTGAGCGCACCCACAAAGAAAGCATTTTGCAGCACACTGAATATGTCACCATTCCAACAGTAGAGAGGGTATTGGAGGCAGCACGAATGTATAAATGAAATTGGCTGGGTGACTATCTAGCAGAAGTTGTTTCCAAGTCCCACAATAAGTCCACTACTCACAATGGCACAGATCTTTTTACATATCATGTCTCCTCACACCACACACCTCTGCAAAGTTGGACTAGCTACATTAATTTTAACTTGAAGCTAGAGATCCTCATAGAAATTCCTTAAATATCTCCCTGACCTCCTACATCTTGATGGTGCGCCCCTCTCCCTGGATCCTTTCTTCCTGACTGTCTGCATTGCTTGTTGATGAGCACTGACATAAGCTGAGTTTGCCCTTCACAAGTCTATCTTCCAGTGCCATATCTATCTGCGGTATAGATCCCCTTTGGTTTTCCTGTGTGTTGTAAGGGCTGCGATTTACAGTTGAACATATGCGATGACTGAACTGCACAACCGGTGGATTTTCTATCTTCTGCCATAATGACTGAGTTACAGTTTCTATCCATAGTACTGAAGTGTGTGCCAATGTGAGAGTTGAACTTCCCTTACAGCCTCTTACTCGCAGCCCAGGTCTCTTGATTGTTCCTGTGCCGGAATGGGAGAAATATGAACAACACATTAGAGATGAGTTGAAATGGGCTTTTTGTGTTTTCAACTGCTGAGTTGTGCTGCTATGGGGAGATTGAGCCTTGCAATTGAGCTCTGGTTGAAGTCAGGATAAGTAGCTAGGTTTAGTTCTGCTATATTAATGAGAGGAAGCCAGTCTTACAAACAATATCATCCTCAGTATTACCAAGCACAGATCAAACGAAAGTATGATATATGGTACGATCAAATGTATTATCTATGGTACAATTAAAAAAGAATGATACAACTGGGATTTGAACCCAGACATCAAAGTTTGGAGTACTACGCCCTACTACTTTGAACTTTAAAAAAAAAATCCACTTTGACCTTGTCCTTGCTCTGGAAGGTCAGATGGCTCCACAGATAGTATATTCTCCGGTGTGGAGAATATACGGGTGTAAAGGATCTATGATACTATCTATGGTGGCTTCCGGTGGCTTCTACTTCTACGACGCTTATCAATTGGGAATTATAAGCGCCTGTTCTTTCGTCTTTTGAAGCAGGCACTTATAATTTCCAATCGATAAGCGCCGTGCATAGAAATCAGTAACGCGAAACTATATGGCAAAACTATCTGTGGTATAACATAGTGGGCTCGTTTAATAGTGAGGAACGAGGTGGGGAAGAAAAATCAGTCACACAAATGAATGTGAGTACTGGGAGAGATTAATGATGTATGAACAGGCATGATACCGTATAGCCCGGGGTATAGCCTAAACATTTCGGGGGGGAAATTTTCGCTGATTTCGCGGTTTGGGGGGTTACCAGTGAAAATTTTATCCTTCAAATATTTAGATCTCCATATAGTCTAATACATTTTTGGAGTGTTTGCAAATCCGCGAATTTTTAACAACATTGCTCTGTTGAGTGCAGCATGAAGATTGCAGAAAATGTTAGTTAACCGGATAACTGACAATTATGATCTGCTCAGTAATTGGTTACGATATTCTGTCCGGTTTCACAACTCTAATCAAGAATCAAGGCTCTTTTTATAAGTGTAATCAAGTGATCAAGGCAAAATTTCAACGATCAAAATTCTTGATCCCGGTCACAATTGTATCAACTGCTGGTATGGAAGTGACTTAGTATTCTTAAAGGTGGTACATTTGTAACTATCAAAATTCCTACAGAGCTAGTAAGCTATTCAATATCCAAGAACCTAAGTTTCTTGGGATTAAGATTGTTTTCAAAATAGCATCATCAACTCTCAAAATTTGTTCTCAGAATGTGTAAATTGTCATAAAGGGTACAACAAGTGTTTGAAGTGCCTGTTTATTGTTTGATAACCACATTTTATACCTTTTTTTGTCAAACAGCACATTTGATTAATTAAACACTGTTTGAAAAAATGTAAACTGAAATAATACATTAAGCCAATTAATCAGTTAGTTAATCAGTTATGGGAGCCAATAACCAGTGATGTACACTTGGTCCAGGTCATAGCTCTATAGCCCAATGAGTTTTTCAACAAAGAATAAGAAGAGGTTTGAGAATAATCAAGGGGTTGCCAACAACCTGGGACTCTTACACACTATCTTAGAAATCCTTAAATCACATATAAAATACATTTTCATTTCCATCTGTTTACAAACTTAATACTAATAGTCATGCAGTTAATTCATACGAGTACAGAACTAGATTTAGAATCCATGGGTACAAGTGACTGGTAGTGAATGTAGTTAAGAATTTCAGAACTATTATTAGCTATATATATTCATCAATGATTTGTCATGGTGACTAAAATCATGACAAGGCTTTAAGGATGGCTTTGACAATGACTGAGCTAGCTATTTGGAGTAGTTAATTGACTACTGGATGTTTTATTAATCTGTGCAAAGTACACCTTGTCTCTGTCGTGGCTCCTGTTATCCCCTGTCAGCTATTTCCTATTACCTACACTAGCTATAAAAATTTTAATTGAATTAAATAACGATTTTTGAAATCTTTAAATATTTTAAGGGATTCTCGTACACAATTTAGGGGTTTTGTGGGGGGGATGGGTATTGGCAACCCCTCAAGAAAAATACAAACTAGTCAGCTTTTTGCTCAGTGGGTCACAAATTATTTGTTGAGGCATCAGTCAGTCAAGGCATGCTTTTGCTTGATTCTAGGTAGCAAATACTCCAAGATGAAGGTATTGTAAGAATAGTTTTTTTGTCAATATTACTTCGTGGAAAAGCACAAATCTCATAATCCGTATTATATATAGTACTGAATGATACGTACATGGCCCTTGTAAGATCATGCAGTTAGCTACACCAAATTTAATGCACTAAATTTCTATGAGCAGGAAGTCATGAGCCCTTCCAGTATCACTGTGTTCATAAAGTGTCTCTGGTATCACACTACCATGGGCATGAGATAGACATTTAACAATTTCATTTGTTATAACTTCCATACGAGGTGTTGGTGTACAAAAGTTGACATGAACAATGTACATTTATAGCAAATGTCTCCTCACATATGTGTGCTGAAGCTCACTATATATATATTATATCCTGTGCATTTGGGGACAATTAATACTAATGGAGAAAGATCAGACCAGTAAGAAGTCTTTTGTCAATCTGCTAACACTTCCTATAGAGTTGTTGGTTATTATCATCTCATTTTTATCTTCACTACACGACAGGATTAAGCTGAGATATGTTTCAAGACTTTCGTTATATGATTTTCTCTCTATATAGGCCTCACCTATAACACCCAGTGAATGACTAAATACCAAGTTGTAGTACCCCAAAGTTAAGTCAGGCATCATGATAAGTTGAATTTTAAAATCTATGCAACATGCAAGCAAGTCACTGCCTGGCCACATGAATTTGCAACACTGTTTCAAAGTACGGTGCAAAGTCAGTTACTCTCATATAGTTAATATTCAGATGGCTGAAAAGTCCATTTCTCAAGTTATATGCAAAATCAGCTGAAAACTATTTAGCTAACACTTGCAAGCAATAAAAATGCTTACTACTCTAATAGAACAATCATTAAGTGTTCAGTGAAGAGAAAGTTTAGATCACAGGTGTTCGGGTTACTGATGTTCCACTATAAGTGGTTATGTTAATTCAGCATTCACCCCAAGTAGGTAGATCATACTGAAGTGCATTTCCCAACTTTTTACCGTTTGCAAACACCTGTATAAAACCTCATGTGATGAATGGCTCTTTAAAATTGTACCTTAATTATACTAGCTGCATGGTGGTGTCAATTAGGTCCTGAAGCATAGATACCCCATATGTATACCCTCATATGGGGAATCTTACACTATAGTGAGGTCAGGTTTGTATAACAGGTGCTGCACATGGCCTGGTATAGCTAATGGAAAACTGTTGTGCTTAGCTGGAATCCATACATGCACTATTATACATTGTAAACATCATATGCACAAAATGTGCATGTACATATTTTAACTTTCTGTATGTGCACATTTTTTGTGTATGAAAGGTTTTTTATCATTGCTATCCCACACAATAATGGCTGTAATAGAGTGAGTCATAATTCTGACTGACACTGAAATTCTAATGAATGCAGAATAAATCCCTAGTCTGACTATATGACTTCTCTTTTGATTCCCTTGTTTACTGAGGGACTTTTCTTATTCATCAAAAAGGGCTTCTCATTTATGAATATACACCAGTGGTAGCTGTTGCATATATGAATTTGAGGGCAGTATTTTTACCGTTTTTGTAGATATACCACAGGTGTCCTAACTTATAGCTCTGGGACCTATCATTCAAGTTTGTTAATAGTGAGTATATAGGTGTCATTACGCTTTGTTGTTCAGGTACACATGTTGTTAAACCCTCAAAACTATAGTGTAGCTATATTGAAATTTTCATGTTTGAATTTTCATATTAGCAATACTTCAAGTTTTGGTATATACTCTTACGTATCAATGCCTTTTGTAAGTTGAAAAAGTAGTCTATTTGCACTTATTCATAATAATGTATAATATAACAGAATGCCATAATGTTAAGTTATAGTCTGGCATTGTAGCAAGCTAGAAACAATGCACATTGGCTATACTGAGTTATGCTGCATGTTATCTGACTTGCATTGCACTCTGACCCTTGCCATCCTGGTTGTCTGTGTTGCAAGCATGGGTTTAATTTGCCTTTGAAAAAGTCTACCTTCTGGGATTCCCTCTGTTTGCAGTGTGGATGGCTTTCCTCTTGTTTGCCCACTCTAGTGTGTGTTGTAAGGGCTTTACAGTTGATCATGCAATGAGCCGCCTTATATATATACTGGCTATACCTTCTGCCATGGCAAGTTATGAGATATTGCAGCTTCCATCCTTACTGAATTATGTGCTGATATGAGAGTTAACCCTCAGCCTCTTACTAGTGAACATCTTGCATTTGTCAATGCTATATAATGTTGAGGATGTTGCCTGTGTTGTTGCATTGGGATTCTGCACCGTCAGAAGGCTTTTTTGATGTAAAAGTATTTTAGTACATATTCTCAACTGTGAGGCAAGACTGATAGATATGCTCATTTGGACTAATTGCTCTGTTAGCAAGGATTGTTCCTTTGTTCACTTTATCCCTAATGAATTAACGTACGACTACTCTATCAGAGTTGGGACAGATTGCAAAAAAATGTGTGCGATTGTGCAATATAAACATTTCAGGGTAGTTATAGTGTTACCAGCCAAATTAACTGTAATCACAAGACCATTCCAATCACAGACAAGGCCTGCAAGGTCAAGCCCCACTTCCTTCCTGGCTCCTCACATACACATTATAGTGGTTAGAGCTTGCACTTTAAACAGGCTGTAAGGCTGTCCTCATTTGCTGGACACCAAGGAAACAAGCCTCTTAATGATGCATTGGCAGCACGGCCCATATACAGGCTAACAACTGTGACACAAGGGGGTGAACAAGCTCATTTCAAATTTTCTAATGCATTGTCCATAATTTTCCAATCAAAGTAATGATAGCTACAAGGAAAAGACTCTATGGCAGGGGGAGGGGGATGGGTAAGTCTATCCTTGCAAGCAATAAGCTAGAAAGTAGGTAGCTAGGCTTGCCCTTTCATTTGTATCATTGGGAAACACCCTTGAATGAGTCGGTGTAGCCAGACAATTTAAATTAGACTAACATAATAAACTGATTAAATGCTAGGCATCTACTGATTAAATGCTAGGCATCTATATATGGTAATTCGTTCACTTAATTGAGTTGCCGCTCCAATAATTCAAGTGCTAGCTATCAGTTACTCAGTTAGCTACTACCCATCAGTCAAGATGGACAATAGTGTCAAAGCAGCAAACAGAGAACACGTTCAAGAGAGAATTGTGAGTGATTATTGCGGCTCAGTGTGTGTTTTGTACGAGGTTTTGAAGTAATTAAGGACCATAAAGCTAAGTCTGCTTCGCAAGTGCCATAGAAGCTTGGAAAGTCAATGTTAGCCTACATTTATTAGTCTACGATATGCCCGGCTTGACTCGAGATCAGGGATTTAATTTTGATAGCTATATGCCGGCCGTGTACTACCATAGATAGTAGAGTATGTTTTCAAATTCCGGACACCACATATTAACGGACTGCATCTAATTCCGGACACTACTACCTAAGCACCGTTGGGTATCTATTCACAGTGTGGGTGGGAGGTGACACATAATTGTCTAGCTAATAATCACGCATGATGCAGCGCTACAGTGTCGACAAGTGTAACTCATTAGGGCCTTAACTTACGGCAAAAATTGTTTGCTAAGGAGTGGTCGTCGTACACATTGGAGTGAGCTGGTTTAGCCTTTGAAGCAAATAAAACAATAGCTGTGACATTTAGGAGTGGAAGCCTACAAAAATTTTACAGAATTGCAGTCAACTATGCATGTGATTAGCTAGCTAATGCAGCTATTGTACTAATATGTATGCATTATGAAATCTTGCTTATTAAAATGTATTATTGATGAATTCAAATGCCATAACAAGCCATTTACCAAAGTTATGTTCAGGAATTTGTGCATTTTGTAGCTGGCTATAGTCCGTGCATTGAGGGTTAACTACTTGGTACCTTTATGGCTGCATTAAAGAGGAGGGAGGGGCTGACTACCCCTTGCCAACCACAGGGGCTGACTATATAGAATGATGTGCATGGATTGACATGTAGTTAGCTAAAAGGATAACGTTTCTTTACAATGTGGAAGTAATTCCTTTGTCGTCCAGTATATGCATCACTGCTCCGTTAATTGATGGTCTGGAAGGCCTTGAAAAGTGCAGCTCTATAATCTACAGTGGCTGCGCTATGCTCCTATAATTTTTAAGTAAGAACAAGTAATGCAAGTACTTCAAAGTAGTGCAGTTTCAATTGCAGCTAGTAGCCTGGTCCGGCTGATATAACGATGTCCATGTGATGGTGTCCATTGAATGACCAGTTACTCTATATACCTACGTACTATCTATGGAATGACTGAGTCACTGAATGTATGCGGTAAAATGTGTCGGGAAAACAGTGCTGCACAGCTGCATGCAGTTCGATACTATCAGTATAATAACTATAGTAGCTATTTTACTTTTTTAATAACGAGCTTAATAAGCAAATGGACACTTTACCAGACGGCATGTTCATGGTAGCATGTGGTAGTAAACAAATAGTCTCGCGTGGCCAGATCGCTTTTTCTCCCACACAAGTCATTGATACGCAAGGTGTTGATAAAGGTGCTGAGAATGACTTGCTGATGCAAACTGGACCGGACCCCTTTTCGGAGCAGACGCTTATATATTTCCAATCGATACTTTGGAACCCTCGCGTGCCAGACAGTTTGTGTGGGAGCGACAAATAAACTGTCTGATCACTGCATGTTGCACACTTTCTGTGAACTCACTGGAATGATTACATCACGGTATTGTTTTGTGTCAAGGATGATGTAATAATAGTTCCAATCACCTCAGAGAGCAGACTAAGACGAAAATTGTACTGGTAGTGTCCTGTTGATGTATTTGAAACATTGCTAATGTCTTCCTTGACAATTCCGCCATTTCACAAATCCATAGCGAACCATAATCATACACTTTTGAAGATCCTAAGCCCATGGCATTGTTAAACTTTCAAAAAAGTGATCTGTATTCTAGATTCAGTTCTTTATTACACTAAGAATTTGAATAATTGGTGTTTGTTTTGTCACAGAGTCCGCAAAGCGATCTGATTGGCTCTGCCAACATTCCGGCAGTGGTCATGAAATGTGTGCAACAGTGACCAGATGGTTTATTTACCACCCCCACACAAACTGTCTGACACACGAGACTACCCCCTCCCCACCTGCATAGTTAATTCCCCTTCCCTGGATAATTTTGTGATAACTTAAGTAATTATATCTGTGCGTTACTATAATAATTTGGGATTTCTGCACAGTAAAAACAAATAATAATAAATGATAAGCGCCGTGGGAGAAAAAGCGGTCTGGCCACGCGAGACTAGTAAACAGTGTGATGTAGTGAATTACATTAAAATTGTGTTGTCAATAAACTAGCTAGACTATGCCTGGGTTGCAATAAATGAAGCCCATTGTATCCACTGATGAGTGATGATGAGCTGCTGGGTGGCTATGCTTTTCTTTGTGACAAATGACCAATGCCTAAAAAACTATTTTTAGGGATTCGTACTGTGCTGTTGATTTATGTTTGTCCAGCTATCTTTCTACCCTCCATAGTACCTCTGATTTAGTATCCTCCATCCTATCACCTTTGGGCATCTCTGCTGAATCTCCTTTTCTGCATGAGGCTCTAGAACAATGGTCCACTGAGTTTCCTATGCCCCGTGAGAGCCACAGACATCTGCAACATGGCTGAGTCTGGTGCATGGCTCGGCGCACCAGACTCAGCCATGTTGCACTAAGCTAGATAATGAGTCCAGCTTAGTGCAACTCCTATTCCTTCTTTCGGCACTAAGCTGGATAATGAGTCTTTGAGGATTGCTCTTGGTCTGCATCTTGGTGTTCCCATTGTTGTTGAGCATACTTTTGTTTATGGTGGTAACGTTGATGTAGCTATATGGTACTCATGGTTTGTCATGCAGAGTGTCTATCACCTTCAAGCATCTCTACTGAATCTCCTTTTCTGCATGAGGCTCTAGAACAACGGTCCACTGAGTTTCCCATGTATGCCCCCTGAAAACCACAGACATCTGCAACATTGCTGGGATGAACTGTGCTTTTTGACTCTTTTGAACTCTGCTTCTGATGCTAAAGCAAATTAAGGCTTGCTTACTATCAGTTGTGTCCTCTGAGTCTGGTGCATGGCTTTGGTGCTCTCCCTGTTGCTTCTTTGGGCACTAAGCTGGATAGTGAGTTTTTGAGGATTGCTCTTGGTCTGCACCTTGGTGTTCCCATTGTTGTTAAGCATACTTGTGTTTGTGTTGGTAACGTTGATGTATATATATATAGGGTACTCATGGTTTGTCATGCAGGCGTAGCTTCCCCAACATGTTGCAGTAAATAAAACAATTCATCGTGCTTTGGTGTCTGGAGGTGTACCTGCTGTTTTGGAGCCAGTTTGTGTATGCCATGATGATGGGAAGAGACCAGATGGAATGTCCTTGATTACTTGGTGGAGGGGTTTACTTTCTTCGGGACTTTACTTGTTCAAACACCCTTGCTCCTTCAAATGTGTCTACCTCTTCTGGTGGCTGGCAAACTCTGCTTAAATTGCGAAGCAGAGGAAATATTCTACTTTGACTATTTCTTTTCACTTCTCTCCCTTAGTGTCGAGACCTGGGAGCTAGGGGTTCTTGTGCACGTTCGTTGGTGCGGCGGATAGATTCCAGGTCATGGAGCAGACTGGAGACAATAGGGCTATATACACAATTTTTAATTCAGAAGATTTCGATTGATGTGCAATGCGGTAACGCTGCTTCAGTGATGACGACCATTCCATCGTCTCAGGATTGGGCAGAGTTTGCTTCTTTGCCCACAGATCGGTAGTTGGCATGAATTGCAAATGATGACCTACCAATGTAGTGTTTAACCGCCTAGTTATTAGTGATTCTAATGATTTTTTTTTTATAAGAGGTAGGAGGGCAGGGAAATTTTCTGCACATGTGTAGACACTAAAGTGGTACAATGAGCTGTTGTGTAGTCAGCTTAGGTAGCACAAGATGGTGCTTTTCTCTTGAGCTTTGAAGTCATCATCAAGGCAACAAGGAATATGTTCAAGTATAACTTGTTTCCCTACACAATATTGGAAGGATTTGCTCCTTACCACAGAAGCATATCTTTTTGATACTTTTTTTTATTCTGGTACCACTTGCCTCTTCGCTTAAAAGGAAGCTCTGGTAAAACACAAATCGCTTTCAGTTCTAGAACAGAAATCTGCTCTGTAGGAACGTGACGATGCCAGGGTTGAAACTGGATCACTCTGATGACCCACTGACCTGGATAGCAATTTATAACTAACGATAGATTAGTGAGTATGGTTCCATGTAGGCATACAGACAGCAAACATAGGTGGGCACTGCTTCATGCATTCTACAGACTGACCCACTTTATAGAATATCTAGAGGAGCATCATAATCCTATGACATATCGCTACGCGTGATATTACACAACCAAACATAGCATTTGAAATTATTATCAATAGTTATGAAGTCCTTTGTCACATTCACAAGAAGTATGCATAATGTAGTGTTTGTTTCTTAGCTAGAAAAGCCATGCAAAGTGTTGGATGGTTGAAATAAGGGCTGTGGGAGATCAAATTCAGTTTCTGCATTAGAATACTTCACATTGATACTGAGGTGCCTGGGTTAAATGGGTTGAAGTCTTATTTCGATGGTTGATGATGCCAGAGCAACCTTCTCTGAGCTAGGTCAGACCCGGCTTGAATCACATGTGAATTAGCTTGACAGTATGGAACAGTGTGGATGTGTATGCATGTGTCATACATAATCAGTTTTGCAGCAGTGCAGCTACTTTGATGAGTCATGCTCACTTGTGCTACTGTCTGTAGGCATATGTTATTTATCAGCAAGCTGTCTGTAGTCAAATTTGATTGACATAAACAAAATGTGATGCAGTTGACCCAAATGACATGACCTGATTTCAACTGGATTCAACCTGCTTGAATCACGTGCTAGTAGGATGATTTCATTCCTGCAGAACTTCTATGGGACCAGTATTCACTAGACCCTTTGTTTTGTGCAAAGGGGCAGGCTAACTGTCTAAGTGCTCTACATTCTTGCAGGAAAGTTATGGTTCTGTCTTGCTTGCACAGCACTGTGAATCATTAAAGCATATTATATGCACAGTAGTGTGTCATATGGCAGTATGTCACACTTACACAGATATGAGTTTTAAAAGTAATGTTTGGCACACTCTAATAGAACAGTCATACATTTCGCAATTGTCAGGTATATACATCAGGTGTAACGACTCAACACACCAAAATTAATGTTAGTCAGTGGTGGATCCACAGGGGGGCACATCTCCCCTCCCTCCCAAACAATACAAGCAGAGAACTCGAGATGATCTCATAGAGCAATCAATCAAATACTCTAATAGAACAGTCACTGCATTAAGAATCCTACACAGTTGCTGAGTATATATGAAAACTGGAATCTGCAGCACCATCCCATAGGCACATTCAATGGGCACATTTAACCTGCTAGGAATTTTGCAGATAAAGTGCACATGGTCCTTGTATGCCATTCTATATGACAATAGGCTAATAGCTAAACTATCATTGATCTCTACAACTCTACATGCAGACCACTTAGAAAGCATAAATTGTGACCAAATTTAACAAAACAAGGCTTCCACACACATCCAATTTTCTGACTTTGAACAACTGTAACTTGACTACTTGGACCTAAAATTTTCACACAATTCTTCCATAGCATTGTAAAATACCAGGTCAAAATTTGAAATTAATGGCGTACTCATATATTGAGTTATAGTGCTTCTAAGTGATAAAATGGATGTGTGTGAAAGCCTTGTTTTGTCAAATTAAGTCACATAATATATTATATATTTTTTATTAATAAAACTTGCTCTACTCAAAAATTTCATTCCCGAAACATTTAAAGTATCTTTTGACTAACCATTACATACTATTTTATCGTAATTTCGCATAATACTCTCGCTCTTACTGTGTTCTTAGGATTAGTAACAGCATCCCTAGAGTTAGAAAAC
This sequence comes from Dysidea avara, assembly GCF_963678975.1. NCBI lineage: Eukaryota > Metazoa > Porifera > Demospongiae > Dictyoceratida > Dysideidae > Dysidea > Dysidea avara. The sequence goes on along the minus strand of NC_089281.1, from coordinate 25,765,296 downwards.
ACCCCTAGGATTAGGAACAGCACCCTTAGGATTAGGAAGAAGTGTGAGTAGGATTAGGATAATGTTGTAAACCATTAGGTTAGAGTTAGTTTTCTTTTTCTTTTTTTTTTTTCGTTTTTTGCACCTTTTCATATTTTTTAATGGTAACATACTGTACATAACGGCTTTTGTATCTTTTGCCTTTGGGGGCTCTGGGGGCTGTGCCCCCCAGAGGCCCTCCTCCATATGCCAACCACCCTTTGTGAACCCCCTTGCCCGATCCACCCCTGAGACTATTTTTCTTATCAAAGAGCACCATGCAGCTGAGTTACATAGACTATATTAAAAAATTCATTTATGGAGTGCAAATGAGCAGGCTGTAGGACCAGGTGTCCTACAGACCTTCAGCACTTGTGCTGTAAAGCATTAATAAAAAAATAAATAAATAATTTCACAATATACCAATACAGGAACAACCAATGGAGGTATATGAAAGTTATGAGGAGTCTCCAGTCAACCTGCTAAAACTTCCTACAGAATTGTTAGTTTTTATCATCTCATTTCTATCTTTGCTACATGACAGGATAAAACTGAGATATGTTTCAAGATGGTTGAGGTGTGTTACTGAAGGAACACCATCACTGTGGGCAGAGTTTGTGTGGCCTTATTATGACAGTCGTGAGGAATGTAGTGTCAAGGAGGTGTTGAAGGTGTGTGGGCAACATATCAAATTATTGTCCCTTCCTAACTGTAGAGTGTCATCAATACCACTACAGTATTGTAGTAATGTACAACATCTTAGTCTACCATCAACCAAGTTAGATCCTGATCAACTAAGAAACACAATACATCATATGGGATGTCTGCAAACACTAGAACTTAAGGTGGAAGATGACAGTAACATTGAACATTTACTTTTGATAACTTCAAACCTGAGAGAAATGGTAATTCACATTCACCCTTGTTCTGATCTTGTACGCTACTTGAAGTTTTGGAAGGAAGGAAAGCATAAGCCACCAAATTTTGGAGTTGTCGTATGTTCCCAAAATATGATCACAAGTGTGGTTGACTATGTTGTTAATCTTAACTGGCCTACCACTATTCCAACTGCTGCCACTGCTAACTTCAGAGTGTATAATAGATCTAGTATAGTACCTTTGAAGTTTTCTCCAACATTTAAATATCTTCAACTGCAGGTTAAAGAATCTAGTCAAGTGGCCATTCCATGTGTGAAACTTAGTGACTTTGGTATATTGGGGTTGAGAAATGATTTATCAGTGATGACTGATTATAAACTTGATGGAAGGACGATGTATGCATTTACGTATGGAACAAATATTGCACTCAACCTGAGCTCATTGCAAATTGCCAAATTTAGCAATCTTAGTTGTGCTACTCATTTTGATCTTTCTCGCTGTAACTTGCTTCATTCTAGTCACTTGGAAAAACTAGCTATTGCTTGTCCTAATCTTAGGAGACTCAACTTGGGTTATTGTGATTGCTGTTTGCAAAGCCTACAAGGTCTGCAGGCCATTGCCAGCCACTGTCATAACCTACATGGACTAAACTTACTTGGTATACATGTTTCAAAAGTGAAGAATCATATCCTATTGTGGGAAATATTGAGTGATATGAAGTTGACCCACTTGGCAGTAGATGTTTGTATCTTAAAAACAAAAAAAACAAAAAGTAATAAACTTGTATCAAAAGTGTCGGCCTTTAATAGCATTAGAGACTAGATGTGATCGTTGTGTCTGTTCACCTTGTGACAATCTACGTGGTGAAGATGATGTGCATGCATTTCTGTTATCCTATTTTCCATCACTCAGCTATTACAAAATAAATTCCTACTGGAAGTTACCCACTGTTGTGCAGGATGTGCTTAATAAATGCAAGAAGCTCAAGTGTGTTAGGTTTGATGATTGTGAATGTATGGTACCCAAATATGGCAGATCTGAATCTGTTGGTAGTAATTTCAATACATATTTCTTGTCACCCAACCTAGCCCCTATTCACCACTTAGAACAGTTATGCATCAGTTCACCACACACTTATGTTTGTGATGACTTTATGACCTCAGTTTCAGTTCATGGTGGACTGGTACATGTTGTGATGGATGTAGAGTCATTGACAATTAAAGGTATAATGTGTCTTGTGGCAAATTCTCCTAAATTAATCACGTTTCATGCTTATACTCAAAATTTATGTGATTCGAGTACAAAGTGCTGTAATATACCAGACTTTAATGCTGCATTGGAAAAGATGTTTAGTTACAGGAAGCTATTCACAGATGTTGGTAGCTATTTTTTAGACAGTACATTAATGACAAATGCAAGGCCACATAGCAGCATGGCAGCAGCGTATGGCTGGCAAAACATAGAAGAACAGAATGACAGATTAAGAATGGAAGAAGTACTTTACCAGACAGATCTAGTTAGTTTATTTTAATAGAGCTATATAAATCACTGTTCAAACATTAGCCTATAGATCACATAGAATAACGCATATCCTATTTTCTTTACCTTGATGTTACATACACACATGCACACACAAACAATTGTCGTATTTACCTGCAGTATGTGTATATAAGGGTATGTACGTTTGCTTGTTGTATGCATGCACGTGCATAATATGTCACCATTTATAAGGTACTCTCGTGTGCTGAAATGAGCATGTATTCAATAGTATTATCAATTAAGTTTTCACGATAGTTATGTGCATGACATGCTTTCTAACTGGCATCAACACTGAACAGTGGGCATCCACTGTATAATTCCAAGAGTGTATACTTGTATGAACAAGTTAGGGGCAGAAGTTTCTGAGGTTTCCAGAAACTGGTCAAGTATATTCAGGCAATATAGCAATGATTTTCAAAGATTACTATAATAGAGCAGTCAACTACCCTAACAGAACAGTCAAATTTTGTGTTTTTAAAAAGTTACTTAGTTTACCTGTACCAACACAGTCAAAAATAGTCTAAAATAATATCTCTATTCAGGGGCGTAGGAAGATATTTAACTTATGGGTGCCAAGTGGTAAAGCTGAAGACCAAAAAAAAAAGAAAAAGTCACGACTGCTTTATTAGAGTCATTGACTGCTCTATTAGAGTATCTCAATCTTCTCAGTACTATATGTGCTACAGTGTACTGACACCCGTTTACGCAACTGGAAATATTTATGGGTGCCCAAGCACCCATGGCACCCATGCTTCCTACGCCCCTGCTATTAATACTTGAAATTTTCCTGGGGGCATGCCCACAGAATGGCATCCATGTCTTGTACACTTCAACTTCACATAGCTAATTTTAGCCTGCTCCTGATATACTATATGATAGCTATCAGAAGTAAGCATAATTCCTAACATATGTTTAAAGTGCTAAGATTTCTAATACCAGATTCAATCTCAGAATACATAACTCTCAAAAATTTCCTGGGGGAGTATATGGCTAACTCAGGTGTGCAGAGTGCATGCAACAAAAAAAATTTGGAAACCTGTCATCAAAATTCCTGGAGATGCCCTTGAGCAAGAAATACCATGAGTGTAATCTATTCAGTTAGATTAAGCAAGTTTCTAGTGAGAATTTAATTGCGTGACTATATACATGCACAAAATGCTATGCATGCTCTTCCTAATCTGGTATATTTTACTAATGGGAACTACAACATTGAAAATGTAGATGGTATGACAATCACATGAAAATTCATATTTCACACACATACATTCTAAATCATCCTGTCTTCTACATATGTGTGTACAGGAATTTTGATGAAATTGCTAATGTTTCCCTTTCTAATTCACTGCATGCATAGCTTATTCACCAAAGGACTTGTCATTTTACAAATATCATGCATGAATTTGAGCAGATTTTTGTATAGCAATTATCTAGCTAATGACCTAAGCATCATTTCACTGCAAACTCTCTTTGTACACACTGTTTCACAACAGGTTTTCCTTAGAACATTTGGTGTTTTATATGGTCTTTTTAGGAAATTGTGGCAGTGGTGGCATGCATAGGAATTATAATGCTTAAATCAGCAACTTAGTTATAGACCACAAGCTGCGTGCTATTATTGTTGCAGCATACATATCAAAACTATATGATCTAGGTACAATAAATTATAATGATGCATTCATGCACCCCACTGGCTCTATAACGACACAATAAGGACTGCCACGTAGCTGCTACTAGGCACCCTGTGACCCCAGGATTTATTGCCACTTTTTTTTGCAATTGCACGTACCTGTAGCTTCTACTAAGAATTGATCTCGGTCATAAGTAGGGAGTAGGGATGTAGCTTGGGAACACTAATACATGCATATATGTGTGCACAGGAATCAGACTAGCATTTTAGTATTTTGTTCCTCTAAAGCTAGGGTTCATCAGGGAATTTCAATTAATTGTGGACCTATCTTTTCAGATACAAAAATTCATCAGTATGGTGTAATCCTTACCTGTGACCTCCTTGAGGTTGCTTGTAGGACATGATGTATAAGAGTGTTATGACTGCTAGTGAGTTAAGACACTCTGGGGACAGGTAGGACTGCAACACCTACTGTATCCCATTATATTACATTATGTGCTTGTTGCACAGCATTAAAATCCAAGGACAGTAGAAGGAATCCATAACCTGTTCCGAAGGGTCATACAGTAAATGATACGGTAGATGGTAAGCTATAGTGGTGCCCTTGGAGTTGATACATAAATTATTTGTTCACATAATTCTATGCTTATAGTGATGCTGTTCCCAGTAATAAACTACAGGGGAAGGATACGAAGAAAACTAGCCAGTGTATTTTGGGTATCTGGCTTTTCTAACGGTAGTAGAAATCCTCCTACAGCCCCTAAGCTGGGGAGTTAGGGGTTAAGTTCAACAGTTGTTAGATAACGTACTATTTTTTAAAAGCCATCATAAATAATGTCTTGAAGTCTACAGGCTATTGTTAATCATAGTCACAACATAAAAGTATTAAATTAATGTGGTATTTCTGTTCCACTGTAGGAAATATTGAATTGACCTAGAGTAGCTACTGTGTTTTAAGATCACTTTCCAAAGCTTTAGTTACCAGAAATTTCGAACCATTAGCGAATTACAATATAGCAAGGGCCTGGATTGTTGTGAAGCTTTAAAATGTTATTGTTGTCTCATTTCCCATCCCTTTGCTTTGGTGAATTATATGTCAGTTTGTTTGCTGTCTGATTAATATCTGAAAGGAGTTAACAAGCTGCAGTTTCAGACTTTTTCACCCGTTATACATTATACAATATCGTACAAAGCATAGTGGAGCATTTACACATAGTAAGTGGCTCCTCTTAATTCTAAAAGTTTGGCATGCTCACGATCACATTTTAATTACTGTTCCAAAATAAGACTAGCATTTATTTTGTTCCTTTAAAGGCTTCATCAGGGAATTTTCAATTAATTATGGACCTCCCTTTGCACAGCATTAAAAGCCAAGGACTGCAGTATAAAGGAATGGGGGCAGCCCCAGATGCTGACAAGCTTTAATATTGCAAAGATTAAAAACTAACAAATCTATGCTCAATCTTAGCATTGTGTATACACAACCTTTTGCTCAACTAAACAATTTCAGTTATAATAGCACTGATTGTCGTGCTCATGGGTATACCATTTTTTCTCAGTCTTCATCAGCAACTTTGAGCTTACGAAGTGCATCTATAGCAATGATGATATTATCATCACATGGAAGCATCCTATATTTTTAGAAAGCGTTAACCCAGTTTTAACTATACTTCTTGGAAAAAGCCCCATAAAGAGTAAATAAGATAACAGTTTATGCCCATACAATTTAAAGTTGCATAGCTATATGCACGTATGGCGACATGACCAACTTCACTATTATGTTTCTCCACCATTTAACATATTTTTAATTTCACATTGCTGGAAGATCAAAAATGTGACTGATTTTTTCAGCTCACTTTCTGTAAGGGTTTTTCTTCATGGGATTTGGATGTTAGATGTACTAAGACTATTCTGTAAGAGAATAATTTTCATCGTGTGTATTTCTATATGATGGTTATAAACAGCAACATTTCAGCAGGTGCCCTTTATCATACCAGTTTCCAGGGGAATTACCCTACTAAACAGTTTTACCATAGTGTTTGATATAGCAGTCCTGAGTTCTATATCCCTTGTTGTCATTGCTTATAATCCTCAAGTAATTCTGTTAGCCTTGCAATGTGATATATTGATTATTCAGCAATTTATGTACTTTTGATACTTGTAAAATAATTTATGGATACGTTATGAATATATGGGGCAAGACTATAATAGCCTGCAGGAGGCCATGTCTCACAGGTGAAGATGTGGGCACCCGAAGTCCAGAGAAGCTTTAGTGAATGCAATGAATGTATAGTTTTAACTCTTAATCGCTCAAAGTAAGCTTGTATTGGAGGGGAAGAATTTGATAATGTCGATTTGATAATGTCGATATGATAATTATAGCACTACATAACTTCAGTAAATTCCTATAAGGGGTAACCATTTAACAATGCGATTTTACGCATATTTTTTTAAAGATTATAGCTACTTGCTGGATTCAATTGATCGTAACATAGCTTTTGTCAGAGATTGATAAATGATACATATTTGTTCATGATTTCCTATTTGTGAACACATGTGTGTAGCTAGCTTCATGTACATAGCTACACACAATAAATGATACATATTAAATTGGTTCATGATTTTCTATGTGTGAACACACGTGTATAGCTATGTACATAGTGCATGAATGAAAATTAAGTTATTAGTATATTCTTGTTGGTATGACTGACTTATGCATTTCTTAATTATTCTTAATTCACAATTTACAAGTTTTGTGATCTTTTAAAACACATGTCATATTTTAGAATTAGATTGGAGGCATGCAAGGTATAATTACTAAATAGAAATGCACACTGATTATATAAGCTTGACAGCTGTCCTAATATGAAGTAATACTTGATGGGCAATGAATGCATGACTGACAACACACATGCATCACACAAACCAGTAGCACATGCAATACTATACTGAGACACAACAAATGACTGTGTAACATATATACATCTACGCAACATATGTGGCCCGTATATGGTAATTGTTACATGCTTAATACACACATAATACTGTGCATATTGTTATGGTGTAAATTATGTTTACCGATCATGTGTTTCTTTGTAGCTCCCACAACTGACAAATGGGGCATGAAGGCTATACTGCTAATAGTTGTCATTAATTAAAATACCTGTGACTTAAAACTGGTGCTGTAATTGCTAGAGTAGAATCTTTGTTCAGTTCCAGGGCTAATTCCGGCCCTCCTTCATCCAGTATTTATTCATTAAATTAAAATATGTAATACACACTAATTATAGCTAAAGTATTTACAGAATGACAGGCCCAGCCTGTTCACCCTGATACATGTTCTAAGGATACGAAAAAATAAAAATCATAGAACATAGCTACATTGGATTACATAAAAACATAAGAGCTTAACTATAAAACTACACACAGGTATAAAAATGCACAATAACACACTATTTTAAAATTATAATTCTTATAATTCAGTTTCTTCTAACTGTTTTACTGATTTGTGAGGAAGGGTAACTGCACCAGCAGCAAATCTCTGGCCAGGAAGATTCGTGGATAGCTTCCACTCATGATCGATAAGACTGTATACTTCTGTGCTGTCCAGGTAATCTGACCCATCGGAGCCCCCCATCACATAAATTTGAGTACCCAGCGAAGCTATGCATAAACCAACTCGTGGAACATTCAGCTTAGCTTTGAGGCTCTCCCAGAGATTTTCCTCGGCATTGTAAACCTCCATGCTATCAAGAATGGCATCATGGCTTTGCCCCCCGCAAACATAAATGTCTTGTCCAACTAAAATGGCACCTGCCCCCGCCCTTGCGACAGTCATACTGGCAACCATCTCCCACTGCTTGTTAAGTAAGTCATACCTCTCCACTGTCTTATGCTTGGTCTTGGAATCCATGCCGCCTATAGCATATAATCTCTTGTCTAAGAATACAGCTGTGAGTTCTGACCGGGCAGACTTCATTGCTAACTGGTGGGACCAACTATCTTCTTCTGGGTCATACAATTCAACAGAACGAAGGTACACTGACCCGTCAAAACCTCCCATGGCAAGCAGCTTATTGCCAGCCACTACTACTGCACAACTTCTGCGTGGACTATGCATGGATGCAATAGGGATCCACCTGTTGTGTCTAGGACTGTACTTCTCGGCAGTGTCAAGACAGCCATCAACTCCAGATCCTCCCAGGACATACAACTCATGGTTCATCATTACAGTGGTGACGTGACCTCGATGGGTGCTCATCTTGGCACCATCACGCCAAGCTTGGTCATGTGGACTATAAAACAATACTGAATCTAGTGGCTCACTAGAGTCGCCCAGACCTCCAAGAAGACAGATCGTACCGATGACACAACTCCTTGGCTGAGTTTTGGATACATCAGACAATATTAAATTACTAGGATCGTGGTGGTATCTGATTGCCTCTGCAAACATTAGCTTGCATGACTCTGAGTTCATGTAAGAAGACTTAGCGACCACTTCATTAAGGTATGAAAGTGAAATTACAGGAAATTTAACACCAGCGAACAAATCTGCAGCACAGTCACATCTTGTGGACGGCGCCACATCCAGCCAACGGATAATGGCTTCAAATACATCCTCCTCTTGATTAATGTTGATCTGTTCGTCTAACATGAACTCCAACAAATCTATCTTTTTCAGTGTCAGGAACTCTTCTGATTCTTTAGCAACCTCAACAAAGTTGTCCTTGGCAAATTTTAAGGCAGCTTCCTCTAGATCATAAACATTGGAGGCTTGGGCAAACTTGTATATCCCTACACAGTTCATTACATTGAGCTGCTTCAAAATGAAGTTGACCGCAACTGTAATAACCCCAGGTAGCTGCAAAAAACTGGCGGCCGACAAGATGTTTTGTGCAGTTTCAGGTGTAATCACCAAATGGCCTGTATAGGCAAACTTTACCATTTCGTATAAGCTATCAGGGTGTATGCTTTTAAGATGAACTTTGAAAGTTGTCGACTCATTCATGCCAGACAGGAACATGGCTTTAAAGTAGGGAATGTTTGCAGCAAGCACAAGTCTGTGTGCTGGAACAACTCGCTTTGTTTCATTTGGATATTGGGCAACCAGTTCAACGTCGCACAGCAGCTCTCCCTGCCAGAATTGCTCCAAGGCAGCGCAACAGTTGTCTGTGAATTGCTCTTGTTTGTACACGCATGGCTGGTCCGTATCGTTGTCCAGATTAGGATGGTTTGCAACCCTGCTTACTTCATGACCAGGCTGAACACTGAGCATCTATAGAAAAAGGACACACTTTTATGAAAATGGAAAGTTTGATTCGTGTACAAGCAAATTAACAAATGTGAGATTTGTTTCAGTCACATGCATTCATGACATATTCACGCTTTGATAGTCTGAAACTAGCAAAACGAAATGAGTTATGTACAAATACTACTCAAACACTTTAACATTACTTACAGTCTTACGGTTAAATTGTAATGAGCCAACAGCGGTACAAGAAGATCGACTGGAAGCAAGGAAGCCCAAGACCTCACCTACTCTTAATCAAATCACGTGATCAACACGTGATTGGTGCTTTAAGTGTAGACATAGGTAATATACCCCGGCGCAGGGGTATGGTGTAGACTATGTAGTGCACTTCACGGTAGAAACGTGTGAGAGAGCAAACCGATATATCTACGATTTGACCTTGTGTAGTTGACGAGGTTAATTATGATCACGTGATTCATTTAATGTTGCAGTAGTCTCGTGCCCATCCGGGCTCGCGCTAATGCGCAGCGTGAGCCCGGCTGGGCACGAGACTATGTTGCAGTGCTTAATATAAGCGCCTGCGCGAATCTGTTCTACGCTAAGCTCGGCGTGTAGATACTGTAATCAGCCTACCCTGTGCTCGGAGTTTCAGCAGTAGATCTACTTGTTCATAGATAATAGACACCCAGAACGAGAGAGAGTTTTGGAGGTTCGTAACCTGGGTGCCAGTCGGTATAACCATAGATCCTTTATGGTATAACGATGGTTAAAACTCTCTATGACTGGTGTTTGCAGTGTATTGCGAGCAATTTGAAGATGCTAAATAGTCCAGGAGATCATCTGACACATTGTCAAAAGGAGAAATTACTGGAGCGGATGTACTGGAAAGACCAGTTTACTGAAGATAACTTACAAATTATTAGAGACAATTTGCTGTCAGATAATCTGAACAGAAACTGTTTGCCTTGCCTTGACGGTCAAGTAATGAAACTACTGTGTCCTAATTGGTCAAGCACTGTGAAAAAAGGACAACATGGCAGTCACAAAATAACCAAAGGTGGAGTATTTAACTTGTTAATCATTCTTAGGCTCTCAACTGTTACTGTGGGTGGGGCATTTGCCCACTGTTTACAGCTATAGAGTCACTATATCCTGTACCCCAATCTTTGTCCTCAGTCAAAGTGAAAGTCAAAGAAATTTGCAGTTGGTCAAAAGACAATCATTGCTTGAAAGGTGTATACCACTATCAGTACTTTTTAAGAATAGCAACGTAAACATGAATACAAAATTTTGGTCAAGAGTCGAATGCAATTTTTAGTGAAAGTCAAAAGCCAATGCTTATTTTTCAAATTTAACCACTTTGACCAAGGACAAATATTGGTGGAATACAGTATATTAGAGTGCCACCACCTTGCTATGCATGTGTTGTAAGTGCTGCAAATGGTTAGTGTTCATATTCTATGCTGTCATGCTGGCTATAACTGGTCTCTAAACAATTCATATTTGGTCCCTGGCTACTGAAAGTGGTGCCCTTGAACTATTTGCAGTACAGTCCTCTCCCTGCTCCTACTTGATGGTCAACCACTTCCATAGCAGGTCCCCATATAGTACAGCAATATTTTGTCTGCTCTATTAGTTTGTTTATCGTCATTATGACTTCTATATAATTATTTCAGTTGTTCTTGGCTAAGCCTGCTGCTGCTACTAGCTATTGTTGTTGCCAATTTCTGTTGCCACTTGCTGCCAATTTCTGTTGCCACTTGCTGCCAATTTCTGTTGCCACTTGCTGCCAGTTTTTGTTGCTGCTGATTCTGTATGCTACTGTTTGCTACTTCTGCTGCTGCTGTTGCTGTTGTTGCTGCTGCTGCTACCACTGCTGTGTGCCGCTCCCTTCCTTCTCCTCTTCCTCCTCCTGGTGATGCTTTGGCTCCAGATATTATTATTACATTAACTTCATACTTGAAAATTTTTATCTGTGCAAAAGCATTCTATCTTGGATTGAACAGGCAACAAAACACTACTAATGTTAATATTTTATTATTTATAGTGCTCAATTTTATTGATACAAGTAACTAGAGTATTTGATCATTTTATTAGAGTATCTTAATGTTATCACAGTGAAGTGATGTAGGCTAATTCTAAGAACTGTTTGACATAGAATATTGGGGGCAAAGGAGAACCACCTGTGGCAGCTGTAGATGGTCCTGCAGTGCAGACCATCTATGGTGTGATAGTGCACATAAGTTTCTTTGGGTAGTAAAACATTGGTGTACCTATTGAGCAGCACACAGCACTAACATGCATAGGGATTCCAATGTAGAAGGTCTTGGGAGAGTGTTTTCTATGGATGGAGGAAAGAGATAATATGACAATTGATTTACTGACAGTAATTAATGCAGCCTGACAGCCAGTTTGTTAATTAGAAGGCGTGAAAGTGTATATGTTGTATTTATTGGTTACGTCTGGTAGGAATCGACTTTGGGTATAGTGAGAGCCACACAGGTGAGCATCATTTTTCAGATGAGCTAAACCTGGTAGTGACATTAAAAATGTGTACAGTTGGTAATGTCAAAAAATGTTATTATGGTTGGTACATACAGCTATACTGAGCTCTTTCTAGTCACCGTTACTAATGTGATAGTTGTCCTAGTTGTGCCCTAGCATACAGGTTGACTGGCCATATTACATTTTGTAGGTAATGAACCTATCCTCACCAAGTGGCTTTATCAAGTTGATACACTGAAGTTAAGATTGTATGAAAGTCTGGATGATACAGTTTTCAGCTACTTTGGTCAGTGTGTTGGTAGAAGACTAACACATCTTGACCTGTACGGATGTTTAACAGTCACTGATACTGGACTGATAAGTGTTCTTAAGCATTGCCCAAACATCAGCATCCTTGATGTTTCATATATTAGAAAGCTAACAGACAGAGGAATGCAAGCAGTTGCTTATTGCCTCAAAAAGAAACTTGTTAGTTTGTGTTGTTATCTTTTACTTTAGTGTGTATATGTTTTGTTTCAGATAGAGTTAGAGGCTAGAAGTTTGTCCATTACTTGTGCTTCAACAAAGACAATTGCAGATTACTGTCCTAAATTGACCTCGTAAGAAATTAGAATATTTCCTGTTGCTAAGTAAATGTCTTTTCACAGAGCAAATTTTTCTCAGTGTCGTGACTTGGATGGTACAGGGATATATGAAGTTAGTGTATACTTGGTCACATGTGTTTGCATGTATGTGAACAGGTACAGCCTTGAAAAATATTAAAAGGGGAGATCCTTAGTTGCGGACATAACAGATTGGTGATGATAGCACTGTTAGTAGTGACATGCCTTGTTTAATAATGACATCATACAGGCTGGAATTGGTGGCAGAAAAGGGGAGGGTACTAGGGGCTGAATTCCTTCTCAGAATGAGATCTGGCCAAATTATATTCTAGGAGTAGAGTGAAGAAAGTGTCCAGGGAAGCATATTGTGGAAGGTCATTTGTTAAATGGAGCTATTCTAATAAAGCATGTACATTCTCTAGTATAATTTAACCCATTTTTGGTATTTTGATAATTGACCATTTAGTTAATCAATACATTACAGCATTCTATCAACCACCTCTCGGTCTACAGCTTGTGTATTTTACTACCATCACAATACCGTGCCAAGTGTTACGTATGCACTGCCTTCAAATGTTGTATAAGACTCTTTGTCCTAAGCTACTAAACTTTGTTTTTTGTCAGGTTCATGAATATTATCAGTGAAAATTTTTACCATGCACATCTACAAGTCTGGTGTACTTTAGTATAGCCAACTTGAGATTCATTGAGGACCTCTGAAAAGTATACTGCATGTATTATTTTGCATGCATCTACAGTATTGTCTGATGTTAGTTGCAGCACTAGTTGTCATACAGATTTCTCAACATTGTATATACTGATTTCACTACAGATGGCTCAAAAGTGCAGTCTGAAAGTGTTAAAGGTTTCTGATTTAAAGCTTCAATCTCTACTGTGCTTAGATAAACTGCAACATAATCTGATAGAATTAGAGATCAACTCAGTATGTAGCAGTATTGATCGTAGTACTCTGTTACATGTGGGAAAATTTAAAGTTATTTCAGAGCTGACATTGTATTCAGTGACACTGCTAAATGATGACATAGTTGCTAAGGTACCTGCCTATATATGTACATGTACATGTTGATATAATGTTCATGTATATTGACTAGATCTTTAGTTCTATTGGACATCAACTCACGAAATTGCACCTCTTAAATTGTCCGGAACTAAAAGATATATCAGAATCATTAGTGAAGTACTGTACCAGTCTGCAAGATCTGCTAATAACAGGAGATTGTTTATCTATCCAACTTACTTCCTTGTTCACTGACAAAAGGAAAGCTAGTTTGTTCAAAGCTATCCAGCTCTACAACGACACAGTATGATTAATGCTATTATGTTCAACAGGGTGTATTGCTTAATTTGCATGTTAGGTGCCCATTGAGGTGGTAGAAGCTGTTGCTGCAAGTTGTCACAATTTAGAGCATCTGTATTGTGAAATTGAGATCAATGATGTGATAGTGTTCTCAGTTGCAAGGCACTGTTCTAAATTGAAGGTGTTACATCTTAGTAATTTGACAGATGCCAATGTTTGTGAGATAGCCACACATTGTCACAAACTGACACTTTTGTGCTGTCGCTCTGATGGTCCATCAGCATTAACTGACAAAAGTGTGATAGCGTTGGCTGGAAATTGTCCCAACCTCGAGAAGCTTGTTCTACCAAAACATCACAAGATTACAGCTGTTGCTATCAAGTATCTTAAAGTAGGTTACAAATAGAGTTACATGGTTGATATTTGTGAGGGAAAACAATCCAAATCGCACATTAGAAGTTTCGAGATAAATGGTTTTAAAGAATTCAAGTCAGCATAACTTGCCAAGGATAGCAAACATGCATATGAAATTTATACAAAGGATGCATCGATCTGTTATCTTTCAGACCAATTCCAGTACTTATAGCTGCTTGTAGAGTTTCCTGCCAAATAAGAGAAAATCTGAGCAGTTAGACAAGCGAAGTAGTATCACGACTGCTCACAAAGGGGTGGAGGGTGGTGGGGTAGGCAAGAGATAGACTTCAAAATGGAGGCAGACCACGATTTGGAGTCCAGACACGAGATTACAGGGCTGCGCTGGCTCCTTAGTGGCTGATATGTAGCAAAATCAACAGAAAAAAGTGTGGCCAACATTATCAGGCCATCCACCAGTAAACCACTGATTCTTACCAAGCCAGGCCTTTCACAATGCCTTTTGAGATCTCTACACTACCCAGAAAAGAAGTCTGTTAAAACAAGCCTCGAGTAGTTTGAGTGTCAAAACTAGTAGTATGATAGTGTAGCTAATCCACTGGTGGTGTTAGTGTGATTTTGCCTGATGTGAAATGTGGATCGGTTTTGTAAAATCTGGTCACATTTATCAATATCTCTTCATATTGCTTACTACATTCATGTAAGAAATGATTATTTTAAAATATTTTAAATTATTATTGTTTTCTACGTTTATGCATGTAAGAAACTAGTAATGAACAAAGCACATTCACTGTGAATTGCTATGCTCCTAACAACTAAGTTTCGTACATTATTGTGTAAAGGTTTTGTCAATTATCATGAAACATTATTTTCTGTGATTAATGAAGTCCGCACATTTTGTATGGGAGTTTTATAGTTTACATTGAGTGTCTTGCCTCCTACAATAAATTTGATTACCAAATATTCATAATTTCAATGCACATGTTTGTTGGTCAGTCCATCAAAGTTTGTACCCCTTGAATAATTCTGTGTTGAAAAATAGCATGGAGCACAAGCTGCAACCCTAGTAGCTATATACTGTGTGTCTGATCTTACAGTGAACCTCTCTTAGCAAACTCCAAATTAAGGACACAACAGAAAAACATACATAATAAGGACCAAGTTTCTGGTCCCAACAGATCTGACTACACACATTTTTTTGACGTCTCAAAAAATTATTGCAGCAAAAATTAATGTGGTATAAAATTCTAAGTCATAAAGTGTTTGTGAGGTTCCAGTATAGTTGTATGTGTATGCATTATAAGCATTCAATTCACTGATCAGTGGATGCCTCCAATTAGCCTCCAAACGGTGATCAGGTGTTTTGTTTTCCAATGACTGTCAAGTATCTTATTTTTGTAATCTATTGAAAGATTTCCGATTGTTGTGTAATGCACTTTAATACATATATTTTTATATTTCTGTTTAGAATTCTACTGTAAGAAGAACCAGGGTGTTTACTTCAGTTCATATTTGTGGTAATCAGGAACTATAGTGTACAAGTAAAGTTGAATTATTTTTTCTGTGGTAAATGAGTTATACAAGTGTTCAACAAAGTACACATTATAAAAATTCCTGTGTTAAATCGTTCTTATAACTGTAGGAATTCATTCGTCAAAGCATGTACAATGGATAGGAATACCAGGGGAATTTAGTTCCTCTGGAATAAAACGTTTTGCAGAGATTCAGATAATACTTGTACTGAAAGACCCATTGTAAAAATACTTAACTAGAAGACGAGAATACATGTATTAGTTGTTTATTTCAAGGTTTATTTATATTTCAAGGGTTATTTATATACAGGATGCAACCTTTTAATGAATTGGATGCAAGCCGACAAAGCTGTACATGCATATTAGGGGTTCCATGCATAGTTGTGTCATACAGTAAAACCTCAGTTACCCAAACTTTCAGTTACGTAGCCAAACTCAGAAAATGATTGTTCTAATAGAGTAGTGAGTGTTCTATTAGAGTAGCCAAAATTTCATTGTCAATAACATCCATTTTAGGGATGATTTAAGGTGGGATTTTTCAGCTATCTGGACACAAAGTATTCCTCATGCAGGGTTGTGGACAACTGACATTGTACCACAAGTATGTAGCACCTAATTAATTATACATGATGGTGATTTTTAGTGAAGTCTATACCAGCTAACTAACTCATTTTGCCTGTATGTTCCACTGAAAATAGAGTTCTGTTCTATGGATTTGCAATGATATATATATATATATATATTACATCTAAATTAGCAATAAAATATACACTCTAGCTATAGTGTGTCTGGAACAAAAAAAGCTCATGGGTAGCACAATTTCTGAGTACAATATTGGAAGTTGCAAATGGAGTATGTTAGGTGTAATTTTTGTACATTTATATTTAATGAGGAAATTAGTTAGGGGAGGTCAGAATACACTAGTTATTACATTGCTCCTCAAAAGATTTGCTAAACCTTAGCAATAATTCAGTACCTAAAATCAAGTCTATATATTCCTAAACTATGTGTGCACATATCAACACTGTGAAAAAGGTGCATTGTATATGTATGCTTCTACATACACGCATTAATATATGTTTCATGCAACAAGTCAACAACTGCAGTTGTAGCTGATATCTTCATACATTTACACGTTAAATGTGTCTGTGTCAATTCCAATACAAAGAAAACCAGCCCAGTCATACCAGTGGTAGTTTTCTTTTTGCAATTTTCTTTTAGCAGCTTGTAAAGCAACAGATACTTGCATGCCACACTCAAAGACATAGTGGTAGAAGTGTAAGGCCATCTTGTGTCCTACTTCATCAGATACAGGCCACAGGGTAGCTACTACAGTAGATGATCCCGCAATACGAAATCCTTGAGCCAAACTACTGAGTGCTTCTCCACGTCCAATAAATCCATATGAAGATCTGCAACATGATAAGTAGACTAATTGTGTGCCTGTTAGCTTCATTCCACAAGCAGCCAAGGCAGTTAACTCTCCGGTACCGGCTTCATCAGTGATCAATGTGTATTTTTCTTTCTTTTCTTAGCACCAGCAAGAAGTAGTCCTGATTTAGTGTCGGACCAGAAGTTGTGATACTGATAATGAAAATCAGGGCTGGAAAACCCATGGGTGGCAAAATGCAAGACTAGGGGAGACTGTACACGGAGAACTTTGAACAGTGTTGCATCATTACCTATGGAAACATTGATGTTTAATGATTCGCCCCTGGCCTGTGCAGAAGTTACAAGAAGCTGTTAAATTTCATGTGCCTCAATTTCAGAGTTTGGAAGAGAAGCAGCAGTATTATTAGCTTTTGTCTCAGAGAACAAAGATGACATAAAGAAACTCAGCAACCCCCAATGGCTTTCACTTTGGCTAGCCACTCTTTCTAAATTAAAATTAGGATTGGCAAATATCGCACATTCAGGCTTAGCCGTGTTGTGATTAGATGCACTCAAAGAAAGAGAAGAAACATATGATTCTCTTAAAAGTTACCTGGCTGAAGAGAGATATGTTATAGCAACCTTTTCACCAAGTAGTTGACCATTTTTCAAAGGCAAGATTTCTATTGGAAATTTTGATAAAACTTGGTCAGGGCAAAAATATATACGTTTTATTGTAGTATCATTTATGAGCATTTGAAGGTCACCTGGAAGCATGTGTTGTAACAGATCACTTGCTTTCCTGTCAACAGTTTGCTGTAGTTCCTTCCAAGGTTTTCCAGAGTCCTTTGCACTTACCACTTTCATTAACATATTATGACATTCTACAGCCATGTCTTGAATGCAGCCAAAATCCACAATTCTAACATTGGGAAGACCATCACTTCTTATCCCCACAACAACTCCTTTCAAACTCAAAACCTTTGGTGGAATGGGCACAGGAAAGTAGTTAGTGTCATATAAAGGTGACATGCAGTACTGCAGGAGAATTAAATTGATCAGGTGCAAGTGATTTCTGAACACTTGTCCAAGACTGTTCCAATAAAGCACTAATAGCCTTTCCACCCCATTCCTGTGTTACCTTCATACATTCCCTCTGATGCTCATCTTGAATATTCAAAAGTGTTTTTTCACTTTGTCTCTTCCCAGCAATCTTAAAAGCCTCTATCTTGTTGAATGTAGTCATGAGATTCTCACTTAGTCCCAGTCTGGCAAGTAATGCATACAATTCAGTAGCAAGACATTTCCATTGGATGAACACATCAGCTAGCAGACTATCATCAATACCAGCCAAGAACAAAGCATTGCACAACATCATCGTCTGAGGGTGGAAGAAGCATTCAGCAGCATCATCAATTGGAAGTAGCTTATTATCCAGTAAATGTGTAATCGCTGCTTGATACAATAACCCACTTTCCTTCAAAGCCATCTTAGCACTCTCAATTTCACCAACATGCACCAATCCACCTATATAATAGAAACACACTAAGTGTATTTATTGAACACAGGGTATCAAATCTTATACTAGTGATCCTCTGACATAAATGGGTAACACATTAACACATACAGTGGTACCTGTTGCTAGTACAAGAGAATCCATGTCTCTGATGTGAAGTGAGCCGTTTTCCTTCAACTTCACTTTTAGAGCCTCGAGTTCTTTTGTCACCGCATGTTTTAGCATTTCAGAATCCTCTTTGGTCAACCTTTTAGATTCAGCAGGTGCACCATCAGAAGAAAACAAGAGACGCATTACTAATAACTTCTTGGGTAGATCTCTTCACTTCTGCATAATCAGCTGAAGAAGGGTTGTAATGACTAAGTAGAACTTGAAGCTTTTGTGAAATTGTTTTTATTTCTGTAGCCTCATCCTTTTTGTTACCTACAGCATGGCCGCTCTCCATACAATACGAATTTAGTAATAACTGCATAGCATGGATTTGAATCTTGATGTACTCTTCAGTACAAAGAAGTGACTCAGTATAGAAAACTAAACATGCCTTTGTCAAAATTTGTATGTGATTTCGAAAAGACAGTACGTGACCAAGGTTTGAAGCACAAGTTAACATCGCCACAGTGAAAAGAGCAACAATGGGGCAAAGCATTGGATACAATATGTGGTCCACTTCTGTATCAAGCCATTTAACCAACTCTTTCAACTTTGTTTCTTGCAATTCAGTAATCATCTTGGAAGCTGCGTGTGTACGAGGATCCACTTTAAGGGACTCTAATAAAGCAGTCACCCATTCACTCATATGGCTTGAAAGAACATGACCAAACTTTTCTAATAACCATTTAAGCTCTTCAATAAAACTAAACATGTAGGTTTGAAGAAATTCTACTGTTACTCCACCAGAGCTTGAATTTTGTTGTTGTAGTGTGCATAGTAACTCCATGCATTTCTTTGTTACAGGGGAAGTACCTTGGGGAATGTCATCCATTTTATCTACTTCTGGTTTCAACACTGCTGAGGATGCTATCAGCCATTCATCAATGCAATCTTTGCAAATACGGTCACTGGCACGTAACTTATATCCTTCTTCAGCCGATGGCATAGCTTTACTGTACATTTTTAGTCCATTAAGAGCTGCAGCCCTCCTTAAATGCCCTCTTGCAAATTTTGGCTCCAGAGTGACGCATTGGTCAGCATCAGCTAATGCCTCTTGATACTGTTTCAGTTTTATGAAGGCAGCACTTCGGTTACTAAAAAGCACATGGTTTTGTGGCTGCAGAGCTATTGCCTCTGTATAACAGGCAACTGCTTGGTCATAAGCACTGCTTGAAAAGTGTTTGTTGCCTTTCTCTTTTAAATCTAGGAATGACATGGAAATAATTCCTCTAGTCTCGTGCCCAGACCGCTTTTTTTCTTTTTGTGTGGGGGCGGAGAAAAAAAGGGTCTGGTGGATCTCCAATACATTTTTTGTGCAGCCGAATCTACAACTTTTGGGGATCGTTGATTAGTGGTGATGAACAGCAAAGGCCTGTTAACAAAGCAACAATAGGAATACGGCGCGCGTCTGCTTGGCAAGGCTACATCCTTGGGTACACGCGCCGTATTTCCTATTGTTGCTTCGTTAACAGGCCTTTGCTGTTCATCACCACTAATCAATGATCCCAAAAGTTGTAGATCCGGCTGCACAAAAAATGTATTGGAGATCCACCAGACCCTTTTTTCTCCGCCCCCACACAAAAAGAAAAAAAAGCGGTCTGGGCACGAGACTATAATTCCTCCGTTGAGAAAAGATCATAGAGCGATAAAATAAACGGTTGACCTTTGGTAGTGGTGAACGCCCTCTCCTTTCGCAGTAAACAGATGAAAAGCTGAGCACTTTCTATTCACGTGATTGAGTTCAGTAAACCCTGAGCGAGAACAGCGTCCGTGAAACACACTACAAGCACCCAGTAAAACGATTACGTAGTTAGACGCACATAAGTAATTGTTTCTTGGTGCTTAAAATCTTCAATTTAAACGCACTTCAAAATACATTATATTTATGATCTTTACCAGCTGACCAGTTGGGCACTGGAGGGCGAGCACGGTCTGCGATGGTTAAAACTCTTTATGATTGTTGTTTGCAATGTGTTGCGAACAACTTAAGGGCACTGAATCGTCCAGGAAGTTATCTAACGCGTACACAAAAGGAGGACCTGCTAGAACGGATGTGCTGGCACGAGCTATTTACTATAGAAAATCTACGAGCCATTTCTTACAACCTGTTGTCAGACGAGTTAAACAGAATCCACATGTCTTATTCTGAGCAAGTAAACGACGAGTTACTAAAACTGTTGTCTTCATGTAAATGTTCTCCTAAATGGCTGACCATTCACAAGTGCAAGGCAGTCACAAGTGAGTTAGTATGTAACAATTATTGTTTATGATACGCTCGTCTACATTTGCCCTTATGACACAGGTAAAGGGTTAGTTCATATTACTGGGATGCTTAGCCAAGTGGAGACTCTACAGTTGAGGAAACTGCCTGGGTTGATTGATTCTGTCACGGTTTGTTTCAATGTTGGAGAGTTGCTAACTCATCTTGATCTGCGTGAGTGCGAAGCAGTGACAGATGTTGGATTAATGGCCTTGCTAAAACGATGTCCGAACATCAGCATTCTCAATGTAGCGTATTTGTCACAGCTTACCAACAAAAGTCTGCAAACAGCAGCTTCATGTCTTGGAAAAAATCTGGTTAGCAATGTCATGTGTGTTTAGGCTGTATCTTTAATTGCTCTTGTATTGTATGGGCCTGACCATTCTATTGATAGTGAAGCACTAGAAGGATTTCAATCATCAGTGTACTATTGCTCTAGCATAAACTTAGGAAATGGCATGGAAGTAGCAAAGAAAATTGCCAACTATGAGTATGGCTTTCTCCATGATTCCACGTACAACCAAATGCTACACTTTAGTGGTCAAACCTTCTTGTGCTAACCTCTATATGCTATTATATAGCCTGAGGTAGAAATTTTTTGGTGACTTCAAGATTGGGGGTAGCAGTGAAAATTTAATATTTAGACCTCCATATAGTCTAATACATTTTGGGATTGTTTGCGAATCCGCGAAATATTTAAATGAGGTAACATTGCTCAGCCTTGAAAGATTTTCCCCTTAGGCTATATATATGATATCATTTTCAAACTATAATACCCACACACAACAGGTGTTATGTTCCTAGTGTGTTTATTTTCTAACTTAAGATTATATCTGAACATGTTGTCTTAATACCACTCCAAGTCATACCTTGGTTTCCTAGGTAACAAAAGTATGTAGGCAGGTGGATGATCAGGACTTCGGGACACTCGTAATTTTGCACCAATTATTCCTAGAACTCGCAGAATATTCTTAATTCTTTCTGCCACTAGCATTTTCAAAATTATTCTGTCATAATAGATGCATGCCTACCAATGTCTCACCATTGCATCATAACACAGCATAATGCGTAGGTAAATGGTTTGTAGATGACATTAGGGTGACCCCCTGAACCATATTAGAGCACATATACTTTCACAATCTCCCGACTGGTAATCTAAAATCACCATCTACAGTGATCTGAAGTGGCATCTTGTTTAACCTAAGAGTTTATATGCCAGGAGTGAGAGTTTACAAATTTGAAGCTAAGGAAGAAAAAAATTAATGGATGCTAGCTTCTTCTGAAGTAGGAAAAAAGTTGGTGGCAAATCCTTCTATGAATAGGAGAATATCATACTCATACATAAGTATGTATTCCAGTGAGACTACACTACTATTGGAAAGGTATTTTGTAGTATGAATGTGATTTCCACAGTTGGAGTTGGATGCTGCCAAAGTGTACCATATTACTAATGTTGCAACTGAGGCGATTGCTGACAACTGTCCCAACTTAACAATGTAAGTTAACATTACATTTTGTAGATAACAAATGTTCTTAATTTCAGGGCTAATTTTGATGACTGTTTAAAACTTGATGGATTAGGTATTTGCAAAGTAAGTAAGATATAAAATTAGTCTGTGTGTTGGTACAGTACGTGGTTTATTTTTTAGATGGCTCGACAGTGTAATTTAAAGGTGTTACAGATATCATATTGCTTCGGCATCAAATCTCAAGCTCTTGGACAAATACTGCAATCAGATCGACTGCAGGAGAATCTGGTGGAATTAGTATTATTTCGTTTAATATTTGATCCTAGTGTTGCAACGCATCTTGAAATGTTTAGCTCTTTATCAGAGTTGTCATTGTGTGGAATGATATATCGCACCAGTGTGGTGGCTATGAATGTAAGTGTGTATTTCTCACAGCTTATATTAATGTAGAATGTGGATAGATATTTACAGCGATTGGACATCAACTGAGCAAGGTAGATCTCTCAAATTGTACCCAATTAACCGACGACGTATGGGATGTGCTGGTCAAATGCTGCACCAGCTTGGAAACTTTGTGTATGAAGGCTATTCGTGATTTATCATCGCCCAAACTTGCAGCTTTGTTTACGGACAAGAAAAGAGCCAGTCTCTTCAGGTGCATTGACTTCTCAGTCTGCAAAAATGTAATTTGGTAATTAAGTATATTTTGAATTATGTATTAGTGTTTAGCATATTTATAATTTTGTGATGACTGAGTATATTTCTAATTATGTATTGTATTTATAATTACTTTGTCTATTTACAATTCTTTTGTTAGCTTCCCATTGAAGTGATAGATGCTATTGTTACTAACTGTCACAATCTAGAAACTTTGATGTTGGCTTATTGTAAGGAAGTGGATGATACCGTGGTACTCTCCATAGCTAAGCATTGTCCAAAATTGAAGAGGCTTAGTCTCAGGCGCTGTAAAGTGACAGACTCAAGTGTCTGTGAAGTAGCCATCCACTGTCATGATTTATTGCTACTGGAGTTGGCTCGTATCCACAAGTTAACCGACAAATGTGTGATTGCTTTGGCAGGAAATTGTCCTTACCTGGAGGAACTGTATATATCTGGCTGTACTATGATTACATCTGCCGCAACAAGATACTTGCAAGTGAGTCAAGTAGAAACAATATAGTGGAAGGAACTATACATAATTTAAGCTCCATATTTTATGTGGTATTAGCACATCATGAAGAGGTTCAGGCCAGTTTTTAGTACACATTTCCATGCATGTCTTTAATGCTCTTTATACCTACCCTGTTTTCTCTTCCTTTAGGATTGTAGTGTTAGGAAAATATTCATCCTCCATAGTGCCGCCAATTTGCCACCCAATGCTATAATGGCCAAGGATCTTGACACTGGAGAATACACATGTATGGATAATTCTAATTATACCACCTTTGTATAGGTATTGTTTTACATATTTCTGTATATAATAATTATTCCCAATTCTGTAAATACAATGCAAATATTCCAAATAAAAATATATGATTTACATGGTCATGTCAATCTTATGGTGTTGGTGGTGCTTCATTAAACAGTGTCTTCATATCCAGTTCCACAAAAGGTCTATATAGCAATGGAAGGTAATAAAAATGTTGTATACGTGGTACTAGTTATGTACCTGTCGTAAGCCATGTCTGGTCCGGTCTCCTTGTCAGCTCGAGCATTGGACACATACATTAGCTCATTCTGCAGATCATACACAGCAATATGGAGATCACCTGACTGGACTACTGGTAGGATATCATGGATGGTGACATCAGGTGTGAGTTGTCCATGATAGTTGTCCAGCTGTTTTGCCAGTACTGAACTATAGCCAGGACACAACCAGTCCATCCCTAAATGATGCATGGAAAAGGTTGTTGTACAGTAGGAATTTTGGTAGGGGTCAGCATTTGTTGTGTTAATGGTGATAGCACCTATTGAAGGGCTAAATTTTGGGTTCCCCACCAAAATGTCCAGCACTTTCATACCCCAGTATACTATTCCAGGTATTCTTGGGTGCCAGTCAGCTGTTGGCTGTAAGTTCTCTGGTGTGAAGTAGTTTGCCACAGATGCAGAATATTCAACTCCACGGAAGCTATCCATCTACACAGTACCATCATTACATGTAATATATTTTAACAACTTGCCCACTTTCCCATCACCCACACCAAGAATGAGGTTACACGTACGATGAGCATTAGTCATTCTCGTCATTGAGTCAGTAAGTGTGTTATCAAATTGTAGAATATCCCTTAGTAGGTACTGAGAACACACATGTATAGATGTATTGCAATGTACCATCAACTACTTACAGTAAATGGTACACCAAATCGTGACTCATGACCAAACGTGTCATCAGGAAATGATACACCAATCTCACTAATTGCCATCTGAACTGAAGACATGCCTAAAGAAAAGGATTAGGTTGACACTAGTAACTTGGAATAGTGACCACTCACCAGTGATTGATCCGATCCAGCCAGTCCAGCCAACATTTGCAAATGTATGACCATTACCCTTGTTGGGGTGGTAGATAGTGACTTGCGGGTAGTTCTTAAATGGACCTACACACAATTAATTGATCACACACACACAAAAGCAAAGCCTTCAGCTGCTGCTATGCGGTCACGCTACCCAGTGGCCAACACTGGGGCAATACTCAGGTGCTATGAGTCAGTGCAGGAATGCCCTCCTGGGGCAGGACTACTAACCTGCAGGAGGCTGTACCATGTCTCACAGGTGAAGGTATGGGCACCCAAAGTCCTACCTGGACCTTCAACTGCTATAATTATGAGACATGGGCTAGTGCCTAACATGGACAGTTGAGCATTTGCTTCCCCAGTTGACACCAGCCACCAACTCCTCATTTTAACACACACACATGTGTACAGTCGCACACACAAACGTTGCCTTACCGTCTATATCCCAGTCCAGAGCTCTGAGTTGTAGTGTCCCACCTGCAGCTGTAGCAGTCTTGTTAGCACCAAACATGGAACACTGTCCCTTACTATTACAGTTACAACAAAATCTATACATACGTTTAGCTCAATTGTCACAGACACATTCACGTAAGTTCCCCAAGCATATGAATCCTTTTAATTTTCTATAGAAATATTTATATTAATTTGTACCATTTCAGTTTAATTTCATACTATTTCTTCCAGTCCTGTGGCTTCTGCCATGCCCTTTATTTCTTCATTGAAGTAATCACCAGAATATTTTGCTGTTATTGCAATCTCAATGTCCAGTGCTGCATCAAGCCTAGCAGTGAATTTTATACTGTTTAAATTAAGCAATTAACAAACAAACGGTTTAAGTAATGGTAATACAGGAAAGTTGTCAGAATGAACAGAACTGAACTATGAGCTTCTTATTTTTTTCCATCCATTACTAGTCTATCTCAAATATGCCAAATTATTTTTTGGTCTGTAACTTCTATCATGAATTGACCAAGATTCACTCTGCAAAATTTTTTCCCCAATTTAAAATATTAAAAGAACTTACCCCATGTCTTACCCCCTAGTGCTGGTTCGTTTTGCAGCAATAAATGTGTTTCGCACGGCTGCTAGAGGCTTTACTGTGTGTGTGGGTGCATGCGTACATGTTAGTGTAATGTGTGTACATGTAACGTGCGTGCACGCACATGCAATGCCTCTGTATACATATGTATGTATGCACATAGAAATATACATGGGTGCAATACAAATATACTCTCTGTGTGGCATTGTTGTTTTATGTGTCCTGTTAGCTATCATGTGTGCCTAGACATTATCCCTTTGCATTGGTATTGTTAAGTGTTGAACTGTCAAGTGTTAATATTGTTTGTCTTATTTTAGAATTTCTGGACATCACTAGTTAGCAGATAGACTGATCGAGTGTCAATATGAGTTATCTGATAAGTTATCATTCTTTCTGTGTAATCGAAAGCCACAACATAATATTGGGGAGCACTACCTGATACCCAAACCTGATAAACCATTTTCACCACCAGCCCAGAGTGCCAATGATGCTCTTATCAAACTAAAAGAGGTGTGTATGTGTGTATGCTTGTGTGGGCAATGTTGCTATGTGTATCTGTGTATAGTAGTGTTTTATTGTACGGTGGTAGGATTTTATGGACAATCAGGAAATGTTAATTCACATGCAAGGTGACACCTTAGTGTGCTAAATTAAAGATTAATAGTTGACCAATTTAGCAATTTGTTGAGTAGTTTGTCTGTCAACTGAACTACTTAAGCTACAAGAAGTGAATTTGATAATAGTGTCCGTATTCTATTATGTGAAACTTTTTGGAACCAAAATTGTCTTACACGGTGAACCTCTAGTACAGTGAGCCCAGGGACCCAGACTCCATTTACCAGCTACATTTGTGTGGAGACTTAGTAATGTGAAAATTTACTTCAAATACTACATGATACTGGTGAAAGAGAGGGATCTAACAAACTAGCCTAGACTAAGCGTTTGGTGTTTATGTACATAGTGTTCACTTTGCTATTTGTATTATCCAATGAAAAAGGGAGAAAACATGTCTGATTGTGCGAGAGTTGTTTTGTTTAATTTTCTTGGATTTGTGTTTAAACAAATATCGTGGTCTTAAGCATTGACTGTAAACATATACCTGTTACGCGGTAGGATTCGGCTTCAAGCGGTGGATCAACGCTAGCTGGCACTTCACTCGTGTTATCACTTATTAAGACTCTAATACGCATGCGCAAAATACCATGCTATAACACTCCCCCCCCTACAAAGCTCCCCCCACATGCATGCAACATATCACACATACACACATAAATACAAAAAGGAGGTAGCTACTAAAATACTGAGGGAATGCAAGGTAAAGCCTACAATAAACAAGTTACCAAATAGTTCAAAAGTTCAAGCACGGTGTGATCAAACGGCCCGAGACAAGGCATCGGCAATAACATTGTCTCTACCTTTAATATGCTCAATGTCTAAGCTATACTCCTGCAAGGCCAAGCTCCAGCGAACCAAACATTGGTTGTGATTCTTCATCTTGTTAATAAACACCAATGGATTATGGTCAGTGAAAACTTTAACAGGAGTAACAGTTGACCCAACATAAACTTCAAAATGTTGTAGAGACAGCAAAAGTGCAAGAGTTTCCTTTTCACTTGTTGAATAATTCCTTTGGTGGCAGTTCAACTTCTTCGAATAATAGCACACAGGATGGTCCACTCCAGAAGGGTCTTCTTGAAGCAGCACAGCTCCAATACCAACATCGCTGGCGTCCACAAACAATTTAAACTGCTTCTGAAAGTCAGGTGCCTTTAGAACAGGACCAGAAAGTAGTATTAACCTAATCTTCTCAAAAGCACTTCTACACTCAGGAGACCAATGGAACTTCTTGCCCTTCTTCAGCAATGCAGTGAGTGGCTCAGCAATAGTAGAGAAGTTGTGGCAAAGCTTCCGGTAATAACCAGCCATCCCTAGAAATCGTGTCAGCTGGCGCTGGTCAGTAGAAACTGGAAATTTAGCAATAGCTTCCACCTTGGCAGTAACTGGAGTTATCCAGCCTTGTCCTACAACATGTCCAAGGAACTCTACACGAGCACGACAAAACTCTGTCTTCACTAGATTCACAGTCAGTTTGGCCTCTCTCAAACGGCACAAAAACTCACGAAGTTGCTTTACATGATGGTCCCAATCATTACTATACACAATAATGTCGTCAATGTAGGCCTGGCAACCTTCCAAACCACCAATAACACGATTAATCATGCGCTGGAAAGTGGCAGGAGCATTCTTCATTCCAAATGGCATGACTGTGTACTGATATAAACCATCAGGAGTAACAAATGTAGATATCTCTCTTGCTCTCTCAGTAAGTGGCATCTACCAATAACCCTTCAGTAGGTCAAACTTGGTGATATAACGGGAGTGACCAACAGAGTCAATACAGTCTTCCACTCTAGGTAATGGAAAGGAGTCTGACTTGGTTACTGTATTTACCTTCCTAAAATCGGTACAGAACCGATAGCTGCCATCTGCTTTCGGGACCAGCACACATGAGGAACTCCATTCACTCTGGCTTCGTTCTACAATACCACGTTTTAGCATATACTGCACTTCCTTCCTCAAGGCTGCTAGTTTACTTGGGTGGAGTCTGTAAGGGTGTTGTTTAATAGGAGGGTGGAGGGTGTCTATCTTCAGGTAGGTCTTGATATCAGTTGGGAGACAGTTCTTGAATTCCTCCATTAGCACTAATTGCCTCAGTTTACCAAATTCCTTCTGAACTTCCTTGGATACACACCAACGGTCAAATAATGTCTCCTTAGATCGTGCAAACTCAACATAAGTCTGGGAGTCATTCTTCCTGCTGTTCCTAAACTTCTGTCTGTAGGCCTCCGGTACTAATTCATAGGCTCTGAGGACAGCACTCTTCACAGTGTCATATTCTGAACTTTGATCCACTGATAAGGCTGAATAAGCTTCACGTGCTTTACCAAGCAGAGCACTTTGGAGCAGGAGTGTCCATACTTCTCTGGGCCAAGACAGGCTTGAAGCCACCTTCTCAAAGTGTAAGAAGTATTTATCCACTTCTGTTTCTTGAAAGGGAGGCACAAAACGAACATGCTTACTCACGTCAAAATCACTACGACGGGGGGTGGGGCTTGCTGTGGCAGTAGCTGCCGCTAACTCTAACTCCTTTATCTTTAATTGTATCGTCAAGTCACGCTCTTTTAGCTCCATTTTCTTCAGCTTTAGTTGGCTCTCGCGTTCCTTTTCCTTATCTTTCAGTTCGAGTTTCTTCAGCTCTACCACATTAGCACTAGTTAGCGAATCTTCATCGTCGGAAACGATTTCTTCTTCCACTAAATGCTCTACAAGCAGTCTTCGAATATCGCTCTTCTTCATAGTACTAGTAATTTCCAGCTTATAATGTTGAGCAAGAGCGGATAAGTCTGCTTTCTTCAGTGGTACTAAGGTTGACAATTTAGGAGAGTCCACAAAAGATTCGACGCTAAACGACATGATAACTCGTAGATACAACAAGGTAATAGTAGTGAAAATACGAAACAGTTTCGTCAACCAGCAATTCTAGTAATGTAATAATACAATTCCAAAAGTTGCCCACCGCCGCTGGTAACAATCCGATCCCTAACAAACGAGAACACAGAAAGAAACAACGCCAAATAACAAAATTCACACCTGTTCGGGCACCATTCAACCCGGTGCCAAGGAATTCAAGTTTGGGGTTAGAAGTGTGAAGTGGTACTAAGTGGCGTAAACTGGCCACGACAATTGGCGATAATTCAACAGCAAATACAACTTCTGTACTCCAAGATCTTCAAAAGATCAAGCTTCTGGTTCTCCCGGACAAGCCCCCAAGTTGTTACGCCGTAGGATTCGGCTTCAAGCAGTGGATCAACGCTAGCTGGCACTTCATTCGTGTTATCACTTATTAAGACTCTAATACGCATGCGCAAAATACCATGCTATAACATACCTCATACTGAAAACTTCAAGTAGTTAGCATGTATGGTGTATTAACCAGTTTACAGTGACTTGGCTTTAATGCACTCGCTTTTCATTTTCATATTGTCCAATCTGTACATTGCTGCACAGAATTTTTATTGGCCATTATTTTTTGGTGGTCCAGATATCTAATGGACAACCACTTCACTCTCCATTCAGTGACCAATTCAAAGTCAACAATTTGGGGCTTACTTCATGTCTAATGGCTTACAAGGTGTACTCAGAGGCCATATGACGTGTGCGCTATTGTTAGGACTATAAATTTCATGGATGGGTAAAGCCAAATTGTTAAAGGAATATACATTACAGCATAACCTAATGCATTTTACATTGATTTTAAGGATGGCCAGTTTGTTACTGTAAATTGAAGCCCATTAAATCCACTAGTTAAACGTGTATACTCATACTTTTGTGTGTACATGTAAAAGCAGGTAGGAATGTATGTACTAGTTTTTCTCCTCCTTTTAGTTGAGTAATAAACTGTTTGAGGAACTGGTTGCTGATATTTATGATGAAGTGGATCGTAGAGAAACAGATTCCTGTAAGAGATTTTTCCATTAAGCACCTTAATATTACTTGTATATCTGCTGCACTTTATATAATCTAAAGAAGTTGTGTGAGTATGCAAAGTTCAATTGACTATTTCTAAGTAAATTCTTTGCTGACTGCTCTGTATTTGAAAAATACATGGCTAATCATTTCCATGTAGCTATGCTTTATCATTTTTTAAATGTTGTTTTAGTAATTTCCTTTTCTGTCATTTAAATTTCATTTGTTGAACTTTAGGTGCACAGTCTGCTATTGTGTAACAATACAGTTGTGCCATTGAGTTGACTGGGTGTTGATGTATTTTTTGTCTATTGTTATAGTGTGGCTGACTACACAGCAACAACAAAGTTCTGTAGCATTTCTTCCTGTTAATCCATTACTAACACCGTTGAGAAATCAGGGCAGACAGAAACTTGCCACTTTAGATGCATCAGACTTTCGGCAGTTGTTAATTGATCTACTGAGTGATACTAAGAGATGGCAAACATTAAGTGCATCTAATGCTGGTATGTTCAGTGTGTGTATTGTGCATGCATGCACATGTGACATGTGCACACAAGTTGGTACTAGCAAGCCCATGTGATAGTATCAAGCTTTTCAAAAATTATATGTTAATGACCTCTATCCGAAATGACGTCACAAACATAAAATGGCCACCAATAGTAGGGGGACTTTAATATTTTCGAGTACAGATGCCTATGGAGAAAAAATTTAATCGGTCATATTTCAGACGAGAAAAGAGATACGGAGCTACAGCCAACAAGTATGGTTATAAGACATTAGAATGAATCATTTATGCATCTTTTGGAAGCTTTTTGATCGTAAATTTCGACTATAGTGTAAGTTCATCCTTACATTATTTATAACCATACCTGATAGTTAGAGCTCCGTATCTTCTATCTCGGCAGAAATATGATCGATCAAAAAATTTTCTCCATAGGCGCCTGTACTCGAAAATATTAAAGTCCCCCTACTATTGGCGGCCGTTTTATTCCATGATGTCATTTCGGATAGAGGTCATAGTTGTTGGAGGATCCAGTCCATCTTCCTTGTTGAATCTCCCATTGTTGTTACTGAACTTATTTATATACCACAGCACATGACAAGTGATTGTGGGATTTAGTTTATACATCGTTAAACATGTTCATTTCTTTTGTCAGTGCTAAATTCTTATTAGTTAGTTTTGACTTGACATGAATTTCATCAGTAGTTGCCTTGCTAAGATAGGCTATAGTGTCAATGTACACATTAGTGTGTTTAAAGTAATGTAATTTTTTTTGTGTACCCGTAATTTCCCTTCGTTACATGGAACAATTTTACAAAGCTGGCACTCCACATATCAAGTTAGCCCAAATCATTCCTACTACAATAACATAAGCACTGCCTACGTTTGTGTGTATGTGCAAAGAATTATAGCACTCAGGGGTGTCTCAGGACTATTACAGCACTTGGCTTCACCTCATGTTGTATTAGTCTCTTGACATACACTGTTGTGGTGAGTCACTTTGTTGTAACTCTTCTCTAATTTCATTTTATGTACATAAATAGAAGTTCAACATTACCTTCATGACCAAAAGTTGAGTTGGTTGGACGTACAGTATCTACAGGTAGGTAACCAACCGTCTTAAGGAAAAGTTGTGTTTTAGCAAAAATTTTAGTGGTACAAAGCCTTATGCTAAAGCTATATAGTGCAAGACCATCATAACTTTCCAAAAACGTAACGTGTTATATAATTTGGTTGACCGCTACATAAATAAACAAAGTGTTGTAATTTTCATAGTATTGGTCCTATTACTACGCAATTAGCATCACTTTACTCGTGATGTAATAAGGATTAAAATGATACCTAGGGATTTACCCTACAATGAAAGTATGAAGACCAAAACAATGTTGATGAGTACTACACAGATGGATCTTGTAAAATTGTGTACAGTGAAGATAATGGACAAGTGGTATATGAAACAGTTGATCTCAATAGGACGCAGTGGCTACCCTGTTCTAAAAGAGCTAGGAAATTCGTTCCTCTTGAGACAGATCCGGTCACCAGTAAAGCTAAATGGAGGCCTTCATTGAAAGTAGTTAACTCCAGTGAGCATTCAGTGATGGGTTATGCTGATGATGTTGCGTTGGTTTCTGATAACTTTGATATACATGTTAGTGTTCTTCAAACAGTTGACCGTAGAGCATGTGACCTGGATCTATCTTTCAAACCTGTGAAGTGTATATCGTACCTATTCGACGGCTCTAAGTGTTTGCAGAAAGGAATAGTTCTATCTAAAGGTGTTACAAGGTCAATTACTGAAGGCGGCACAAAGTTTTTGGGAAAGCTCATTGGTGTATCATTAAGTGCTACAAAGAGATCTGCTAATAAACGTATGGTAGGCCGGATAACAGAATTACTATCAGCTACTGACACCCTGCGCATACGTGGAGAATACAAACTTTGGATTTATCGAAACTACATTTTATCACTGTTGCGTTTCCACCTTAGTGTGGATGCAGTTACACCTACTGCCATATCGAAGATGGAGTCTATGGCTACTCGCTACTTGAAAAGATGGCTACATCTACCAAGAAGTGCAACACGTGTAGTCCTTTATTACCCGGGGATATGCTGTCCAAGTGTATCTAATGTTACAAGGGCGGCCAAGATTAGCTTGTTGTCATGTATCAGTGCTTCCTCAGACCCTAAGCTCCAAGAGCTAGGTGTGCATCTACATTTAGGGCAAGAATTTCTGCAATTTCAGGATTGTGATTATTCCATCCTATCTACAGCCAGGAAGCAACTCTCTTCATTACCTACTGCAAGATCATTGTATGTGACAGCTAAGACTCAGCTACTTAGCGAGGTTAAATCTACCTCTGAGGATCACCTTCAAACACTTTCTGTTCAGTGCAAGTTTGCAGACTCTGCCGAGCTTGAGACCTCTTGTCGAACTTGGAACCGATTGCTATCCAGTATGCATCCTGGTCAGCTGTCGTTTCTTTTGCGGGCGGCTTCGGACACTCTGCCAACTGCCATGAATTTGCGAAGGTGGAATATACAATGTCATGCAAAATGTGTACTTTGTGATTCCTCACGTCCGACTACTGCTCATGTCTTGGGGGGTTGCCCGGTTGCGTTATCTCAGGAAAGGTACACTTATCGACATAATTTAGTCATTCAGTCTTTGGTCGACAGTTTCATCAGGGTTTACATTGACTTGCCCTATATCCGGGTTTATGCTGACCTTCCTAACTTGCGAGCCAGTGAGTCACCCCCATCTACACTTCCACCTAATGTGATTGTGACCCCCTTTAGACCAGACATTGTTATCCATAATACCGTCACTTCTAGTATACTTTTATTTGAACTGACATGTCCATTGGACAGTGCCCACCATCTTGAGCAGGCTAGATCCCGCAAACAAAATAAGGCTGAATACCACCAAATTCTATCAGAGCTAGATCGGTTAAATGTTACCAACTTTTATGAGGCTCTTGAGATCAGCGTTTTAGGTCACTTCCAGCAATTTTCAGTCACTAACACTTACAATGTACTACATTTTATTGATAAGGACATCAATATCACAAGGTCACTGGTTCGACGGATGCTGGATGATGCCTCGAAGGTTTGTATGACTGCATCCCAGAGGATTTTTATGGCAAGGGATTGCCGAGAGTGGTTGTGATAATGTACTTGTAATTTAATATTTTTGTTTTGTTTTGTAATTGTTGTTTTTGTTTGTAATTGTAATTACTTTTCTCTCTTGCCATGCCCACGTTGGTATCACTTGATCACCAGCCTTGTGGTCGCATGTGACCGAGGGTTACTGAATTTGTAAATGTATATACATGTCTCATTTATCATGATGGTTTCAACAACATGCTGTGAAAATACATTTCTGTTTATAAGCACGCAAATCCCCTACACACCTTTAGAAAATCATCCATAAGTCATCGCCAGTTGATCCTATTCATCCCAAATCACTGTTGGCTGATTCGCCATTCAATGGCGAGAAAGGCCATATACAGCTCACGTGACTGAAATGTTAATTAACATGGCGGACGAAACGTGGAATGTAGCGTTGCGATAAAACCAGTCGCCATTCTTTATCGCTCTAACAAGTAAGCCTCTGTTGTTACAGTGTGTATTTAGCCTTCCCTTAGTAGCCCAATGAATAAGCTTTCTTTTAATGTCTGGTATTAGGCTAATGGAGTTAGACAGGCCAAGTTACCTGGCCATATACTTAAGCCCGTTTGAATAAACATGCATTCATCAAATATTTTTGTGTGGCTTAAAGGTTAAGGCCGGTTCCTCTGTGTTTTAAAAGCTATAATTCCTGAACAAATTCGTTTTTTAAAAATCTGTCTTACAAATTTTTTGCATATGCAGCATTGTATGTGTGTACCAAATTTCATGAGTATTGCTGGCTGTCTCACTGAGAAAAGTTGTCCTGTGTGTTATGCTTCAATTCACAATAGCATCAAAATAAATGAAGATATCAAAAATCTGTCTTACAAAAAGTTGGAGCTATAACTGTTCTCCTATCCCACTAAGATTTAGCTTTGTGGTGTACAGCTACAGGGAGAAAAGTTGAAATATGTAAAATGTTGAATCTGCTTGGTTATTACATCATTGTGCGAATAATTCACATTGGTATGGCTTCAACTTCCTGTTGTGTAACCACAATGGTTACATGCTCCACCTGTCCAAATTTCAATGACATAGACCAAACCCACAAAAAGTTATGACATTGCAAACTCAGAATACATGTTTTGAAAACTTATGATGTCTTGCACTATATAGCACTATATAGCACTATACAGCAATAAAAAAAGAAACACTCAGTCTAATGGCTGTTCACAAAATGGTTCTAAAAGTGCTTCTTGAGATGGTTTGATGTAGTAGTAGAATACAAAAGCTATATAGTGGAAGAAAATGTATCTTAACTACTTGTTTGGATGTGCTTAAACTGCTCTATTAGAGTATGTCATCTTTAGCAACCTAAACTGATTAGCTCTACTTATGTGCATCAGTATTGGATTGATACCATGCAGCTGTGAATAGAAATACACACGTGTTAAAAAAGGAACAGATTTTCGTACATGTGATATTACTCACTGGTATTGAAATGATTCTCAGCTATTTTGTCAGTACAGAAAGTTTTATATGCGATAGAATTGTGCGAATTGAAACAGTCAGTGTAGGCTTGCAAAAAGCATCTCAGTATTTATTTTGGTGGTGTAAAACTCGTATATTGATATATTGTATATAGCATAAAACATTTTAAATTGGAAAAGTAAACAATACAGCTGATCCCCTCCCCTCTTCCGTTTGTCAGAAATATAGCAATTGCTCAGCTAGAGCCTTTGTAAGTATACAGGCTCTGCCTTTACCAGGTACTTTAATCATAATAGAGTATTGGGAGTATAGGTATTTTGAATTGTAACTCTGCATGTAAAATAACTGGTTTAAAACAGTTCACTTTTGCTTGAGTTTGGATAACTTGAGGGTCTACTACTGTAATAGTGACTGCTGTGTTAGGGAGTTTAGGGACTATAGCCACATACAGTACATGATGGTAATTGTTGAACACTGATAGATTAACAAATGATTTTACTTCCTTATACTGTGTTTTTCATGAGTTCTATCTCACAGTAACAACTATCTATGCATAGTGTTCATATAATATAGAAATCTTTATGTATTGTTAAATATGTGAATTCTTGGATTTCTTGGTTGACATATTGACTGGTTATTATCACATCTTCTCCTCAGGTGATGAGACTGGTACTAAGGTACCCAGTTATGATACAGAGATGTCACAACATAATTATGATGAGGTGGCTATAGATAAGGTGGCAACATTGTCCCCTCCTGCAGCTGTTCCTCCTCCTGACACTGATGTGTGTGTGTGTGTGTGTGTGCGTGCGTGTGTGTGTGTGTGTGTGTGTGTGTGTGTATCAGTGATGTGCAATACATACATATCAAATGTGTGAGACTACTACAGTGGATTATTCCTTGACAAAACATTACAGAATACTTTCTTTTGTCGGTTGGAACATTGTTAGCATTGCTGCATAGCCTTTGTAGGCAGCCTGGACACAATTTGCACTTTGAGCAATGTTCAAATACATGTGCAATCAAAACAGTCTTGTGTTTAGCCAGTGCACCATCTGAGAGGTGATTCACTTGCCACGTCTGTGTGCTGCATGGGCATGAGAGCATCATCACAAGAAATTACTTGTGCATGAGTAGTCCTAAAAGCCTTGGTACGATTAGCTGGCTAAAGTTATGATGACCATACTGCGTTTACCAATATTTTTTTTGCCAAGTTTATTAATCACACAGTAATTCGTCAAAGTTTTTTTTGTCAAAATTTCCCATCTCCGTTTTTGTTATCACATAATTACTGTTACTTATACATTGGTACAACAGTTACAACTCGCTACAACTAGTTCACACATAGAAGATAGAGTATAATTGTCTTTCCCAGTCACTAATTCTCCTATTGACCATGTTTCCTGTTCAACTGGTACTACAATAGTCTCAGTACATTTCATGGACATGTTATTGTTCCTGCAACTGTGTGTTGTTGTGTACATATGGTCCTAATGGTACCTCCCTGAACTGGTAAATAGAAATTGGTGGAATGATCGGTTGAGAATAGTCTGCAACTTGTACTGGACTACTTTTTTCTGTCATCAATGACGAAGCATTAACAATCAAAAGATTTATAAGTACATATAATTGCTACGGTAGAACAATAATTGACATGTAAAGATGTGTACACACAATTTATAAAGTGTCATACACAATTTTCAGACCTCAGACCTCTATGGTAGTACCTGTTATCTTAACAAGAGATGATTACTTGCACACTTCAATTCATCTACACATAGGCACCAACTGATACAGTCCAGTAATGTAATGATGATAAATACTCACTCAAAATTATGATAGAGTGAAATAATAAGTTATATTAAGTATTACTAAAATGGTTAAATGGAAACCAAAATGGTTAGAGGGAAATCATGCCGGATAGAGTGAAATGGTTAAAATGGAGACCAAAATGGTTAAAATGGAGGAAACCATGCCTGGTTAACATTAGTCTCGTGCCCAGACCCCACCCACTGTGTTGAGTAGGGTCTGGTGACTTACATTATGTTTTTGGGCCCGCCGCCATATTGTTTACGTATTTGTATCCATAGCTATAGTCGGCCCTTTTCCTAGTTCCACCCTATGAAATCACGTTGTACCTGAATCAAGGCGTCCGATTGGTCAGAAAAAGAAAAATGGCGTAGGGCCCAAAGCTCCTGCAAATGTCACCAGACCCTATTCAACGCAGTGAGTGGGGTCTGGGCACGAGACTAGGTTAACATAAGCCATGAAGGGGAATAATGAGGGTAATACCGGACTTTCCATTTTACTTCGTATAATTATGAATTACCTTATTGGTTTGAATTGTGCAAAGTACAGGAGTAAACTATATAGTAAGGCACTTTTTTTGGTACACTTTTTTGCTTGCTGCCTGGTTGGCCAGTACTAGGATGTATGTGCATCCTTGTGCACTCAGTGTGATGCACCTGGAGCAATGTGATTAAAGTTTCTTGCTCAAGGGAACACAAGCACAGAAGCTTGCCTTAACCGGGAATTGAACCTGGAACCTTTCAATTACCAGGCCGATGCTCTAGCCACTTCCCTATTTTACCTTCCTTAGAATACATAGAGAAGTTGCATTTTTTACCCTTCACATGTGCAAGGAGTAAAGTTATCAAGTTGTGTCTGTTGTCATCTGCACAAAAATTCCCTGTTTCCAAAACCTACGCAACTAACACACTCATAAATTTTATAATGAATACCTTTCCCAGAAATATAAAGTTTTGCTATCTTAAAGTAGTCTCAGAATCCTCAGTGTTTTCTACAAACAATATAGGGTTTATTGTTCTACCATAAATGACTAAACTTCAGCAACATTAAATAATTGTGAATCAGTATCACATAAATGTGCCAACAGTTGTGGATCTGAGAAGAGACCCAAAGCCTTCGCTTAGGCTTCTTGGACGACATGGAACTTAACTTGAAACAGTAGAAGCTTATATACAGCCATTGGAAAAGAAGTTCAATGTTGATATCCCTGAAAGGCCATTAGTACCGTCAGCCATATCCAACTAGAAGAGCAGGTACCATTCCACAGAGTTGTCATCACTGTTAAGCTAGTATTTCAGTAACTAAAGAGGTTCAACATTTTATTCAATACAAAACCATTAAGTTCACATGCACACTTCCAACCTCAAACAATCAATACTCACACACTTTACCTGTTAATTGATTTTCAGAGTAGCAAGCAAAATATGTAACAATAAGAAATAAGTGACTTGCACAAAAGTTTCTACTACACATTTATATTGTATGTAGTGATGCCATACAATTACAAGTGAGTGTCCCCACTAATTTATATGAACATGTGGAAAGGAAATAGTGTAATCTTCTCATCCGTTAATACATACAGTTTGGGTAATTGAAGCCACACCAATCACAGTTAACAGGGTTCTGTTGCTGCCCGTTTCTTATTCTTCCTCTTGTCAGTCATACTGTTTGTGTGGCTGCTATACCTACCCCCACAGCTGGTATATGTTTGCCAACCAGAGTATGTGCATACTACTTGTTAGTGTTATGTGTTTGCATATTTGATGTAGCATTTTTTGTTAACAGTTACCATACCAAGAGCCGATACCCTCACCAGTACTTGGTTCAGAGGAAGGATACACCACTCTACTTGAGAAATACCAGGAGAGAGGAAGAGAGATAAAAGCTTTGAGAAAAATCAACAACCAACTAGAAGTGGAGCTCAAACAAGCCAAAGCTGAAGTAAACACCAAATATGGCAATGTGTTACTATGTATAGAACATACTGTGTCTAATTGTAGTTAGAAACACTTAGAGCTGGTAAGAGAGTACCAAAAGTTAGTGACTCTGGATATGCGTAAGTTGAACCATTCATCTTCTAACTAGACTTAATTTTACCACTGTTTGTAGTGCCATTACTGACAAGGACACGGCAGATTATGCAGAAGTCAATACATTAGAGGAAAGATCACCAACACCAGTAAATCACCAAATATATAACCTTTTTATTCCCTGTTACTATTTTTAGCAACAAGATGAGGTGCGTATAACTTCAGAACACTGTAGCAGTCCTTCTGATAATGAAAGTTTACCAACTAGTCCCATAAAACGAAACAGTCTACTGAGTCCTACATCAGAAACTACTGCTATTCATCTTCCTTATGCTCGTGTTGACCTAGCAAAGAAAGCATACGAGAGACAGAAGAAAGAAGAGCTAGAAAGGAGATGGAGACTAAACAGTAGTATGTTGATATGATGAATTAAGTTAAACTACACATGATTGTTTCCAGTCCCCACTACGAGAACTTAAAAAAGATTTTTGAACTTGCAGATTTTAAATCTTGGATTTGCTAACATGATGTGACTGGAGGTGGATGTTTTTTAGTAGACCATTGCTACTCATTAAGTAGTCATGAAATTAAAAAAACTTAGACAAAAAGGGTCCCAATCGAAAAAGAAATGCAACACTTTCAAGGATCGAACCTGAGACTTCCTACATTAGGCTACAGTCCTACCACTATGTTACACCACTACTAGCTACTCATCTTTCTTAATTTGTACCGTATAAATGTGAACCAATAAGAATGTACATGTACACCCCCTTGTATATTAGCTAGCTACACCTGGTAAAACCTCAAAACTGAATCCAACCCTAACGCTGGCTTTAAGTTTGCCTGTTAAGCATAATGATGTCTTTCAATGTCAAGTTTTTGGTGAGTTCAAGGGTAGGCCTGGCTTCCGCATCTTCCAACTCTAGCTCTTGAACTCACTAAAAGCTTTCCTTCATACAACTAGTGTGTTTGGTTTTAGAGTTATGATGGATGAATGCCGTACAATATTAAAAAAAAAACAAAAACATCTCTATGGTAATGGAATACCACTCCATGTTTTGCATGCCTTTTATGGATATTGAGAAACTAACTGCTTATTTAGTATTTTATTAGCTTTCTTTTTGTGATTAGCGGATGAACCAAACAAGGAGGAACTTAACGCATGTGTGAAAAAGATCACTACAAATATATATGCTTTGTTGGAAGCTTCCAAGGGTCAAGACAAGTAAGTTATTTAGGTGATAATTATGATACATGTGTCGTCAATAATTTACAAGTGTTATCATGATGCAATTTTGTTAATTTATAGTTCCAGTGACTTGCATGAAATTGTTCGATCAAATTGTGTGTACTGTTTTACAAACTACCAGCCTATGATCATGTCCTTAATCACAAGTGACCTATAGGGCGGGGCACCAGTACCAATCTATTACAATACCTGAATGTATGAAATACTAGCATAACTCCTGTGCCGTACAGTGCTAGAAGTTTGTCCATTACTTGTGCTTCAACAAAGACAATTGCAGATTACTATCCTAAATTGACCTCGTAAGAAATTAGAATATTTCCTGTTGCTTATTAAATGTCTTTTCACAGAGCAAATTTTTCTCAGTGTCGTGACTTGGATGGTACAGGGATATATGAAGTTAGTGTATACTTGGTCACATGTGTTTGCATGTATGTGAACAGGTACAGCCATGAAAAATATTAAAAGGGGAGACCCTTAGTTGCGGACATAACAGATTGGTGATGATAGCACTGCTAGTAGTGACATGCCTTGTTTAATAATGACATCATACAGGCTGGAATTGGTGGCAGAAAAGGGGAGGGTACTAGGGGCTGAATCCCTTCTCAGAATGAGATCTGGCCAAATTATATTCTAGGAGTAGAGTGAAGAAAGTGTCCAGGGAAACATATTGTTGAAGGTCATTTGTTAAATGGAGTTATGTTCAGCTATTCTAATAAAGCATGTACATTCTCTAGTATAATTTAACCCATTTTTGGTATTCTGATAATTGACCATTTAGTTAATCAATACATTACAGCATTCTATCAACCAGGATAGACCCACTAACCTCTCGGTCTACAGCTTGTGTATTTTACTACCATGTCAATACCGTGCCAAGTGTTACGTATGCACTGCCTTTAAATGTTGTAAAAGACTCTTTGTCCTAAGCTACTAAACTTTGTTTTTTGTCAGGTTCATGAATATTATCAGTGAAAATTTTTACCATGCACATCTACAAGTCTGATGTACTTTAGTATAGCCAACTTGAGATACATTGAGGACCTCTGAAAAGTATACTGCATGTATTATTTTGCATGCATCAACAGTATTGTCTGATGTTAGTTGCAGCACTAGTTGTCATACAGATTTCTCAACATTGTATATACTGATTTCACTACAGATGGCTCAAAAGTGCAGTCTGAAAGTGTTAAAGGTTTCTGATTTAAAGCTTCAATCTCTACTGTGCTTAGATAAACTGCAACATAATCTGATAGAATTAGAGATCAACTCAGTATGTAGCAGTATTGATCGTAGTACTCTGTTACATGTGGGAAAATTTAAAGTTATTTCAG
Source organism: Dysidea avara (assembly GCF_963678975.1). Lineage (NCBI taxonomy): Eukaryota > Metazoa > Porifera > Demospongiae > Dictyoceratida > Dysideidae > Dysidea > Dysidea avara. Next base: position 25,723,286 of record NC_089281.1, on the reverse strand, counting down.
AGCTGACATTGTATTCAGTGACATTGCTAAATGATGACATAGTTGCTAAGGTACCTGCCTATATATGTACACGTACATGTTGATGTAATGTTCATGTATATTGACTAGATCTTTAGTTCTATTGGACATCAACTCACGAAATTGCACCTCTTAAATTGTCCGGAACTAAAAGATATATCAGAATCATTAGTGAAGTACTGTACCAGTCTGCAAGATCTGCTAATAACAGGAGATTGTTTATCTATCCAACTTACTTCCTTGTTCACTGACAAATGGAAAGCTAGTTTGTTTAAAGCTATCCAGCTCTACAATGACACAGTATGATTAATGCTATTATATTCAACAGGGTGTATTGCTTAATTTGCATGTTAGGTGCCCATTGAGGTGGTAGAAGCTGTTGCTGCAAGTTGTCACAATTTAGAGCGTCTGTATTGTGAAATTGAGATCAATGATGTGAGTTGCAAGGCACTGTTCTAAATAGAAGGTGTTTCATCTTAGTAATTTGACAGATGCCAATGTTTGTGAGATAGCCACACATTGTCACAAACTGACACTTTTTGTGCTGTCGCTCTGATGGTTCATCAGCATTAACTGGCAAAAGTGTGATAGCGTTGGCTGGAAATTGTCCCAACCTCGAGAAGCTTGTTCTAACAAAACATCACAAGATTACAGCTGTTGCTATCAAGTATCTTAAAGTAGGTTACAAATAGAGTTACATGGTTGATATTTGTGAGGGAAAACAATCCAAATCGCACATTAGAAGTTTCAAGATAAATGGTTTTAAAGAATTCAAGTCAGCATAACTTGCCAAGGATAGCAAGCATGCATATGAAATTTATACAAAGGATGCATCAATCTGTTATCTTTCAGACCAATTCCAGTACTTATAGCTGCTTGTAGAGTTTCCTGCCAAATAAGAGAAAATCTGAGCAGTTAGACAAGCGAAGTAGTATCACGACTGCTCACAAAGGGGTGGAGGGTGGTGGGGTAGGCAAGAGATAGACTTCAAAATGGAGGCAGACCACGATTTGGAGTCCAGACACGAGATTACAGGGCTGCGCTGGCTCCTTAGTGGCTGATATGTAGCAAAATCAACAGAAAAAAGTGTGGCCAACATTATCAGGCCATCCACCAGTAAACCACTGATTCTTACCAAGCCAGGCCTTTCACAAGGCCTTTTGAGATCTCTACACCACCCAGAAAAGAAGTCTGTTAAAACAAGCCTCGAGTAGTTTGAGTGTCAAAACCAGTAGTATGATAGTGTGGCTATCATGGTGGTGTTAGTTTGATTTTGCCTGATGTGAAATGTGGATCGGTTTTGTAAAATCTGGTCACATTTATCAATATCTCTTCATATTGTTTACTACATTCATGTAAGAAATGATTATTTTAAAATATTTTAAATTATTATTGTTTACTACGTTTATGCATGTAAGAAACTAGTAATGAACAAAGCACATCACTGTGAATTGCTATGCTCCTAACAACTAAGTTTCGTACATTATTGTGTAAAGGTTTTGTCAATTATCATGAAACATTATTTTCTGTGATTAATGAAGTCCGCACATTTTGTATGGGAGTTTTATAGTTTACATTGGGTATTTTTCCTCCTACAATAAATTGGATTACCAAATATTCATAATTTCAATGCACATGTTTGTTGGTCAGTCCATCAGAGTTCGTACCCCTTGAATAATTCTGTGTTGAAAAATTACATGGAGCACATGTCAAGCTACAACCGTAGTAGCTATGTATATACTGTGTGTCTGATCTTACAGTGGAACCTCTCATAGCAACTCCAAATTAAGGACACACAGAAAAAACATACATAATAAGGACAAAGTTTCTGGTCCCAACAAATCTGACTACACACATTTTTTTTTAACGTCTGAAATGGGAAACCTTATTATTGCAGCAAAAATTAATGTGATATAAAATTCTAAGTCATAAAGTGTTGTGAGGTTCCAGTATAGTTAAGCATTCAATTCACTGATCAGTGGGTGCCTCCAAACGGTGATCAGGTATTGTTTTTTTTCCGATGACTGTCAAGTATCTTATATTGCAATCTATTGAAAGATTTCCGATTGTTGTGTAATGCACTTTAATACATATATTTTATATTTCTGTTTAGAATTCTACTGTAAGAAGAACCTGGGTGTTTACTTCAGTTCATATTTGTGGTGATCAGGAACTATAGTGTACAAGTAAAGTTGAATTATTTTTTCTGTGGTAAATGAGTTATACAAGTGTTCAACAAAGTACACATTATAAAAATTCCTGTGTTAAATCATTCTTATAACTGTAGGAATTCATTCGTCAAAGCATGTACAATGGATAGGAATACCTGGGGAATTTAGTTCCTCTGGAATAAAACATTTTGCAGAGATTCATATAATACTTGTACTGAAAGACCCATATACTTAACTAGAAGACGAGAATACATGTATTAGTTGTTTATTTCAAGGCTTATTTATATTTCAAGGGTTATTTATATACAGGATGCAACCTTTTAATGAATTGGATGCAAGCCGACAAAGCTGTACATGCATATTAGGGGTTCCATGCATAGTTGTGTCATACAGTAAAACCTCAGTTATCCAAACTTTCAGTTACGTAGCCAAACTCAGAAAATGATTGTTCTAATAGAGTAGTGAGTGTTCTATTAGAGTAGCCAAAATTTCATTGTCCATTTTAGGGATGATTTAAGGTGGGATTTTTCAGCTATCCGGACACAAAGTATTCCTCATACAGGGTTTTGGACAACTGACATTGTACCACAAGTATGTAGTACTTACATGATGGTGATTTTTAGTGAAGTCTATACCAGCTAACTAACTCATTTTGCCTGTATGTTCCACTGAAAATAGAGTTCTGTTCTATGGATTTGCAATGATATATATATATATATTACATCTAAATTAGCAATAAAATATACACTCTAGCTATAGTGTGTCTGGAACAAAAAAAGTTCATGGGTAGCACAATTTCTGAGTACAATATTGGAAGTTGCAAATGGAGTATGTTAGGTGGTGTAATTTTTGTACATTTATATTTAATGAGGAAATTAGTTAGGGGAGGTCAGAATACACTAGTTATTATACTGCTCCTCAATAGATTTGCTAAACCTTAGCAATAATTCAGTACCTAAAAATCAAGTCTATACATTCCTAAACTATGTGTGCACATATCAACTGTAAATTAACACTGTGAAAAAGGTGCATTGTATATGTATGCTTCTACATACACACATTAATATATGTTTCATGCAACAAGTCAACAACTGCAGTTGTAGCTGATATCTTCATACATTTACACGTTAAATGTGTCAATTCCAATACAAAGAAAACCAGCCCAGTCATACCAGTGGTAGTTTTCTTTTTGCAATTTTCTTTTAGCAGCTTGTAAAGCAACAGATACTTGCATGCCACACTCAAAGACATAGTGGTAGAAGTGTAAGGCCATCTTGTGTCCTACTTCATCAGATACAGGCCACAGGGTAGCTACTACAGTAGATGATCCCGCAATACGAAATCCTTGAGCCAAACTACTGAGTGCTTCTCCACGTCCAATAAATCCATATGAAGATCTGCAACATGATAAGTAGACTAATTGTGTGCCTGTTAGCTTCATTCCACAAGCAGCCAAGGCAGTTAACTCTCCGGTACCGGCTTCATCAGTGATCAATGTGTATTTTTCTTGATGATATGTATTAGCACCAGCAAGAAGTAGTCCTGATTTAGTGTCGGACCAGAAGTTGTGATACTGATAATGAAAATCAGGGCTGGAAAACCCATGGGTGGCAAAATGCAAGACTAGGGGAGACTGTACACGGAGTACTTTGAACAGTGTTGCATCATTACCTATGGAAACATTGATGTTTAATGATTCGCCCCTGGCCTGTGCAGAAGTTACAAGAAGCTGTTCAATTTCATGTGCCTCAATTTCAGAGTTTGGAAGAGAAGCAGCAGTATTAGTAGCTTTTGTCTCAGAGAACAAAGATGACATAAAGGAACTCAGCAACCCCCAATGGCTTTCACTTTGGCTAGCCACTCTTTCTAAATTAAAATTAGGATTGGCAAATATCGCACATTCAGGCTTAGCTGTGTTGTGATTGGATGCACTCAAAGAAAGAGAAGAAACATATGATTCTCTTAAAAGTTCCCTGGCTGAAGAGAGATATGTTACAGCAACCTTTTCACCAAGTAGTTGACCATTTTTCAAAGGCAAGATTTCTATTGGAAATTTTGATAAAACTTGGTCAGGGCAAAAATATATACGTTTTATTGTAGTATCATTTATGAGCATTTGAAGGTCACCTGGAAGCATGTGTTGTAACAGATCACTTGCTTTCCTGTCAGCAGTTTGCTGTAGTTCCTTCCAAGGTTTTCCAGAGTCCTTTGCACTTACCACTTTCATTAACATATTATGACATTCTACAGCCATATCTTGAATGCAGCCAAAATCCACAATTCTAACATTGGGAAGACCATCACTTCTTATCCCCACAACAACTCCTTTCAAACTCAAAACCTTTGGTGGAATGGGCACAGGAAAGTAGTTAGTGTCATATAAAGGTGACATGCAGTACTGCAGGAGAATTTGATCAGGTGCAAGTGATTTCTGAACACTTGTCCAAGACTGTTGCAATAAAGCACTAATAGCCTTTCCACCCCATTCTTGTGTTACCTTCATACATTCCCTCTGATGCTCATCTTGAATATTCAAAAGTGTTTTTTCACTTTGTCTCTTCCCAGCAATCTTAAAAGCCTCTATCTTGTTGAATGTACTCATGAGATTCTCACTTAGTCCCAGTCTGGCAAGTAATGCATACAGTTCAGTAGCAAGACATTTCCATTGGATGAACACATCAGCTAGCAGACTATCATCAACACCAGCCAAGAACAAAGCATTGCACAACATCATCGTCTGAGGGTGGAAGAAGCATTCAGCAGCATCATCAATTGGAAGTAGCTTATTATCCAGTAAATGTGTAATCGCTGTTTGATACAATAACCCACTTTCCTTCAAAGCCATCTTAGCACTCTCAATTTCACCAACATGCACCAATCCACCTATATAATAGAAACACACTAAGTGTATTTATTGAACACAGGGTATCAAATCTTATACTAGTGATCCTCTGACATAAATGGGTAACACATTAACACATACAGTGGTACCTGTTGCTAGTACAAGAGAATCCATGTCTCTGATGTGAAGTGAGCCGTTTTCCTTCAACTTCACTTTTAGAGCCTCGAGTTCTTTTGTCACTGCATGTTTTAGCATTTCAGAATCCTCTTTGGTCAACCTTTTAGATTCAGTAGGGGCACCATCAGAAGAAAACAAAAGAGACGCATTACTAATAACTTCTTGGGTAGATCTCTTCACTTCTGCATAATCAGCTGAAGAAGGGTTGTAATGATTAAGTAGAACTTGAAGCTTTTGTGAAATTGTTTTTATTTCTGTAGCCTCATCCTTTTTGTTACCTCCAGCATGGCCGCTCTCCATACAATATGAATTTAGTAATAACTGCATAGCATGGATTTGAATCTTGATGTACTCTTCAGTACAAAGAAGTGACTCAGTATAGAAAACTAAACATGCCTTTGTCAAAATTTGTATGTGATTTCGAAAAGACAGTACATGACCAAGGTTTGAAGCACAAGTTAACATTGCCAAAGTGAAAAGAGCAAAAATGGGACAAAGCACTGGATACAATATGTGGTCCACTTCTGTATCAAGCCATTTAACCAACTCTTTCAACTTTGTTTCTTGCAATTCAGTAATCATCTTGGAAGCTGCATGCGTACGAGGATCCACTTTAAGGGACTCTAATAAAGCAGTCACCCATTCACTCATATGGCTTGAAAGAACATGACCAAACTTTTCTAATAACCATTTAAGCTCTTCAATTACATTAAACATGTAGGTTTGAAGAAATTCCACTGTTACTCCACCAGAGCTTGAATTTTGTTGTTGTAGTGTGCATAGTAACTCCATGCATTTCTTTGTTACAGGGGAAGTACCTTGGGGAATGTCATCCATTTTATCTACTTCTGGTTTCAACACTGCTGAGGATGCTATCAGCCATTCATCAATGCAATCTTTGCAAATACGGTCACTGGCACGTAACTTATATCCTTCTTCAGCCGATGGCATAGCTTTACTGTACATTTTTAGTCCATTAAGAGCTGCAGCCCTCCTTAAATGCCCTCTTGCAAATTTTGGTTCCAGAGTGACGCATTGGTCAGCATCAGCTAATGCCTCTTGATACTGTTTCAGTTTTATGAAGGCAGCACTTCGGTTACTAAAAAGCACATGGTTTTGTGGCTGCAGAGCTATTGCCTCTGTATAACAGGCAACTGCTTGGTCATAAGCACTGCTTGAAAAATATTTGTTGCCTTTCTCTTTTAAATCTAGGAATGACATGGAAATAATTCCTCCGTTGAGAAAAGATCAGATGTGATCATAGAGCGATAAAATAAGCGGTTGACCTTTGGTAGTGGTGAACGCCCTCTCCTTTCGCAGTAAACAGATGAAAAGCTGAGCACTTTCTATTCACGTGATTGAGTTCAGTAAACAGCGAGAACAGCGTCCGTGAAACAAAACACACTACAAGCACCCAGTAAACGATTACGTAGTTAGACGCACATAAGTAATTGTTTCTTGGTGCTTAAAATATTCGGGATTCACTAATCGTCGGAGATCTGATGTCATGACGTCAGAGAGGTTTCTAAACTGCAGTATCGATAAATGTCGGCGCCCCCCTCTGTGAGGACTTCCGGCGCCGTTTAGCTCTGGCTATCTGAGTTGTTTCCTTTTAAAGTGTGAAACGCAATCCCATGTCTTGACTCTAGCTCTCCATACAAAAAGTTAACCCAGTCATCAATACTCTACATCCCCCCAATGAAAAATGATCTTTCTCCTTGTTTGACTAAAGTAAGGTGTATATGTCCCCTCAGTTCCCTCCCCAAACATGTAGCTACATGCACACAAATTAAACTCAAAACACACTAAGAATTAAATGCTGCAAAAGTAATGCATGAAGCTTGAAAAATTAAATCATTACCATATTATTATTATGAACAGTTAACACTTTGAACAAAACCAAAATCTGTTTTTTTGTTTGAAAACATAGTCTGGCACTGAAATGCAACTTCTGTGATACCACTGATGACACCGATCACATTCTGCCATCTGAAGTTCCCTGACTTCATCATCACTTTCAAAGTATGGCATTCTACACACACAATATACAGGAATTTCTATCAGTAGCTTGCATGGTAGGTTATGCTCATGTTCACCTTCTACCTTTGGGAAAGGGTGATCAAACTTTCTGCTCCTAAGACAACAATGTAGGTATGATCTCATTTCCCAACATCGAACATGACAGCAGTGGGATCGCCATCAAAGAGAAGTTCGACAAGGAACGCAATTGCAAATACACCACAGTCACTGGTATTCATCTGTTGTTGGACAGACTGCACAGAGAATATAATTTTATCAACTGATGTACGAAGAATTGATGCTGTTTGTTTCTGAACACTTGATGATATTTTACCATGATAGTTACTATCAAACAACTTGACAGCTGGGTGAGGAGAACCAAAAGTGGACACAAGGACCCAGTGATTAGAGTCATGTAAAATCTGGTGGAAAACCTCAGCTTTTGGGTAGGATAAATGAGGGCCTAGAGATGTGTCATACAACCCAGGTAATTCAAACTGGGTGTGCAAGCAGTTCTGGGCAGTATTGATAATAGTATCATTCAGCCAATTTGAGCTTAGTATTATCTCAAAATCACGATCAGTCATTATTCGCCTCTTATAAGGATCGACAGTACACTGCATGTAAATACCAACAATTTGAATATCTTCTGTAACTTTTTTCTCCTTTTTTTTCACTGCTGCATCCTTCATTGAATCCTTTTTATTCCCTGGCTTTTCTTTCTGCATATTCTGATACTTTTTCACAATTGTTTTTCTTTTAACCTGTTTCGCTTTAGATTCAGGTATAGAAATATGAGAACTAGCTTTCACAGTATCAGCAAATTTACCAACACGATTTTTGTATCGATCAAACAAACTTAGTCTTTTCTTGCGTTTACGAGAAGGAAGACATCGTAGCTTGTTTGCTTTTTGTTTGCTCACTTTCCTTCGTTTTTCAGGTGTGGGTTGTAGAATAAGCCCACCTTCTCTTTTTAGAAAAGAGTTTGCAGTGTGTAAAGCAGATTCAATGCAATTATTAACAGTTGTAAGAGATGCTTTTTCTTTGCATAAATAAGAAAAATCTTGAAGACATTGAAGGTTAGACCTAAGCGATACTGCCAGTGAATTTATAGCCTTAGAATTCCTTTCATCTTGTGGCAGTGCAATCTGAGGTGTGTGAGGTGATGATACTTCTAGATCTATTATGTCTTCTGTACACATGATATCCATTGTGTGATCTTCACCAGTAGCATTAGTCTGATCATTCAACTGATCACTCAATCCAACAGAATTTTTCTGATTGACTGGAGTAGTCTGACTGACTGGAGTAGAAAGATTGTATACCAGATCTTGTTTCTGGTCTGCAGAAAACACCGATTCATCAATATTGTAAAGTGGACTAGTACTAAAACAAACAGGTAAGGACTCCCATGAATAGCCTGGAACTACTGTTAAGATAGCAAACATGTGCTTACAAGGTAAGCAGTGTAGCTTGAAATCTACACATTCACAGGTTGGGTACTCATCATCAGACCCTAGGAACACCTTATAAGAATTTCTTTCATTTGAATCTTGCTGCTGTTTGAAACTCTGACCCCTGACAATGAACGTAGATGCAGTTAGTATCTGAATATCTTCACCAATGAATCCTGTAGCAGCATGTAGCCGCCGCATACAGTGCTTTACAAACCACTGTGGTCGATTGTGTAAATATGGAGGAATACTTTCATCATAAAGCTTGAAATCTGAAGAAAATTTCACATTGTCAATGGTATATCTGTGAATAGTATCGGGAAGAAAACTATCCCGCATGATTTGGCAAAGACCAGTAACTGTTTTGTCTGTGCGCAAATTGTTGTAACAGTGCTTAAACAACTTATTTAACGATTCAACCCCATTGTTGGTCTTCACACTGGAGTGGTATCCTGGTCTGCGAAAAGCATCACACCATCTCTGTAAATAAAATGTTGATATAACATACACATCTCGTCTCAGTTTTATTAGTTGAAGAGCCTGATGAATTAGTTTAAACAAATAGTAAATTGCTAAAGATGGCTAATGATTTTGTAGGATGAAAATTTCACCTTGCCATTACTCAAAACCGTATTACATTGTCTTAAAACGAAACGGAAATAGTTAATTGATGATTTATTTATTTACAAATTAATTAATTAATTAAGCTTGAAATGACACTCACTTGTTGTCCTTAGTAGGCCACTAATTATAAAAAGATTTTAGGACATTCTCACTGTTTGTATTACATATACGTATGCAAGCCTTTGCCACTTTCAACTGGATAAAAGGATCATTTACAACACAATTCATACAACATGAAGCTTGTATATACATACATACACAACATACACACAGGAAATGTCAGGTATGATGGAAAACCCAAACAACCTGAACCAGCACAGTAATGATACAGTTATAACCAATATCATCATTTAATACTGAGCTACATTTGGATATGGTAAAACAATGTACAAATTGCACTAATGATTATCTGGCAACAAGCACTAGACCATATTATATACAGTATATAGCTAAAACTCAAGGAATACACCAAAAGTTGGATCACATAAAAGCACTTCAAGGTGGGAATTTATTTTTGAAGAACACCCAGACATGGGAATTTACTGTCAAAGAAAAGGGCCTCTTCGAAATATCCAAAAGTAAAAAATAAAACCTTCAAAAATTACCAGCTAATGGTACACAAAAGTATTGTATGTGTGTATGTATATATAGATATACCTATATAATTTTGCTAACCGTTGTACAACCAAGCCACTTGGTTGTTAAATAGCGTTGAACACGGGAATTATTTTTGTATACACTACTGGCCAATAGAGCATCCAAAGTTGCCTGATACTGCCTTTGTGTTCCAGCAAAAGCTACTTCTCGTAGCAAATGTAAAAGTTGCTCTCTTTCATCATCCAGAAGGCAGTTCTTTCCTATACATAGGCAGAGTAACAATGCAATTCATGCACATTCAATATTATTACCACTTCTTATCCATCGACTCCAAGCCTGTTCACGGTGGAATTCACAAAGATACACTTCAGCTTATGGAAACACAGTGGTGATGGCGTTCAACTCAGAATCACTGTAATCAATCATAAAGTATGGTGGAACCCAACCACTATTCCAATGTGATATGATCTTTAGAGCTTCAGCAATATGGAAGGCACTTTCTTGTTCGACAATAAAATGTGCCACGGGTATGTAACCACAGTTGCTTCTCACACATAAAAGAAAGAGTGGTAAAGCATACTTAGTGGTTTTGTACGTTGCGTCCATCAGAGTTAGTATATTTCCATACTTCAGAAGTAATTTCTACTGCCATGGTTCTTGATATACAAAAAGAAAAGTACTGCCTGTTGTAGAAGCTTGAGAAAGATCAGTCTCATTTTCCTCATCTTCACTTTCTGTGTCATGATCAATATCACCACTAAACCCTTGTTTCGAAACATCTGCTATGTCTCTATAGTTCCTATAACAGCTTCAACAGACGACAAAGCATCACCTTCAAATTCTGTGCTGGACTTCCTATAGTATACTTTAGTCCTCTCTTCAATTGGTTTAGTTGTATCACTAACTATCCAGTCTGTGACTATCTTCTCCAAATTTAATTGATCTAAATGGGAATATTTACCAGCTGACATGATACTGTGTACACAGTTGGTAATGTCCCGCTCATGTGGATAATAGGAACGGTCTGTGACATGTGGCTTTACAACATCTGACGAATACTGGCGTTGCACGTACTTTCTTAAAAGTCTTTTAATGAGTTTGGTATTAGTGATATTGTCAGATACGAACTCTTGGACTTTATTTCTGATGTCAGAATTCATGCGCCTTGTTGCCCCTATCAGTTTGTGGTTATGTACTGACTCCATAGGAAGAGTAACAAAATAAGTGGGCAATCCCTCCACTGATTTGCTTGCCAGCTTTTCTTTCAAGTCATTAATAACCCGCTGCTTTTCACTTCTTTTAGATTCTACTGGAATGGTATGTGAAGGGAACCTATAAAGACAAACCTTCTATAAAATGCAAAACTAAAGCTACAGCTGTGTGATTATATCAATTATGCAATTAATCAATTGTAGCACTAATCATGATAAGTAATAATCACAAAAAACTGAAATAATTGAATAATTGAAAATGATATATATAGTCAAGAGCCACATTAGCTAATAAACTCCAAACCAATTTCTATCACCCTAGAGTCTACCTGTATCACAAGTAATGCTAGTAAAGGAAGCCTCAGGTCACAAAATAGAGACGAGTGACTGTTAAACCTTTCTAAATGAAGGCACACAACTCAGAATACACAGAATGCAATTAATTGCATAATCGTGATTACTGGGCAGTATAATCACTTGCAATTGTAGTCATAGTCGTACAGCATTAAAAATATAAGTACATAACATTAGTGATGCATTGATACAGATACTAGCATTGCTTTCGGCCCTACTTTGGCAGTACCAGACTTCCTGTGTATGCAGTAGGTAAAGCTATAAATGCCTGATACCACCCAATACTTCATATGATGTAATTAAATTGGTTTTCAAGATGGTGGCATATGTAGCATGTCAAATGGAAACCTAATAGTTAGATAGGTATGAATTCTAGAAGACAGCTATTATAGTACAGTGGAAAAAGCAGTAAGCCACGAAATAAGATTTATTGGTTAAGTTGGTGCTGTAACTGTTTCTTGTGAGTAATGTCATTGTGGCAAAGTATTGGTAACAGATCAGTATCTGCCATTTCCACCTAAAATGTATTTGGTATCAGATCAGTAGTAAGAAAAGTGATATTACTACACTACATACTGTATGTAGAATTTTGGACAGTCTTATTATATCAATAATACCTCTCACTTCAAGAGCTTTTTAACACATCCTGTGGCTGGGCATCCTTCTTTTCTTCCTTTCTGCAAATGAGTTCTTGGTTTCTTATCATACACATGATCACTGCGTTCTTCCTGCACAAAAATGTACAAAAACTAGCTAATCATGTTAGTACAGTTAAGGTATTAATTAGCATACTTCTTTGACATGATACTTTTTTGGTTGACCACGTTGACACTGGAGCTCTTGCGAACTGATCACAATAAATGGAGTGCCATCGGCTGGTATTGTGCCATAACTCCAAAGTAATCTAGATGACTCACCTCGGTTCTTGTGCCGTTTTTCAAAGTTGTCAACATGACTAAAACAACAATGGTAAATGGCCATTCAATATATGCCACACTGGAACCATAGATAGGTGACAAAAATCAAATTCCGGCACTATGATCCCCAATCTATCATACCTATATCTATACACATGACTCACACTTTAGAAACATATGAGGTATACTTAACCCACATGTTCATGCAATCAAATATAAGTCACAAAGCTCACACAGACAAATTACTACCTATAATTACAAAGAAGCTTAAATGTGTCTTTAGCTTTGAATACAAACAGTGTGGTTAACTACATAGTTATGGAATGTGTATGCACAAATATTTTACTATCACCATACTGTAGGTAATTTAGAGTAGCGTAGAGGATTTGTGGCACAGAGGAAAAATGCTTATGATAAACTGTGACCATGCAGTGCACATTGTATGTATTAAGCGAACTGAAGGCTATTCAGACAGTATGGAATTTCTCTATTACACCAGTTGTTAGCTATTACACATTTTAATCTGGAAATTAATTTGGAATGGGTAGGCTGTACAACCAGGTTAAGACGGTTCCAATACTGTGTATGAAGTGTAGCCCAATTTAGACAGGGGAAATAGCTCTGCCAATAGAAGGACTGTTTTCAGCTGTGTGTCAACAAACAGTAATAATATGTGACCGGGCCTGCGAAAATAGGGCATGTGGGCACAAACTACATCCAGTCACTCTACAGGTCATATCTCAATACCGGAACAGAATATTAGCATTCTGGAACTTGCATCATAAAGCCAATTAAATGCTTACTAAGAGCTGAAAATTACATTGCCATAGCACAATGGTGCAAAAAGCTATGTACAATGAAAGTTTGAAAAAGTAGGCAAAAATCATGTGCCCACATGCCCTATAATCGCAGGCCCAGTCACATATCATGATGTCATAAACATAATGTGACAATGCGACATCAGATCTCCGACAATTATTAGTGAATCCCATATCATATCATGGTTATATATACAAATTGGTTACATATGTAGTAGAGGGTGCAATGCGCCTTCTACTACCTAAGAAACCAGTTTTCACAATTCTGTTAGTCTAAAGTTAGGGTTTGACCATTAAATTTTATTTGTAATATCGGCTATACTACCATAAGATTTAACTATATCTCAGATTCAGGGTTTCAGCAGCTAGCAGCACTGGTACAGTGGTTAGAACTGACCAAGAGTTCATAATATAAAGTAGTAAGAGATTGAGTACCTTAATATTGTATATTATAAACTCTTGAACTGACGCATTACAAAAAATGACGAGATTAAGTACAGAAATCTACTACTTGCTTTTTCTAAAGGCATCAGCTTCCCATGATCATGAATGTCTTTGCAGTAATGTGCCTATCATTTGGAACCCCCCGTATGGGATTCACTATATGGGATTAACTTACAAATTATGCCCAAGTAGTGGGGCTTTTAACGCAACTGTTTAAAATTTTAAGAACAATTGAATTACATGTACTGTATTACTACGTATGCATAGCCCCTCTGAGCACCATGACATCACTTTGTACATACTTCATGCATGCTTGTCATAAAGTGGCAGAATACTTAAGGGGTTGGTAAGGAATTAGATAAGTGCTTGTTCCCCAGTTGTGGGGCTTTCGCTCTAGCAAAATTGTCAAATCCCTACATAGCCGGTACTGGGAACGGGGGGGGGCTTAACATTGATAGGAGCATCAACACACACACACACACACACACACACACACACACACACACACACACACACACACCCACCCACCCACCCACCCACACCCACACCCACACACAAACACACACACACACACACACACACACACACACACAAAATACAATGCAATATAAAGTCCTTAACAGTTAAATAGTCGCAGCTAGCTACATGCTGAATTGTTACTTAGTTTAGCTGTTCCATTAAACATTTACCTCTTCACATAATCCGTCAGACATGCCCGCCCATGCAGATCAAGTACTTTGTCAATGTCAGCCTCCGATAGAAATCCATTGACGAAACCATCTTTTACGTGCACATCATTTAAGAACAAGCCCCAAGCAGGAAGAGTTGCGGGAAGAGTTGACCTCGTGGTTGACATAACACCGAATCGCGTGGTACCGCACGTGATTGGTGGCGGATATCGATCACAGTGGTTTTGACGTCATGACATCAGATCTCCGACGATTAGTGAATCCCAAAATATTCACTTTAAACGCACTTCAAAATATATTATATTTATAATCTTTACCAGCTGACCAGTTAGGCACTGGAGGGCGAGCACGGTCTGCGATGGTTAAAACTCTTTATGATTGTTGTTTGCAATGTGTTGCGAACAACTTAAGGACACTGAATCGTCCAGGAAGTTATCTAACGCGTACACAAAAGGAGGTACTGCTAGAACGGATGTGCTGGTACGAGCTATTTACTATAGAAAATCTACGAGCCATTTCTTACAACCTGTTGTCAGACGAGTTAAACAGAATCCACATGTCTTATTCTGAGCAAGTAAACGACGAGTTACTAAAACTGTTGTCTTCATGTAAATGTTCTCCTAAATGGCTGACCATTCACAAGTGCAAGGCAGTCACAAGTGAGTTAGTATGTAACAATTATTGTTTATGATACGCTCGTCTACATTTGCCCTTATGACACAGGTAAAGGGTTAGTTCATATTAATGGGATACTTAGCCAAGTGGAGACTCTACAGTTGAGGAAACTGCCTGGGTTGATTGATTCTGTCATGGTCTGTTTCAATGTTGGAGAGTTGCTAACTCATCTTGATCTGCGTGAGTGCGAAGCAGTGACAGATGTTGGATTAATGGCCTTGCTAAAACGATGTCCGAACATCAGCATTCTCAATGTAGCGTATTTGTCACAGCTTACCAACAAAAGTCTGCAAACAGCAGCTTCATGTCTTGGAAAAAATCTGGTTAGCAATGTCATGTGTGTTTAGGCTGTATCTTTAATTGCTCTTGTATTGTATGGGCCTGACCATTCTATTGATAGTGAAGCACTGGAAGGATTTCAATCATCAGTGTACTATTGCTCTAGCATAAACTTAGGAAATGGCATGGAAGTAGCAAAGAAAATTGCCAACTATGAGTGTGGCTTTCTCCATTAGTGGTCAAACCTATTATGTTGCTTGTGCTAACCTCTATATGCTACTATATAGCCTGAGGAAGAAATTTTTTGGTGATTTCAAGATTGGGGGTAGCAGTGAAAATTTAATATTTAGATCTCCATATAGTCTAATACATTTTGGGATTGTTTGCGAATCCGCGAAATATTTAAATGAGGTAACATTGCTCAGCCTTGAAAGATTTTCCCCTTAGGCTATATATATGATATCGTTTTCAAACTACAATACCCACACACAACAGGTGTTATGTTCCTAGTGTGTTTATTTTCTAACTTAAGATTATACCTGAACATGTTGTCTTAATACCACTCCAAGTCATACCTTGGTTTCCTAGGTAACAAAAGTATGTAGGCAGGTGGATGATCAGGACTTCGGGACACTCGTAATTTTGCACCAATTATTCCTAGAACTCACAGAATATTCTTAATTCTTTTTATTTTCAAAATTATTCTGTCATAATAGATGCATGCCTACCAATGTCTCACCATTGCATCATAACACAGCATAATGCGTAGGTAAATGGTTTGTAGATGACATTAGGGTGACCCCCTGAACCATATTAGAGCACATATACTTTCACAATCTCCCGACTGGTAATCTAAAATCACCATCTACAGTGATCTGAAGTGGCATCTTGTTTAACCTAAGAGTTTATATGCCAGGAGTGAGAGTTTACAAATTTGAAGCTAAGGAAGAAAAAAATAATGGATGCTAGCTTCTTCTGAAGTAGGAAAAAAGTTGGTGGCAAATCTTTCTATGAATAGGAGAATATCATACTCGTACATAAGTATGTATTCCAGTGAGACTACACTACTATTGGAAAGGTATTTTGTAGTATGAATGTGATTTCCACAGTTGGAGTTGGATGCTGCCAAAGTGTACCATATTACTAATGTTGCAACTGAGGCGATTGCTGACAACTGTCCCAACTTAACAATGTAAGTTAACATTACATTTTGTAGATAACAAATGTTCTTAATTTCAGGGCTAATTTTGATGGCTGTTTAAAACTTGATGGATTAGGTATTTGCAAAGTAAGTAAGATATGAAATTAGTCTGTGTGTTGGTACAGTACGTGGTTTATTTTTTAGATGGCTCGACAGTGTAATTTAAAGGTGTTACAGATATCATTTTGCTACGGCATCAAATCTCAAGCTCTTGGACAAATACTGCAATCAGATCGACTGCAGGAGAATCTGGTGGAATTAGAATTATTTGGTGCAACATTTGATCCCAGTGTTGCAACGCATCTTGAAATGTTTAGCTCTTTATCAGAGTTGTCATTGTGTGGAGTGGTACATCTCACCAATGTGATGGCTATGAATGTAAGTGTGTATTTCTCACAGCTTATATTAATGTAAGATGTGGATAGATATTTAAAGCGATTGGACATCAACTGAGCAAGGTAGATCTCTCAAATTGTGCCCAATTAACCAACGACGTATGGGGTGTGCTGGTCAAATGCTGCACCAGCTTAGAAACTTTGTGTATGAAGGCTATTCCTGATTTATCATCGCCCAAACTTGCAGCTTTGTTTACGGACAAGAAAAGAGCCAGTCTCTTCAGGTGCATTGTCTTCTCAGCCTGCAAAAATGTAATTTGGTAATTAAGTATATTTTGAATTATGTATTGGTGTTTAGCATATTTATAATTTTGTGATGACTGAGTATATTTCTAATTATGTATTGTATTTATAATTACTTTGTCTATTTACAATTCTTTTGTTAGCTTCCAGTTGAAGTGATAGATGCCATTGTTACTAACTGTCACAATCTAGAAACTTTGATGTTGGCTGCTTGTAAGGAAGTGGATGATACCGTGGTACTCTCCATAGCTAAGCATTGTCCAAAATTGAAGAGGCTTAGTCTCAGGGGCTGTAGAGTGACAGACTCAAGTGTCTGTGAAGTAGCCATCCACTGTCATGATTTATTGCTACTGGCTTTGGCTGGTCTCCACAAGTTAACCGACAAATGTGTGATTGCTTTGGCAGGAAATTGTCCTTACCTGGAGGAACTGTATATATCTGGCTGTAGTATGATTACATCTGCCGCAACAAGATACTTGCAAGTGAGTCAAGTAGAAACAATATAGTGGAAGGAACTATACATAAGTTAAGCTCCATATTTTATGTAGTGTTAGCATATTATCTATCATGAAGAGGGTCAGGCCAGTTTTAGTACACATTTCCATGCATGTCTTTAATGCTCTTTATACCTACCCTGTTTTCTCTTCCTTTAGGATTGTAGTGTTAGGAAAATATTCATCCACCATGTCACCCCCAATGTGCCACCCAATGCTATAATGGCCAAGGATCTTGACACTGGAGAATACACTCGTATGGATAATTCTAATTATACCACCTGTGTATAGGTATTGTTTTACATATTTCTGTATATAATAATTATTCACAATTCTGTAAATACAATGCAAATATTCCAAATAAAAATATGATATACATGGTCATGTCAATCTTATGGTGTTGGTGGTGCTTCATTAAACAGTGTCTTCATATCCAGTTCCACAAAAGGTCTATATAGCAATGGAAGGTAATAAAAATGTTGTATACGTGGTACTAGTTATGTACCTGTCGTAAGCCATGTCTGGTCCGGTCTCCTTGTCAGCTCGAGCATTGGACACATACATTAGCTCATTCTGCAGATCATACACAGCAATATGGAGATCACCTGACTGGACTACTGGTAGGATATCATGGATGGTGACATCAGGTGTGAGTTGTCCATGATAGTTGTCCAGCTGTTTTGCCAGTACTGAACTATAGCCAGGACACAACCAGTCCATCCCTAAATGATGCATGGAATGTTTCTGAAAAGATTGTTGTACAGTAGGAATTTTGGTAGGGGCCAACATTTGTTGTGTTAATGGTGATAGCACCTATTGAAGGGCTAAATTTTGGGTTCCCCACCAAAATGTCCAGCACTTTCATACCCCAGTATACTATTCCAGGTATTCTTGGGTGCCAGTCAACTGTTGGCTGTAAGTTCTCTGGTGTGAAGTAGTTTGCCACAGATGCAGAATATTCAACTCCACGGAAGCTATCCATCTACACAGTACCATCATTACATGTAATATATTTTAACAACTTGCCCACTTTCCCATCACCCACACCAAGAATGAGATTACACGTACGATGAGCATTAGTCATTCTCGTCATTGAGTCAGTAAGTGTGTTATCAAATTGTAGAATATCCCTTAGTAGGTACTGAGAACACACATGTATAGATGTATTGCAATGTACCATCAACTACTTACAGTAAATGGTACACCAAATCGTGACTCATGACCAAACGTGTCATCAGGAAATGATACACCAATCTCACTAATTGCCATCTGAACTGAAGACATGCCTAAAGAAAAGGATTAGGTTGACACTAGTACCACGGAATAGTGACCACTCACCAGTGATTGATCCGATCCAGCCAGTCCAGCCAACATTTGCAAATGTATGACCATTACCCTTGTTGGGGTGGTAGATAGTGACTTGCGGGTAGTTCTTAAATGGACCTACACACAATTAATTGATCACACACACACAAAAGCAAAGCCTTCAGCTGCCGCTATGCGGTCACGCTACCCAGTGGCCAACACTGGGGCAATACTCAGGTGCTATGAGTAAGTGCAGGAATGCCCTCCTGGGGCAGGACTACTAACCTGCAGGAGGCTGTACCATATCTCACAGGTGAAGGTGTGGGCACCCAAAGTCCTACCTGGACTTTTTAACACACACACACCCACCCATGTGCACAGTCACACACAAAAACATTGCCTTACCGTCTACATCCCAGTCCAGAGCTCTGAGTTGTAGTGTCCCACCTGTAGCTGTAGCAGTCTTGTTAGCACCAAACATGGAACACTGTCCCTTACTATTACAGTTACAACAAAATTTATACATACGTTTAGCTCAATTGTCATAGACACACTCACGTAAGTTCTCCAAGCATATGAATCCTTTTAATTTTCTATAGAAATATTTATATTAATTTGTACCATTTCAGTTTAATTTCATACTATTTCTTCCAGTCCTGTGGCTTCTGCCATGCCCTTTATTTCTTCATTGAAGTAATCACCAGAATATTTTGCTGTTATTGCAATCTCAATGTCCAGTGCTGCATCAAGCCTAGCAGTGAATTTTATACTGTTTAAATTAAGCAATTAACAAACAAACAGTTTAAGTAATGGTAATACAGTAAAGTTGTCAGAATGAACAGAACTAAACTATGAGCTTCTTATTTTTTTCCATCCATTACTAGTCTATCTCAAAATTGCCAAATTATTTTTTTGGTCTGTAACTTCTATCATGAATTGACCAAGATTCACTCTGCAAAATTTTTTCCCCAATTTAAAATGTTAAAAGAGCATGTTTGGTAAACAACTTACCCCATGTCTGCAACATCCTTGAGAAACCAATCTGGAAACTGTAGGTTTGTGTTTGAGCCATTAATAAACTGCTCCTGAAAATCAAAACACACGTGAGTCTATAGCCAATCAGTGAAACATCCTTTAACAGGGTTGGGGAACATGTGCTATTTAGACAAATTGTATAAAATTGAAGAAAAGGGCTAGGTTGGTACATGCCTTATGGCTGCCGGCTAGGCTGCTTCATGGTGCATTATTTTGAAAATGTTGTGATAAATCCTTACCACTTGAGACTCCATATATGACCACACGTCATTAATCAGACCTCTTGCTTCGTTCACCATAAGTGAGCCATGGGCGTGTCCCATTTCATATGGTGTACCTACAATGTGTAATGTAGACGAGGATGTTACTTGGAGGAGTGGCTCTGCAGCTCACCCCATACGTGCACAATCGGGATCGCTTCTTCTCCAGATCCAGCCGTGTATAGCTTTCCGTTCTTCAAGCTTTTGACGAACTGTGGAGTACCAGTTTGTATCGGGTTCGCGTTTGGCTTTGCATTCGGATCAGGCTACAGGAATAAAGTAGCCATGAATGTAATGCGCCATATCGATTAATTTAATCACCTTCCCATGACATTCGGCAGCATCAGAGACGCGCAGAATGAGAAGAACAACTAATACCACGAACTTCATTTTTTGTATGGCATTTCATTGAATCATGTGACCTCTCGTAATAGATACCACGTGCACGTGATAGCATACGCGTGCGCAAAAAGGATGGTGTGTTTTGTTTGAAGTAAAAAGATTCGTCAACAAGAATGTTCAAGAGGGCCAGTATTGTACAGATTTTGGGTGGGGAGTTGATATGTGCCGACTGTAGTGCGTCGGGTGAGTATTTTGTGTGAGTTAACAAACCGTTTCACTGGTCCGTTATGACAATGGCAGACCCTACATGGGCGTCCATTAATCGTGGCGTTCTGGTATGTGACGAATGCTGCAGCGTCCACCGCAGCCTAGGCAGACACATATCACATATACGATCAATGCACAGCAGCTGGCCGCCTTCTCAGAAAGAGGTATACATTTAACGGAACTTTGCACATGTGTTTATAAACATATCCGTTCACCCTCTAGATGGTAAACACACTAGTACAAAAAGGAGCAAATTCTATATGGGAGCATGCACTTCATGATCCCAGCATTAACTTAAAATCCAAGCCAAAGAAACCAGTCCCAAAAGATAAAATACGGTTAGTTGATTTCATGTATACAACTGTTTTGTAGAACTTTCAATGTTTTTACATTGGAATTTTTAATTTGGGTGTGTTAATGTCTCTCTATGTTCATAGTAGTGGAACACTTGTTCTCATAGTTGGTTGTAGTACTATTGTTTAGTGTTATGGTTAGTTGAACTGTGTGGCTTAACTTGACATTGTTCCTTGTTTGAAATTAATCATTCTCACTTTACCAGCCCCACAAAACATGATTTCATTGTTGCAAAATATCAACATCTTTTGTACATTCCCCGTCTAACTCGGGAGAAAGACGACGACGATTCAAGGAATGATTTAAACAAAGTATTTACCTAACCAATTGTGTATTTTTGGTTGTAATATTGTACATTACAGCAACTACATGCTAGTGCTAGGACGAGCAACTTGGAGACATGTTTGCGGCTATTATCACTTGGTGCTGATCCTAACTTTTATAATATAGACAAGGGGAGTACCCCACTACATGTTGCCAGTCAGGCTGGGCAATCAATGCAGGTATTTGTGTGGGAGGCAACTCATGTTGTATTACCATAGTGATGTGGTGTGTAGGTGGAGCTACTGGTAGCACATGGTACAGACCCTTGTACTCTTGATAGGCTTGGTCACATGGCAGATGAGTGTGCCAGGTTAGGTGTTAACTGTTGGTTGATTGGTGATCAATTAGCTAAATCATTAACTGTTGTAACGCCTTATGGGATAAAGTGTTTGTGCGTGCGTGCGTGTGTGCGCTGCTTTGCTTTTTTTGTTTTGTGCGCTGTGTAGAGTGTACGTAGTATGTGTGTGTGCTTAGTGTGTGTTTGTGTGTGTTTGTGTGTGTACATAGTGTATATGTGTGTGCATGTGTGTGTGTTGTGAGGAATTTGGGTTTGAGGGTTATAAATATAATATGTACATGTATATAATGCATGTGTATACATGTGGGAGTATGTGTAGCATATGCTATGAATGATGTTGGTACATGTCAGTTGTCAATATAAGGGACACAATGATATTCTAGCTGTATCAATAATGAAATATGATACAAGGGATTAATTTATAATGTTTGTATATTGATACTCTGATGGCGTATGACTACACAATAGTGTGAGAAGCTAGGTTCATGTCTTATAGCTATGCAATGAACTAAAATAAATTATTTATTGTACCGCCCAAATGCAATGTTGCGAGCACTAATTGTGGGCAATTAAAAAGCTCGCTCGAAATATGCAATTGTTACTCGCGATGTTGTGTTTGGTCATATAGTTTCAGCTATAAAACAGTGTGTTTAGCAAGCTGTGTCTATCACCTGCTGTCATAAATTTTTGTTGGTGTTCAGTGACCGTGGTTACCAGGCCATTTGACTGTTGCTGCCTCAAATAAACCACACCACACTACAGGCATGCAACTGCACTACACATGTGCATACCTTTGTACATGTGATCTGTTATTTTGGCACCTTTACCAATAGTAAACAAAGTATACAATGTTGATTTTGCTGACTAGTCTACTTCATTATTCCTGTTTACCCAATTACTATACTGGCAGTAAATACCAAGCTGTCCTCATGTAGTGGAAGTTCACCTTTATCCGTGAGACTCAGCGATCAGTACATTCTAGCACGTGTTGCAGGTAGAAGGCGTTTGACTCCTAGAACCTGAATTAAGTGTTTCAGTGTGCTCTAGAGAGTGATGTTGTTTGACTTGACTGCTCAGGCCTTGCTGGTCTACATGCGCGCGTGTGTATGTGTGTGTGCATGCATGCACATATGTGCGTGAGTTTGTGTGTGTATGTGGTGTGGGTGTTGTGTAGCAGCATAGCCCAAGTGGCTAAAGCAGCAGCCTGATGATTGAAAGGTTCCAGGTCTGATGCCTGTTTATGCCAAGTTGGTGTTGTTGTTTTCTTGAGCAAGAAACTTGACTCTAGTCTACCCAGCTATACAATGAGAACCTGGTAGTCAGGTGTCAGGTGTCAACTGGGAAAGGGGAAGCAAATGCCCAACTACTGTATCCTGGTCTTGCTAAGCAGTGTTACACAACCAACCTCCATGGTACCTGGACAGTGCTCCTGAGAGTTGCTAGTTCTGTCCCAGGAGGATTTTCCTGCATAACACTCGAGTGTCTAAGTGGTGCACAGGCATCCTAGTGCTGGTTTGCTTTGCAGCAATAAATGTGTTTTGCATGGTTGCTAGAGGCTTTTCTGTGTGTGATTGTGTGGGTGCATGCGTACATGTTAGTGTAATGTGTGTGCATGTAACGTGCGTACACGCACATGCAATGCCTCTGTATGCATATGTAATATGTATGTATGCACATAGAAATATGCATGAGTGCAAACTCTCTGTGTGGCATTATTGTTTTATGTGTCCTGTTAGCTATCATGTGTGCCTAGACATTATCCCTTTGCATTGGTATTGTTAAGTGTTGTACTGTCAAGTGTTAATATTGTTTGTCTTATTTTAGAATTGCCGGACATCACCAGTTAGCAGATAGACTGATCGAGTGTCAATATGAGTTATCTGATAAGTTGTCATTCTTTCTGTGTAATCGAAAGCCACAACATAATATCGGGGAGCACTACCTGATACCCAAACCTGATAAACCATTTTCACCACCAGCCCAGAGTGCCATTGATGCTCTTATCAAACTAAAAGAGGTGTGTAAGTGTGTATGCTTGTGTGGGCAATGTTGCTATGTGTATCTGTGTATAGTAGTGTTTTATTGTACGGTGGTATGCTATTGGGGATTTCAAGGACAATCAGGAAATGTTAATTCACATGCAAGGTGACAACTTAGTGCGCTAAATTAAAGATTAATAGTTGACCAATTTAGCAATTTGTTGAGTAGTTTGTCTGTCAACTGAACTACTTAAGCTACAAGAAGTGAATTTGATAATAGTGTCTGTATTCTATTATGTGAAACTTTTTGGGACCAAAATTATCTTGCATGGTGAACCTCTAGTACAGTGAGCCCAGGGACCCAGACTCCATTGACCAGCTACATTTGTGTGGAGACTTAGTGATGTGAAAATTTACTTCAAATACTACATGAGACTGGTGAAAGAGAGGGATCCAACAAACTAGCCTAGACTAAGCGTTTGGTGTTTATGTACATAGTGTTCACTTTGCTATTTGTATTATCCAATGAAAAAGGGAGAAAACTCTGATTGTGCGAGAGTTGTTTTGTTTAATTTTCTCGGATTTGTGTTTAAACAAATATCGTGGTCTTAAGCATTCACTGTAAACATATACCTCATACTGAAAACTTCAAGTAGTTAGCATGTGTGGTGTATTAACCAGTTTACAGTGACTTGGCTTTAATGCACTTGCTTGTCATTTTCATATTGTCCAATCTGTATATTGCTGCAGAATTTTTATTGGCCATTATTTTTTGGTGGTCCAGATATCTAATGGACAACCACTTCACTCTCCATTCAGTGACCAATTCAAAGTCAACAATTTTGGGCTTACTTCATGTCTAATGGCTTACAAGGTGTACTCAGAGGCCATATGACGTGTGCGCTATTGTTAGGACTATAAATTTCATGGATGGGTAAAGCCAAATTGTTAAAGGAATATACATTACAGCATAACCTAATGCATTTTACATTGATTTTAAGGATGGCCAGTTTGTTACTGTAAATTGAAGCCCATTAAATCCACTAGTAAACGTGTATACTCATACTTTTGTGTGTACATGTAAAAGCAGGTAGGAATGTATGTACTAGTTTTTCTCCTCCTTTTAGTTGAGTAATAAACTGTTTGAGGAACTGGTTGCTGATATTTATGATGAAGTGGATCGTAGAGAAACAGATTCCTGTAAGAGATTTTTCCATTAAGCACCTTAACATTACTTGTTTATCTGCTACACTCTATACAATCTAAAGTTGTGTGAGTATGCAAAGTTCAATTGACTATTTCTAAGTAAATTCTTTGCTGACTACTCTGTATTTGAAAAATACATGGCTAATCATTTCCATGTAGCTATGCTTTATCATCTTTTAAATGTTGTTTTAGTAATTTCCTTTTCTGTCATTTAAGGTATATTTCATTTGTTGAACTTTAGGTGCACAGTCTGCTATTATGTAACAATACAGTTGTGCCATTGAGTTGACTGGGTGTTGATGTATTTTTTGTCTATTGTTATAGTGTGGCTGACTACGCAGCAACAACAAAGTTCTGTAGCATTTCTTCCTGTTAATCCATTACTAACACCGTTGAGAAATCAGGGCAGACAGAAACTTGCCACTTTAGATGCATCAGACTTTCGGCAGTTGTTAATTGATATACTGAGTGATACTAAGAGACGGCAAACATTAAGTGCATCTAATGCTGGTATGTTCAGTGTGTGTATTGTGCATGCATGCACATGTGACATGTGCACACAAACAAGTTGGTACTAGCAAGCCCATGTGATAGTATCAAGCTTTTCAAAAATTATATGTTAATGACCTCTATCCGAAATGACGTCACAAACATAAAATGGCCGCCAATAGTAGGGGGACTTTAATATTTTCGAGTACAGACGCCTATGGAGAAAAAAATTTAATCGGTCATATTTCAGCCGAGAAAAGAGATACGGAGCTACAGCCAACAAGTATGGTTATAAGACATTAGAATGAATCATTTACGCATCTTTTGGAAGCTTTTTGATCGTAAATTTCGACTATAGTGTAAGTTCATCCTTATATTATTTATAACCATACCTGATAGTTAGAGCTCCGTATCTTCTATCTCGGCAGAAATATGATCGATCAAAAAATTTTCTCCATAGGCACCTGTACTCGAAAATATTAAAGTCCCCCTACTATTGGCGGCCATTTTATTCCGTGATGTCATTTCAGATAGAGGTCATAGTTGTTGGAGGATCCAGTCCATCTTCCTTGTTGAATCTCCCATTGTTGTTACCGAACTTATTTATATACCACAGCACATGACAAGTGATTGTGGGATTTAGTTTATACATCGTTAAACATGTTTATTTCTTTGTCAGTGCTAAACTCTTATTAGTTAGTTTTGACTTGACATGAATTTCATCAGTAGTTGCCTTGCTAAGATAGACTATAGTGTCAGTATACACATTAGTGTGTTTAAAGTAATGTAATTTTTTTGTGTACCCGTAATTTCCCTTCGTTACATGGAACAATTTTACAAAGCTGGCACTCCACATATCAAGTTAGCCCAAATCATTCCTACTACAATAGCATAAGCACTACCTACGTTTGTGTGTATGTGCAAAGAATTATAGCACTCAGGGGTATTACAGCACTTGGCTTCACCTCATGCTGTATTAGTCTCTTGACACACACTGTTGTGGTGAGTCACTTTGTTGTAGCTCTTCTCTAATTTCATTTTATGTACATAAATAGAAGTTCAACATTACCTTCATGACCAAAAGTTGAGTTGGTTGGACGTACAGTATCTACAGGTAGGTAACCAACCGTCTTAAGGAAAGGTTGGTTTTAGCAAAAAAGTTTAGTGGTACAAAGCCTTATGCTAAAGCTATATAGCACTATACAGCAATAAAAAAAGAAACAGTCTAATGGCTGTTCACAAAACGGTCCTAAAAGTGCTTCTTGAGATGGCTTGATGCAGTAGTAGAATACAAAAGCTATATAGTGGAAGAAAATGTATCTTAACTACTTGTTTGGATGTGCTTAAACTGCTCTATTAGAGTATGTCATCTTTAGCAACCTAAACTGATTAGCTCTACTTATGTGCATCAGTATTGGATTGATACCATGCAGCTGTGAATAGAAATACACACATGTTATAAGTGTTAAAAAAAGGAACAGATTCTCGTACATGTGATATTACTCACTGGTGTTGAAATGATTCTCAGCTATTTTGTCAGCACAGAAAGTTTTATGTGATTGAATTGTGCAAATTGAAGCAGTCAGTGTAGGCTTGTAAAAAGCACATCAGTATTTATTTTGGTGGTGTAAAACTCATATATTGATATACTGTATACAGCGTAAAACATTTTGAACTGGATAAACAAACAATACAGCTGACGTACCCTCCCCTCTTCCGTTTATCACAAGTACAGTAATTGTCCAGATAGAGTATTGGGAGTATAGGTATTTTGAATTGTAACTCTACATATAAAATAACTGGTTTAAAACAGTTCACTTTTGCTTGAGTTTGGATAACTTGAGGGTCTACTACTGTAATAGTGACTGCTGTGTTAGGGAGTTTAGGGACTATAGCCACATACAGTACATGATGGTAACTGTTGAACACTGATAGATTAACAAATGATTTTACTTCCTTATACTGTGTTTTTCATGAGTTCTATCTCACAGTAACAACTATCTATGCATAGTGTTCATATAATATAGAAATCTTTATGTATTGTTAAATATGTGAATTCTTGAATTTCTTGTCTGACATATTGATTGGTTGTTATCACATCTTCTCCTCAGGTGATGAGACTGGTACTAAGGTACCCAGTTATGATACAGAGATGCCACAACATGATTATGATGAGGTGGCTATAGATAAGGCGGCAACATTGTCCCCTCCTGCAGCCGTTCCTCCTCCTGACACTGAGGTATGTTGTGTGTGCGTGCATGCGTGTGTGTTGATCAGTGATGTGCGATACATGTATATCAAATGTATGAGACTACTACAGTGGATTATTCCATTCAGTTCTCCAACAAAACATTACAGAATACTTCCTTTTGTCAGTTGGAACATGTCTAGTGTTGTTAATAGCCTTTGTAGGCAGCCTGGACACAATTTACACTCTGAGCAATGTTCAAATGATGTTCAATCAAAAGTAGTCTTGTGTTTTGCACCATCTGAGAGGTGATTCACTTGTCACGTCTGTGTGCTGCATGGGCATGAGAGCATCATCACTGTAAGAAATTACTTGTGCATGAGTAATCGCAAAGCCTTGGTACGATTAGCTGGCTAAAGTTATGATTACCATACTGTGTTTACCGAATTTTTTTGCCAAGTTTATTAATCACACAGTGATTCGCCAAGGTTTTTTTTTTCATCAAAATTTCCCATCTCCGTTTTTGTTATCACATAATTACTGTTATTTATGCATTGGTACAACAGTTACAACTATTTCACACATAGAAGATAGAGTAGTTATATAGTTGTCTTTCCCAGTCACTAATTCTCCTATTGAGCATGTTTCCTGTTCAACTGGTACTACAATAGTCTCAGTACACTTCATGGACATGTTATGTTCCTCCAACTGTGATGAGTTGTTGTGTATATGTGGTCCTAATGGTACCTCCCTGAACTGGTAAATGGAAATTGGTGAACTGATCAGTTGAGAATAGTCTGATACAGTACCCAAGGTAACATGGATACAAGTGACATATATACATACAATGACATAAAATTCCTACAGAAACGGATGTGTATCATGTAGTCAGTACATAGTGTAAACACATCACATGGTATTGTATTTCACTGTAATACATTTATAGAAATTCACCAGGTGAGTTCATTTGTAAGTTTACACACAGAGAATCACACTAACCTCTTCTCTTCCAATTTCTGGTTGATCCATTCTTGGAACTTGTAATGGAATACTTTTTGTTGTCATCAGTGAAGAAGCATCAGCAATCAAAAGATTTAATAAGTGCATATAGTTGCTACAGTAGAACAATAATTGACATGTAAAGATGTGTACACACAATTTATAAAGTGTCATACACGATTTTTAGACCTCAGACCTCTATAGTAGTACCTGTTATCTTAACAAGAGATGATTACTTTGCACACTTCAATTCAACTACACATAGGCACCAACTGATACAGTCCAGTAATGTAATGATGATAAATACTCAACATTGTAATATGATTATACTCAAAATTATGATAGTGGTAATTAGTTGTTATAACCAAAAAATGACAATGGTAGTAAATTATGAGTTATTAAAATTATGAAATATCAAATGGTTGATATACATAATTTGTGGTTTTAATGGTAGTTATGAAATATCAAATGGTTGATATACATAATTTGTGGTTTTAATGGTAGTTATGAAATATCAAATGGTTTATATACATAATTTGTGGTTTTTCATTAATTTAAAAAAATGTTTATACATAATTTTTTTTTCTTGCTGTAGTTTATATTTTTGTTTTTTTTTTGCTTGCTGTCCCATTGGCCAGTGCTGTGTGCATCCTTGTACATAGCATATCCTCCTAGGGCATAACTGGTAAGCCACAGGAGGATGTCTGTGCACTTAATGTGATGCAGCTGGAACAATGTGATTAAAGTTTCTTGCTCAAGGAAACACAAGCACAGAAACTTGGCTTAACCGGGAATCGAACCTGGAACCGTTCAAGTACTAGGCCGATGCTCTAGCCACTTCCCTACACTACCTTTTTAGAACACATAGAGAAGTTGCATTTTTATCCCTCACATGTGCAAGGGGTAAAGTAATCAAGTTGTGTCTGTTGTCATCCACACAAAAATGTCCTGTTTCCAAAACCAATACTACTAACACTCATAAATTTCTTAATGAATGCCTTTCCCAAAAATATAAATTTTGCTATTTCAGAATCCTCAGTGTTTTCTACAAATAATATAGGGTTTATTGTTCTACCATAAATAACTACACTTCAGCAACTTTAAATATTTGTGAATCAATATCACATAAATGCCAATCGAAAAAGAAATGCAACACT
The DNA here is from genome assembly GCF_963678975.1 of Dysidea avara. NCBI lineage: Eukaryota > Metazoa > Porifera > Demospongiae > Dictyoceratida > Dysideidae > Dysidea > Dysidea avara. The sequence goes on along the minus strand of NC_089281.1, from coordinate 25,693,461 downwards.
TTCAAGGATCGAACCTGAGACTTCCTACATTAGGCTACAGTCCTACCACTACGTTACACCACTACTAGCTACCCATCTTTCTTAATTTGTACCGTATAAATGTGAACCAATAAGAATGTACATGTACACCCCCCTGTATATTAGCTAGCTACACCTGGTAAAACCTCAACAGTTATGGATCTGAGAAGAGACCCAAAGCCTTCGCTTAAGCTTCTTGGATGACATGAAACAATAGAAGCTTATATATAGCCATTGGAAAAGAAGTTCAATGGTGATATCCCTGAAAGGCCATTAGTACCGTCAGCCATGTCCAACTAGAAGAGCAGGTACCATTCCACAGAGTTGTCATCACTGTTAAGCTAGTATTTCAGTAACTAAAGAGGTTCAACATTTTATTCAATACAAAACCATTGGGTTCACTTGCACACTTCCAACCTCAAACAATCAATACTCACACACTTTACCTGTTAATTGATTTTCAGAGTAGCAAGCAAAGTATGTAACAATAAGAAATAAGTGACTTGCACAAAAGTTTCTACTACACATTTATATGATATGCAGTGATGCCATACAGTTACAGGTGAGTGTCTCCACGAATTTATATGAACATGTAGAAAGGAAATCGTGTAATCTTCTCATCAGTTAATACATACAGTTTGGGTAATTGAAGCCACACCAATCACAGTTAACAGGGTTCTGTTGCTGCCCGTTTCTTATTCCTCCTCTTGTCAGTCATACTGTTTGTGTGGCTGCTATACCTACCCCCACAGCTGGTATATGTATGCCAACCAGAGTATGTGCATACTACTTGTTAGTGTTATGTGTTTGCATATTTGATGTAGCATTTTTTGTTAACAGTTACCATACCAAGAGCCGATACCCTCACCAGTACTTGGTTCAGAGGAAGGATACACCACTCTACTTGAGAAATACCAGGAGAGAGGAAGAGAGATAAAAGCTTTGAGAAAAATCAACAACCAACTAGAAGTGGAGCTCAAACAAGCCAAAGCTGAAGTAAACACCAAATATGGCAATGTGTTACTATGTATAGAACATATTGTGTCTAATTGTAGTTAGAAGCACTTAGAGCTGGTAAGAGAGTACCAAAAGTTAGTGACTCTGGATATGCGTAAGTTGAACCATTCATCTTCTAACTAGACTTAATTTTACCACTGTTTGTAGTGCCATTACTGACAAGGACACGGCAGATTATGCAGAAGTCAATACATTAGAGGAAAGATCACCAACACCAGTAAATCACCAAATATATAACCTTTTTATTCCCTGTTACTATTTTTAGCAACAAGATGAGGTGCGTATAACTTCAGAACACTGTAGCAGTCCTTCTGATAATGAAAGTTTACCAACTAGTCCCATAAAACGAAACAGTCTACTGAGTCCTACATCAGAAACTACTGCTATTCATCTTCCTTATGCTCGTGTTGACCTAGCAAAGAAAGCATACGAGAGACAGAAGAAAGAAGAGCTAGAAAGGAGATGGAGACTAAACAGTAGTATGTTGATATGATGAATTAAGTTAAACTACACATGATTGTTTCCAGTCCCCACTATGAGAACTTAAAAAGATTTTTGAACTTGCAGATTTTAAATCTTGGATTTGCTAACACGATGTGACTGGAGGTGGATGTTTTTTAGTAGGCCACTGCTACTCATACAGTAGTCATGAAATTAAAAATATGACTTAGAAGGGTCCCAATCGAAAAAGAAATGCAACACTTTCAAGGATCGAACCTGAGACTTCCTACATTAGGCTACAGTCCTACCACTATGTTACACCACTACTAGCTACCCATCTTTCTTAATTTGTACCATATAAATGTGAACCAATAAGAATGTACATGTACACCCCCCTGTATATTAGCTAGCTACACCTGGTAAAACCTCAAAACTGAATCCAACCCTAACGCTGGCTTTAAGTTTGCCTGTTAAGCATAATGATGTCTTTCAATGTCAAGTTTTTGGTGAGTTCAAGGGTTGGCCTGGCTTCCGCGTCTTCCAACTCTAGCTTGGCTTGAACTCACTAAAAGCTTTCCTAAGCTTTCCTTCATACAACTAGTGTGTTTGGTTTTAGAGTTATGATGGATGAATGCCGTACAATATTTTAAAAAAACAACATATCTCTATGGTAATGGAATACCACTCCATGTTTTGCATGCCTTTTATGATATTGAGAAACTAACTGCTTGTTTAGTATTTTATTAGCTTTCTTTTTGTGATTAGCGGATGAACCAAACAAGGAGGAACTTAACGCATGTGTGAAAAAGATCACTACAAATATATATGCTTTGTTGGAAGCTTCCAAGGGTCAAGACAAGTAAGTTATTTAAGTGGTAATTATGTTACATGTGTCATCAATAATTTACAAGTGTTATCATGATGCAATTTTGTTAATTTATAATTCCAGTGACTTGCATGAAATTGTTCGATCAAATTGTGTGTACTGTTTTACAAACTACCAGCCTATGATCATGTCCTTAATCACAAGTGACCTATAGGGCGGGGCACCAGTACCAATCTATTACAATACCTGAATGTATGAAATACTAGCATAACTCCTGCGCCGTACAGTGCTAGTATTGGATAAACTGATAAATGTAGTTGATCCGATATGTGCAGATGCGTACTTGTGCTTCTATAAATTTCTGGATAAATTTGGTTGTAAAGGCCAGTTCAGCATGTTTGCAGTGGCAGTAGTACAACAAAAACGACATTTTAACATTAATGGTAGTGTTGAAATCTAATCTATGACAAGGTGCACACTAGATTGTATTGTATCTGCTGCTGTTTTGCTTCATGCCAATGCTGATATGCTAAAGTACAGCTGATGTAGGGTTTCTGATAACTGTTCACATTATCGATGTACCACTATCACAGATCAGCTTTGTAATCTAGCTACAGTGAAATGCTTTACTTAGTACAAAGCTAAGCTTTAAAGTTTATACTAGGGGTGGGAAATATACCAATTTTTAGTTGTTGTGCAATACCGTATAAGCAGAAATTTTGGCGAGCAGAATGTTTGGTGTTTGCTTAATAATTTGTATTTGGCAAGAGTTTAATTTGATGAAATGCAAAGTGAAGTCCCGCGTGGTAGCAAATTGTATAGTTGACTTCTCGTTTACAAAGATGTATGTATGTTTACTTCATTAGCCTGCATACTGGAGAGACTTTCATGGAGAATCTCCACGATAGTGTAACAAAAGGAAATGAAATGATTGTCCATGCCAAGTAGCTAGTTATGATCTTCGTTGCGTGTTTCTCAAGGTGTATCTTCCGTAAGCGGTATCTTTGCTTCACTATACTTGTATAAGACCTCCTTAATCTGTGTTATTTATACAGGCAGTCGTAGAATTGTTTGGTTATAACCGTAGGCTGACCTCCAGTACATATAGATACACCACCTTGCTCCTTGCTTAAAGTTGCACCTGTTCAATCCGTTAAAATATTAGAAACACTAATGGCAAGATTATAATTTGGTGATTTTGTAAGCATCCGCCAATTTTAATTCCACGCCAAAATTTCTCATATGGTGTATTTTTAAAACTGAATCACTAAATATTTAACATTTAGTAATACCGCATACCGACATACCAAGAATACCGGGAGAATACCAGAAATCACCAGTTTTCAAATTATTTAAACAGTATTATGGCAGAACTTGTTAGCGAGCGTGGAGCAAAGAGCATAACATGGGAGTACTAGAAAGGTACTAATGGGAGACCAGTCAAATATGGAGTGCTATTTGTCACCCTGTCCAATTTGTTTTCCCACTTGAAGAGTAAGCATTACAATGAGGTTATTGATGCAATGGAAGCTTATACATATGTAGTGGGTATTTAGTAACACCGCAATATTTATAATTAAACTACTGTGGTATGATATTGATCAACGCCACCCACCCCTAGTTTATACTAAAGGATAGTAATGTACTAAAACAATACCTACACTCCTGCACACTAACCTACAAGCTAGTGCTATGCAGTTTAGTGGGCGATGCAACACTAATTCGTGAGTATTTTCACCTTCCATAATTTTGGATCATACGGTATCTGATACCTATTCAGATTCATGAAATTTTTGTCCACTAAGTTTTTCACTGCTAGCTTGTTACAGTGTCACATTTGTTATGGAGGAATTAGTATAGTTAGTGCAACTGTATTGTGTCTTGTGTAGGAATCAGATTGTACTGAAGTTTGAAGAATACACATTTGGAGTAGCACAAGCTGTCAGTGAACTAGCGACATTGTTCCCTGAGGTCAGTGTGTTTGTAATTGTTGTATGAAAACTGTTTTTGTCTTACAGTATATATGGAGTTTATAATAATTGTACTTTGTTCATTGGAGTAGTGGGTCGGGTCAATTGGGTCACATGTTGTCAGGTCTACAGAGTTATACAGTGGATTGGATCATGTGTAATATGAATTAATCATGTAAAAATGTAGAAGTCTATTTATGGTTATAGTCCAGTCCTGCTGTAGCCCAGCTTGTTTTGTGAGCCCCACCCACTTATCAGAATTGCTGCCTGTGGCATTTGAGCTAGATTTGTATAAATCCATGTCTGTTGTTGTCTGTAGGCTTATGTGGAGCCACTCCCATAATCAATTGTTATTGTATGTGTCATAGTCTTCTTTTATGAGTCATTCCCACTTTAATATTGGTAATGTGTGAGGTACCACGCTAATTAGCAGTGCAGTGTGCAAAAAAATGTGTCGTACTGTCTGTGGAACCACGGATCGTTAATTGGGGGTGAGCCTGAGCAAGCCCCACACTGGCGGTAGTTGATTCGACCGTGAATTGTGGACCGTCACGTAACAAAGAACACAGAAATCCATCAACTGCCATGTACGGTTCTCATGCACGTGGCATGTGGCATGTTCTCGTGTAATCGGTAGCAATGTACCAAGAAGTATTGAAACTGCAAGTGAAAGAAAGAGGAGAGGCTCAGAAAAAGAAGAAAGTGTGACAGACTTAGGAAACCAATGAAGAAAGATAAGCAATTGCAAGGTTTGTAAGTGTGTGCACGGTGGATCATCACACCTCAATTTACACAGCTTCCGCCAACCATAGTATTTGTTTCATTTAATAGTTTAAAGGGTTCAAGTAATATTTTTAAATTTTAATATTGATTTGATCAGAACCATTCATTTCATTTAACTGTCATTGTATGTTTGGTTGGTTGCATTAAATAGCTAGCTATTTGTAATTACTTTAATATCAGGCTCGCCCCACAATGCTTTCAGCATCTGTCTAGTTATAAAACTTACCTGATTAGTTTCTATATGGTTACTTGTGTAGCTACTTAACTAAGCGTGCTAGTTGAGCACCCAAAGCGTATCTCTTGGCGCATGCCTCAGTTTTAATTAATCTACTAAATCTGGGTCAGTGGGCCATCCAGGTCAGTAGTAGTGACCCGGTTTCAATGCTGGTATCATGGTCTTTGTATGTTGCTTATTACATATGGTCCAGGAATGAAAGCTAAACGTTACTATCTAGGATGACAAACTTGCTGTGACACTATGCATTACTTGAAAGAGGTGCCATTTGCATAACTTCACCATCTGGCTTAAAAATGGGTCGGATCATCCTGGTCACTTTTTTGTGTGTGGGTAATCTGGGTCTGACCCGCTTTATGGAATATTCGGATCAAGTGTGAATTGCATATATAGAAATGTATTAAAGTGGATTTACAAAAGTTAGCTGAGCAGGATGTTTGTAGTCATGCACAAACAAACTGGAAAGCCATAAAGCTTATCGAGCCTTAGTAGAGATTCTGACTGAGACTCTGAATTCACTTTTAGAAGGCTTCAGTTTGTCAAAGCTTCAGTATATTTACTGGCAAATAGATGATGATGTCATGTGACTAGTGCTTAAGTATGTCCTTGCTAGTTACTAATATATCTTCAAAATTATGTGACATATATACTACTTATCTCATAATCATTGTGCAACACGAGCTTGATAACTCTTCAACCATGAAAACTGCAAAAACTTGAGGTGCCATTTGCATAACTTCACCATCAGGCTTAAAATTGGGTCGGGTCATCCTGGTCACTTTTTTGTGTGTGGGTAATCTGGGTCTGACCCGCTTTATGGAATATTCGGATCAAGTGTGAATTGCATATATAGAAATGTATTAAAGTGGATTTACAAAAGTTAGCTGAGCAGGATGTTTGTAGTCATGCACAAACAAACTGGAAAGCCATAAAGCTTATCGAGCCTTAGTAGAGATTCTGACTGAGACTCTGAATTCACTTTTAGAAGGCTTCAGTTTGTCAAAGCTTCAGTATATTTACTGGCAAATAGATGATGATGTCATGTGACTAGTGCTTAAGTATGTCCTTGCTAGTTACTAATATATCTTCAAAATTATGTGACATATATACTACTTATCTCATAATCATTGTGCAACACGAGCTTGATAACTCTTCAACCATGAAAACTGCAAAAACTTGAGGTCCGTGATCTGTGAAAATTCAATTGTGAAAAATCCTGTTTTGGTAATATAACTGTGAAAGTTTCATACTGTGAAAATTTGCCTGCATATTGTGGTAGCAAAACAGGTTTATTTTATTTGATGAGTTAGCATGGTTCCACAATATACAGACAGCAAAAACATGTTTCCTGTTAGTACTGTACAAACATTTCCTTTGTACAGTGGGGATGGCTCCACTTAATCCATAGACAGGGATTCAGGCATACCTACAGACGGCAACATACCTACTGATAAATGTGCATAGTTCCACATACGGAGTAACTTACTATTCGATAAGTGGGTGTGGCTCATGGAGTTGCTATAAGACTAGACTGTGGTGCTAAGGTGGTTTCTAAAGAAGCCATACAATTCCCATTTAGCGAGTGCCTGCTTTCACCCATGCACTTAATTGAAGTTTTTAAATCATTCTATATATTATATATATGTGACCGGATCTGCAAAAACCCGACACATACTTACAGTGAGTGCCCGTGTGTCACCCCTTGAGAACAGTTCAGCACAACACTCATGATAGTGCAGGAAAACAGCAACATGCATGATAGTGACTCTTTGTTGGATAGTCATTCTAGTAACACCAAGGTCGCTTTAACTTTGCTGTCTGATCATCCTAGAGGAAAGCGTTTGCACCTGGTGGATACGACTGGCAAAATTGTGTGACGTATTTGTTTATGTCCCGTCGAAGCAATCGTACGCTATTGATTTTTCTTCACAAATTCCGCCTTTGTATCCAGTGAAGAAAGGCAATAAAAGAACAAACTTACCCAGTAAATGATTCCCCTATTCATGGCAAACACGATGGTGAAACTTTCAGCCCAGTACGTCCATCCTTTCGTAAGTTACAACCGTTTTAGTAAGCACCTGTAATTTATTTTCCAAATACTTGCTGTACAAATCGATTTTTCTGTTGTTGCTACTTTGTAAGGCTGTAACTCCGAAAGTTATTGGCATGTGAGGCTGAAACTTTGCTACAGAATGCACTTGGCTAAGTAGATTATAAATATTTAAACAGGAATTTGTAAAATGCGCTTAATGAGGTACAATTTACACTACTGGTGCCTTTACTAGCTGTCAAATTCAGTGCAAGGATTGTTGTTATACACTTAACTGCATTATTAGAGTATTTACTTGACTGCTCTTAGAGTATCTGGATAACCCGCCCACGTACAATAATCACGGAGCGAATTTTAGCACAGATTAAGTTTCCTGACCTATACTGAGTTTAATAAAGACTGATTCTATTAGCCACAAGCAGCACACACCAAAAAACTTAACTCTGAGCATGATCTTGTATGGCTTCTCATGCATAATGGTGTTTTGGCAAGAAGAAACGGCCTGGTTTGGGCTGTTTCCATCTGAAAACGAAATCAAAAATAGGTCATGGACACGCACAATGATGCATTCAGAAAGCCTTGCTACTTTTTATCCCAGGATTCTCCTTGCACTTCGTTATGTCTATGAAAGAATAATAATATTATAATATGAACAAAATGGCTAATTTCAGTATTGTCTGAAATACACATACTGTTTCCTTTTCACTTGATACTTACTAGTGGACCATACTCATTGCAAAGAACCACTAGAGGGTTGTTTTGAGTTGAAGGATGCTTTTTCAAGGTGGTTTTTAGGTGTACATTCTATTAGGATTTTTGCAAAAAAATATGGGCAATCCCTATTATGAACCCACTATCGTGGTTCATGATTCTATAGGAATTGGTATCCAAACAACCTAATGCCATTTGCATTACCAGACAAAATTGTGTGGGATAACAATACATATTGCATGAATTATTATAGAGCTTTACAGACCAGCATACTGTTTGAGATATAAACATTTCTTACTTTGCAGAACAATATGCTGTTTATGTATAGGTGTATAGGAGTAGTGACTTTGGCATAGGATAAACACCCTGTAAACAATGATCTCAAAATCTCTTTGTAGCCTTTTAGAGATGCGTTTTTCCAGCTATATATACCAACAATTTGTCTATTTTCTACAGAGACCTAAATCCAGTGTGGTTCAAGAGTCACTGCGTAAGATGGTACTAGCCAGTCAGTGTCTGAGGACTGAAGTACAAAAGTCAGACCAACAAGATATGGCTGCCTACACTGAAAAGGTCATCAGCTCAGCTACTGAAGTTGTGAGGGCTGCTCAGGCACTAGCTGCCAGTCTGGAGAACAATTGATGTGATTTGAATTAGCTTTTGTAAAATTAATGATTCAGGAATTTTATTGTAATTGTAGTTTTTTTTTTGTTTTTTTTTTCAAGTTTTGTCACCAACTTTTAGTGTATACAGTAAGAATGGTGGTGGTTGTACACAATATTTTTTATGCCATAATTATATTTATTAATTTTTTCAAGGAATTTACAGCGTGATAAAAGTTAACATGTGTTTTACTGCTGTTTCTCATACGACTACCGTGAGTATAATTCACATCTGCACTGTTATGATAGCTAGAAATTTACTTTATATTGTGTATGTAATTCTCCTAGGGAAGCTAGTGGGTGATCAACTATCAGACCTATATAATTATAGCTAAAAGATGATATACTTGCAAGTAGTTATCTTATAGTGTGACCGTGTGCAACAGTTTGAGTAATGTTCCTACTGATCAACTTTACAGTTTCATCGGTCTCTCCATCACTCATGGTTATTGATCTAAATGCTTTAGTGCATGGACATCATTGTGGATTGAGTCGTACTGTCTTAATTTTGAGTTGACATTCTTCCTCTGTTGTGCCACAATTAAGTTATGGAATGTTTACTTCACTTCTTGTAACACTAGTACACATGTAAAGGAAGGAATCCCTATTGCAATGCAAGCTTTGTGGACTTACCTGTGTCCTCCTTTTTGTTATCGTGCTTGCATGGTGTTGATGCATGCGTGATGGCTTCCCTACAAATCATCTGCGTTTTTATGGATTTATTGTAAAGGTCCTTTTCATGTATTCTTTGTATGCAATGCACTGCCACTTTGCTATTAATTTTTAGTAATTGATAGTTGGGGCACATGTTCAGACAAAAACAATAAGCCTAGCACCATTCTAATGTGGGTTTACCAGTCATCATAATGTCACAAAATAAGTAAACAAACAAGCAAAGGAAAAAATTTGTTTGATTAGAAATCAAAGAAATAAAAAGCAGTGAAACAAGGGAGGTCACCAGGCTATATACTAGTGGACATTTAATCCCTATGGGTAGACCGAAGCATAGGGATTAAATGTTAACTAGTACATTTTCAACCTCCCTTTGATCCCTAATTGAACTTAAATTCCAAATTTTTTTACTACTGACAATTCGCTAATACAAATAAATAGAAAATCAGTCTGTGAGTGGATTGGCCATGATATAGGAGTGTGTCTTTTGCAATTAGAAGTTGATGTCTTGGCTATAAAACAGCTTCCATGAAAGTATCATCTGAAAAACTGGTTTCATTTTTCCTACATGACAGTTTGCAATTGGCAGTATACAATCAAACCCAAAATAATGTGTCTTCAGAGCAACCGTATAAATGCTTCCAACAAGTTTCTATGAATTTTCTGCTTATGATTGTCTTATTGTGTTTTCAGCCGAACATAACTTGTTACACTTCATCCTGAGTTGTGTTCTTTGTGTTCTCATATTATTCTCTACTACCATGTAGCACTGCTAGCCCACTGGATTGATTGCAGAGGTGCTTCTTGTAGCTACTGTTCTTCATTTTGTATAACAGGTGGAGCAAAGCTGAAAATGAAGCAGAATAGTCACATTGCTTTAATAGATAGTGTGCACATTCATTTGAGCTATATAATAAATTTATAATGTGTGTAGTGCCAATATTTCCTTTGCTGTGATATACGTTCTTTAACATCACGTGTTGTTTTCCGTGCACTTTTTATATTGCCAAACTTTAGCCATACGTATGTCATAGAGTGACTACATATATTATAGGAACAGTGACCACAATTTAATTATCTATCACAATAGGTGACCACAATTTTAATTTTAAAATGTGCCTTGTGGATGCAGAGTTGATGGTTGAAGTAACCACAGTTACTGTTTCTTCCTTCCCTTGCAGCACAAACAACATGTGCTATACAGTCGTATAGTTGTAACTAGTTCACAGTGTGAAGATAAAGTGTTAATGTATCTGTCTTTCCCGGTCACTAATTCTCCTATTGAACATGTTTCCTGTTCAACTGGTACTACAATAGTCTCAGTACACTTCATGGACATGTTATGTTCCTCCAACTGTGATGAGTTGTTGTGTACATGTGGTCCTAATGGTACCTCCCTGAACTGGTAAATGGAAATTGGTGAACTGATCAGTTGGGAATAGTCTGGAACTTGTAATGGAATACTTTTTGTTGCCATTAACTATATTAAAGATTCTTACTTTCACCACTGCAAATAAAATAATAATAGAACAAAATCATATAACCATTTACATATTATATTATTGTTATTAACACTTTACAGTGACCGGCACTGAAGGTCTGACAGCAACATGTGCTGCAGCCTTAGGATTACCTAACCTAACAAGAACTGGAGACTTTAAATGATTACTTAACCTAGCTAACAGTAAGGTGAAACAGAAAAGGGCCAAAGAAAGGAAAAAATCCCTCCTACCCCAGGATTCGAACTGCAGGCCACCCAATGTCTATTCTAATGCACAATGCAATTAGTTGCATGTACTTATATCAAGCTTCTTGTACTTGACCATGCATGCAAGGTAGTTGCTAATGATAATGTCCTTTGCAGTGCACTGCATTGATAATGTACAGGAGATAAGTATATTTGCAACATACCTTCACAGACTCCATATGCAACTTGACTGCAAAAATCTATCAACTGTGACTACACTTTTAGGCTATTCAAATGATGCTGTGCATGGAGCAGTTCAGTATTTTATATCATGTGAATAAGTGAAATGCTTAAGTCCTTGTATGTACTTTTGTTTGTATTAGGAAACCTTACTGTGTTTTGATTCACGTTTGGTATAAAATTTCCCATGATATGTAACTACATTTGTACAAAAATGCAAATAATCAAACAAGAATCAAACTTTAACTACAGCAAGGTTCCTAATACAAACTGACAAAAGTACATATAAGGACTTATGTGGTTTTATTATCTATGGTTACCATAGATAGTAACCATAGATAATTATCTATGGTAACCATAGATAATAAAACCACATAAGTACTGGCTTATAAAACCACAATAAACCATAGACTGGCTTGTGTGGTTTTATATAGCCATAGCCATAGCCAGTACCATAGCCAGTACTGGCCATAGCCATAGCCCTGGCCATAGGGTTACCATAGATAATAAAACCACAGAAGTCCTTGTATGTACTTGTATTAGCATGAGTTCATAATATAAAAAGAGAGGAGAGTGTCCTACTACAGTATAGCCTGTATAAATGTGTATCTCATCTCGAAGTAATACAGTAAAACTTTGATTTCTTTAGGATATCATGTCAACACGTAAAGTGTTAAGGAGTGTTGACAATGCCATCAATGGACTGCTTATTGAAGCCATAACTACAATGGTTATTGAAACTTAATGCTGAGTGCATGCCTGACCAACTAACACATTGAAAGTGACTATAGGTATTGCATCATAACTTCGAGATAGGCGTTTATACAGGCTATACTGCAGTAGGACACTCTCCTCTCTTTTTATATTATGAACTCTTGGTATTAGGAACCTTGCTGTGGTTAAGGTTTGATTTATTATTTGCATTTTTGTACAAATGTAGTTACATATCATGGGAAATTTTATACAGAAGTGATCTTGATAATAATAGAACCGGTGACAGCGTTAGCACCAGCCTATTATGCTGGCATAATTTTGAGCATAATAGGTGCCTGAAAGCATCAAGCATAATGCTAGCATAATAGGCAGAATAATTGTCATACTGTAAGCAAAAATGCATGCCACAGAAAAAGGTTGACTTACAATACTAGAACAGTTGATGCCACTGATATGGCATTAAGTAGTTATCTGACATAACTGTTGTTATAGTTCACAGTGCAGCCAAATTCTTAATGCACGAGTACTTTTTACATTTAATCGGTTGTCCATAGCCAAAGTTTTTCATTATCCATAGAAGTAACAAAACATTGGAACTGTGGCAAAAATTTTGAGCATAATTATGAGCATAATAGGCAAAATTTTTGAGCACTGCAGCATAGCATAATAGGCTAAATTAAAAGCATAATAGGCTGGTGTCTAGTTGGCTATAAACAATGCTGGACCAGCAGCTGTTGTTACTGCTAATGTAACCATCTTAACTCCTTCAGGTTAGTGGTTATGCTGAGTAATACTTGATGATACTGAGGTATGGCCAAATGTGTCCCATAATATGAGTTCAGTCTCCTTCCTGATAACTTTAATTTGTGTTGAACTTTGTATATTACAGCTTTACTAACAGTGCAAAGCATTGGAATATTCTGTATCTAACCATGTTGTAATGGGTATGGTATCCAGTGTACTACTGGTACCAGCGTACTTCTGAAGGTATTTAGCAAGTATCTAACCTAAGTGATAATATCCCAGAATATGCTGAGCTGTCAAGGAATTGAACCAATGGTTTTGTGTGAATGATGGTTTCATATATCAATGAAAAATAAAACAGCCACGGTGTAGTCTTATTTGCTTGATATATTAATCTGCAATGTACTAAGTATGGTACCGATATATATAATACAAGTAGAAAGAAACAAAATAGAAATTTTAGGGATCAAAGCCTGAAAAAGTAGTAATAGCAAAAAAGTAGTGAAACAATATTCAAACCATGACTGAATTCAGTAGGGATTGAATATATCTGCAAGTATTATTATCTATGCTATATAGATAGACAGCCTCTCTTGCTATTCCCTTGTTTCACTACTTTGATCCATAATTTTTCCTTCTATTTGTTTGTTTGTTTAACATAATTACAACTAATGAACCTGTTCATATCATATCAAAAGAAAGAATGGTGACAAGCATGCTATAAAATTGATTTTGCATCTGAATGCATGCCCCTGAAAAAGTGCAATTAGTTAGTCAGTCAGTTAGTAGAAAATTTAGTTATTAACAGGGACATGCCAAGGGGGGTTTCCAGGGGTTTCAGGAAACCCCTGCTGAAATTGTCAGTAGCAAGAAAAACTGTGCTGCTGCTGCTGTTGGCAAACGCAAAATCAGGATGAGTACATCAGTCTACATCATTACAGTGATAATCTGTGGGGGCACAGCCTCCATCCCCAAGTAACTCCCCAAAACAATATTATGGCTATAAAAGATTAAGATACTCTAATAGAGCAATCAGTGATAAAACTCTAATAGAACAGTCACCACATGTAACAATATTCTACAGTTGGTTAGTGTGAAAACTTGAATCTGCAACACTATTCCATGGGTATACACTTAGCTTGCAAGGAAAGTCAGACATGTATAGTGGCCTTCACTAGTTTGCTTTTACTGTGCTTAGCACCCAGACTACTGGCATTTGACAATCTGTAAAATTAAATCTTCTGGGAACTTACAACTCCAGACTCTACAACCTGGATCTACTTTCCAATGGAACCCCCTTTGAAAAATCCTAGGCACATCCTGGATAAATATGAATTTGTTTAGAAACTTGTGGAAAGATTTGGGGTTGCTCTGAAGGCAGTTTTGGGCTTGGATATGCCTATTCAATAGCTACCAGCTGTACATGCATATGTTTTGAAGGAAAACTGAATGGACTGTTTTTCAGGTGATTTTGAAGGCCAATAAAGCCCAAAACTCCATGATCCATCCTACTACTGTAGTGACTACTGTACTGTATATAATACAATCTAATTATCATCTTTTATTTTGTTTTCACCACGTGAAGTATCCAAGGATGGATTTGGTAGGGAGGGACCCTCCCTCCGTCCATTAATGGATTTAGTGAACAAATAAAGATTGCTAAAGACAGGATGGGGTTGCTGGGTTGATGTAAACTGCATCCCTATTTTCGATTTGTGGTTTATGTCATTTTGTGGCTGATCCGTATTCCAAATTGCAATGCATTTTGTGCTCATAGGTAGTTACTCTGTGGCCATACATCAGTGGCACAACAAACATTTTAACATTGTGGCCCATAAATATTTACCCCACGTGCTCATGTAACTGGTCTATAAGTGTGCTGTAATATTCAGTATATATAGCAGCAAAGTACAGTTTCATTACTTATAAAGGTACATGGACACAGGGTACACAGTATGTTTTCCCATCGCTCACACTGTCATCATTTAAAATGATTGATATTAGCATCATTACAGCCATTTCTTGGCTGTCATCTTTGATTGCCTAACTTTTCACCCTGGCATTTTTAGAGGGCAGCTTCCTTTTTTACAGCTTGGCTTTTTGGTATAAATTATACTGCTACAATGCAGTAATTGGTTTAATATGCAATAATACCACCCATTACTTCAACACTTTACTGCACAACAAGCTAATTCCCATGATAACAGACCACAGGTTAATTTACAGATAATTACATTATTCTGTGAATGCTACCCCACTAGGGACCTGTGGGAAGACTTAAAACCTGGGAGTCAGAAACATGTAACTTACTTTGATGAACCTAACAAGGAAGAACTTCATTTGTGAAGAAAAAGAATGCTACAAATATACCCTGTTGGAAGCTTCCAAGAGTCAAGACAATTAAGTTCTTTAGCAAGTGCTAGCTACATGTCCCATAAACAATTACAATTGGCAACTTTGTTATAAGCAGCCAGAGACTCATCAATGCTCAATCATACACTTTTAAAACTACTATAGTCTGGCAGTTTATAATGTTCACCTGAGCCCTCGTTTTTTGTTATAGCTCCTGTTACATGAGCCATGCAGCTGCCCCAATATTTAGTAGCACTGTGAAGCCTTTAATTAAATGCCAGGACTGTTTATCAAAAAGCACTTTGATACAGGCAAATGCCTATCTTTGTCACTATAGTCACTGTATAATCTATTCCTTTGCTTTTAATTTCCTACTGTCTAGTGCTAAAGTTGCATCACTATAATGAACTGAAACTTTGGCAACCCATTTCTTCAACACTGTAGATAGTACTGAGGCAATTTAAAATCCAGAAATGACTATTCACAAGTGTATATGGTCAACAAATACAGAGGATGGACTGTGTTAAAGTTATATTGATGTCAGCTGTTTCAAGGCACATAGCATTGCAGCTGGTTGTTGTGCTGGTATCATACGTACACACCTCAGGGTGGACATTACATTGTGATTATGCAAAAACAGCATATGCAGCTCAAAGGGGTTAGACTCTCAATTGAATTGTTCTACAGTACAATGCTATGGTTGCTATGCTTACAAAGGTTAAATAAACAAAATACACTGTAAACATATCTTAATCTTTTGTGTATGTTTCCTGTTCAACTGGTACTACAATAGTCTCAGTACACTTCATGGACATGTTATGTTCCTCCAACTGTGATGAGTTGTTGTGTACATGTGGTCCTAATGGTACCTCCCTGAACTGGTAGATGGAAATTGGTGAACTGATCAGTTGGGAATAGTCTGCCTATCTTCAAAATTATTTTAACCTTTTACTCTTCTAGGTTAGGAGCTCCCTAAACCCATTGAACTACATATTTACTGATAATTATTCCTAAAATCTTGTAAGCCATTTGTACACAACTGTAGTTAGTACTTAATTACCTTTACAAAATTATAAAACTTAACTGTTGTAAGTTGTAACTAAGTCACATGGGATGTATAAAAATAATGAGTAATTACTTTTCTGAAGTACGTAAATAGAGTCGTGTATATACAAATAATGACATGTGATAAATGAATCATAAATGTACAGTGTACAGTAGCTGTGATAATTTGAACACAAAAATTACTAAAGTATGTCAATGCAAGATTCAACATAATCATCATTGATGACACAACTTTACTTGGGATTTTAATGTGTTGTATTTCTCCTCCAATAAATTCCTTTCATCATGGAATTTTCCAGATGTAACATAGTTAGCAACTATCTCTATATTGGGTGACCCAGTCAGTAAAGCAGTGTGCATTTGTTTAAGTAGCCTAATAGATAATTTAACAAATGATAAAAGCTTCAAGTTATTATGGAATTGTGGTAGTAATGAGTGAAAAGTTTCAGATTTTTCCGCAATGAAGCAGAGCAGTTCACTACTGTCAGAACATGACATGATGATTTCATTGAACAAGTCAATACATTTTTGCACAGTGGGTGTGAGTGGACTGTTTGCACAGTAGTTTTCAATATTCATGACAAAAGTATCATAATCTCTTTCATGAAGGTTTCGTTGAGCTGTTTGACGAAATATTCTGGTTGCTTTTTGGCTGTCTTTCAAAATTTTCTGGCATTCAGACATTAGTGATTTAGTTTGCTCAAGAACTGATGACAAAGCAATTTTCTTGTTCTCCTTATGTAATATTAACAATGCCTCTTCTACTTTAATCAACCCTATAATAATATAAATAGGGTCACAAATTGAGCTCTTATTGATCAGCCTGAGATGATATGGCAAGCCAGAATGTTCGATGTCGCTTGCTAAAAACCGTACATATTCTGGCAATGACTTATAATACACTGCGTATAAATCTTTAATGCCATAGGACTTTTCAAAGGATTTATTCAGTGCATCATCCATTGACACATGAGATATTGCAAACACATCTCTGAGATTTATCCACTCTAAATTTTCAACAATAAACTGACCTACAACAGAATGAACCTCTATGCAACACTGTGAACAGTTATATGGACTTATTGCAACATCAGTAAACTGGACTAGACCATACGCCCAGAGTGCATCAGCACTCTTCATTGCTTCCTGCTTAGAAACACTCCATAAGCTCCCTAACACTGGGGTTGGTAGTGAAGTACCAATACCAGTGTACAACACCAATATTGTGACACTGCGTAATAATGATTCAGTCAATAAAGCTAGAGTAGCTTCAATGCAAACCTTCACTGCATACTTGCGACTTCTAAAAACATTCCCAATATTGTTTTTGTCAAAAGCAGTCAACCCTCTATCATAAAGCCTTGCTTTAAGATTTTGAATAGCCTCATAACAGGGCATATGACACTGTTTAATGCTATGAGACAATTGTCCTTTCACAAGAGCTAAAAGCAATGGCCACAAATGGACATCTTGAGCTAACTCATCAAGTAAATCCATTTCACTTTGTGAAAGCTGACTTGTATCAATAACTCCACAGGTCAGTAATGTGATAGCTTCACTCATTTCCATTGGACCTACTATGACAGTATGCTTTGTAGATATGTATAACTCATTATCATTCATCCTGCTAGTAATAACTATGTTACAGTTACAAAATGCTTTTACTATAGGCTCTGCATCTTCAACAAACCAGACATCATCAATTACCACCAAAAGATTACAAAAATAGTCATTGGTAAGCCTCTGTATTTCCTGTTCAGCGTAATTTACGTCACCTTGTTTAAAGGATTGGCCAGTTAACAAATGGTACAATTGGCTTAGCTTAACACTGGGGTCAGTAGCCTGTGGTCCAAGTTCCACAAACACAAACCCATCTGTAAACTTCTCCTTGACAATAGGGTGATGACATAATGCAGTGGCTATTGTTGTTTTACCAAACCCACCGGTTCCAGTTATAGTCACACTTGTACTATATGAATTAGCATCAATGAGTGTGCTACACAGTTTGTTTGCAATCTCATCTAGTAATTTTGCTCGACATACGTAATTGAGTGGTAGAGGTGGAGGCTGCTGGTATTTGAACTCTGCAGAAAATGAATAAGTGTGAATATACATATGTTAATTTACATGAGTATGGATACATGTATATGCAACAGTTAATAGTCACAATTATGCAACTCCAAGTTAAAGGGTGTATAACATACATGTGTATACAATTTTGACCATCTGGAAAAAAATGAGTCAGCATACGTAGTTCACACTTAATTGGGATATTTGATTGTATAAATCACAATTGTAACCAGATTTGTGGAAAATGGTCTCAAAGATTTCTAAGTGATATTTTTGTGAGAAAATGTAAATTTTCATGATCCCTAATATACAGTACAACTGTACTGTAGGGTATAGCTAGTTAGTTGTGAAACATTAGAATTTATGGGATACTTGGAGCATTGACTTAGTCTATTAGAACAGAGTACTAGTGTAAACTTTTAATTATCAGCAGCACTCAGCAAGGAGTGTCACGTTAGGCATGCACTGTAGGTCAACCCATGCAGTCAAAGTAGGTAACCTTTTGGATTACGTTAGACTGGAATGCCATTAGACCATATGCATACAAGAAACAACATAAATGATGACACTATGGATACTTTGAGTCTTGATAATGGATAATGACAACCATTGTTGTGTGTGTTTTGTTTTCAGATTTATGACATAGAACATACCGCTTTCTCCGAGTGTGATGCATTTGTGGAGATGGGTACAAATGCAGAGATTGTTGTTCTGAGGAACATCTGAGGAATTTGTAGTCTCTTAGTATTGTAAATTACATGTTAATGTGTAATTATAGTCTCCATTGTTATGTGAAATGAAAGTGATGTTTATGCTATTGCATACATTTTCAGAATTAATTATTGTAAACGTCATGTTTAAAATTTGTATTTCCACTGTTGAAGGTTTTTACAGTGTGGTTAGTAAAACATGTGGGACTTTTGCCAATATAGTGACTGCTGCAAAAGTGCCAATAACTGAAGCATTAACAGTAATTGAGTGCCAATAATAAGGTACGTATGCTAATAATTGAAATCATGTGTACACCTGTAACTATACAGGTACACCTGTCACAGTAATGCGTGCGCTTGTGATCAGAGTATATATGTGGAGGCGCTCCATACTTTCAAACAATGTAAAGTTTTAACTTACGTGACACTCTTATCCAAAGTCGTAAGGATGTGGAAGTTTACAGTGTGAGCTTCATTTATATTACTTAAATGCTTTCGTCACTGAATTAGCACATAACGGCTAAGGTAATGGAGTGCGCTTTTATACAAATTGTTGAACTTACAGATTTAATATTAGCTACTTTATCTCTTACAATCTGTCACTCTACAAATATTGAGTGAAACACTTATGAGAAAAAACAGCTTGACCATAAATAGGATGCAGGTGTAAAGTAAAAGTAGCTGCATGTGACTAAAAGAGCTGAAATCTATATAACAACACTAAGAATGAGGCATTGGACATTTTATTTATCATTGACTCATCTTCTGCGTTTGGTCTTGTTGCATTCCCAATGAATTATGATAGGCTAGTAAACTTTTGACTGCCAATGTACACAAATCTTGTGTGGTTATCTGCCAACCTTTCTGAGTCCGTGCCTGTGAGTACCTAATCTGCTCTCGCAACTGATTCCTTGAGGGAACTATAAATGAACAAAAGCATAATTTATCTGCTATACATGCTTGATATTTTACCCTTACCAATTGAAGCTGCTGCATTAGCAGTGTTAGTCAGTGGGGGTTGTACAGTTGATGTAGGATGAGTTGAGACAATTCTGGTATAGCCTGGAACATTACGTTTGTATGTACTGGAATCGATTTGATTACTTGAACTTCTATTTGACATAAAAGGTGATCTTAAAGCTTTAACAAATGCTAAAAAAGAGAATGTAATTAATCCAATTCAACAGAATGGCTATATGCTCACCATGCCTTAAAAACTGCAGAAATTTTCTTGATGCTGCACTATCAACTAAATCATTTATGACATCACACACAACTAATACACCTGAGTCTCCAGTTACACGTTCTAGCAGAGAATCAACAATTGTTTGATTAATCATCTCAACAGTTGGAAGTGTTCTCAAATAAGACAAGGTATTATCATATGTCCGTTCATTTCTAAATACTCCCTTCAGTCTAGTGAGGGTCAACACATAATCTGAAGACAAGCACTGACACAAGTTTTGATAATTATCCTCCAGCACTGTCAAAACTGTGAAAATTATCTAGTTAACTACATGTGCAAAATATGGTTCGTATTGATGGTGAAATTCTATGTTAGACGAAGCTCTCATAAAGGCAACTCATGATCATTAAGTCCTTGTGCACATATATCAGGCATGTCCTCATACCCATGGTATAAATATTACCTTGATGACATTAAACTTCAAAGAAGCAGCTGAGCTTTTTGTGATAAACAATGTGATACCTTGCATCTTTGTTACGAGTGGCAACCAACTGGCATTAAGTGCCATCCTTTAAGGGTCATTTAGGGTATAGAAACATGTTCTGATTGTTAAGGACATGGTCACCATGCATTCATTTAAAAACACTTTACAGTAGAGTATGCACTTTAAATGGCTTTGTGACATCTAAATACGCTTCTCCGAAGAAAGTGTCAATACATACTAGTTAAAGCACCACGGTAAGTGCAAAATGGAAAGTAAGTGATTAATTCAGTTTATCATGGTGGCAGTGAGAAATACATACACACACGTACATACATACATACACACACACATGCAAACACACACATGCGCATGTGTACGCACGCACGCACGCACACTCACACATACGTACATACATACACGTACACACACATACATATCTCCACAAGTGCATTGAGTGCACAGGCACATTAACAACATTAACAGATCAATTACATGTCTATACAATGCATCCTTGCATGGCAATAGCTATGGTTAGTATTAAAAATACCTTTGCAATTGGAAATCTGTGGAAAGCTTGTCACACTCCAAAACCCTCAATAAAAATCACATAGCAAATTAATTGTTTATGGTCTATGCACAGCTACTTACCAGGATTAGAAGCATCTGTAGTGCTGGAGGAAAACTGAATGCTGCGCTCAACTCCTGGAAAATAACCATAATATGGAGAGGTGAGAGCCATAATAGTGACAATCATTGGATGACAGATATCTCTGTGAAATGCTGTTATATGGCCACCAGAAAATGTGCTTAAAGCGGATGGAATTATTGCAAATGGCCACACTCTAATACTTTTACATTTCATTTTTATGAATGACCCTGCCTCCAAAGCAATACCTACCTACATTTCTAAAATAATTTATTGCCATAATATGTATTAGTTAATGATGTTCAATATATGCATATGTACATCACATAGCTATCAGTCACATAATCAGTAAATGATATACATACATAAAATTCCTGATACAAGGGCAGTAAAGCATACCAAAGAGTGAGGGGGCCAACTTTGGCAATGAAAGTTAGACACTGACAATGGAATTTGAAATATACAACAGTTAAAGATGCCATTTTGTGATGTCTAAACTCTGGAAAAATTCAGATTTTAAAGCTCTATAAAATAGTACTTTAGACTATTTCTTTGTTACAGGTAAACAAGTGGGTTGAAACACAAATGCAACTTTTAAAAGTGGAAGGGGGTATGGTTTCACCATTTCCACTGCTCATGACTGAAAATGATAGTTATAGGTGTGAATGAGCTAAAACATACGTATTCAATTTATGTGACACCTCACTGTGAACAGTATGCACCTTAAATACATCATTTTCATACCATACATATTGACTTTACCTACTTACTATTCTTAATGAACAGTGAATGTGAATCTGATTGTATATATATATATGTACATATTAATTCTCTGAAATATTGCTTACCAGATCTGATTTTATATGTTAATATGATTAATTCATATGATTTAGAGATGCTTTCCAGTTGATCACAAAAATCTAAAATTTCTTCTTTATTCCTGATTTTGTCTATCAAACAGTCTAGTATTGTTTTATTAGCTATAGCTGAACTACCACTGCTTAAAATTAAACAGATGCTCTCATCAGATAAAATTTGCTGGAGTTTTCCAACAGAACATTCATATTCATTTGGCATTAATTGTACCATAGCATGGTAGAATTGTCTCAGCTGTGCAAAATCTGCAGAGATATATATGTCAAATACTAATTCCAAGTTTAAGAGACATACACATAATATTTAATATGCATGATTAATTATTCTTGCATACCTTTGTTATCATTTAATTTTGAGGGGATCTGTAGCTCTTCAGGAGACAAGTCAGCCCCTATATATATATATATATATATATATATACACATATAAATGCACATACCAACAAATCACCAACTATCTATATAGCATGGGCATTCAAAGGCACCAGTCAGAGCTTAATTTGCATATTTCCTGGGAAATATCATGGGAATGCAGTTTGCTTATGACTTTGATACCCATCTAATTCAAAGATACAATGTGATTTGATGAGTAACACACAGCATTATTTGGTATACAGGTTAGGCTAAAGCTCACTAAGTTTCAAATAGTTGATAGTTACTAAGCTATTTCTATATATGTAAGACAAATATCAGTAAATAATCATCTGGGCAATGCATGGATACGTATTTCTACTGCCGCATGTAAGCCATTAAGCAGACCACGGATCAACACAAAGACGATGACGAGGTTTGAATAGGTGAGTAGCTTATAGTCTTACACACTTAACTTAATGCATTACCTTATTATATCCTTATCATCCCAATAACAAAGTTATAATAGGGTTAAAATAAAAACTAGATCCCACAGTTGCAATTTTCTGGTATTGTGTTTAGAAGCATATGACCTATGAAGAGGGCTATTAGCTCACACTATCAAAACCACTATCAATCATCAGATACTGATGTATTTAACAAACAGGGTGAGGGCTGCAGATCCGAGCACTAAGGGTGTGCATATATAACAGTAAAAAATTTACAGTATTTCATATACGCAAATGCTAGCTGAAGTATACAGTATGTGTAATGTCCACTATCTGAAAGAATCAGTTATTTGAATATATAGTGCTCCCTCAGTTATCCGAACACTCAGTATCCGAACAGTAAAAATGACTGTTCTATCAGAGTATTTTGTCTAAAGTGCGCAGTAATTAAATAGGGCTCTGTATATAAATGAATGGTGGGCTTTGATTATCCAAACTCTTCTTGATTATCTGAACATGTCTTGGTACCAAGGGAGTTCAGTGGCAGATCTAAGATTTTTAAAAGGGGGTTTCTGAAAGTTGGTATAGCTGAATAAGGCATCTGATGACATTACTCTGGAAAATTTTGACATTATAGAAGCACTGAGATCGGATTTTAGGCTATTTTTAGTTAGCAATTACAATAGATCCAATGCTTTAAACTGTAAATAGTTTAGCTAACTATAGGGCAAATATGTGACTGGATTTACGAAAAGGGGTCTTCCACACACATTCAATTCTATGAATTCGAAAGACCATACCTTAGTGTTCAAGGAACATGTTAAGCTGAATATTTTCCCATACACTAAGTGATGTTGGTGCTCACTGCTGACCAATTTGCAAGTTGATAGCCTTTTGCAATCTGAAGTTATGAGTTGTCCAAGTTGGTAATTGGATGTGTGTGGAAGACCCCTTTTCACAAATCCAGTCACATATGGTGACCACAAGCTGCTGCTTTGATTGCTCTATTAGAGTAGTTACTTGACTGCTCTATTAGAGTAGTTACATGACTGCTCTATTAGAGTATTTCGATCGTTTTTAATGCAGTGGGAGATGAAAAGTGAAGTGTTGCTGAGGGTTTAATAGCTATAAATGGTGTTAGTTAAGTGCAACTGCATGCATGCTACTGAAATACAGTGGTATATAGTTGTTTGCTATGGCAAATTGTCAGTGCAACAATGTTTGTGTATTTAGACTGCCACTGAGCTAAATTTAAAAGGGGGGTTTCTGTCATAACCCCAGAAACCCATCTAGATCCGCCACTGATCAGATGACATATAATCAAAAGCAACTGAGCTAAATTTAAAAGGGGGTTTCTGTCGAAACCTCAGAAACCCATCTAGATCCGCCATTGGAGTTGATAGTTGCCGGAGGAGCACTGTAAAACTGAAATTAAAGTCTTAGATTGAAAGTTCTTCTATAGCACTTACAAAGCCTATATAATTATTTTTGGAAGTGGTTACTGAACTGAAAGGTTTTATTTTTGCATCTAGTAGTTGCCCTGAGCATTTGACTTTAGGGGACACATCTAGTAGTTGCCCCGAGCATTTGACTTAGGGGCAATGAAAAGTAGTGTTAGGGTTAGGGTCGGGTTCAGCTTTGGTATCTTCTTCACCTTTAGGTTATGTTCTTCTTACTGTATATACTGAGACTGTACTACTTGAGTAATATACAAGATTGAAAAGTAAGGGAGGTGGGTAGCTAGCAGCGGTAGCACAGTGGTTAGCACACTTGCCTAAAGCTCCCATAGCCAGCTATAGGGTTTGAGCCCTCACTGAGTTTTGTGGGTTTTTTTGTTTTTTGTTTAGTGACCCATTTTTGTCTAAGTTTTACTGTCAGTTCAATAGCTAGTATGGCTTATTGAACCAACTTTTGGTTCAGTATCCACCGCCTTATCTTTATCCCACTGAACCCTGCACCAAACTAAACAAAAAAAAAACTAGATGTAAGCTCTGGGAATGGAATTAAATCTCAATAGGTAAGAATCTTAAACATGAAACACAACATCTTTATGCATTCAGTTGGATCAAAGGAAACATGAAACCATGTTATATCCTAAAACTGCAAGCACAGCAAATATTGAAATCACACACTGTTTTTTCTTGTATAGTTAAATTCATACTTTTGTTCTCCCTAAAACCTTTTACAGCAAATTCCTATTACATACACTGGTCTATTCTCATCTTTCTATATATATGTGCAGCCAAACTCAGGGGCGGATCCAAGGGGAGGGGCATGAACAGGCTAAGTTGTAGGTAGAGCCAGATTATATCGTCTTGTTTGCTGCTGCATTTTTTGAAGCAGCAAATAATCACCTCTTAGCAGTGTCTCACTGACCATTTGAGCCTTTGCAGATGGTTGTGAAATCTTACCAGCTGTTTAAATGGTTATGAATGGCTTGACTGTCTTAAACAACAGCGAGAACAACACGATAATTAATTTTAGAGGCGCTTAGTAACCAGGAAAGCGCTAGTGACAATTTTACACCTACTTAGACAGGTGAATTTGTAGTAATGCTGGTAAAATGTGCACATTTGTATGACTTGGTCTTGGCCTAACTATAACTTTTATGTTCACGTACAATTTATTATTTTATTTTATGACAGTGTATATTAGGGACCATGAAGGTTTGCACTTCTCACAAAACTATTGACCATAAACCAGCTACATGATGGTGCCTTGGCAATATTGGTTATAGAGACAAAATAAGTCTAGCCCAAAAGTGTCCAAAAGTGCTTTCAATAAGTTTCTACGAAATTAAAAAATATATTTAACTATGATCCTCCCTAAATTTTCCTATAGCTACAGTTCTGTATAAATCATCAAAGGATCATCAGACAGCTATTTAAGCCTAGTACCAGTACAACATTTAAATGGTTTGTTTCTCTATAGACACTCTATAGCTAATATTTCTAGCTCTTACACTTTCCCTTCTAGCTACTCTAATCTCAAATTCTAAGCTCTACAGAAAATTTGAATTTCAGTTTGAACTAGTCATTAACACAATGAGCCAAACTGCATCCCAGAAGCCAATACCAGTGTACCATTACATAATTTACATGGTATCCGGGTATCCCTCAGCACAACCATACATACATTTGCCTTGTAAAATACTAGAATTTATCCATAGAGTGCCATTAAACTAATTTTCTCACCAGCAGCCAAATGTGTCATTGAGGACTGTACAACACTAGTGGTCACATCGGAGGGAGAATGATTGGTGCTGTCATCATGTATAATATTCAAACTGGGAGAGAGTATTGTTGAAGTGCTTTGTTGTTTATATTCCACCTTGTGCAGTTGAATAAGGAGACTGCTTAAGGGTACTTCTTGGTTGTGTGAATAATGGTCTTTAGTGCTTGCTAAGGATGTTTTTGGTGGTGAACAACAATTTTCTAAACCAAAAAATAATCAAGAAAAAAATAGTACACACAACATTTACTTTTATCATTTCATAATAACTTTGTGTTCACAAGTTTGCACGTGCAAAACTATACACCACACAAAATGTTACAATGATGTTTGAATCATTGTAATTAAGTTTGCACATTACAGTGTATATTCTATTCAGGCCTTTGTGTCACTCACAAGTCTATTTCAGTTGTTTTATGAGTATGATATATTATAGAAAACAAAATGCACCAGTTGTGAGGATGACAATAATGTTCGAGGTTGCTGTACAAACTCAACTATATTTTTCTGAATTATGAATGGAATTTGTTAAATTTACAGTAATTTACCATGTTCATCAATTTTGGTTGATTTTAAAATCTGCCTGTTTCTCCTGTGATAAATCCTAGCAGGACGCCGAATGGCTTTGTGCTCTGATGCTTCTGCATTCATAATTCCAGTTACAGCATACTCAGCCTTATCTAAGTGTGCCTGATCAGATTGACGGTCTGACACAATACATGTTCATACAAAAGCATCACACCATAATGTACATGACTATAGATGCTAGTAACTCACTTTTACATTTTTTGTCTGAGGAAAGAGGTTTGGGTAGGATTTGTTTACACTGGGCTGGTGTGTTGTGTCTCCAGTGGCTGCTCTTTTGAAATTCTGTTTATAAGAATAGTTCTGCATCATGAATACATGTACATACATCTAGACATGCTACATGTTTTGAAATGATTACTTGTGCAGTATACAAAGTACTGAGAGGGTTCAGTTTACATTCACTTGCTAAGTTTCTCCATTCACACCCAACATCACTGGTTGACTTGTGGTGATGATTTTTAAACCACATCATCTTATTATATATATCACATACGTACATATATACGGATTTTGCCCTTGGAAATATCAGCCTCTGTTTGTTTAAAAAAAATATGGTGAGCCATTACAGTCCACATCAAAGCAAATAATGGAGCTAGATACATTATAACAAGTAATTATTCAGCTGAATGTGTGCCCTAGCTACATAATGTCAGTGTGGAATGCTATGTGGTCATTCTGCTTAATTTTCAGCACAAGACGTGCCTCCTCTGTAATAAATCCAACTACAGAAATTACAGCACTATACTGCCTACTGTACATAGTATATATATTGTATATATATAGTGGAGAAAGAAACAGGACGCAAAAAAGGACAAAGGTACGTAAGTCCATGATAGTTACTGCTCAGTGTTGGCAAAACTGAAGGCAAATCTGCAATATCAACTGTCAAGACATCAAGCCCATAGTATTAGCCAGAGTGGAGCCAGGTGCAGTCATAGTGTAGTAAGGCAGTCGTCAGTCAGCAGACAAAATACAATTAAACTTTTAATTGCATAGAAACTTGTTGGAAGGCTTATAGTTGCTCTGAAGACATTTTTTGAGCTTGATTATGCTTGCCAAGCTGGCATCAAGGAAGAAAAAGTGAGACAAGTTTTTGTAGTGATATTATAATCCCAAACCTCCATGATCCCTACTATACAGTACTACTGTGCTGTGTGATATAGAGGTCATATTATTATTATTGTGTATAACAGACCTGCTATCAGTTTGTGTGGAAGAGCAGTCATCACTGAAATTGCATTGAAATGGCAACAAAATTGCATATAATCCTTGTCAGAATAAAGACAAATCAGTAGGAAATCGAAGAGCCTCTGACAACTTTTCCTTCTACTTCCTGCATTTGCAATATATTCCTCTACACTATCACTAATAGAAATATGTTGACGTAATGAACTGATGGCTAATCTGTAGTTTGGTATTAAGCTCTGATACAGTAAATTGTAGGAACTCATCAAAAATGAGAACTCTGGTAAGGAAAAATATTTATTAGTTAGGAACTATAGCTACAGTCTTAAACTATTATACCTGGTTTATTGATAATCACATCAAATCTTGTAGGTACTGCAAATTTAGCCACTTCATGGTGGTGATCACTGCTCACTGTATCTGGTTGACTCCTAGCCATGACATCTATGCTATACAAACTGTCAGAATAAAGCTGCATTTAGGAAATAATCTTTACCATAAAAGGGAATGAATCATGGGGATTGATGATGAATCCTATCTCAGTGTACCTAAATGAACTCATTGGTTATGCAGAAGAAAATATATTCAGAGATTTTATGGTTTCAGTTCATGATCACTATACAAGGCTTCTACATGTGACTGTATTCACTACAATTTTAAACAGACATAACTAAACCTAATTAATTTATATAAATTTATACAGGATATTAAATCACATACTTTTGTGAACAACTGCTGTACTATTATTTTAAAACAACAGCTCTATAGTAGCAACAGATATGTCTGTGGCACTTTCCAAAGGTTAACACAAATTTGACTTGTTAATTACATGGATGCAGTCAAAGTTACTGTACACATACTTAAAGAATTTGCTGTTATTAACTCTAAAATTTTAAACTCTGCTACAATGTTTAAAGTCCATTGGGGGCTGAGCAGAGATCACAAGCAGCTATTTCAGTACCAATGGAACATGCAAATCCTTTAAAAATCCTAAACTGAGGTGCACTATATAATAGTTAGACACCAAGACCAAGGGAACTAAGCGATTTAGTAACCCCAATGGCCCGAGGCTGTAGCGTCCCGAGCGCAGCGAGGGCGCTACTAAGGACCAGAGGGGTTACTAAATCGCTTAGTTCCCGTTGGTCGCGATGTCTAACTTATTTAGACTAGTATGGTTTAAAGTACATACCTTTATAGCCAGAGCATTAGGGTGGCGTGAAAGAGCAATGTAGAACGGCAGAACGGTTTCTTCCTGAAGTCCTTACAGTGCCCACAAAAATAATTATTCTACCGCTAACCAGAGTAACGGCTAGAACTACAGTAGATACGCCGTTTAGTCTACTATTTGTCCAGAATTATATCGCAGAACACGGAGAAGAATTGTATTACAGTATTATCAAGTACTCCAGTGTATCTTTCGTGTTATAATTATTTTTCAAGTACAAATTGCCTGAGGGCGGGTTACTAAATGGACATGTGTAGGTGACTAAATGAGCATGTCAGGTGACTAAGTGATTTAGTAACCCTGTAAATGAGCTGTATCATAGTCTAAGATAGATCAGTTAGACTCACTATATATACATTTGACTGCTTTACTACATACTAGCTTCCTCCTAAAAGTCATTGTGATTCAAACACAACTTTATATTCACAACATTTTATTTCGTTACTAATGAAAGGAATGTAATAATTCAGTCGGCATGACAGTTTATGTGTCATAGGACCACACATCTTATGATCTCTAAGAGTTAAAGATATGCGACCGGTTTTGCGAAAAGGGGTCTTCCACACACATCAAATTCAACAACTTTGATCATGGCACTTCATAACTTCAGATTGTTAAGTTATTGCCTTGACATTTGGACAGTAGTGTGTTCCAACATAGGTTAATGGATGGAGAAAACTTCAGGTTTGTATCTTTCTTGAACACAAAGTTATGACCTCCCAAGATAGATGTGTGTGGAAGACCCCTTTTCGCAAAATCCGGTCACATATAGCGCTTTGTTTGTATTTATCATTGTTGTACCTGACATTGTACAGATCACACAGCTGCATTTTTAATATCAGTAAATGTCCTACTGTACATCAGTTAGTACCTTTTGTAGAGTATAGATATAGCAGAACCCTATTTTGTAGTTGTAAGAATGCAAATCGTATAATTATTAAATAAAACTTCAAGCAGCTACATAGTATACCAAATACCAATTCAGTTGAAGATTTCACTGAAGAATTATCTATTTTTGGGCCACATTACAGCAGTAGAATATTTCATGTCATGTTGATTGTGTTGTGAATAGAGTGATTACTACATTGTAATGTCAGTAGTGTTAGCATTACCCCCACTGTATAGTTAAATATCTCCTGTCTTCTAATAATGATAATTTAATTGTTTTTTTTCAGGCACTATCTTAATAAGTTTCTACAGCCTGAATATTTTTGTTTCCTCAATGTCAAGTAAAATTATATAACTATATATATGTGTGTATGTATTCATGAAGCTTTCATGGAAGTTGTATAAATGTACTTACAATTTTACATATAATTCTTCCCATGTCTATAAAAATAATCCTTTTAACCCATAGAGTGCTTCTGTGTTACCTGAATTATTAGTTCCCATGGACAAGGAAATAAGCCATACAATTATACAAAGCATGTGTGTGGCTATTGGAAATGGAAACTGGAAAACGGAAATGGTAAACTCATTATATATACAGAGGTAAAAAGCTCACTTAGTGGTCACCTCTTAAAAAAATCTCCTCTATACAAAGACCACCTCTGTACAAAGACCACATTGTCATTATAGATTCCAAAGAGCTAAGGCATACTTAATGATCTAGTGGTTTAACTACCTCATGATAAAGACCATCTCTTTATGTGGTAATATCAAGACACACAGTAGTGTGTCATGCGGCCAAGAAAGCCGGCAACCACACTGTGAGTATATTTATGGGAAGAAAGAACTGAAACAGCCTTTTCATGTGTGCATAGCTCCATGGCCCCTTCTCAAAAACACACCACTTTTGCATTATAGCTGTCCCCCAGATAGGGTACGCCACACAGCAAATTTGATTAAATTCGTAACAGCCATTTGTGAGATATGGGCATTCAAAATTTAATTTTAATTTGTTTTTTTCTTCTTATGCCGTATGGGAGCTTCAATAGTTTCACACACTTTGCAAAAGTTGCTATAAAATGCAAACGTTTAATTCGATTGCCTCGATCTTTGGCACAAATGAAGAGTGTGTAACGGTGGATTCACATACCAAGTTTGTTGTGAATCTGAGTAATATTCAAGGAGTCATGAATATGAACGTTTATTCACATAAAAAAAGATCAAACTTCTGTCATGGCTACAGGGTAAACCAAGCATAGAAATAACTTGAAAATTGGTGTGTAGATAGACTGATCATCATAGCAGTGCCTTTTGATAGTTTGAATAGTAATAGAGTTACAGCGACAAAGTTATAAAGCAAAAACTAAGCAAGTGTAAAATCGCGGGATCAAGATACTCTAATAGAGCAGTCACCACAAGGTAAAAAAAAAAAAAAAAAACTTACCAGAGTTCGAACCAGGGACCTCCATACCTAACACCTGTATCCTTAACCACTGAACCATTGCTACCTTGGCTGATTACTTCACTTAATTTCTGCCTTATAAATGAAGTTTCTAGTTGAAATCTGCTTATAATCAAATGTTTGTAATTTCATAGACCTACCAATAGAAGTACTAGATTGTTCTAGAACATTCTATATATGTTCTATTAGAAGTCCTCAAAAAATGTTTACTCTATTAGAGTATTATAATAATATTATCAAATATTGAATTAAATCATGCAATGAAATACATTTAGAAGTCTGTCTTCAATAATCATCATTGTATCTACATAGAAAAGAAGAAATGAATAAAAACAAACCTCAAAGTCAGTCATAGGCTGATTTTGGGGCCTTATAAAGTACAAAAAGGAGTGAAATCCACACAAAAACAGCCAAGCTGTGAAAAAATGGTGCAGCCTTAAAAATCCTGCGTGAAAAAAGTTGTGAAATCAAAGGTGGTGGCCAAGAAATGGCTGCAATGATGTTAATGCTTAAAAAGTGTGCATTGTTAGCATTAACATCATTGCAGCCATTTCTTGGCCACCACCTTTGATGTCACAACTTTTTTCACCCAGGATTTTTAAGGCCGCACCATTTTTTCACAGCTTGGCTGTTTTTTGTGTGGATTTGACAAGCTCCAAACATATTTCATGACTTATAGAAAGGGGTCAATGTCATATCCCATATTTTGGTCCACATTTCACTCAAGCCATCTGGCTATATAATTATCAGTTTCTTTTTTTTAAAAGGAAAGATTGCATCAGTAGAAAACTAATGCTTTTCAGCAGTGCCCTTTACATAACATACAATAATATTACATACACACATTAGCTATAGCAATTACATTAGCATACAATTACGAATCAACTAAAGTAAGACTTATTTAGTGTAAATTGAGGCGCTTAGTGAATTCCAAATTTGCGTACCTTTACAATAAAAACAATTTTTTCCAGTTTTGCTTAGTTTGTACCAACCCAAATAGTCCATACAAATGAAGTGTAGTTGTTACACTGTAACCTACTGTATCAAAGAAAAATGAGGTCTTACAACCTTAAGAGCCTATATAGCTTTTTAGTTGACCTAGCCATTTTGATAAAATCATGTATTACAATGTGAAGAGGTGGTCTTTGTAAAAAGGGTGGTCTTTATAAAGGTGTATGATCATTATTTATAATTAGCATTCCTTTTCCACCTTTGAGATGTAATTATAATGTAGTCTTTTATAGAGGTGGTCTTTGTAAGAAGGTGGTCTTTAAGAGGTGGCCAATAAACAAGGGCTTTACTCTAGCATACATTTATTTGACAATTTGACCATTTCTGCTTCCATTTCCACTTTCTGTCTCCGGTTTCCATTTCCACTGTTTCCAATTGTCCCTTTTGGGTGGCCTATAGCCAATAGACTTGCCTTGTGCATCACTTTGATCAAGTCATTTATTTTTGTCCAAATAGATCACATATAAGAGTAGCTGGCTTTTGAAAATGGTCTACCTTCATGCAGGCTACTACACAACTTTAAGAATATGCTAACAGCTTGTAACAGCTTGTAACAGCTGAACTTGGCGGTTCCAAAATCCTAGCTATACATTTCCAAAAAAGCTAGAAAAACTGTGCAAATATATAATGATAAATACAGAGAGCTTCATGCTAGCTTAGAATGTAGCACTATAGTTTCTGATTAAGGTCACTTACAATGATTCCCACTAGTGACTTATGTGAACACATGGATTTATGAAAACTATTCAAATTACACATCGGTACTATAATAATTTTCATCCACTGCAAGCATGAACTTTACGTCACAATTGGTGTAACCTCTTGATCGAAATTAAAGTGATAGGCAAGGCACAGAGGGAAGACACTCATCAGTGCTAGGCCTGTGTCAAATATGTTAGCATAAACAAAGCATAATAGGCTGGAGCTGTTTGAGAATTGAATTATTGATAAATATTCAAGAAATGATAAATAGGTATTATAACCAAGAAATATTTGGGGAAATAAGTGAGGAAATAATCAAGAAGCTTGAACAGTACAAACACATTGTTTTTCTTTTCCTAACTTTGAAGACAAGGGGTGGCATCAATGAACACTGGTGAGCAAGCTGGTGAGTGTATACCAGGGGCAGATCTAGGGATTTTTTGAAAGGGGGGGGGGCTAAGCTGGACAGGGACATAGGTAACTAGCCAGACATTTAATAGAAGATACCAAGCCTTCTCACAAGGTCCTAGTTGTAAACCATGTAGTATCCATGGTCAAATTAGCTATTTGGAATAGTGACTACATTAGTGTGATACATTAGTGTGCAAATTCGCATGCCAACCTAGGAGGGTCTGGGGGCATGCCCCCCCCCCCCCCCCCAGGAAATTTTTGAAAATAAGGCCCTCTAAAGGTGAATCTGAGAGTACGTTTAGCAGTTTTCAGTGGAAAATAATTGAATTTTAGTTTATTATATATCATTCAAATTTTACTTTTCCATTAAATCAAGACTGATTGCAAGTAATATAGCTATCATGCATGCATGATATTCATAATCTTTTCATTTGTAGCTACCAAACATTTAGATATAGCTAGCTATATGCCATAATGCATCAGCTCCTCTTAGCCATGCTCTACTCAGCTAAATCTGTGAGGCAGAAACATGTATAGCTGAGTAGTAATGGTGTTGAGCATCACAATTATTAGTATGTATGCTCCTTAGCCTAGTGACACTTCGTTAGCCATAACACCAATAAAGTGTACTGAAAAGCAGAATGCAGTGAAGAGTACTAGTAGCTATTAGCTAGTCCACTGGCAATCCTTAGCAAAGTGTAACTATATTAATTTTTGTGACCAGATTTTACAAAACCAATATGACATTCTATATGTACATGTAGCTATAGATACCGTATTTGGTGAACAATAATTGTTGAAGAAATAGTTGCAATGATGTTACTGAAAATAATGGTTGTTCACTTCACACAGTTCACAGCAGTTATATGAGCGGTAATCGGATGGCTGCAGGTTCAAGGCTGCCTAGGTCCAGTCATGGATTTTTTCTCCTTTCTCCACCTTTTCAAACACACTTTCTGTAACAACTTTGGACAGGCTGTAGGACCAGGTGCCCTACAGACCTTCAGCACTTGTGCTGTAAGGCCTTAAAAATATATATATATGTATATATATATGCATTGGAAGAATCAGGGCCGCCAACAGGGAGGGACAATTGGGGCAAATTGCCCTGGGCCCCCAAAGGTGGGCCCATAGCTATACATTGTTCATGCATACAATAAAAGAACATACAACAGTGTAAATCTTCTCTGTAGACTCGAAGACACAGGAAGTCTCAGGTCTCAGTAACAGTACTAACAGATAGCACCAATTAGCTAGCAAATTCAATATCCAGCATAGTTCCAGGGTCAGCAAATCATTGCTCGTAATAATACACCCGGGGTCCTTCATGGGGCCCCTTTCAGGCTGGGGCCCAGGACAAAATGCCCCCACCCCTGTGGGCGGCCCCGATGGCAATTCAGTTTGCTAGGTTAGTCACTTAGGATGGTTTTGGTCAAAGCCATCTCACAAAACATTTAAATTCTTGAATTCATGTGTACAAAATTGCTTCTGTGAACCTAGAATTCAATATTACTTTTGTTTCTAACCTAATCATATCTTCTGACAGAGATAAATGTATTGGGTAAATTGAGGTGAGCAAACAAACATGTTTGCCCCATTCTGTGTACCATTGAAAAAGACCTCACATATATGCCAGTGTAACATTATGAGTAATAATATGCATATACCCAAGTTTATGACAACTAGTATACACCACCACTAGAGAATAATGATTCAACACAGCTATAAGTGACTCACACTGATTATATGCTTACTCAATAAAATTCAGTCAAAATTAAATTTCAGAAGGCTAAATTTGCAAAATCTTCCTATGGGGACATTCCCCCATGCTCTGCATGCTGAGCACATGTGCATGCTTTGCACTAGTTGTATCAAAAATTTGTCACTTTTTTTAGTTCCCATTATAATAGATCTGCCCCTTCAAACAGATTGAAAAGAAAACTAGGCTACAATGTCCATAACTAAGAATAACATGCTATGTCTGCAAAATACATTACAGTGATTACACCACCTCTAGGCTCCTTTCATCTAACCAAACTTCATTATGATTAATAAGTACAAACCAATGACCAATTTGGGCTGTCCAGACAATGGAGGTGCCTAGCATACCCAGGGGGGTTTCAGAAACTAAAACTCACAGGTTTCCAGAATCTGGAATCTATCATGAAACAGGACACATTTTAAACTTTTATCTTAGTTAAATAATAGTTTCTTACATGATAGAAACACTTTTAACTAGCGTTGTTCTGAATTTGGTGAAAAGATTGAGATACTACAGCTAATAAAGCAGTCAGGTAATACAAACTACTCTAATATAACAGTCACTTAACTGTAGTGGAAACCCCTTTTCAAAATTCCTACATACGATGCCCCTGCAGATAATAGAGGTCCAAGGTTCAACTGTACTGCATTTTCCATGTAAGAGCAACAGCAACAGCTATATTATACATTTTTAATACAATTCTGAAACTTTCCACACAAATTGCACTCCTTATGGCATTTATTTTGCCATCACAGATTTGATCTTTGGTGACTTTTACAGCCATCTTCGCATTGCAAATTTATCCTTTTCTCCCTGAGGTATTGTTTTACAAATTAGTGGTTGGGTCTTGTGTAAAGCAAGAGTATTTTTATAATACTATATTGCTTAAAGTTACAACTTTGAAGTCAATGGGTGAAGTTATGACCATTTAATTATCCATGAAATTGTAATTTAGACCCCACATGTAAGGGTAAATAAATTTCAAAAAAGTTGTCACTATACATAATTAAAATGATCATAACTTGAGTGGAATGAGCTAGCTATTCACAAACAAAAGTCAAGTTGTTTCTTAGGCCAAAACCTTTTAATTTGTTTAACTAAGAGTAAAAATAATGCCTCATGGAAATAAATACAGAAATGGTCCAATGTAAAAATGGCTGTAAAGGTCAAATCTGCTTGGTACTTAAATTAGTGCCATAAGGAGTGTAATCTGTGTGGAAAGTTTCATAACTGTATCACTATAAGTGCACGAAATGCCCCTTTTATTTACACTATTATGTGCTGCTCTACTATTCCTTATGCAGCCAAAGTAGCTACAGATGGGGCGTCACTGGACTGAAATTCTTAGTTTGCTACCGGTGGTCTAAATGTAGTGACTCACAGTAGCTATTTACTACTTATTTTTTTACAGTGCGTGTGTGTCTTGATGTTGCACGGTTCTGGTTGCTGGAACAAGAGGCTGAATGCTGATTTCAGTTTGACCATGGCAGCTTTGGTTACGTAATAATAATAATAATATATATATATATATATATATACACACGTGACCAACCTAGCTCCTTTGGTATTTTTAATTTTTTTCCAGTTAATTGATAGGTTTTTAGTAAACAATAGTACAGTACATTAACACAGTCCACCAGAACCAGTAGGGAAAGGGAAGGGTGTGGCAGGGAGGGGTGTGGTGGGGATAGTTGTGCTTGAACTTTGACATATCAATGCATTGCTAGAATGAGGGAAAGATGGCATCCAAATCGACTCTACTTGTCACTGAAGGTAGTTAGGAAGATAGCAGTGTTGGGCAGGAAAGGGTTGAAAAGTGGAAGAAATAGATGGAGAAAAGTTAGGATGTGGTCTCCAATGAGCTAGTTGATTGGACCGGTGCTGGTGATGGACTCTTGGTGAAAGAGGTTTGGGAGGTGAAGGTGTTATTGAAGGTAAAATGGGATCTGGTTCCACTGTAAATCTTGTAGCCAAGGATGGAGGAGCAGCCCCCTCATGTAACACCTCAGAAGCAGGGTAAATGGCCATATTAGGTAACCCTGATGAAGCAGCTTCAAAGTTGTCCATCCTTTTCTTCCCAATAGTTCTCTGAAGCTGTGGATAAGGCACCAAATGAACTGGGTGTGGAGGCTCTAAGTATTGAGAATTCTGAGGAACCTCCTCCATAACATGTGAAGAAAACTTGTTTGTAAACAGGAACAGCAAAACAAACACTACAATCAGCAGAAAGCAGGAGAATCACTACTGTCACAATCATTATCTTCTAACTTGGAATGAGAGAATTCTTGTACCAGTACACTACAAACATCCTGCAAGACCTCCTCACCATCAGTAACACAAAACCTGGACTCTCATCGCAATGATCATCAAAGGAATTGTCCTCTTGACTTGAGCAACTCTCCAACCAATCATCCTCTAAATGAGGATGAAGTATAATTATGGTTAATGAGGATGAAGACCACATAGGTTAATGAGGATGAAGACTATATGCTGTAGGGTTTCCACTCAAAACAGGAAGGTGCTTCATTTTGTTGTTTCTGGAGATTTTCACACAGATTTATCTTCAAGTTAAAGCAAACAAGTGCTAATTTGTTATTGGAATGTTTGCAGCAGTTTTAACATGTGTAAATATCAGAAAAGTAGTCATGTGACCAAAAATCCCTTCATAGGATTTCCACTGCAAAATAAGATAATGCCTCAGCCTTTTTCATTGTTTCTGATGATTTTCACGCAGGCTGACCTTAAGATAAAATAAACAAGTACTAATATATTATTAAACTGTCTATTACTTTCAGTATCAGTGTAGTTTTAACTGTAAATACCCAAAAAGTGGTCACATGGTCAACAATCACATTACAGCTATAAAGGATGTACTATAACACTACAAGATGTAGAAGTCTTCATTATAAGGCAAGAAAATGCACTAATTGTGACATCAGTAACCCTACAATATAAAGATTTTCTATAAGCTGCCCAATTTAACTATTATAATATTTTTGGTCACATGACCACTTTTTGTATGATTTATATGTTAAACTTATGCTGATACTCAATGCTACAAGCAATCCGATAATAAATTAGCACTTGTTTGCTTTATCTTAAAGGTCAATCTGTATGAAAATCACCAGAAACTACAAAAAGAAGCACCTTACTATTTTGAGTTGGAAACCGGTAAATGATTTTATGATTTTGGTCTCTTACAATGGGCGTTACTATTCAGTGGACTGGACTGGAACACTGGACTGACATATATTTGGTTTTTGCACATTCTATGGTTGGATTTATGGAGTCTTGTTAGTTAGCACCCTTAGGGCACCTGCAGCCCACTTGTAAATGCTGAAGACGAACAGTGGAATATGCAAAAACTGTCTCTATAGTCTTGGTAATTTTGCTATTGTTCATTATGCCACAGGTAGGCAGTGCAGAGAATATGACAACAATAGTTAACCTTCGATCATACTCCTTCAAGATATCCTTAGAGCAAGCTTGAGGAACAAGCTAGTCTCACTAGTCTTGCTGCCAGACTTCTGTCGGGATTATCAATTAAAGATTATAAGCATCCACGCTAAAACTCTCTAAATGGTAAGCCCCTGCACTGAATTAGAGGCGAGTCTAGAGGTTGGCCATGCTGGCGAGACTAGCTTGCACCTTAAGCTTGCAGCTCTAACAAGGATATCTTGAAGGATATTGTCTACTGGCAAGTTGATTGCTAGTGGACTATTGCTGTCCCATTCAATTCCCTGCACTTATACCTGCAGCATTACTAAATACTGGGAAGTGGTGTATAGTGGCATAATGAACAGTAGTGAAATTCAGAGACGGCTTTCGCATATTCCACTGTTCATTTTCAACCTTTAGAAGTGGGCTGCAGGTGCCGTAAGGGTACTCACTAACAAGACTCCGTAAATCCATCCATAGAATGTGCAAAAACCAAAAATATGTCAGTCCAGTAGTCCAGTCCACTGAATAGTAACACCCTCTTACGATCTATATTGCTTGTTCTTCTACTGCGCGTGGCCGGCCAAATAGCGGTCTGGCCACACGAGACTACCGTACGCAAGGAAATTTTGACGTCAAAAAAATTTGACGAATTGGTTTAATTTGTCAAATTTAAATTCGTCAAAATATTTAATGTTTATAAGCGCCCTTAAAAGTACAGGTTTTGCCTGCAATTTTTTGATTTTCGTCAACATTTTATTTGTAAAATCTGCCGAAGTTTGAATTCGTCAAATTTTTTTGATGTCAAAATTTCCTTGCGTACAGTATTACTGTTAGAAATGGACTTTCGGTGGGAAAGTTCACCACCGAAAGTCCATTTCTATCAGTAGAAGAACGAGCAATAGATCGTAATATTTCTATGCTAGATGGTGTCCAAAATTGTTCACCACAAGTGGTAAAAACTTACCACCTGCAGCCTCCACTAGGTTGCGTTTAGCTTCCCGGTTTAGGCCACTCCAAATAAATTCTCTGTTTCCCATCCACCGCCCGCATCTAGTTACTGTCAGCTCTAAATATTCCATTATTCCGTATTCTTTCATTATTTTCCGGTTATTTTTGCATACTGACAGGCTCACTTGAAACCATGTCAGCTTACGTGTCAGCAGTGCTATCAAGTCGACACAAACTTCACATTTGTGCTATTTTTGCTCCTTAAAAAAGGGAAGCAACAAGCTTAAGCATTCTTTTATGCAGCTTTTTATGATTGTGCTAGACAAATGATGGCTTAAAAAGCTGCTGATCTTATAACTGAGGCCCCTATTCGGTGATTATTAGTTTCTCATCCAGCCTTTCTAATTATTATGATGCGGGCGGGAGGGTATTACCATTATGCCATTATTTTATAATATTAATACACTGATGTACAGACCTTGTCCAAATTGTCTTTCTTTCTTACTCAATATTTCCTTCACCAGCTGATTCTACTTTCGTGATCGCCAACTGCTTTTCGACAGTCAACTGAAAGCCTGCTTTGATGAAGTCGATAGAGCACGATTGCAACTGGCACTGCAGCAATTTGCTAAGGAAAACAACAGTTCTCCTGGTGATATATAGCGCATTGTAGCGTTCATCAACAAAAATTAAAACAGTTTGGTATCACGTGTTCTTCTGAGCATGCGCAGAGTAAATAATGGCTTACCATGCGGTAGCCTAAGAAGGATGCGGGCGGTGGGTGAGAAACTAATAATCACCAAATAGGGGCCTAATGAATAATGGAAATGGACCGCCCGCCCGCATGCAAATGTGCTGGAGTCCACGACGGGAAACAGAGAATTTATTTGGAGTGGCCTTAGCTAGCATCCTCCTCCACATGATTTCACCCTGAAAGCGGCTGCAAACCCAGAAGTAGAGGCGGAATGAACTAGAACACCAGGATGGAGTGCACTTCTCACTGATACAATCTGGAACAGCCCCCAAAGTCTACAGGGGTTCTAACTACTTCTAAGCCAGTTGCGCATGTTGCATGACAAGTGGCCTGACCGCTTTTTCCCGTGTATTGGGGGTGATATACACGGAAAAAAGCGGTCTAGCCACGCAAGACTACGACAACAAGACGTCACTTGCGATAATAGTTTTGAACTCAAATTTTGATTTGATTGGACGAAATCTTGTGCACGTGATTTCGCTTGTTTTTGTTGTCGCGCAAAAAGGTCTCTTAGAAGGAACTGCTGCAGTCTACTTCTTGGTGGCCAACTACACTGAATACCTCTTCTGTGGTGTGAACAAACCTTCACTATGAGCGAAGGTCAGTCAGTATGTTTAATGATCTGACACATCATTTTGACTCGTCACGAGCTCAGAACCGCGTGAGCAATAAATTCAGTATTGCGAATTATAGGCTGTGTTGTACAAGATTCCCGTTTAGAGCAATATATGCACGTACTAAGCTATTTAATACTTTAGAGTAGGTGTCCACAACCTGCGTACCGGCCAGCTTCATAGGCATTAGTAGCGTTCGATCTTCACTGAGGCCTACCAGAAACACTATGTAGTGGTATATTTGTCCATCGACGGGCCACTCATTAACTTGTCAATTCCACCCGCACTTTCTATGATTCATCAATCCTTACCAGCCGGCGTCATCATGGCAGTCTGTAGTTTCGTTAACGCCCCGTTTTTACCCAGCCTGGATAGAACCATCCTGCAAGATTATGCCAGAAAAGGTCCAATTCCTGTAGTATTTTTGCAGGATCATGCAGGGAAAGGTCTTTTTATTGCAAGATCTTACATTTTCTTGCAAGATGGTCTATAGGCAGCCAGGCAAAGTGGGTAGGCAGTAGTTTCTCATCAGCCACTGGTGTGGGTAGGCAGTCATTTTCTATTACTGATTATTGAAGGAAGCACCCAAAATCACAGCAACAGTAGGCTATCTGTCACTATACAAGGATTATCAAAGGCCTTCATATAAAGCTTAATATGCTTACACTTTACTGAAGCAGGAGGAAACGTTTTCCGTAGCAGAAAATGGTGGCTAGTTTGTCTAAACATTAAAATGCTGGTGCACATGATCAATTGTTATAATAGCAGTAATAAATTTAAAGGCAGCAGGGTAGAAAAGGTGATGCGGACGAGTGATGAGAAACTATAAATGAACCCTACCCTCCATTCCCCATCTAATTCAATTGTCTAATCAGTTATCCCGCTGCTGCAGCACTTCGTCATTTTCTTAACTGTTTTGTTATTTTGTATATGTTTTATCTGTTGTAATTGTTAACTTGTTTTTCATTTGTGCAACTGTGTGTTGATGTACTTTGTTTGGAGAGCACGTTAGCAGGCTATAAGTATGCCTTTTGTGTATACCATTGTCTTTGACAGTGGATATACTGATTGAAAGTCTAATGCATGATCAGTTTCAAAAACACTTACAAGTCATCCACAATTTTCAGCATTTTTGCAAGCGTACAAACCATATGCTAGGGGAGGGGGGTAAAATTATATATATATACTTTTTAAAAATGTCAATCACGTCAGTTGGTAAGAATTCTGAATAATGCAGTCATAAAGCTCTAGTAAACCGCTACTAATACAAGTGAGTGTCCATTTAAATGGTGGACTAAAGTGAGCTGATGCTGTTAATGTATGGGCCCAAGCCAACATGATTGGAAATGGAGTGCTTCAGTGAACTGAAGAGCAATGTAGGATGAAATGAGGTTTTATAAGCTGAAGGAAAGACGAAAATATAGCCCATTGAACCATTTTTCAAACTACAGTTATCAGCATGATAACACTACAGGCTCTTTATGCTTTTATAACAACAGCGCTTTCTTACTTACTTTCTTTCTCTTTAGTCTTAGTCTAGCAACACTAGTACTGATAAATGATTACAATATAGCTACACTGGTTGTTGCTTTTGTTTTCTACCTACAGAAGGTGTTGTTGTGGGTTTTGGGCATGGGAGGCTGGATTATGTGGGTACTAACATGTTGACATTTGTGGCAGTTGTGGGTTGCCCATAGAGAAATAGACCCACATTTCCTGACCTCAGTCCACCTGTTGTTGCTACTGCCAGTGGTGTTTACATGAGCACATTAATGATAACCAAGAGGAGTTGTTTCCATGATGTGTTCCAAATGTGCATCAGAATAGTTCTAATGCCTGGTGTGTGTGTTCAGGGTATCAGCTTCTAAAGCATCAAAATGATAAAGCCATAAGATGTCTAAAAGACAAAACAAACATCATAACATGTATTTTGCAATGTTAAAAGTGTCAGTGTATTCGTTCTGCTATACAATACATCCATATGTGTCAACATTTATACAGTACACTTTGGGCTAGGGTGAGGGGTTAGAAAAAAAAAGAGTAATCTTTCTACACTCACTAAAAAAGCTGAAAATTGTGGATGACCCCTTAAAGCTTTAAACAGATTAAAATAAATTAAGCAGCAGTACTAAGGATGTTACAAAGATCAGCACAGTAATCCTGGTACCACTGGGAAGTGCTGTACTGTATCTACTTTGTTTCCTGTCGTTGCTAACTGATGATGTACAAGCTCATCCTTAAATACGTAATAACCAACGACTTCTACCTACTGTGTATGGGATTCTTATCCACTATGGTGCTCCCAAGCAGTGTAACATATCTTCAACACCTGAAGCATGTTATAAGCCTCCAAACCTCTCTAGGCCATGTGTACCATAGTTGATGGTGCCTGAAAGTGAGTATATTTTAAAATACAAATGGTCTTCCAATTTACCCTTGCTTTTGCAGTCAATTCTCCTGTTGTTTAGATAGAATTTACTTTGATTCACTACCTTAGCAGGTCTTTCCATCTTTTTTTGTACCACATAAATGACTCATAATGGCTGTCTGTGCAGCCACTAATCCATCATAGTTAAAACAGAAGTCCTATCGGTGGTAACGTAGACACAAATATTATCCCATTGAGAAGAGTGATTGTTCCAGCAGAGTCAATCACTAGAACCTTTTGAACAACTGCAGCCTGTCTCTTCAGTGTCATCTGTAAGACTCTGTGCACTACAACATAAGAAACGACACGGATAAAGTTCAGTATGCTATTAATACCACCATTTTCATGCCAAGAATGACAGGTTAACATATGCAAACTAAGTCATAAACAAACCTCTCATTATTCACCAACAGATTTAACTGCTAGGACAACAAAATGAAACAGCTTATAGTGTTTCAAAATTCCATGTTTGAATCCAGATTGTTTTTCACAATAATAACTGTCGAGTTAGGTGATAGTAGATGTCTGTTGATGATTAATTGCTTACGATACTGGTAGTAGTCATAGTAGAGGTTTTATAGTGCATGTAATACAAACAATAATTGAGGTAAGTAGTAGATGTCTCTCTATCCTGCCTGCTCTCATTCACACATGATGAGTGATGCACACCCTCCAACCAGGGCAACATACCATTATGGTGCAAGTTCCAGCTAGTATTTACACAATTAAAGTACTAACAAAATATTTTTATTAAGTGTAGTCATACTACATGTTGAAAGTAATAGATCATACAGCAACAGTTGTATTATGATCATTGATGACCACTTGCACTGTCAAAGTGAAGATCATGG
Source organism: Dysidea avara (assembly GCF_963678975.1). Taxonomy (NCBI): domain Eukaryota; kingdom Metazoa; phylum Porifera; class Demospongiae; order Dictyoceratida; family Dysideidae; genus Dysidea; species Dysidea avara. The sequence goes on along the minus strand of NC_089281.1, from coordinate 25,649,002 downwards.
CCACCACTTATCATCACTGTAAGGCTAATTACTCCATAATGGCAGCATATTTCTGATTGTTGCAAGCAGCAAACTAAATAGAGCTAGAATATGTATTAAGCCCCGTAAAGCCTCTTTGTCTATTCAGCTCACGTGAAATACTTTCAGTACTTGTGCAACATTATTATGCATTCAGGTGGGCTTGTTCTATCCTCTGGGTCCTACCTCTGAACACTACTATAAAACATGCTCAAACATAATCTCATGCCCAGCTAATGTGCAAACACCATCTGGTGACAATTCTCTTGGGCCTGGAAGTACAATCCAGCCAAAATATTGGCTGGCCAATCAGAATCGAGGAATTGCACAATCGCATGAATGTATTGGAAGTAGACAAAAAAGCAGACTATTTATTAGAAGTTACTCTCCTAGGCTATTCAAGACGTTTGTTGTCAAGTAGTGCTCGGCATTGAAATTTGAATACATGGTGTTAGTAACAGGAAAATATCGCAGTATATCGATGTATAGTGATGTATAGTTAGCTTGTTATTCAGTGTAACTATTGCATCATTTCTTTGGCCTAGTATGAAGCAATATGCATCCCAAAAACCAAAAATATAGTTCAGTACAAGTAGGCATGTGTTGTAATGTGATAACCTCAAATTTTTGTTTAGGGTGTGTCTGCTAAACCATCAACAAATTGAGTAATTAAACACCAAAGGCTGTCATGAGTTAAAGGTATCCTATACTGGTATTCATTGATATACTGGTATTTCGATATATCGATTATCAAAGGATGTCATGGTATGATAATTGGTTATGATAATTTATCACGATAAACAGTATTACCGGTATATCGCAGAGTACTATTGTCAAGTTGTTTTTTCCGGTCTCACCTTGTGAATCGTGAATCGACGTTTCACCAGAAATGATAATATTTATGCTATCCTCTACCGATACGATAAATGAAGAAATCGCATTAAGTAAACGCCCTATTTTGAGTTTTACTTTATTCCTAGCCATTTTTGAATGGTATTTCAGTGTTTTAAAATGGTTATGCAACTCCTCGATTCTGATTGGCCAGTCAATATTTTGGCTGGATCGCACTTCCAGGTCCAAGAACCTCGAGCATTGTCACCAGACAGTGTTTGCGCATTAGCATAAGCCCGGGGCAATACTAGCTCACTCTGTGCACAAAAATTGTCACTACCCTGGTTTCTTGTTAATAACTCTTGTTATATGGGCCAGCTGCCCAAACATTTAGTGGCACTGTGAAGCCATTTAAATGCCAAAGCTAATAGTCAAAAAAGTGCTTTGATGCAGGCAAGTACAAGTGAGTTGTGAGGCTTTGAAAATATCCCATACATTTAGCATAGATGATTCCATGTATACAACATGAAAACATGCTTGTTTCAGTGCAAAACCATTGGAAGTGAACATATAAGTGAACATATGTTCACTTCTTTGATATGATTGTATTTGGCAGAGCTCAGGTGAATGTGTACTGACTATAGTGCTGTAAACAAGGCTAAAATTATCCATAAGGCTGTGAAAATTTAATTATATGTTTCTGGTTCCCTTCCTGGTCATTATGAATAATTGTGCAATCACCATGCAATAATATTTTATATCTGTTCATGTTGAAAGGTTTTCATGTCTTGTAAATACTTTTGCTTACAAAAACTATACATTAAAGGGACACTCTGTTGTATTATTCACATTGTAAAGCTGTTCAAGTTTATGATGCAACATTTATTTTTGATGACGTAAAATTAATAAAATAGTGGGCGAAGCTTTCTAAGACATGCTATAGTATATCAGTAGTGCTATTTCTGTGAAAAGATAGCAAGTTACAGCTGTACATAATTAACACTACACAACAACTTGAGTCATGTATCACAACCACACTGTTGTGCAGCTGAGAAAACATTTCAGGCTGTCTTCTACCAGCCTATTTGTCAATGTACAAGCCCAATTCCCCTTCCACTTGCTGTAAAATCACATGTAAAATTGTGTATAGTTATGTATGAAGTAGTAATTATGAAATTGAATGGCTTTAATATTGAGGAAGTGTCCTTTTGACTTTAAAATTCCATGTACTGCTACGTCAAATAGTGTACCTCATCAAAAATTTGCAGCAACAACAAAACACACAAAGCCTGCATGGTCACCTGGTAAATTTTGGGGAATCCATAGGACCAAGAATTTATAATGTTGGAGAGGTAAACTCCAGAAATGATAATTAATGGCCTAATAATAAACAACATTAAATCCTGAGTGTCAAGGTGCCACCATATCCAAAGCAACCAGGCTACTGTAGTTCTTGGATGTGTAACTGATAGCTCCTTTTATTATCCCAAACTGTATTATGTAGTGATCATTCAATCTGACTATTTAAAATTATTTTGTGTGCATTGAATTTATACATTAACCCTTAAACCCACAGAGAACTATTGGGAAATGCGTGTTTACACATTATGGGTAGCACAGCGACACTAAGTGGGGTAGCTTAATTCTTATAGCCTACTCCATTTTGATTAAAAGTCTGTTCACTGGGCTACTTGGAGAAAGTTAAATGAACACTGTAACTATAGCAGCTTACTTGTTATGAAGCAATGAACAACAGCAAGCTGCGTATCCATGTTTCTAATTCTAGCCACGTGTTTGATTTTGATTGTGGGTTTACTTAATATGAATTTTATATGGCCTGATGGAAAATTTAATGGCAAATCAAAGGGTATTTGTTGCAAGGTGATAGGAGTAACTACCATATGATCGTATAAAGGTATGTAAAGGATTGCATGTTTTGCCTACCAAAAAATTAACGCTACTTACACAGCTATAGTTTTGGCCTCACTGTTTAGCATTAAGGTAAAATCCTAGGTATCATTTTGCTCCTCATAACATCACAAGTAGAATGATGAAAATTGCATAGCCATAGGACAGGCACTTCGAAAGTTACAGCACTTTGTGCAAGGCATGCGTGTTTAAATCCAGTTTTCGGATTTAAGGGATATGTAAACTGAAATTTATACTACTGTGTATTTATACCTTGTAATGTAGCTCCTCCAGGTTATGGCCAGCAGGGTTATTACCCTCAGCAACAGTATCAAACTATGCCTCCGCAATTTGTTCAGCAGCAACCATACCCTCCTCCGACATACCCCACTCAGACATCAAACACCAACGTCGTCGTTGTAGGAGGAGGAGGGACTCCGGTCCAGCAGACCACTATAATTGAGCAACCAAGGGAGAATGTCAACCATCTTCTTCACTGCATTATTTCCTTCTTCTGCTTTCCATGGATTTTGGTCTGGTGTTGCCTATGCTGTATGTATGGATGTTAAGCAATTCAGATGAACATTAGTGTAGGCTACAAACTAATAAACTCTATTCAATATGATTTTGTACGTGGCTTTTAGATATATTAAGATGTATGTCTATACATGTGACATTATATGTGACTGGATTAGCGAAAAGAAGTCTCCCACCCACATCCAATTTACCAACTTTGACATAATATTATCATAACTTCAGATTGGGAAAAGGTATTGCTTTGAAATTTGGTCAATACAATATTATAGTGAGCAACATGAGTTAAGGGATGGAGAAATTTTTCAGGTTTGTATCTTACTTGAATACCAAGTCATGGTCTTCCAAGTTCATGGTGTGTGGAAGACCCCTTTTTGCAAATCCAGTCACATATACGTATATCACCGTTTGTTAGATTTATATGTAAAGAGCAACTTTAAAGTGCAATTGAATGTACAATATCCATTTTTGTGTATTGTTTGCTTTTACACTAAACTTTTTCGCCAGTTGAAGTTTTGGGAATTACAATAATTACAGGATGGATATTAACTTGTTGTTTTACTGTATACATTTTTTTTACAATACGCTAATCATTTCAGAGATTTGGCTGTCTAGAAAGATAAACCTTTACTTATGGACTGATGTTAGTAAATACTTACATTTTGGAATGTCCTGGCTCCAGGTGTTCATGTCAATTTATATATCTGTAAGAAGATATGTAACTTAACTAGCTATGTAAGCAAGTGGCTTTTGAGGCATTGCACAAGAGCATGTTTTAATATGTACTGATGTGGGTTTCAATGTACGTTTTTAAATGTGAGGATAAATAGGGTTTCTTTGCTCATCATTGTGTGCATGGATTACATGTTTGTTGTTCAATTCATAATCATATTATATAAACATACCCCTCTCCTAAAAACTAAATATATATGTCACTAAAATAAAGCAGTGCAGTCAGGGCCACAGGCAACTGGGGCATTTTGCCCCAGGCCCAAGCCTGAAAGGGGTCCCAGGAGGCCCCATGAATACCTATTTAAAAGATTGATATACTCTAATAAAGCAGTAAGATCTAAATACTTTAATAGAACAGTCACAGTATTCTTCAGAGGAGCAGTGTAGGAAGCTTATAAATAAGGAGATATGGTTGGTGAGGGGTAGCTATTGTCATTGTCAGCATGTAATGACCTTTTTTTTGGTCTTCAACTTACAGCTTGGGTGAAGTTGTGATTCAGAATGGAAACCTCCTTGCCCCTGGGGCCCCACTTTAATTCTTTGCCCTGGGCCCCTTAATTTCTCTGGGCGGCTCTGAGTACAGTCATATCAACCTGTCAGTTAGGATTGAGGTACCGAGAAAGAAAAACATTACAAGGAGTTCTTCAAAGCCAGGAGAGACTGAGAACTAAGTTGAAATGTACATGAGAACTAATTTCTGAGAAAGTCTAAGATTCAACCCAGGTACTGAAATATGCACTGAGCAGCTAAATAACTACACCTTTACTACCAAAATTTTAAGACAAAGTCTAGGACATGTATTATGGATCCAGAGATGAAAATGATTATTATAGTGCTTAAATAGTTTTTAAGTGTCGTAAATTCTCAATATGTAAACTTTTGCCATCATTTGATTATAGGGAAGACAAAATCAGCCATAATGTATCTTTCAGCTATATTTTACTTTTGAATCTTCATGCAATATTTCATGATTGCATATGGGATGGAGGCCTGAAAGATTGGGCCGTGCCTTTGTGCTTCAATGAGTTAGTCAACAAACTCATTAAATAATATATAGGAAACTGATGGCATCCCTTTGTTATGCTGATAACAAGTACACTATGTATTTAAACAATTACATGCAATTTATTTGTAAGCCTCAGTTATACTTGCAAGTGCATACTTTACCAGTGGCTGAACTATAGTCTAACTTGAGCTGTACAGTGCAACCTCACTTATCCGAACCCCTTGGGACCAGGGGTAGTTCACAAGTCTGAAAAGTCCATATCTCTGAAACTGTATAAATAATCTTAAAATAGCATATAAAGATTTTTTTAGAACAGTCACTACTTTAGGAGAGCAGTCATTTCTGTAGTTTGATTAACCGAGAATCCGGACAACTGAACTACAGAAATTGTAGTTCAGTTATCTGTTTGCTGAATTGGAAAATTAAAGTAACACTAAAGCTAGCAGTCAAATAAGAATGGAATTTCAGCCAGTAAAATTTCAGTGACTTCCTCTGTTGTGTTACACATTTCTTTATGTCTTAAAAAGAGTATCGATATCTTGGTTGCTTTGGTTTTTTAAAATCTTGAATTGTTACATAGGAGTATTGCCTATATCATCCACAGCCTGTTATGAGTTATGAAACACAGCTGGAAGAATTTTTCTATATCTTTAACACTACCAAGGATCAAAAATTGGCTTCCTGTTTTATAGCAGGAGAACCAATCACAATTTTATGATGCTAATTATAAGTGCTTTCCATGCACGCACATGTATGCACCATCAATTCAAAACAGTGGAAGAGAACTTTAGGAAAGGAAACTCTATATAGTTAGGCCAAACAAACTTGTTTCTCATTCCAGCCGGCAGCACTTAACACCACATGGCCACTACCTCAAATTTGTTATTGCTGCTATTAGAGATGTGAGTATATGTATTTTGGTGTTACAATGATTGACAAGTGACACAAAAACTCATCAGGATGAAAAAAAAAGCCACCAGTGTCACTCTGAACTATTCTGAATTTTGAATTGGACTTGCTGAGTATAGCCTGGGGCAAATGTGCATTCAGAGATTCTGTAATCATTCAAAGAACTATATAGGGAGTGCTAAAGTGTTACTATACAGGGAGTGCTAAAGTGTTACTATACAGGGAGTGCTAAAGTGTTACTATATAGCAGGGGCGGATCCCAGGGGGGGGGGGGGGGGGCTTTGGGGGCTGAAGCCCCCCCCCCCCTTCATATTTAGGCTTTACTTGATCAATATGCTGAGTATTATAATGAAATTTTGTCTTAGCATAATTATATGATCACTAATAATACAAATACTCTTAAAACTACCTTATAAACATTTTTCCAAGGTATTATCAGTGGATTTATGCTAAAGTTTATGCAACAAGGACCCGAATCAGCATTGGAGGTTTACAAGATCGAGATACTCTAATAGAGCAGTCAGCTAACTACTCTAATAGAACATTCACTGGAAACATGTAGTTGGTTCTGTTATGGAATTTTTCCAAATCTGCCTGCACCTATACATACAATGAAGTGCATTGGTCTGTTTAAAGGGTTTCATTCATCTACTTGTGTACGTAGTTAATATGTATGACAATACTTAATTCAGGTACACAATTTCCATTGAAAATGCTCTCAGATTCAATCTTGTATTGTTCAAATTTCAAAATTTTCCACTTTCAGCATATTATTATTCTAACATGCACCTATTCAGTGTTGTGCAATTGTGAGAGGGGTGCATCATGTACTTGGTTGCCTGTACCTACCCAAACTTTTCCATTAGCAAAATACTTCAGAGTCAGAGAGCCATACCTATAATCTAAAGGCAGTATATAAAATATCTACAGGCAGAAAATATTATGAATTTTATGTGGAAATGTCTCCCAAATTGCAGTATTTTGGCATCTATTTTTCAAAATTTTCCTGGGGGGGGCATGCCCCCAGACCCCCCTAGTTCCAGCATGCTTCGCATGCTGGGAAGTGTGCTTTGCACACCTCTACCCAAGAGATTAGTACCTTGAGTTAGCCCCCCCCTTTATAAATCCTAGATCCGCCCCTGTATAGGGAGTGCTAAAGTGTTACTACTATGAACAAACATACTGTATGTGAAAGTGTTAAGTGTTACCTTGTTTCTCAATGAAAAATTGACTCAAAATACATTAATTTGCTAATGCTTTTTCCCTGTGGTTAGTAGGGAGTTTCTGTTACCTCATTAATACTAATTTTGTTACTGTAGGCGTACTGTTTTCTGCTTAGCAGGTACATTCATTCAATCACCTAGTATGGTAAACTCAATTTAAAATAGAATGGTTAGAATTCATATACACAGATTACTATGCAAACTATGAGAGTGACACATTAGTTGTGAATATACTTATCTTTGATGCTAAACAAAGTCATTAAATTGCCGACAGAAGGAAGAGCGAGGAGATTCAAGTCATAAACAAATTCATAATTAGAAGGAATTTATATAATGCAAACTGCATAAGTAAAAACAAACTCCACATTTTATACTATGTGGACCACATATGTACCCCACACATACAGCAGATATAGTAGCTGGTATGTAAAAGAAAGGAAATTTTTGTAGTATGAAAGTCCCTATTACTGTGTCTGTACATGTTGCCCTATAGTTTACACATGTGCAAGAAAATAGCAGTTACAGACTTTGTTAGCCGGTTATGTGTTGCAACTACTTTTGTGATGAATCCATTACTTGTCACGTTGTTACCAATGTGTTACTGAAAGGCTTCCAGTCTTGTGCATGTAACAAGATAATGTGAAAGTTACCATGATGTGCTTATAGAAATATCACTAGCTACTATGAATAAATGGACCACACATTGCAGTCACTCTGAAGTGTGTACACTCATGCAGATTCATTATACATTGCGCTAACAATTGTATCATAAATACACTTAGGAAGTGTACTACTTGACTGAAAACTCACTAGAAATGTCAGCAAACAATTGCAAACTATCCATAGATAACCCGGCAACAAAATAATCTGACAGTCCAGGCTGTAAACAATCATCACACTATAATAAGTTAGTGGATTTTACAGAATAAATGTTTTCACAAATTTTGATAACATTAGTAGAAGGAGTGGAATATTCAGTTTTCACTACTTGTGTAGTAAAGTATACTATATAATTAGGAAATTAAGGTATTAACTTGCTTTGTGATACCCACTAGCATCATCTTACATATCATACAGTTAAGTCCATCCTTTATTAATGCACGTATATGATTTTCATCGGTTACTCAAAGCAAATGGTAATACAACTGTTACATTCTTGTTCAATATGCATGCATTGTAACTTCTAGTTAGTTCCTGTACAACGAGTTCACAGTCTGAAGACACAGTAGGAACACGATGCTTCATCCCAGTGACTAACTCACAGCCTCTTCTTGAAGATATCCTCTCCTCAACTGGTACAATAAGTTTGGTACCTTCCAGACTTACAGCAGGCAGAGTAGCAGTGTTTGAATTTTGGGCTAATTGGTTTGTCATTGAATTCTGTAGCAATTAAATACAACAATAAGTCCTAACTGTTGATGAAATGTTTATAATTCATACATCTATTAGAACTTTCATTGCAGTACATACCAACAGCCATAATATATATTACCTGCTAAATATTTAAGTGAATTTCAGAGTATCGATATACAACAACAGATGATCATAGATATGTAGTTTTTGTAATTTGCTTGGCAGTTCACTGTATATATAGATAATCTAATCCAAAACAGCCAAGCTGTAAAAAAGTGTGCGGCCCTCAGAAAGGCTATGGTGAAAAAAGATGTGAAATCCAAGGTGGCGGCCAAGAAATGGCTGTGATGGTAGGTTAATGGTAAAAATTTTAATAACGACAATTCAGGTGAATTTTTGTGCCGCTTCACAAAATTTACCTAAATTGTCATTATTAAAATTTTTACCATTAACCTACCATCACAGCCATTTCTTGGCCGCCACCTTGGATTTCACATCTTTTTTCACCATAGCCTTTCTGAGGGCCGCACACTTTTTTACAGCTTGGCTGTTTTGGATTAGATTTCATTTCTTTTTGTATTTGTATACCCCAAAGCCGGCCTATGGCCAGCTTTGGGACTTTTTTAACTTATGTTTTTTTTCTTTACTACAGGAAGAAGAAAAGATGAAGTAGATGTACTTTAAATGTTTTATCAGTAAATGTACAAATCATATATATATAATACATATGTGACTGGATTTGCGAAAAGGGGCCTTCCACACACAATTTGCCAACTTTGACAATTGATAACTTCAGATTGGAAAGAGCTATTGCCTTGAAATTTGGGCAGTGGTGATTTCTTTGCAGCTGAACTCTCTACATGATGGTTTCTTTGTAGCTGAACTCTCTACAAGGTAATTTCTTCTAGCTGATCTCTCTACAGGGAGATTTGTTTTTAGCTGAACTATCTACAAGGTAACTTCTTCTAGCTGATCTCTCTACAGGGTGATTTGTTTGTAGCTGAACTATCTACAAGGTAACTTCTTCTAGCTGATCTCTCTACAGGTGATTTGTTTGCAGCTGAGCTCTTTACAGAATGGTTTCTTTGTAGCTGAACTCTCTAAAAGGTAGCTTCTTCTAACTGATCTTTCTACAGGGCAATTTGTTTGTGGCAGGATTTTATACAGGGTGATTTCTTTGCAGCTGAACTCTCTACATGGTGGTTTCTTTGTAGCTGAACTCTCTACAAGGTATATAACTTCTTCTAGCTGATCTCTCTACAGGGTGATTTGTTTGTAGCTGAACGATCTACAAGGTAACTTCTTCTAGTTGATCTCTCTACAGGGTGATTTGTTTGTAGCTGAACGATCTACAAGGTAACTTCTTCTAGCTGATCTCTCTACAGGGTGGTTTCTTTATAGCTGAACTCTCTAAAAGGTAACTTCTTCTAACTGATCTTTCTACAGGGCAATTTGTTTGTGGCTGCATTTTCTACAGGGTGATTTCTTTGCAGCTGAACTCTCTACATGGTGGTTTCTTTGTAGCTGAACTCTCTACAAAAATAATTTCTTCTAGCTGATCTCTCTACAGGTTGATTTGTTTGTATATAGCTGAATTCTGTACAGGTGATTTGTTTCTTTGTAGCTGAACTCTCTACAAGGTAACTTCTTCTAACTGATCTTTCTACAGGGCAATTTCTTCGTGGCAGAATTTTATACAGGGTGATTTCTTTGCAGCTGAACTCTCTACATGGTGGTTTCTTTGTAGCTGAACTCTCTACAAGGTAACTTCTTCTAGCTGATCTCTCTACAGGGTGATTTTGTTTGTAGCTGAATTCTGTACAGGTGATTTGTTTGCAGCTGAGCTCTTTACAGAATGGTTTCTTTGTAGCTGACCTCTCTACAAGGTAATTTCTTCTAGCTGATCTCTCTACAGGGAGATCTGTTTGTAGCTGAACTATCTACAAGGTAACTTCTTCTAACTGATCTTTCTACAGGGCAATTTGTTTATGGCAGAATTTTATACAGGGTGATTTCTTTGCAGCTGAACTCTCTACATGGTGGTTTCTTTTTACTGTAGCTGAACTCTCTACAAGGTAATTTCTTCTAGCTGATCTCTCTACAGGGTGATTTGTTTGTAGCTGAATTCTATACAGGTGATTTGTTTGCAGCTGAGCTCTAAACAGAATGGTTTCTTTGTAGCTGACCTCTCTACAAGGTAATTTCTTCTAGCTGATCTCTCTACAGGGAGATCTGTTTGTAGCTGAACTATCTACAAGGTAACTTCTTCTAACTGATCTTTCTACAGGGCAATTTGTTTGTGGCAGAATTTTATACAGGGTGATTTCTTTGCAGCTGAACTCTCTACATGGTGGTTTCTTTTTACTGTAGCTGAACTCTCTACACAGTAATTTCTTCTAGCTGATCTCTCTACAGGGTGATTTGTTTGTAGCTGAACTATCTACAAGGTAACTTCTTCTAGCTGATCTCTCTACAGGGTGATTTGTTTGTAGCTGAATTCTGTACAGGTGATTTGTTTGCAGCTGAGCTCTTTACAGAATGGTTTCTTTGTAGCTGAACTCTCTAAAAGGTAACTTCTTCTAACTGATCTTTCTACAGGGCAATTTGTTTGTGGCTGAATTTTCTACAGGGTGATTTCTTTGCAGCTGAACTCTCTACTTGGTGGTTTCTTTGTAGCTGAACTATGTACAAGGTAATTTCTTCTAGCTAATCTCTCTACAGGGTGATTTGTTTGTAGCTGAATTCTGTACAGGTGATTTGTTTGCAGCTGAGCTCTAAACAGAATGGTTTCTTTGTAGCTGAACTCTCTACAAGGTAACTTTTCTAGCTGATGTCTCTACAAGGTGACTAGTTTGTAGCTGAACTCTCTACATGGTGGTTTCTTTGTAACTGAACTTTCTACAAGGTGACTTCTTCTAGCTGATCTTTCTACAGGGTGATTTGTTTGTAGCTGAACTCTCTACAAGGTAACTTTTCTAGCTGATGTCTCTACAAGGTGACTAGTTTGTAGCTGAACTCTCTACATGGTGGTTTCTTTGTAACTGAACTTTCTACAAGGTGACTTCTTCTAGCTGATCTTTCTACAGGGAGATTTGTTTGTAGCTGAACTCTCTACAGGTAATTTGTTTGAAACTGAACTCTCTAAATGATGGTTTCTTTGTAGCTGACCTCTCTACAAGTTAACTTCTTCTAGCTGATTTCTCTACAGGGTGATTTGCTTGTAGCTGAACTATCTACAAGATAACTTCTTCTAGCTGATCTCTCTACAGGGAGATTTGTTTGTGGCTGAACTCTCTACAGGTGATTTGTTTGAAACTGAACTCTCTAAAAGATGGTTTCTTTGTAGCTGAACTCTCTCAAGGTAACTTCTTCTAGCTGATGTCTTTACAGGGTCACTAGTTTGTAGCTGAATTCTCTACATGGTGGTTTCTTTGTAACTGAACTCTCTACAAAGTAACTTTTTCTAGCTCATCTTTCTACAGGGTGATTTATTTGTAGCTGAATTCTGTACAGGTGATTTGTTTGCAACTGAGCTCTTTAAAGAATGGTTTCTTTGTAGCTGAACTCTCTACAAAGTAACTTCTTCTAGCTGATGTCTCTACAAGGTCACTAGTTTGTAGCTGAGCTCTCTACATGGTGGTTTCTTTGTAACTGAACTCTCTACAAGGTGACCTCTTCTAGCTGATCTTTCTACAAGGTGACTTGTTTGAAGCTGAAGTCTCTACAAGGTAACTTCTTCTAGCTGATCTCTCTATAGGGAGATTTGTTTGTAGCTGAACTCTCTACATGATGGTTTTTTTGTAGCTGAACTCTCTACAATGTAACTTCTTCTAGCTAATCTCTCTACAGGGAGATTTGTTTGTAGCTGAACTCTCTACATGATGGTTTCTTTGTAGCTGAACTCTCTGCAAGGTAACTTCTTCTATTGATCTCTCCACAGGGTGATTTGTTTGTAGCTGAACTCTCTACATGGTGGTTTCTTTATAGCTGAACTCTACAAGGTGATTTTTTCTGGCTGAACTATCTCTTTCCACAGTTGCATGAACTCCCTACAAGGTAACTTCTTCTAGCTGATCTCTCTACAGGGTGACTTGTGTGTAGCTGATCTCTATACAGGTTTCTTATTTCTAGCTGATCTCTTGAATTCTCTTCAGGGTGACTGCTCTATTAGGATGACTGCTCTATTAGAGTATCTCGATCTCGCACTTGCTGCACCAAGTTGGATTTCGTGTTATTACTCCGTGGCTTTAAGTCTGATTCTTCTACACCATTGATGAGCCTTTCTAAGATGATTACTCCATCTGTACAACGATTTTCAAAGCATTACCCCAAGCGGTTTATCTGGTAGGCGTGGCAAGCAGTCTTTTTTTATTTATTAGCTAATCTCGATTGCGTAATTGTTACACACTGTTGGTTTTTTTGTTGTATCTTCCTGTTTTTTAGCTCGATTTCTTTCAAACCACAAAAGGTTTGAGGTTCAATAGTTAACCTATTAACCCACCGATTTTCAGCTTCTTCCCATACGCGGTTTACCCTGTAGGCGTGACAACATATTGGTGTTATTTTTCGTGAATAATCGCTCATAACTCTTTGCCTGTTTATCGTATTCCAGCCAAAGTTGGTACCGAGATGCGCCCTTATATCCCCCTTCTGTGTGCCAAATTTCAAGGCGATCGGATATGGCGTTCAAGTTTTATAGCAGTTTTTGTAAGTTTGCGACAAGAAAAAGAAAAATAAGAAGAAAAAAAAAACGAAGAAACTGAGCCAATTTTTGAAGTCGCATATCTCGGGAATGCGCGAAGCGATTTCGCTCAAATTTGGAGTATGGAGTGCTGCAGTTGGGGGGCATGTCCACAGCAAAAATCGTCTTGTTTCATCAAGGGAGCACAGAGCTACGGAGGTGCGAAAATTGCGTTTTCTTTCTTCCTGTCAATATACTCACGGGTGTTACGCGCCGGCTTCTTGGGCCGCACGACACACTACCGTGTGTCTTGATAGTTGATACCATATAACTGAAAAATGAATTTTGTTAACAGGCAAACTTGAACATGCAACCATATTTGTTCTGCTATTCATTGGCTTCACTGTCACATGTATGACTGCATTTGCATACTCGTGTAATTATTATTTGCTAAACTCTTTGCTCATTACAGAAAACTTACTGGTGCCTGTATGAAAATCAGTTAGCTCAATTTAATCCCAATGCCATCTTTCTTAAATATGGATGACACCATTGGGAAAATTATTTTTGTCCTTTATAGCTATAAAGAGGTGTTCTTATTTAAGGGGTGTACAAACTACCAGTACTGTTTATCTTTGATCTGGACAAATGTCCATTATAAAGAGGATGTCCTTTTAGAGTGGTTTCACTGTATAATCCACGTCTGAATAGCGTTTGAACCACCAGTGAAGGATAATGTATTCATTGTGACCACTGTGCAGCTGTTGAGGGTTATGAATCTCTTTACATTACTTTTTCAGATACCACACACATTTACCAGACAACTGTACATCATTCATTTGCACAAAGTGGTTTTGTGAAGACTGACAAGATTAACGACAACAGCTGAACAGTGACACTGAATATACTTTTACACGCTCAAATTGATGTAGCTAGGGACTATGTCATCCTAGTTTACCAAAGATTCTCCTCTGAAATTATACAAACCATAATAGTAATTCACTTAACCTCAGGTAGGGTAAATGGTAAACTTTTGCAGACCGCATGCCAGGTGGTATCCCTACAACTCAGAGACGATTTTAAAGAATGTGAAATTGTAACTGATTTTGACAATACCAGTACACATCCTGTTTTTATGAATTTGGAAGATCATAATTCTATGTAGGAATATGCCATTGAATACTCCTGGCTTCCACAGTGTGGATGCCAGGTTTGGAAACAGTGTGGAAACCTGGTTTTCACTGTGTGGAAGCCAGGTTTGGAAACAGTGTGGAAACCTGGTTTTCACAGTGTGGAAGCCAGGTTTTAATTGGTTGGCAAAATTTGATCTTAAAAAGTGTTGCAGTCAATGGGATGGAGCATTTGGGCCTCCCCTTTGTGGAGGAGCAATACTTTTTTTTGATTTACTAAGTGTTATGTCAGACCAAAATTTATTAATTTAATTCTCAAGAAAATATGTATATTACCACCATTTATTGCAAACCCACCTGAAACCAAGTGAAACTATCACCCAGCATCTTTTTGCATATTAAGCGCCTCTAAAATAATTATCGTGTTGCTGTTGTTTAAGCCATTCATAGCCTTTCCAACAGTTTTTTCACAACCATCCACAAAAGGGTGTAATCAACAGTTAGACACTACTAAATAGCCTTCTTGCTATATAGCATAGCGGTGTAGCCCCAAAATTAGCCAAATCGTGCACTTTTTCATAAAACCATGAAACTTTCCACATAAGTAGTACTTCTTATGATTTTTGATATAGTGCCATCACAGATTTGACCTTTGGTGACCTTTATGGTCATTTTTGTGCAGAAATTTGACCATTTCTGTCTTTATCTCCCTTAGGCATTAACTGATGTGTTAAAGCATGGTACCAAAGTAAAGGTCTTGTTGAACAAAATAACTTGATTTTATTTAAAGTTAATAGGTAATTTGAAGTTACAAACAATTTTATTAGCTGCAAAATTCTCTGAATTTACCTGTGCTTGGGGTGTAAATTAGCCATGGGAGGTTAATTAGCTCAAAATCCATGGATAATATAAATGATCATAATTTTGATATGAAATCACCTATTAACTTCAAACAAAAACTAAGTTGTTTCATTCTTCTTTTATTTTGTTACCATGTTTTATTAAAATTAGCATGTTAATTGATCCCTCAGGGAGATAAAGACAGAAATGATTAAATTTTTTGGCAAAAATGACCATAAAGGTCACCAAAGGTCTAATCTGTAATGGCACTATATCAAAAAAATTATGCCATGAGAAGTACTACTTATGTGGAAAGTTTCATAGTTTTGTGAAGAAGTGCACGATTTTTGTGTTGTGCCACTATACTACTATTATGCACTTTATGGCTTCCATACATTTTTTTATTTGTCAGGTTCTTCGTGCATGATATTTAATGGCACTATGAAATGGTATGAATCAAACAAATGTTGATGCTTTTATCAAAAGTGAACCATTTTTTTGTTTTAGCCACTATGATGTTTGTTAGTATATTTCCAATTCCCATGTGATTTTTTCCACCAGAGAATAATATATTTAATTGCATTATAGATGATGAAACACTGAAAATATCTTCATTTATATGGTCATTGCTTTAATTACGTATATTATTTACTTTGTGATTAGTTATATACGTAGCGGATGAACATATATGCTTTGTTGGGAGCTTCCAAGGGTCAAGACAAGTAAGTTATTTAGGTAGTAATTCTACCACCAATGCCTATAGCCTTTTTGTGTATGTACACGACACAAGCAAATATTCTTACTCTTAATTAAAGCTGAATCAGACAGTATATAGGTTTATATTGATTGAACCTTGTTTCACTGCTTACTAAAGCGATAAAGCATTTGTATAAACTTTAATGCAGCACACATTTTTATGCAATTGCAAAATAGAATTTGTGAACATAATAATATAATTTACTCAGCTGGTCACATAATTGCTCTTTGTTTGGTGTTTGTTAGTAGTCCTTGTATAAAAGTCTGTTAGATTTATAGTTACCATGAATAAACCAGCTGCAATGCTACAGGTGTTTAAATCCAAGATCATAACTTGCATGTATACTGGTTTACAAGGTATTTTAAATGAGGAGCTGACAGAAACCTGTAGACTAACAAATTGAAAGATGTTTTACTCCGCATGTCAAACAGGCAAAAAGATGTTTCAGTTTTTAAATTTGTAAACATTTAGCCTTATATCAGTGCTAGTGATGTAACTGTATGGAAACAATTTCAATATAACTATTATATTTATTAGTAGTATTTATTTATTAGTATACTAAATAAATACTATAGTAAATACTATAGTATTTATACAGGGAAAACAGCATCAGCCGAAGAGGCTGTTTTTCAGCTGTGCCCTGTGAAATTACATGCAATCAAACAACACAAAATAGTACAGCACACAAAACAAAAATAAATTTACAAAGAACAAAATAATGATTTAAACTGTCTGATAGAGGTGGCATATATATAATAGTACAACTATATAATGCCACAAAGTGCTAGTTCTATATAATAAGGCTTGTTTCCTGTCATCATCCCATCAATTGTCTGGTAGCTACACCAGATTATTTGGTTATACATCCCATGAATGCAATATTTATGTTAGTGGGAGGCACAGGATGACCAAGTGCCAAGGTAAATACTTAAGCATGTGCATTATGAACATAGCAGAGGGTGACTAAGGGTTAGAGTACCATTGCTGCATCTTTTAAGATCAAGAGAGCAATTGTTTACTCAAATGCAGCAGTCAAGAATATAATTAATTATTGCATATTTACCTTCTACCCATATATAGTTTTTGCTTAGTGGGATGGGGAAAGGGCAATGCAATACTTATGTACACATACGACTGAAGGACTTATTTCCATCATCATCAATAGACACAAATATAAGTCTCACTCCCAAAGTTGGAGCCTCTGAAACAGATAGAGGTGGTGGAGTAAGGAAAATATGGATGGAAAAGGTGAGGTAACTTGGCAACAAAAAATATGCACAGCATATAGAGCAAAAACATATAGATGTGAGGCAGAGTTAACTAAATACTACGCGATTACCTGTTACTTCTATTCCATGTAATTAGTTACAGTTACTTTTAAAAGGTTACTACAAGTTATGTCACTAGTTACTTTCATATGCATGTTTGTACTTTTGTGGCATGTTGTAATCACTGTTATCCTCAGATATGCCCTAGCAGGGAAAAGACAACTGTATACATATGTGTACTTGCTGAAATAATAATTCTGTGACCATTTCAGCTCAGTTTCAACTATTGTCCTGTCTTTTACTCAAGCTGAAGAACAGTGCACAGAATGTGTCAATTTAGTGTGGCTGTAGTATATATGTCTGGTGCAAAAATCAAGGAGTGTTCTGGCTTTTAAAGAATGATTACTAATTACTATTAGACCTGAGTCAAATATGCTCAAAATTTTGCCCAAAATACTTTCAGGAATATCCCAAAATTTTCACCTACTATGCTTGCATTATGCTCCTAAGTTAGCAACATTTGTTACAATTATTTTGTAACATTTTAATCAGTGAATGCTTTATTAGAGTATTTCACTATAAAATAACTGTTCTATTAGAGAGTATCGATCAAAGTAGGTGCTCTATTGCAGTTTCCATTGACTGCTCTATTTGGGAGTATCGATCTATTTTCATGGAATTAAGCTCCATATAGTTTGAAATATCCACCTAATAAGCCTATCATGCTTTTTATTGTGCCAACATATTTCATGCAGGCCTAGTTACTATGTAACTAATGTAACTAGCTACTGTTGTATTAGTTACTTTTTGGACAGTTATTCCTAATTTATTTATTTATTAAGAGTTTACAGCACAAGTGCAGGACTCCTGGTCCTATAGCCTGTTTAAAGTAATTACAAGGGATGTAACTAGTTATATTACTACAGTTACTTTAAAAGTAATAATTATGTTATGTAGCTTAGTTAATTATTCTAAATGCTGTGTGGGAGTCTAGGGAATTAACAGAGAAAATTTTTATAAGCTCTGAAGACTATTTTCATTACATGTGTATTTTTTATAGTAGTTGACTGAGGGGATGTCATAATGTGAGCACACCAGTCTCTGGGATTTTGTTGCCCTAGTTAGCTTAGGGACCATCCACTATTTTCAGCAATTTTGCAAGCCAGAGTGCACACAGAGAGTACGCTAGGGAGGAGGGGTTAAATTAACCTGAATGCTTTTAAAAATGTTGGCCTTAGTAGCACCACAATTTAGTAATAGTGTTTGGGTAAGTGGTTAAAGCTGAGTTGCAGCTGGACTTTGAATAAATGCTTCAGGAGCTGGCTATGCAGCAGTGTACACAAGGCTGTATATCAACAATCAGCATTCTGTCAATGCCTGCATTCTGACAAGTCAGATGATTAGCAGGCAGATGTTTTGAATAATAATAACTATCACATCAACATTTATAATAGTACACTTTTGGGTAGGAGGTCAGGGAGGAGGTAAACAAATAGAGTACTCTCTGTACATTTGTGAAAATGCTGAAAATAATGGATGATCCCTAGTGGCTATAAGAAGCTAAAAATGTGCTATCGGCTAATGCTCATTTAAACTTTACTGTGTATTGAAAGCACATATATATCTCATCAAAGTAGCCTATAATATTATACTGTAATACTGAAACAGTCTGTATGTTACAAACACATAATCCGGACATAATGATAGTGTCTCTAAGCAGAAGTATTTCCAGCTACCATGAAAGCAGAAAATTTGACAGGAAAATATTTGGCAAATTGAACATATTTGATGAATTTTAAATTTGATGATTCCACTTGTTCACAGCTATAATCAAATATGGGATGTGTTGAGAATTTCATGATCAGTGATGACGTCACATGAAAGCTCAAGCTAAGCTAGCTTGAGTGACAATTTATAGCCAAAGTTACCACGAGTACAAACATGCAGTAACTAGTTAGCTAGCTAGCTAGCTGGGATGCATGATGCACCAGTAGGAGTAGTTAAGCATCTTGCAGATGCCTCTGGCATGAAAAATCCAAAACTTTCAGAGAACCAAAACTATATATGTCAGGCTGCAGCTGTAGGACCATTCTCATGCAGTAGTGCACCTTTCAATATTAGCTTGGTATTTGTGCAGCATCAAAATTAGCTGTTCCTTTAATTGCCACGTTATGTTAATTGCAAGCATTAGCCTGGAATTTATCTGTGATAGTTTTCTGTACTTCATTCATCTGATGACAGAAACATGTACTGAAAAATAAATGTCAGCTTAACCTTGACACAGTCTTTAGCTAGCTGGTTATTTGATTCCCTGTCAAGTTTTCTGATCTTATACTTAACAAAGTTACATAGTTACATAAATATTTAAATGTATATAGTAACTTTCTTATACTTCTGTGGCATAAAACTATTGCTCAGTGTTATTGATTACAAGTACTAGGAGAGGAAATGTAAAAATGAAATTGCCATACAGTCCGGCGGGTTGTTAAGCGCATGCATTTATAATTTTCAGAGAAAAATTTTGTACAAATCACACTATCTGTTAGGCGCATATACCTAATCAGTAATTACGGTGTCCTTATCATGGAACCACTATGTAGTAAAGAGTAGTTTGTGGTCACCACGCCAGTGTGTAAGGATATTTGACTTTGTGATGATTTTGCAATCCAGATGGCTGATTTGCTGTATACATAGTGAAGGAGACCTCAAGGGAGATGTAAGCACTTGAGGAGACATCAGTACTTTCATATTTTATTCCAAAATCAGTAGGAGTAACACTTTACAGAAACTTGGAAAATATGGGCATGATTGGATACACAAATATCAGTGACCAACATTTGGACAAGATTATTGTGCATTATAAACACTCTTAATGGCGAGAGGATGTTAATTGGTTATCTGTATATGCATGCAGCTTGAATGTGCACTTGCAAAGATGGCAAATTCACTGATCTATTCATAGAGTGGATCTCAGAGAGAGAAGCATAAAGCTAATGTAACGAAGAACTTACTTCTTTAAGGTTGTCTGGCACATGGATGGCAATCACAAGTTAATACACCGAAAATTTGTCACCCATGGTGTGGTCGATGGATACTCTAGACAAGTGACCTTTTTAAAATGCTCAAACAACAACAGGGTTCTGTTTGGAATCATTTACTGCTGCTGTCCAAACATACGGTATTATTAGGAAACTTCTTACAGATTTATGTGGGAGAATGTGAATTCCTTGGACTATATGGTCACTCTACATGGTGGTGATAAATCAACCACAATAACTAGCAACTCAGTTCATAATGAATGAATTGAGTGTCTGTGGAGACATTTATCATGTTCAGTTGTTATCCCATGTGAAGCATTTTTACTGCTCAAGGAATTATGAATGTTAAACAATGATTGTTTTGTCTGTATGCAGTATTCACTGATCGTATAAATGCTTTATTAATAGAAGTCAGCCATTGACATCCAAAAACAACCTGTAGTAAATTATCAGACAGTGACAACAGACCATAGAATATTTCAGGACAATTACCAGTACCACAAACAGCTGTTGAAGTCAGTAACCATGGTTTTATTCTTTGTGTATCTCTTGACATACAAGTGAAGGTGTTCACTACTTGCAAATGGAGGGTGTGATGTGTATGAACAAGTTGCATGCTTTGTAAGCATGCACATCTCCATAATGATTGCAATGACTACAGTTTCTCTTGAAGTGTAATGCATAAATGTATTGTCTTATTGCTAGTTTACTTTTATGTTGAGGAGTTATGGTAACTCATAAATTAAAAAATAAAAGTACTTGGAATATAGAAAAGCCTGACATGGATATAATGAAAATATGAGTACACTGATAGTAGTCATGTCAACTACTGAGTTACACTTGGACATGTTTGAGAATTTGGTAACAGCTGTGAAAAGAGACAATGCAGCGATTATGGATAAGATGATAAACTTTGCACAAGATCAACAACAAAAACTATACCATTTCATCAGAACATACTCATTGGCTGTATTAACTGCTTAATACCATGATAATCTGACAGCGTGATGAAGTGACCCTGAAAATCAACTGGAATTTCCTACAAATACAAAAGCATCATCATGTAATATAGTGTAATCTCATAATTATGTACAATTTTAATATAGATCCATATGTGACACAGCGAGAGCTTGTGGTCTCTCAAAAGGAGGTCAGCAGTGTTGTAAAGGTATGCGCATATATACAATACCCTGTCAACATCTCACCTGTCAGTAAAAATCATAAACAAGATGCCAGTTTGTTAGCATAATTTTGTGTAGGAACATGTGAATAGTATAAAGTCAGTGTTGCAAGTCATAGGGCTACTATACTCATACAGAAACCCTGCAATTAATTAAATTTTTGACAATTTTGGAACCCATGCTAGTTCCCATATCATGTAAGTTTTAACCACTAGCAAAGGAAAAGACCACTAGGACAAACATGCTGACACTATTTCAATGTTGATACGTGTTGTTAATTTCATGCTTCTTGCAGTTCTGTGCAGCACAGGGCATGGACAGTGAAGGCAGTGACATTGAAGGAGTAGATGATGTTTTGGCATTGGCGACAGTTATTAATCTCACCCTACACAAAGTAACAAAGTGTTATTTATATCACTGTTATTTTATGTGAGTGTGCTGTAGGAAAAGAAAAGTAAAAAGCAGTTAAAGTTGTTCATTTTGGAAAAAGCCAAAATGGGCACTGACTGTTTTTCAAAGCTGCTTTTGCAGCATTTTTGCTTCAAAAGCTGCTTTTGCTGCAAAAAACTGCTTTTGCAGCTTTTGCAGCATAGCAATGTTTTGATTGCAGTACAGAGAACACATTGAAACATTTAAACTTCTTTTCTCAATGAAATTAGCCAGCAGGAGATTAGAACTTGCATCTGCCTGGTTTCATTTGCAGTCAAATTAACTATGCCAAAAGTTCTTTATTTAGACAGCATATCTTACAATAATCTGACATTTTTAATAATCAATAATGTGACCTTTTTACACAATTTCCTTATTCCCATGAGCGTCTGATTAGAGAGGCTTCATTGTATCATACTGAATACGAGTCAGTACTCATATTTGTTTAGGAAAGAATGGCAATTAGATGTGAAACTACAGTAATACTGCATATTTTCAAAAATATATCATTGAATACTGCCCAGTTTTCATCTTCAAAGATTTTAAGACTGGAATCTAAAAGCTACTGAATGATTGCAAGGATTATAGAATGTTTTAAAAGGAGCGTAAACCTAGGAGTATAAAGATTATAAGGAATAGAGCAATAAAAAACTGAAAAACTTGTATTCTTATTAAAGACAAAAATATTTAATTTATGTGAAGATTTCTTAAAAGTGCCATAAATGCATAAGCAAAGTTAATATTGTGTAAAGGTTTCACTTATTTCATGGTAGAAAAGGATGTATACTAAACAATCTAACATGCATCATATCCTATTAGGAACACAGAAGATCAATTACTACTAGGTGTGTTGTACTAATTTAGTTGACATAACTGTTATTTTACAAGTACCACAAATACCTGAATAAAGTTAATGTGAGGAAATTAAGATATCATACCTTTAAAATTGCTTGCTATATGGTCTCTTAAATCTCTTAATTGATGCAATTATAATAGCTGTCAACAACTCTCTTATATTGAGAAGCAAGTGTGTAGCTAGCAGTGTGCCATACGTAGCTAGTTAGCTATATATACAAGTCACAACAATAATGACTACCGTTCACCAAATGTATTTACTATAAAGTATATAAAGAACCTTTAGTCACAGCTTCATAGTTAAGCTACACTGCCTCACGAACACTGTGACTGCTCCATTAGAGTATCTCGATCTTGTATGCAATTTTTCTTGAGAGAGATAATGGATTGGGAAGTGGGAAAGGGGGCACATGCCCGTTTTACCTTTCCCTCCCCCCTCCCAGGATCCGCCACTGAATAGCACAGCACATGCAGAAATAGCAAGGAGACTAATAAACAAATAAAGCACAAACAAACTAGATGATCCAATATACAATTAAATTCCAAAAAGATTCAACTGATTATTCACAAGTCAAGCTATGGATTGCCATGTATGTGCTTTTGGAAAAGCATTTACTATTTCATGTCCGATAATGGCAAGGGTATAAACGGTTTGCTGAGATTTTTTCAATTTAGTGGCCAAACCAGTGCATGGTAACTAAACTACACTATGATTCAGCTAAGACGAAATATTTAGTCACGCTGTTAAGTGTACATATAGGACTAGGTAGTACTTGTGCTGCAAAGCCTTAAAATCTTTAGAAAGTTTAAATTGAAGTTTAGATCACGTTGTCATACAACCCACGCACACGAATTACTCCGGATTTGCGACGGAAGTTTTCAAAAATAAAATTGGATGAAGTAGCTAGGTAGCAGGATATCCTGTAGCCCACGCATACAATGCAAACACTAAGTATATAAAGCGTGGAACATCAGACAAAATCATGAGTACAAACTGCAGCTTAACTGAAAACTTCTGGATTCATTAGCTATCGTGGGAATATCAATTGAAGGTTTAATTATTTCTCTCGTCAACTGAAGCTAGCTACTAGTTGAGTGCTACATATGTATATGGGTCAGTCTCATTAGGCATATATTATAGACGCCATCTCTACTAATTACAGCCTCACAAATTATGCACTAATGTGAAAAGCTAGCTATACAATGCATGTGAAATGGCATCAATTATCAACCACATACACTGTAAAGTTTTAATAATTAAATAACTAAATAACACTTAGTCTATCTCTTACATATTGAGTGTTACAGTAGCTATTTCAACTTATTTTTGTACACTGTAGTTAAAATGCAAAGTGGTCAAGTTTCTTTCATGGCCATTGCCTTGCTATGTCAGTTGGGGCAGGAGGCTTATGGTCTAATACCAAGAGCATGTAGTGATGTTACAAGTCTAGAAAACTAGGAGTGTTGTCCAACTACAAGTGATGGTGTGTGTGGACAGGACGCTGGTAGGGGACAGTGTACTGATTTGAACTTGCCTGGATATGACATAAACAGTGTTGATGTGCGTCGCAATTGGCCTCACTACTTCACCAAGGTTAGTACTGATACTTAAAAAGATCCTATGCATGACTCTACTATAATTGACTGTTATTATAATAATCTAATCCAAAACAGCCAAGCTGTAAAAAAAGTGTGCGGCCCTCAGAAAGGCTATGGTGAAAAAAGATGTGAAATCCAAGGTGGCGGCCAAGAAATGGCTGTGATGGTAGGTTAATGGTAAAAATTTTAATAATGACAATTCGGGTAAATTTTGTGAAGCAGCACAAAAATTCACCTGAATTGTCGTTATTAAAATTTTTACCATTAACCTACCATCACAGCCATTTCTTGGCCGCCACCTTGGATTTCACATCTTTTTTCACCATAGCCTTTCTGAGGGCCGCACACTTTTTTTACAGCTTGGCTGTTTTGGATTAGATTTCATTTCTTTTTGTATTTGTATAACCCAAAGCCGGCCTATGGCCAGCTTTGGGACTTTTTTAACCTATGTTTTTTTTCTTTACTACAGGAAGAAGTAAAGATGAAGTAGATATACTTTAAATATTTTATCAGTAAATGTACAAAATTATATATAATATACATATGTGACCGGATTTGTAAAAAGGGGTCTTCCACACACATCCAATTTGCCAACTTTGACAATTGATAGCTTCAGATTGGAAAGAGCTATTGCCTTGAAATTTGGGCAGTGGTGATTTCTTTGCAGCTGAACTCTCCACATGATGGTTTCTTTGTAGCTGAACTCTCTACAAGGCAATTTCTTCTAGCTGATCTCTCTACAGGGAGATTTGTTTGTAGCTGAACTATCTACAAGGTAACTTCTTCTAGCTGATCTCTCTACAGGGTGATTTGTTCGTAGCTGAATTCTGTACAGGTGATTTGTTTGCAGCTGAGCTCTTTACAAAATGGTTTCTTTGTAGCTGAACTCTCTACAAAGTAACTTCTTCTAACTGATCTTTCTACAGGGTGATTTGTTTGTAGCTGAACTATCTACAATGTAATTTCTTCTAGCTGATCTCTCTACAGGGTGATTTGTTTGTAGCTGAATTCTGTACAGGTGATTTGTTTGCAGCTGAGCTCTTTACAGAATGGTTTCTTTGTAGCTGAACTCTCTACAAAGTAACTTCTTCTAACTGATCTTTCTACAGGGTGATTTGTTTGTAGCTGAACTATCTACAAGGTCATTTCTTCTAGCTGATCTCTCTACAGGGTGATTTGTTTGTAGCTGAATTCTGTACAGGTGATTTGTTTGCAGCTGAGCTCTTTACAGAATGGTTTCTTTGTAGCTGAACTCTCTAAAAGGTAACTTCTTCTAACTGATCTTTCTACAGGGCAATTTGTTTGTAGCTGAATTCTGTACAGGTGATTTGTTTGCAGCTGAGCTCTTTACAGAATAGTTTCTTTGCAGCTGAACTCTCTACATGGTGGTGTCCTTGTAGCTGAACTCTCTACAAAGTAATTTCTTCTAGCTGATCTCTCTACAGGGTGATTTGTTTGTAGCTGAATTCTGTACAGGTGATTTGTTTGCAGCTGAGCTCTTTACAGAATAGTTTCTTTGTAGCTGAACTCTCTACAAGGTAACTTTTCTAGCTGATGTCTCTACAAGGTGGCTAGTTTGTAGCTGAACTCTCTACATGGTGGTTTCTTTTTGTAACTGAACTTTCTACAAGGTGACTTCTTCTAGCTGATCTTTCAATAGGGTGATTTGTTTGTAGCTTCACTCTCTACAAGGTAACTTCTTCTAGCTGATCTCTCTACAGGGAGATTTGTTTGTAGCTGAACTCTCTACAGGTGATTTGTTTGAAGCTGAACTTTCTAAATGATGGTTTCTTTGTAGCTGAACTCTCTACAAGTTAACTTCTTCTAGCTGATCTCTCTACAGGGTGATTTGTTTGTAGCTGAATTCTGTACAGGTGATTTGTTTGCAGCTGAGCTCTTTACAGAATGGTTTCTTTGTAGCTGAACTCTCTACAAGGTAACTTTTCTAGCTGATGTCTCTACAAGGTGGCTAGTTTGTAGCTGAACTCTCTACATGGTGGTTTCTTTGTAACTGAACTTTCTACAAGGTGACTTCTTCTAGCTGATTTTTCAATAGGGTGATTTGTTTGTAGCTGAACTCTCTACAAGGTAACTTCTTCTAGCTGATCTCTCTACAGGGAGATTTGTTTGTAGCTGAACTCTCTACAGGTGATTTGTTTGAAGCTGAACTTTCTAAATGATGGTTTCTTTGTAGCTGAACTCTCTACAAGTTAACTTCTTCTAGCTGATCTCTCTACAGGGTGATTTGTTTGCAGCTGAGCTCTTTACAGAATGGTTTCTTTGTAACTGAACTTTCTACAAGGTGACTTCTACAAGCTGATTTTTCAATAGGGTGATTTGTTTGTAGCTTCACTCTCTACAAGGTAATTTCTTCTAGCTGATCTCTCTACAGGGTGATTTGTTTGTAGCTGAATTCTGTACAGGTGATTTGTTTGCAGCTGAGCTCTTTACAGAATGGTTTCTTTGTAGCTGAACTCTCTAAAAGGTAACTTTTTCTAACTGATCTTTCTACAGGGCAATTTGTTTGTGGCAGAATTTTCTACAGGGTGATTTCTTTGCAGCTGAACTCTCTACATGGTGGTTTCTTTGTAGCTGAACTCTCTACAAGGTAACTTCTTCTAGCTGATTTTTCAATAGGGTGATTTGTTTGTAGCTTCACTCTCTACAAGGTAATTTCTTCTAGCTGATCTCTCTACAGGGTGATTTGTTTGTAGCTGAACGATCTACAAGGTAACTTCTTCTAGCTGATCTCTCTACAGGGTGGTTTCTTTGTAGCTGAACTCTCTAAAAAGTAACTTCATCTAACTGATCTTTCCACAGGGCAATTTGTTTGTGGCTGTATTTTCTACAGGGTGATTTGTTTGCAGCTGAACTTTCTACATGGTGGTTTCTTTGTAGCTGAACTCTCTACAAAGTAATTTCTTCTAGTTGATCTCTCTACAGGGTGATTTGTTTGTAGCTGAATTCTGTACAGGTGATTTGTTTGCAGCTGAGCTCTTTACAGAATGGTTTCTTTGTAGCTGAACTCTCTACAAGGTAACTTCTTCTAACTGATCTTTCTACAGGGCAATTTGTTCGTGGCAGAATTTTATACAGGGTGATTTCTTTGCAGCTGAACTCTCTACATGGTGGTTTCTTTGTAGCTGAACTCTCTACAAGGTGATTTCTTCTAGCTGATCTCTATACAGGGTGATTTGTTTGTAGCTGAACTCTACAAGTTAACTTCTTCTAGCTGATCTCTCTACATAGTGATTTGTTTGTAGCTGAATTCTATATAGGTGATTTGTTTGCAGCTGAGCTCTTTAAATAATGGTTTCTTTGTAGCTGAACTCTCTCAAGGTAACTTCTTCTAGCTGATGTCTTTACAGGGTCACTAGTTTGTAGCTGAATTCTCTACATGGTGGTTTCTTTGTAACTGAACTCTCTACAAGGTAACTTTTTCTAGCTCATCTTTCTACAGGGTGATTTATTTGTAGCTGAATTCTTTACAGGTGATTTGTTTGCAGCTGAGCTCTTTAAAGAATGGTTTCTTTGTAGCTGAACTATCTACAAGGTAACTTCTTCTAGCTGAAGTCTCTACAAGGTCACTAGTTTGTAGCTGAGGTCTCTACATGGTGGTTTTTTTTGTA
Organism: Dysidea avara; assembly: GCF_963678975.1. Taxonomy (NCBI): domain Eukaryota; kingdom Metazoa; phylum Porifera; class Demospongiae; order Dictyoceratida; family Dysideidae; genus Dysidea; species Dysidea avara. The sequence goes on along the minus strand of NC_089281.1, from coordinate 25,621,081 downwards.
ACTGAACTCTCTACAAGGTGACCTCTTCTAGCTGATCTTTCTACAGGGTGATTTGTTTGAAACTGAACTCTCTACAAGGTAACTTCTTCTAGCTGATCTCTCTACAGGGAGATTTGTTTGTAGCTGAATTCTCTACATGATGGTTTCTTTGTAGCTGAACTCTCTACAAGGTAACTTCTAGCTAATCTCTCTACATGGAGATTTGTTTGTAGCTGATCTTTCTACAGGGTGATTTGTTTGAAGCTGAACTCTCTACAAGGTAACTTCTTCTAGCTCATCTCTCTACAGGGAGATTTGTTTGTAGCTGAACTCTCTACATGATGGTTTCTTTGTAGCTGAACTATCAACAAGGTAACTTCTTCTAGCTGATCTCTCTACAGGGTGATTTGTTTGTAGCTGAATTCTGTACAGGTGATTTGTTTGCAGCTGAGCTCTTTACAGAATGGTTTCTATGTAGCTGAACTCTTTACAAGGTAACTTCTTCTAGCTGATGTCTCTACAGGGTCACTAGTTTGTAAATGAATTCTCTACATGGTGGTTTCTTTGTAACTGAACTCTCTACGAGGTAACTTCTTCTAGCTGATCTTTCTATAGGGTGACTTGTTTGTAAACGAATTCTCTACATGGTGGTTTCTTTGTATCTGAACTCTCTACATTGTGGTTTCTTTGTAGCTGAACTCTACAAGGTGATTTCTTCTAGCTGAATTATCTCTTTCTATAGTTGCATGAATTCCCTACAAGGTAACTTCTTCTAGCTGATCTCTCTACAGGGTGAATTGTTTGTGGCTGATCTCTCTACAGGGTGGCTTGTTTGTAGCTGATCTCTATACAGATTACTTGTTTCTAGCTGATCTCTTGAATTCTCTTCGGGTGACTGCTCTATTAGGATGACTGCTCTATTAGGATGACTGCTCTATTAGAGTATCTCGATCTCGCACTTGCTACACTAAGTTGGATTTCGTGTTATAACTCCGTGGTTTTAAGTCTGATTCTTCTACACCATTGAAGAGCCTTTCTAAGATGATAACTTCATCTGTACAGCGATTTTCAAAGCATTACCCCAAGCGGTTTACCTGGTAGGCGTGGCAAGCAGTCGTTTTTTATTAGCTAATCTCGATTGCGTAATTGTTACACACTGTTGGTTTTTTCGTTGTATCTTCCTGGTTTTTAGCTCGATTTCTTTCAAACCACAAAAGGTTTGAGGTTCAATAGTTAACCTATTCACCCACCGATTTTCAGCTTCTTCCCATACGCGGTTTACCCTGTAGGCGTGACAACATATTGGTGTTAATTTTCGTGAATAATCGTTCATAACTCTTTGCCTGTTTATCGTATTCCAGCCAAAGTTGGTACCGAGATGCGCCTTTATATCCCCCTTCTGTGTGCCAAATGTCAAGGCAATCGGATATGGCGTGCGAGTTTTATAGCAGTTTTTGTAAGTGTGCGACAAGAAAAAGAAAAATAAGAAGAAGAAGAAAAAAAAAACGAAGAAACTGAGCCAATTTTTGAAGTCGCATATCTCGGAAACGCGCGAAGCGATTTCGCTCAAATTTGGAATGTGGAGTGCTGCAGTTGGGGGGCATATCCACAGCAAAAATCGTCTTGTTTCATCAAGGAAGCACGGAGCTACGGAGGTGCGAAAATTGCGTTTTCTTTCTTCCTGTCAATATACTCACGGGTGTTACGCGCCGGCTTCTTGGGCCGCACGACACACTACCGTGTGTCTTGATTGTACAATTGCTAGTTATACTGACATGTATATTATTGTGGTTTCTCTTCACAGGTCTGTAAGTGCAATGGAAATTATGCGGGATATGACTGTAGTCGGTGTAAGTTTGGTCACTATGGACCTGATTGCTCTGAGTCACAAGTTCTTCCCCGACGACCACTTGCTACCTACACTGATAGTGACTTAGCTGAATTCATTAAAACTATTGTTCAGTCATGTTCATTTGACTCAGGGTACGTGGCTGTATTAGAAGAGGCAGTTCCAGGAACCACAAATCTCCGCATGAGCAATGTATCACTTTATAATTTGTTTGTGTGGCTTCACCACTTTGCTTCAAAAGATTCTGCTACACCAGGTAATGTAAATAAGTATGTAGTAGGCATCCATTGTATCTGCATGCAGTGATACTTGCGTATGTGTATTATGATGTAATTTGATGGCTCAAAACTTGAATTATGGTCACATACATTTCTGCACTTGTTAATTGACTTTTTAATCCTAATACATAAATGTACATACAACAATGTCATATATATTACATTTTAGATGTATCAATTCGTTTGGATTATGCTCATGCCGGACCTGCATTCACAACTTGGCACAAATACTTTCACTTGTTGTTTGAGTGGGAAATACAACACATGTTAAAGAGCATGGGACACTTGGACTATCACACTTTCAGGCTACCTTACTGGGACTGGCGAATTGAAATTCAAAGATCTACTGGAATACTGTCAGATGATCTCTTTACTGAAAAGAGGCTTGGGGCAACAAGGAATGTCAGTGGTTTTCCTCGTGTATTTGGAGATATAGTTGGTGATGGATGGAACACAATATGTTGGCAAAAATTCTTTCAGATTTGTGATCCAAATGTTAACACTGGTCTCCTTCAACGTTGCCCATTCACAGGAACTAACCCTTGCAGTAGCAACAATCCTGACTGGCCTACAAGTCGGCAAGTAAATCTTGCCATGACTTTTAGAACATATGAAAGACCACCTTATAATTTTCTATCACGAAGAAACTATCGAAGTTTTGTTGATGCTGATGTTAACTTTAATATACGTAGATGCCGTAAAGACAGAATGTGTTTTTGTTCTCCCACTTTTGACCCTGAATGTTCCCTCACAAAGTCAAATGGCTCTCGATTGATTGCACTGAAACAATAGATGCATGGCACGGTAAGTACTGCATGATTTTTTATCATTGTGTATTAATAATTTCACTTTTCTTGTTTAGGTTCATACCATTACTGGGGCAGGTGATCTCGCCACAAATCTTCCTCTTGATAAGAGAGGACAAATGGATGATGTGGTATCATCACCAAATGATCCTCTTTTCATGTCTCACCATGTCATGGTAGATTGTATGTTTGATGAATGGCTGGAGCGACACCCTGATGCAGAGTATCCTAATGATATACCAGTGACTGTTCCCACCATAGCAGGACATCAGCATGATGACTTTATGGTTCCATTTTTCCCACTCAGTACCAACGTTGACATATTCACACTGTCTCGTAATTTTGGATACTATTGTGACCTACCAAACATCATATAACTATGTGACTAATAATAAAAGACATTTTTATCCAACTAAACACTGTTGATAACAGGAGTTTTATGGCAGCATTGATTGTAACTTATTATTACGTACTTACTATGAACAGTAGCAACATTGTGTTTTAGTACATAATTCCAGACTCACCAATGAAATTACTGTATAATAGATGTAATTCTAGAATTGATTGTATAGATACATGGTATAAATGTTACTATTAATTTTTGCATTCTGTTTTTAATTATTTTTGTGCTAAAAATTTACACTATTCCATGAACCACACTTCAAGAAACGAATACTTCCAGGAATCACATACAACATTTAAAACTGGTGTAAACAACTAAAACATGCGAATAGAGATCATTGAAAAACTAGAGAGTCAAACAAGTTACGCAGCATGTTAAACACTCACAGATCTCTATTTGGACTCAATGGATATGGCAAGCAGGAAGTGTGCAACACACAATCTTAACTATATTATTGTAACTGCATCGGATCTGTAAAAGAGTCTTATAACCTTTCCAAATTTCCATGTTTCAACATTGATTATTCATAGCTACCTGTTCATAATGTTTACTTTAGCTTATCACTATAAATTTGCACTAAACAATAGTGGCATATTAGGGATATAATGTCAAGCAGGTGTATATCTTGTTTACAAGTCAAGTTCTGGGTTGCCATTAAGGCTTACAATGTTAACAGTCCCGTTGTGTAGAATAGAACAACAATAAAAACTGAAAAAGTTGTGCTTCTCTTTTACTAATTGACAAAAAAAAAATCTTTAAACAATTCTTAGCAAGTACCATACATTTCTATGTTGAGTAATGGCTACACTTGAAGGAAAGGAAGTATCTTAAACAATTAAACATGCATCATATCTTAATAGCAACACAGAAGATTAATTATTATAGGTTTCTTGTACTAATTTAGTTGACATAACTGTTATAAAGTTACAAACACTGAAATAGGTCATTGGATGCTGCTCAGTTTTCTTTTTCAATTGTTTAAAAGATTAAAGTCTAAAGTCTAATGATCACAAGGAAGCAGTCAGTAAGAGGCTTTACAAGGAGTGTCTAAGCTTAGGAATCTAAAGATTACAAATAATAGAAAAATCATTAAAAAACTGAAAAACCTGTCCTTTTGTACGAAAATTTATCTAACTTCCCTAAAGAATTGTTACAAGTGCCACAAATACTTGAATATAGTTAATCTTGAGTAATGGCTTCATTTGTTTCATGGTGGGGTGTACTTTGTGCCCATGCAGATTTCCTATTTTGGCAATTTCAGTCACAAATGTTATAACTATAACATAATCTCCTCCTAGTTTCTATGGCCGAGGATATAATATTATGTACCTGTAAGTTTATTTTGACAAATGTCAGCTACTGTATGATAAAACTATAACAAAAAGGAAGCTGTACGAATGCTACTTGGTAGGATAATTAATCATGATCATTAAAGATTTACAGTGACCAACACTGAATATCTTACAGCAATTTGTGCTGCAGCCTTTGGATTACCTTATACCATTCATGATATACTGTAGCCCTGACTGTACAGTAAAATCATGCCTTTGGTGCTGAATTAGTACAATATTCAGCTAGAAATATTTGATATTCTGCTATTAGGATATGATGCATGTTTGATTGTTTAGGACACATCCTTTTCTACCACAGAACAAGTGAATTCCTTGATTTTATCGAATCATTTATGTCACTAGCGAATTCTTTAAGGAAGTTAGATATAATTTCATCCGTTTTGATGATTGTTACATTTTTAATCTTTAGACTCCTATATAGCTATGTAGACTCATTGTAAAGCCTCTTAGACTCTTTGTGATCTTTAGACTCTAATCATTTAAATCCTTGAAGATAAAAATCTAGTGTGCTAATTGCCTCAAGAATTGTTCATATCCCACACAAATGAACATGTGGAAAGGAAGCCACCAAAATTAATGATATCATATTATCTTCACTCACTTATTGCAAAGTCATGATGTCAGAACAATTATTTACACAATTAATTATGGTAGCCAGGATAGTAGAATAGTCTATACGTTAATACTAGTATCCATTTCTTTAGCTTTAGGACACTTGACCAGTTGCAATTAGATCTCATTTCCTTTTAATTTGCCTATCATGGAAATACTCCAAATCACTTGATGCGATTTTTTCAGTAGCCATTTGTGGTTTCCAAAAGGCTCTCATAGCTGTATAGCTAGCAGTGAATCCTATATACGAATCAATACCTACGTAGCTCATCATAACATATCATATCTACATTACGTTATTCTATTGAATATACAATGGTATACAGAGCCCCGTAACAAGCTGGGAAGGCTCTATCATGTGAACTCTTCACGGCAGAGGTAGCTACAGAAATACTAGCTACTTTGCGCTTAGGCTAGCTACTCTAAACTAACAACATTTTTTTGAAATTTAAACACATCATACAACAACTATGCACAAAAACTTAAGTGATATAAAGTACACAGGATGTGGTACCACAAAGTGCCATGCATTGTCAACTACAACAATTAAACCATTACAGCATGATCTATCCCATTCATCTTACTACACAAGTCTCTATCATAGATCATAGTTTGTGTGTGTGTGTGTGCGTGTGTTTGACACACACACACATGCACACACACACACACACACACGCACACACACAAACACACACACACACACACATACACACACACGCATGCGTACATGTATACACACACACACACATACACACACACGTATGCGTACATGTATACACACACAGACACACACTAATATTTATGATAGAGACTTGTGTAGTAAGATGAATGGGACAGATCATGCTGTAATGGTTTAATTGTTGTAGTTGACAATACATGGCACTTTGTGATATCACATCCTGTGTGCTTTATATCACTTAATTATTTATGCATAGTTGTTGTATGATGTGTTTAAATTGCAAAAAAAACATTGTTAGTTTAGAGTAGCTAGCCAAAGCGTAAAGTAGCTAGCCAAAGCGCAAAGTCGCTAGCATTTCTGTAGCTACCTCTGCAGTGAAGAGTCCACATGAGAGAGCCTTCCCAGCTTGTTACGGGGCTATGTATACCATTGTACATTCAATAGAATAACGTAATGTAGATAATAATTATGGCATGTTATGATGAGCTATGTAGGTATTGATTCGTATATATGATTCACTGCTAGCTATACACATCCTCCTATATAGCTAAGAGGGCTTTTTGGAAACCACAAATGGCTACTGAAAAATTGCATCAAGTGATTTGGTGTATTTCCATGATAGTCAAATTAAAAAGAAATGAGATCTAATTGCCACTGGTCTGGTTTCCTAAAGCTAAAGAAATGGATACTTGTATTAACGTATATACTATTCTACTATCCTGGCTACCATAATTAATTGTGTAAATAATTGTTCTGACATCATGATTTTGCAATAAGTGAGTGAGGATAATGTGATATCATTAATTCTGATGGCTTTCTTTCTACATGTTCGTTTGTGTGGGATATGAACAACTCTTGAGGCAATTAGCACACTAGATTTTTATCTTCAAGGATTTAAATGATTAGAGTCTAAAGATCACAAAGAGTCTAAGAGGCTTTACAATGAGTCTACATAGCTATATAGGAGTCTAAAGATTAAAAAATGTAACAATCATCAAAACAGATGAAATTATATCTAACTTCCTTAAAGAATTCGCTAGTGACATAAATGATTGGATAAAATCAATATTGAATAAGGACTTCACTTGTTCTGTGGTAGAAAAGGATGTGTTCTAAACAATCAAACATGCATCATATCCTAATAGCAGAATATCAAATATTTCTAGCTGAATATTGTACTAATTCAGCATCAAAGGCATAATTTTACTGTACAGTCAGGGCTACAGTATATCATGGATGGTATAAGCTAATCCAAAGGCTGCAGCACAAATTGCTGTAAGATATTCAGTGCTGGTCACTGTAAATCTCTAATGATCATGATTAATTATCCTACCAAGTAGCATTCGTACAGCTTCCTTTTTGTTATAGTTTTATCATACAGTAGCTGACATTTGTCAAAATAAACTTACAGGTACATAATATTATATCCTCGGCCATAGAAACTAGGAGAAGATTATGTTATAGTTATAACATTTGTGACTGAAATTGCCAAAACAGGAAATCTGCATGGACACAAACTACACCCCACCATGAAACAAATGAAGCCGTTACTCAAGATTAACTATATTCATGTATTTGTGACACTTGTAACACTTCTTTAGGGAAGTTAGATAAATTTCCGTACAAAAGGACAGATTTTTCAGTTTTTTAATGATTTTTCAATTATTTGTAATCTTTAGATTCCTAAGCTTAGACACTCCTTGTAAAGCCTCTTATTGACTGCACCCTTGTGATCATTGGACTTTAGATTTTAATATTTTAAACCGTTGAAAAAGAAAACTGAGCAGCATCCAATGACCTAATTCAGTGTTTGTAACTTGATAGCAGTTATTTCAACTAAATTAGTACAATAAACCTATAATAATTAATCTTCTGTGTTGCTATTAAGATATTATTACTAACACTTTACAGTGACCAGCACTGAAGGTCTGGCAGCAACATGTGCTGCAGCCTTAGGATTACCTAACCTAATTTCAAGGACTTAGACGTATTGACTTGACCTAGTGACTGACTACATGACTGAGATATGATGCATGTTTAATTGTTTAAGATACTTCCTTTCCTACAAGTGTAGCCATTACTCAACATAGACATGTATGGTACTTGCTAAGAATTGTTTAAAGATATTTTTGTCAATTAGTAAAAGAGAAGCACAGCTTTTTCAGTTTTTATGGTTGTTCTATTCTACACAACGGCACTGTTAATATTGTAAGCCTTAATGGCAACCCAGAACTTGACTTGTAAACAAGATATACACCTGCTTGACATTATATCCCTAATATGCCACTATTGTTTAGTGCAAATTTATAGTGATAAGCTAAAGTAATCATTATGTTCAGGTAGCTATGAATAATCATTGTTGAAACATGGAAATTTGGAAACGTTATAAGACTCTTTTACAGATCCGATGCAGTTACAATAATATAGTTAAGATTGTGTGTTACACACTTCCTGCTTGCCAAATCCATTGAGTCCAAATAGAGATCTGTGAGTGTTTAACATGCTACGTAACTTGTTTGACTCTTGTTTTTCAATGATCTCTATTCGCATGTTTTAGTTGTTTACACCAGTTTTAAATGTTGTATGTGATTCCTGGAAGTATTCGTTTCTTGAAGTGTGGTTCATGGAATAGTGTAAATTTTTAGCACAAAAATAATTAAAAACAGAATGCAAAAATTAATAGTAACATTTATACCATGTATCTATACAATCAATTCTAGAATTACATCTATTATACAGTAATTTCATTGGTGAGTCTGGAATTATGTACTAAAACACAATGTTGCTACTGTTCATAGTAAGTACGTAATAATAAGTTACAATCAATGCTGCCATAAAATTCCTGTTATCAATAGTGTTTAGTTGGATAAAAATGTCTTTTATTATTAGTCACATAATTATATGATGTTTGGTAGGTCACAATAGTATCCAAAATTACGAGACCGTGTGAACATGTCAATGTTGGTACTGAGTGGGAAAAATGGAACCATAAAGTCATCAGGCTGATGTCCTATGGTGGGAACAGTCACTGGTATATCATTAGGATACTCTGCATCAGGGTGTCGCTCCAGCCATTCATCAAACATACAATCTACCATGACATGGTGAGACATGAAAAGAGGATCATTTGGTGATGATACCACATCATCCATTTGTCCTCTCTTATCAAGAGGAAGATTTGTGGCGAGATCACCTGCCCCAGTAATGGTATGAACCTAAACAAGAAAAGTGAAATTATTAATACACAATGACAAAAATCATGCAGTACTTACCGTGCCATGCATTTGTTGTTTAAGTGCAATCAATCGAGAGCCATTTGACTTTGTGAGGGAACATTCAGGGTCAAAAGTGGGAGAACAAAAACACATTCTGTCTTTACGGCATCGACGTATATTAAAGTTAACATCAGCATCAACAAAACTTCGATAGTTTCTTCGTGATAGAAAATTATAAGGTGGTCTTTCATATCTTCCAAAAGTCATGGCACGATTTACTTGCCGACTTGTAGGCCAGTCAGGATTGTTGCTACTGCAAGGGTTAGTTCCTGTGAATGGGCAACGTTGAAGGGGACCAGTATTAACATTTGGATCACAAATCTGAAAGAATTTTTGCCAACATATTGTGTTCCATCCATCACCAACAATATCTCCAAATACACGAGGAAAACCACTGACATTCCTTGTTGCCCCAAGCCTCTTTTCAGTAAAGAGATCATCTGACAGTATTCCAGTAGATCTTTGAATTTCAATTCGCCAGTCCCAGTAAGGTAGCCTGAAAGTGTGATAGTCCAAGTGTCCCATGCTCTTTAACATGTGTTGTATTTCCCACTCAAACAACAAGTGAAAGTATTTGTGCCAAGTTGTGAATGCAGGTCCGGCATGAGCATAATCCAAACGAATCGATACATCTAAAATGTAATATATATGACATTGTTGTATGTACATTTATGTATTAGGATTAAAAAGTCAATTAACAAGTGCAGAAATGTGTGTGACCATAATTCAAGTTTTGAGCCATCAAATTACATCATAATACACATACGCAAGTATCACTGCATGCAGATACAATGGATGCTTACTACATACTTATTTACATTACCTGGTGTAGCAGAATCTTTTGAAGCAAAGTGGTGAAGCCACACAAACAAATTATAAAGTGATACGTTACTCATGTGGAGATTTGTGGCTCCTGGAACTGCCTCTTCTAATACAGCCACGTACCCTGAGTCAAATGAACGTGACTGAACAATAGTATCAATGAATTCAGCCCAGTCACTATCAGTGTAGGTAGCAAGTGGTCATCGGGGAAGAACTTGTGACTCAGAGCAATCAGGTCCATAGTGACCAAACTTACACCGACTACAGTCATATCCCGCATAATTTCCATTGCACTTACAGACCTGTGAAGAGAAACCACAATAATACACATGTCAATACAACTAGCAATTGTACAATTATTATAATAACAGTCAATTATAGTAGAGTCATGCATAGGATCTTTTTAAGTATCAGTACTAACCTTGGTGAAGTAGTGAGGCCAATTGCGACGCACATCAGCACTGTTTATGTCATATCCAGGCAAGTTCAAATCAGTACACTGTCCCCTACCAGCATTCTGTCCACACACACCATCACTTGTAGTTGGACAACACTCCAAGTTTTCTAGACTTGTAACATCACTACATGCTCTTGGTATTTGACCATAAGCCTCCTGCCCCAACAGACATAGCAAGGCAATGGCCATGAAAGAAACTTGACCACTTTGCATTTTAACTACAGTGTACAAAAATAAGTTGAAATAGCTACTGTAACACTCAATATGTAAGAGATAGACTAAGTGTTGTTTAGTTATTTATTTATTAAAACTTTACAGTGTAGCTATGCGGTTGATAATTGATGTAATTTCACATGCATTGTATAGCTAGGTTTTCACATCATCACATAATTTGTGAGGCTATAAGTAGTAGAGATGGCCTCTATAATATATGCCTAATGAGACTGACCCATATACATATGTAGCACTCACCTAGTAGATAGCTTCAGTTGACGAGAGAAATAATTAAGCCTCAATTGATATTCCCACGATAGCTAATGAATCCAGAAGTTTTCAGTTAAGCTGCAGTTTGTACTCATGATTTTGTCTAATGTTCCACGCTTTATATACTTAGTGTTTGCATTGTATGCGTGGGCTACAGAATATCCTGCTACCTAGCTACTTCATCCAATTGTTTTTTTGAAAACTTCCGTCGCAAATCCGGAGTAATTCGTGTGCGTGGGTTGTATGACAACGTGATCTAAACTTCAATTTAAACTTTCTAAAGATTTTAAGGCTTTGCAGCACAAGTACTACCTGGTCCTATATGTACACTTAACAGCGTGGCTAAATATTTCGTCTTAGCTGAATCATAGTGTAGTTTAGTTACCATGCACTGGTTTGGCCACTAAATTGAAAAAATCTCAGCAAACCGTTTATACCCTTGCCATTATCGGACATGAAAAGTAAATGCTTTTCCAAAAGCACATACATGGCAATCCATAGCTTGACTTGTGAATAATCAGTTGAATCTTTTTGGAATTTAATTGTATATTGGATCATCTAGTTTGTTTGTGCTTTATTTGTTTATTAGTCTCCTTGCTATTTCTGCATGTGCTGTGCTATTCAGTGGCGGATCCTGGGAGGGGGGAGGAAAGGTAAAACGGGCATGCGCCCCCTTTCCCACTTCCCAATCCATTATCTCTCTCAAGAAAAATTGCATACAAGATCGAGATACTCTAATGGAGCAGTCACAGTGTTCGTGAGGCAGTGTAGCTTAACTATGAAGCTGTGACTAAAGGTTCTTTATATACTTTATAGTAAATACATTTGGTGAACGGTAGTCATTATTGTTGTGACTTGTATATATAGCTAACTAGCTACGTATGGCACACTGCTAACTACACACTTGCTTCTCAATATAAGAGAGTTGTTGACAGCTATTATAATTGCATCAATTAAGAGATTTAAGAGACCATATAGCAAGCAATTTTAAAGGTATGATATCTTAATTTCCTCACATTAACTTTATTCAGGTATTTGTGGTACTTGTAAAATAACAGTTATGTCAACTAAATTAGTACAACACACCTAGTAATAATTGATCTTCTGTGTTCCTAATAGGATATGATGCATGTTAGATTGTTTAGTATACATCCTTTTCTACCATGAAATAAGTGAAACCTTTACACAATATTAACTTTGCTTATGCATTTATGGAACTTTTAAGAAATCTTCACATAAATTAAATATTTTTGTCTTTAATAAGAATACAAGTTTTTCAGTTTTTTTATTGCTCTATTCCTTATAATCTTTATACTCCTAAGTTTACGCTCCTTTTAAAACATTCTATAATCCTTGCAATCATTCAGTAGCTTTTAGTTTCCAGTCTTAAAATCTTTGAAGATGAAAACTGGGCAGTATTCAATGATATATTTTTGAAAATATGCAGTATTATTTTAGTTTCACATCTAATTGCCATTCTTTCCTAAACAAATATGAAGACTGACTCGTATTCAGTATGATACAATGAAGCCTCTCTAATCAGACGCTCATGGGAATAAGGAAATTGTGTAAAAATGTCACATTATTGATTATTAAAAATGTCAGATTATTGTAAAATATTCTGTCTAAATAAAGAACTTTTGGCATAGTTAATTTGACTGCAAATGAAACCAGGCAGATGCAAGTTCTAATCTCCTGCTGGCTAATTTCATTGAGAAAAGAAGTTTAAATGTTTCAATGTGTTCTCTGTACTGCAATCAAAACATTGCTATACTTACGTAGGTGATTTTTCAGCAAGCAATAATATATGGTTATGCAAACAATTATCTATGCAGTTTTATCAGCTCTTGTTAGTCAGAAATTACGGAGACCAGTAGACTTTTGTTCTCTACTCCTTCAAATAAACTTCTATCTGGCTTCACCTGTTCTATGGTAGGAAAGGATGTATCCTAAGCATGCATCATCTCCTAGTAGTAATACAGAATGTCAATTATTACTAGTTTTAATTCAGTATATCAAAGACATTTTTATTCAGGGCCATGTCATGTATGGGTATACACGTACATCCTGCTCTATACTGCTGCAGTAGTGTGACTGTTGTAGCAAGCATGCAGGAAGTGTATAATACACAATCTGTATTATTGTAACTGCATGGGATCTGCAAAGAGTCTTAAAACGTTTCCAAATTTTCATGTTTCATAAAGCATTGTTCATAGCTACCTGTTCATAATAATTACTTTAACTACTATGCACTTGTCAATTTCATGCCCCACCCCCTACCCCCGGGCGTCCCCACACCCCCGGGCGTCCCCACACCCCAGGTGGGGATTTGACATTGCTTCTTGTCCCCACCCCTGCGGCAATTGACAGTTGTCCAATTCATTGACCTATTTTCGGTAATTGCATTTCTAAACAATAAAATCGGCGCACTTGCTATGATTTTACTAGCTACAGGCATAGATAATATATACCTTACCCGGGATTGGAAACCGGACACACTTCAATACAAAAATCGCGAGCCGTCAGCATTGTAATAATTGACACTTTCGCTTTGATATGTAAGGTTTCACCTCGCCGACGGAAGAAAGGAAAAGAACGGGTAGATAAGCTACTAGTTGTGAACATGAAGAGGATTTACCGTGGTGGTAAGAACAATACTGTTGTATTACTTGCATACAATCGTCAAAATTTTGAACAAATAGCGTTTGACGCGGTTTATGCAAAAAAATGGCTTTTTAGTCGTACCCTCGACTTTTGGGGTTCGTAGAGCAGTGTGGGAGCGATATTTTTCGATGTAAACTACACTGTTTGAAAGCTGAGACATTAGCGGACAAAATCATGCAACTTAAAACCCTTAGTTTTACCGTCTATGCCATCAAATTGCAGCGCAACTGCGAAACAAGCGATTTTGAGGTATTAAGTTTTGAGGCCTACAGGTCATTTTCTAAAGGCTACTAACTTTCTTTCTTAAGTATTTCCTGTAATTCATATGTATACAAACAAAATAGGATAGTTTTAAGGCTGCTGACTTGTACTGATGTAGGCGAAATCCTTGAATCTTCAAGTGAATGCAAGTATTTCCTTTTCAGAACTGTTGCTTTATTATTATGCATATAGCTATAGTTTGCACTGGATTTTTTTGCAGATGAATGATAGGAGAGGTCACAGAAAGCTTAGACTTCATAGTAACAAACACTGGCAGCCTAAACCTAAGAGGCTACCAGTTTCAATTCCTTTGAGAGATGTGTCAGTGCTGAAGGTGTCTCTGCCACTGTCATTTCAAGTGTCTCTGCCTTTGTGCTCATTTGTTGATGCACCAGTCAGGTCTTTGGATATTTTGCACAGTAGACTGAAACAGTGTAATGGCATTCCTTCAGGTATAGTGACACAGTGTGTGCAGATGCTTAGCTAAATCATTCCTTTTACAGGGTGGATTGATACAATCCAAAATGCAGAATTGAGAATATTCCAACTGGGTTATTTTGAGTCTGGCACTGAGGTTTTAAGATCGTTAGCCATTAAGGAAGACTTCTCATGGATTGTGAATTATAAAAGAGAAACTCTGAAGCCCTCATCTGCTCTTTTGAAAGACATTCCGACATCTCTTAATTCAGGTATTGGTTGGATTGCTGTACGATATTAAACATGCAATGGAAATTTTATGTTTCCTGTAGTTTCACATGTATCAAACTTTATCAACATTCTACATACAAGCAAGGTTTGCGAAGGCAACTGTGATGATGCATTCTTGAAGCTCCCAAACATTCAGAATGGCGAACTCAAAGATAATTCAAGTAAGCTGTCCTTTCTGCATACATTTAACTGTATGTAAAGTCAATAGAGCATGACAAGTTTTATGTGTGCATACCTTTGTTGTGTTCACCATACTTTGATGTGAATAACTTTTGTAGGAACCAGCACTGTGGCAGCACTGGACACCGCAAGGACTGGTAGCTTATCCATCTATCATGTTGAGTGTGATATATTGATGAACAGTACAGAAGAGTCCAGGCTGTGCATATGTTGTAAGAAATACAAGAAAACACTATCAGCTATGCTGTCACGTCGCCACGATAGAAATGACGTGACAGCATAAATATTTGGATATTCCTGTACAGAAAGTTGTTACTGTTGACATGCCTGCCAGTTCAAGCAATAACCCTAACAGTAATGATGTGCCAGCACCAGTACTTAATGAAAAAGCAACATCATATGTGACAGAAGCCTCCCATGAATCTTGCTCGAATGATCAGGTGAAAAGTCATAAGCATCAGCAAACTTCTGCAGAAGTAGACATTGTTGAAATGGATGAAAAGGATACACTTGCTGGCAGTCACGATAGAAATGATGTGACAGAAATGGACATATCATTTGAGCAGAAGGCCCATTCTACTGATGATGATATGATTAGTGAGGCACTAGGACCAGGACCTGCGGAGGAAGAATTATCAAGGTGTTGTACCATTACTTTAACACGTCATGACTTCTGGACTTTAAAAGATACCGGATGGTTAAATGACCAAGTAAGGCTATTTGTGATGTAGTACTTATTTTTTATGTGTTGCCATTTTCTTTTGCTAGGTGATAAACTGCTACATGAAATTAGTAGCTGAGGCCAACACAGATGTCTACGTATACAGCACATTTTTCTATCCAAAGCTTGTACGTTTTGGTTCCCAGGCAGTGTGCCGGTGGACAAAGGAAACTGATTTATTTAGCAAGAGGTTGTTGTTGGTTCCAGTGCACCTTGGAGCACACTGGTGTTTAGCAAGCATAAGCACAGCTGACCTACAGATTGTTTATTATGACTCGCTGCATGAACCAAATCCAGCATGTTTGGAAGCATTAAAATCATATATTTTAGAGAAATCATCCAACTGTGCCTCTACCACGGAATGGAATTGCTCTACTTCGCAAGGTGTTCCACAACAGACAAATAATTCAGACTGTGGTGTGTTTGTATGCAGAATTGCTCAGTGCCTGGCTAACAAAACTTCTTTCAACTTTAGTCAATGTGATATGGCTAGCATTAGGCGACAAATGGTATTAGAATTACTTCTGCAAAAGCTGTTGCCTTAAATTCCATTTTTATTAATCAATTAATTAATATTTCGCTTGTATCATTTACTGTGTTGTTGTAATCACAAAATAAAGTTGTGTTATGCATAGCATTGCAAATGTTAATAATATAATATACTATAAGCTGCTATCATACAAGTCTCTACGTAAGCTTTTTGACCGCTGTGTACTCTTTTTTGCTGACTGCTTAAATTTCTCCATCCAAAAGCTCGCATATGAAAATCCACGGATAGTCACATAAAGCTGCACTATTTCCTTAAGAAGTGCACTATGTACCTCCTTCTCACCAATCTCGAAATCTGCAGTGGAAATCAGCCAATAAAATTCAACATCATCACTGGAAATAACTTTTTCAACAATCTCCTCTTTTTTTCCAGCTGCTGGGTTGCTACCAAGTAACATTTTTAGGCATTCTCTCACTTCTTCTTCTATTGCAATAAACAATATAAATGTTGTTTCTTTAACATACCATAGCCCACCTCTATCTAGTGCTAATGTCCATTCTTCAGAACTGCCACATTCACTATGTTCTTCGGGTGTGTCCTTTGTTAAAGCCATCAGGCACAATACCATCTCTTCCTTAAGCTCATGTTTACTGCGTTCGATTTTCTTACGTAAATGTCTACAAACATAGCCGGCAGCATAACGAAGAGCATTGCCTTCGCGTTTTGTTACAGCTGGTGCTGGATCAACCTTGGTTTCAGCTGTACACCCTGTCACATGATCACCAATGTATCCCCTGAACAAAATATCAGTTAAATGCTGATACAGGATAGGTGTAGCAGCCACATTAGCGGAGTCCAAAAAATTTACCCAGTCCTCTCGAAATTTCTCTGAAGAGCGCAACAGAAAAAAATTTCTCCAAAGTTTCTCACGATTGCATGATTTCTTCTTACAAGAGCTCATTGCCTGTTTCAGGTCTTCTGACAATTTCAAAACAAATGTTGTAAAACAGCTATTGTTGGCAGCATCAAGACACCAGTCTAACAGAATCTGTGCCGCTTTTCTTGCTTCAATTGCTTCTGAGGACATTATTTTAAATGAATCATCATTCAATACGCTTCTGAGTGCTTCCACAAAAGTATCTTTTGCTTTGGGACCTGCATTGAAAGAAAAAGACAGGTATGGTATAGCATAGTAAGGTATATATTATCTATGGGTATAGCTAATGAATGGCTACATCAACATAACTTGCACACAAACAAGGCCAGGCCAGGCACATCAGTGATTGAATGTTTAAGCTGTAAAAATGCCCAAATTCTGCTACCAGCGCTGGTTGTTTATTGTTAGCTATAATGACAACGAACCAGCATCGTCATTTCCATCGGATTCTCCGCTCTTCCGCTTCGAGCTCTTCTTTCTAGCACGAGTTCTTTTACGAGTTCCAGCATTCGCCATTTTATAAAACACGGACTGAATTACGGAATTACGTTACACTAAACTCGCGATACTACAACGCTGAGTGAACTTGTTGATAGGTGTTGATTGCCTCCGTTTCCAATCCCGGGTAAGGTATATATTATCTATGCTACAGGTGACTAGTCGCATGCATGAAATATGCGCTTAGTCATCCTTGAGGTGTTGTCAAATCCCCTACTAGTAGCGATTCCGGGAGAATTTTAAAATTGATGGAAACAATTTCTATTTAGCACAGGCTTGTGCAGCGCTCCCTAAGGATCTCATAGACACTTAGTTTTTAAAAATCCATCAATGGATGATGGAGTTATAAGCAATTTTATCCTTTAAAAATGGTAAAACTTTCTCCGCTTCTTTTCATTGAAAAAGTCCCCAAAAATGGCACAATTGAACAAATGTTTATAACTCAGGTTTGCAAAAACATTTTCAACTTCTGTTTCCTGATATAAATACCTCAGTACATGGACTATAGTGCAACCACCATTATAAGACCCTCTCAGTAAAGGTCACCTCTGTAGAAGGCCACCTAACAGTTGCATGAACTTAGCATATTACAAATGGCAAAACAACTTGCACTTGGTCTGAATGCAAACACTCTGTACTAGTCACCTTCACCCAAAATACAATGTGCATGCAAAACAAGGACTTGTACTGTTCATTTATATCTGCTTATACAGTTATTTTTACTGTTACTTTTTAGCTCCTTGATAGCTACCAAAGTGACGCACCAGACAACTTGGTTATTTATGTTTCAAATTTGCTGACTTTTTGCATACTAATAATGAAAACTACATGGACAAAAATGTTGCACTTGGTGTAACTAACATGTGCTGGGTCGTTTCTGGCGAAGACAACATTACATTGTGGTAAATATATTGAAAAACAATCTTAGAATTGGCATAAAACACCACATAAACACATTTATAGAAGGAAACTAACAGCAACATCGTGTTCCTCGTCCCCAGAAACCCTAGAAACGATCTAACTGTTTGATCAAACACTCGTACGGCAGCGAATCAATTGTGCCATCTTCCCAATGGAGGATTCACGGAGAAAATTTTATGCAGAATTTACGGAATTCCGGAATCGCTACTACTAGGGGGTGGGGGCATAGTGGGGATTTGACAGCCGATTTTGCCCCAGTAGTTGGGAATTTGACACTACGATTTGTCAAATCCCCTGTATTCCCCACCCCCCGGGGCGGAGGGTGGGGAATGAAATTGACAACTATTGCACTAGAGCTATCCAAGTCTGAACTAAACCGTTGTCCTTGTAAGACTTGCGTGCAAACCTCCAAGAGATAACACGTTCCGCTTACAGCATCGCCGCTACAAGGTTACGGTAGCACTATAGTAGAAAAAATGTTTTAGGGTTGGGGCGTTTATAACAGAAAGGTGTCGACGGAGGTGAGAATTCGGGGAGAAGTGTGAAAACAGCCAGATTCCTATTCCGAAGTGTAAAGGATCTGTGAAATATTTTTTTCCTAATAATTATGTGTGGGTTGGAGGATATACATACGTGTGATGACCCGCTAATCTCTGAACTTCCGGCACTGATCTCAATATCGCATAGAGCAATGCGTGGTTTAAGGACGTGATCTAAACTTTGAACTTCCGTGAAAACAAAAGTTTCATGAACATATCATCTCAACCGTTTGTAGCTAATATGAAGGGTTCAATAGCTGCATGCACAGTATGCATGTTAGTTAAAAGCAATTGTGTAGCTACAGATGCTACTGAAATACAGTGGTATACATAGTCATTGATCTAGCCAATTATAATTATAGCCTGTCACTGATTCAGAGTTAAATAATTGAAAAGGGGAACCACATAAACACATTTAGGACTGCCACCGATGTAACATTGGTTGTGAATGATATCAAGAGTACATAATAAAAATAGGGAGGGAGAGTGTCTAACTGCCAATACAGCCTGTACAAAATCACTGCGTATTATTGAATAGACAATGATCTTTGAACAAATTAACACTTTTACTGATGATAGAGATCTGTTGATAGGTGTTGAGTGCTGTTGATAAGTGTTGAATAATGTAAAGCTTTTGCTCGACCAATGTGT
The DNA here is from genome assembly GCF_963678975.1 of Dysidea avara. Classification (NCBI taxonomy): domain Eukaryota; kingdom Metazoa; phylum Porifera; class Demospongiae; order Dictyoceratida; family Dysideidae; genus Dysidea; species Dysidea avara. The sequence goes on along the minus strand of NC_089281.1, from coordinate 25,601,516 downwards.
GGATTGTCTATAATACGCAGTGATTTTGGCTGAAGGTGTCCTAGTTAGACACTCTCCCTCCCTATTTTTATTATGTACTCTTGATGATATTAATATACAAATTTTACTGTATCACATCCCGGAACACCTTACATAACTTACTGTATCGATATCTTTTGTTGAGTATGTTATAAGCAACACCTTGACTGTGTTGTGTTTGAGATTATGATACTATAGTTGTTAGTGAATGAGTAGCCTGCCAAAACTTAAAGTTAGCACAGCTGTAGCTTTGTGCTGGAGTGAGTTGAGGATAGCCTTTCCAGCTTGTTAAGGGACTGTGTTACAGTATATGGTGTAAGTGTATGGCATTGCACATATGTGACCGCAGGCTTGTGAAAAAGGGCATGTAGACACAAACTACACCCAGTCACACAATAGAGACATATTTCGGTACCACAATGGAACACTGATCTGCTAAGCTATATAATCTGCAAACCATAGTAAATGTTCAAAAAATACTTAAATTGAAAGTCATTAAAGTTTCAAAAAGTTATGTGCCCACATGCCATCTATCTCTTCGCAGGCCGGTCACATAATTATGTAACATGACATTATGATGATGTAGGTAGATTTTATGGCTACACACGTACCCCTCGATATGAGTTGTTGAAAGGTATTGAAAGCCACCGAGATATTTAAGACATATGGAGCATTTTTCAAACAAATAATAGGAAACTTCAAAAAAGCATAATAAGCTCAGATCCAATTGCCTTCTAAATAAATGGCTACTCATGCTATAATAGTTACTGTTGTCCAGGGTCTTGCTTCCCAAGATTGCACTGTCAGAAATCATTATTATAATTTCCTACTCTGTAAACACTACAGGAAGGGCAAATTTCCTTAAAGAGATTCCTAAGAAGTTTGTCCTGTCTTGTAGTACATGTGTTTGTGCATCGGAAAATTATGTAAAAACATTTTCCTTATACATACACTAGGGGAGATTTTTTATGGTACCATACATGTATAATATTCATATAGCCACTTACATTTCCTTTATTATTATATTCATGAAATGCACTATTTTTTTTCATCTCCTGGCAACCAAGTGCAGGTTATTTTATCGTAGTAATCAGTACCTTACCACAAATCCAGGTATATCATTGTAGTATACATTAAAGTACATAGCATGAAGATGGTGAACTGCTGAAACAGTAAGTAAAGCCATCGCTAGATATTTACTAAAATAAACACTTTGTCACAGTGCCATACTCCCCAGCTGTCTGTCACTATTCATGACAAATTCTAACATCTATATTGTACAAGACACAAAGTGTAACACACAATTAAGGCCATAAATTCATGCAATATTTACCTTGGCATACAGTACACAACTATCTAGCTCCACGTGTTGACTGTTTATATTGTCATGTTGAAAGCCCTAAAGGGTTGAGTATCATCACTGTATGCTATAGCGTCTTTTTTCTGTAGCACGGTAAGTCACTGAGAAATATGGTGTAGTTGATTTAGATACAATTCTGGCATCACGTAAAGTTAATTTTAAAAGTAAAATAGAGTTTCCTTAGTATAACAATTCATATACCACTAAAATGTTATTGCAGCAGCATAATATGCCGGGTTACAGTGTTACACATTGTTGTAGAGCCACTCTGTTATATGATTTTGAAAGTCTATGTTGTGTTGAGAACCACGTTTTGGCTCAGTATTACACTGAGCTAAACACAAGAAACCTGCAGTATCCATTTGATCAGTTTACAGCTGCATTTTCACTTGTCATGAATATGGTGAAAATCTTAATACTGATTTTATCTACATTTCTTGTAAATGTTAAAACAATTTACTGCAATGTGACACTAACAGGAAATTGTACAGAAAATATTCAAGGACATTTCCTGCATGATAACTCAAATAGGAAATTCTAAAGGAAATCATTTAAAAAATTTCCTACATGCTGACACAAGCAGAACATCTTACTTTTCGTGCAGTGATAAAGCCCGATGATTGTTGAATAATACATGCTGAAAATGTCAAGGCCATAGCATGATTGTACAAAATGGTATGGGCTATGGAAACTTGAAAAAGTAGGCAAATTTTATGTGCCAACATGCCCCCGTAACAAATAGCTATTATGATGATTGCATCATATATCCTGCTCGGTAGCTTTATCCCATCCAAATGAACTCATTTGTGACATGTGGACAGGAAATCATTTTACATACTCACCCATTTTCATTATCATGACCATCATATTATTGCAAAATACTGTATGTGCAACTGTTATGTACAAAATTGCATTGCAAAAAATGTTTTTACATAATTTTCCAATGCACAAACACATGTACTACAAGACAGGACAAACTTCTTAGGAATCTCTTTTAGGAAATTTGCCCTTCCTGTAGTGTTTACGGATTAGGAAATTATAATAATGATTTCTGACAGTGCAATCTTGGGAAGCAAGACCCCGGACAACAGTAACTATTATAGCACGAGTAGCCATTTATTTAGAAGGCAATTGGATCTGAGCTTATTATGAACGGTAGTCATTATTGAACGGTAGTCATTATTGTTGTGACTTGTATATATAGCTAACTAGCTACGTATGGCACACTGCTAACTACACACTTGCTTCTCAATATAAGAGAGTTGTTGACAGCTATTATAATTGCATCAATTAAGAGATTTAAGAGACCATATAGCAAGCAATTTTAAAGGTATGATATCTTAATTTCCTCACATTAACTTTATTCAGGTATTTGTGGTACTTGTAAAATAACAGTTATGTCAACTAAATTAGTACAACACACCTAGTAGTAATTGACCTTCTGTGTTCCTATTAGGATATGATGCATGTTAGATTGTTTAGTATACATCCTTTTCTACCATGAAATAAGTGAAACCTTTACACAATATTAACTTTGCTTATGCATTTATGGCACTTTTAAGAAATCTTCACATAAATTAAATATTTTTGTCTTTAATAAGAATACAAGTTTTTCAGTTTTTTATTGCTCTATTCCTTATAATCTTTATACTCCTAGGTTTACGCTCCTTTTAAAACATTCTATAATCCTTGCAATCATTCAGTATAGCTTTTAGATTCCAGTCTTAAAATCTTTGAAGATGAAAACTGGGCAGTATTCAATGATATATTTTTGAAAATATGCAGTATTACTGTAGTTTCACATCTAATTGCCATTCTTTCCTAAACAAATATGAGTACTGACTCGTATTCAGTATGATCAAGACACACGGTAGTGTGTCATGCGGCCCAAGTAGCCGGCGCGCCACACCGTGAGTATATTTACAGGAAGAAAGTAAACGCGATTTTCATACCTTTGTAGCTCCGTGATTCCTTATCCTATTAAAACCAAAGTTGCTACAGAAATGCCGGCAAGGTAGGGGAGTCCACATACCAAATTTGAAGAAAATCGCTCCAGCCATTTCCGAGATACGAGCGGACAAATTTTGGGTTTTTTTTCTTCGTTTTTTTCTTCTTCTACTTCTTCGTCTTCTTTTCGCACACTTTGCAAAATCCGCAATAAAACACGAATGCGTGCTTGGATCGGGCTAAAATTTGGCACACTTAAAGGGCTCATTAAGGCGAATCTCAGTACCAAGTTTGGTAGGAATCCGATGAACATTCACGGAGTTATGACCAATTATCTGCGTAAAATAAGGTCGAAGGTCTGTCACGCCCACAGGGTAAACCGCTTGAAGGAATGAGCTGAAAATTGCTATGTAGATGGAGTAACTATCGTAGGAGTGCCTTTTTGTGGTTTGAAAGGAATCCAGTTAAAGGCCATCGAGATATGACACAAAACCCAACCTATGTCAAAATTACGCGATCGACTTTTACGAATAAAAAAACTATTAGTTTTCACGCCTACCAGCCAAACCGCTTAGAACAGTGAGCTGAAAATCGGTGTGTAGCTGGAATAATTATCATAGAAAGTCATTGCAGTAGTACAGAAGAATCGGATTACAAACCACTGAGTTATGATTCCAAAGCCAACTACGTGTAGCATATGCGAGATCGAGATACTCTAATAGAACAGTCACCCTAATAAAGCATTCAGCTACGTTTATAACTTACTCCATTATAGAATTATATGGCATTGCAAGTTATTCTGTAGGGAGTTCAGCTACAAACAGTTAATCTTATAGACAATTCAGCTACAAGCAAGTCATCCTGTAGAGAGTTCAGCTACAAATATGTTGCTGTAGAGATTCAGAACATTATAAGTCACACTGAAGAGAATTCAACTATAAACAAGTTACCTTGTAGAGAGTTCAGCTACAACAAGTCACTCTGTAGAGAATTCAGCTACAAACAAGTCACTGCATAAAGGGTTCAGCTACAAAAAAGCTACCTAGTAGAGAGTTCATCTAGATCAGCTACAAACAAGTTACTTTATGCAATGTTCAGCTACAAGTAAGTCACTCTGTAGAGAGTTCAGCTACAAACAAGTCACTCTGTAGTACAAACAAGTCACCATGGAGAGAGAGTTCAGCAACCAATCAAAAAACCACCATGTAAAAGAGTTCAGCTATACAAACAAGATATAACTCTATAGAGAGATCAGGTAGAAACTTAACAGATCACACTGTAGAGAGTTCAGCTAGAAACAAGTCATCCAGACTGAGTAGAGAGATCAACTAGAAAACATCACCTTGTAGAGAGTTCAAATCACCCTGCAGATAGTTCAGCTACAAACAAACCACCCTATAGAGAGATCAGCTAGAAGAAGTCACCTTGTAAAGAGTTTAGCTACAAAGAAACTACCATGTAGAGAATTCAGCTATGAACAGATCATCCTGTCGAGAGTTCAGCTAGAAACAAGTCATCCTGTAGAGAGATCAACTAGAAGAAGTTACCTTGTAGAGAGTTCAGCTACAAAGAAACAACCATGTAGAAAGTTCAACTGCAAACAAATCAAACTGTACAGAGTTCAGCTACAAACAAATCACCCTGTAGAGAGATCAGCTAGAAACAAGTCACCCTGTAGAGAAATCAACTAGAAGAAGTTACCTTGTAGAGAGTTCAGCTGCAAACAAATCACCCTGTAGAGAGTTCAGCTACGAACAAATCGAATTGTAGAGAGTTTAGCTACCAACAAATCACCATGTAGAAAGTTCAGCTAGAAACAAGTTATCCTGTAAAGAGATAAGCTAGAAGAGGTTACCTTGTAGAGTGTTCAGTTATGAACAAACCATCATGTAGAAAGTTCAGCTGCAAACGAATCACCCTGCAGAGAGTTCAGCTACGAGAAGATCACCCTATAGAGTTCAGCTAGAAACAAGTCACCCTGCAGAGAGATCAGCTAGAAACAAGTCATCCTGTAGAGAGACCAGCTAGAACAAGTCACTTTGTATGTAGAAAGTTCAGCTACAAAAAAATCACCCTGTAGAGAGGTCAGCTACAAACAAATTTCCCTGTATAGAGATCAACTAGAAGAAGTTACCTTGTAGAGAGTTCAGCTACAAAGAAACCATCATGTAGAGAGTTCAGCTGCAAACAAATCACCTATAGAGAGTTCAGCTACAAACAAATCTCTCTGTAGAGAGATCAGCTAGAAGAAATTACCTTGTAGAGAGTTCAGCTACAAAGAAACCATCATGTAGAGAGTTCAGCTGCAAACAAATCACCTGTAGAGAGTTCAGCTACAAACAAATCTCCCTGTAGAAAGGTCAGCTAGAATAAGTCACCTTGTAGAGAGTTCAGCTACAAAGAAACCATCATGTAGAGAGTTCAGCTGCAAACAAATCACCTGTATAGAGTTCAGCTACAAACAAATCTCCCTGTAGAGAGATCAGCTAGAAGAAGTTTCCTTGTAGAGAGTTTAGCTACAAAGAAATCACCCTGTAGAAAATTCAGCCACAAACAAATTGCCCTGTAGAAAGATCAGTTAGAAGAAGTTACCTTGTAGAGAGTTCAGCTACAAAGAAACCATTCTGTAAAGAGCTCAGCTGCAAACAAATCACCTGCACAGAATTCAGCTACAAACAAACCACCCTGTAGAGAGATCAGCTAGAAGAAGTTACTTGTATATTGTTCAGCTATAAACAATTCACCCTATAGAGAGAGCAGCAAGAAGAAGTCACTTTGTAGAGTGTTCAGTTACAAAGAAACCACCATGGAGATTTCTGTAATAAATATATGTATTATATATAAAATTTGTACATTTACTGATAAAATCAGAAATATTTAAAGTACATCTGCTTCATCTTTTCTTCTTCCTGTGGAAAAGAAAAAAAGACAGGTTAAAAAAGTCCTAAAGCCAGCCTATGGCCGGATAGGCCGGCTTTGGGGTATACAAATACAAAAAGAAGTGAAATCTAATCCAAAACAGCCAGCTGTAAAAAAAGTGTGCGGCCCTCAAAAAGGCTATGGTGAAAAAAGATGTGAAATCCAAGGTGGCGGCCAAGAAATGGCTGTGATGGTAGGTTAATGGTAAAAATTTTAATAACGGCAATTTAGATGAATTTTTTGCCAAGACCAAGCGGCACAAAAATTCACCTGAATTGTTGTTATTAAAATTTTTACCATTAACCTACCATCACAGCCATTTCTTGGCCGCCACCTTGGATTTCACATCTTTTTTCACCATAGCCTTTTTGAGGGCCGCACACTTTTTTTACAGCTGGCTGTTTTGGATTAGATACAATGAAGCCTCTCTAATCAGACGCTCATGGGAATAAGGAAATTGTGTAAAAATGTCACATTATTGATTATTAAAAATGTCACATTATTGTAAGATATGCTGTCTAAATAAAGAACTTTTGGCATAGTTAATTTGACTGCAAATGAAACCAGGCAGATGTAAGTTCTAATCTCCTGCGGGCTAATTTCATTGAGTAAAGAAGTTTAAATGTTTCAATGTGTTCTCTGTACTGCAATCAAAACATTGCTATACTTACGTAGGTGATTTTTCAGCAAGCAATAATATATGGTTATGCAAACAATTATCTATGCAGTTTTATCAGCTCTTGTTAGTCAGAAATTACGGAGACCAGTAGACTTTTGTTCTCTACTCCTTCAAATAAACTTCTATCTGGCTTCACCTGTTCTATGGTAGGAAAGGATGTATCCTAAGCATGCATCATCTCCTAGTAGTAATACAGAATGTCAATTATTACTAGTTTTAATTCAGTATATCAAAGACATTTTTATTCAGGGCCATGTCATGTATGGGTATACACGTACATCCTGCTCTATACTGCTGCAGTAGTGTGACTGTTGTAGCAAGCATGCAGGAAGTGTATAATCACTGCATGAAAAGTAAGGTCCTTCTTGTGTCAGCATGTAGGAAATTTTTTTAATGATTTCCTTTAGAATTTCCTATTTGAGTTATCATGCAGGAAATGTTTTTAAACATTTTCTGTACAATTTCCTGTTAGTGTCACATTGCAGTAAATTGTTTTAACATTTACAAGAAATGTAGATAAAATCAGTATTAAGATTTTCACCACATTCATGACAAGTGAAAATGCAGCTGTAAACTGATCAAATGGATACTGCAGGTTTCTTGTGTTTAGCTCAGTGTAATACTGAGCCAAAACGTGGTTCTCAACACAACATAGACTTTCAAAATCATATAACAGAGTGGCTCTACAACAATGTGTAACACTGTAACCCATATTATGCTGCTGCAATAACATTTTAGTGGTATATGAATTGTTATACTAAGGAAACTCTATTTTACTTTTAAAATTAACTTTACGTGATGCCAGAATTGTATCTAAATCAACTACACCATATTTCTCAGTGACTTACCGTGCTACAGAAAAAAGACGCTATAGCATACAGTGATGATACTCAACCCTTTAGGGCTTTCAACATGACAATATAAACAGTCAACACGTGGAGCTAGATAGTTGTGTACTGTATGCCAAGGTAAATATTGCATGAATTTATGGCCTTAATTGTGTGTTACACTTTGTGTCTTGTACAATATAGATGTTAGAATTTGTCATGAATAGTGACAGACAGCTGGGGAGTATGGCACTGTGACAAAGTGTTTATTTTAGTAAATATCTAGCGATGGCTTTACTTACTGTTTCAGCAGTTCACCATCTTCATGCTATGTACTTTAATGTATACTACAATGATATACCTGGATTTGTGGAAAGGTACTGATTACTACGATAAAATAACCTGCACTTGGTTGCCAGGAGATGAAAAAAAATAGTGCATTTCATGAATATAATAATAAAGGAAATGTAAGTGGCTATATGAATATTATACATGTATACCATAAAAAATCTCCCCTAGTGTATATATAAGGAAAATGTTTTTACATAATTTTCCGATGCACAAATACATGTACTACAAGACAGGACAAACTTCTTAGGAATCTCTTTAAGGAAATTTGCCCTTCCTGTAGTGTTTACGGAGTAGGAAATTATAATAATGATTTCTGACAGTGCAATCTTGGGAAGCAAGACCCTGGACAACAGTAACTATTATAGCATGAGTATAGCCATTTATTTAGAAGGCAATTGGATCTGAGCTTATTATGCTTTTTTGAAGTTTCCTATTATTTGTTTGAAAAATGCTCCATATGTCTTAAATATCTCGGTGGCTTTCAATACCTTTCAACAACTCATATCGAGGGGTACGTGTGTATAGCCATAAAATCTACCTACATCATCATAATGTCATGTTACATAATTATGTGACCGGCCTGCGAAGAGATAGATGGCATGTGGGCACATAACTTTTTGAAACTTTAATGACTTTCAATTTAAGTATTTTTTGAACATTTACTATGGTTTGCAGATTATATAGCTTAGCAGATCAGTGTTCCATTGTGGTACCGAAATATGTCTCTATTGTGTGACTGGGTGTAGTTTGTGTCTACATGCCCTTTTTCACAAGCCTGCGGTCACATATGTGCAATGCCATACACTTACACCATATACTGTAACACAGTCCCTTAACAAGCTGGAAAGGCTATCCTCAACTCACTCCAGCACAAAGCTACAGCTGTGCTAACTTTAAGTTTTGGCAGGCTACTCATTCACTAACAACTATAGTATCATAATCTCAAACACAACACAGTCAAGGTGTTGCTTATAACATACTCAACAAAAGATATCGATACAGTAAGTTATGTAAGGTGTTCCGGGATGTGATACAGTAAAATTTGTATATTAATATCATTCACAACCAATGTTACATCGGTGGCAGTCCTAAATGTGTTTATGTGGTTTCCCTTTTCAATTATTTAACTCTGAATCAGTGACAGGCTATAATTATAATTGGCTAGATCAATGACTATGTATACCACTGTATTTCAGTAGCATCTGTAGCTACACAATTGCATTTAACTAACATCCATACTGTGCATGCAGCTATTGAACCCTTCATATTAGCTACAAACGGTTGAGATGATATGTTCATGAAACTTTTGTTTTCACGGAAGTTCAAAGTTTAGATCACGTCCTTAAACCACGCATTGCTCTATGCGATATTGAGATCAGTGCCGGAAGTTCAGAGATTAGCGGGTCATCACACGTATGTATATCCTCCAACCCACACATAATTATTAGGAAAAAATATTTCACAGATCCTTTACACTTCGGAATAGGAATCTGGCTGTTTTCACACTTCTCCCCGAATTCTCACCTCCGTCGACACCTTTCTGTTATAAACGCCCCAACCCTAAAACATTTTTTCTACTATAGTGCTACCGTAACCTTGTAGCGGCGATGCTGTAAGCGGAACGTGTTATCTCTTGGAGGTTTGCACGCAAGTCTTACAAGGACAACGGTTTAGTTCAGACTTGGATAGCTCTAGTGCAATAGTTGTCAATTTCATTCCCCACCCTCCGCCCCGGGGGGTGGGGAATACAGGGGATTTGACAAATCGTAGTGTCAAATTCCCAACTACTGGGGCAAAATCGGCTGTCAAATCCCCACTATGCCCCCACCCCCTAGTAGGGGATTTGACAACACCTCAAGGATGACTAAGCGCATATTTCATGCATGCGACTATAGTCACCTGTAGTAGGCATTCCAGCCCAATTTTTAAATTTTGGAAAAATGGGCTTTTTATATGCTCAATAGATAGAGTATTGATTGCCGATCTCAGAAATATATAGTTTGTTGGGCTGGAATTAGCTACTTTGGCATGCATAGTGCTTAAAAACTGAAAAAAGGTACATTTTTTCTCCAGGGCTCCCCATACATTTTAAAGGGAAAAATGGCACAATTAAATCAGGAAGCCATCTAGCAATCTGGACTATCTTGAAACTGCAGTTGCTTCTAGCTGCAAGTTTGTACATGTAGTGAGAGTAACTTCAGATTGTATCAGATCTCAGCGATCTTTGTATGCTTTGTGGTGAGCAAATATGTTTCACCTACTGCACACTTCTTCAATACAATGGTGTATGCCTATGGGCAAGAGGCTATGTCAAGTAAGCAAAAACATCAAGTTAACAACTTATAAAGGTAAACAACTAAAGTGGAGGTGTCACAATGATGCAACAGTACCTAAGGTGGAGTTGCGGTTTTAATTATGGCATTGTTATGCCGACTTTGAAGTGGTTTATACTTTTGAGATGACGACACAGCCATCAAAAAATTGCTCTGGAGCTGAAAATCGCTAACCAGAGTGAAGTAACTACGCACTTTAAAGTAAGCACCAGTGACTACCTTCTACCCGACAGTACGTTTTTTAAAGTTTTAAAGTATTCTACATACATTACAAGGCTTGAAAAGATTACAAAACAACACAAAACTTACTTATACGTAACGCGCACGATAAAACTAAGATTTTCATGATGATCAGCGTGTGGACAAACCCCACAGCGATTTTCATCCTCATTGGAGCTCGGACGACGGAGCAATCCCAAGTTAAACACGAGTTGTTATTTTGTGCCAGGGTTCTATTGGGGAATATACGGAGAATTTTTTAATTTAAAAATCTAGGATACTGGAATGCCTACCTGTAGCTAGTAAAATCATAGCAAGTGCGCCGATTTTATTGTTTAGAAATGCAACTACCGAAAATAGGTCAATGAATTGGACAACTGTCAATTGCCGCAGGGGTGGGGACAAGAAGCAATGTCAAATCCCCACCTGGGGTGTGGGGACGCCCGGGGGTGGGGGGTGGGGCATGAAATTGACAAGTGCATAGTAGCTAAAGTAATTATTATGAACAGGTAGCTATGAACAATGCTTTATGAAACATGAAAATTTGGAAACGTTTTAAGACACTTTGCAGATCCCATGCAGTTACAATAATACAGATTGTGTATTATACACTTCCTGCATGCTTGCTACAACAGTCACACTACTGCAGCAGTATAGAGCAGGATGTACGTGTATACCCATACATGACATGGCCCTGAATAAAAATGTCTTTGATATACTGAATTAAAACTAGTAATAATTGACATTCTGTATTACTACTATAGGAGATGATGCATGCTTAGGATACATCCTTTCCTACCATAGAACAGGTGAAGCCAGATAGAAGTTTATTTGAAGGAGTAGAGAACAAAAGTCTACTGGTCTCCGTAATTTCTGACTAACAAGAGCTGATAAAACTGCATAGATAATTGTTTGCATAACCATATATTACTGCTTGCTGAAAAATCACCTACGTAAGTATAGCAATGTTTTGATTGCAGTACAGAGAACACATTGAAACATTTAAACTTCTTTTCTCAATGAAATTAGCCAGCAGGAGATTAGAACTTGCATCTGCCTGGTTTCATTTGCAGTCAAATTAACTATGCCAAAAGTTCTTTATTTAGACAGCATATCTTACAATAATCTGACATTTTTAATAATCAATAATGTGACCTTTTTACACAATTTCCTTATTCCCATGAGCGTCTGATTAGAGAGGCTTCATTGTATCATACTGAATACGAGTCAGTCTTCATATTTGTTTAGGAAAGAATGGCAATTAGATGTGAAACTACAGTAATACTGCATATTTTCAAAAATATATCATTGAATACTGCCCAGTTTTCATCTTCAAAGATTTTAAGACTGGAATCTAAAAGCTACTGAATGATTGCAAGGATTATAGAATGTTTTAAAAGGAGCGTAAACCTAGGAGTATAAAGATTATAAGGAATAGAGCAATAAAAAACTGAAAAACTTGTATTCTTATTAAAGACAAAAATATTTAATTTATGTGAAGATTTCTTAAAAGTTCCATAAATGCATAAGCAAAGTTAATATTGTGTAAAGGTTTCACTTATTTCATGGTAGAAAAGGATGTATACTAAACAATCTAACATGCATCATATCCTATTAGGAACACAGAAGATCAATTATTACTAGGTGTGTTGTACTAATTTAGTTGACATAACTGTTATTTTACAAGTACCACAAATACCTGAATAAAGTTAATGTGAGGAAATTAAGATATCATACCTTTAAAATTGCTTGCTATATGGTCTCTTAAATCTCTTAATTGATGCAATTATAATAGCTGTCAACAACTCTCTTATATTGAGAAGCAAGTGTGTAGTTAGCAGTGTGCCATACGTAGCTAGTTAGCTATATATACAAGTCACAACAATAATGACTACCGTTCACCAAATGTATTTACTATAAAGTATATAAAGAACCTTTAGTCACAGCTTCATAGTTAAGCTACACTGCCTCACGAACACTGTGACTGCTCCATTAGAGTATCTCGATCTTGTATGCAATTTTTCTTGAGAGAGATAATGGATTGGGAAGTGGGAAAGGGGGCGCATGCCCGTTTTACCTTTCCTCCCCCCTCCCAGGATCCGCCACTGAATAGCACAGCACATGCAGAAATAGCAAGGAGACTAATAAACAAATAAAGCACAAACAAACAAACTAGATGATCCAATATACAATTAAATTCCAAAAAGATTCAACTGATTATTCACAAGTCAAGCTATGGATTGCCATGTATGTGCTTTTGGAAAAGCATTTACTTTTCATGTCCGGTAATGGCAAGGGTATAAACGGTTTGCTGAGATTTTTTCAATTTAGTGGCCAAACCAGTGCATGGTAACTAAACTACACTATGATTCAGCTAAGACGAAATATTTAGCCACGCTGTTAAGTGTACATATAGGACCAGGTAGTACTTGTGCTGCAAAGCCTTAAAATCTTTAGAAAGTTTAAATTGAAGTTTAGATCACGTTGTCATACAACCCACGCACACGAATTACTCCGGATTTGCGACGGAAGTTTTCAAAAAAACAATTGGATGAAGTAGCTAGGTAGCAGGATATTCTGTAGCCCACGCATACAATGCAAACACTAAGTATATAAAGCGTGGAACATTAGACAAAATCATGAGTACAAACTGCAGCTTAACTGAAAACTTCTGGATTCATTAGCTATCGTGGGAATATCAATTGAGGCTTAATTATTTCTCTCGTCAACTGAAGCTATCTACTAGGTGAGTGCTACATATGTATATGGGTCAGTCTCATTAGGCATATATTATAGAGGCCATTTCTACTAATTATAGCCTCACAAATTATGCGATGATGTGAAAACCTAGCTATACAATGCATGTGAAATTACATCAATTATCAACCGCATAGCTACACTGTAAAGTTTTAATAAATAAATAACTAAACAACACTTAGTCTATCTCTTACATATTGAGTGTTACAGTAGCTATTTCAACTTATTTTTGTACACTGTAGTTAAAATGCAAAGTGGTCAAGTTTCTTTCATGGCCATTGCCTTGCTATGTCTGTTGGGGCAGGAGGCTTATGGTCAAATACCAAGAGCATGTAGTGATGTTACAAGTCTAGAAAACTTGGAGTGTTGTCCAACTACAAGTGATGGTGTGTGTGGACAGAATGCTGGTAGGGGACAGTGTACTGATTTGAACTTGCCTGGATATGACATAAACAGTGCTGATGTGCGTCGCAATTGGCCTCACTACTTCACCAAGGTTAGTACTGATACTTAAAAAGATCCTATGCATGACTCTACTATAATTGACTGTTATTATAATAATTGTACAATTGCTAGTTGTATTGACATGTGTATTATTGTGGTTTCTCTTCACAGGTCTGTAAGTGCAATGGAAATTATGCGGGATATGACTGTAGTCGGTGTAAGTTTGGTCACTATGGACCTGATTGCTCTGAGTCACAAGTTCTTCCCCGACGACCACTTGCTACCTACACTGATAGTGACTGGGCTGAATTCATTGATACTATTGTTCAGTCACGTTCATTTGACTCAGGGTACGTGGCTGTATTAGAAGAGGCAGTTCCAGGAACCACAAATCTCCACATGAGTAACGTATCACTTTATAATTTGTTTGTGTGGCTTCACCACTTTGCTTCAAAAGATTCTGCTACACCAGGTAATGTAAATAAGTATGTAGTAAGCATCCATTGTATCTGCATGCAGTGATACTTGCGTATGTGTATTATGATGTAATTTGATGGCTCAAAACTTGAATTATGGTCACACACATTTCTGCACTTGTTAATTGACTTTTTAATCCTAATACATAAATGTACATACAACAATGTCATATATATTACATTTTAGATGTATCGATTCGTTTGGATTATGCTCATGCCGGACCTGCATTCACAACTTGGCACAAATACTTTCACTTGTTGTTTGAGTGGGAAATACAACACATGTTAAAGAGCATGGGACACTTGGACTATCACACTTTCAGGCTACCTTACTGGGACTGGCGAATTGAAATTCAAAGATCTACTGGAATACTGTCAGATGATCTCTTTACTGAAAAGAGGCTTGGGGCAACAAGGAATGTCAGTGGTTTTCCTCGTGTATTTGGAGATATTGTTGGTGATGGATGGAACACAATATGTTGGCAAAAATTCTTTCAGATTTGTGATCCAAATGTTAATACTGGTCCCCTTCAACGTTGCCCATTCACAGGAACTAACCCTTGCAGTAGCAACAATCCTGACTGGCCTACAAGTCGGCAAGTAAATCGTGCCATGACTTTTGGAAGATATGAAAGACCACCTTATAATTTTCTATCACGAAGAAACTATCGAAGTTTTGTTGATGCTAATGTTAACTTTAATATACGTAGATGCCGTAAAGACAGAATGTGTTTTTGTTCTCCCACTTTTGACCCTGAATGTTCCCTCACAAAGTCAAATGGCTCTCGATTGATTGCACTTAAACAACAAATGCATGGCACGGTAAGTACTGCATGATTTTTGTCATTGTGTATTAATAATTTCACTTTTCTTGTTTAGGTTCATACCATTACTGGCGCAGGTGATCTCGCCACAAATCTTCCTCTTGATAAGAGAGGACAAATGGATGATGTGGTATCATCACCAAATGATCCTCTTTTCATGTCTCACCATGTCATGGTAGATTGTATGTTTGATGAATGGCTGGAGCGACACCCTGATGCAGAGTATCCTAATGATATACCAGTGACTGTTCCCACCATAGGACATCAGCCTGATGACTTTATGGTTCCATTTTTCCCACTCAGTACCAACGTTGACATGTTCACACGGTCTCGTAATTTTGGATACTATTGTGACCTACCAAACATCATATAATTATGTGACTAATAATAAAAGACATTTTTATCCAACTAAACACTGTTGATAACAGGAATTTTATGGCAGCATTGATTGTAACTTATTATTACGTACTTACTATGAACAGTAGCAACATTGTGTTTTAGTACATAATTCCAGACTCACCAATGAAATTACTGTATAATAGATGTAATTCTAGAATTGATTGTATAGATACATGGTATAAATGTTACTATTAATTTTCGCATTCTGTTTTCAATTATTTTTGTGCTAAAAATTTACACTATTCCATGAACCACACTTCAAGAAACGAATACTTCCAGGAATCACATACAACATTTAAAACTGGTGTAAACAACTAAAACATGCGAATAGAGATCATTGAAAAACAAGAGTCAAACAAGTTACGTAGCATGTTAAACACTCACAGATCTCTATTTGGACTCAATGGATATGGCAAGCAGGAAGTGTGTAACACACAATCTTAACTATATTATTGTAACTGCATAGGATCTGTAAAAGAGTCTTATAACGTTTCCAAATTTCCATGTTTCAACAATGATTATTCATAGCTACCTGTTCATAATGATTACTTTAGCTTATCACTATAAATTTGCACTAAACAATAGTGGCATATTAAGGATATAATGTCAAGCAGGTGTATATCTTGTTTACAAGTCAAGTTCTGGGTTGCCATTAAGGCTTACAATATTAACAGTGCCGTTGTGTAGAATAGAACAACCATAAAAACTGAAAAAGCTGTGCTTCTCTTTTACTAATTGACAAAAATATCTTTAAACAATTCTTAGCAAGTACCATACATGTCTATGTTGAGTAATGGCTACACTTGTAGGGAAGGAAGTATCTTAAACAATTAAACATGCATCATATCTCAGTCATGTAGTCAGTCACTAGGTCAAGTCAATACGTCTAAGTCCTTGAAATTAGGTTAGGTAATCCTAAGGCTGCAGCACATGCTGCTGCCAGACCTTCAGTGCTGGTCACTGTAAAGTGTTAGTAATAATATCTTAATAGCAACACAGAAGATTAATTATTATAGGTTTATTGTACTAATTTAGTTGAAATAACTGCTATCAAGTTACAAACACTGAATTAGGTCATTGGATGCTGCTCAGTTTTCTTTTTCAACGGTTTAAAAGATTAAAGTCTAAAGTCCAATGATCACAAGGATGCAGTCAATAAGAGGCTTTACAAGGAGTGTCTAAGCTTAAGAATCTAAAGATTACAAATAATTGAAAAATCATTAAAAAACTGAAAAATCTGTCCTTTTGTACGAAAATTTATCTAACTTCCCTAAAGAAGTGTTACAAGTGTCACAAATACATGAATATAGTTAATCTTGAGTAACGGCTTCATTTGTTTCATGGTGGGGTGTAGTTTGTGTCCATGCAGATTTCCTGTTTTGGCAATTTCAGTCACAAATGTTATAACTATAACATAATCTTCTCCTAGTTTCTATGGCCGAGGATAAAATATTATGTACCTGTAAGTTTATTTTGACAAATGTCAGCTACTGTATGATAAAACTATAACAAAAAGGAAGCTGTACGAATGCTACTTGGTAGGATAATTAATCATGATCATTAGAGATTTACAGTGACCAGCACTGAATATCTTACAGCAATTTGTGCTGCAGCCTTTGGATTAGCTTATACCATCCATGATATACTGTAGCCCTGACTGTACAGTAAAATTATGCCTTTGATGCTGAATTAGTACAATATTCAGCTAGAAATATTTGATATTCTGCTATTAGGATATGATGCATGTTTGATTGTTTAGGACACATCCTTTTCTACCACAGAACAAGTGAAGTCCTTATTCAATATTGATTTTATCCAATCATTTATGTCACTAGTGAATTCTTTAAGGAAGTTAGATATAATTTCATCCGTTTTGATGATTGTTACATTTTTTAATCTTTAGACTCCTATATAGCTATGTAGACTCATTGTAAAGCCTCTTAGACTCTTTGTGATCTTTAGACTCTAATCATTTAAATCCTTGAAGATAAAAATCTAGTGTGCTAATTGCCTCAAGAGTTGTTCATATCCCACACAAACGAACATGTAGAAAGAAAGCCATCAGAATTAATGATATCACATTATCCTCACTCACTTATTGCAAAATCATGATGTCAGAACAATTATTTACACAATTAATTATGGTAGCCAGGATAGTAGAATAGTATATACGTTAATACAAGTATCCATTTCTTTAGCTTTAGGAAACCAGACCAGTGGCAATTAGATCTCATTTCTTTTTAATTTGACTATCATGGAAATACACCAAATCACTTGATGCAATTTTTCAGTAGCCATTTGTGGTTTCCAAAAAGCCCTCTTAGCTATATAGGAGGATGTGTATAGCTAGCAGTGAATCATATATACGAATCAATACCTACATAGCTCATCATAACATGCCATAATTATTATCTACATTACGTTATTCTATTGAATGTACAATGGTATACATAGCCCCGTAACAAGCTGGGAAGGCTCTCTCATGTGGACTCTTCACTGCAGAGGTAGCTACAGAAATGCTAGCGACTTTGCGCTTTGGCTAGCTACTTTACGCTTTGGCTAGCTACTCTAAACTAACAATGTTTTTTTTGCAATTTAAACACATCATACAACAACTATGCATAAATAATTAAGTGATATAAAGCACACAGGATGTGATATCACAAAGTGCCATGCATTGTCAACTACAACAATTAAACCATTACAGCATGATCTGTCCCATTCATCTTACTACACAAGTCTCTATCATAAATATTAGTGTGTGTCTGTGTGTGTATACATGTACGCATACGTGTGTGTGTATGTGTGTGTGTGTGTATACATGTACGCATGCGTGTGTGTGTATGTGTGTGTGTGTGTGTGTGTGTGTGTGTGTTTGTGTGTGTGCGTGTGTGTGTGTGTGTGTGTGCATGTGTGTGTGTGTCAAACACACGCACACACACACACAAACTATGATCTATGATAGAGACTTGTGTAGTAAAATGAATGGGATAGATCATGCTGTAATGGTTTAATTGTTGTAGTTGACAATGCATGGCACTTTGTGGTACCACATCCTGTGTACTTTATATCACTTAAGTTTTTGTGCATAGTTGTTGTATGATGTGTTTAAATTTCAAAAAAATGTTGTTAGTTTAGAGTAGCTAGCCTAAGTGCAAAGTAGCTAGTATTTCTGTAGCTACCTCTGCCGTGAAGAGTTCACATGATAGAGCCTTCCCAGCTTGTTACGGGGCTCTGTATACCATTGTACATTCAATAGAATAACGTAATGTAGATATGATATGTTATGATGAGCTACATAGGTATTGATTCGTATATAGGATTCACTGCTAGCTATACAGCTATGAGAGCCTTTTGGAAACCACAAATGGCTACTGAAAAAATTGCATCAAGTGATTTGGAGTATTTCCATGATAGGCAAATTAAAAGGAAATGAGATCTAATTGCAACTGGTCAAGTGTCCTAAAGCTAAAGAAATGGATACTAGTATTAACGTATAGACTATTCTACTATCCTGGCTACCATAATTAATTGTGTAAATAATTGTTCTGACATCATGACTTTGCAATAAGTGAGTGAAGATAATATGATATCATTAATTTTGGTGGCTTCCTTTCCACATGTTCATTTGTGTGGGATATGAACAATTCTTGAGGCAATTAGCACACTAGATTTTTATCTTCAAGGATTTAAATGATTAGAGTCTAAAGATCACAAAGAGTCTAAGAGGCTTTACAATGAGTCTACATAGCTATATAGGAGTCTAAAGATTAAAAATGTAACAATCATCAAAACGGATGAAATTATATCTAACTTCCTTAAAGAATTCGCTAGTGACATAAATGATTCGATAAAATCAAGGAATTCACTTGTTCTGTGGTAGAAAAGGATGTGTCCTAAACAATCAAACATGCATCATATCCTAATAGCAGAATATCAAATATTTCTAGCTGAATATTGTACTAATTCAGCATCAAAGGCATAATTTTACTGTACAGTCAGGGCTACAGTATATCATGGATGGTATAAGCTAATCCAAAGGCTGCAGCACAAATTGCTGTAAGATATTCAGTGCTGGTCACTGTAAATCTCTAATGATCATGATTAATTATCCTACCAAGTAGCATTCGTACAGCTTCCTTTTTGTTATAGTTTTATCATACAGTAGCTGACATTTGTCAAAATAAACTTACAGGTACATAATATTATATCCTCGGCCATAGAAACTAGGAGGAGATTATGTTATAGTTATAACATTTGTGACTGAAATTGCCAAAATAGGAAATCTGCATGGGCACAAAGTACACCCCACCATGAAACAAATGAAGCCATTACTCAAGATTAACTATATTCAAGTATTTGTGGCACTTGTAACAATTCTTTAGGGAAGTTAGATAAATTTTCGTACAAAAGGATAGGTTTTTCAGTTTTTTAATGATTTTTCTATTATTTGTAATCTTTAGATTCCTAAGCTTAGACACTCCTTGTAAAGCCTCTTATTGACTGCTTCCTTGTGATCATTAGACTTTAGACTTTAATCTTTTAAACAATTGAAAAAGAAAACTGAGCAGCATCCAATGACCTAATTCAGTGTTTGTAACTTTATAACAGTTATGTCAACTAAATTAGTACAAGAAACATATAATAATTAATCTTCTGTGTTGCTATTAAGATATGATGCATGTTTAATTGTTTAAGATACTTCCTTTCCTTCAAGTGTAGCCATTACTCAACATAGAAATGTATGGTACTTGCTAAGAATTGTTTAAAGGTTTTTTTTTTGTCAATTAGTAAAAGAGAAGCACAACCTTTTCAGTTTTTATTGTTGTTCTATTCTACACAACGGCACTGTTAACATTGTAAGCCTTAATGGCAACCCAGAACTTGACTTGTAAACAAGATATACACCTGCTTGACATTATATCCCTAATATGCCACTATTGTTTAGTGCAAATTTATAGTGATAAGCTAAAGTAAACATTATGAACAGGTAGCTATGAATAATCAATGTTGAAACATGGAAATTTGGAAATGTTATGACTCTTTTACAGATCCGATGCAGTTACAATAATATAGTTAAGATTGTGTGTTGCACACTTCCTGCTTGCCATATCCATTGAGTCCAAATAGAGATCTGTGAGTGTTTAACATGCTACGTAACTTTTTTGACTCTTGTTTTTCAATGATTTCTATTCCCATGTTTTAGTTGTTTACACCAGTTTTAAATGTTGTATGTGATTACTGGAAGCATTCGTTTCTTGAAAGTGTGGTTCATGTAAATTTTTAGCACAAAAATAATTGAAAACAGAATGCAAAAATTAATAGTAACATTTATACCATGTATCTATACAATCAATTCTAGAATTACATCTATTATACAGTAATTTCATTGGTGAGTCTGGAATTATGTACTAAAACACAATGTTGCTACTGTTCATAGTAAGTACGTAATAATAAGTTACAATCAATGCTGCCATAAAACTCCTGTTATCAATAGTGTTTAGTTGGATAAAAATGTCTTTCATTATTAGTCACATAGTTATATGATGTTTGGTAGGTCACAATAGTATCCAAAATTACGAGACCGTGTGAACATGTCAACGTTGGTACTGAGTGGGTAAAATGGAACCATAAAGTCATCATGCTGATGTCCTGCTATGGTGGGAACAGTCACTGGTATATCATTAGGATACTCTGCATCAGGGTGTCGCTCCAGCCATTCATCAAACATACAATCTTCCATGACATGGTGAGGCATGAAAAGAGGATCATTTGGTGATGATACCACATCATCCATTTGTCCTCTCTTATCAAGAGGAAGATTTGTGGAGAGATCACCTGCCCCAGTAATGGTATGAACCTAAACAAGAAAAGTGAAATTATTAATACACAATGATAAAAATCATGCAGTACTTACCGTGCCATGCATCCATTGTTTAAGTGCAATCAATCGAGAGCCATTTGACTTTGTGAGGGAACATTCAGGGTCAAAAGTGGGAGAACAAAAACACATTCTGTCTTTACGGCATCTACGTATATTAAAGTTAACATCAGCATCAACAAAACTTCGATAGTTTCTTCGTGATAGAAAATTATAAGGTGGTCTTTCATATGTTCTAAAAGTCATGGCAAGATTTACTTGCCGACTTGTAGGCCAGTCAGGATTGTTGCTACTGCAAGGGTTAGTTCCTGTGAATGGGCAACGTTGAAGGAGACCAGTGTTAACATTTGGATCACAAATCTGAAAGAAGTTTTGCCAACATATTGTGTTCCATCCATCACCAACTATATCTCCAAATACACGAGGAAAACCACTGACATTCCTTGTTGCCCCAAGCCTCTTTTCAGTAAAGAGATCATCTGACAGTATTCCAGTAGATCTTTGAATTTCAATTCGCCAGTCCCAGTAAAGTAGCCTGAAAGTGTGATAGTCCAAGTGTCCCATGCTCTTTAACATGTGTTGTATTTCCCACTCAAACAACAAGTGAAAGTATTTGTGCCAAGTTGTGAATGCAGGTCCGGCATGAGCATAATCCAAACGAATTGATACATCTAAAATGTAATATGACATTGATGTATGCACATTTATGTATTAGGATTAAAAAGTCAATTAACAAGTGCAGAAATGTATGTGACCATAATTCAAGTTTTGAGCCATCAAATTACATCATAATACACATACGCAAGTATTACTGCATGCAGATGCAATGGATGCCTACTACATACTTATTTACATTACCTGGTGTAGCAGAATCTTTTGAAGCAAAGTGGTGAAGCCACACAAACAAATTATAAAGTGATACATTGCTCATGCGGAGATTTGTGGTTCCTGGAACTGCCTCTTCTAATACAGCCACGTACCCTGAGTCAAATGAACATGACTGAACAATAGTTTTAATGAATTCAGCTAAGTCACTATCAGTGTAGGTAGCAAGTGGTCGTCGGGGAAGAACTTGTGACTCAGAGCAATCAGGTCCATAGTAACCAAACTTACACCGACTACAGTCATATCCCGCATAATTTCCATTGCACTTACAGACCTGTGAAGAGAAACCACAATAATATACATGTCAGTATAACTAGCAATTGTACAATTATTATAATAACAGTCCATTATAGTAGAGTCATGCATAGGATCTTTTTAAGTATCAGTACTAACCTTGGTGAAGTAGTGAGGCCAATTGCGACGCACATCAACACTGTTTATGTCATATCCAGGCAAGTTCAAATCAGTACACTGTCCCCTACCAGCGTCCTGTCCACACACACCATCACTTGTAGTTGGACAACACTCCTAGTTTTCTAGACTTGTAACATCACTACATGCTCTTGGTATTTGACCATAAGCCTCCTGCCCCAACTGACATAGCAAGGCAATGGCCATGAAAGAAACTTGACCACTTTGCATTTTAACTACAGTGTACAAAAATAAGTTGAAATAGCTACTGTAACACTCAATATGTAAGAGATAGACTAAGTGTTGTTTAGTTATTTAATTATTAAAACTTTACAGTGTATGTGGTTGATAATTGATGCCATTTCACATGCATTGTATAGCTAGCTTTTCACATTAGTGCATAATTTGTGAGGCTGTAATTAGTAGAGATGGCATCTATAATATATGCCTAATGAGACTGACCCATATACATATGTAGCACTCAACTAGTAGCTAGCTTCAGTTGACGAGAGAAATAATTAAACCTTCAATTGATATTCCCACAATAGCTAATGAATCCAGAAGTTTTCAGTTAAGCTGCAGTTTGTACTCATGATTTTGTCTGATGTTCCACGCTTTATATACTTAGTGTTTGCATTGTATGCGTGGGCTACAGGATATCCTGCTACCTAGCTACTTCATCCAATTTTATTTTTGAAAACTTCCGTCGCAAATCCGGAGTAATTCGTGTGCGTGGGTTGTATGACAACGTGATCTAAACTTCAATTTAAACTTTCTAAAGATTTTAAGGCTTTGCAGCACAAGTACTACCTAGTCCTATATGTACACTTAACAGCGTGACTAAATATTTCGTCTTAGCAGAATCATAGTGTAGTTTAGTTACCATGCACTGGTTTGGCCACTAAATTGAAAAAATCTCAGCAAACCGTTTATACCCTTGCCATTATCGGACATGAAAAGTAAATGCTTTTCCAAAAGCACATACATGGCAATCCATAGCTTGACTTGTGAATAATCAGTTGAATCTTTTTGGAATTTAATTGTATATTGGATCATCTAGTTTGTTTGTGCTTTATTTGTTTATTAGTCTCCTTGCTATTTCTGCATGTGCTGTGCTATTCAGTGGCGGATCCTGGGAGGGGGGAGGGAAAGGTAAAGCGGGCATGTGCCCCCTTTCCCACTTCCCAATCCATTATCTCTCTCAAGAAAAATTGCATACAAGATCGAGATACTCTAATGGAGCAGTCACAGTGTTCGTGAGGCAGTGTAGCTTAACTATGAAGCTGTGACTAAAGGTTCTTTATATACTTTATAGTAAATACATTTGGTGAACGGTAGTCATTATTGTTGTGACTTGTATATATAGCTAACTAGCTACGTATGGCACACTGCTAACTACACACTTGCTTCTCAATATAAGAGAGTTGTTGACAGCTATTATAATTGCATCAATTAAGAGATTTAAGAGACCATATAGCAAGCAATTTTAAAGGTATGATATCTTAATTTCCTCACATTAACTTTATTCAGGTATTTGTGGTACTTGTGAAATAACAGTTATGTCAACTAAATTAGTACAACACACCTAGTAGTAATTGATCTTCTGTGTTCCTAATAGGATATGATGCATGTTAGATTGTTTAGTATACATCCTTTTCTACCATGAAATAAGTGAAACCTTTACACAATATTAACTTTGCTTATGCATTTATGGAACTTTTAAGAAATCT
Organism: Dysidea avara; assembly: GCF_963678975.1. NCBI lineage: Eukaryota > Metazoa > Porifera > Demospongiae > Dictyoceratida > Dysideidae > Dysidea > Dysidea avara. The sequence continues at coordinate 25,577,056 of NC_089281.1, read as the reverse complement.
TCACATAAATTAAATATTTTTGTCTTTAATAAGAATACAAGTTTTTCAGTTTTTTATTGCTCTATTCCTTATAATCTTTATACTCCTAGGTTTACGCTCCTTTTAAAACATTCTATAATCCTTGCAATCATTCAGTAGCTTTTAGATTCCAGGCTTAAAATCATTGAAGATGAAAACTGGGCAGTATTCAATGATATATTTTTGAAAATATGCAGTATTACTGTAGTTTCACATCTAATTGCCATTCTTTCCTAAACAAATATGAGTACTGACTCGTATTCAGTATGATACAATGAAGCCTCTCTAATCAGACGCTCATGGGAATAAGGAAATTGTGTAAAAAGGTCACATTATTGATTATTAAAAATGTCAGATTATTGTAAGATATGCTGTCTAAATAAAGAACTTTTGGCATAGTTAATTTGACTGCAAATGAAACCAGGCAGATGCAAGTTCTAATCTCCTGCTGGCTAATTTCATTGAGAAAAGAAGTTTAAATGTTTCAATGTGTTCTCTGTACTGCAATCAAAACATTGCTATACTTACGTAGGTGATTTGTCAGCAAATAATAATATATGGTTATGCAAACAATTATCTATGCAGTTTTATCAGCTCTTGTTAGTCAGAAATTACGGAGACCAGTAGACTTTTGTTCTCTACTCCTTCAAATAAACTTCTATCTGGCTTCACCTGTTCTATGGTAGGAAAGGATGTATCCTAAGCATGCATCATCTCCTAGTAGTAATACAGAATGTCAATTATTACTAGTTTTAATTCAGTATATCAAAGACATTTTTATTCAGGGCCATGTCATGTATGGGTATACACGTACATCCTGCTCTATACTGCTGCAGTAGTGTGACTGTTGTAGCAAGCATGCAGGAAGTGTATAATACACAATCTGTATTATTGTAACTGCATGGGATCTGTAAAGAATCTTAAAACGTTTCCAAATTTTCATGTTTCAAAAAGCATTGTTCATAGCTACCTGTTCATAATGATTACTTTAGCTACTATGCACTTGTCAATTTCATGCCCCACCCCCCACCCCCAGGCGTCCCCACACCCCAGGTGGGGATTTGACATTGCTTCTTGTCCCCACCCCTGCAGCAATTGACAGTTGTCCAATTCATTGACCGATTTTCGGTAGTTGCATTTCTAAACAATAAAATCGCACTTGCTATGATTTTACTAGCTACAGGTGACTAGTCGCATGCATGAAATATGCGCTTAGTCATCCTTGGGGTGTTGTCAAATCCCCTACTAGGGGGTGGGGGCATAGTGGGGATTTGACTGCCGATTTTGCCCCAGTAGTTAGGAATTTGATACTACAATTTGTCAAATCCCCTGTATTCCCCCACCCCCCGGGGGCGGGGGGTGGGGAATGAAATTGACAACTAGTGCACTAGAGCTATCCAAGTCTGAACTAAACCGTTGTCCTTGTAAGACTTGCGTGCAAACCTCCAAGAGGTAACGGTCTTCACACATATCTACCATAGCAGCAAAGGCGACAAAAACCCTCAACTTTTTGAAACGTAATCTTAGTAGTTGCTCACAAAGAGTTAAGAGATCTGCATACATCACAATGGTGAGGCCACAAATGGAATATGCATCAGCTGTGTGGGATCCATACTACAATTCACAAATTCAGCAATTAGAGAAGGTACAACGTCGTGCAGCCAGATGGATTTATAATGACTATAGTAGATTTAGCTCAGTTTCAGCAATGTTAAACGAATTATCCCTGCCATCTCTTGAGACTCGTCGCAAGATATCTAGATTACAAGTCCTGCACAAGGCACTCCATCACCAGCTTGCCATCTGCATACCATCATATTACTTACCATCAACGAGAGAAACTAGATCATACCATCCATTGTATCTCATAATTCCATCATCATCCACCAGATCATATCAGAGCAGCTACTTCTCAAGAACTGTTAAAGAATGGAACACCTTGCCTGTTAACATCATTGAAATGTCTGATCCAGATTCGTTCACATCACTTTTACAATCATATTACCACACTAGTACTAGCTTGTAATTAGTTGAACAATTGGTTTACTGTATGTTAAGTTAGAACTGTTTTTTTTGTTGTTTTTTTTCCTGAGCATACCAGCAGGGCTGACTGCTCAGTACAAATAAATAAATAAAATAAAAATAAATAAACGCGTTCCACTTACAGCATCGCCGCTACAAGGTTACGGTAGCACTATAGTAGAAAAAATGATTTAGGGTTGGGGCGTTTATAACAGAAAGGTGTCGACGGAGGTGAGAATTCGGAGAGAAGTGTGAAAACAGCCAGATTCCTATTCCGAGGTGTAAAGGATCTGTGAAATATTTTTTCCTAATAATTATGTGTGGGTTGGAGGATATACATACGTGTGATGACCCGCTAATCTCTGAACTTCCGGCATCTCTATATCGCATAGAGCAATGCGTGGTTTAACACTGATTAGTAAAAATATTCATGTACTTGAATGCATTCCTGTAAACTTCTTAGTCAACCTTAGGCTACACTAACAAAGCAAAGCCCAACACGCACACGCACACACACACACACACACACACACACACACACACACTGGCTACTACACAACATTAAATTTTTGCATGTATCAAAGCACTGATTGTGCCTACCAAAGGTAATGTATTTGATAGTGACAGACTGTTAGCAGCTACAGAATTTTTTTTGTGATTTATAATGTATGTATAGGCCATGCTTGCATGCATACATCGGCACACAGACTAACAGCTGTTGCCTTTATTTATTTATTTTATTTATTAATGCTTCACAGCACAATTGCTGAAGGTCTGTAGGGCACCTGGTCCTACAGCCTGCTCAAAGACTTTAGCTACAGAAGGTGTGTTTGAAAAGTTGGAGAAAGGAGAAAAAATCCATGACTGGACTTAGGTAGCCTCTGACCTGCAGCCATCCGATTTACGCTCGAACGCTTACAGGAGTCTACCAGGCGGTCAGGATGTTTTCTCCTTGTTATTCTCATGTAATTATATCCATAGGAATTCTAGAGAGAGTAACTCATTATCTCTAAGTACCCCAAGTAGAACCAAATGGACACTAGTTTATTTATTAATGCCTTACAGCTTCAAGCCACTAAAATGAATATAACCATTAACACTAATGAAATAATGCGCTGTGGTGGATTCCCAGTATGAAAATTCATAAAGTAGATTTCTGCCGTACACATCACTGCCTGCTTTGAAGAGCTTTTACTCAATATACTTCACACATCACTGTGCCGATTATTGTGAACACTTGGCACTTTTAAGTTAGTTTTAACATATAAAAAGCTAGCTACCACCATTGGCAGGACACATGTGCATAGATGGATTGCATTCCATCTTAAGAACCTCTGAGATTGAAACTTACCTTGCTACATGCTCAATGCATGTTCCTGACATGCAGATATGTAGTAATACTATAGTTTAATATGTATTCAACCAAAAGCATTTAAAAGTAGGTCTACCAAGAAAGTCACCATTTAAGAAAGGTCCCACTGGGAACTTTCTGACAAGTGTATGTAATGTATAACAATAAATTACAAATTTTGATTGTGTATGTGTACTATCAATAGTTCATAATAAAGAGGTCTTATAGTATGGACTCTTGGTACAAGAGGTTATTGGTAGACCATTATTGCAGGAAAAATTAAACACTTATGGCACTTTGATGGTTTATTAATTGCAATGTTGGTTTACAGTTAAATGGCTTCTATCCATGCAAGAATTATGATGTAGTAAGAAAGCAAAATGTTTGGATTACAGCACTCTCATATGGTGGTCTATAGCTAGTATCACATTAAAATGTTTTAGTTCACAGTTTACTATAGAGATTTGGAGACCTGTATGCCTTAATAACGTTATTAGATGTGATCAACATTCACATGTAGCTAGTAGCTGGTAATTTGCAAGGACTTGCATGAGGAGTAAAGTTCTCCTAAAATTAGCTATACTGCATGAGTTAGAAGGGTGGTGGCAGCTAATTGGTCATATTCATAAAGTTGAAGAATTACACATAACTATATTCAAATGTTTTGGTAGACCTTTTGGTTAAATACATAAACTATAGCTACCTGCCACATTTCTTTGTTCTGTTGTAATGAGTTTCTGGTCACCTCTTAGCAGCAATGTGTCTCTATCATGTCAGCAAGGTAAGAGTTGTTTTAATCTCAGAGGCTCGTAAGATGGAATGCAATCCATCTATGTACATAATTATGTCCTGCTTAACTGTGTTACCTGATCCTGCATGGTGGTAGCTACAGGTTCATGTGTTTAAAGTGCCAATTTTTTCACAGTAATATGTGAAACGCATTGCTCTTCAAAGCAGGCAGTGAAGTTATACCCATTTAGTGGCTTGAAGTAACAGCTGTTAGTGTCTTTGTGTCGCCAATGCTTGGAAGGACTTATATACTTTGCTATTCATACATGTAAGCATGGCCTATAAGCATTTCAAATCACAAAAAACTTCTATAGCTGCTAAACGGTCTGTCACTATCAAATGCTTGACTTTTAGTAGGCACAATCAAAGCTTGGTAATTGTAAGGTTTCGGCCAGGGTTGATGCTCAGTTGCTGTTGTTGCTTCCTTGAGCAAGAAAGTTTACTCACATTGCTCCAGTTTACCTAGTTGTTAAATCGGCAGTGACACAAAGAATAACACCTGTTGGTTTGACAACGTACCATCCACTATAGGATTGCGAGAGAGATTATATAGCATATACCACAGTTGGCCGTGGTGCCTCAACAGAGATTAGGGGAGGTCGCAACATTGCAGTATACTGTGTTTACTTCATTCATGACTGACCAAAGAGTTGAGATTATTTTACTGGATGTTTGGAGTTGCCATATTGCATATTGCCAATGTAGACTTGCGTGCATCATGTATCAGGCTGTAGACAGTATGATGCAGCTAATGCACACAGAAACTAGCTATATGTAAAATGATGTGATATCATCATAGCTAAGTTGATTGCTTGCTTCAGTTATAAAATTTATGTAAAGCAACATTAAATAATATGTCACCCAAGCGATAACCGTGGAATGCTAGGATGGCATCAACTTAGTCACTGCACTGTAGCTATGTTGCACATAATCACCCACATAACTGTAAAGGAATTCCCATTCCTTATAATTATATACACTAGGGAAAATTTTTATGGTGTACATGTATAATATCCATAGCCACTTACATTACCTTTATTGTTATATTCATGAAATGCACTATTGCTTCTTATCTCCTGGCAACCAAGTGCAGGTTATTTTATTGTAGTAATCAGTACCTTTCCACAAATCCAGGTAGTGTACATTAAAGTATATAGCATGAAGATGGTGAACCGCTGAAACAGTAAGCAAAGCCATCACCAGATATTTACTAAAATAAACACTTTATCACAACGCCATACTCCCCTACTGTCTGTCACTATTCATGACAAATTCTAAAATCTATATTTTACAAAGACACAAAGTGTAACACACAATTAAGGTAATAAATTCATGCAATATTTACCCCGGCATACAGTACATAACTATCTAGCTCCGTGTGTTGACTGTTTACATTGTCATGTTGAAAGCTTAAAGAGTTGAGTATCATCACTGTATGCCATAGCTTCTTTTTTTCTGTAGCACGGTAAGTCACTGAGAAATATGGTGTAGTTGATTTAGATACAATTCTGGCTGGGCATCACGTAAAGTTAATTTTAAAGTAAAATAGAGCTTCCTTAGTATAACAATTATTCATAATCATATACCACTAAAAAGTTTTTGCAGCAGCATAATATGGGTTACAGTTTTACACATTGTTGTAGAGACAAAACCTACGTTATGTTGAGAACCAAGTTTTGGCTCAGTATTACACTGAGCTAAACGCATGAATCCTGCAGTATCCATTTGATCAGTTTACAGCTGCATTTTCACTAGTTATGAATATGGTGAAAATCTTAATACTGATTTTATCTACATTTCTTGTAAATGTTAAAACAATTTACTGCAATGTGACACTAACAGGAAATTGTACAGAAAATATTCAAGGACATTTCCTGCATGATAACTCAAATAGGAAATTCTAAAGGAAATCATTTAAAAAATTTCCTACATGCTGACACAAGCAGAACATCTTACTTTTCGTGCAGTGATAAAGCCCGATGATTGTTGAATAATACATGCTGAAAATGTCAAGGCCATAGCATGATTGTACAAAATGGTATGGGCTATGGAAACTTGAAAAAGTAGGCAAATTTTATGTGCCAACATGCCCCCGTAACAAATAGCTATTATGATGATTGCATCATATATCCTGCTCCGTAGCTTTATCCCATCCAAATGAACTCATTTGTGACATGTGGACAGGAAATCATTTTACATACTCACCCACTTTCATTATCATGACCATCATATTATTGCAAATTACTGTATGTGCAACTGTTATTTACAAAATTGCATTGCAAAAAATGTTTTTACATAATTTTCCAATGCACAAACACATGTACTACAAGACAGGACAAACTTCTTAGGAATCTCTTTTAGGAAATTTGCCCTTCCTGTAGTGTTTACGGATTAGGAAATTATAATAATGATTTCTGACAGTGCAATCTTGGGAAGCAAGACCCCGGACAACAGTAACTATTATAGCACGAGTAGCCATTTATTTAGAAGGCAATTGGATCTGAGCTTATTATGCTTTTTTGAAGTTTCCTATTATTTGTTTGAAAAATGCTCCATATGTCTTAAATATCTCGGTGGCTTTCAATACCTTTCAACAACTCTCTTATATCGAGGGGTACGTGTGTAGCCATAAAATCTACCTACATCATCATAATGTCGTGTTACATAATTATGTGACCAGCCTGCGAAGAGATAGATGGCATGTGGACACATAACTTTTTGAAACTTTAATGACTTTCAATTAAAGTATTTTTTGAACATTTACTATGGTTTGCAGATTATATACAGGAAAGGCGGCCAAACTCAAACTATTTATTACTAACAGAGAATCTATACACATTGCTTTATTGAGAATTAAATTTATGTGGCATTTATGAAGATGCTCACACACTTAAAAACTAGCAGCATCACATAATTCTCATTAACACTTTAACAATAACATTGCATTATCTGATTAGCTAATATTAATTTTACAACTTGCACACCTCGCACATGGCCGCATTATGATATCATTACTTTTTGTTGCAGTTAACTCTGCTTTACTTGGACGCGCACTTTTTTTACAGCTATAAGCTGTTTTTGGATGGGATTTCAATACTTTTTGTTAGAATAAGCAATGCACTGTTGATAACAGTAGGTGAGTTTCCATGGTTTTGACAGAAACCCCAGATTACAGTGACAGAATATTAAAATGTAACTGTAATTTTGCTTTCTTTTTATCAGGGTGCCAAGAGAGGAAGGGGGGAAACTGGGGCAGGCCACCAAGCTGTGGTCCCCCAAAGCTTAAAAGATACTTTTTCAACCTTCAGATCACGGTAAGTGCCATTTTCAGCCAAAAATCCTATATCTTCTGTCACACTCGCACCTCATGAAATTCTGTTTTGTTATAAAGCCATGCATACTGCAACCTGCTGTGCATCTCCCTTCCTGTGCATCAGCTCTAGAGTCACCATCACTATGCTGCCTACCATCTACTTATTTTCCACTTACATACACTAACTGCCATTGCTGCAATCTGTTTATAATGATATTATTGTGTCTGGTTGACTTAAATGGATATACACTTAATTTAAGCAGTGTGATAGACAACTACCCAAATGCCTCTAGATTGCATCTCTGCATTATAGTTCCTTGGGGGCATGCCCCAGACCCTCCTAGCATGAGCATGCTTTGCACACTAGTATTGCTTCATATAAGTTGGGGAACCCCACTTGTTTTTATTGCTTTGGCAACCTTTAAAGCTAAAAACACATAACACAAAACAAGACTATATACTGCTTGTCATTTTACATTACAATTGATTTTCTAAATGATATCATTTAGACCTTTAATTAACTTTTTGTGGATTAGAAATTTTAAATTTTTATTTTTTTGTTACATCAAAATTTAAAGCAACTGAATAAGAATCATTGAATATGGCAACACTAGTGTAATATGAACTTTTATAGTTGTGATTGAAAAAAGTGATGAGATGGAGTCACTAAGAAAACTAATGAGATATTTTTAAAATGGAAAAAATTATGCATAGCTCAAATTTGTTTAAATCTGCTATAAACGTGCAGGGGTCTGTTTCTGTCCTGGTGCAATTGTGTTATAAATATGGAAATCGCATTATTCATTTGTCATGACAACATGATAAACTGTAATAAATGTAGTGGTGTATGCGTACGTAATATGAATTGGCTGCCTCATTGTTTACAAGTCTTTAATTCATGTTCTGTGTCATCTTTTCTTGCACAATTTGCACAAGTATTTTGATCGAAGACTCACCGCGATGATGCATTGTTGTATGAACAAGCAAATGGTGCCAACAATTGATGCAGCATCATCATACTCTGTATCAAACAGAAGCGGAGTATAGAATATTTGAGATATGCCAATGGCTGCTCCCATGCCTAATGCAATGATAGACAATCGCTTATCATAGTTGTTCGAGAGTTCAGCATCTTGAAACTTGTAAAAATAGTAGAGATAAGCTATGAATGCTGTAATCTGAGCCACTTTGTTGACAGCCGTATCAGCATCAACGATAACTGCTGTATTGTAAGAATAATCATTGATGTAGGCGCAATGACTGGTTGGAAGGATTGTATGCCTGCCCTTGTCCGTTGCCAAATCATAACATACTATCAGGAAGAGAGAGATCATTAAGGTGCCCATTGCATACTTAGTGTAACATCTAAAGAAAAACTTTAGCGTGCTTTTGGGAATTGAAGCTCTCAGCTTGTAACTGTAGTGCATGATGTAAGCAAGGTAATGAAGCATACGTGTGGCATACACTTGAATAGCAATGACTGCTAGCATGAAGGCAACTCTGTTGCCATGGCACAGCATCTGACAGTGGAGTGCTAGCTTAAAGTGTAATGGTGCTATAGTGATGATTGTCATGCACACAGCAACTACAGAAAGACTGTGAAACATCAGTGTCATCTCAAACACATCAAGCAGTTCCTTATAAAATGCATGAATGACAGTGATGTAAGCACTTACTGCCATTATCAGTGTAGTCTGCACCATCTGACCAATAAAGTTAGCTGTCTGCCGGATCATCGGGGGCCATGGCATCAGGCACAGGACACAGTGAATCATGGCAATCACCACAGAGCTTGCCACAGAGGTTTGGCCATTGGTTGAGGTAGCCATAATAAGACTGTCAGTAGTGTAGACAATGTCCAGTTTCTCTCCAGTGGCAATCATCATGATGGTACAGTCATCAATGGTACAATACTGTAGAGCGATGACTTGTTGGGGGCCAGATATATCAATACCACTAGCAGGTAGTTGTTGATCAGTACAGTGAAATGACACTACTCCACTAATGGTAAACAAAGCAATGAAGAACACAGCAAAATAAGCCATTGACCTTCTTGTTCACTAGACAATGATATTACAAATATCTGAACATGTCACTATGTAAACACAAAGCAGTAAATAAAATTTTGCTATATTTACGATGTAATTGTGACAGTCCTTAGGATTAACTCCATCTTGCTAGAAATAGCTGGAAAATTAAAAATATGTATGCATATTCTTCCGCTTATGCACAAATTTTAAAACAGGTATAGGGTTAATAACATCCTACCACCCCACCCCAGCAGTATTATTAAGTTATGAGATACACCACGAAGGTATCTGAGTTAGTAGTTAGTTAACACATGCAGGGCTGTCAAGTTGAGCTAGTGACATTGAGTGAGATTTACCAAGCTACCATACTACTTTCAAAAAATCTAGGTAAGTTACCATCTGAGATCAAAAAAAAAAACGGTCTTAGAAAAATTTCGGACAAAGTCAAATTCGGCTACAACACCGATTTAAGCTGTCGATTGCTTATAAAGTACCTCATTAACGCTCAAAAAGCTTAATAACCCTCAGTAAATACGTGCATAGTGTCACGTGTACAGCTAGTGAGGAGACTAGTCTCGCGTGGCCAGACCCTTTCCGCGCAGCCGCTTATCAATAGGAAATTATAAGCGCCGCTCTACGCTTATAATTTCCAATCGATAAGCGGCTGCGCGGAAAAGGTCTGGCCACGCGAGACTATGAGGAGACTGCGTGAGAGTCACCATCGTTTGTGTGTGAGCGTGTGAAAAGATCCGAATGCGTGTGTCACACGCTTAATGCGTGAGACTTGACAGGTCTTCACATGCAATATGCAAAATTAATCAAGGATGATATAGTAGACCTAGGACCTTTTTAGGGATAATAAACTTAACTACTTATTAACTAAACTTGTTAACACCTAACTTACCCACACACTTAAGTGTCACATATATAGTGAACATTTGGTAGCTAGCTATTTAGTTGTTGTATTCCTTGTCGCAGTCGAGGTCTATGTACTCAGAGGCCCGAACCACCTATTCAGTGGCAACCACATGAACCATAACCATGGCGCGACTCCAAGCACGCAGTGTCCGGTAATTTCCGTGCTAATCATCCGGATATCCTTGTCGCTCTGTACCCTGCACATTCTAAATCGAGCTCGTGAAACTAAAGCTGGTTATCACTGATCGAGGCGTTTAAGAAAACAGGTACGCCTCCGTGTCGTTTATTATTGAATATAGACTACGTAGTTAGCAAGCTATTTTAGTTAGCTGTATAGCTAGTTTACTAACTGCTGTGAATGTGTTGCAGCTATATTTTTAAAACGACCCGCGCTCAGCTTAAGTTTCAGATCCTGCAATAAAAAAAATCAGGTAATCCGAAGACTGATACTGATAGCTATATGTACTCATTGTATATAGACTAGTTAGTTGTAAACTTTTACGGCTATAATAGAGTTCGGTGTGTCTAACACCATATTCAGCAAACACACTAAAGTAACACCTCAGTGCTTAAATTAACCTTAATCAACAGTTCACTATTACCAAAAGAGGTACTAACTGGATCAAAAAACAACTTCGCTGCTGTATATTGGCAATTAAATGGTCTCCCACAAACACTCATGAACTCATGCCCACAAACACTCATGAACTCATGGACATGGCCGGTGGAACCCACAACCTCACTGACCCATGAGTAGGTTAGATCATAGATAACACTGATGATGGTTAGATACTGATCTTTGTTATCAACCTGAAACTGAGCAGTGGCAGATCCAGGGGAGGAGAGCACTTGCCCCCACCCTTCCCTTCCTTCATCCCTTTCAAAAAAAAAATTGCATAAAAGATCGAGATACTCTATATACGTAATAGAGCAGTCACTCTAATAAAGCATTCACAGTGTTCATGAGGCAGTGTAGCTTGAATAAGGATCTTTATATACTTTATAGTAAATACATTTGGTAAAGGGAAGCGATTATTGCTGTGACTTTTTTCTTTTTTCTCTTCAACTTTTCAACAAAGTGCATCCCTCTTTCCAAACCCTGGATCCGCCCCTGCTGAGATAAAGCTGATGGCTTAAGGCTATTTTTAATGTAACTGGCCTTCAATCTTACCCACTTATAAAATTTGAACCATTGAATAGGTTGGAAGTGATATAATGAATTGCTAGAGGCAAAATCAGTATACGGTGTAATGAAATTTGGCATAACTTAATTTGCAGTGTGCAAGTTGTGATGTAATTCACACTTGGTACATGCGATCATGTCCTTCAGAATGGTTCCTAGCTGTGCTTGTTATAATAGTTCATAAAGCATTTTCAAAACTTGTGCACCTACAGTAAATAATGTGGCAATGTTTCAGTGCTTAAAAGTTAACTCAAGCTACCTGGATAATTGACTGTATCAGGTACTGTGACACCTGAAGTCATGCAGTTATCCCTAGCCACTACAATACACTTTGTCTTTGTTGATATGTGTTGTGACACAACATGTGTATGTGCTGTCAGGACATTGTGTGTGTGTGTGTGTGTGTGCGCGTGCCACAGTTGGCATTTGCTTCGATTTCCCAATAAACACCAGGTATCCATTGATGTTACAGCTCACATTGCTCCAGTCTACCCAGCTGTTTAAATGGGGACCTGGTGTCTATGTGGGTGAAGGTACAGGTCTGGGAGCCAGCATCCCTCACAGTCAATTTAGCTTTCTGAGATCGAATTTGGCAATAATTTTTTATATTGTGGGTAGCTTTAACTATTTTTCTAGAAGTGGTAACTAGCTTTCATATAAAGGGCAAAGCATAAATGCTGAAGTTCAAGTAGTCTAGGTATGTTCTATTAGAGTAGTTGACTGGTCCATCAGAGGATTTTGATGTTTAGCAGCTTATTAGCAGTTTTACCCCTGAAATATAAATTTGATTCCCTCTTGTTGATTCCTAGAAGAGATTAGCTTACTCTTTCTATCTATGCATGATTTATTGAACCTGTACTTCAGTACTGGTCGCTGAAAGGCTTTAATAATAATAAATACTTCGGAAGAAAATCCATCTCTCCTGGAGGAGACTAAGTGTGGCGCTCGACTAGGCATTGGGTGGCTGCAGTTTGAATCCTGGAGTTAGAGGTATCTTTGGCCCATTTTCTGTTTCACTATATTTGTAGCTAAGTAAAGATAACTTGTCTTATGTAAGTCTCCAATTCTGCTAATCCAAAGGTTATAGCACATGTTGCTGTTAGACCTTCAGTGCTGGTCACTGTAAAGCTTTAATAATAACAATAGTAATAAAACTCTAGCTTCTACTATCTTTCTAGCCAGCACACAGTAAAATTTTGGAGGGGTGTGCTTCAGTCCCCCATGAATCCCCCCTAAATCCACCCTTGCTATGTACATGCAGAAAACAGCTCAAAAAGAGTATCTGCTCTAGTTTTTTTTAACTGCAAAATGAGACGTACGTATAACAGGATGTGGAAGATTATCTTTCATAATGATGGATAGCCAACATGCAAAACCATACTCACATTTGTATAAAAAGTTACAAATAAATAGAATACAAAAACTACTAAGGTAAGTCAGTGATGTATGCATTACTTTTCTCTCCAATATGGTATGGTAAGAGGCACTTAAGTGACATCTGATCTGCTATACTCTTGCATGAAGGATTAACAATCATTCAAAAATCAATCACTAGAAAATGTAACATCACTTTGGTATATATTCAGAAATGGGACACAAAGTCTGCAGGCCTCAGTTTTGCTTAATAAAAGAATTTATCTTATAACAGCCAATGTATAATATAATGGACATAGATGTATGGGCTTGTATAAACATTATAACCATAAATTTGCTGACTAATTTCATATCTGTCTTTACTTGACAGATGACTAGTGTTTCCCTTACAATGCAATACAAAGTTATGTTTTCCTCAATACTTGAAAAACAACTTTGTCCTCAAAGGGTTTTGTGAAGACTCTTTGTGCTTTAGGTCACTTTGAAGATGTGCTTATTAACTGCTAAGGAAATATGAAGCTGGTTTCTGGCTGATAATTTCTTGCATAAAAATGTGTGATTCCTACTGTTACTATATAAACTACTAAACTTACTACTGATATTGGTGATAAAAACTGTTGCTGTAGGTAGTTTTGGGATACCGCAAAGAGTTTAGTGCTGTAATCAGAAACAAGAAATATTCTTCAGAAGATCTGATATAAAACAAAATAATTTGCGGACAATTGCACTAAGCAATGGCCTATGTATACTACAACACATCTTGTCTTGTGAGACTTACTATTGTGATGTGTGCCCCCCAAACACTTCCTAGTCCACCACCATTGATGTATGTACATCCTGACACAAACTTTCGTCCTCCCAGAGGAGGTATGTCATCTCTTATTCACCCACAACAACAATCCTTCCCACCATCACCTTCATCCCCACCAGATCACAATGTATCGCAACAGCAGCTAGAGGAGGAAACACAAGCAGACCACACAGTAACTAATAATACATTTGGTAGTTGTGTTATGATTGATAATCAGGATAGTGTTAATGCGGCTCCCCTTGTCAGAATGAGAAATATAAACTGTCGAATATGTGGCAAGTCAATGAGATCTTATTCTAACTTAAAGAGGCACATGGTGACCCATACAGGAGAGAAGCCACACCAATGTGATGTCTGTCAGAAAAGATTTACAAGATCCAACGACTTAAAAGTCCACATGAGAGGCCATACAGGAGAGAAACCATACCAATGCAGTGTCTGTCAGAAAACATTTGCAACAGCTTCCAACTTAACAGAGCACACAAGGACTCATACTGGAGAGAGACCATATCAATGTGATGTCTGCCAGAAAAGATTTGCCCAGATTTCTTCACTAACACATCACATGAGAACACATACAGGAGAAAAACCATTCAAATGCAATGTTTGTCAGAAAACATTTTCACAACAGTCTTCTCTTACACACCACAGTAGCATCCATACTGGAGAAAAGCCATATGAGTGTGATATCTGCCAGAAAAGATTTGTACGAGTTTCTTCTCTGACACGTCACATGGGAACACATATTAGGAAATGTGATAAAATATCTACTCAGACTTCACACCATACACACCTTGTGACGGTTGACAGTAACAACAACAACTGATATCCTCCACATAGGATGAGGACTTGTGGATTACAATTGCATATTCTCATCATGTTGTAACTCTTTCATTTGTGTATTTTATTGCATGTAACCTAGACTAGTTATTTCATGAACAAAGGTATTTCAGTTTATTAACAGAAGTTATTGTTGAAAGTTATAGTTGTGAGTATGTATATAATAGTATCCTTTAGAGTAGTTTGTTCTATTAGAGTATAATAGTCTATAGTGACAAGTGTGAATGATTTACTGAAACTGAACAAATTCCCTCATGAGCATAATAGATGATTTTTAAGCACTGCTCAAAGGCAACATAATAGCCTTGTTTATAGAGTAGGTAGTTATAGTGGGTGTCATCAATCACTCTCAAAGTCTGCCACCATGTGTCTCTTTACACAAGCCTCGATCCTAGAGGAGGTATGTCATCACTTCTTCACACACAACAGGAATCCTTCCCATCATTATCTTCATTTCCACCAGATCTCATGGTTTCACAACAACAGTACACTGGCCTTGAAACACAAACAACAACTACTGATGGTCACACAATAACTGATATCATGTCTGATGGTTGTATGGAAGAATTTCAACTTCAGGAACACAATACATATACAAGCGAGAAATGCAGAATTACATAGTGCTAATCAGATTACCCATATGAGAACCAATAGTGGGGAAAAACCCTACTGTCAGAAAATATTAATAGTATAGTACTCTGAATATCCACATGAAAATCCATACTGGGGAACTGGGGACTTCATGGGTATACAATCTCATAGTAGTAGAGATAAGTACTCACATATGTTACTCATAATAATTATTATAGTGGACTAGTAGAGATAATGTAATGTTTGTCTTTGTCACATGAGGAACCATATGAATGATTGTGATATCTGTCAGAAGAGATTTGTAAGTACTTACTACCAAACAATTTACATGAACCAAATCAGTTCCCTTTGATTATCTATATAGAGCTGCTTAAAGTTTTTCATTGTGGTTGAGTTCAAAGTTAACATGTTGGTTTAGTTATACTGAGCATTGTTTTGAAGGGAAAATAATCGAGTGAGTCAACATTGCATAGTTTAGTTACTAGGCATCACTAAATAATTGTTTTTGCAATGTGGGGATTGTATTTGTACACAGCACATTTCAACTGCATGGCAAGATGGCCCAGATATTCTCAACTTATAGGCATCCACAAAGTGGTTATTTGCTTTAAAATGGTATCACTACAACCAGCGAAACTCACAATTATTTCTTTTTGTGCCCACAATTTAAACCCACAATAGATGTTTGCAAACCTCTGTATAAAAGTAATGTGGTGAATGCAGGTTTGTCTTCCTTCACTTATTATCTGAGTGGTATAGTTATATTACTTATACCATGGCCACTCAGGATTTGCCTGATATACTTGCCAAGTCCTAGGGTTGTAGCTAGTGGTCATGGTATGACTATTGAATATGGACAGGACTGGAGTACAAAAGTATGATTGTGATTGTTTAAGGCTATAACCAATACATGTAACATTAATTAGAACACAATCACACACACAAATTAATTAGTCTCAGAATCGTCACTGTATGATGGAGCAATTAAAAATTAATAATGTACAGCATTACCTGTGGATGTGTCTGCATCCAAAAGGTGGTGGACTGGAGCAAAGTAAATAAAGTTGTTTGCTCAGCATGCAATATGCACAACTATACATCATGTGTTATTGTCCTTTTGATTTGTTCTATTATTTGGTCCCTTGGAGTAATATACTAGTGACAACACCATAAATATGATTAGTTTGATATGTTACCAAGTCTTAGTCTACTGCAAGGGATTACACAGAATTCATAGGGGGCATGTGCTTCCTCGCCTTCTGGCAAATCAAAGAAAGGCAAACTGAACTGAAATTATTAAATATTTAAATACCCTAATAGAACAACCATAACATGAAATGTAAGTTACCATGTATGGAAAGTAAAGGAGTGGATTAAGGAGCTAACAAGGGGTGCAAGTGGTCAAGAGAAAAGTTTGTGTGTTTCATTTTTTCAGTAAGATTCATTATTGAAATGTCACTATTGCTTCTCAGGGGCATAGGAAGCTACCCGGTCTAATTCTGAGAGATCTCTAAGAAGAGATGCATGGCTAGGAGTTACCATGGTTACATGTAAAGTATAATCTGAAATGCTAATAATCATGATCCTTCTAGGAAGTCTGAGGAAAGCCATATATAGCTATAAAACTTTTGAAAATTTAGCAGTTCTGACTGAAATCACTGATATATACAAGTTGCATAAGATGGTTAAATATAACTTTAATCTTTAATCTCTAAAGTCTACTATAGGTGCTACTGTGATATGTACCCATTTGACTTTATGCTACTCCTCAAAGACCTTTTTTTTCTACTTTTGACAAGTGATTACTATGATGTTGCATGAAATTTTCTAAACAAAAAATTTCATGCACCATTTACTCTAATAGTCAACACAAAATGTATAACTCTAATAAAGTATTAGCCATTCTAATATAGGCACTATCCTCCTTTGACAAGTGATTATGTGTATTTTAATTGTTTATGAGATTCTTTTGTATAATCATAAGTTATAGTGACCTTGTTACGTTGGAGAGGGCTGTGTGGATAACTGTGCTCACTGATACATCTTTTTAAAATATAGTTTCTCTGTAAAAGCTTTAATAGTGCTATGCACCCATATGTACATAGCCTGCCCTACCTTGAATCGAATCTGTGGCATTTGTCCCATATGCAGGATCAGCCATTGATAGTGCTGTAATGGAAGTTTTCACACTGAATGCACTTGCAACTGGTGTTGTACTTTGTATTGCATGACACTTCACGTAATGTTTAAATTTGGACCATACCATGCATAAACTGCTCATGAAAATCACCGTGTACTGACCAGATTAATAGATCAAAACAGACCAAGCAAAAGTACAAAACAATTTTGACGAAAATTTATCTACACGAAATATTTAGTTACAATGTCAACAGTTTCAAGGTACTTACATTCAGTTTATAATTATGTGCTACTTATAAGTTAAGTTATGCAACAATAAGACCAGTTGTGTGATGTATCTCCAGGGCTTGATCCAGGATTTGACAAGGGGTGTACTAGGGTGGTAGGTATACATGGAGCAAGAAGTACACAGTTAGTTTTTTATGCATACTTTATTGTTTAGTGCCTTTTACTGTCAAATTTTAGCTAGCCAATTGCTAGTCGATACATGTTACACTGGACCACTATACTTTAGGGTACTTCATAATCAAGTTGTTTTGGATAGTAAGGCTGTGATGCCACATCACTAGCTATCAATAATCAGTCCTAGATGAATTTAACAAAACCTACAGCTATACTGGTAAAAAGATAATAAGGATGTTAGCATCCATCAGATTCGAGTACGTGGGTCAGTGTGAAATGTGGTATTGGTATGTATGTATAGAGTCGTATTGTAGAGAGAGTTATAAGTGTATGTATTTGAGCTGTCAAATTGATTGTAGCATGTTAATAATTCTTATACACCCATGAATTAGGCAGCAATTGCATGGCCTGTTGTGCACGCTGAGAAATTAGAAAATATGATATAGTAAGTATAATAATTATAGTTATGCATATGGCTATAGTATGGACAAGATAACTAAAGTTAATTCTCATGGTTGCATGTGAACATGTGTCATTGATCACTACATACTTCAAAATGCTTTTACATTAGAGCTGTGTAAACACAACACAGTAAAGATTGCTATCCCATATAGCATGTATATATAACTGTATAACATATTCATTATGAAACCCTACAATATAATTTCCCATATATAATAGATGGGATAGGGTTTTTACAAGTAACAGAGTATGCAAAACAGTTAGAATTTAAATGGATCAATACACTAAAACAAGAACCTATTAATTTTGTATATATGCATGTAGCATCATGCACTGTATGTGTTGACCCCATGAATACAGCATGCAAACAAACACCGAGGCAAACACCTTGTACAGGCTCTGCTATCCAGGTTCACCCTCCATGCAGTAAAGTAGACATATTACAAACTATTAGTTACTGACGCATTTCATGACCTGTCAGACCTATTATTATAATAAATATACAAATCGATCCCCATCTTTAGAAATCATGTTTATAGTTCTACTATCCCATAGAATGCATGTATAAAATTCATAAACCAGACGAAGCCCTACTCAACAAATATATTTTTCATGGAATTACATTCATTAGAAATTACATTCATTAGAATTATTTTGTGAAGTAAATTGGTTTAATTGCTATATCCGGTCCTGATAGATATTCATTGCCAAAACTCAATTAGCTAGTTGCATCCTACACCAGACAAAAATGGGATAGCTTAAAATGTAGAGTAAACCTCAGATGCATGAATTGATTCTCACACAGAATAGGAGAAATTCTAGCAATTGCATATGGCTACAAGGAAAATAATAGTATTAGAATACAGAACATGGACAGGAGAATACAGAATTAAACATGAAGCTGATAGTAATCCTCACACCTGTTATTCAACTGATGGTAGCTCCCTGCATGATACACTTGTCTCAAGTGTTTTATAAGACCATAATTTCGTGTAAATCTTTTCTGGCAAATGTTACACTGGTATGGCTTCTCTACTGTATGTACCCTTGTGTGGTGTAAAAGAGTAGTATGGCAAGCAAATTTTCTCTGGCAAACACTGCACTGATATGGCTTATTCCCACTATGGATTCTCATATGGTCAGTTACATTCGAATGTTTCAAAAATCTTTTTTGACAGACGTCATGCTTCTTGCTTGTTGTGTCACCCATGTGTCTCGTAGACTTGAAACCACTAGAAACAAGTGACTTGTCACTTATAGGATGAGTACTCCTTCCATTTGCAATAGCTGGAGTTTCGAATTCGCAACTAGTTGGAGAATCCTGATGTTGAAATTGCTCCCCACAATCAGCAGATCCATTATCACATATGTCATCATCCTGATTAACACAAGTAGTTTCTGTCTGTTTCTCCTCTGGGCCAGTGTATTGCTTTTGTGATACATTGTGATCTTGTGGGGATGAAAATGATGATGGGAAGGATTGTTGTTGTGGGTGAATAGCTGGTGACACACTGGCACTTCCTCCAGGATCAAGGCTGGAGTCAGGAGGCACATATAACAGTGGTGGTGGACTTGAAAGTAATCGACGAGCCTGAGATCCATCAACCCTTACAGGATAAGTTACGAAAATGTATGGTGAGGCCCAGGCGGCATATGCCATATTTGTATTAATTTCTTGATATCACAACTGGTGTCTTTTTCACAATACCTCGCACAATACTGACCCCACTGCCTGAATAGCTACTGATCTCCAACAGCTCAGTATAGTCTATAGCTTTTCTGAGTCACTATAGTCCAGCCGGCTAGGTATATCTACTCTACGATCCGCCAGTAGAGGTGATCTACTAGATAGCTATAGTCTTTTCCCTCAGTTATGTTTTTAGTAGCTAGCTACCATAAAACTAGTTTCCTTTTCTTCTGCCTCTTGACCACACACAGTCTCTTGAGTCTTGATCACACAATGCAGTCGAGTGCAGTGCATGTCAGTGCCTCGACTATATATATCTGACGCCGCCCGCCTGCTAACATAATAAGCCGCAGTGCGCCCAACTTTTTTTTTTTTTTTTTTTTTTTTGCTGCTGCTGCTGCTGCAGGGGCCACCTGAGATACTACAATGTCACGTCATCAGTAATGTAGTAACGACATCATTAATTCGTGCCGAACAGCTCCTGCCTATAATTACGGCCACACCATTGATAATTATAGCAGTTAAACCCAAGTAGTTTCCTGGGTCAGTCAAGCCTGTAACTATGCTCACACCAACAATGATCAGATCAGTGCGGCGCTCAGATCAGTGGCTGATTCAAGAGGTGGGGAATAGGATCGCGTGCCAAATACAAACAAAATTTCATATCAGATCGAGATACTCATGCATGCAGTCAAATACTCTAATAGAACAGTCATCGCATGTAAGAGAATTCAGTCTCATCTGTATTAAATGCTATCCCACTAGGAACCTGCGAGAAGGCTTAAAGCCAGTAAATACAGGGAGTCAGAAACATGTACAGTAACTCAAACTTGAAGAATGCAGAAAAAAATCCTAGACCTAGAGGTGACTAGCTATATGGAAAGAATATCTACTGAGAAGTTCACCAACGTGCAGCCCATCTACTACTAACAGTAGTAGGTGGGTTGCATGCAATGTTGGTGAATTGTTATGTCAGTAACAAACATAATAAATTATAACAATTACTGTTCATATAACTACAAAAGCTGTATATGTATAATTGTATATACCTATATAATACTTGTAATCAGACTATTTGAGAGGACGCAAGGCTGCAAGCAAAGAATTTCTGTGAATGGTTCATTTTTTTCTGGTTGGAGCAAAGTGTTGAGTGCATGTGGAGGGATCTGCTGTGTTTGGGTCCTCTTTTCTTTGCCATCTTTATTAACAATTTTCATCATTGATGAAGAAAAGAAATCTTTTATTTGCAGTTGATACAAAGATTTACTCCAGCATTAGTCATAGTATCCTCTTTGCAGTTATTAATATTGTTACTAGATAGGCTGTTGGTGAACTTCTCAGTAGATAAATTTCTCCTCTATGATACAACACTTGTGTTTAAGTGCATACACTGTAAAAAAATGAAGTGTGCCAGACACACTAAAGTGTGTCCGACGCACCAAAAAATGTCACAATAGACACACTTTTCCATATGGTATGTATTGCAACATTTTTGGTGCATCATGCAGACACACTTCATTTTTTACAGCGTATGGTTGTCATCTCTAAACAAGGGCAGATATATAGGGGGTGCATGGGGGGCTGAAGCACGCCCTCCAAAATTTAACTATGTGCTAGCTAGAAATTAAAGATAGTAGAGCTACAGTAGAGCTACAGTACAGGTTCAGCTGCATCTAAAGTATACATGAGCAATGAAAAGATGAAAAGAGTGAAAAGAGAATCAACAAGAGGGGATCAAGAGTTGTTCAATTTGGGCAAGAGTTTTTTAAAAAGAATTTAAGGTCAATGGGTTAAAACTTTATATAAAAATTTAGTACCAATACAAGGAAATTTAGTTTTTCTCAAAGGATAATAAATGATTGGAATAGTTTACCCCATGATGTTGTATCTGGGGGCTAAGCCCCTCCATAATCTCTTTGACAGGGGCTACAGCCTACAGCCCCCTTGCCACCCTTCTCCTGCTGTGATGTTGGTAGCTTAACCTAATGCAATCAGTAACAATAGAGAACAACCAACATTGCTCATACTTATTATTTGTCAATTTTTCTCATATAGCTATATTGCATTAAATTTGATCAAAATGAATGGAAAAGTGTGCATTATAAGGAGATATTTATGTCACGACCTTGGTCATGACATAAAGAAGCCTATGTCATATGGAGCTTTATATCATGACATGTCGTATGTCACGACTATTGTGGCATCCCTACTGCATATAGAGACTTTTTAAAGTTATGAGTAAAAGTCAGTAAATTTCTGTTTATTGTTAGGTAATTATAGTAAATTACGTACATTAGGAAATTACACTTGTATTTAAATTCATAACTTTATGGAACAATTGAGTATTGACTTGAAATTTGAACTATGAATAGCTAGCAAATTGTGGATTCTTTGCCGCGGATAGCATGACTTAAATTCCATGTCTAACTGCCCTTTTCCTATGCCCCCTTACATACGTATATTATTTTTATATTTATTATTAGCACTTTACAGTGACCAGCACTGAAGGTCTGACAGCAACATGTGCTGCAGCCTTAGGATTACCTAACCTAATTTCAGGGACTTAGACCTAATGACTTGACTTACTGACTGACTGAAATGGTGTAACAGAAAAGGGGCCAAAGTAAGGAAAAAAATCCCTCCAGCCCCATGATTCGAACTGCAGGTCACCCAATGTCTAGTCAGGGCCACACTCAGTCTTCCTCCAGGAGGGATGGATTTTCTTCCTTAAACCTAAAGTATTTATTATTAGCACTTTACAGTGACCAGCACTGAAGGTCTGACAGCAAAATGTGCTGCAGCCTTAGGATTACCTAACCTAATTTCAGGGACTTGGACCTAATGATCATGACTTGACTTACTGACTGACTGAAAAGGTGTAACAGAAAAGGGTGAGGTGTAGAGTCACTGGAGTGCAGGGTAGCTGGCAGACTGTGTGCACAGCTCTTCTAGCAATAGACTAGCACATTATTGCATTGAGTGTCTCAGCGTGATAGCTACATGGGCCACCTTTCAATATGCACTTCTATATGCATATCAAACAGAATCCCTAGAGCCTAATGCTCTAGGCAGAACACTAAAAGAGGTACTATTAAACCAGGCGCGCGCCCACAGCCGGCCGAAGGCCGGCTGTGATAGTCTCTTCCTTCATTGTCTTCAACATCAGCATAATTGATCGGTACATATGGTAAAGATAAGAAAATTTGATGATGTGTCTGCCTGTTGAACAGCATGAGCTTCCTGTTAAAGTTTTAATATGAACCTTTAGTTCACTGGATCCTCCCGTACTGTTTGGTCCTCGAAATACTAGTGTACTTCTACATTTGCTCAGTAATGTCATCACTCATCAGTTGCTATTGTCTATCGCAAATATATACTATATATACTCATGATGAGGTCCCACTCTCGTCCCACTCCAAGTTTTTGTAAAAATTAGTATAGCGGCCGCCCCTTCGATTAGAAATTAAGAGGCGGCCGCACCAGAACCTGATCACGTGGTACAAACCTAGGAAGTCTGAGGTTCCGGCATACCGAGGCTTGTTTGTGGTAGCTACTATATGTTACTTACTGCATGTAACCACTTATATTATTCATCACAACTATGGCAGCTGAAAGATCAGTTCAAGGTAATTATGTTGTTTATATAATAGTTGTGTCGTCACCGCGTGTGTTCGCCTGAGTTGAATATTGGTTACTGGGTGGCGCTCTGTGCAGTATTCAGGTTGTAACCACTCAGTAACCAATATTCAACTCTGATATGAAAATTATAATGCAGGTGTGCTCGAGGGGTTAGTCCCCTCGTTAGTCCCTGTAGTCTCACCGCGAATTCTTTGATGTGGAGGGCGGTACGGTAGTGTTGTTGACAAAGCTAGAATGAGCCGGCCTTAGCTGGAACGTTTTCCATGTCAACTTATGTAGTTGTTTCATGGGACATAGTAATTAAGAAGGAACTCTTCTCACATATCTGCATGCGCAGTTTCAGTGTAAGAAGACTGGCCGGCTGGTTTCAGGTGTATTGATATTGGATTAGCTAATGTTCACTAGTTGTGATTGTGTAATGATTGCTGGTTTGAAACTGTCAATAGCTGGTTGTTTGATGGCTATGTCTAGTGGTAGTCCATTCCATGTTTTTAGCTATGTACATATTAGCACCTACGCATGCCCAAGATGGGCCCTGAATATGCCAAGTGCTCTTTTACAGCTTTTGACCAATTCATGATTAGTGTCATTATTGCCAGTCCTGTTATTTCAAAGATAGTCTCTTCCTTCATTGTCTTCAACATCAGCATAATTGATCGGTACATATGGTAAAGATAAGAAAATTTGATGATGTGTCTGCCTGTTGAACAGCATGAGCTTCCTGTTAAAGTTTTAATATGAACCTTTAGTTCACTGGATCCTCCCGTACTGTTTGGTCCTTGAAATACTAGTGTACTTCTACATTTGCTCAGTAATGTCATCACTCATCAGTTGCTATTGTCTATCGCAAACACAAACCTTTTTTCACTACAGGGAGCATAGTGGAATCAACTTCCTGCATGAACATATGTCCACTCTATATTTGTATTCTGGTTACATTTTTGGTTGTACCAAGTATCTTGTTATTGTTGTTATTGTGTGCATGTTACTGTAAATTATATGTTGTAGTATCTATTGTTGTTTTAATTTTATTGTGTTGTATGTTGTACACTCTCACATGGAAGAACAGCCTTGCCGAATGTGTTGAATTTAATAATTATTAATCATTTCAAATAAACATATGTAAAAAATTAAACTGGTTAAGCCACCACTAGAAACTTTTGAGCATTGGTACATAATACTGTTCAGCTGTAAAAAACACACTATGGCTATAAGTTGGCATAGTAAAATATAAACACAAATCGTTAATCAGCACTAAGGAATGCCAACAAAAATGAGGAAGGAAGCATGATCTGTTGTACTGCAACTGTTCCTCCCAAAATCCATCCCATTTTACACTTATAGCTGTCATAGATGGTTCCTCCGGACCATTTAAAGTGCCACAACTGGTTCCCCAGACCACTTATGGCCTTGTGAATAGTCCCCTCTGCCATAGGTGGTCCCAGCTCCACTGGCTTGCATGACAACATGAGTGACAACATCATTCTCTAATTGGCAACCTGCACAGGCCTTTATATACTCACGAGTCTCAGTAATTTAGTTAGTAGGGGAATAGTGGGTTTAACACCTATAAGTGTATATAAATCAATTATGTGCACACATGTCATTTAGCCCTGTCACAGTACAGGGACAAAGAAAACTACTCCAATAAGCATGGTCCTTGGGGGAAGGGGGAAAGTCATGCATATATATATGTATATGGGGCAGCTTTCATTTAGAAAGTATATATTTAACTGTACCTTACTTAGTGTAGCATGCAAAGCATGCCAATATTACAGTAGGTGATTGGATGGAATATCCCCATAAGAAACTTTTCAAATTTGAATGCTTTTATATAGATCTGAGAGCATTTTCAGTGGTATCAAGAGTACCCTAAACATTGTTACTCTTAGTGGTATACAAGTGTACTTGAATAGGGTGTTCCTATTTGACAGTTACTCATGCGGTATCATACAGCTGTATAGTAGGGACCACAAAGGAGTAGGCGTGACCCACGAAATAATATCACTCAAACAGCCTCAATTTCTCCTGACGATGATGAGGCAGTATTGGTTAGGTAAAACTAAGCCCAAACAAGCTTTCAGATCGACCCGAAATGCTTTCAACAAGTTGCTACGGAATTTAAAAAAAACCTATTTAACTGAATTTTCTAGTGACTGACTGACTGAGTAACTGACTGGTGCCTTCAGACAAGCGTAACTCAATAACGGCTAAGGCTATGGGTTTGATTTTTTCACTGTTCGACGTCGCTTCGTCCCCAGAGGTGCCTTTTGGCATACTGCATTACATATAATGCATTCTTTATGGACTTACCAGTGTCCTCCTCCTTGGTGTCCCATTCATCTTTGCTGACAGCGAAAAGTGTCAATTTGGTGATAGCACGTGATGGCTTCCCTTCATAACGGAAATCGTCCGTATTGTCATAGTGGCTATTTTGATAGCAGAGGCACTCTTCAAGCAGTTCTTGATTCGTACTGCTGTGTAACAGGTTGAACATAACCGACAATGAAGTGTAATGGATACTTCACTTTTCAGACGATAATATATAACTGGGGCGTGCGGCATCATTTCTCCAGGTATGCAAAGGTGCTTTTCAAACAGTTTTTGATTTGAAATGCTGTGTAACAGGTTGAACATAGCTGACAACGAAGCGTAATGAATACTTCACTTTTCAGATGATAATTGGGACGCGCAGTGCCATTTCAGATGCGTGGGTTCACCAGTCCATAATAATTATTTACCAAAAAAGTTAACAAACAAGTGCACAGAAAATTTTTGAATTTTCAACTAGAGTAGGGACCACAACACATCGATAAAAAGTACTGAAACAAGCTGGAGTAGTGCACGATATTAAATCACAGTAAAACAATAAGAAGTGTTGTATCCCTACTGTGCTCAAGATACCATAATGGAAATGCACAGTAGGGATATAACACTTTTTATTGTTTTACTGTGATTTAATATTGTGCACTACTCCAGCTTGTTTCAGTACTTTTTATTGATGTGTTGTGGTCCCTACTCTAGTTGAAAATTCCAAATTTTTCTGTGTACTTGTATTTAATGGAATTTTCTACTGCCTGACTGTGATGTCTTCAGACAAGCATAACTCAATAACGGCTAAGGCTATGGGCTTGATTTTTTCACTGTTCGACATTGCTTCGGCCCGAGAGGTGCCTTTTGGCATACCGCTGTATGTACAATGCATTCTTTGTGGACTTATCAGTGTCCTCCTTTGTGTCCTATTCATCTTTGCTGACAGCGAAGTGTCAATTTGGTGGTAGCACGTGATGGCTTCCCTTCGTAACGGAAATCGTCCGTATTTTTTATTGCAGAGGTGCTTTTTGAACAATTCTTGATTTGTACTGGGTTGAATATAGCCGACAATGAAGTGTAATGGATACTTAACTTTTCAGACAATAATTGATATAACTGAGGCATGCGGCACCATTTCTTTGTTTTGGTATGCGTGGATTGCAGAGGTGTTTTTCGAACAGTTCAAAATGCTGTGTAATGGGTTGAACATAACTGACAACGAAATGTAATGGACACTTTACTTTTCAGATGATAATTGTTATAGCTTGGGCATGCGGTGCCCTTTCAGATCCGGTATGCATGGGTTCACCAGTCATAATAATTATTTACAAAAAAAGTTAACAAACAAGGACACAAAATTTGGAATTTTCAACTAGAGTAGGAACAATGGCACATCGATAAAAAGTACTGAAACAAGCTGGAGTAGTCCATGATATTAAATCACAGTAAAACAATAAGAAGCCCTACTGTGCTCAAGATACCATAACGGAAATGCACAGTAGGGATATAACACTTCATATTGTTTTACTGTGATTTAACTACTCCAACTCTTTTCAGTACTTTTTATCGATGTGCTATGGTTCCTACTCTAGTTGAAAATTCCAAATTTTTTGTGTACTTTTTATTACGTAATTGTCCACTAGTATATCTGCAGGTGTAGGCAACCTCCCTTGTTTCATAATTTTTATTTCAATGATCCTTAAAATTCCTAATTTTTCCTTGTTTACTTTTTAGTCAGGTTCACTATGTCAAAAAATACACTTTTGCTCAAAGTTTATGGAGATTAGCAAACCTATACATTTTTGGAAAGTTTAGAGCATGAGGAATCTGAAAATCAATGTTTACATTTGCACAGATTCCTGCAAGGTCAGCATTTTTTTAATTTCAAAGTGACAGCTAATAAAATAAGAAAATTCTAATATATCAAGTTAAATTTGACATAAAAGTTTAATAAATGAACTCAACAAATTCTCTGGTGACATTTTTACACCTCTTTTCATTAGAGGTGAGACATGTAATCATGAACAATTGAAAGTTTTTACAAAGGGAATAGAAGAATGCCTATTAGCTATACTGCAATAATTCAGGAATAATTTATAATGAAAAGAATTAATGAATATTCTGGATTATTTGGAGTATAACTGGTGCAAAGTATAACTAGTGCAAAGTATAATAATGACTTCTACTAAAACAGTTCAAACCTAAAAACGCCGAAAATTTAGATACTCTAATAGAGCAGTCGCTTAAAGGCAGTCAACTTTTGAGTCCATTTTTTGCTAATATGCTTACATATGTTTAGCATAATTAGCACTAGATGAATTTTGAAAAAAAATTCATTTTAAAAGTAAATGGAATTAGCTCTCTCCTAAAAGGGAAGTTTCTTTTTTACATAAACAATGAATTCACCATGATCACCAAGAGCAATTTTATGCACCAGATAGACATGCACCAACAAGTTAAAATTGATACATGATCTTGAAAATTAGTATCCACTGTTACCTAACTGTTAATCCAATGTAAATTTCTTTTCCAGTGACAGAATGATTTGCCATTGTCGATGGAGTGATTCTTATCCAGAAGATGACAAAAATCTAGCCAAGATGTTTTAATGGCAGGCTTACAAGTAACTGCTCCATGCTAAAATGCTGGTGCTATTGCAACGATTTACCTTGCACAGAACTGTGTTTGTGTGGTACAGATGCACAAGTGACGGAGATTTATACATACAAGTAGAAGGAAAAATGAAAATTTTTGAAGTTGGATTATGATCAAAAAAGTGAAGAAACAAGGGAATTGCTAAAAAGTAGTGAAAGAAGAGAGGTTGCCTATACATCTACAGACATACTAGTGGACCTATACTTCATTCAGTCTATAACCACGACTAAATTAGGGATTAAATGTCCACTGCAGCATATAGGCAACCTCTCTTGTTCACTACTGTATAGACTGAAATATAGGGATTAAATGTGGGACTAACATAATTATGACTGGTGAACCCGCGCATATACTGCATCAAAGGAAGAAGGGCACTTGGAAAACCTTACACCTGGACACATGCCCCAAGCCCCCAACTATCAATTTTGTAGCAAGCCATTACGATTCATTTTCAGCTATGCTTTTCACATTACACAGCATTGCAAACAAAGAACAGCGTGCAAAGTGTCTCCACTATCAATCATATTGCTATGGAAAATACCGGCGATAAGCTAACACAGCCACAGTTGAGCCGTATCACATTATGTAGTGTAAATTGACACCTTGCATTGTCAGTGAAGAGAACTGGAACACAAAGGAGGACAAAGGCAAGCCCATGATGTGTGTATTGTATGTACTGTGGTTAGCAAAATCAAGCCCATATGTCAAATTATGCTTGGCTGTCAGTCAGTCAGCGTAAAATTCTGTTGAATAGAAAAACTTTAAAATGCTATAGAAATTTTGTTGGAAGAGTTTGGGGTTAGTCTAAAGACATTTTTGAGCTTGGCTGTGCCTAGCCAATGTTGCAAAGCTGTCATGAAGGGAAATTGAGACTGGTGTTAGGGTGATATTTTGACCTGGAAAAGCTCAATTCTGCATGATCCCTAATATATAGTACTATCGTACTGTATATAATACATCGAAAATGACAACAGTGACAGTGTTGATCATGATGATTGTTAGGTTCATATCTTTGAATTAACTGTAATAGACATAAGGTTCATATCTTTGAATTAACTGTAATAGATATAAATACATGTACATGTACATACGTACATAGCCATGATGTCTTTATACATATATAGCTGTATCGTACATCTCAGTGTTAATAATTCACTTATTCACTTTGTTTCATGCAATAACTATTTGCCAAATGAATTGCTTTTAAGTTTCTTAGCATTTTAGAGGCTATTAATGGTTCTATATGGGTGTGAGAACATAGAAATAGTGTTTGTTGCAATTCTCTGTCAATAAGACGCTGATATATGGAGAAATTTGCACCATATGGACTGCTATTTTCAAACTACTAATTAACTAACATGTAGGTATCTGTTTAAATGTAAGCATTGATCTCCATGCTCTAAGCTTTCTAATAATAATTATGTAGGCCCATAAATTTTGAGCAAATTTATTTGACATAGTAAACCGTGTCAATGCATGCCACCAACTGGTACGTGCAAAAGTGCTCTTGGATCTAGTCAGGGTGAAGTCATAGTTGCCAATTGCTAATTAACAAAGTTTCTTTTAAGAGAGAATATTTTATGCAAATTACAATTATTCTTTCAAACCTAGTATTAGCTAATCTCCTGAAATGTATGTCTAACATAAGCACACTAGCTAGGAGTTTCATAAAAGTCACTGCTACATTAGCAATATGGACTTAAAGTTGACTGCTTTATTAGAGTATGTGACTGCTCTATTAGGGTAACTCAATTTTTCTGCTGTTTTTAGGCTTGAACTGTTTCAGTGAAAGCCAAACTTATACTTTGCTCCAGTTATACATAGATCTCATTAAATTAATCTGGAATATTCCACAATTCTTTTCGCTTAGAACTATTCTTGAGTTATTGCAGCATAATGGATGCTCTTCTATTCCGTTTGTAAAAACTTCTAATTATTCATGATTAACTATCACCTCTAATAAATAGAGATGTGAAAATGTCACCAGAGAATTTGTTGAGTTTATTGATGAACTTTTATGTCAAATTTAAATTGATATATCGGGAATTTCTTACTTTATTAGCTGCCATTTTGAAATTTAAAAATGCTGACTTTGCAGGAATCTGTGCAAATGTAAACATAATTTTCAGATTTCTCATGCTCTAAGCTTTCCAAAAATGTATAGGTTTGCTAATCTCCATAAACTTTGAACAAAAGTACATAGTGAACCTGACTATTTGTGGTACAGAATTATGACTGGTGAAGCAAAAGAAAGAATTGTGCAGGACATAATCATAATTATTTTGCATCTGAACACATGCCCTGATTATTAATAGTATTACTGACAAGTAAAGTGGCCATTATGCATACTTGCCCATTGTATGATAAAAGAAGAACACTATGAGAAGCACCTCTGCAATCAATCCAGTCACATGGATGATTTCCAGTGATAACGTGTGGTGACAGTCAGCCACAGGGAACCATTTCACACTACTGTGAATCAACACCTTACACTGCCAGCAAACAGAATATAAGGCACAAAAGAGGCAAAGGTAAATTCATTATGTGTACATTGCATGAACTGCTGTATACCAAAAGGTACCCGTCAGGCTGGAGCGACATCTAACAGTTAAAAGATCAAGCCTGTAACCTTAGTCATTATTCAATTACACTAGTCTGAAGGCATCAGTCTATCAACCAGTCAGCAAAAAAATACTCTAAATACAATTAATAGAAACTTATTGGAAATGTTTCGGGTCACACTGAAGTCACTTTGGGCTTGACTATACCTATCTAACAATGCCAAGGCACCATGAAGGTATTCTGAGGCTGGTTTCTGGTCAGTAGTGTTAGTGAGAAAGTGTAAATCTCCACGATCCCTAATTACACAGTACTGTCATACTGTATGATTAATAGTCATCCACAATACATCAACCACCAATTAGTATTCCTGTAGGTTTTTTTGCAAGGTTGAAATACTGGCATAATTATCCTATAGGAATGATGTGATCGGGTAATAAGGCTGGTCATGGGATGTCCAAAAATGATTGTCAATACCATTCAGAATAGTATACATAATGTGACAGTTAATTATCTGCTGTTAGCCCATTTTATTCAATATTAGGTTTTGTTGGATTACTCAATCAGGGGAGCTCAGCTTATGTTAACACTGTGGTACAGATGCTGTACATGACACCAGAGTTTCGAAATGCAGTTTGCAGGTTTGGTCATAGCTATGGAATGTAACATGTGCTAATTGGAGGTACATATTATGACCAAATGCATACATATATACAAGGAATACAAAATTAATGTCTGGTGCTGATTATGTCATCACAACAGATTCACTACAAGCATTCACTGTCATGGCTTTCATGATATATATAGCAAAAGTCAGATGCATGTACGATTTGTTTGTTAAAATTTAATCATGGTATTTACTAATGGACCCATAGTTAGCTAGCTCAAAAGATGGCTATTTTCTTTAGCCCCTGTTATGGTAATACTGTATATCATGAAGGTTTGGGCTTTTCTAGTCTAAAATGTCACCCTAAAACCACCCTCATTTTTCTTTCATGACAGCTTGGCAGCATTGGTTAGGTGTAATCAAAGTCTTCAGAGCTACCCTAATTATTTAACTAATTTTTCTACTAACTGACTGCCCGATGCCTCCAGCCAAGCATATATAACTCCACAATGGATAAGGATACACACTTGATTTCTTCACTGTTTGACGTTGCTTCATCCTGAGATATGCCTTTTTGCCAACCGCAGCAGCTGCAGTGCATGCGTCATGGACTTACCTTTGAGTCCCCATTCTTTTCGCTTACAATGCAAAGTGTCAATTCACAGTAACACGATATGGCTGTGTTGACTAGCTATCACACCAAATGCCCATATTTTCTGTAGCGAGTGGATTGATTGCAGAGACACTTCTCATACTGGTCTTCATTTGTAATGCTGTGTGATGAGTGGAACATGTTGAAAATGAAGCATAACAGCCACTTTAGTATGTAGTAATTGATTGTTAGGGGGTGCGTTCAGATGTGAAATCAATTTTATGGCATGCATGGTGCCATTTTTTCTTTTGTTGTGGTATGTGTGGGTTCAGCAGTCATAATTATGTTATGAAAAAGTAAACAAACAAGTAGAAGAAAAATTTGGAATTTTAAGGTCAGTAGTGAAACAAGGGAATAACTAAAAAGTAGTGTGTTGTCTATTCCTGCAGATATACTATTGGACATTTAATTCCTAATTCAGTCATGTACAGTGCATATAGACTGAAGTATAGGGATTAAAATGTCAATTAGAATATCTGCAGGTATAAACAACTCATCTTGTTTCACTACTTTTTAGCTATTCCCTTGTTTCACTACCTTTTCCTAATTTTTTTTCTACTTGTTTTCTTTAAAAAACTTCCCGGCATTAGTTATGTCACTTGCCAAAACATTTAATGTAGAATCCTGATGGAATCAATAGTTAATATGTCTCAGGAGATGAGCTCAACAAGCACAAGTTTATTTCAGTGGGAGGGGGAACTCCCGCTCTCCCCCCCTCCCCATCACCACCAAATAAAATTTTGGCAGCAGATACTGAACTGAAAGTTGGTTCAATAACTTACTGGCTATTGAACCGACAGTACAACTTAGACAAAAAGGCTGCTGCAAAACATCTGGTGGACTACCAGTGTGTTAGGCCAGTGTGCTACTGGCTGTGCTGGCTACTGCTGCTAGCTACCCACCTCCCCTACTTTTCCATCTTATAAATGTGACTCAAGAAGTAACCTATGTATAGTAAGAAAAGGTGAAGAAGAAACCAAGGCTGAACCTGACCCTAACTCTACCTTGAGGTTTGCCTGTTAAGCATATGTAATGATGTCTTACCTTTGTACAACTGGTGTGCTTGATACTAGAGTAGTTAGTGTTATTCGCAAAAATAAAAACTTTCAGTTCAGTAACCACTTCTAAAAGTTTATACAAGATCATACTCTATTAGAGCAGTCAGTCAAATACTCTAATAGAACAGTCACCGCACATAACACTATTGAGAATCCTCCACAGTTGTTGACAGTGTTGGGATAGTTACTTTTTAAAAGTAACTAGTTACATATTACTTGCAACTGAACTATTTAGTTACAGTTACATATCACCCATATAATAAAGGAACTATAATAATATTACATATTATATTACTTTGTGTCCACAGCCTTAAGCTGTCATGTGTGAAACTACCACTTTATCACGTGACATGATTGTGTTGTTGTACAATGTGCAAATCTTGGTTTAAGCAAGAAGCTGGTGAATAAGCTTCATTTAGTAGACTTCATTACTTTGCAGTGGCCAGGCGTTACTCAGTGGATTACTAACGAGATTAGTAACTTCGTTACTTGTAGTAATAATATTATGTAATATTAGACTCGTTACAGTAACTTCATTACTTAAGTAACACGTTACATTTGCAAGTAAAGTAACTTGAGTTATATTACGTGTTTTTACAGCATATTTTGTTATATTACTTCGTTACCACAAAAAAAATAATTATTACATAACACGTTACCCCCAACACTGGTTATTGAGTATGAAAACTAGCACTATCCTACACACTAAGCCAGCTTAAGAATATTTTGCGAATGAAATTCACATGCTCTTGTGTATGCCATTCTCTATAGACTCATTTATATCTATAGACCTTGTGCGTGCCAAGGCATGGTCTGGCAAAAACTGGAGAAAAGTTGCTATGGCTTTAAGTTTCATGATAGTTTACAAGAAAAGTGAGGGCAAAAGTATCAAGCGTTCTATTGCAAAAACCTTCCCTAGGTGGAATAACTCGCCATGCAGCAAATATGTTATATACTTTTATCCAATAATTTACTTTATACCGGCGCTACTCTACGATTCCTCCATGTAATATATAATATAGATTGTTTATGGACAGATTATAGCTATTTAGTTTTGTAAGAAGTAATTAGTACATAGTGAACAATTAACACAAGGACCTGTAAATGACGCACACGGTATATAAGGATACATTCTTTTTGTACGAAAGTCTTTTGTTGGATAACACGTGTATGATGGTGTCAAGTACTTCGCTTACAGTGGCGTAGTCGCCAGGACTGAGCCGTGGGAGTAGTGAGCCGGCCGTTCCTGTCTGTTTGAACCTCAAGCTGTTGTACCGTGGTGAGTTGTGGATAACGGTACCAGAGAAGGTGAAATTTTCAATCACAAGTGCCGTGTTGTGTGTGATTTTTGTTAGGGAGAGATGTCGAATTCTAACGACGGAGAGCGAAGTACAGCACCCAGAGACCAGTGTCCCAAACACCCTCTGCTCATCCCAGATCCCTTCGATGGAGAGACAAACTTTGATGAGTGGATAAGTCACTTTGAGAACGTGGCAGAGCTAAATGGATGGACTGACAAAGAGAAACTATCTTGGTTGAAGGTCAGGTTAATTAGCAAAGCTCACATGTCATTCAATAATCTAGCTCACGTGGTACAACAATCGTACTCAACAGTTAAAATAGTGTTACAGAATCGTTTCGAACCAGATAGCAAACCGAGAAATGTACAATGTGGAACTGGAAAACCGGACTAAATCTGATAAAGAAGGCTGGGCAGATTATGAGGATACTTTATCACAGTTGGTCAGCAAGGCGTTTCCTGATCTGCAGGTGGAAGCCAGAGAACAAATTGCGTTGAGCCGCTACTTGAATCAATTGCACAATCCACAAATCGCTGTTGCTGTCAGACAAAGATGCCCAAAATCTATACAAGAAGCAGTCACTGCCACCCTTGAGCTGGAGTCCTACCTGGTGAAGCCTAGTAACCCTTCCAGCATGCATGAGGTAGCTGTCCAAGAACAAAGAGAAGGAGGCTGTACAGGTGTTGCCATGCAGTTGAGCATGCTGGAGAAACTACAAAAACTGCTAAGCCGAGTGAAGCAACTGGAAAGTGAATTAGAAAGAAACCACATCCCACCCAAGAACTCCAAAAAGGCCAAGCCAGTGGTATGCCGTATATGTGGTCAAGTTGGACATTATGCCAGAGGTTGTGTTGTTAAACAAAAGCCAAGTCTTATCACTGAGCAAGAGACTGTAGATAGCACACCTACACAGAGCATGCAAACATTATCAATTAACAATGTGTCAAGTTATACATTAACGTGCAAAGTGTATGGCACACCAGTGTCATTTTTAATCGACACAGGAGCAGGAGTATGTCTACTAAAAGATGAAGTGTGGAACAAAGTGAAACCTGAAGGTAGCATACTGAAGCCACTTAAAGTGCATGGGTTAGTGGGTGTTGATGGTATCCCTATTAAAGTGCAAGGGTCTGCTACAATCAATCTATCAATTGCAGGAAAGACATTCAATCATGATTTTATTATTGCCAACCAAATAACAACTGATGCCATATTGGGATTAGATTTCCTAGAATCTCACAACTGCATACTGAACATGGCTGAGGGTATGTTATCAATAAATGGGCATGCAGTAGTGCTGAACCCTCATAAGTCCCCAACATTAACAGCTGCAGGGTGTGTAAAGGTCACAGTAGTCAAGACAATAACTATCCCAGCTAGTAGTGAGATGGAAATAGCAGCTCATGTTAACTCAACTGTGAAGAGTGTGTGGTTGGTGGAAGGTGATAAATCAAACCTGCAGTCAGTGTGTGTGGCTAGAGCCTTAGTGACAAATCATAATGAGATAGTGCCTCTTAGAGTGGTTAACACAAATTTGACTCCTGTAACTCTACACGAAGACAGCAGAGTTGCCCTTGCGGAAGGACTTAATGAAACAGCTATTTGCAACACTACTGTAAGTGACCAAGTAAAGTCTGGAGATGTACATGATATAGAACTAGCTGAACCCCTGCCTGATGACATCACAAATGCAGAAAGGGAACAATTTTTAGCATTTCTTTCCTATTACTCTGATGTAGTAGCTGCCAATTCAGATGACCTAGGGAGAACAAACGTGTTACAGCATCATATTAACACAGGAGTTTCACCTCCAATCCACCAGTCAACACGGCGAGTACCGCTACCACAGCGAGACACGGTTCATCAACTTCTGCAGGAAATGCTCAAAAGAAATGTAATTTCGCCATCTAAAAGTCCCTGGGCATCTCCTATTGTGTTGGTTAAAAAGAAAGATGGCACAATTCGTTTCTGTGTTGATTATAGAAAAGTAAATAATGTGACAACGAAAGATGCCTACCCACCCCCAAGGGTTGATGATACCCTGGACACTTTGGCAGGGTCAGTCTGGTTTACAATACTAGACCTGAAAAGTGGCTACTGCAGGTTGAGGTCACACCCGAAGATCGTGCAAAGACAGCGTTTTGCACCCAAGAGGGTCTTTATGAATTCAATGTTATGCCCTTTGGACTATCAAATGCCCCAGCCACTTTTCAGCGTCTGATGGACTCGGTACTTGCAGGGCTTCAGTGGTCAACTTGCTCCATATTAGCATTAAAAATTTTTCGTAGGCATAGAATGCGTACGTTTTTGCCCTCAAAAAATGGCGGATGCGTTATTTTGATGATGTAATAAAGTGCCACGCCTTAGCACGCACATGGTCTATAGCTGAACTGTACTCATGGTTGTCACTTATCTCTAGTCCACTTATAAAACAGTATGATTTAGACATTTGTACATAAAACTACTCTAAATTTCAGTCCTGAAACATATGAAATAGCTTTAGCTGCGTGCTCCCAGACCCCCAGCTCCATATACCTACTACCCTGGTGCACCCCCTTTGCCAAACCCTGGATCTTCCCCTGTATTTGTACAACAAGTTTACTTGTGATAATTTGTGTAGTATACGTAATTTTCTAATCTGCCACAGAAATTACATGTGCTTGTTCACTATATATGCGAAGTTGGTCATGCTCACTCTATGTCTCTCTCTGCCTTTGTCTCTCTGTTTCTGTCTTTGTCTGTCTCTAATCTTTATCAGTCTGTCTATCTCCCTCATCTCTGTGTGTGTCTCTCTGTGTGTCTCTCCCCTCCCCCTCTCTCCCCCTCTCTGTGTGTCTCTGTCTCCCTTACTATGCACACACTAGAAAGAGCTGAAGTACAAGAAAAAATTGTCACAGTTTTCATGCTGATGTGCTGTCTTCAATTTTGTATCCTGGCTGCAAAGCTGTGACAGTTTTTCCAGTGCGTACAAAAAATACTGTTGCATAATACTCTGCATGTATGTATTTTGGTATGAATAATGAAATCAGCCATAATATTGTATTTTTGGTCTAAAAATCAGGTGGCA
Organism: Dysidea avara; assembly: GCF_963678975.1. NCBI lineage: Eukaryota > Metazoa > Porifera > Demospongiae > Dictyoceratida > Dysideidae > Dysidea > Dysidea avara. The sequence continues at coordinate 25,539,275 of NC_089281.1, read as the reverse complement.
GTATCTAGAAACATGTAGTGTGAGAGACTGCAGACAGTTTGGCAAAAAGAATAAGTGCAATCATGCTGAAACAAAAGAAAAGTGTATTCTATACCAACTACAGCAATTGTTTCTCAAGTTACAAACTGTGCACAAGGTTGCTGTGGATACCTATGGTCTAACAAGGAGTTTTGGCTGGAGTAATCGTGAAGGTTGAGTAACGATAGCAATTAATTGTGTTTATTGGTAGTTTTAAAAAGTCTAGGTACATGCATGACTACAGGGGCTCTGCAGCATCACTATAATTATCATTTGGTGTTTGTTAGGTGCACTACAACAACATGATGTGAGTGAAATACTTAGAGTTCTACTTGATGCTGTGGAAAAGAAATTTGGCTTTAATAAGGACATCGAGGTAAGTTTGCAGGTATAGTTTTATTTGTAAATTATATTTTATTTAATAGAACTTACTTAATTTGTACAAAGGAGAAATGAAAGATTTTGTGAAGTGTTTAAAGGTATGTATGTATTTGTAAGTACATGCATGCATATTTTCGTACATGTGTGCAGCTTTGTCTATTATTACAGCGATTTATATGTGTGTTTCTACTGAACTATAAATTAAAATTTGCATGTTCAAGTTGAGCTGGATCCTGAAAAACAGCTAAAAATTAAAAGTGTATTTTTTCTCAAGAGGGTTAACATTTCAGCCAACCAGATAATTAGTGGTGACAGCAAAGGTGTCAACAACAGATGCGTACAGTTATAATTCAGAAGGCTCAGTCTCACATATCAATGGTGTTTGGCCAGTTCTCTCAGTTGAACAGCTTTTCGCAGTAAAAAATATCCTCCGGATAAAAACAAAACCCACAATCGAACCACCCACTTTGGCCCTTTTCTTAGCTAAAACACGTGCTCGCAGTTAATTTCGAATGGTCATGTCTGAACTAGAGTCTCTAGTCAAAAACCTTTCAGACAAGTTCAATGGCTTACAGAATGACTTGAATAAGCTAAAGCATCACTAGGAGAAGTGGAAGAAGCATAGAAAGCGGCACTCTCGCCGGCGCCATAGACGTCATTCATCCTCGAGGTCACGATCTCGGAGCAGTTTGGACCACAGAGGCGGGTCACACTCTTGGAGAGAGAATCCCAGCTCCTTACTTGAGCGATCTTGGAGTAGATCGGCGTTGCCACCTCGGGGAGAAACATGTGGCCGCCATGACAGAAACTCGAAGAGCCCCACTCATGAGAGGACCTGATCCTGGGAAGACATTCCTGATACACCTCAATACAGCGAGGCAGTTGAGTGGGAGTACAACTCCGACATCGAGCCCGTAGGACCAAGCTCCCCCCGCCAACGTAGCCGCAGTGTCTGAGGAGATGGGGTCTATTATCTCACAAGCCTGTACCAGTAGGCTGGAGTATGCAGACCACCTGAAAGTAAGGAATGTGTACTCTCTTCCTAAAGTGGCAGCATCCCGGGCACCTCAGCTGGATAGCTACCTCAAGACTGAGATACCACCAGCAACCAAGGCTGTGGACAAGGAGTTGGCTACAATCCAATCCCATGTGCTTGAAGCCCTTACCCCACTTAGTGCCATCCTGGAAACAAAGCAGGACCTCCCGAAGGAAACTGCTAGTGCTGCCACAGATGCAGTTAAGCTACTGGGTAATTCCATTGCCCGAATCAGTCACCTCCAACGTACAACGGTCATCTCACAGATGAATAAGGCACTGCTCCCACTGGTTGAGGAGGACTCAAACTTCAGAGAAGCGTCACCCTCTTTATTTGAGCCAGAGTTTGCCCAAAAGTCGAATGGATCAAGTGAAGGCTATGAGGTCCACCCTTGGCACGTACAAGCCGTTTTTTTCGACCAGGACCCCCAACAGTCGGGGGGTTTACTCTCGCAAGCCAACACGAGGAGGGGGAGGAGCCCAGAGAGGACGGCCAAGCCAAGGAAAATTCTTCCAGAAGAACACTTGGTACAAGTGATTCATGCACGCACCTTTACAAAAAGTGTGATAATGAATTGGTAAAGTACCCTATTGAATCAGATTACATGTCTCAGAATAGAACAGTGCCATCAACCAGACCTGCCACAGGCAGGCAGGTTGACTCATTATTTGACAAACTGGTCTGCCATAACGCAGGACCAGTGGGTACTAAGTACAGTACGGGGATACCGGATAGACTTTATGGCGATACCACACCAAGAGTCACAGCCAACTCCTCCACACTATATCTCTGAGCAGGTCACACTAATACAGGAGGAAATATCCAAGCTCCTATAGAAGCAGGCGATACAACCTGTGGAGTGCCCCTTGGAGAGGGACTTCTACTCAAACATATTTCTGGTACCCAAAAAGGATGGGGGGCAAAGACTCGTCATCAACCTCAAAGCGCTAAACAGCTTTGTTCACCCAGAGCACTTCAAGATGGAGGGCATTCACACCCTGAAGGACCTTCTGGAGCAGGCAGACTGGCTGGCAATGATCGACCTGAATGACGCATACTTTGCAATTCCGATACACCAATCACATCAGAGGTACCTGCAGTTTCAATTCCAAGGGAAAACCTTCTGCTTCACCTGCCTTCCTTTTGGCCTCTGCTCCACCCCATAGGTGTTCACAAAGACTCTGAAACCAGCCCTGGCTGTGTTACGCCAGAGAGGGATTCGGATGATTGTCTACATAGACGGCATACTCCTTATAGCAGAATTCAAGGAGCAAGCTCTGGATCAGTCTCAAGCAGTAGTATACCTACTAGAGTGTCTGGGATTCATCATCAACACAGAGAAATCTGTGCTCACCCCAGGTCAGACCATAGAGTTCTTGGGTCTCACAGTCAACTCCATCAATATGGAGCTACGACTTCCTCCACCAAGATAAAACAGATTCGAGCAGAGTCTCAACAGATAATGAGGATGGCGGGGCCAACCTCAGCCCGAATGCTAGCACGCCTATTGGGCAAAATGAATTCGACAACATGCGTTTTCACCCTGCACCCCTCTTCTACAGAAACCTGCAGATGGCTCTCTCCAATGCCCTGGAGACCAACTCCCAGGATTGCAAGGGCACACTGAACCTCTCGCCAGCCAGCTTGGAAGAGCTGAAATGGTGGGACATGGAGATGTCCAAATGGAATTGAAAAACTCTCCTCAAGAGGGAGATAGACATGATTATCGACTCCAATGCATCACTGCAGGGATGGGGAGCTCGCTGTGGAATACAAACCACAAGGGGAGCATGGTCACAGAAGGGGTACCCTCCACATCAACTGCTTGGAGTTGCTGGCAGCAACACTAGTAGTACAGTCATTTGCAAAAAACAAGTCCAAACTAACATCCTGCTGAGGATCGACAATACCACAGCAGTTGCTCACATCAACCATCTGGAGGGGCCAGTCTCAAGAGACCTGACAAAGGATCTGTGGATGTGGTGTCTGGAGAGAAATATACACATCACAGCTCAACACCTCCCTGGAATCCAGAACACTATCGCAGATGCAGAATCATGAACCCAGACAGACAGGACAGACTGGAAGCTGTCTCCCTCCATATTCCACAAAATACAGGAAAACTTTGGTGGATCTCTTTGCAACTCGTCTGTCTGCCCAGTGCCTACGCTACTTCAGTTGGCGGCCAGATCAATCTGCAGAAGCAACAGATGCATTTCTCCAAGTGTGGACCCATATCAAGGGGTATGCCAACCCACCATGGAATCTGATAAGCCGAACACTTTCTCAGGTCCATACTCAACAAGCCAACATAGTGCTGGTAGCACCAGTGTGTAGATCCCAACCATGGTATCCCACACTCCTATACATGTTGGTGGATTATCCCAAACTGATAACAACAGAAACCGAGATAATGGTCAACAGGGACAACTCGCTGATGCTCCCACAACTAGTCATATGGCATATCTCAGGGAGAGATACAGAGGTCAGCAGCTTTTGGAGGAAGCTACAGAACTTATGCTTAGTTCCTGGAAGACTAAAACAAACAAGTCCTATGACTCATTATTCACTAAGTGGCACTGCTGGTGTTCTGAACGGGGTTCAGATCCCTTTCGTAGCCCTATAGCCCAGGTGGCAAACTTCCTAGCATATCTCTACAAGGAGGGGTACCAATACAGCTCTGTAAATGCCTATCGGTCGGCAATTTCCTCAGTTCATGAGAAGATTGATGGCTACACAGTTGGCCAACACCCCCTGGTCTGCAGGCTTGTAAAGGGAGTCCACTGCCACGTTATTCACAGACCTGGGATGTCTAAACTACATTGACACACTAGGGGACAATCAGACGTTGTCCTTGAAACACCTATCATGGAAAGTGACAATGCTGCTTGCATTGTCTCACCCATCAAGATCAACTGATCTGTCAAAACTGGATATATCCAAACGGGTGTACAAGTCAGACGGAGTCTGTTTTTATCCAAGCACCTTGGCCAAGCAGTCAAGGTCCACATCACAGATTACAAATTTCTTTTTTCCCTCTCTTCCAGGAGGGAGTAGATTGTGTCCAGTATCAACCTTGAAGGAATATGAGAGTAGAACACAACCCCTTCGGGAAATGGAAACCAAGCTGTTGGTAGCAGTCATCAAGCCACGTAAGGCGGTGTCTTCAAGTACTGTGGCTAGATGGCTCAAGTCCTTGCTGGAAGCTTCAGGCATTGATACTTCTATATTTGGTGCTCACTCTGTCAGAGGAGCTTCCTCGTCTGCAGCGGCATCAGCAGGGATTTCAACCTCAGATATCCTCAAAGCTGCAGGTTGGAGTTCTGAGTCGACTTTTCAATGATTTTACTATAGACTGACAGACAACCCTTCATTCGGCAGAGCGGTGCTCAGCCAACACAGTCAACCAGCTACAAACAACACCGTTAATATGTGAGACTGAGCCTTCTGAATTATAATTCATAAATCGCTCAGACCACGGAGTGGTTGCCAGCTATTTGGAATTATATGAAGAAGGTGAAGTCCAGCATATCAACGGTCCCACCCACCCATCCCGTAGGGAATGGTTGCAGCTAGAGAATTGGCCAAACACTGTTGATATGCTCGACTTCACCTTCTTCATATAATTCCAAATAGCTGGCAACCACTCCATGGTCTGAGCCATTTATGAATTAGGGTCCATCAGACATTGTACTTTTATGGCTTCCCCATAGGAAATGTATGGTGAAAAATTTGATTGGCCATAAATATTATGTCAGACATTGAACAAAAATATTTTGAAATATTTTTAGCAGGTCAAGCAGTGCTACAGATGAGCCAAATTCAAGGTCGTGTGTAATTGGATCCATGAGTTATTAAATGTTTTTGAGTATCCAGCTCAACACATACATACTATAGCATATAAACTAGGTCTTCAACTATTATTAATCTCTTTGCTAGCATAATCCTTTTTTTATTTTGGTTACCCCCGGCCATGTCTCAGATGTTGATGGGACTGAATGTAGGGTTTTTCACTGATTATAATAGAATTAGACATTCACCCCATATGGTTTAATTTTATGTGTTTATTTCACAGTGTGGCAATGTAAGTGTTAGGGCAGATTCTTTTCGGAACTTACCACTAATTATTAAACCACATGAATCAAACATTACCTATAATAATGTGGTAAGTTGTTACTTATACTGTACTGTCTCTCATTCTCTGTTTATAGACTGATTCATTAAATGCTTTCATACAGCCTGAAATTTGTAAAGGATATAAACAGGTTAGGTGTTATATAATTTATAACATTCTCTCGTGCAGTTGTAGAAGTTTTTTCATCATCAGTTTTAACTGTCTGCTAGCTATTAGACTCGTACACCTGTGAATGATTAGCAGGTAGAACCATTCTTACTGGTATAATAGATCCACACAAAAACAGCCAAGCTGTGGAAAAATTGTGCGGCCTTAAAGCCTGGTGAAAAAAGTTGTGAAATCAAAGGTGGCGACCAAGAAATGGCTGCAATGATGTTAATGCTAATAAATTTAAACAAAGTACCCAATTTTGGCCAAATAGTCTACCCATCAAAGCACAAACCTTTTATAAATAGAAGTAACAGCTACAGAGTTATAATGCAAAAGCCTCACTTGTAATGATGTGCAATCAAGGTACTCTAATAGAAGAGTCACCCTATTAGAACGTTCATGCAACAATAAACAGTAATATGGTTAATTGTTTCTTTCTTCTACCTCACTTTGTTTACTGTAGAATAAGGGAAGACAAAGTCCAAAAGCCAGTTGCATGCTAGCTTTGAGGCTTACAAATACAAAAAGAAGTGATATTTCAAAGTGGCAAAGCTGTATAAGTAGGTTGCGACCTTAAATAAGCTTCTAAAATCCAGGTGCCATTCAGTAAACAAACCTAACTACTGGACTAATATTTATTTTGGGTTTTGCTTTGTTGCTTCATACACAATTGAATCATAGTAATTTGTATTTCGTAATTAATGAAATATTTTGTAATTCTGTAATTACGTTGCTAAGCACTGCTAAGGTGTCGTACCTTAAACAAACCACTTTAACCCACTAATAATGCACAGTAGTATCTTCTTAACTGTTTTATAGTTTGTCTATAGCATTTTCTTATGCAAATACTCCAGGCAAAGCCTCAAAGCTGCTCTTCATTTTCGTTCGCTTATGTATGGCACACCCCCTTTTCAGGAATTTGCTATACCCAATAGCCTAGGAGGCCAGCTGTGTTGTTTTTTGGCTGTTTGACATCCATAGAGCCAATTGGTAGGGTCCACAAACTGAAAAATCAACTTTTACAAATTGATCCCCCTACTATTGTGGGATGTTCATCATAGCATACCAATGCTAGATCCACCATGAAAGTGAAAGCACGATTGTTGTCCTCACAGAAATATCGAAGTTTATATCTCATGAGACATAAAATTTATTTTTTAAATTTCGTGCTCCACACAAATGACCGGATGAAACTTAGGCCAATGTTCCAGTTGTCAAATCATCTTGTATTTCACTCTGCACTTCGTTGTTGTGCAATTTAACTGTTTTGTTATTATTTTTTGTATGTGTCTTATCTGTTGTAATAGTAAATTTGTTCGTGTGTGTGTGTGTGTGTGTGTGTGTGTGTGTGTGTGTGTGTGTGTGTGTGTGTGTGTGTGTGTGTGTGTGTGTGTGTGTGTGTGTGTGTGTGTGTGTGTGTGTGTGTGTGTGTGTGTGTGTGTGTGTGTGTGTGTGTGTGTGTGTGTGTGTGTGTGTGTGTGTGTGTGTACTTTATGTGGGGAGCATGTTAACAGGTTTTATGCCTTCTGTGTACCCTTGTCTTTTGACAAAAATGGATAATCTAATCTAACTTGCTATACTTAGCCAGATCTTATCTAGAGTTGTTGTGGTTAAAAGTACACACAGCCATAAGCAAATGATATGTTTGATTCCTAGCACGGGGCTGCTTTCTTTCAAAAAATCACAAAACGTAGCACGATTTTTCAAATTCAAACTGTCCTACCAGCCAAGAAAAGTAAAGCCAACTCTTCTTCACAGTATTCTGATGAAGTTAGGTGCATAGTCTATTTATGCTGTTAGTCTGGAAAGGATCAGATCATAGATATACTAACCCCAGGTACCTGGGGTTAGTATATCTATGATCTGAGACTTCTCACCATCTGGGTGACAAATGTCAGAAATTTTGTGCTTCATTTCATGGGATTCATGCTGAAGTCCCTTCCAGCACTTCTGATGCCATACTGATCACCTAATTTTGTTTAGAATGATGATAAAAGATGGACCAAAATGTTTGGCAGTAGTAGCAGTTGTTGTTTCTGTGATGTAATATTCCAGCAGCTCACCAGGAGCCCCACCTAGCTCGATTCGAAAATGAAAGATATTGTGCTTTTTTCAGTTTATTTTTGAATATTTTGCAACATGATGGTGCTGTAGGATGATCTAGTAAAGATTTGAAGCCACTGTCGGAGCATGAGAGGTGAAGTCAGTTTTGGATGATTTAGCTGCCTCCAGTGGTCTAGAGCTTCAAACGACGCGTGGGGTTAGTATATCTGTGGTGGTGGAGGTATCGATGAAATAATAATTCACAACCACTGGCACCAACATACTGTCTAGGGACATCTTTTGCCATCGTTCCAGTCCATCATTGATGGGTATTGTGGCTGCAGAAGCATTGGAAATGGCTAGAAGGCACGATATAATTCCCAAGTATTGCAGAAAATTTTGACGCTCGTCACCCAGATGGTGAGAAGTCTCAGATCCTTTCCAGACTTACAGCATAGACAGACCATATATGCACCTAACCGTATCACAATACTGTGAAGAAGATTGGCTTTTTTTGTCTTGGCAGGTAGGGCAACTTGAATTGGAAAGTTCATGTTTTGTTTTGTAATTTTTAAAAGAAAGCAGCCCTGTGCCACGAATGTAGCAAATCATTTGCTTATTGCTGTGTGTACTTCTTAACTACAACAACTCTAGATAAGATCTGGCTAAGTAGCAAGTTTCATCCGGTCCTTTGTGTGAAGCACAAAATTTTAAAAATAAATTTTGCATCTCATGAGATAAAGAAACAATATTTTTGTGGAGATAACAAATGTGCATCCAGTTTCACGGTGGATCTAGCAATGGTATGCTACAATGAACATCCCACAATGGTAGGGGGATCAATTTTTACAACTTGATTTTTCAGTTTGCAGACTCTACCATTGGGAAAGTTCTTCACCGCATCCTCATAAACTCGTTTCACCTTCCCAGAGGTTTAATACAAGCTCTGTATGGCCTTTATTGCTCACACAAGGCCAACATTTATTAATACCTTGTTTCCTGTCACCCACATTGGTACTTATTATTGTAATTGGCATTTATAAATAAATAGAAATATGGAAATTATTTGTAATTTGTGTGCCATCAGCATTTGTCTATGAGGTTAGCATATCTCAGCACACAAAAATGATTGTTTATTGGAGTTTCACAAGCAAAGCCAATTATTTCACAGGTTGTTTGGCCCAACAAATGGTTCATTTCTCTTCACTGAGGCAGCCAGCTGGCTATCTGATGCTTGTTTTTGCAGTGTTTTGATGACGTTCAAAAATAGTTATTAATTATAATAACCACCCACCCGCACTAGTTGAATGTTCTTTTGGGAACAGGAAACAAGGAATTAATAAATGTTAGCCTAAAGGCTGTTTTTAGCAAACAAAGTTTTGCTCACATGGGTGCAGAAAGACAAACATACATACAATACACACACTTTTCGGAAAACAATTTTAGTAAACCAGGTGCGTGCCCATTTTGGCTGGCTGTAGCGCATGTGTCTGGTTAAAAAAATCTAGGGTACAAATAGTTGTGAGATTAAGTGGCAGCCAAAATAGCTATATACAATGTCATAATGACAACAGATGGTTGTGCTATTTAAAATTGGAGACATTTCTTGGACTTCACTTTTGATCTCACGACTTTGCTCACTCTGGCTATTTTGAAAGCCACACCCTTTTCTGTTATGGTATAGATATCCCTGGTTGTTACAAATATTGATAGATTACAGGTAATTCACATTGATATCTTATGTGTGTATGCATATTAGGAGATACATATGTGACTGGATTTTGGAAAAACGATCCAAATCGCACATTAGAAGTTTCGAGATAAACGGTTTTAAAGAATTGAAGCCAGCATAACTCTCCAAGAATAGCAAGTACGCGTATGAAATTTACACAAAAGATGCATCAATCTGTTACCTTTCAAGCCACTTCCAGTACTTGTAGCTGCTTGTACAGTTTCCCGCCAAATAAGATAGAAAATCTGAGCAGTTGGACGAGCGAAGTAGTATCACGAGTGCTCACAAAGGGGTGGAGGCTGGGGGGTGGCGGGGAGGGCAAAAGATAGGCCTCAAAATGGAGGCAGACCACGATTGGAGTCCAGACACGAGATTACAGGGCTGTGCTGGCTCCTTAGTGGCTGATATGTAGCAAAATCTACAGAGTACACATCTGGCCAACATTATAAGGCTGTCCACCAGTAAACCACTGATTCTTGCCAAGCCAGGTCCTTCACAAGGCCTGAAACCGCCATTTGGGCACTCCACACCACCCAGAAAAGACGTCTATTAAAACCAGCCTTGTGTAGTTTGAGTAGTGGTGAGGGTCAAAACTTGTAGTACAATAGTGTAGCTATCCACTGGTGGTGTTAGTTTGATTTTGCCTGATGTGCGATTTGGTTCGGTTCTGTAAAATCTGGTCACATATAGGTAAAGCTTTGTAGCTATGAGAAATGAAACAAAAATTAATTTCATACTAATAGGTCTGGAAATATGTGGTAAAATAAATTTCTTTTCACAAGAAAAAATTCATGGTTGTAGACTGTCCATTAAAATTATTTACTAGCAGAAGTTTTAGGCTTCTTGTAAACTGTGGCTGGCAGTGTTGGGCAAGTTACTTTGTAAAAGTAACTAGTTACATATTACATATTACTTGCAACTGAACTATTTAGTTACAGTTACATATTACCCATAAAATAAAGTAACTGTAATAATATTACATATTGTATTACTTTGTGTCCACAGCCTTAAGCTGTCACGTGTGAAACTACCACCTTATCACGTGACATGATTGCGTTGTTGGGCAATATGCAAATTTTGGTTATAAGTAAGAAGCTGGTGAATAAGCTTCATTCAGTAGGCCTCGTTACTTCGTTGTGGCTAGGCGTTACTCAGGGGATAACTAACGAGATTAGTAACTTTGCTACTTGTAGTAATAATATTACGTAATATTAGACTCGTTACAGTAACTATATTACTTAGGTAACGCGTTACATTTGTAAGTAAAGTAGCTTGCGTTATATTACCTGTTTTTATAGCGTATTTCGTTATATTACTTTGTTACCACAAAAGTAATAATATTACGTAACGCGTTACATAAGTAACGCGTTACTCCCAACACTGGTGGCTGGTTTATAGCACATGCTGAAGAAGCCATAGAGTTGGGATCGATGACTATAGCCTAACCATAGTGACTGTCGGGTGATATCTCATTTACGTGGCTAGGAGAAGAGAGACAAAACTACAACAACATGCTAGCATTTATTTCCTGAATACAAGAAGGCTGGAAAAAATTAACTTTCTGTAAGTGCAGTGTAGACAGATGTAATGTTTAATGTTAAATGGTCTCAGTAAGGCCAACCACAAATATTTCCAGACCTGAGACCTATATGGTATTCAGTAATACGTATATAAAGCTGTACATACCGGTATAGCCAGATAATGTCCCATTATACTGTACTTATATTATTTTTAGCATTTCTGTAAAACTTGTGGAAAGAAATGCGATACACATAAGGTCGGTAATAACTTTGTATAGTAACAATTTTCCAGTTATGTTTTGTTAGTAGGAGTTAAAGATTACCAAGTTACCATATGTGTTAACATTACAACTGAATCGATTTAGCTTTGATTATGATACAATGCATCGGATCAAGATAAATAATAAGTGAATTATACACTATAACGCAGTATAAATAAGCATTTGTATGGTGTTGTATCTGTTGCTTCAAACTCTATACTGTGTATAAGTGGTGTTTACATAAGCTGTATACATTTGTGACTAGATTTCAGAAGTGAATTTGACAAGAACAAAAACACCTTATACCAGCACATGAACATCAACTTCTAAACATTTAACAAAGCACAAGGCTGGCTTATTTAGAGTATAAAAGCCTGGAAAGAAATGAATTGTGTATGCACGAAAGGGTATTTGTGATATGTAATAAGTACCAAAACTAGGTATTATTGTTCCAACATGTATGAATGGTAGCTGTAGCTATGAAAGTTTAAGCTGGTGTTTGAGACTGAGAATTCAAAGTAAACTCATAACCATCTCTAAAATGAACATTTTTTGTTTATAGTTGCAGACTACATACCACATTCAGTGTAAGTAGCTATAGACATTTAGTGCCTAAATTGTTCTTGTGAAAGGATAAGTAATGGGCTTATGCATACATGCATGGTTGGTGAGTACATGTACTTAGTAAAAGTTACTGTATTGTGCATTTGATGATTATTTTGATATTTTAATGTTCAATATTTAGAATGAGTTTTCCTAAAATTTTGGATGTGAATTTTTTATGTGGACACCATCCTGATTCACTGTCTACGGTTGTACAGGTATATTTTAAATTCTACTTGTGAATGTCTTACATTACTTTTTCACACTTTTACACCTTTCATGTGAATTTCCAAATGGATTTTCCATACTAATAGTCAACTATGACGAAGTCGCAATTTGTATGTGTTATATAACTGGACTGCCAAGAACTTCAATGGTTTTCCAAGTCAGTTTACAAGGAATATTTTGAGACCATTACCAAGTGTCCAGATTATACAGGTGGCCTCACTATCAAGTAACAGGTTCCACTGTAAACAAGTCCAGAAACACTATTAATGTAGACTAAAATGGTCCAGCTGCAAATGGGTTTTGCCATCATGAAAATATAAGAAAAACTGTATCATAAGTTCCTCAAATATCTGTTTATAAGGTATATTACATTTAATGCAAATTTTGTGAAGTTAATTAACTATCATGGATCAACTAATGCAATTAATTAACCTTATTTGTGAATTATCATATAAAAGATCTGTATCAAACGGTACGGTCGTACCATTTAAGTAGGGATTGTGGTGAATGTTTCATGTGCTGCCTAAGATTCCACCTATAAAAATCATCCTACAAACATTTTACATAGCAAAAATCACTTTTATGGAATAGTAATAGTCCATATAATATGCAAAACAACATTAAATACAACAAAACACTTACAGGTGGCCAGATATAAAATTTAAAAAAATTGCCAAAAACTCCTATTTTAGCCTTACTGCCTCACTCACTGCCTTACTCACTGCCTTACTCACTGGCTCACTCAATGCCTGACCACAGTCGCAAGCCTAGAGCCCAAACGAAGCAGTGCACGGTCACCATTTTACGCCACAACAACAAACTCACCAGTCGGATGTGCCTTTTGGGGTTCTGATGAGTATACGCCCTGTGCGCCTTGTATTTCCTTTTATCTTCAATCAGGTTGGTCGTCTTCTTCAAGCATCGAAACCATACTGAGGCATTAATTTTCCGTATCAACACTTTTCTGTAGACACCACAAAATTATTTCAGAAAGCGCTTATGCTGCTAAAAGAGCAGGGCACTTATAATTTCAAGTGTTGCATGTGAAACATTAGTTGTCACTTCGACTTTTGCCAAAGGCTGGACTGTAATTGATGAAGAGACTTGAGACGGACTGATACTCGACGGCTTGTTCCTCTGAACACACTGACTCAGCTACTCAGTGTCGGATGGCGAAATCAGCGAGTGATTCATGTGATTGGATATAGTACTTTGTATTATACTTTATCCTGTTAGTCAAGACTAAGCTCCAGACAACTGAAAGGGCCTGTTCATTCAAACAACTTCTGGCCAGGGTGAATAGAACGCGGACCATCGTACTGAGAATGCAGGTCATAGATCTGAACGCTACTGCTACTATGATCAAAGGTAAGCTATGCACGCTACTATGGGCCTATATGCTTCCAATTTTGGCACAGGACGTACTTTAATAAGCTGTGACTAGCTAGCTGTGTTACCACAAAGAATTAAACAAACTAGTATTTTTAAAAATTGTTAACTTAAAAATGAAGTAGGATCTATGCAATAAAAAGTAGTGAAACAAGAGATGAATGATGGTGTTACAGCATAGCTCGATAGGAAAGTCCCTACTTTGGCACATTAGTTACAATTTTACTCAATGCCAAAGTAGGGACTTTCCCGTCGAGCTATGCTGTAATACCATCATTCATCTCTTGTTTCACTACTTTTATTGCATAGATCCCTACTTCATTTTTAAATTAACAATTTTTAAAAATACTAGTAGACTTATAGTCTGGTAACTACAAAAGTTGAATGCGTATGGAAATTCCCTACTACAAATCCAATCATATTTTATTCTTACCTGATATCTGGTTTTTTTAGACAAAATAATAGTGACTAACGTATATGTTGTGATGTTTTAGGACTTTGCTGTAGCAAATGATTCCAATGATGACAATTTTTTGTATGAGGCTCAACAGTGTACCAGCAATGCACCCTATTCTATAAGTGATGATAGCGGTTTTGCAATAATCAATGATAGCAATGAAAATATAACTCCAGAGATTGCTTCACAAGGTATTCATAAGTAACCTTTATTCACTGTAGCATCGATCAAAACACTTTGTCAATTATATAGTTATTTAAGAATTTCATATAATGATTCAAAGCTGTGTATAGGTGATATTTGAAAGACATTAATGCATTTGTATCTACATACCATATGTATATAATTATTAGATTTTAAAGCTGCAATTACAGAATGTAGCCAAATAAGCTGTAGCAATGCTGGATGTCCTGAAGATGAGCTATCAGAGGAGGATTTAGTTAAAGCTGCCTTCAAAAGTGTTAGTAAATATATTGTAGATGTATATGTAACAGGTGTATACCATGATGTCATACCATGATGTCATCGATCACTGTTGTTAAGGGTGCTCTGTACAGTTCGTACAAGGCTTCCCAAGACATAGTCTGTTTTGCACTAAAAGAAATATTATGGTCACTTAATTAGTCTGTGACATGTTGACGCATTTTAGTACCTGTAAATTAGGTATCCCATAGCAACAAGCACACGCATCTTGCTTTTCTACACCCTCTCACTTAAATTAGAACTACTTCGTCATTTTTAATCCAATAGACATGAAATTTTCACACAAGCTACTTTAGTAATTTTGCCAAAGAAGAGCGTTTGCCATTTTTAAATAACAAGTCCAGATGATGAATAATGTGGAAGTAAAGAAAAGGATTTCTGGGAGTGTCAACCCGAAAGATAAATACGTGATGATTGAGAAGCTAAAAGACAAAAATAAAAGTGCACAATGGTTTCTGCTGTTTAGCATAGTGTGTCATAAAAGTATCAAGGCTCTTGTGCATAAACTGTAGGACTAGTTCTAGTATAAAGGGAAAAACTGTAACTCATGTTCTAAAGCAAATTTAGCAGTTGGGTTTGGACTAAACTGTGTACTAGTGTTAGCTTATACCCAGTAAAAAAGCACAGAACATTTGCTAAAACCATTTGTAAGTTATAGAACAAATTAAATTTCATGGGAAGCCATATAAGCGGACTGTACAGAGCACCCTTAATGCTATTCAAACTGTGACATGTCGTGATCACTTGTATGACATCTAATCATAATGGAGTAGTGAATTTCCTATGTTAGTCTTCAATTGTCTGGTTCTTCTATTCTGAAATATAAGGGATTTTTTTATTCTAAAACATGTATAGCTGAGCCGATTCCAATACCTTCACCCCATTCATACATGTCATGCTCCTGCAATCCTACCATCTACCAATGGTGGTAAGAAAACTTTATAGCTCAATAGTGCCTGAACAGAAATTTCCTCAGGGTTGGGCACCTCCTCCTATTTCAAATTTAAGTTGAATCTGCCCAGCCATCACTTAGATATGCACTTTCTAAGTTTGTCTTATTTTTTTTATCTTCTGCTTAATTTTCTTCTTTTCGCTCCGCTCACTATAACTCGTGCATACTTTAGTTTGTTGACTTCAAATTTGTAAGAACATAATGCAGCACATTTACAGCCCAATTTTCGTAGAGATCAAACTAAGAACAATGGGATTATGTGCAATTTTGAAAATTGCAAAAACGATTTGTTGTCATGTCTACAGGGTAATCTGCTTAACAGAATAACTTGAAATCGATCTGTACATGAAGTTACTGTCATAGTGCAAACCTTTTGTGGTTAAAAGTACTAATAAAGAGTATTAACTAAGGAGATATAAATCAAACCAAACATGTGAAAAAAGAGTGATCGAGATACTCTAATAGAACAGTCATTGAGAATTAGAAAAATGTATGCAAAAAACATCAGAAAAAAATTCTCCAGGTTTTGAGTCAGGGACCTCCACACCTATATGCCCAAGCCCTTACCACTCTGTCACTTCTGTCAGTTGCTCACCTCACTTAATTTCTACCTTACAAATGAAAGTTCCAGTTTAGTACACTAGAATGATAACTTGTAGATCTATCAGTGGAAATTTCTAAACATTCTATATGCATTGTATTAAAGTGCTCAGAAAAATGTGTGCTCTATTAGAGTACTACAAAAATTATTAAAATAGCATGTGTCAAGTGTGTCATGTGGCCAAGTATAGCTGGTGCAGGCAGGCGACATACTTGTTTTATACAGAACCAAGAAAACACTGTTTTCATGTATCTGTAGTTCGATAGTGATTGAACGGTAATTAATCATTTCTCCTGTGGAAAGGTAGGGCATCTCCAATGAGTCAAATCCGCCCAGCTATCTTTGTGCCTTCAAAATTCAGTTCTTCATAAATACATATAGCCACACAGTCTTCGATGGTTCCTGTGGTAAAGGGGGGAAAGTTCAAAGGCAAGTTAAAAGGCAGTGTCAAACTTTGGAACTTGCAATTACAAAAAGAAGTGATATCTGCACAAGCTGTGAAAATAGGTGCAGCCTTAAAAACTCTGGGTTGTGAAATCAAAAGTGGCAGCCAGGAAATGGCTGCAATTATTTTAATGCTAATAAATTTTAATAATGGCTGTGTTCATTGTTAAGATTTATTAGCATTAACATCATTGCAGCCATTTCTTGTCCACCACTTGTGATTTCAAAACATTTTTACCTATAGTGCAGTACATAAGCCCTTAAAATTGACATAATCGTTCACTTTTTGATAAAAGCACCAAGTTTTTTACAGGGTATATGGAACGTGCACTAAGTGTTTTAAGAAGGGGAGGCATGTAAAAAGTCCTCAGGAACACCCCTTTTTGCACCCTGACAAGAAAACCATTTGTTACTATTAAAAATCAATCATGTTTCTATCAAGTTAACTGCTGGGCCTAGTATCATAGTAGTACAAAGCATACAGCTGGAACATAATAGCCTATTAGTATTCTATAAAAAAAACAAATAGTTTTCTCACCTAGGCAGTAAACAAAATCACTAAAATTTCCATTTGCAGGGATTCTGTTAAAGTTTTGGACCTTCAATGCTGACGTTTGTGTAGTACTATGTACAAGGACCATCCTGATGTGTATCGTTTCTTTATTAAAGGGGTATAACAAAAGTTATTTAATGCTAAAGTCACAAGTGGATATCTCAACAGAAAACCATGAACTTGACTACAGCAGTTCAATTATCAAGCACAGAGCTTGAACTAAAGGTCCCTTGTCCTTATACTGGGCACCATATGAAAGGTAATTAAATTTCTAGTTTAATGAAGGCAGTTGCAAGTTGTTTCAACATCTTGTTCTCAAGTTACAGCACTTTCAATTCAGTGTAATATAGCATAAGCAAGAAAAGTACACAAGATGAATATTAAGGTATTTCTTAGTGCTGTGATAATGCTCAAAATAAGCATAAAGGAGCTGGGTTCCAATGAAGTGAGATTTTGAGCACTAAGAAGTACCTTATGACACATCCTTGTGCTTTTCTTGCTTATACTATATTACACTGAATTGAAAGCGCTGTAACTTGAGAACAAGATGTTGAAACAACTTGCAACTGCCTTCATTAAACTAGAAATTTAATTACCTTTCATATGGTGCCCAGTACAGGGACAAGGGACCTTTTGTTCAAGCTCTGTGCTTGATAATTGAACTGCTGTAGTCAAGTTCATGGTTTTCTGTTGAGATATCCACCTGTGACTTTAGCATTAAATAACTTTTGTTATACCCCTTTAATAAAGAAACGATACACATCAGGATGGTCCTTGTACATAGTACTACACAATCATCAGCATTGAAGGTCCAAAACTTTAACAGAATCCCTGCAAATGGAAATTTTAGTGATTTTGTTTACTGCCTAGGTGAGAAAACTATTTGTTTTTTTATAGATTACTAATAGGCTATTATGTTCCAGCTGTATGCTTTGTACTGCTATGATACTAGGCCCAGCAGTTAACTTGATAGAAACATGATTGATTTTTAATAGTAACAAATAGTTTTCTTGTCAGGGTGCAAAAAGGGGTGTTCCTGAGGACTTTTTACATGCCTCCCCTTCTTAAAACACTTAGTGCACGCTCCATACACCCTGTAAAAAAATTGGTGTTTTTATCAAAAGTGAACTAATATTTGGCTTAGGCGCTGGACTACTAGGGTTTTTAAGATCATACTTTTTTCACAGCTTGTCTATTTTTGTGCGGATATTAAACTGCTTGACTCTATGTTAACATTATTGTTTTATAGAGTGCATAGTTTTGAGCACTTGTAACACAACACACCAGAGAGAATGCTCTAAAGCAATTGGTAGATCTGTGAAATTATACATATTTTTGCTGCTTGAAAGTACATGTCTGTTCTATTGTGTAGGGGAAGAATGTTTATGAACTGTTTTCCATTATGGTTCACTCAGGGAATGCTTTTGGTGGCCACTACTTTGCTTATATCAAGTGAGGAATTTTAGATAAATTACTTTTAACTATGACATAATATTATGTATGTACGTAGTAGTTAGTGTAAGAAGCACCCAGGAATGATAAGGATCACATCTCAGTTCATAATTGTGCACGATGTCATCCTTACTTTAACAGCGGTTGAAATAAGGATGGTAGTTGCAGATAAGTATCTTGTTTCAACATTTTTTTGCAGTGATCCCCATGTAGTATACCAGCATTAAATTTCCTTACAATATATCCCGCTAGTAGCCTGTGAGAATGCTATAGGCTTATCACTAGAGAGACCCACTCTTCAGTAGTGAATGAAAAAATCCTGAGTAATTCCAAATAGTGCCCCTTCTGCCACAAGTACAGATCACATGATCACCATTTGCACATGCAACGGTGTTGATTATTAAAAATTATGGGTTCCATTTCTATTAACTGGGATTCAATACTAACTATATTTCAGGCTTCCTTTTCTTTTGCAGCAGTAAATTGTGAAACTCAAAACCAGCCAAGCTGTAAAAAAGAGTACAGCCTTCAAAACACATTTTAAGTTGCGGAATCAAAGGTGGCTGCCAAGAAAAGACTGCAATTATGTTAATACTAATAAACTTTAATAATCATTGCAGCTATTTCTTGGCTGCTACCTCATGCAACCTTTTAGCAAGGATGTTTTAAACTAAAAGGCCACATCCTTTTTTACAGCTCAGCTGTTTTGAATTAATTCTTGGACTTGATAATGTAGGGCAAACAAATTTCAAATTTCTGTATCTACCATAGACATGTAAAGCTTTTCAGTGATTATCATAATGTTTGTATATCATTAATAAGAAGTGCATTATAATAGTGACAGAACTTTAAGCATTAAGTCAATGTTATTTAACTTTACAAAATAGAGCTTGTAGCTATACAATACTAGCTGAAGTGACTTCTTTGGCATGTGTCTAGACTAGAAGATTGAGTTAATGGTAGCTGGTATTGGATTACTGAAGTCAGTCATAAAGATTGAAACTGCTGCAATTAGTCACACACCCACACCCTTGACTAATCACTGACATCCACCCTCACTCAACCAATACAATCATGTGTGTCAGCACACTTGGCATAAGTAGATTATTTCACACTTCGGGAACCCAGGGCATGGTGCAGTCAGGCTGCTTGATATGACTAAGTACTGGCTATAGCACTGGCTATAGCACATCCTCACTAGGTCAAATACAGGTGCATTTAGCACCCAGTGTCTGGCAATATCCTGGGCTTCCCCGTTTATCCCCCAAACTGTGCATAGCTCTAATTCATGGTAGTGCATGCAGGTCAAGGGGACATAGGATGTTAATCCATGTTTTATAGGGTATGTAATTTTTATTTATAAGGTAGATTAAGTGAATTGAACAGCCATAACAGATACACTCTCTCTGTGGACCATTATAATAGCCAATTTCACCTAGAGCCAACAGTCAGTTACTCAGTTATAAATAGCAAGACTTTATAAATTTTTGTGGAGACTATAAGGTTGAATTTCGAACCACCGATGTACAAGTTGTACCATTATCTTAACACATGTCTGACCCTATAGTTTCTGATTGACAATGCTGGTCAGAAACTTAACTAATTGTGATTAACCCTTTTGTACTACTATATACTTGCACTTTATATATGTAGGTCATTTACAGACAAAAAGTGGTACTGTTTTGATGATGACTGTGTGACCTTGGTATGTTTTTAAGTTATAATTGAGAGCACTGTTGTTGTGCCAATTGCTGTGTGCCTGCTGCTTAGTACATTGCATCCATTATTTTTGTAAAAATAGTAAATGATTGTATGGAACACTTAGAAATCTGCAGACATTACTATGGACTATTTTAGGGCATGTTTGGACTTAATATTTGTCATATACTCTCTCAAGGCTCATAGTATTAATTATAAATCATTGTGAGGGTATAGTTTCTGTGTAGAAAAAAGTCTTGTGGAATATTCATAACCCAGACTGTTTTGTGGTTAACAAAATTACATTTTGAATCACTAGGCCACTGATGATGATATCAAGAATACATTTGGTGATGATAAGCTGGATTCCTCTTCAATGTACGATAGATGTATAACCCAAGCATGTTTCTTTGTGTACATGTGTGTATTTCATGTCTGAAATTCAAATGGACTTGTCACCATTAAAATAACCAATGAAAAGTGTTGCCTTTAAACTTAATGTATTCAGGCACACAATGGTTTATGCTGTATGTATAGAGATGCACATTTGGTGCTTCCTCTTTTCTGAGTTTGTAATCCACTGAAATTGTATTCCTTGTTTAAGTGTCAGCTGCATTGCACTTTATAATCCATTTTAACCAGTCAAAGCCTAGTTGACTAGCTTTGTACTTGTGATTGAATTAACAGATGGTATGACAAAATTATTTCCATCCACGTACATACATAGAAAACTGTTAACATGGCATATTGACTTGACTAGAACCAATGAAGAAGGAACAGGTGAAGTATTCTAAAAAATAACCCAAAGCATTTTTCATAAAAATGTGCTCGTCAGAGATAATTATGTAAGATCATGAAATTAAGTTGTGCATTGTTATACTTGTCTTCCTGTTTCTAAAGTGTAATTTCTTTACAGTTCTTCCAATGCATATGTGTTAACATATCGATTGATTGATTCTACCAGAAATGCTGGTAAGTAGTAATATTTTATACCTAAAGCTCACAATTGTTTGAGTTGTGCTATCCACTGTATCCATATATTTGTTATTGCCGACTCTTATATTCTGGTAGTGTAGCTGCATAGAAATTGGATTTTGTGGCTGTAATTTATTAAAAATTGTATTTGCCCTTTAAAATGTCAGGTGAGCAAGGTTGCTGCAGAAGTTGTAGGTCAGCTCCAGCTGGAGACTGTTACAATGAACTTACAACTCAATCTACTATTAGATATCATATCTATGCATGTATGTAAGAACTCAAGACAAATCATTTGATTAGTAATAAAGAGTTAGGCAGCTATGTCTTATGACTTTTTGTGATAAGTTATGCTTTTTAGCTGTAGAACTAGCACAAATATTGCTACCCACCTTTTATGGATAACACATGTTGTAGTTTAGAACTGTTTAGTACAAATCTGAATGAAAAGAATACTCCAAAGTATAAACAAATTATGGCATGGTTTCAAAACCCTTTAATTTTAAAATTATAATTGATTCTTATACCTAATAGTAGGAGATTACTGTGTTTTCATAGAGAATTCAATAGCTCATTTCAAGAGTACTTCAAAAATTTACTTCCATACTATTGTTACAATCATACTTAGGTATATTTAAGTTTAAGAAGCATGGAACCAAAACTGAGAGACTAGACCAAAATTTATAACTATTTTTTGGCTTAAAACACTACACCAAGTCTTAAGTACCACAAACACATCTGATAGAAAAAGGACTGGAAAGCTAGCAGGGATCAATGTAAACCATCATTTTGCATGTGAAACCATTATAGTAATTTAGTAATGTGCCCCCTTATACAATATTAATAGTGTAGCGGCTCGCGTGAGTTCATGTGGTGGGTATATCATCTAATCATCCACATGTGCATATGTAAATAACAATAATAAATAACACGAAGACTGCTACTGGCTAGTATGAAGTGTTTTGCTGCTAGAAATAAATCACATCTCCCACCTCTTCACCCCACAAACTCAGTTATGCACAAATGACCATATACGTAGCCTTTTCACATTCGTGCCAAGTATTTATTTACTAGGTGTAAATGGATTCATGCATATCATGTGTACTTTGGTATTGGTGTCTATAGGGTCTCAAGTTGAAGACACTGGTCCACTGCTTTCCACTTGGAGAATAGCTCTAGGTGTGATAGTGCAGCCTTAGGTCCATCAGCCCGGGGTATATTCCTGTGCTTTCAAACTAGGGGACCTAAAGTGACTGGCCCTCTAAGCCTCTTTAGTTAAACATGTATTTAAGGTGAAAGTGTAAGTGTATAAAGAAAAGTACTGGGTGGTGGCTGTGATCAGTGTCATCAGCAATCATGGAAACATGCACACCTACAGGTGGATGAGTCATAAGTGTTATTCAATGGTCAGATGGAAAAAGAATAGCAGAAGTATACAAAGAAGTATTTGTGTGCTCTTGGGGTCTTGCATAGTTTGATCTTTACATAAAGGGAAACCTACATAATATAACATTACAATCTTCTGTTTCTCAGACTTTATCACCAAAGATGCTTTCCCACTACATTTATATCATCAGCTTGAGGAGTGTTTCAGATCAGAGAAGGAGTGTGAAGACTGGCTTTGCAAGGTAACCTGTATATATCATTAATTGAATGTCACAATAAGATAAGGTCACAAACGTTATGCAGACTGTCATAATAAAGCTATAAACCTACACTCATTTGTGACATTTTTTATTAGTGAACTACTGTAAAGGAAAGAGTGTAGTGCCAAATATATGAGGTTATAATTGTATGACAAAATACAACCCCCCTTTAAGTATTCTGTAGCCATTTTGCTTAATGTGCATGTGTTCTGCCTGTCACACAGCCCTACACATTGCAGGTGCCTGTATCTTCATTATTTACTTCAGTAGTAATAAGATATGAACAAAACATTGTGGCTTTTGTGCTGTAATTTTTCCAGTTAGTATGCCAGTGCACATGTACTATTATGCTCATAGCATAAATGCAGATATTCTAGATTGTGTAAGTGCAAAGGTGAGTTCGGGAGGTGCACAGGGAACTCCCTCCTCTCCCCACAACTGATCCTTGAACATATATCAATGTAACTCAGTACTGCACACAATAATGGGAGGAGGGCACAAGGAAAATGTGCCCACTAGCTTGTCCCATCCTCATACCAAGACAAGATCCCAAGATACTCTATAATAGAACAGTCAAATACTCTTGTCAAGAATTTTCATCACATGCAATATGGAAATAATCACCCACTACAACTTAATCTCCCTACATGTTTAAATACCAATCAGAAAGTTAGCTACTACAATTTAGATATTAGTATACAAAACTGTTCTGTGCAAAAACTTAAATGCTATAATTTATACGATGCCTATGTGCCCCATGGACTCCCTGCTCATATATACCTACTGCCCAAACCCTGGATCCATCCCTGAAGTGAGCAGCAAAGAAGTTTAAATACAAAGTACAAGCAAACTCAAAATTTTTATGTGTTCTAATACAACACACGGAGCAAACTAACAAATGAACACGTCTGTGGTCTAGCATGCCCTACACACAAACATGTTCTAAGGGTCCCTATGTTATAGGATGATTCTACACCAGTGCTGAAGGTCCCTATGTTTTAAGACAGTTCTACACCAGTGCTGAAATACAGTGAACATTAAAGTTAGTAGATAAAAAATCTTTAGTAAATTTGTCAAACTCTAATTCGTCAATACTGAAAGTGTGAGGATTCATTGATATTTCCTTCTGCAACTCAAGTTCTACAACTCAAGTTTTCTCTGTACTATATGTATGGCCTTAGAGAATAAAAACAGAAACATATGGTTAGTATGTAAAAGTGTCAGAGCTACACATGATGAGGGCTTCAGTTTGAGCACTAATCACCGATACGTGCAGAAACTGGCAAGTTAGCAGCATGATGGACAGACAGATGAACAGCTTTTATACAGATACTTTACTCTTAAAATTCTAAATGGGTTACATATAAATATGAAACAAAAATATGGCCGATGTTTCTGCTATCATTTATAATGCACTTGCATTCCACTCCATTATGTTGTAAGAATCAGATCTGTGCAGGCATAAGAGAACTGGAAAAAGAGATCATGGAAATATACAAATGCTCTGAAACAAAGAATTCAGCTACTTGTAGTATTTAACCAGTTAATGGTATAACTTGTATAGTAGGCATCCTGGATAGTAGCCACTTTTGTCAAAAAACAGACAATTAAGATTTGTGGCTAGTATCTGAATATGCTGTTGGCTAGTGTTAATAAGGCACATTTGAAACAAAAATTAGGCAAAGAAGGTTTTAATAACATCTTTGTGAGGGGCCAAGTGGATAACAGTACTGAAGGATGGTTAAACAAAGCCAGTTTTTTGAAAATCCAAATAAGTGCTTCAGACTTACTCCTACACACACTATAGCTGCATGCCCTCAGATAGTAGCCATGCACATTTGTGTAGTTGCCACATGTGTTTTCTTGCTAAAAATTAAAGTAGCTATGGTTATTAAATGGTATAAATAGTAATGTTTTATTGCGACTTATATAATGATTTCATCTGATGCAGATTATTATATTAATTATGGACAGTCCTTACAGTTCCTTACATATTTGTTTTATCAGATGGTATGATTGTGTAGTATAGTAGGGGCCATGAAGGTGTCAACTTTCCTGCCGCAAAATATTATCCAAAACAGTGAACAAACAAGTACAAGGAAAGACAAGGAGTTCAAGGCTCTAAAAGCAATGAAACAAGGGAGGCCACTTGTACCTGCAGTGTACATTTAATCCTACATACTTCAGTCATGACTATACTATTGACAAGTTATATAACTGAATTAAGGTGGAGGAAATGTGCACTAGTATAGCTGCAGATATACGCAGTCTCCCATAATCATTTCTATGAGACCTACTTGGATTTGAAATTCCTAGTACACTTGAAGAAGAGATTGATAATTTGTCATCGTTCATCTCATGATCCCATGAACTCAGATCAATATATAGCAGATATTCTAAAGAACAAATTGTAGAGCCCTTTCAAACCTTCTCATCACAACACATTACTTTCCTAGCTAATAACATATTGGTTGCATAAGGACATATAGGGTTATGATGCATAACCAACTTCCTCAACATTGAGTGTTTCACACTAGACAAACACATAGTAGAATGCTTATAATGATACTCTTTGTTCATACTTTTACAGTTTACTTTATACTCCATTCATCCAACTACAAAAGATTTTGTTCAAGATTATTTTGCTGTACACAAAGATATGTTGTTTAAAGAAGCTACCAAGATTGCATACCAAGTTAGAAACTATTAGTATTAGCAAAAATTGATATTTTGTGTGCATGTAGTTACTGAGATACAATGGTGTTGTACCACTGGAGCAGTGCAGATTGGTAACGTATGATGATAAAACTAATACAATAAAACAGTCATTTGATGGTCAAGAGGTATAATGCAATAGGACACATTACAATGTAAAAGTTATGCAGTTTTTTTTTGTTTTTTTTTTGCAGAGTCGTCGTTTCGGTCAGGTGGTGGGAGGATTTAGACAATTTTATAACTTTAACTTATTTTTGGAAGTTAGAGGAAAGAATAGTTTATAGTATGCAAGCAAACTCATTGTTAGCTTTGAGTATTTCAACACAAACTACGTGTAAGCATTATGTATGTGATTGTGTGCATATACTGTATCTGAGCAACCCTGTTAATCATGCACAAAGAATTAAAATAATGCTTTTACCATGCACACAACTTAATTGCCACACCCTGAAATGCCCCCATGCAGCAAGGCTGCTGAGTTTGCAGCATTAAGAACCAGGGCTGCCCAGAGAAATTAAGGGGCCCAGGGCAAAGACTTAAAGTGGGGCCCCAGAGGCAAGGAGGTTTCCATTCTGAATCACAACTTCACCCAAGCTGTAAGTTAAAGTTAAAAAATAAAAAAGTCATAACCTACTCACAATGACAATAACTACCCCTCACTAACCATATCTTCTTATCTATAAGCTTGCTACACTGCTCCTCTGAAGAATACTGTGACTGCTCTATTAGAGTATTTAGATCTGACTGCTCTATTAGAGTATATCGATCTTTTAAACAGGTATTCAAGGGGGCCCTTTCAGGCTGGGGCCCAGGGCAAAATGCCCCAGTTGCCCCCCCCCCCCCCCCCCCCCCTGTGGGCGACCCTGTTAAGAACTGCAAATCCAAGTGTTAGGTTCCATTGAATAGTGGGTGAAATAGAAAATGGATACTGGTTTGTACATCTTTACTAGTTTTTTTTTTTAACGATCTGATACAGTGATAGCTATGGGGTGTAAATTTGGTTACTGCATGACTTTCATCCACATTCACTATTTAATCCTATTAGTAGCCCACCCCCACCATTATGTCTATCACCTCTACAAATAGTACACTGGCAATGAAATTCCACCAAATGAGCCAACTTTGGGCAAGAGTCATGTATTGTACCCATACAAATTACAGGGGCACGCCATCCTGAAGGGGGGTTTCCAGGGGTTTCTCCACTGAAATTTTTGATAGCAAGCAAAGCCCAGGCCATGCAGTGTGTTTCTGCTGATCTGTTGGCAAGCACATAAATCAGCACGAGTACATCAAAATGTACATTATTATTACAGTGGAGGATCTGGGAGAGTACATTCCCTGTCCAAACAACTCCCAAACAATATATTGTAATACAAGATTGAGGTACTCTAATAAAGCAGCTAGTGAAATACTCTAATCGAACAGTAACCAAATGTAACACTGTTTAAAATCCTCTACAGTTGCTTAGTATGAAAACTTGCATCTGCACACTATCCCATGGGTATACTTAGCCTATACTATGCAAAGGACATATACATGGTCCTTTGTGTGTAATTCTATATGACAATTTATATACCTTGGGTCATAAATGAACTATACTCATGACTGCCACTGAATATAATTACCACAGCTCTTGATCAATTTGCATATACTGGGTACAGTATTTTATAATGTTAACTGGTATAATCTATTAGATGGCTATAGCTAGTTAGAACTTGATATATTATGATACTACATCATACCACTGATGCAGGCAACACAATTATAATTTGTTAATGATTTAAGGTGTTTGTGTGCGTGTGTGTACGTGTGATCATCAGGCATAATATTATAATTACATAGGTCAGTCAGTAGCTAGACTAAATGTTGACCTTAAAATATAACAATATTATATAACACTCAGACTACAGGCATTTGACAATCTGCAAAAATTATTCTTCATCAGCATCTGGGGACTGCCCCTGTATCCATGAAAGTACTTTCTAGTGGAAACCCCTTTGAAAAATCCTAGGCACGCAAATGAATAGATTGTCAATGAACAGTTGATTCAGTTGACAGTATACAGTAGTTGTAATTTACTGCTGCAAGGTGCCATGAAAGACTGCATGGTTTCTGGTCAATATTGTTTTTGCGAGAAAGTACAAACCTCCGTAATCTCTAATCTGAATGACAGTACATTTTATCCATTGTTCATTGACTGTTGTTGTTCAATTGGGAGAAACAAGCTCAGGATTGCCACTATGAACCTCAAACAGTCAGATAATTGCCCTGTCACCTTCCATTACTCATCGACTATTGTCTTTCAATCTGGAGAACCAACTCAGGATTGTCACGATCAACTTCAAACAGTTGGCTATAAATAAGCAACTTTTTGTGATGTTGGTTGGTTAATTGAGGATAGCCTGATATGTGAATTTCTATACATTGATACAAGAACTGTTATTTTTAGCTAAGTGATTTACTGACTGGCTGGCTGTATGGCTGTATGGCTAAAACTATATACTGTCCCTTAGTTAACAGCTTCTCATAACTGTATAATAATTATAGTGTATACCTAGATATCACTTCATGCCTACTGCTAAGATGCGTACAATATAGAGGATGTCAACAAGTGGAAATAACCACACTTCAATTATTTTGACAAATAAAATTACAGAAATTGATAAATTTGAAACAAAATTTAATAATGTACACCAATTTTTGAAATATGTATACAATAATTGTTTTAAATACGCAAATTTTTGTGGTTTGTTTCACTATAAGTCTTGCTAGGGGTGATGGCAAGGGGTGCCAGATACCCCAGGAAATTAAACTATACATGCATTGGTATATAGCTCTATCTTTTTTAATTTTATGAAATTTTAGTCACAGATTGCAAATGTAATTTACATTTTCAAAACATAAAACTAATTAACAGTCACGTGATCACCTTGAACATACTTTCATCATGCACTGCATAATTATGACTTGTAGTCTACAAGCAATGAAAAAGTCTAGCTATAATGCCAAGCAGTAACTTAAGCATTATACATCTACAGGGTGTATTTAACTCGTGTGCTTTTTCACCAATCATGTGATCCGGATATTTACAATCCCTGGGTGTGGAGTAACTACAGTATGGCTTATTTATTTATTATATAACACAATAAAATAGGTAATGGCCTTTTATTTTGTGTCTGTATCTTATTTATGCTATGGACATAAATTCATGTCCAATTAGCCATATATGGTCTATATATAACTTGGATTGATCATGAGTCCACTGTACAGTCCATATTTGTCTTATTATAGGTTGGTATGTAAATATCTAGTCTAGCTGGCCTTAATTATTAATGATACATAAGAGAGAAAGATAATGCATTCTATAATCTAGAAACTTTTATCTCAAAAAGTACTTCTTGTCATAGTTGTGAATGCGGAGAGGATTGAACAGTTTGAATCCTTTTTTAAGTATATACAACCACTGGAAGTGTATACATGCATGAAATCATTGTAGTGAAGGCCAAGCTGCTGCATAGTGACTTGCATGGGTTCCTTATACTCAAGTGTAAACTATGAGGTCCAATTTATGTAACTTTATAAGTGATAACTATTCTGTAAACATAAAAAGTACATTTGACAACACCAGTTACTTATATTGTTGTAGTGCGATGAAATTAAGGACCACAAGTCCATGACTATAGTTACATCCTTTTCCTTATGACCATCACTATCACATATGTAATAAAAAGACAATACACATCAAACTACAACCGTTTGCCAGCTTAATTGTCAAAATTCTTGTTGGAGTCATTTAAAGTTGATTACAGGCATTTACTTTCATGATTTGTAATGCAACTACCTTTATATTAGTACCATTAGTTATAACGGTTTGTGCAAAGATAATGATAGCACTTACATACTATAGCTAGTCCCCCTTCAACTTTCAAGGTGCAAGTCTCTTCAATGCAAGCATGGTATACTTTACAAAGCATTAACAAAAGGTGCTTCTGGTTTTAGAAGGGGTATAGGCATCAACCCCACAGCTCTCTCTAGCTCAGTAACAATTTTCATAAAAATCAAGGTACTCTAATAGAGCAGTCAACAAAATCTAATAGTACAATCATTACAACAGGTGTTTGAATGTTGAGTCAGTTACTATACTCAACAAGTGCAAGTCAACACTAGCTGTCACTAATGTTTTAAGACTATATACTTGGATGCAATGTTATAGTGACATTCAAATACCTCGAGCTCATTACAAAATTGAGTGCACAGCTAGAGAACTTTTCAACCGGATCTTGATATTGGTGTGCCCCCCCCCCCCCTCCTCTTGCCAGCTCCTGGATCTTCTGGCTATACAGTTCTATATAACTTCTATCATGTGCTAGTTTAGTCTTAGAGGTTTGAAGAACTTTGCAACAACTAAATTGAAGCAAGTATTTTGATTTTATATGCTATGGCAATACTCAACTTAAGTCTAGCTATCACTAGCAAGTGGAAATTAAACACCCTTTAATATTTCCCACTTACATACTATCATTTTTAGGTATGTAACCATACTCCTTGACTGACTTTGGTGTTTAATTTTGTATAGATGCATAGGGTCCTAGAGGTTTATTTTCAGTTATTCTTCAATTATAGCTATAGTTAATATTTTTTTTGCTATAAAAGTGAATGTAAATCTAAACCAAAACAGCCAAGCTGTGAAAAAAGAGTGTGGCCCCCAAAAAGGCCAGGATGAAAAATGATGGCTGATCTCTCTACAGGGTGATTTGTTTGTAGCTGAATTCTCTACAGGGTGATTTGTTTGCAGCTGAACTCCCTACATGATGGTTTCTTCGTAGCTGAACTCTCTACAGGGTGACTTCTTCTAGCTGATCTCTCTACAGGGTGACTTGTTTGTAGCTGAACTATCTGCAGGGTGATTTGTTTGTAGCTAAACTCTCTACAAGGTGATCATGATCGTTTAGCTGATCTCTCTATAGGCTGAATTTTTTCTAGCTGATATCTCTACAGGGTGACGTGTTTCCAGCTGAACTCTCTATAAGGTTAACTGTTTGTAATTGAATTCTCTATGGGGTGGTTTTTTGTAGCTGAACTCTCTACAAGTTGACCTCTTCTAGCTAATCTCTCTACAGGGTGATTTGTTTCTAGCTGTACTCTCTACAGGTGATTTGTTTGCAGCTGAACTCTCTACATGGTGGTTTCTTTATAGCTGAGCTCTCTACAAGGTGACTTCTTCTAGCTGATCTCTCTACAGGATGGTTTCTTTGTAGCTGAACTCTCTACAGAGTGACTTTTTTGTAGCTGAACTCTCTATAGGGTGATCACTTCACAGTTGAACCCTCTACAAGGTGGCTTCTTCTATCTGATCTCTCTACAGTGCGATTTGTTTGTAGCTGAACTCTCTACAAGGTGACGTTTTCTAGCTGAGCTCTCACTTGTTTCTAGCTGATCTCTCTACAGAGTAATTTGTTAGTAAAGCTGAGCTCTTTACATGGTGGATTTTGGTTGTTAAACTCTCTGCATGAAGACTTGTTTGTAGCAGAATTTCTACAGAGTGAATTGTTAGTAGCTGAACTCTCTACAGGGTGCATGACTTGTTGATAGCTGAACTCTCTTCAGTGTGATAACTATCTAATCAAAAACAGCCAAGTTGTAAAAAAAGGTGCAGCCCCCAAAAAGGCCATGGTGAAAAAAGATGTGAAATCCAAGGTGGTGGCCAAGAAATGGCTGTGATGGTAGGTTAATGGCTAAATTTTAATAACAACAATTCAGGTGAATTTGGTGCCAAGACCAAGCGGCACAAAATTCACCTGAATTGTCGTTATTAAAATTTAACCATTAACCTACCATCACAGCCATTTCTTGGCCACCACCTTGGATTTCACATCTTTTTTCACCATGGCCTTTTTGGCGGCCGCACTTTTTTTAACGCTTGGCTGTTTTTGATTAGATATCACTTCTTTTTGTATTTGTATACTGCAAATCCGGCCTATGGCTGGCTTTGGGGCTTTTTTAACCCATTTGTGTTTTTTTCTTTACCACAGGAAGAAGAAAAGAACTTAAAGAAGATTTTTAATACTTCAATTATTTTTGATTTTATTAGTAATTATACAAATTATATACATATATTTATTACATGCCCATTATTCCCCACAGGATATTTTTTTGCAGCTGATCTCTCTACTGGGTGACTTGAAATGTAGCTGAACTATATACAGGATGGTTTCTTTGTAGCTGAACTCTCTACTAGGTGACCTCTTCTAGCTGGTCTCTCTACAGGGTGATTTGTTTCTAGCTGAACTCTGTACAGGTGATTTGTTTACAGCTAAACTCTCTACATGGTGGTTTCTTTGTAGCTGAACTCTCTACATGATGGTTTCTTTGTAACTGAACTCTCTACAAGGTGACTTCTTCCAGCTGATCTCTCTATGGGGTGATTTGTTTCTAGCTGCACTCTCTACAGGTGATTTGTTTGCAGCTAAACTCTCTACATGGTGGTTTCTTTGTAGCTGAACTCTCTACATGATGGTTTCTTTGTAGCTGAACTCTCTACAAGGTACCTTCTTCTCTACAGGGTGATTTGTTGTAGTTGAATTCTCTACAGGGTGGTTTGTTTGAGGCTGAACTCTCTACATGGCGGTTTCTTTGCAGCTGAACTCTCTACAGAGTGATTTGTTTGCAGCTGAACTCTCTACATGATGGTTTCTTTGTAACTGAACACTCTACAAGGTGACTTCTTCTAGCTGATCTTTCTACAGGGTGAATTGTTTGTAGCTGAACTATCTACAAGGTAACTTCTTCTAGCTGATCTCTCTACAGGGTGATTTGTTTGTAGCTGAACTCACTACATGATGGTTTCTTTGTAGCTGAACTCTCTACAAGGTGATTTCTTCTAGCTGATCCCTCTACAGGGGGATTTGTTTGTAGCTGAACTCTCTACAAGTAATTTATTTGTAGCTGAACTCTTTATGTGGTGGTTTCTTTGTAGCTGAACTCTCTACAAGGTGACCTCTTCTAGCTGATCTCTCTACAGGGTGATTTGTTTCTAGCTGAACTCTCTACAGGTGATTTTTTTGCAGCTAAATACTCTGCATGGTAGTTTCTTTGTAGCTGAACTCTTTACAAGGTGACTTCTTCTAGCTGAACTCTCTACGGGGTAATTTCTTTGTAGCTGAACTCTCTACATGATGTTTCTTTGTAGCTGAACTCTCTACAAGGTAACTTCTTCTAGCTGATCTTTCTACTCGGTGATTTGTTTGTAACTGAATTCTCTACAGGGTGATTTGTTTGCAGTTGAACTTTCTATATGGTGGTTTCTTTGTTGCTGAACTCTCTACAAAGTGATTTCTTCTACCTGATCTCTCTACAGGGTAATTTGTTTGTAACTGAACTCTGTACAAGGTGCGTTTTTGTAGGTGATCTCACTGCAGGTTGATTTTTTTGTAGCCGAACTCATTAAAGGGTGATTTACTTGTAGCTGAACTCCTTACATTGTGTCTAGTTTCTAGCTGATCTCTCTACAGGGTAATTTGTTTGTAGCTGATCTCTCTACAAGTTGATTTGTGTATAGCTGATCTTTCTGCAGGTTGATTTGTTTATAGCTGAACTCACTAAAGGGTGATTTGCTTGTAGCTGAACTCCTTACAGTCATTGTGTCTAGTTTCTAGCTGATCTCTCTACAGGGTGATTTATTTGTAGCTGATCTCTCTACAAGTTGATTTGTGTGTAGCTGATCTTTCTGCAGGTTGATTTGTTTGTAGCCGATCTCTCTACAGGGTAATTTGTTTGTAGCTGAACTCTCTATAAGGTGATTTGTTTGTAGCTGATCTCTCTGCATGTTGATTTGTTTTAGCTGAACTCTCTACAGGGTGATTTGCTTGTAGCTGAACTCTCTACAGGGTTATTTGTTTCTAGCTTAATATCTCTCTACAGGTTGATTTGTGTGTAACTGATCTCTCTACAAGCTGATTTGTTTGTAGCTGATCTCTTTACAGGGTGGTTTGTTTGTAGCTGAACTCTCTACAA
The DNA here is from genome assembly GCF_963678975.1 of Dysidea avara. Lineage (NCBI taxonomy): Eukaryota > Metazoa > Porifera > Demospongiae > Dictyoceratida > Dysideidae > Dysidea > Dysidea avara. The sequence continues at coordinate 25,505,794 of NC_089281.1, read as the reverse complement.
GGTAACTTCTTCTAGCTGATCTTTCTACAGGGTGATTTGTTTGTAGCTGAATTCTCTACAGGGCGATTTGTTTGCAGCTGAACTCTGTACATGGTAGTTTCTTTGTAGCTGAACTCTCTACAATGTAACTTCTTCCAGCTGAACTCTCTACGGGTGGCTTGTTTCTAACTGATCTCTCTACAGGGTGACTTGTTTCTAGCTGAACTCTCTACAGGGTGATTTGTTTGTAGCTGAACTCTCTACAAGGTAACTTCTTCTAGCTGATCTTTCTACAGGGTAATTTGTTTGTAGCTGAATTCTCTACAGGGTAATTTGTTTGCAGCTGAACTCTGTACATGGTAGTTTCTTTGTAGCTGAACTCTCTACAATGTAACTTCTTCTAGCTGAACTCTCTAATGGATGACTTGTTTCTAGCTGATCTCTGTACAGGGTGACTTGTTCCTAGCTGAACTCTTTACAGGTGATTTGTTTGCAGCTGAACTCTCTTACATGGTGGTTTCTTTGTAGCTGAACTCTCTACAAAGTGACTTCTTCTAGCTGATCTATCTACAGGATGACTTGTTTCTAACTGAACTATCTACAGTGTGATCTGTTCATAGAGGAACTTTCTACTGGGTGATTTATTTGCAGCTAAACCCTTTGCATGATTGTTTCTTTGTAACTGAACTCTCTACAAGGTAACCTCTTCTAGCTGATCTCTCTACAGGGCAATTTGTTTGTAGCTGAATTCTCTACAGGGTGATTTATTTGAGCTGAACTCTCTACATGATGGCTTCTTTGTAGCTGAACTCTCTATTAGGTACCTTCTTCTAGCTGATCTGACTACAGGGTGACTTGTTTGTAGCTAAATTCCCTACAGAATAACTTACAATGTAATATAACTGAGTAAATTATAAATGCAGCTGAATGCTTTATTAGGGTGATCGTTCTATTAGAGTATCTCGATCTCGCATTATTATTATTATTATAATAATTGCAGGACTCTGAAAGAGTATACGTGCAATATAGTATGTAGTTAAGTTAAGTAGTTAATTAAGTATAAAAAGAATTATAAATTATAATTTGTTTAAAAAATCAGTAGCAGATCTACGGAATGCCTCAAAGGAATCCAAATTAACAACTGAGTCAGGTGAACTATTCCACAATCTGACAGTAGCTGGGAAGAAACTGAATTTGTGTATATCAATTCTTGAAAAAGGTGTTTGATATCTTCTATTGTGCCCTCTAGTAACAGTGTCGATGAGAGATATCTCATAGGGTAGTTCTAGTGCGACAGAACCTTGCAATATCTTATAAAACATCATCAGTCTACTTACTTGTCTTCTAACCTCCAAGCTACACCATTTAAGCTCATTCAGGATACTGGAAACACTACTTGAAAAATCATAATCAGACACCACAAATCTGGCAGCACATCGCTGAACACTTTCAAGCTTCTCAATGTTAGTCTTAGTATATGGTGCCCAAACTATTGATGCGTATTCTAGTATTGGTCTCACATACAAGAAATAGGCTTGGCTTCGTATTTGAGAATTATAATGATATTGATTACGCTTAAGAAGTGCCAATACACTATTAGCTTTTCTGCAAATAGTGGTAATATGTTTGTTAAAGTTCATCTTAGAGTCCAATATCACACCAAGGTATTTTGCGTGACTAACCATTCTTAGTTGATTATTATACAGGAAATAGCTGAGTTATGATTCGAAAGGCATTTGCTACAAGTAGTTGCCTTTCGAATCATAACTCAGTGATTTGTAATCCGATTCTTCTGTACTACAGCTGCAAGGACTACAGCAAGGACTTTCTATGATGATTATTCCAGCTACATACTGATTTTCAGCTCGTTGCTCTAAGCGGTTTGCCTGGTAGACACGAAAACTAATAGCTTTTTTATTCATAAAAATCGATCGCGTAATTTTGACACAGGTTGGGTTTTGTGTCATATCTCCATGGTCTTTATCCCGATTTCTTTCAAACCACAAAAAGGCACTCCTACGATGCTTGCTCCATCTACATATCAATTTTCAACTGATTCCTCCAAGGTGTTTACCCTGTAGGCGTGACAGACCTTCGACCTAATTTTACGCAAATATTCGATCATAACTTTGTGAATGTTCATCGGATTCCTACCAAAGTTGGTACGGAGATCCGCCTTAATGAGCCCTTTAAGTGTGCCAAATTTCAGCCCAATCCGAGCACACATTCGTGTTTTATGGCGAATTTTGCGAAGTGTGCGAAATGAAGAAGATGAAGAAGAAAAAAACGAAGAAATAAAAACGAAATTTTGTTCGCTCGTATCTCGGAAACGGCTGAAGCGATTTTCTTCAAATTTGGTATGTAGACTCCCCCAACTGGGCGGCACGTCTCTAGCAAATTTGGTTCCAATCGGATAAGGGATCACAGAGCTACATAGGTGTGAAAATTGCGTTTTCTTTCTTCCTGTTAATATACTCACGGTGTGGCGCGCCGACTTCTTGGGCCGCACGACACACTACCGTGTGTCTTGATTATCAATTTCGTCAATGACAGGGTACACAAAAGGCTAAGTGCCTGTACAAGGTGGTCCCCAACAAAACAAAAATAAACCGTACAATAAACACAAATACACCAGAAACCGTACAATAAACATAAATACAAAAACAAGACAAAGCAGTACAATTACATAGAAAATAAGAATCGACGAAGTTTTAATTTAAAAGACATGGCTGAGGAAGTAGATATGATGTCATAAGGGATTCTGTTCCAGAGAAAAGGTGTGTTAACAAAGAATGAATACCTGTAAGCATTTATTGTTGAGGCTTTGGATATCAGTGTCAAAGGATGGGATCTGGTAGGAAGACTATTAAGTTCAAAGTGTCTGGTAAATGTAATAGGTGTCAAATTATGAAGAATAGAATATAACATTAGTATAGTATAATACTGTCTACGAAGTGCTAATGTAGGCCATTTGAGCTCTTTTAAACAAACATCACTGCTCTTGGTCCATTTAAGAACATTAGGATCATACTTACTCTGAATCCAACGTGCTGCCCTACACTGAACACTTTCAAGTGTGTCTTGATACAGCAATATATTTGTAGCTGAACTCTCTACAGGATGGCTTACTTGTAGCTGAACTCTCTACAATATTAACTTGACTCCCTACAGCATAACTTGCAATGTAATATAGAAATCTATAATGGAGTAAGTCATGAACTAGTTGAATGCTCTATTAGGGTGACTGTTCTATTAGAGTGTCTCGATCACGCATTTGCTACACGGAGTTGGCTTTCGAATCATAAGTCAGTGGTTTGTAAACCGATTATTCTGTACTACTGCAAGTACTTTCTACGATGACTATTCCAGATATATACCCATTTTCAGCTCACTGCTCTAAGCGGTTTGCCTGGTAGGCGTGAAAATTATTGGTATCTTTATTCACGAATCTCGATCGCGCAATTGTTACACACCTTCGATTTCGTATCGTATCTCCATGATCTTTATTTCGATTGCTTTCAAACTACCAAAAGGCACTCCTACAATGGTTGATCTATCCACAAAACGATTTTCAACGCATTCCACGAAGCGGTTTACCCTGTAGACGTGACAACAAATCGATCTTATTTTACGCTAATAATTGGTCATAAATCCTTAACCATTCATCCGATTTACACCACACTTCATTTTAGGATTCGCCTTTGGACTCTCTTTCTGTGTGCCAAATTTCAAGGCGATCGGAGTACGTGTTTGCGTTTTATAGCAATTTTTGCAAGTGTGCGAAAACACGAAGAAGAATAAGGAAAAAAAAAACTAAGAAAAAAACCAAAACTTTGGCTGCTCATATCTCGGAAATGGCTTGAGCGATGTCCTTCAAATTTGGAATGTGGACTCCCCTAGCTGGCGGACAACTCTGCAGCAAATTTGGTTCCAATCGGATAAGCTATCACCGAGATACAAAGGTGTTAAAATGACATTTTCTTTCTTCCTGTCAATATACCCACGGTGTGGCGCGCAGGCTTCTTGGGCAGCACGACACACTATCGTGTGTCTTGATACTATAGCCGACTACTTTATTAGGATATTTCAATATTATCAGCTAATACCACGGTATAATGTGTGGTCATGGCCAACTGAGCTTTCATCTAAGACAGCTTCATGAATTGCAGCAGTACCACATGCACTGCATTGTATGTTGGAGAATTAAGAGCTCGTGTTATTTGTACCCCTCTTTTAACAGTTGTAATGGTCTCATAAGATTATTTTAGGTACACCATTGGTCTTAGTGACCAGATCACTTGGGACCACCTATGTATAGTTGAAAGACATGTAGCTATATGTATGGTGAAACCCACCACAGTGTAACATAGAAACATGGTCATAAGCTGTTATGCTATAGTGAATATCTTTGTGTGGCATCTAGAAATTCTGCAGAATTAATATTCTACTATGTAGGCAAACCAGTACCAAAGTGTGATCTGGGATTTTTACACATTCAATGAATTTTAGTGTCAGTTAAGCTGCATTTAGCCCTTTTCACTTGTCAAACAAGTAATGTGTTGTGCAATGTTTACAGGTCTGTGTTAACAGTCACCTGAATTATGCAGTCACCTTTGTACAACGGCCATGCATGGTCACAAAGTCACAAATATTTTCCCATGCAAATGTATGCATTGTGGTCTGTACTAAGCGGTCACCTGTTCTAATAATGCATATAGCAGCCAGCCAAGAATTCACCCATGAATAACTGTATGCATAACTTCAGCTCTCATATGGTGGTTGCTGTCTCATAACAAACATGTTAGTGTTTGTCTGGATCTGGCACCACATTGGCACCATCTCAATAAACTCGCGATTATCATACTTCCAATGGTTTCCATCAACAGGAAGCCAATAGGTTTAATTAATAAATGATTCACTATTTCACAAAATCAAGGTTGACAGGCCAGAGTTACATGTACAGTACATATTAGCAGCACTTAGCAATAATACATGGCAATTACATATACACATACTATGTTACCACATACCATTACAGATTTATGGTTTGTATGCATATGGTTAGCACTTAGATGTCATAGAAGTTGTGATGCATAATAAAGATTGCACTTAGGTGGTTGTAAGGTTTGGTCAACATGATAATAGCCTTTATCCCTTATAAGGAGATGAATGTATGGTACATTTAAGCAAGCAAGCAAGTAGCAACGTGGGGCTCGCCTTAATTGTCTGGGTTTATTACTTAAATCAATGACCATCAGCAACATTCATAACAAGCTCACCTTGCTGCTTCTCTAATTTTTATATAACAAATACTGAATATTGCGGTTAGTGCAAGCCTCTCAATGGTAATTACCTCAATGGTCATAGCTGCTAAAATGCTGCTGACCACCTTATGCAGGATTCTTTCTATAGCCACCTGTATACAAAGGCCAGAAATAGCTGGCCCAAAGGTGACCATATACACAGGTTCTTTACTGTACTTATGATTATTATAATTATTACTATTACTGCTTTACCTGACAGTGATCAACATATTTCCATGGAATGAAGACTACCATGCATGTATGTCAATATCCCATAGCTGTATACTACATTCATTACCACATAACTACCTACATGCATGTATCCGCATTTTTGAACTTATTGGTTATATCAGTCCTGTTAACAACATTCATTGCTGAGTCTACCATAACTTTCAACACCCATGTGTTACTTTGGTGGATAATGGGATAGGTATTTTCAGCATAAAAATGAAAAATGTGTCAGACAATTCTGACACATGCATACAGAAGAAAATAAATGATGCTAATACGCAATATTGCATGACAATAAATATACCCTTATAATGCACATCGTCACTCAGTGTTGCATCATTATATAAAAATGCGCCGCCAAAAACCAGACTAACAGAATACTGAATCCTTATAATTTCAACACAAGTGACTGAACAACTAAAATATTTATTATTATTGTTTTTACTGTGCAGAAATCACAAATGATTATAATGCACAGATATAGCTAATTACTTAAGTTGTTACAAAAATTATCCAGGGAAGGGGAATTAACTATATAGGGGGGAGGGAGTTCCAAAGTTTAATCACAGAGAGGAAAATTTATACGAGTCAATGTTTGTTGTCAGTTGCCTATAGTATCCTTTTCTTAATCGTAAATCATTAGGGGTAAAGTAATCTTTGGGGATATCAATAAGATCATTAATAATTTTATACATCATTATAAGTTTAGCTCTCTCTCTTCTTTGTTGTAAAGGAGGTAAGTTGAGTGTGCTTAGCATGCTAGTAACACTAGAGTGACGTGAAAACTCATTTAGGCAAAATATGGCTGCTCTTCTCTGTACTGCTTCAATTTTATTAACATTATTTAAGGTATGGGGGTCCCATACGGACAGTGGCGCAGGTTTCTGTAAATAAAGTCATTGATTTGGTTAGCTTTATTGGTGATTGTTTGGATATGGTCATTGACGAGGGGTCGGCAACGCCCACGCAATCCCCAAAACCATGTACGAGAGTCCCAATATTTAAGAATTTCAAAAATATTTCAGTATTTAAATTGTATTTCAATATTTGTAATAACGATTTAAAACAAAGCTAGCATCAACAGGATACTACGGAGAGGCACGCGAGTACTTTGTACAGGTTATTTAGCTAGCAACCTCAAGTAATTCAACCAACATCAGCATCCAAGTGTTGTCCCAGTACATGGTCGTGTTTGTGTACGGAAGAAAACGTAAATAATCGATTTCATTGTAATTAGGATTTCTAAATGTTTTTGGATTTCTAATTAGATTTCTGAGATAGCGTACGAGAGTCCCAGGCCGTTGGCGACCCCTCGGTCATTGAAGGTAAGCTTGTTGTCGATGGTGACCCCTAGATACTTGGTAGATGAAACTTCCTTAATGGGAGAATTTTCAATATAATACGTGTGTAAGATAGGATTGTGCTGGTTTGTTACTCTCAGGAACTCACATTTCAGGATATTGAATGGCATCTTGGCATCTGTTGGCCCATTAAACAAGTAGGTCTAAGTCTTGTTGTAAACTTAACTGAGCAGTCAGCAATTGATGTTATTCGAGAATACCAGCAACAATAATATCTAGGTCCTATGGAAGCGATTTTTAAAAGTTATTGGTTGTATAGATGAACTTTTAGTAGTTTTTTTTCGAGTGAAACAAGCTCTTTAAGGCTTGTATTTGAGTCACTGAGAAGAAACACGCCAAAAACGCTTCCACAGGACCTAATAAATTTAATATACAGTATCACTATGCCCCAGAACTCCTGAATGCCAATGACCCTACAACTTTTGCTGTATTTGGCAGCGGAAAAACATGAGTGACAGCTGGAGCTGAGCCGCCGGATGTACCGGCTGGCTTACTTGTGTTACTACAACAAATTGTAGTGTTCCATCTGCAACTACACTATGAAGGGCTTCACCTTCATTTAAAACTTTTCCGCTGTTATCATATGGGCTTCTCAAAAACTATCGATAGCATTCAAAATTTTGAATGATTGCCCGTGACTATACCGTAACCTACAGTGTAGCTTGAGGCAGGTGGAACACTATGTTGTTGAAACCATCATAATAAATGAGACATGTATATACATTTACAAATTCAGTAACCCTCGGTCACATGCGACCACAAGGCTGGTGATCAAGTGATACCAACGTGGGCATGGCAAGGGAGAAAAGTAATTACAATTACAAACAAAAACAACAATTACAAAACAAAACAAAAATATTAAATTACAAGTACATTATCACAACCACTCTCGGCAATCCCTTGCCATAAAAATCCTCTGGGATGCAGTCATACAAACCTTCGAGGCATCATCCAGCAGCCGTCGAACCAGTGACCTTGTGATATTGATGTCCTTATCAATAAAATGTAATACATTGTAAGTGTTAGTGACTGAAAATTGCTGGAAGTGACCTAAAACGCTGATCTCAAGAGTCTCATAAAAGTTGGTAACATTTAACCGATCTAGCTCTGATAGAATTTGGTGGTATTCAGCCTTATTTTGTTTGCGAGATCTAGCCTGCTCAAGATGGTGGGCACTGTCCAATGGACATGTCAGTTCAAATAAAAGTATACTAGAAGTGACGGTATTATGGATAACAATGTCTGGTCTAAAGGGGGTCACAATCACATTAGGTGGAAGTGTAGATGGGGGTGACTCACTGGCTCGCAAGTTAGGAAGGTCAGCATAAACCCGGATATAGGGCAAGTCAATGTAAACCCTGATGAAACTGTCGACCAAAGACTGAATGACTAAATCATGTCGATAAGTGTACCTTTCCTGAGATAACGCAACCGGACAGCCCCCCAAGACATGAGCAGTAGTCGGACGTGAGGAATCACAAAGTACACATTTTGCATGACACTGTATATTCCACCTTCGCAAATTCATGGCAGTTGGCAGAGTGTCCGAAGCCGCCCGCAAAAGAAATGACAGCTGACCAGGATGCATACTGGATAGTAATCGGTTCCAAGTTCGACAAGAGGTCTCAAGCTCGGCAGAGTCTGCAAACTTGCACTGAACAGAAAGTGTTTGAAGATGATCCTCAGAGGTAGATTTAACCTCGCTAAGTAGCTGAGTCTTAGCTGTCACATACAATGATCTTGCAGTAGGTAATGAAGAGAGTTGCTTCCTGGCTGTAGATAGGATGGAATAATCACAATCCTGAAATTGCAGAAATTCTTGCCCTAGATGTAGATGCACGCCTAGCTCTTGGAGCTTAGGGTCTGAGGAAGCACTGATACATGACAACAAGCTAATCTTGGCCTCCCTTGTAACATTAGATACACTTGGGCAGCATATCCCCGGGTAATAAAGGACTACACGTGTTGCACTTCTTGGTAGATGTAGCCATCTTTTCAAGTAGCGAGTAGCCATAGACTCCATCTTCGATATGGCAGTAGGTGTAACTGCATCCACACTAAGGTGGAAACGCAACAGTGATAAAATGTAGTTTCGATAAATCCAAAGTTTGTATTCTCCACGTATGCGCAGGGTGTCAGTAGCTGATAGTAATCCTGTTATCCGGCCTACCATACGTTTATTAGCAGATCTCTTTGTAGCACTTAATGATACACCAATAAGCTTTCCCAAAAACTTTGTGCCGCCTTCAGTAATTGACCTTGTAACACCTTTAGATAAAACTATTCCTTTCTGCAAACACTTAGAACCGTCGAATAGGTACGATATACACTTCACAGGTTTGAAAGATAGATCCAAGTCACATGCTCTACGGTCAACTGTTTGAAGAACACTAACATGTATATCAAAGTTATCAGAAACCAACGTAACATCATCAGCATAACCCATCACTGAATGCTCACTGGAGTTAACTACTTTCAATGAAGGCCTCCATTTAGCTTTACTGGTGACCGGATCTGTCTCAAGAGGAACAAATTTCCTAGCTCTTTTAGAACAGGGTAGCCACTGCGTCCTATTGAGATCAACTGTTTCATATACCACTTGTCCATTATCCTCACTATACACAATCTTACAAGATCCATCTGTGTAGTACTCATCAACATAAGCTTTGTACCATCCTGGCAATTCTCCATTGTCTTCAGTCCATTTTATATACACATAGGTACCAACAGGTGGAAGCATCTCAGTGTCCTTGATCTTCAACTGAAACTGATAGCCGTAGGAGGAGTTCAATGACTCTGCTAGCTTGAGAACAGGGTTGAACACAAGTAGGAAGATTATAGGAGAGAGTGTGTCTCCCTGAAAAACACCTCGTTTAAAAGGTATCTGGTCTGTTTCCCAAGAATTACCCTTAACGATGACAAACAACTGTGAATAAAAGGATTGAACGTAATCTTTAAAAGAAGGTGGCACTTTTACTGCTTCCAGCATATCAAAAATCAGTTGGTGGGATACAGAGCCGAAAGCATTCTTCAAGTCGAGGAAAGTCATCATCAGTAGCTTTCTATTTGTCAAAGCATCCTCCATGATAGCAGATAGAGAGTATATGTGCTCAAACACACCCGGCAAGCCAGAAACAAAACCCTTCTGGATACTAGTATCTATAACATTGTTTGCTCTCAAGTAAACCTCAAGATGGCGGCTCAGAATCTTATGAAATAACTTCCCCACCACACAAGTAAGGGCAATTGGACGGAAGTTAGATGGATCACTGGTATCACCAGATTTATGGATAAGCCTTAACCGGGCAACTCCCCAGCTAGGTGGAGCAGTTCCTGTCTCAAGTAATTTATTAAACAGGGTAGCCATGAAATGATGACTTGACGGGAGGTGGTAGAGATGGTAATAGGTGATGCCATCCATTCCTGGAGCAGACTGCATAGAGCAGTGTTTCAATGTAGATTTCACTAATCCAGGAGTGATCTTCTCTGTGTTGAATAATGACGGATCACAATCAGGTATAAATTCATGGGTCCAATCCGGTAATTTGTTGTAAGTAACTGTACTATCAGAGTAAGTTTCCTTAAAGTAACTGGTAGCAGAACTATGATCGAAAGATGGATCAGGATTATTAGATGGTTGTAACTTCTTGTGAACATACTGCCAGGGATTCTTTCGGAACTCCTGCTCATTCTTACACATTTCCCTAGTGATCTGCTGGCGGCGATGGCATTTTAAAACTTTATTGTGCGTTCGCACCAGTGTAATAAAATTCCCGTCATCGCCCTCCATATGTCTACGAGAAGCGTTCTTCATGTCAGTAAGGTTTTTCAAAATTGTTTCCATTCTACGAGGACGATGGCGTCCATTACAGGTTGGCAAAGTTATCACTTCATACTCCAATAGAAGGTCACTCACAATGTGAGAAAACTCTCCAGCACCTTCAGCAGGACTCAACACATCCCTGCCGATCGAGTGGTGTAGCCAGGCTAAACGGTTACGAAGAATGTCATCCAAACGTGGCCAACACGGCGGCGGTTTAGCGTATTGCTCTTGAGGGCGATGAGGAGACGCCATGTTCACCACGTCATTTGTTGTAGTAACACAAGTAAGCCAGCCCATACATCGCTCTGCTCCAGCTGTCACTACCATGTTTTTCCGCCGCCAAACACAGCAAAAGCTGTAGGCTCTATTGCCTTTTCTGGGGCATAGTGATACTGTATATTAAATTTATTAGGTCCTGTGGAAGCGTTTTTGGCGTGTTTCTTCCCAGTGACTCGGATACAAGCCTTCAAAGAGCTTGTTTCACTCGAAAAAACTACTAAAAGTTAAATAAAATGTCTATACAACCAGTAACTTAAAAAATCGCTTCCACAGGACCTAGATATTTTAGTTGTTCAGCCACTTGTGTTGAAATTATAAGGATTCAGTGATCTGTTAGTCTGGTTTTTGGCCGCAGACCACACACCCAAGAACAGTCGTTGTTCTGTAGTAAAAACAAGCAAGCACCATTGGTTGACTGAACGAGTGAGCCTGTACATCATGAGATATATGTTGTTTAAATAACTTGAAGGAGTGGCCTCTAGTGGTATTACAAGTTGGAGAAGGTCTAGCTAAGTCCCTGAAATTAGGTTAGGTAATCCTAAGGCTGCAGCACATGTTGCTGTCAGACCTTCAGTGCTGGTCACTGTAAAGTGCTAATAATAATAAAAAATAATAATAAAGAAGAGATAAATTCATTTAGCTACATCCAGATCATAATTGTGATGAAAGATGTTGTAAACTGTAATCATGTCTCCTCGCAAACGCCTATATTGTAATGATGATAAACCGAGTGCTTCTATAGTCTCTGCTGGTAAGTAAAATGCCTTATACATGGAACCAGTTTTGTGGCCCTCCTTTGAATACATTCAATTTAAAGAATAAAAAGACTCCCAAATGACATTGCCATACTCAATTTGAGGCCGAACAATTAGCAGTATTACATTGGTATGGTTTTTCTTTTGAATGGACTGTCTTCTTGTGGACTGTTAGACAGTTGTTCGAGTCAGTATCATACTCAATATTTTCTGCTGATACTGTGTGATTATCATTGACACACGTATGTAGTTTTTGTTTGTCTTTCCCCTGGGCTATATAATAGCACGGATAGCTTCTGTCCATGTTTGCTCAGACTTCACACTGCGGTTGTTGCAATAGCTACAATGAGATTTTGTGGGAATGTAGATAATGATGGGAAGTATTGTGTGTGAAAAGGTGCATGATGACAAACCTCCTCTAGCTTGTAAGGAGGCACATACAGCAATGGTGGTGGACTTGGAAGTGGCTGATTAGAACACAACTTTTTGTCAAGCCACACAATCTGGCAAGAAGTGGGGTAGTTAGTACGGACTGGTAATTTCCCTGTGGGTCTAAAAGGTGTGTCATGTAACATTACTAACGTAGGCCACAGCCGCATCATAGTAGTATAGCTGCACCAAGGTAGTCTGGCGCAGCCATCCCTTTGCTAGCGGGAAGTGAGATGGATCTCAGTTATTCTTTTGCTTCTTTTAGCTCAAGTTTTTATAGATACAATTACAGAGGCTTTTGCTGTAGAGGTGATGTCTGTTTCATCTTTTCTCTAGCTTTTGTCTTTGGTGAAAAGGTTACTGATGCATGGGACCACTTATGATAAAGTAGCTATATATATATAGAACGGTGTTGTATAATACTATATATACTTGAGGTATACAGCAGCGTGTCTGGCAGATCACTTGCACTTACAATTACGTATCAGAAATTCCTTGGACAACAGTATATCCACTTTGTGTGGAATGCATTTATCTGGTTTATGCTTTAGCCATCATCAGATGCTTCAAAGCATTTTATCATGATCAAACCATCAATCATCAGCCCTGTGTCATCAATCATCAACCTAGCTTTACTGAATGCATAATATTACAGCTTGCCAGCCTGTAATTTTAAATAAAATTATACACATTCTGCATGGACTTGAAAGACAGAATTTCTGTATGTATAGTGAAATCATAAGCAAGGTCATGACATGAGCTGTAATGCTTTATTTTAGCTAGTGAGTATCATCCATAAGGTCCACAAAATTGGTTGCTATTCAAGGTAAAGCAAAATGCATCATAGTAACTATAAATGATTATACAGTGGCACCCACAACAGATGTAACACTCTATAGTGAATACTTACAAAATAATATGAATTTAATTCTTATGAATGTTAGACATACCAAAATTTAACGTTTATAATGTTTATGTAGTGTTTCATTCTCTGAAGTTTCCATCAAAATGGTTAAACAATTTCTGCAAATCATTGCATTAATGGTATCACAGAAGTGAAACATTGTAACAACATGTCTGTATATGTATGTAGTAGCTATACAGCTATTGTGAGAATTTTGATAATGTACATATTTTACAGGATGCATGGACAACAAGTCATGCTATATACAACTGGTCCCAGTTCTCAAAGGCCGGTGTGCAGGTGCCATACTGGAAAAAGAGGGTATGATCTACACACTGAGTCTATGCAGATACAATAACAATAAGATACAGGTAGTGTTATTAGCAAGAAACTTATACACTCTGGTTAGCATACACAGTTTTGATGAAACACAACTTAACATCATTGGCTGTATGCGTACAGTGATGTATGTTTAGACAGCATACATGGTATGGACCATTGAATGATACATTTGCAGCTTAGCAAGATTTTCTCTGTTGCGGATTCAAAGAGTAATATTGGTGTATAGTTAGTAAATTGAAATTATTTAACTGAAGCAAGACTGATGATCGTAAGACACAGTATGCTCCAACACTATATACAGTACATTTAAATACGAAATGATATGGTGGTCTCTTTATGGAACTGTGATAGTTATCATTTTGTAAACAGCATATTATTGTTGCATCTAATTCCTTATCAACAACATGTATGTCATTATCAGGATACCTACCCACATAGTCTCACATGTATTATGCGTCAACATTTTAAAATTAACTTAGCTTATATTGGTTATACCCTCCCCCATTGTAAACTCTTCCTCATACCAGTTAACAACATTCATTGATGAGACTATACCATAACCTTCAACAACACCTACACCTACATTGCACCCATGTATTACTTTGGTGGATAATGGGATAGGTATAGAAGACAAAATAATGAATAATGCTACTACTTAGTGTTCTGAATGCAGACAACATAATACACATCCTCACTCATGTATGTTGCAAGACATCAGTTAATTTGGTCTTTATTCCCATTGTGGATTCTCATGTGATTAGCGAGGATATGCTTGCGAGAAAATCTTAACTGACAGATATCGCATTCATACCCTGTATGGGTCCTCATGTGAACTGTTAGGCAGTGAGCTTTCCCAAATCGTCTCTGGCAGATATCACATTGGTGTGGTTTACTATGGGATTTTACATGGCGTATTAGAGCAGAAGGCTTAGTAAATGTTTTTGCACAGATACCACATTCATAAGGGTTCTTGCTCATATTGCTGTATCTCTCCTGACTAGAAACAAACGACATGGCACGTATTGGACTTATGCCTGTAGAAACAAGGTGGTCACTACTATGGCTGCCCTGATGCTGAAGATGTTGACTATCATACACAATGTTTTCTGCTGATACTGTGTGATCATCAGTGACATAAGTAGTGTTTGCTTGCCTTTCCCCTGGGCTATAATAGCATAAATAGTTTCTGTCCATGTTTACATACTGCGGTTGTTGTAATACAATGAGATTTTGTGCCGGGAATGGAGATAATGATGGGAAGGATTCCTGTTGTGTGTGAAAAGGTGATGACAAACCTCCTCTAGGATCAAGGTTTGTGTAAGGAGGCACATACAGCAATGGTGGTGGACTTGAAAGTGGCTGATGAGAACACACAACTTCGTCAAGCCACACAACTTGGCAGTTAGTACGGACTGCTGTGGGTCTAAAAGTTGCCGCGCCGTGCAACGTTGCTAAGGTAGGCTGCATCAGTATAGTAGCTATGGCTGCACTACGAGGTATAGTTATGTGAACAAGACGGATCTCAGTTATCTTCACTTCTTCTGGCTCAAGTATTTTATCCTAGCTGCCTGAGACACAGTTATGCAATTTGTTACACCAGTAGTCTACGGTGATCGAAACACACAGTGTTATTATCTGATGATCGCTCAAGCCAGGTCACCCTTCGCCGTGTCACCTGCTCCAGTATTAACTACGTAGCTACTACTAAACGAAAATAATGAGTTTGTCGTACTTTTATAATTAAATACTTCTAAAGGATCTTTCAATGACGTAATTGAAACGGGATTCACGTGATGTATATCGCACTTAACCTCGTATCATATGGCGATATGCTATGCACTCGTGCGTAGCATATAATGATTATGATTAAGTATATAGGTAAAGGCATATAATCTAGTCTCGTATCCAGACCTCGTACCCATCACATTTGGTATAAAAACCTTTGAGGGCGGGCGCCAGACTAATTTCCTTGATGTGTCTGGGCAAAGCCGCCCTTCATCTCTAATCGAAGGGGCGGCCGCGCCATACTACCTATTTATTTTATTTATTAAGGATTTACAGCACAAGTGCTGAAGGTCTGGTCCTACAGCCCGTTTAAAGTTGCTACATCAAGACACACGATAGTGTGTCGTGCGGCCCAAGAAGCCGGCGCGCCATACCGTGAGTATATTGACAAGAAGAACGAAAACGTCATTTTCACACCTTTGTATCTCGGTGATCACTTATCTGATTGGAACCAAATTTGCTACACAGTTGCCCGCCAGCCAAGGGAGTCTACATTCCAAATTTGAAGGAAATCGCTCCAGCCATTTCCGAGATACGAGCTGCCAAAGTTTCGTTTTTTTTTCTTCGTTTTTTTTTTCTTCTTCGTCTTTTCGCACACTTGCAAAAATTACTATAACAAGCAAACGCGTACTCCGATCGCCTTGAAATTTGGCACACAGAAAGGGAGTCCAAAGGCGAATCCTAGCATCAAATTTGGTACAAATCCGAATAATGGTTCAGGAGTTATGACCGATTATTCGCGTAAAACAAGATCGATTTGTTGTCACGCCTACAGGGTAAACCGCTTCATGGAATGAGTTGAAAATTGCTATGTAGATGGAGTAACCATCGTAGGAGTGCCTTTTGGTGGTTTGAAAGGAATCGAGATAAAGACCACGGAGATATGACACAAAACCCAACCTGTGTCACAATTACGTGATCGATTTTTAGGAATAAAAAAGTATTAGTTTTCACGCCTACTATAGGCAAACCGCTTAGAGCAATGAGCTGAAAATCGGTGTATAGCTGGAATAATCTTCATAGAAAGTCCTTGCAGTAGTACAGAAGAATCGGATTACAAACCACTGAGTTATGATTCGAAAGCCAACTCCGTGTAGCAAATTCGAGATCGAGATACTCTAATAGAACAGTCACCCTAATAGAGCATTCGGCTAATTTATTTACTCCATTATAGAATTTTATTACATCACAAGTTATTCTGTAGGGAGTTCAGCTGCAAACAGATAATCTTATAGACAGTTCAGCAAGAAGACAGTCACCATGTGGAGAGTTAAGCAAATATATCACTATAGAGATTCAGAACATTACAAGTCACACTGAAGAAAGTTCAGCTATAAACAAGTCATGCACTGTGTAGAGAATTCAGCTACAATTAAGTCACTCTCTAGAGAATTCAGTTACACAGAATTCAGCTACACACAAGTCACTGTGGAGAGAGTTCAGCTACAAACAAATTACCCTTTAGAGTGATCAGCTACAAACAAAACACTTTGCAGGGTGTTCAGCTGCAACAAATCAACCTTTAGAGCGATCAGCAATGAACAAATCAACACAAATCTACCTGTAGAGAGATCAACTAGAAACAAATCACCCTGAAGAGAGTTCAGCTACAAAAAATCACCCTGTAGAGACATCAGCTAGAAACTAGACACAATGTAAGGAGTTCAGCTACAAGCAATCATCCTGTAGAGAGTTCAGCTAAAACAAATCAACCTGCAGAGAGATCAGCTACAAACAAATCACCTTATAGAGAGTTCAGCTACAAACAGATTACCTGTAGAGAGATCGGCTACAAACAAATCAACCTGCAGAGAGATCAGCTACACACAAATCAACTTGTAGAGAGATCAGCTACAAACAAATCACCCTGTAGAGAGATCAGCTAGAAACTACACACAATGTAAGGAGTTCAGCTACAAACAAATCACCCTGTAGAGAGATCAGCTACAAACTAGACACAAAGTAAGGAGTTCAGCTACAAGTAAATTACCCTGTAGAGAGTTCATCTACAAACAAATCAACCTGTAGAGCAATCAGCTAGAAACAAATCACCCTGAAGAGAGGTCAGCTACAAAAAATCACCCTGTAGAGAGATCAGCTAGAAACAAATCACCCTGAAGAGAGGTCAGTTACAAAAAAATCACCCTGTAGAGAGATCAGCTACAAACAAAACACCCTGTACAGAGTTCAGCAACAAAGAAACCACCATGTAGAGAGTTCAGCTACAAACAAATTACCCTGTAGAGAGATCGGCTACAAACAAATCAGCCTGTAGAGAGTTCAGCTAAAACAAATCAACCTGCAGAGAGATCAACTACAAACAAATCACCTTATAGAGAGTTCAGCTACAAACAAATTACCCTATAGAGAGATCGGCTACAAACAAATCAACCTGCAGAGAGATCAGCTACACACAAATCAACTTGTAGAGAGATCAACTACAAACAAATCACCCTGTAGAGAGATCAGCTAGAAACTAGACACAATGTAAGGAGTTCAGCTACAAATAAATCACGCTGTAGAGAGTTCTGCTAAAACAAATCAACCTGCAGAGAGATCAGCTACAAACAAATCACCTTTTAGACAGTTCAGCTACAAATAAATTACCTTGTAGAGAAACAAATCAACCTGCAGAGAGATCAGCTACACACAATTCAACTTGTAGAGAGATCAGCTACAAACAAATCACCCTGTAGAGAGATCAGCTAGAAACTAGACACAATGTAAGGAGTTCAGCTACAAGCAAATCACCGTGTAGAGAGTTCAGCTACAAACAAACCAACCTGTAGAGCGATCAGCTAGAAACAAATCACCCTGAAGAGAGGTCAGCTACAAAAAATCACCCTGTAGAGATATCAGCTAGAAACAAATCACCCTGAAGAGAGGTCAGCTACAAAAAAATCACCCTGTAGAGAGATCAGCTAGAAACAAATCACCCTGAAGAGAGGTCAGCTACAAACAAAACACTTTGAAGAGAATTCAGCTACAAACAAATCAGCTTGTAGAGAGATCAGTTACACACAAATCAACCTGTAGAGAGATAAGCTAGAAACAAATCACCCTGTAGAGAGTAGCTACAAGCAAAACACCCTGTAGAGAGTTCAGCAACACAGAAACCACCATGTAGAGAGTTCAGCTGCAAACAAATCACCTTATAGAGAGTTCAGCTACAAACAAATCACCCTGTAGAGAGATCAGCTAGAAACTAGACACAATGTAAGGAGTTCAGCTACAAGCAAATCACCCTTTAGTAAGTTCAGCTACAAACAAATCAACCTGCAGTGAGATCACCTACAAAAAAGCACCTTGTACAGAGTTCAGCTACAAACAAATTACCCAGTAGAGAGATTGGCTACAAACAAATCAACCAGTAGAAAGATCAGCTACACACAAATCAACTTGTAGAGAGATCAGCTACAAACAAATCACCCTGTAGAGAGATCAGCTAGAAACTAGACACAATGTAAGGAGTTCAGCTACAAGTAAATCACCCTGTAGAGAGTTCAGCTAAAACAAATCAACCTGCAGAGAGATCAGCTACAAATAAATCACTTTACAGACAGTTCAGCTACAAACAAATTACCTTGTAGAGAGATCGGCTGCAAATTAATCAACCTGCAGAGAGATCAGCTACACACAAATCAACTTGTAGAGAGATCAGCTACAAGCAAATCACCCTGTTGAGAGATCAGCTAGAAACTAGATACAATGCAAGGAGTTCAGCTACAAGCAAAATCACCCTTTAGTGAGTTCAGCTACAAACAAATCAACCTGCAGTGAGATCACCCACAAAAACGCACTTGTACAGAGTTCAGTTACAAACAAATCACCCAGTAGAGAGATCAGGTAGAAGAATTCACCTTGTAGAGAGTTCAGTTACAAAGAAACCACCATGTAGAGAGTTCAGCTGCAAACAAATCACCCAGTAGAAAGATCAGCTAGAAGAAGTTACCTTGTAGAGAGTTCAGTTACAAAGAAACCATCATATAGAGAGTTCAGCTACAAAGAAATTACCCCGTAGAGAGTTCAGCTAGAAGAAGTCACCTTGTAAAGAGTTCAGCTACAAAGAAACCGTCATGTACAGAGTTCAGCTACAAAGAAACCACCTGTACAGAATTCAACTACAAACAAATTACCCTGTATAGAGATCAGCTAGAAGAAGTTACCTTGTAGATAGTTCAGCTACAACAATTCACCCTGTAGAAAGGTCAGCTAGAAGAAGTCACCTTGTAGAGAGTTCAGCTACAAAGAAACCATCATGTAGAGAGTTCAGCTGCAAACAAATCACTCTGTAGAGAGTTCAGCTACAAAGAAACCGCCATGTAGAGAGTTCAGCCTCATACAAACCACCTTGTAGAGAATCCAACTACAACAAATCACCCTGTAGAGAAGAAGTTACCTTGTAGAGAGTTCAACTACAAAGAAACCATCATGTAGGGAGTTCAGCTACAAAGAAACCACCATGTAGAGAATTTAGCTGCAAACAAATCACCTGTAGAGAGTTCAGCTAGAAACGAATCACCCCGTAGAGAGATCAGCTGGACGAAGTCACCTTGTAGAGAGTTCAGCTACAAAGAAACCATCATGTAGAGAGTTCAGCTGCAAACAGATCACCCTGCAGAGAGTTCTGCTACAAAAAAATCACCCTGTAGAGAGTTCAGCTAGACGAAGTCACCTTATAGAGAGTTCAGCTACAAAGAAACCATCATGTAGAGAGTTCAGCTACAAAGAAACCACCATGTAGAGAGTTTAGCTGCAAACAAATCACCTGTAGAGAGTTCAGCTAGAAACAAATCACCCTGTAGAGAGACCAGCTAGAAGAGGTCACCTTGTAGAGAGTTCAGCTACAAAGAAACCATCCTGTATATAGTTCAGCTACATTTCAAGTCACCCAGTAGAGAGATCAGCTGCAAAAAAATATCCTGTGGGGAATAATGGGCATGTAATAAATATATGTATATAATTTGTATAATTACTAATAAAATCAAAAATAATTGAAGTACTAAAATTCTTTTTGAAGTTCTTTTCTTCTTCCTGTAGTAAAGAAAAAACACATGGGTTAAAAAAGCCCCAAAGCCAGCCATAGGCCGGCTTTGCAGTATGCAAATACAAAAAGAAGTGATATCTAATCAAAAACAGCCAAGCTGTAAAAAAAGGTGCGGCCCCCAAAAAGGCCATGGTGAAAAAAGATGTGAAATCCAAGGTGGCGGCCAAGAAATGGCTGTGATGGTAGGTTAATGGTTACATTTTAATAACGACAATTCAGGTGAATTTTGTGCCGCTTGGTCTTGGCACCAAATTCACCTGAATTGTTGTTATTAAAATGTAACCATTAACCTACCATCACAGCCATTTCTTGGCCACCACCTTGGATTTCACATCTTTTTTCACCATGGCCTTTTTGGGGGCCGCACCTTTTTTTTACAGCTTGGCTGTTTTTGATTAGATAATATAAACAGGCGGGACCAGGTGTCCTACAGACCTTCAACACTTGTGCTGTATCACATGATGCATGCATTTTTCTCCGCTCATATAGCACGTATATGGACTACATAACTTACTGCTTTTGTGGTACATTTACTATAGTGGGGGAGCAACTAAGAAGAATTGAATCCCCCACCTTATCCCAATACAATTATGCTCAGTCACATGCAGTGAATCCAAAGGGGGTACACTGATATCCTCAAATTCCCTCATGGATTGACCATTGCATCTGAAAACTTTACCAGGACTCAGTGTTCCCACAGCTGTTTCCTCAGTTTGAGTACCAGTACTTGCATCATCAGTCCGAGTCAACAAACCAGTGCAACTGTTGAAAATCAGCTTTATTAAAGTAAAGTCCATTAACCTGTTTAAAAAGTGGCAGTTAAACAGATCAATGTTTTGAGCACAGTTGTTAAAAGCATGCAAAAAGATCTATAGAAGATGGAAACGAAGGCAGATAATAGCAAGATATAGCTGCCAGACATGCTGATGACAGGATGATGGTTGACTTTATGGAGTAATTGCAACATATGTACACAGACACACAGTACAGACTAATTGCAATTAATACCTACCTAAAATGTGAATGTTGTGAAATATGGCTTTGTTGTAATTGTGAAGTTGATCAGATAATATCATTAATATTGGTAAATTAAGGAGTTTTGTATGCACTGCACTGTTAAAATGAAGGATAACCACAACTCTTAAAGAGTTCCCATAATAGGGAGGATATAACACCCCTGGAGAGTAACCATTACCCTA
The DNA here is from genome assembly GCF_963678975.1 of Dysidea avara. NCBI lineage: Eukaryota > Metazoa > Porifera > Demospongiae > Dictyoceratida > Dysideidae > Dysidea > Dysidea avara. The sequence goes on along the minus strand of NC_089281.1, from coordinate 25,484,357 downwards.
AAGGAGTAACAGATGCTCTGAAGGTAGTGTCACTTACTCTTCAGAGTAATGGTTATTCTCTTCAGAGTGTTGGTTACTCTCTTGGGGTGTTAAATCCCTCCTACACTGGGAACTCTTTAGAGTGGTAGTTACTCTTCATTTTTAACAGTCTGGCTTTGCAAGATGTGTGATAAAACTAGCAATTCATGTCGTTCACAATTACTACAGTCTATCATCCCACTCTGTAGCTATGCTGTTAGTTCCATGAATAAAATCATTATTGAGTCATTACAAGATCGTAGATGTTATGACCCAAGCAATCAGTAAAGTTCAAGAAGCTTTTACTAGCCATTGGAGGTAAAGATGGTTCCAAATTTTACTACAGTGAAACCTGTCTAATTAGGTCACTGCATAATAAATGTAGGTCACCTGTCTAAACTGGCCACTGTAATAATTGCCAAATTTTGGTCTAATGCAGCCATCTGCTTAATATAGCTGGGAAGTTTTGATCCAAAGGCAGCTGGAATGGACGGTATTGTATCTTGTGCTTGTGACAATGAAGGAGTATTAGAATTCCCCTAGAAGTGTAGATTGTTATGCTCCTAAGTATTGATGCTAATAATATCTATGAAAAACAGCCAAGCTGTGAAAAGGGTGCAGCCTTGAAACCTGGATGAAAAAGTAAGTGGCTGCCAAGAAATGGTTGCAATGATTTTAATGCTAATAAATTTTAACAATGAGCTATTGCAACATTGCAGCCATTTCTTGACTTCCACCTTTGATTTTCAGAACCTAGGCTTTTGAAAGTTGCACTCAAGCTTGGCTGTTTTGCATTGATTTCACTTCTTTTCGTGTTACAAATACTGCACAGCCACTGGCTTTGAGCTTGTTTTATTCTGTCTCTGCAGATATGGACAATCTGAATGATATTGTATTATAATAATGATGATGATAATTTTGAAAGATGAAAATCACAATAGTGTTATATTGCAGACTTTTTGACTGACTATTTTTTGCAATGCTCTAATAGAGTACACATTTTCAAGGACTTCTATAATAGAACCAACATAGAATGTTCTAGAACAGTCTAAATACTGACTCTCCATTGTTAGGTATATTTAATTATGATGTAAAGTTCATTTACAAGGTAGAGCTTATCAGTTGATAACAGCAGCTCAATGGTGAAGGGTTGGGGAGATAAGTATGGAAATCACTGGTTCAAACACTGGCTTTCGACATTTTTTCGTGCACTTTTTTCCATTCTTAGTGACTGTTCTATTAGATTGTTTGACCCAGTAATTTTACACCAAGTTGGTTTTCTCCTTGTAACTCTGTAGCTATGACTACAATTTGTTTTAAAGCATTAAAGATTTGAGGTATGATGGTTAACCTATACACAGATTGATATTTTTAGGTTACTTCCTTAAGTATTTTACCGTGTAGTTAGGTGTGACAAAATATTGGTCATTTTTACAAATAATTATCCATAACTCTCAGATATGCACCAATGTTTGTAAATAAACTAGCCTAAGTAAGCCAAATTTCAAGACAATCAAGCTCCACAATTGCATTTTATAATGGTTGTGTAAAGTATGTGAAAAAATATTAAGCCACCCAAACTAAAGAAATTAAGTCAAATTTGAGGGCTTGTATTTCACAAATGCACAAAGCAATCTGGCTTAAATTTGGTATTTGGAAAGCCAAAGATGGAATGCATTTGTGGTCAAAAACCTTTTGTATTTGGAGGGGGAAGCATGGAGCTATGTATGCATGCAAATTGTGTTTTCTTTCTTTCTCTCAATACACCCACGCATGGTGTGGTGTGCTAGATTTTTTGGCTGCACAACACACTACCATGTGTCTTGACTTTGGAAGAACTTGAGGATTGCAACTGAAGTAACCATTTGAGATACAATTTTACCAGAATCAATAGGATCTGACTGATCTGGTGCTGACAGTGAAGTAGCTGAAAGCTTTTGTCATTGTCAATTCTAATGTTAAGATAAACAAGGTGCCTAAATTGAATGAATATAGAGAAAATGCTTCAAGGCCTTTGCTGGTGACATGGAAGACTTGAATGGAAATGTTTTATAACATGTCCCAAAACTCAGAAATGACTCAGACTTTCAATAAGTTTATAATTAATCTTCAAAGAAAGAGATGCAAAAAAAGGAAACATATCTAGAATTGAAACGTTTAGTTGTTTGCATTTGAAGGTTATATAATTAATGTAGAATTCTTTATCAGTACAAACAACCAATGCATTAAGATGGGGAACATGTTCAGATGTACATTTCATTAAGCGTATTACAGATGTACCTTTTAAATTTCATAGCTTCCAAAGCACATGCTCTGAACAAGTTAAACCAGAAATTTATTACCATAACTGATTCTAAAAGAGCTTTCCCCAATGTAATAATAACATATGTAGATTTTTAGTGTTGCCAGTATCTGTAGTATTTAACAGGTGTTGAAAATTGCATGATCATATAGAAATGGCATAAGCAAATTTATTGCCCACATGCCGTATTTTCACAGGTCCAATTACATTTACATATGCATCTGTAGATGATCATTTTTACTGTAATGATATTACAATAGGCTTTCTAACTATAAGGAAATACAGTTGAGATCAAAATTCAGTTGAGATACTCTAATAGAGGAGTCAAATACTCTAATAGAGCAATCACTTTTTGCAATAAATTATTGTAGGAATCCATTATGTCAGTTTTAATAGTATGACTGTCCTTCCCATATCATACAATGCTACAAGCTAGCTGGTTTACATTTTGGTCATAATAAATCTCTCATAGAATCAATTCAATTTAGTTCAATGCTATATGTAGTCTCTACACCAAAAATTTGGTTTTAAAACTTCCTATTGTAGTAGAGCAGCATAGCAAGCAAAATATATGTGCACTTAGTACAGAGAGTATTTATATGAAACTTTACACATGGTACCTACCTACCATGAAGTTAATTTTGAGATATAGAGCCATTGCAGATTTGACCTTTGGTATCCTCTACAGTTCATTTTATGCTCAAAAATAGTGACCTTTGTCTATATGTCACCCATATACAACACTCAATTCGTTCAAACTAGGTGCCAAATTGAAGATCTTTATCCAAGAAACAAGTATAGCTTATTCCATTCCAAAGTTATGGTGTGTTTTTTTTGTTTTTTTTTACCAGCAGCAAATTCATATAAATTCAACCGACCCCATAATTACACCCTTTATCTACATTTATTGTTCGCTATTCAATTTTTTTATATTTGATGCATACAACTCTAGCTAAAAGGCTATACATGCTACTATGAGCCATGTTTGCTGAAAAACTTTTTCCATGCTTAAAGCCTTATAGCTATGTATCTAACATACTGTGTTGATAGATAATTTTGTGAACTGACTATTGGGAGATTATGATTCTGAACTACCTACATCTTGTATCCCCTTAAATATTTGTCTTTAGAGACACACCCGGGGGTCTGAAGGCATAACTAACTAGACAATTTGTGTTTCACAATTCTGTAGGTTCTATATAGCAAAATGTGTTCCATGCAAATATACGTATAAGGCTAACAACTTCAAAAAAAAGCTTTACAGAATAAAAATTTAGCAAACAGGTTTTAGAAACATTACTATCAGCCAGACCTTCATCTAGGAAATGACTTAAGGGGAGTTACAATGAAGCTTTATGGGGACGATGGTATAAAGATTTTTGTGTTCCTATATAGTTTACACACATGGCATATAAAGGTACATGCCATACACTCAGGATATTTTAGACTCTTTCAGGTGCATTCTCAAGTATCTGAGAATGACCCACTTGAGAATGATGAGGAGTAGTCTCATGCTTGTATTCTCAGGTACAGTTCTTGGCTATTGTACCTGGCAAAATGCATGTTTTAAATATTTCATTCAATGTTACAGTTGTTGATGTATTCACTGAGATTTTGATTTAGAAGTTAAGGAGTTTGTCAAAGGGGTTGAGCACACCCCCACTCCTAAAATGAAGTCCTGCTAGTATTATGGAAACTAAAACTGTTGGTAGAACAATCATACGTATTTGATTAACTACTTCAAGACAGGAGGGTACATACCCCTATGCCTCACCCCTGGATATCTCTCCACCTTTTGGTTGTATATTATGTTACCTGCAGTGCTCATGGTTAGCTAAAAAATAAAAATAATAAATTGCAAACAAAGAATGTAGATAAAGGGTGTAATTGCATGGGTGGTTGAATTTAAAATGAATTTGAAATACCATCACTTTGTAATAGAGTAAGCTATGAACTTGCAACAAGTATCAACTTGTTTCTTGGATAAAGATCTTCAATTTGGCACACAAATTGAGTGTTGTATTGGTGATATATAGACAAAGGTCACTATTTTTGAGCATAAAATGAACTGTAGAGGACACCAAAGGTCAAATCTGCGATGGCTCCATATATCAAAATACACTTCATGGTAGGTAGGAACTATGTGCAAAGTTTCATATTTTCTGCACAAAGTGCACAATTTGCAATTGCTCATTCTTGCTAGCTATACTGCTCTATTGTCAGTAGCTAGTCTTTCATGAAAATAAAAAAAATTGAACAAAGCTATCAAAAAACAAACAAATTAGAAATCATGGAGAAATTAGAATGGTTTTGATAAGTGGTACTAAGACATCACAATGTATGTGTGTAATGCCACAAGCAAAAGTTGTACACAATCAGCTGAAAAAGCAAACTGCACAGGTGTGTGTGTGTGTGTGTGTGTGTGTGTGTGTGTGTGTGTGTGTGTGTGTGTGTGTGTGTGCAATGGCAGATCCAGGATGGGGCATTTGGGGCAAATGCCCCCCTCCCTTCAAGAAATTGCATACAAGATCGAGATACTCTAATAGAGCAGTAAATTACACTAATAAAGCAGTCACAATGTTCATGAGGCAGTGTAGCTTACCTATGAAGCTATAAATAGGATTTCATTTTACATAACAGACATGATATATTTGGTAAAGGATAACTAGCTATTATTGTTGTGACCTTTTTTTTTTTTTTTGGTCTTCAACTGTTTTTCAGCAAGGTTCCCCCCCTCCTTCCAAACTCTGGATCCGCCCCTGGTGTGTGTGTATGTGCATGTATGATAGGCATGATCAGTTGCATAATTGGGCTTCAAGTGCCTGTATACATCTTCTTCATCTAGCAGCTATATCATCAGTATTCAATACTAAAGTTAACAAACACCAGTGGATCCTTGGCAACAGTGGAAATAAAAGAGAAAACAGTAAAGGAAAACTGAATGGAATAAGTCTGTGAAGTCTCAGTATACCACTTCATATGCAAGATTTCATTCCTATTTTAGACAGTTCCCATGATTTCTAATGTTTCCGTTAATTTGTTTGATCTCCTGAAAATAGGAAAAAATTGAAGATTTAACTGAACCAATTTTTGGTATTGAGATTAGTCAAATAGTCAGTTGAATTGATCAGTTCCAGTGGTGATTTCTATGACAGGTTGATTATGATCAAAATATTAATTAGCTAGCTTATAGTATATGATATGGGAAGGACAGTTACACTATTAAAACTGATATAATGGGTTCCTACAATATTGCAATCAGTGATTGTTCTATTAGAGTATCTCAACTGAATGTTGTTTGCGTTCCCTTATAGCTATAATTTGAAAGGAAGGGGATGCACACCCCTCATATATCAATCATCTATAGATAAGTAATTTGTAAGTATAATGGCCTTAAACTTTTATCACTTTGGGTGAATCAGTGCTTATAGAGCAAAAATTTAAGGTTGCTTTATATGAAACTGCTAACCGAATAAGTTTTAGACACTTTTATTAAGCACAATACAAATGCTTCTTGGTGTGATCATGATAATGGTAGTAGCATAGTATATTTTTTATCAGTGTTCTATTTGGATCTTTACAAAACATGGGCAATTTCTTTATATGAATTACTGTCATGATTCATGATATACCTAGCTATATGCTCTAACATTCATGTACAGCATTGCACATTGTAACTTGTAACAAATTGTGTACTTTTATTGCAATAAATAGTGATGAATAATTATTATCTTCATAATTTCTACTTTTCTGAGTAGCCATTCTTAGAGCTAGCTTGCACAATAGGCGCAGCAAGCCTAAGCTACTATACTTCGTGTACTCTGCATCAAACACAAGCAGAGGAAATGTACAGAGGTGTGTGTGTGTGCGTGTGTGCGTTTGTGGTGTACCCTCGGATTATGCAATATGACACTATATACTTAACTTCTTAACACGGATGAGTCTGCTATTGGGTACTTTAGGAAACAAGGATTTTCTTGTGACATAAAGCTTTCCAGACAAGCTTATCTTGGCTACATCAATTATGAAGGTGCTACACTAATGGAATGCGAACTAAACCTAAGGGTACCATACACTCAATTCTCAACAATCATCAAGAAACAGAAGGAAGTGATAAGACAGTCCTACAGAAAACTATATCTAGATGTCAAGCTGGAGAAAGGATAATTTCCAACATGTCAGACATTATTATGATACTGTAAAGTTTTGGATTTCCATTGTGTGTGTGTTTGTAGTGTGTGTTTGTGTGTGTGCATGTGAAGTGTGTTTATGTCAGTGGCGATTCTAGACCTGACCTACAGGGGGGGGCCAGTAGGGAACAGCATAACTATTGTTGTTAGGCTATAGTATAAAGTAGAATTTTCAGGGGGTCTGGGGGTGCAACCCCCAGAAGCTGCAGGATTTTTGCAATTTAAAGGCTTGAAAACAGCCTAAAATTTGTTCTAAAAACATGAAAAATGCTAAAAATAACAATGCCAATCTATACAGCAACTTTTCCCCACTTTTGTTTCTTCAGTACTGTTAGGGCATTTGATTCCTTCTTTTGACGTAACATACACAAAAATGCGCTGATTAAACGTGGTGATTGGTTGCACCAGTTTTTGGTAATCCAGTACAACTCCACTATACTAAGCATACCAGACCCTTACTCTATGCGAATGGGGCGGGCGCCGCCAGACTATATAGCATGCGCACGCAAGTTCACGTGTGCCCAATAAGTAATCAAGAATGATCCCATGTACGGAGAATAAAAAAAATATACATATGGATTAGTGGTCGACTAGAGAAGGTAGGTGTGTCAGTTATCTTTCTTGTCAGTACATACCCTCAGGGTATTAGTAATATACACTGTGACAGTATGATAATTTTTCTCCTTATGTCAACAACCTGCAAGAGACGGTGGTAGCTCATGCAGTTGGATGGAGGTCTGGTTTAGAGTTTCTTGCAGTGCAAGAAAAACACAAGATTTCAGCTTCAAACTTTAGTACCACATGCTTCCACTTTAAATTGTGTCACCCAAGAACTATTAGCCTAGAATGTATGCATGTATGCATGTTGTCATTATATATTTGTGATATGCAACTTATTGTGGACACATACTGATCATTTTCTTGTCACAACAGTAATGATTAGAGGTGTGCAATGACTAATTTATACATACCTCGATACTTCCTTTAACTTATCTTTGACTTAATCACACAAAATATCTCAATAACTGAAACAATTATTTATTTTAGTAAACTGCCAATATTGTAGCCAGTAAAGTGAGCAAATTGTATTAATAAAAATGTCAAAAAAGTTAGTCTTGAGACTGTTCCCAAGTAGTAGGAGAGTTGGGGCCCACAGGAGTTGTCTATACCATCAGGTATACAAATAATTTACAGAAGTTTACTATTATCTAGATAATAAACCTACGTATCATACAAGCCTTATGATATCTTGATAATTGAATATATCTAGATAATCTCTAGTAATGATCAAGGGAGTTCCCCAGCTCCTGTAGTGATTTTTGATTGGATTGACTCTAGTTATGTACATTAATTTAAACAATTGTTTAACAACACTATTTTAATATTCGTTAGTATTCTTCAGTCTTTGTGGAAACAACCATTACCTGTGCCAAGTATGTCAAATCATAATGTTAACACGAAACAGTCAATTAGAATTCACATTAATGTCATGGAAGAACACACATGTTGTCTACCACAGCAACAACACTGGCGAGTATCTTGTTCTTGGCAGTACCGGAGGGGTTGGACTACCTGATCGCAGAACAAATCAGCAGCTGGACAGATTGCCTAGCAGTGCATCTACAATCTAGCAACAACCTGTAAAGTGCTGTCCTGCAACAGAAGACTTGTCATTGTAACTATGAAAACACATGATGCCGATTTGCTCACTTGTAAACTACCTGGTCACATGGAAGTATAATTTTCTTCACCAGTGGAGTAGTGACTATAGTAACTGTAGTAATAGAAACATCAATAATGCAATGCCACTATTTACCAGGGTAGGATCGTAGTGGTGTTCATTATCCTTCATTAAGACAACAGAGGTTTTCCCTTGTGAACAATGTGTTCTAATAATCACATGAAGTCACGCGATTAACATTACAACAGAGACACACCTGTAGAGAATAAGACGCTGCAAGGGATTTGTGACATTCCAACAGTAGTAACAGTGACGTCCAAGTCCCTGAAGTGTTTGTAAAATTCAAGCACTACCTGTGAAAAGATCACATGACCTCACAATGATCCCATATCGCGACAAAATAATGTACATAAGTAACTGATCGCTATAACAAGGTGGTCTTATTAATGAGGCCATGAAGTACACTGTATGCAATAGCTGTGTTTGGGAACTACTTGACATGATCACTACAATGAAGTGGTCTTGTTGTGAAGTACACTTTATCTATGTTTGGGACCTGCTTGACATCACTACAATGAGGTGATCTCATTAATGAGGTCGTGAAGTATGCATTAGCTATGCTTGGGACTGACATAGTCACTATAATGAGGTGGTCTCATTAGTGAGGTCACAAAGTACAGCTTGGTTATGTTTGTGACCTACTTGACATGGTCACTATAATGAGGTGGTCTTATTAATGAGGTTGTGACATGCACCTTAGCCGTGTTTGGGACGTACAATGGAACCCCTGCTAAATGACACTGTACATCCAACCTCCTATAAAGGATAGTTTCTGAAGTACCTAGACCTTTACCAACTCTGAAAGATGACAACCTCTTTATAACAGTAAAATTTCACCAAAATTGGTTGGTCCGAAAGTATCCGTTCAATAGATGTTCCACTGTACTTGACATGTTCACTGTAATAATATAATGAGGCAATCTGATTAATGAGTTACACATTCATTACCGTATAGCCTAGGGGGAAAGATTCACTGAGTTTGAATATTTGGGGAGCTTTGTTTAGGGAACCTTAACCCCAATTTAACAATGTAGCTTTTTAATACATAAGATTTCAAGTTCTTCAGTGATCTCTGGTGATACCTGTGCACTATAAAATCCTCCTGATGCAAATAGTTCACTTTTGTTGGAAAAGTTTAAAAAAAGAAATACAATTATATGCAGCAAATTTCATGAAATATAATTATCCAAGTGCAGGCCTGCTATATACCTTAGTTAAGATCTGAAGCTTACAGCAAAACACAGACATTGCTACCCAGTTTATCAGCACTGAGACACATGTGCGCTACACAGGTGCTTTGAGTCAGTGGCAGCAAATCCTCCTGGGGCAGAACTAGTAACCTGCAGGAGGCTGTACGATGTCCTACAGAAAAGGCGTGGGCACCCAAAAGTGCCACCTGGGATTGCGAGACATGGACAGTTAGCATTTGCTTCCCCAGTTACACCAGGTGCTGGGATGCAACAATACGGGTAAATACATATTGCGTATTGCCCTAAAAATATTAGAATATATTGCTGTATTGCAATATTTGGATTAGGGCCTTTGGTGATGTTGAAGTGCTATACTCATGTAAATAACTCATGGATTTAAGCTTCATAAGATACAGCAGATAGCATTAGTGTTATGTGGTGTACACTCCGCACCAGTCAAAAGCTGCTTATAATGGCCAACAGTTATTAAATAGGTATTACAGTACAAGTAGGCAGTACTACAACCAGTACTGTTTGTTTAGGGTATGTGGCTTCTACAATTACATCCTGGTGGCTTTGATTCCAGCCCTCGAGGAGGGTGGCAGCTGAATAGGTTAATCATCCACAAGCCACAGCCCATTACAACCCTGCAATATTACACAATATATTGCAATATGCAATATATCAGTATGTTTCATCACACATGTAATATATAGTTGTAACATGGGAATGAGGGCTTTGTCTGATATGATATGTATGCCCGACTGTCCACGGCCTGAGAGCAGAGGGCATACATATCAGGCAAAGCCTGAATGCCCGTGTTACAGCTAATGTGTAACACTTATTAAGCTGATAGTCTGTACAGGGCAACCGATCACCCAAGCCAATACGAGTGCAGCCACTGGATGTATTATATGTGCATACCTAAAATTTTTGATTATGGGTCAGCAGCTAGTACATTCTGGTTACGATAAATGGACATATCCTACAGATATCACAGAGAATTTCCGTTACGCAAGTTTAATGTTTTAATCAGTGCTATTGCATCGTTTATGGAAAAACTACGCAGTTCACTAAAGGCCTAGGCAGGTAAGCTTGCTTGTAGAGTGTTTACTCCATGCAGAGTGGTAGCTTCGCGATGGGGGCATGTCCATATTCAAAAACGTGTGGAAACGATCGATGAATAAGCTACCATATAGTACTAGTTTTCACCTTAGCCCAACATTTTTCAACTTGTATAAGATGGCGAGGATAACAAAACGCTCTCCGTCTGAGTGGTTTTCATAGCGAAATCCAAGTCATGTATCCTAATCACGTGAGTGTTGACCAATCCCACAATCGATTTCAGCATCAACGTCTATATAATCACTGCCCAATGTAGACCAGCTACATTTCATATGTAGCCCGGGTGGCTCCTTTGATCTAAGGCGTGAAAGTGCTACATGTTGTATTGTGATAGAAAATATTGCAATATAATGATATATCGATATATTGTTGCACCCCTAGTCCCTACTGGGTAGACCGGAGCAATGTGGGTAACGTTTCTTGCTCAAGGAAATGTCAACAGTAACCAGGAATCACACACACACGCACGCACACACACACACACACACACACTAGAGGTGCACCGATATCAATATTGGTATCAGTATCAGTATCGGTGAAAAGTTGACTTTTTAGCACATATGAGCAGATATTACACATAAGTACTATAATTGTCCAAAACATTCTGTAATTGAGTTGGTGGTACAATGAGTAAAGTGTGAGCGTGTGATCCTCAAGTTGCGAAGGTTTTCATGATGGCCAGGGCTCAAACCCTCAGTTGGTCACACACACACACAACACAACACACACACACACACACACACACACACACACACACACACCCACACACACACACAAAGCAAAGCCTGTAGACGGTATCTGTGCAAACCACAGCTATTGCCATCAAGTGAACCAGCACTGGGATGCCTGTGCATCACTCTGGCACTTGAGTCCAGTGCAGGCAAATCCTCCTGTGGCAGGACTAGAAGTTCGCAGGAGGATTGTCCAGGTCTCAAGGAGAGAGGTCGCAGAACCTGAATTTCAACAACCCCAACACCACTAAGGGCAGTTGGGCATTTGCTTTCCCCAGCAAACACCAGGTACCCATTGATGTTGCAGCTGGGTGGGCCGCTTCCCCAGTTGGCAGTAGGCCACCAGGTCCCCACTTAACAGCTGGGTAAACTACAGCAATGTGAGCAAAGTTTTTTGTTCAAGGAAACAACAACAACACCAAAGTGACATAACTGGGAATCTAACCTGGGGCCTTTCGGTCACCAGGCCAACACCCTAACCACTGCCTCCACACACAACCTGGTTAAAAATTGATGGTTAAAAAAAACTTATGCCTGGTTAAAAGTTGCTTATGCAGCCTAATAAATTTATATATAAATATATATAAATGGTTGCCATGATTACAAACCTTACATTATGCAATAATTACTAGAAGTTTTTTTCTTAACAGTGACGTGCTGCCAAAGAGACAACAACTATGATACACAAGAAGAATACCCTTTGTACAGTGTGCACGGAGCAATTACATATTATTTTCATGCCATGGTGACCACACGACAATGACAACATGCTACAGTCTGTATACTATAAGATATGAACTGCCTGTACATGTGCAGGCTTTAATTCCTATGTATACTTGTGCATGTTGTGTACTTGTAGAATAGAGGTGTGCAATGATGTATTTAAACACATTACATTCCTTTTTAGAACTGTCACAATTATTATACACCCAACAGTATCATGATATGCTCAACAGTATCTCCATAATCTCATATATCTAGATACAGTGGAACCTGTCTAAAGCGGTCACCTTCGGGCCAGAATTTATAGAGAGGTGGCTGCCTAACTCAATATCCCCTATAAAGCAGCCATAGGCCACAAACCAAGGTTTGGGCTTTATACTACAGTTCTTTTCACACATGCCTACACTTCAGGCATAAACAAAGTAGTGGAAAGGATGAGCAACAAGAGCCAGAAGCCACTGTATGGAGACATTATCACTAGGCTGCCTTGCTACAAAGCCAGTGAAGGAAAAGCTGTGGTTTAACCTGTATTTTAGACTAGAAAGACAGCTAGCTGGTAACTATACAATTGTAAATCCAGGAAATCAACATATCACGAGGTGTGCTTTTAATTAGAATAACATGAAAAGACAGCCATGGAATGGCCATAAGACTGGCTGCTTTGTGAGATGCTTTTTGTATAACCAATTGCTGTTTGGGATTCCAAAAAAATGGCTGTTATACACTTAATAGAGGTGACCGCTTAATGTAAACTATTTCTGTACAAACTGATTGGGAACTGGTTGGAACTGTAGTCATGTGGTCGTTATGCTGAGGTGACTGCCCAACTCAGGTGACCGTTAAGAGAGGTTCCACTGTAATTCCATAACCCTGTCATAAGATATGTGGAAAATGGAATCTTATTTGCCAGAGTACTATAAGACCCCCTCCGTTTCTATAATGGGATTCCATCAAATTCATCAAGGTGGAACATTAAAGTTGAAAATAGAACTTTATACAAAATTTGTTATGCAAATAGCATAGAGGCACAACCAAAAAATTGTGTACTTTTCCTAAAGCCATGAAACTTTCCACATTAATAGTACTCCTCAATACATGTATTTTCAGATATATAGTGCCATTGCTGATTTGACCTTTGGTGACCTTTACTGACATTTTTGTACAGAAAATTGATCATTTTTGTCCTTAACTTCCAGAGGCAGTAATTAACTTGTTCAAACGTGGTACCAAACAATAGATCTTGCTAATAGAAACAACTTGGTTTTTATTTGAAGTCAATAGGAGATTTCATTCTTAAGTTATGAGTATTTTTATTAGCTGCAAAATTTGATAAATTTAATGCATAATTATCTACCCACAGGTAATTCACACTTTGAGGACAGGTAAATTCATCAAATTTTGCAGCTAGTAAAAATGATCATAACTTTGTAATGAAATCACCTATTGGCTTCAAATAAAAACTAAGTTGTTTCTATCAGCAAGATCTTTTGTTTTTAGCACCATGTTTTAACAAGTTAATTACTGCCTCAGGGAGTTAAAGACAAAAATGATCAATTTCCTGTACAAAAATGGCCGTAAAGGTCACCAAAGGTCAAATCAGCAATGGCACTACAGTGGAAACTGTCTAAGCCAGTCACCTTCGGGCCAAGATTTCTTGGCCTTAATAGGCAGGTGGCTGCTTTAAACAAATTAGTGTATAAACTTCTCACTAGGGGAATTTAAAGCTGGTCTTTTTAAAGAGGTGGCCTTTCTATACAGGTGGCCGCTAAGACAGGTTCCACTGTATATCTAAAACTACATGTCAAGAGGAGTACCATTTATGTGTAAATCATGGCTTTATGAAAAAGTGCACAATATTGCCAATTTTGGGGGCTACGCCGCTATACTAAAATGCTAGTGCAGAAGCTGGACGATCCTTGTTCACTGTGTCCTGGTTGCATATTGGAGAGACTTGGAGTACTCTGGTGTTTAGTGATGGAAGCGTCATGCAGTATTTTCACAACCTTTCCACCCTCAAGCTGTTTACCATGCTGTTGATCAAACATGATCAACATACCTAATGTACCTGTGGCAATGTGGCTTTCGATGCACAGGGTTGATCACAAAACTATTATGTGCATATACCCCTCCCCCTCCAAGTCCTTCATACACAACAAAAGGAATTAAAGGTCCATGGTACTACTATACACAAATGATGGGTAAAGGAAGCACTCAGTCTGACAGGAAGTTTAGGCATGTGATCATCACTTTCACCAGGTCACCAGGTACCAATTTATACAGCTGGGGTAGACTGGAGCAATGTGAGAAAGTTCCTTGCTCAAGGAAACAACAACACCAATGTGGAATAGAACCTTGGACCTTTTGATTAACAGGTAGATACCCTGTTCACTTGGCTATTCACACACACGTACGTACGCACGCACACACACACCTTGCAAGTTGTACACTTGTAGCTAGTAATGCACTACTTCTCAATAGTGTAACTAAGTGCAAACACTTTCAAATAATATAACTATCACAAAGAGGCCATGTTATTATAATGTCATGTAATCCTCAGCTGTTTATAATATAACTTTACAGACTGCGAAGGTATTGCACCCTTGCCCAAGAAAGACGCAAGGTTGGAGCTTCTGGGTATCATCCTTGTCACTCACGTACGTAATACACATGTACATGGCATGATAAAAACCTTGCTACTATACATTTGGGTACCTAGGGTCTGTATATCTCGACTCAGGTATGTTGTCTAAGTTGTTTACCACACTATCTTGGAATACGGTAATGCCATTTGGGGACCACTATTTACTCTTGATCAGAGAAAGGTTGAAAAGTTTCGACGTCGAGCTACCCTTTTCTTCCTATCATTACATGACAAATCCTGTACTGAGAGGCTGTCAATACTATCCTTACCACCACTGTTGTATAGACACCAGAGGGGTGATTTAATTTTTCTATACAAAATTCTTAACAACTACCTTCAGCTCTGACTTTACTAATCTATACACTTACTCCACTACTACTACTACTACCACTACTACTACTACTTACTACTACCAGGGGGCACCTAGTCTCACGTAGCCAGACCACTACTTTTCTTTTGTGTGGGCATCAGGAAAAGTAGGGTCTGGTGCACCTGCGTTAAGAACTATGTGTAACGTTCCACTGCAGTCAGGGTGAATGTTGATTGCTGCTGATTGGCAAAGCCCTAAACTTCTTAGACCTGTTAAAAAGTGCAGCCTGATCACTATGTACCATTCTTGTGTTGCAGATGAAGGGCATGCACATCTAAGAAGTTTAGGATTTCGCCAATCAGCAGCAATCAACATTCACCCTGACTGCAGTGGAACGTTACACATAGTTCTTAATGCAGGCGCACCAGACCCTACTTTTCCTGATGCCCACACAAAAGAAAAGTAGTAGTCTGGCTACGTGAGACTAGGGGGCACCAGTTTAAATTGTTCAAGCAACATTCAAGATTGTTATGCAGATCTAATTACTGTACGAATAGAGTGATTAATTCTTAGAACAGTTTACCTACCTCTGCTGTAGAAAGTATTTCAATTAACACTAAATCGCTGTTAGGTAATTATTTATTAGATTTTAGATTTACTTTTGTATAATGCATTGATCGGGTATACAGGCTTTGCCTTTACCCGTATTTAATCATATAAATCGTCTATACCTACAGTATAGTTAAGTACGTAGCTAGTAATAAGTATATAGTTAGGTAATAAGTAGTAGTGTGGTGTAGTTTTCAGTAAAAAAAAAAAGAAATTCCATGGAAAAAAAAAAAAACAACAAGGAGGAACGTAATTGATACACACCTTAATGATTGATGTTTGCCGTCGTTATCAGCTTTCTAGAGACCGCTAAGTCCAAAAGAATTCCCCAGTAGCATTGATGACTTTGTTCACCAGTCCATCCAAGCGTTATTCTTGTCCCAAATGAAGCAGGCGATTTTGGGGCGCTTAAAGCTTTAAAGGTCACATAGCGCATGGCACATAGGAGTTGTCACATAGCGCTAGTCACATGGGAGTTGTCACATAGCGCATAGCGCGACCTCCAGGGCCACCGTACCTTCAAGTATGTAGCATACTGATAGGCCACAAGTGGCCTAGACTTGAAGGCCTACAAGTTATGATAGGTATGTAGCATACTTGGCCTACAAGAAGGCCTACTAGTACTATGTGCTGGTAAGCTTTGGGCTTAAGAATCCAGAATAGCTGAACCATTAATGGTAGCAGCTAGCATCTCTTCCAGTATACATATGCCATCAATGTTGCTGCATGGACCATCCTCAATAGTGATATTTGTCATATAATCATAGCCAGTTTTTACCATATGTGGTTACTGAAGTGTATTTTTGTGTCAGTATTCATTTCAAGTTTTACATTTCAGAGTCCTGTCCTTACAATGAAGAATTTTCCTTAATACTAAATTACAATGGTGTACCTACAGTGAATATACTACTACAGTATTATTATTAGTACGTAGTATCTAAAAACCTGTGCAAGTCAGCAGAAAGTAAATGCGTGTTTCTGTGGGTACATCTGTGAAAACTTTTACCGACATCAGTGACTGGTCAGTGATGTGAAATGTCACCCTACAGAGAGTTCAACTACATTTCAAGTCACTATAGAAACAAGTCACCCTGTAAAGAGTTCAAGTACAAGCAATGAGAGTTCAGCTACAGCTCAGTTACGTAAGCCACACTCTTTTTTTTATAGCTTGGCTATTTTGGTAATGGTTGTAAGAATTAGCTGCATCATGTTGTTGATGGCCCAGTTGTAAGCTTGTTCATTCAGTGATCTGTTTGCAGATTGATGGAGCATTAGAAATACTAGTTGCAACTATAACAATTATGAGAATGACAATGATTTTAACAAGATTGATTATTAGTAGCAGTATACACATAGGTGTTCCACTATACACTGTAAAAATGGAGGTGTTTAATGGTGTTATATTACACCCACACCTTTAGGGGTGTTTCTCTGCACCATTAGGATGTTTTTGTCAAAATTGGTGGAAACCCACAATCAAAAGTGATGTTTGGTTGTTAGATTATTAATACAAAATGCTAACCATTATAAGCAAGGTATAAATAAAAGAATGTAGCTGTGTTA
The DNA here is from genome assembly GCF_963678975.1 of Dysidea avara. Taxonomy (NCBI): domain Eukaryota; kingdom Metazoa; phylum Porifera; class Demospongiae; order Dictyoceratida; family Dysideidae; genus Dysidea; species Dysidea avara. Next base: position 25,467,214 of record NC_089281.1, on the reverse strand, counting down.
TGTATTACTTGCTTGTAGACTTACTTGCTTGTAGACTAGGCCTGTCAAGCATGTAGAGTGCTTGCAATTGCTTGCTTGTAGAGTGCTTGGCCATGCTTAGCACTCTGTCAAGCAAGTGATTAGTGATTAGTGCCAAGTGATTGGTACCATGCTTGTGGCCTACAAGTATGGTAGCATACTTGAAGGCCTACAGGCATAGCTTGTGGCCTATGCTTGACATGCTTGTGGCCTATGCTTGAAGCCTTGTCATAACTGCATATGAAGCCTTGTTCTTTTATCATAACTGCATATGAACAAGGCTTGTCATAACTGCAT